>NC_092316.1:5245000-6495000 GCF_036785885.1 Coffea arabica | reverse complement strand
AGGGAAAAAAAATAAAACAAAGGGAAGTAAAAGGATCAATACCAGCAGCAACAAGGCAAAGGAAGCAAAGCAATCAGAGACAAAAGGAAACAAAAGAAAGCTAAGCTAATGGAGGAAGGCTAGTATATGTGGATGATGAGTAATCTGTATAGCAGTATGCTGAATATGGCATTGGAAATAGCACATACATGAAAGTGGGGACATAAAATTTATTTTCCAATGATGACCTCAACTTAAAATCTCATAATCCACAAGAAAGGCAACTTTAAGGAGGAAAGTGTAAATTGGAGACTGAAATTACTATTTGTTGATTTAACCCAACAATCTTGTCAAAGGAATTGACAAAATAGGCCAATTTCATAAGACTGAGAGGACCATTAAAAAAGAAGCTCTTGAGGGTAAACAAAGGAACAATAAGTGCAACAAGGGCAGAAACGTAATATAAAGCTAAAAAATCTCCACTTGTTACACAAATGTTTATTAGTGTGAGAGGGGGGGATAGCATAAGCAAAACAGCTATAGAGCAGAAAATGACGGCAAAGGGTTTGAAAGAGCAAATGAAAGTGCCTTTGCACAGTAAAGAAAAAGTGCCTCTTATATATTATGCGGATGATGAGTAATCTGTATAGCAGAGTGCTAAATATGGCATTGGAAATAACACGTTCATGAAAGTGGGGACATAAAATTTATTTTCCAATGATGACCTCAACTTAAAATCTCATAATCCACAAGAAAGGCATCTTTGAGAAGGAAAGTGTAAATTGGAGACTGAAATTACTATTTGTTGATTTAACCCAACAATATTGTCAAGGGAATTGACAAAAAAGGCCAATTTCATAAGATTGAGAGGACCATTAAAAAAGAAGCTCTTGAGGGTAAACAAAGGAACAATAAGTGCAGCAAGGGCAGAAACGTAATATGAAGCTAAAAAATCCTCACTTGTTACACAAATGTTTATCAGTGTGAGAGGGGGGATAGCATAAGCAAAACAGCTATAGAGCAGAAAATGACGGCAAAGGGCTTGAAAGAGCAGATGAAAGTGCCTTTGCACAGTAAAGAAAAAGTGCCTCTTATATATTGTAAGGATATATGTATATGAAAGTAGCTATTTTAATCACTATATTTGTCCCTAGCATGTCTAATTGAAGAGAATTGACGGGTTATGGGTCATTTGAATTTTACCCATACTAATCCTATTTGGATTATATTATGTGTTTAAAAATTATCTCTAATTTTAAAATAATCATATAATTTTAACTAATCTTATCTTAATGATATCGGCTTTCTACCAAATTATTACATACAAGTATAGTAAAATATTTTTAAATCACAATTATTGAAATCTTATATTCCCATAAATTACTTCCTTTTACCACCATAATTTTATCTTAATGATATTTACTTTCTACCAAATTATTACATAGAAGTATAGTAAAACCTTTTTACAATCACAATTATTGAAATTTCACATATCCCATAAATTACTTCCTTTCACCACTATGTCATTGATTAGCATTCAAATTATTCATCATCTTTTCTTTTAATTTTGAATTAACTTAGTGTAAAAAAAGAATTAACTATTACATTGATATATTTATCAATATTATTGGAAACTGAATATTTATTGACGAAAAAAATGGATTGCTAGATCTTTTTCTACTTAATTAAATATGAATATATAGTTATAGATATCATTATAAGAATTTAAATTATCTAAAAAATATTTATAAAAATGAATATCTATCAAGTTTTTATTTGATGTATACTATCATATTATAGTAAAAGTATGTAAACAAATTTTTTAAAATTTTGTAAATAATTGAACATTTAATATACATTAAATTTTTAAAATTAACATGAATGAACATGTAGAACTATTGTTAATTTTTATATTTAAATTATTTGTATTTGTATAAATTCACAATAAATAAAAGTTTTTAAAAATTAGTAAACAATTGAACATTTAAAATACATTAAAATTTTAAAATTAATATGAATGAACATGTAGAAATGTTGTTAATTTTTATATTTATATAAATTCACAATAAATTAAAAAAAAACACCGTGCTAAAGCATGGGCAAAATTCTAGTTTCAATGAGCCAAGTGGGTCAATCTTAATTTTCTATTTTTGGGTAAGAGAAAATTTGGATGGATTTTGCTCCATATACAAATGAGTCGAGTTTAATTAAATAGCCTGTAAGCCTAAAGAGTTTATTGCACTCTAAGCCCCTAGAAATCCAATTGCATCTTCCCCACCAACTTCAACTGGTTCGCATAGGAAGGGCTGAAGTAGTGTTGGAGGGAGGAGGGGTGAGAAACAAGAGAGCGGGAGAGGTGATGCAGAGGGATTGAGAACAGAGATGGAAAGGGGATGAAGTGGTGGCTGACAAAAAGTTTTACGTCGATTCAAGACCAATAGAAAAATAGAGGGGTTGAAATTAAATCAGACTCTTTTTGTTGATATTCTGTCTTGTCAAACATGCGATTTCTAATCATAAATTTATAAAGTCGTGATAGTGTATTCTTTGTCACCGTTACAAAGAAAGTAGTATTCACAAAAGAAATATTCACACACACTATTCTATTTCAACCAAAAGAAGATGGAGCATAATTTAAACCAACAACAAAAGGGTTGTACAATACCTTACCTCCAAAGTGACAAATACTAACATATAATATTTAGATTACAAAACACTTATTTTTAGTGCCTCAATTGAATTTTCCTAGTGTTATGCCAAGGCTTAATTGGCAATAAATTAAACAGTTGCATTAAAATTAACGAAAAGGGATCCAGCCGTAGGAATTTAATTACTTTAATTGCCTTCTTTTAATAGTATGTATAAAATAGCCCCACTCCACCACGTACTAGATTATATAAGAAAGTCCGTAGGGAGCTTTTTAGCTAAGCAGAAACCAACAGATGGAGCGTCTTTCACACATTTAGGTTTGGCATCCTAAAGTCAGTAGATTTTGCAGCCTGCATGTTGCAACCTGCACAAATTTTGTTCTTCATTAGCACAATCAATAGAACTATATTTCATCCAACCTTGCTGAAAAAAAAAGGGTGAAATACAATTTACTCTCCTATGATTTAGCGATTTTTCACATAACCTCCTATAGTTCCAAAAACCATATATAACCCTCTCATAATTTGAATTAAAGTGTCAAAATAATAGAAATAATCCTCTGTAATGGAATCCATGAAATGTCGAAATTATTCATGTTTAAAAATTAAAATAGTTGAAGTGATAAAAATATATAAATATATAGTATGCTAGACACTCTAACCCTGTATGGTTTTCTAACTTTATAGGCGCACTTTTGATATTTTAGTTGACTCCGTTATGAAATATAGATTTCGCCATTTTGATACTTTAATCCAAATTATGAGAGGGTAATATATAGTTTTTGAAATCATAGGGAGATTATGTGAAAAAACGTTAAACCATAGGGGGAAAAAGTGTATTTTATCCAAAAAATAATAATAATCTTGTCATGCATTTGAAATCCCAACTAATTTTGCCCCACCCCAAATGAGTCCAGATGAACACAAATCAATGCACGATGTTCTTTCTAAATCATTTTACATAAAAACTTTTATAAAAATTTAAGCTTGGATACATTGCCAATTTTTACACAGAAACATGTATGTGTGTGCGTGCATGGGTTGAGAATATATGAAAGTGATTTTGTAATCTTTTAGTGAAGGTAGAATTAATACTTAAGGTGATTCATAACGCTTCAAGAAGTTCACTTATTTCTCAAAGTTAAGGCTTATGAGCTTACGTACGAATCACATAAAGTCAATTTTCAAGAGAGTAAATTCGGGCCTGCCCAATGTTTTGAAAACCGGACCGGACCGGCCGGTTGAACCGCGAACCACCGGTCCGGTTCAATGTCACAGTTGACTTTGTCAGAAAATCAATCAAGAACCGGTAGAACCGTAAAAATCGCGGTCGAACCGCTATTGAACCGATTTTCAACCTTCATCTTTTTTTTCTTTTTTTTGCAAAATTCAGTTATTAAGATTCGAACTCAAGACCTTTGTAATAGAAGACCAATGTATTAATCGTTGCACCATCACATCCTATTAGTTTTTTTTTATAACTTATTTATATAAAACAAACACTCATATTTCTTTTTTCCATTTTTCTTACAAAATCTTATTCTCTCACGGCTCTTTCTTTTTAATTTTCAACTCTCTCTCTCTCTCTCTCTCTATCCTCTTGTTTTTGTCACTCCCTTTTTAATCAAACCTCTTTATTTTTAATTTATTGATGTTTTCTTCCATCTTTTAATTTTGTTTTTGTCCATTAAATTGAAAAAAGTTCAAAAAGAATTATTTTTTAACCCAAATTATTTAATGCTACAACCACTCACTTTTATCTCATTTTTTTTCTTATCAAGTTTACATTTCTATTTTCGATTTTCTTGACTTCTTTCGAACTCCAAACTTCCTTTTTTAAATTGCAATCTCTAAAACGTAAATTAAAATTTAAGTTCACAATATCTAAATTCTCATAGACGTGAATTTTGTATAATTTCAAAATATTGTGATATTTTTGGGTTGGATTTAGATATAATTGAAATTGAGATGAAATTTATTTGTTTTAACTTATAATTTAAAAAATTTATTTTTAAAAAATCCAAGTTATTAAAAAATAGTAAACTTTCATCATATAAAGTATTAAATTAATCCATTACATGACTTATTTTGTACATATATATATATTTATATAAATAATTTTTTTAAAAATTCATTGAATCGAGGTTGAACCGGTCCGACCGGTTGAACCTCGACCCTTTCACTTCACCGGTTCAATGAACGGTCCGGTTTTTAAAAATTGCCTGCCTGGATCTAAAGCCGGCGGGCTTGAGATATCGGCTATGAATGATAGGCCTCGCGTGCCCACTGATCAATTTCTGGCCTCCTGTTCTATAACGAAAATCTGCGTTTCTACCTGACTAATTTGAAAATTATAACACTTCTAGACATGGCAATATCAATGGCAGCATTTTCGAAATTTCTGGCCTCCTGTTCTATAACGAAAATCTGCGTTTCCACCTGACTAATTTGAAAATTATAACACTTCTAGACATGGCAATATCAATGGCAGCATTTTCGAATAAAGGGATTGCTGAGACCATTTTCGAATAAATGGATTGCTGAGACCATTCGCTGTTTCTATGTCTTTGTGTTTTGTTTCCTTCCCACAGTATTTTGTGCTGGATATTTGCAAAAGCTTTATTCACCAGTTCCTGGTCCCGGGTGCTTTGCGTTCGATTTGTTAGGAGTAGGACCTTACACAGGCGTTGCCCGATGGAAGAATTCTCAAAAGCAGATGGGCAAGGATTCTTTTTCCTTGTACATGGCAATATGGCATATTTATCAAATTAGTCACCAGGGATATACTCTGAATTAATTTGTAGCTGTCCATTCAAGTAGTGCAACTATAGCTTTCATTTTTAGAAGCTATCATATCGCCAATGGGTAAAGATTCTCTACAATCTCAAAAATGATTATATAGTATAGTTAACGGCAATAAATAGGGTAGTCTGAAATTCTCCCTATCCTTGCCTTGCCAACTTCTTAAATCTCACGACTCCACTTCTAGAAAAAAAAAAAAAAAGAAAGAAGTTAGATAGAGGAGATTAAATGAAACACACAAATTCTAATGTGTGACAAAAATTTATTTTATTTTTGCGTGTGAATATTTCAGTGTCTACATTTGATATATATATATATGTATGATAGTGTTCGAATGTGTTTTGTTGGTATCTACATTATATCATGCGGTTGAAACTGGTAATTGATCCATTGCCAACACTTGAGTGGTCGAGTTTTTTGCAAAACTTGATGAATTGACTAGAGACTCACCAGAAAATTATACAATTTGTGCTTAGATTCTACAATCCATAAGCTTTCTAAGTTCCAATTTGGTTTAGGCCCCGGAAATTTTGTGATGGCACTAATAGCACGGCTGACTCAAAAATCTGTGGGAGGCCATTAGGCTTGGGGTTTTACTACAAGACTGGTGAGCTCTACACGACAGATGCTGGTTTAGGCCTTGCTGTGATTGGATCTGGAGGAGTTCGTGGAAAACAACTTGTCTCCTGTGCCGAGGGAGTGCCGTTTTGGCTTCCCTGATGGCCTTGAAGTAGATCAAGAAACTGGTATTGTCTACTTTACCGATGCAAGTTCCCGCTACCATATCAGGTATCAGGTTGCTAAGGTGATTGATTAATTTTTCTAGTTATGATTTCTTTTAAATTGATACTCTCTCCATGCTACTTTGATAGTCCCGTTTTCCTTCTTTGTCTGTCCCAAATTGTAGTCCACTTTTCAATTGAAAATTATCTTTTAATTTCTCTAAAATACCCTTGTTCAATATAGGTTGTTATTAGTATAAATTATCCTATTTAGTGTAGATTGTTGCTTGACCATCAATTCAAGTTTCCATAGACCATCAATTCAAGTTTTCATGAATAATTAATATAAAGTTGTACTCTATTTAATGTAAAGGCATTTTAGGAAAATAGCAACCTAAATTTTTTTTTTCCAACAAAGTTAACTACTTTTTCTTAAATTGTGAAAAGAAAATTAGGACTATTAAAATTGGACAGAGGGAGTATTTTTTATCGACTCAGATTGAATTTTTAATTTCTAAATGTGATAGCATAACATTGTCCATTTGCAGTCAAATTTTAGTGCTAATTTCCGCACAAAAGGTCGACTATTTTTTCACAAAAGGTTATGTGTTTCCATTCTGTTGTCAATGTAAGAGCTATATTTATGGGCTATTTGTAAAAATTCCTATAAGCAATTTATGATCCCGAGAGGATATTTTGATCCATACTGATGATTGAAACCGAACCACCCAAATGTTCCTACATGCCTATGAAAACGAAGCTACGCAAGCTATGAACTATGGACCAATAAGGCAATCAGCAAGCTAAAGTCAATTTTCAAGACATAATTTTATCGAAACCCAAACACGGCCGCTTCAAATGTCAACTATAGATCTCGTTGCGCTGCGCCAATTTCTGGCCTTTCGCCCCAAAGGAATTCTACAATACAGCGCTACACTTTCTAACTCTATACCTATAAATACCCTCGTTTATTCGACAGTGCTTCATCATCTAGAAATGGCAACTCTTACAACAGCATTTCCTAATAAACGAATTGATGAGACTATTCTCTGCTTTTATGTCTTAGTTTTCTGTTTCCTTCCCACAGTTCTTTGTGCTGGGCATTTGAAAAAGCTGTATCTACCAGATCCTGGTCCCGAGTCCTTTGCATTCGATTGGGCAGGTGGAGGACCTTACACAAGTGTTGCTGACGGAAGAGTTCTCAAATATGAAGGACCCAAAGTTGGTTTTGTGGAGTATGGATACACAAAAGCAGATAGGCAAGAATTCTTTTTCCTTGAACATACATTTTTAGTTTAGTCACTAGGGATATACCATCTCTCAATTATTCTGTAGCAGTATATTTTACCAGTGTATCTGCGAACGTAGCTTTCAAGTTTTAAGCTCTCATATGTCCAACAAGGGATACAGAAAGGTCAAAATTTTTGCAAAATCTGATAACTTGATTGACAAAATAGATTTATGTCAAAGTTAACTATTCAATTTGTGCATATATTATATAATTTGTAACCTTGATATTTTCGTGTTTGGTTCAGGCCCCGGAAATTTTGTGATGGCACTAATAGGACGGATATCTCTCAAATCTGCGGTAGGCCAACTGGTTTGGGGTTTTACTACAAGACTGGTGAGCTCTATTTGGCAGATGGCGGTCTAGGCCTTGTCGTGATTGGACCTAAAGGAGGTCCGGGAAAACAACTTGCCTCTGCTGCAGGACGACTGCGATTTGGCTTCCCTGATGGCCTCGAAGTCGATCAAAGAACTGGCATTGTTTACTTCACCGATGCAAGCTCCCGCTACAATATCAGGTTGCCAAGATGATTGACAATTTTTTAGTAGTTATAATTTCTCTTATATCGCTATTATCAGAAGACTAGATTGAATGTTAATTCCTGAATGTGATGCATGTCATTGTTTGTTTGCAGCCAAATTGCAGAGGTAGTTGCCAATAGAGATCAAACAGGAAGATTATTGAAATACGATCCAAGAACGAAAAAGGTCACAGTATTGCTCAGGGGACTTGCAGGGGCCGCTGGGGTGGCAATTAGTGAGGATGGCTCATATCTTCTGGTTACAGAATTTGTGAAAGCAAGAGTTTCCAAGTATTGGTTAAAGGGTCCCCTAGCACATACATCCCATGTAATTGCAAACCTGTCAGGTGCGCCAGATAAGATCAAGAGGAACAGTGCTGGAGATTATTGGATTGCAGTAACAGTTCAAAGCCAGAAGCCGACACCAACATTACAACTTCAAGGACAAAAGATCAATGGAAATGGCAAGATACTGGAAACAATAACCTTTAGCCCTGGTTTTAATTCTTCATTGATCACAGAAGTGCAAGAATACAAGCGCAAGCTATATTTAGGTTCTATATATATTGGATATGTGGGGGTGTACCGGAAGCACTAATTAACGAGAAGGAATTGGATATGAATATGGGTAATGTTCATCGCTATCGCATTTCAGTTGAAATGACTAGTCAATAAAAGTGTTGTGATGTTTCGTTTTTTAATCATTCCTATGAAAGCCACAAGCGTAGAAAAAGTTGTAATAATTTGATTGTGTTCCTCTTTTTTCCCCTTCTTTTTGTGTACACTTTCTTGAAAAGTACTGCTGACTTCATCGAAAGAAGGTAGAAAATATGCTCCAAAAAGAAACATCTTGTCCTTCATTTTGAGTAACGTAACTCATTTGATCGACAATTTTTTAAATTTGCCACAGTTCAAATATTCTGAGAACAAACCAATTACCGGCGTGGGGGGTTTTTGTTTTGTTTTGTTTTTTTTTTGGGTATGTATTTGCTTGGTCTCTTGAAAGCAAATCAGTAATAGTTAACAATAATTATCAAAGACTAACTCCTCTTTTTATTTTTTTTCCCCTGAAATTAACCTGCATTATTAGTGCTATATTTTTGTACGTGATGCTTCAATTGAAAGTCAGATCATGTGTAATGACGACCTTCAATTGTCTTTTTGACTGACCAAATTTTTTAATAATTTACTTTGCTTGATCCGAAAATACAAAACTGATTTGATCAATTTAAAAAAAAAGGTAAATTAAAGACGACTTGAATCACAAATACCCCGCATTACCTCGATATTGATCAAAACAAGTAAATTAATGGTTTTTGTTTCTTGGCTCGCAAATAGATTAGGTTGTTATTGTATTCTTCCCTTCATGGGTTTTCCCCCCCAAGCTTTCCCATCATATGAGAAACAAAATCCAAAGAACTCATTTATAAATTGTGATCTTGCCTTGATGCTTTTTACCACTCTCTCACAAAAGTTCGTACTCTGTATTTTCTTTAATTGCATTTGAGTTCATAACCTTAGATAGCCATCCATATATACCAATATTCAAATCTTTCTTTCCCCTTGTCCTTTAGGTGGGAAGGGAGGGAGGTTCATATTAGTCACATATCATTTAGGCTAGATGAGGCAGGAAGTATGGTTTGCAGGCTCATATATATATATATTTTTGGTACTAAGGAGAGCCATTGGATCGCTACATATTAATTAATCAAGGGAAAGCCACCCCGCACACGTCCTGGCCCAAGAGCTCTTTAACTGTCTGTGGCGGGTCCCTAACCATTATCGTTCCATAGTCAAGATCATGCCCTAATTTAGCTAGATGATCCGCACACCTGTTCCCTTCTCGCCATATATGAGCTAGACTGCACTCCCAATCCCAGTTCAACATGTCTCTGGTCGCTGCTATTATATTCCAATATTGGCTTTCATATTACCTTTATGGTTGAAATCCACAAATTCTTGGATGTATCCTAAATTTTAGAAGATAAATGAACATGGATTGCTCCTAATGAGGGATAAGCTTTACTTGCCTAGGAACACCTAGGAGCAATCAGACAAGCAGAGGAAAAGTGAGGCCGGTTTGGTAGTTGAATCCTTTGCTTGAAAAGCTGAAATAAAATTGTACACTACAAAAGCTGATTTGGCTCAATAATTTGACTAGTTATAGATTTGAAATGGTTGGAAAAATGACTTGGTCCCGTTTATCGAGCTGTTCTTGTTTGATATGATACAAGAAGAAATCATAGTTTATGATCACCATTAAAACCAAGAACTCTCCTTCACGTGTAAGATCTCAATCGTGAGCTGCTAATGATTTTCTTCTTCACTTCTCGAAAAGGAAGACAATTGAAGCTTATGGAGATACAGCAAATTTCTTGGAAGGAGGAAAACTAACCAAAAGTACGAGTCATCGACTTTATGGAGATACTGCATTACTTCAACTTTCTAGTGAATCAAAACTGTCACGCTCGTGCCTACATACAAAAAGAGTATGAAAACATTAATTGATTGATTGATTGATAATCCTTAATTAATGCCAAAAAAAAAATTAGTGTACTATTATTATTTTCGTTTAAATATTTCAAATTGTAGCTCACACTCGAAAGTTATTAGATCAGCTCTCTACTTTGCAGTATTGCATTTGATGTTAGAATAAAAATAGTAGTGTATAATATTTCAAACTCTTTGTTAGCAAAATTATTATAGTAGAAAATCGTTTATTACGTTTTTATCTCGTCAGAATAATATAATTGAGTGTGAATTCCTAGATTGCAATAAAAAATATCTTTGTCAAAGTCAATGGCCGAGATTAAAGGGATTGAACACGAAAAATGAAGCCAAAATATTATTGAGAAAGAGACTTAACTTGCCCTTACGCCCACAATATACTTTAAAATCAAATACTTTGTGTCCTACATAATAAATTTATTAAAATTTATCATCTTATTGTTTTCATAGGTATTTAAATTATAAAAATTGTGATATATAGACAAATGATCTTCTATATATAACTAGCAAGATTTATTATTATCATTATCCAAACTTTAAAACTATTCAAAAATTGAAAAACAATTCAAAAATTATAATTTAACAAAGTTTTATCACATATTTAATAAGGTTAGTGAAAAGTAAAAATATTTTTCTATTATTTTTAAAATGTGTAAAATGCAGAAGATTTTTAAATTATATGACAATCGTATATTATACAGATATTTTATGAGTACTTACTAACTAGAATACGAAATTTCAATCATTAATAAAAAATCTTATCATTATTTCAAATTAACTTCCTGATACTAGTTTGATACAAATTTTTAAAAATAAAATAGTAAATTTGTAAGTTTTGATCATTAATCAAATTTGCTATGTTATCAGTGAGATTTACCATTTATCTATAAAAACTTACTATTAGTTGAAATAAACTTACTCTCTAAAAAGCAAGTTTGAGACATAAAGTAGTAGTTTGTTCTTTTAAAAAGTAAGTTTCATATTTATTTCAATTAATCTTTTGAGGCATAAAAGTTACTAATTTTCTAAATTAATTTACTATTTTAGATGAGAAAACGTACCATCTAATTTTTAGGCATTATCCTATTTAGGTGAATGAATTTAATAAGTAATCAAATACCACTAAAAATGTAATAATGTGATAAAAACAGTTTCATTACTACAGCGATTGTTGCTGGAGTATATTCCTTTTTCTCCATTAAGACAAGATTTTTTTTTTTTTTTTTGGTGAAAACGGCGTAATATAAATAAAAGCAATCAAAAGTTCCCCTGGCTATTACAGAACTGTCCTAATGCTACGGGGATAACAGATGCCCCTGGTGTCCTCATCAAAAGCAAAAAGGAGTTTTTGAGGACATGATTCAAAAATCATAAAATTTTGATCCAGCTTGCTGCCCAATTTCGCCAAGACATCTGCACATCTGTTGGCCTCACGGTAGACATGCATGAGTTTAACATTAAGACAAGATGCTTGCATACTTGGATACTCAATATTCAATGGCTTTCGAGACATTTGAGCAAGTCAAGAATCCCAAGTCTCGTCCACATCCACATGCGATTCGATCGGGATCCATGCCGCCACGACCGTTTCCACTTGCGCAGCCCATGCAATGCAATGACTCGTCCGCTCTTGTTTCTTAATTTCAGAGAAAGACATTAATTAGAAACTTATAGGGAGATAATTAAGAAACCTAGCCCAGTTATATAGTATACATTATTACGGCAATTGATATCAATAGAAGGGGAAAATTCCTTCCCCACTTTCACTACTTCCCTAGTCAATGAAAGAAGAATTTCTTAGCATCACATGTTCAACGTCCCTGCTATTCATTTTTAATATCCAGAAATTTCTAGCTACCTGCTCGGGTGATTCTGGTAGCACATGCAAAAATTAGTAGCCATTAATTGAACGGACAGCATAAGGGTTGAACATTTATCATGACTTGGGAAAACTGCTACCAGCGAGTTTACTCCAATCTAGGCAAAGGTACGACTGGTCAACCCGCAATTAGATCAGCCGACGAAGATAAAACTCTTGCATACTTTAGATTCAAGTGAGGTCCAAAAAATGTTTATTGAATTGTAATATGGGGATTGATCTTTCTTATACTAATGATGGCATATATACTTTCGGGTTGAGATGCTTGACAAGTAATTTTAATATGCATCCATTAGCACTAGTATATACATTGTCAGAATAGCAAAAACTAATCTTTCTAACTAATACCTTATTTAAAGTTTATGGAGAAAGCAAGTCAAGAGCAAATTAACTACGACATTAATTATTTGCCAAAAAAAAAAAACTATGACATATATTATAGATTTACAATTATAAAATTTCAAAGCAAAGATGTGATTCTACATAGAGACACATGGGTATGTTCTATTAACTAATATAACATGAAGGATGATGAGCTTTTGAGTCATTGATTGAACTTCATTAAAAATGATGATAAGAGTGCTCGGTAATCAGTCCATCATTAATCGAGCGGGAATACCTTTTTCTGGTAAACTAATCTCTTGCGGCATCACTTGTATGAGTGATGGATAAAATAGAGGTCAGAGGGACTAAAAATCTATTTATAAAAGTCAAGTTAATTATAAAGAGTCTAGAATAAACCTTAATTATCAATATACATTTATATACTAACTTGTCTTCTAATTCTCATGTTGGAAGTGTTAATTGTCTAAAATATTAACGTGGTCAGGAAGGCCACTTAAAAGTTTAAAGCAGAGGATTTTCCTTTGTACAAACTTCATTGATGATTCTTTAAATAAAATTTTGAGGTTTGCTGAAAATGAGTAGATATTTTGACATGTCTTTCTTACGTTTAGCTCTGGCAATCAAACTTTAGTTAATTTTGTAGCTGTAGCTTGTTGTCGCCCTAAAAAAATTTAAAAAGAGTGGCATCTTGTCTTGCAATAGTTAAATCATTCCATGATGAACATAAATTCACCGATTACCTTTTTAATCTCTTTGTGTCATAACTTACAAGAGTTTGAGCTTGGATGTATTCACAATTATTTGTCAAAATTAGAGTTCGTTCATTCTCCTTAAATTCAGGGTTAACAATTTTTATGAACATCCTACTACCATGTATCAAGCTAGCTAATAGTAAAAAAAAAAAATCTAATAAAACTAGAATTAACAGTGCCGGAGATATTTCACTATAAAAGAATTAATTTTAACACAATTGTAATTATAGAGTTATAGTTATTAAGCTCTCCTATTCAACTAATTTATCCTTCTTATCATTAGTCGGGCTAAAAAATTCACTTTAACTCAATTGTCCATTGTCAACTTAGCAATAATCTTTGGTCGAAATTGGATTTGGAACTTGATTCATGAAAAATCATATTACAAATATAGATCACATTACGAGGTCATACGATCGAGCCCACATGACTATCCTAATAATTTAGTCCCTGTATCATTTTAAAGCGCCCCGCCATGGCTCGAGTTCGCCCCTATAAATACCCTACTCAGTTACGTTATTTCCATGTAAAAGTTTATCGTCTAGACATGGCAACAATGGCAATATTGTTTCCTAATAAAAGGGTTGTTGGGTTTATTCTCAGTTTTTATGTGTTTGTTCTCTGTTTCCTCCCCACAGTATTTTGTGCTGGACATCTCCAAAAGCTTCATCTACCTGATCCTGGCCCCGACAGCTTTGCATTCGATTCAGCAGGTCAAGGGCCTTATACCGGCGTTGCTGATGGGAGAATTTTCAAATATAAAGGACCCAAAGTTGGTTTTGTGGAGTATGGATACTCAAAAGCAGATAGGTAACAAGTCCTTCTACTTGCACTTTTAGTCATAAATAATTATATCATGAATTACCATATCCCAAATAGGTAGCAAAAACAGATTGAGAAGAGGAAAAAAAAAAAAAAAAGATCTTGAAGCTATTTAATGCTTTATTTCGTGCATATATTATCGCGACTAGTAATCTTGGATGCCTTCCAATTTGGTTTAGGTCTGCGCGATTTTGTGATGGCACTAATTCAACCGCCTTGGCAAAATCCTGTGGAAGGCCATCAGGGTTGGGGTTTTACTACAAGACTGGTGAGCTTTACGTAGCAGATGATGGTGTAGGCCTTGTTGTGATTGGACCTAAAGGAGGTGCTGGAAAAGTACTTGCCTCCGGTGCAGAGAAAGTGCCATTTGGCTTGCCTGATGGACTAGATGTTGATCAGAATACTGGCATCGTGTACTTCACAGATGCAACTGCCCGCTACACTATCAAGTTGGCTAGATAACTGTCATTACAGTTTATTTTTCTTCAATCAATACTCTTGGATGTATTATTTAAAGCGTTAATTCCTGAATGTCGACATATAACATTTTGTTGTTTGCAGTGAAATCCCGCAAATAATTGCTAGTGGAGACTCAACAGGAAGGCTATTAAAATACAATCCAAGAACCAAAAAAGTTACTGTATTGCTGAGAAGACTAGCAGGGCCAGCTGGGGTGGCAATTAGTAAGGATCGCTCATATCTTCTTGTCACAGAATTTCTGAAATCAAGAGTTTGGAAGTATTGGTTAAGGGGTCCGAAAGCAAATACAGCACATGTTTTGTTAAATGTGTCAGGATCGCCATCTAAGATCGTTAGGAACAATGTGGGAGATTTTTGGTTAGCAATGACGGTAAAAAGGCAAGTTCCAACCCCAAGAATTAAACTTCAAGGACTAAGGATCAATGGATATGGCAAGATATTGGAAACAATAACCTTCAACCCTGGTTTTGACTCGTCAATGATTACAGAAGTTCATGAGCACAAGGGGGCACTATATTTAGGTTCTCTATATGTTGGCTACGTGGGAGTATACAGGAAATTCTAGTAGACATTGATATGTTTCTTTGTTTAATAATAAGGGAGTTGCATCTCAATAGTAACCGGTATCAACTTTTCACATTGGGTTGATCGATTGTTCAGTTTTCTTTTCTTAGTATAAGTAAAAAGTTTTGAACTCGAGACCTCTATTGTACTTGTACGAGGTTTACTAATAAATTTTTTTTTGAAGTTATTATTTTTTGTACATATACTGGTCTTTCCCACTAAATTCGCCGTCTTTTTACAAGTTATTATTTTTTTCTTGGTCTGTAGACTCTGTACGAAGAACGCTATTTGGGCAATAGTCAATTGCTCTTTACTTTCATAAAACTTCTACCATTAACAAATAGTATGACATACATGAAAAAAAAAAAAAAAAAGGTTATGACATACACATGATTTTGTTCCAAAATAATCTTCATATATTGCGGATCTGTTATCTACAAGATTTTGACATGTCTTGCTTTGTAAGCCAGAGAGCATTACATATTTACATTACCATCTCTCGAGTTTCTATTTCATTATCAAACTCGATAAATTTTGTTATTCAATATGGTCTACGACAGTTAATTTTATGGTTGGTGCTTGAAAGGAAATTTTTTTTTTCAGCATTTGTGCCTTTTCTCCTAATTTAAAGCTGAAATTTGCTTAAAAATTTTGAGAAGGCAGAATAATATAAGAGATGCACGGTGCACGAGTAGGTAAATAATTAGTTTTGGTTGGATTTATTGAAGGGGTTGAAACTAAAATCACAATACGCTAATGCCCAAAAGTAAGCAAGATCAACCACAGGTAAGTAGAGAGTTATAGTTTGGAAGTTTTCATACTTGTTGTCAGCATAATACAGAGATAATGGAGGGTAGGTAGGTTTATATTGATTGTTACTACCATAAATATAGAAATAACAAAAGCTAAGATATATTGTGCTAATATTCTGAACTGCCAAGACCCAGTCATATGCATCTTTAAAGGAGATAATAATAGTAGGTACTTTTTAAAAAGAGTAATAATAGATATTTATTTTTGATATACTTAAGAATTGAATAAAGAATTTTAAATAGGTTGCATTTAAATACACTTCATTAAAGTCAGTGCTGAATATTAGGTGCAATAATAATGCCTTTAACATTGTTTTTAACTTAAGTAAAGAAAATGTACATATTTTATCACCAAATTAATTAAAACCTATATATTTTTGTCCATTAACATATTTTTATTAATTGAGCAGCCATTTTGACGAAAGAAGAGGTTACTGACTAAATGAGGAATTTTAAATAGTTTAATAAATGATCATTTGCTCTTCTTTCATTTACTTTATTAACTTATAGGGAAAACATATATTAAGAGTTACAAGAAACAAGATAAGCGACGCGCGCGACACACTTTTTCTTAAACTGCGACCTTCATCTTTTATCTCCAGCCTACCGCACTTATTACATTCCCAAAAAAGAATATTTAAAAGGCTAATAGCTATTTGTTCAATAAATAAAAGAACAGTCCTAAACTAACACCCCAAAGTCGTCTATTTAATTTCACGTTAACCACAGTGAATCCCAGTCTTTTCAGTTTTTATTTTAAATTTTGGATTTTTGGCACTTAAAAAGGCTAATAGCTATTTGTTCAAGCTTATATAATTTATTCCAAAGGTAATCTTTTTATGCATTGAGCGAGTGTAAATGTATGTTACGTAATTTAATTTTAAATTTAAAATTCACTTTTTACATAGGTGACACACATGATGCATCTACACTTGTTAGTGTAAAAAATTCTCTATATTGCCAGTGCATAAAAGTTTAAAAATTAATATTCTATACATTGACAATTTGTACACTGCCACCTTTGGATAAATGATAACGATAGACAGCAATAAGATTTGAACAATTATCATGATTTTGCAAAATTGGCTAGTTATATATTAAGAGTATAATCGAGTAGAGTCGAGTTCAAGTAGTCCATTACTCGATCTTGAGTTGAGTTAAAAAATTTGAATTTGAACTCGAACTCGTCAAACTCTTGAAAGTTGAGCTCTATTTTGTTAAGCCTAACTTAACCTCAAGTTTCATTAATTAGAAAAAAGCAAAAAAAGTTGAATGATCTGTTTCCTACCAAAATTGGCCTTTTTAATATCAACTTAATTGAGTTGTCATTATATTCAATACTTTTTGCGTTACCCGCATACAAATTTTTTAAAGTTTGTTAATGGTCTTGATTTCCCGTCTTATAAAGAAATCAGATTGCTATTCCATTCCCTTCATATATATAACTTCCCAACCCTCAACGTCATTTTAAAAAAAAAAAAAAAAAACCCAACAAAAAAGCCACAGAAATCTTGCTATCAATTGTCTAGTACCAATATATCCACAGAAGTCTTGCTATCAATTATCTAGTACCAATACAGAAAAGCCCTCACAGCTTGCTATTTATTCCCAGAGGAGCTAAAAATGACGCAATTGGTAATGTTCTTGAAACATTGAATCTTGCTGGAAAGTTCAAGAATTTGAGGCAAATCTGGTGTGCTAATTGCTAAAGCACCAGGTTTGCCGCAAGGAAATGTTGGAAACTTCTCCGCATTGACTTCTGAATGAGGCATACTTACTTGACGATTGGCTTATTGAATCCTGCTATTGTTTCCTACTGCGTCCTTGGTCTCTTGGTCTGTGCGAAGGAACGATACTTGGTCAATAGGCAACTGCCTTTTTTTTTTTTTTTTTTACTTTTATTGGGTAATCAATACTTCAATAGTCACAACTGCTCTTTGCTTTCGAATAACTTTTACCATGCATTTCCTCGCAATTTACAGCGGCTCGCAATCAGTCCACCCCATACCAAACACCACACAACAAACTTCACATAGCTCATAGCTGAGAAAATTGAGAAGATCATCAATGGAGAATAGCAATGGCATAGGGATCTACAGCCTCGGAATTTAATCAATGGAGAAATGGGCAATCAGCATATCAGACAGGTCAACACAATGTATTGAGATCCATTATCCGTCATGAATTGTGGTCCTGTGACCTGATTTGGAGGGACGGACACAGTCAATGGACGGAGTCCACACCTAGACTACATGGCTTTAATCCTGCAGATTTTTATTTTTATTTTTTCAGATTTGGAATCCCCTGCAGAGCCATTTATTGGGATTCGACCTATTTACATCCTAGACATGTTGGATAAAAATTTACGTGTTTTGACCCCGTATTGGACTCAGATTCGATTATTAATATATTTAAATACGTAATATCTCCATTATAATTTGTTACTGATTCATTTGTTTTGTCTTAAATAAAAAAAGTTTCCACATAAATCAAGTAATTGTTGAAATTTTTCTCATGTATTAGTAGTATTTTACGAATAAAGTTTGTCTAAAATAGAAGTATTGAAATTATTGAGAACTATTATAGTGAATCGATTGAACCCGTTCGTCGCAACGGATCTTCTGTACCACACCCTGTCTCACATCCTGTCCCATTCCTTAGAATCTCGCCAAGTGTCCCTTAATAAATCAAACCCTCAAACAACCCAACTCGAACCATATTAAGTTAATTAATCGATTAACCGGGCGAAGAAACTTAATCCCTTTAACCATTATAACCAAAACCAAGAAAAATAAAAACTCTTTAATCAAAATCACAGTTTATCAACGAAAAAAACCCTAAAATATTAAAAAATCTCTGTCCTCTCTTCATCATCTTCACCGTACTCTTACGGTTGTTTCAGCCTCTGCTTCACTGACGACTCTTCTTCTTCCTCCTTCGGATTCCTCAAAATCCATTTCCCTTTTCCCCCCTCCAACCCATCGATGGAATTCCAACGGCTTTTTCAAAATTGTCACCTGCGCTCCGCCGAAGCATGGCATTCACTCCACTGAAGCAATTGAAACTAGTATCGGGTATCAAGATGCTATCTTTATCTTTTGCCTTTCTAGAAAATCCAGATTGCTTTTTAGTGCCTATTGGACGAGTTTCAAGCATGGCATTTTGAGTGGCCTTCTCTGCTAGGAATAATTTTCTTTGTTTGAGTTTTATTTAGTGGGTAATTGACCAGAATTATCTGAAACTGATGCATGGTATAATATTGGACCCGAACGAGAGACCTCTGCTCTTTCTCTCCATCCTTTTTTTTAAACTCATTTTTTGTGTCATTCATGTTAAAGGTACTCCGAAAACTTGTTCTCTGATTCTAAACAACTCGGGACCAATCTCGTATTTGACTGTTGACACCAAATTGTATATATAATCCATATAACAATGCTGAAATTCCCAAAATATGTCCATAAACCAGGCCCTGTACACCTTTGCACCCTTCTCTTTAGCACATTGAGCCATCCAACTCACAGTCTGGCTCCCATGGTCAAACATATTCAACAGCCTCTTGTTCGAATGGGAAGGATAAGATTCAGCAACAATTTAAATGCAGATCCTCTACTAATAGTAAAAACAAGTACAAACTCATTCTCAAGAATGTTCAAGTAATCCATAATTTTGGTTTTAATATCATGCTCCACAGTACCTTCCTCTGCACACCAATGAAGTACATGATTGCTCAAATTTGCAGTAATTTCCTTTAAGCTAAATATAGATGAATCCCAATACTGTAGCGTTTGAAAACAAGAAAACAACCCGTACAAAGTCAATTCTCAAATGGTCAATTGTTTCTCAACATTGGAACTTTGGGTACAAAGTCAAGAACCAACAAGAAGGCTTCATTAAAGCCAGGAATGGATTCTTCAATGCAAAATGTCCTTTCAGACAAAAGAGTAGTTGCCCTCAAGAATTCCTTCTGGGCATTAAGCCTTGCAAGAGATATTGACCTTCCCAAGCAGCCATCTTGATTCAAAGACTCAGAGTGAATTTCATGTGTTTTTACGAAGTGACCCATCTTCAGAAGCCTCCTCGAGAGCCTCCCTTAGTTTGTTCTCCGGCGAATTCTTGAGAGTTGATGGCTCTGCCTTACCCCACTCCTCCTCCTCCTCCTCCTCCACGCAAGAACCTTTTCCTCTCCTGCTCTTCTTGTCCATCATCAAGGTTGCACAGAATGATATAGGCTTCCATAGTCTCAGATGCAGTAACACGAATCAGTTCCAGTTGACTGCAAAAACCTATCATCATATCAGATACCCCTGCAGTATTAGGGAAAAAGTTACAAGCTTTACATGATTGAAGCTTCATTATGCATAACATTCTGCAAATAAGAGATTACAATTATCTAAGTTACATAATTTTCATAAACATTGAACTTTGTAAACAGTAACAATGAAGTGAATGAATACATAAACCCTGTAACTAGTCACACTAATGCATGTCAAGATGGCACCTCTATCCATATAGACCAAAACCAGAAAACCATTTGAGAAAACAGTGATCACACATGTTTCTTGGCTTTAATTCATAGTTACAGAATAAAAAAAAGAGCTTTTTTTTGAGAAGCACTTACCTTTAGGCCTTATCAGGTTTTAGATGATCTCATCTGCCAAAGACAGAGATAGATTTCCCAAATGAAACCAGCAGGTTGACCAATAATACTACTACGACTAATCAAGATTATGAATCAAAGACCATCCATTCATTGTTGATCAATAATACTACGACTAATCTAAGATTATGAATCAGCATTTGATAAAAATTTCAACTCATGGACTAATTATCAAATGCATCAAATAAAATTGCGACACGAAAGAGTAGAAGGGAGACAAGGATCGCATGTGCCAGCACAAAAAAGTAACCACCATGCAAACTTTAACATATTTTCTAACTACTAATTACAAGCCTACAGGTAGTCCTAATAAACAAAATCAAACGTATAAAACGCAAAACACCCTCCTAATAAATATGGGCTCAACCAAGTCAGACTTTTACCTTATAGTTTGATTCATCTTCCTCTTAGGCATTTGATCGAACAGCTGGTGAGCTTCGTCCAGTACATACCGAATTTTCAGAAAATTTAACAGATGAAACATTTGGAGTGGAAGCTGCAAATTAGAAGAAAAATTCCCTTAATCAGCAAAAGATAAAGGCAAACTTGTTACCCTCTAGTTTCATCATCTACACCTAAGTTCCAAAACACTAAAACAGAGACACTAGAGAATATAACCAATTTCTTACTACTACACACATGCAGTTGAGGATATAGCAAAACTAATTCAAATGTGTGTATCTATACCAATTTGAAGTTGAAAACTAGATCAAGTGCCTAAGCTAAGCAAATTACATCAAATTGGCCTGCGTAGCTAGAAAGAAAAAAAAGCAACACAAAAAAAAAAAAAAAAACCGCAACCGAGAGAACAAAAAATGAAACCGCAATAAACTCGTTCAATAGGCACTAAAAAGCAATCTGGATTTTCTAGAAAGGCAAAAGATAAAGATAGCATCTTGATACCCGATACTAGTTTCAATTGCTTCAGTGGAGTGAATGCCATGCTTCGGCGGAGCGCAGGTGACAATTTTGAAAAAGCCGTTGGAATTCCATCGATGGGTTGGAGGGGGGAAAAGGGAAATGGATTTTGAGGAATCCGAAGGAGGAAGAAGAAGAGTCGTCAGTGAAGCAGAGGCTGAAACAACCGTAAGAGTACGGTGAAGATGATGAAGAGAGGACAGAGGTTTTTTAATATTTTAGGGTTTTTTTCGTTGATAAACTGTGATTTTGATTAAAGAGTTTTTATTTTTCTTGATTTTGGTTATAATGGTTAAAGGGATTAAGTTTCTTCGCCCGGTTAATCGATTAATTAACTTAATATGGTTCGAGTTGGATTGTTTGAGGATTTGGTTTATTAAGGGACACTTGGCGAGATTCTAAGGAATAGGACAGGATGTGAGACAGGGTGTGGTACAGAAGATCCGTTGCGCCCTTTCGTCAATTTCCTAAGGTCAGACCTAATAATCACATCTAATTTGATGGCAATTAACCAATGGTATACGGAAAGCACTAAAATGTTAATTCTAGTGTCAAAATACAACCCAGCTTTATTTTCTAAACCTATTACGTACGTATAATTTACTTCCTAAAACTATTACATCTAATCTGATCATTGGCTAATCTTATCCTGAAAGTACTAAAATCCTAGTGAAGCTTGATCTAATTTTTCTAACATCGTGTCTTGCTGCGGTATCCTTCCCAGGCCCACAGTTATTTCACTCTTCTGTGAAATATTTCAACGATTAATGCGTGGGGTGTTGTAATATCAACTTAATTGGAGGCTGTAGATGTCAAGAGGCTAGAGCCATAGCCGTATATTTGTAGTAGCCGTGCTATTAGCACAGTAGGAAAGGGAAGTAGGGTTGTGGAAGAGGAAGGGTGGCTAATAATTAACCATTATGCTCTCCTGCCTATAAATAGCAAAATAAGGATTACGTTGGCCATGCCATTCTTAAAGTATAGCAACTAGCAAGCAATTTTTTTCCAAGAGTAGAACTAGAACATTCGCAATGATTTCCATTTCTATTGTTCTATTTTTCCTTACTCGCATATATGCCTATGATCCATCCGTACACAAAATTTACTCAAATCAATCTCCCTTCTAGAGGACCTATCGACCCAGAGTCAGTTGCTTTGGATCGATTTTACTACCAAGGACCTTATGCTGGCGTGAGTGATGGCAGAGTTTTAAAATACGAAGGTCCAACAGTTGGGATTGAAAGACTTTGCCTTCACAAAGCCAAATAGGTACTAACTTGGAATTTAGATCTAGTTATGGAAAAGAGCCTTCTTAACTTGGAAATTCTAAATTTCTGAAATGTACTGTACAAAATTTTACGCGAGGGTGGAATGTATCTTAAATCATAATTAGACTCTATTCGGATACATTTAGGCTAGGAAACAAAATTAATTGGATTTAACTGATACAACAATATTCTTAGACACTAAAGAGATTCAAAGAGAATCCAACACTTCTTGACAAAGCTTCTATTGATTGAAGCATCCCCGCAAGATGTAATTGAGAGCTAATTAATAATTTAGTAATTTTTGAGCCTTAGTAGTTTATTAATTTAGTAATTAATATATACTACTAGCATTTTAGTAATTTTTAGCCTAATTAACAATTTATTAGCTTAGGGCTCCATCCGTATCTTTCCAAATTTAGCAAAACTTTAAATTAGGAGCTCCAATTGGACCAAACCAGGAATATGTTTCATGACATCAAGAATGAAATTAATTTGAATTTTGTAGGAAACTTATTCCCTTGCTATTACAGCTGCTCGCCATTAGTGCACCCCATACCGATAGCCCACGACAAATCTGCTGCTCTCATGTCCATTATCAATCGAGGTGTAGAATAAAAACAATGGCGTAGCCATCAATGGCCACCTTGAAACTCGAGGAATTTAATCAATAGAGAAATGGGCAATCAGCATATGCAACGGGTCAACAAAAAGACATTAGGGAAATAGGGACCATCATCCGTTATGAATTATAATCCTCTGACTTCGAGGGAGAGGAAGAGGGAGATAGAATTTTTTTTTTTTTTGTAAAATTTTTTTCATAAAAATACATGATTACAACCGAAAATCACAAGAGCAAAGGATGGGAATAACAACCCACATATACAACGACAAATAGGCCTGTCAATCGGGTCATATAAGTCGGGTTTTCATAAGTTCATGTTCAACTTATTTAATTTGTAACATTTTTGGGTTTTGGGTCATGAGTTTTGGATTAAAAAATATGAAAATCATACTCAACTCACATAATATTTAGATTTTGACTTTTATTCGGGTTTAGCCCAAACTCACTTATTATTTCTTAATTTTCTTAATATAATTACTATAACTATGAAGTTGTAAAACTAATTTAACATTCACAGGACCACAATATTAAAACTAAATATAAATAAGTAACAGTTCTTAAAAAGTACATAAATCAAGAAATTTTCAACACTATGTATGTTTAATTCGTTTAAAGTACATGAAAAATGGTAATAAAACATGCAGTTATAAACCACTACATCTTCAGAAGTTGGAATTTTTTTATATCCTTGTGACTTGAATCCAAACATACTTAATGATTTGTGTTTTTGTTTGAAATTCTAGACCAAAAAGAAATCAACCAATATTATATAGCACAGAAATTTACTCAACGAATAAGAAAAGTTAGAACTTTAGGGCCTGTTTGGAATCTGAGTTTTTTAGGAGTTTGTCTAAAATTTTACTATAGTACACTGTAGAAGTTTTCGAAAAAATTTTATAGAAGTTTTTGTAAGTAAAAAAATTTTGTAGAAGTTTTTGTATGGTGAAATTTTTTTCCTTTCCTTTTCTCTTTCTCTTTCTCTTTCTCTTTCTCTTTTTCTTTCTTTCCTTTTTCTTCTTCTTCTTCTTCTTCCCCGTTACCTCCGCCACCTCCCGCCACCCCTCTCCTCCCTTTCCCCTTCTCCTCCTTTCCCCCCGCCACCCCCTCTGCCCCACCACCCCTCTCCTCCCTTCCCCCTCAGCCCCGCTACCCCCTCCCCCCTTCCTCCTCTGCCCCTCCTTCCCCCTCTGCCTCGCCAACCCTCGTTACCCCTGCCTTCTCCCTCAGCCCAGCCACCCCCTCCCCTCTTCCCCCTCTGCCCTGCCCCCGTTACCCCCGCCTTCTCCCTTAGCCCTGCCATCCCCTTCCCCCCTTCCCTCTCTGCCTCGCCACCCCCCTCCCCCCGCCACCACCTCTGCCCCTTCCCCCTCTGCCCCGCCACCTCCCGCCTCCCCTGTTCCCCTTCCCACTTCTCACCATCTTTCTTTTCTTTCTTTCTTTTTTCACAGAGAGGTGGGGGAGAAATGGGGGAGACGCAGAGAGAAAAAAAAAAGACGAGGGGAGGATGGCAGGGGAGGAAGAGGGGGAGAGGGAAAAAAGGGGGGAAAAAAAGAAGACTAGGCGCATCTCCATAGCCATCAACAAGCCAGGGACGAAACGGTTGTGGTGGTCGACACTGGCGGTGGTGGTGGATTGGGATGGGGGTGGAAGAAGAAAAAAAGGGAAGGAAATTTTTTTTGTGTGTTGAATTTTTTTTTTTTTTTTTGTGTTTTGTGTATTTTGAAGTGTGTAGGTAAAAAACTTTGAGAAGGTTTTTTAGGGTTTCTGTAGCAAAAGTTGTTAAAAAACTTGTAAGTAAAAAACTTGTAAGTAAAAACTTGTCCAAAAAACTAGCTTCCAAACAGGCCCTTAGTTATGCATTACCAATATTGGCTCGCATGAAAGCTAGTAGAGAAGTTTTTAGATGTATTTTTGTGTCTTGTAATTTGTATATTTTAGTATTTAGTATAATATATTTGGATATATAATTATATATAATATCAAAACGTAAATATTATATATATCATTATATATAAGAGGTAATTAAAGGGTCGGACCTATATCGAATTTGAGCCCAATGAAACTTGAAATCGGCTCATATTTAATTCGAACCTAATTTTTAGGTTCAACTTCAGACCTGCTAACTAAATGATCGGGCTCATCAAGCTTTTTCTCGAACCGAACAAGTCGAGTTCGGACTTACCTGACCCTATTGACAATTCTAACAACAAATCTAGTCATCTGTCAAAGTTAGGATAGAATACGAATTCTTGATCTTGGCAGTGAAGAATATATTAAAAGTGACTCCGGGCAAACTGGCCTAACCAAACTGATTCATTTGAGTAGAATATCTAAAGGAATCACTCATTGCCTATAAATTCTTCCTTCACATAGTTGTCTTCCCTGAACGCCTTGTCCACAAATTTCTGCAAACTAAATGTACAAACGGGTACACTATGGCTTTGTTTATTTTTTTGCTACTTTCTACTTTCCCTGATTCGATATTCTCGACTGCTAATGATATTGCCATCACATCACCCACCCAAAGCATCACTCTCACATCATTTGAAAAGCTTCCTCTGCCCTCCACTGCGACCTCACCGGAGTCCTTGGCTTTCAATTTGCTAGGGGAAGGTCCTTACACTGGCGTCTCCGACGGTCGAATTCTGAAGTATATAAGGCTTACTAAGTCTTTCGTAGACTTTGCCTACACTTCACCAAATAGGTAATTTCTAATTTATTCTTAGGAGCACAAAGTGTATTTCATAATTGTCATATCTCAATTGTACCAATCTATGATGGTCATATGTTCGTGTCATTATTCTTGGAGCCCCAGTGAAATGGCTTTTATTCTTTATTATTCGTTTTCGATTACTTTAGATTTTACAAAAATCTGATTATTGGAGAATAATCAGAATCAACAAAAACTACTTTTTGGGTGATTATAAATTTTAATTTTCTGATCATTAAAAATGTATAATTAGAATATAAATGACAGGGCGTCAAACCTGTGCAATAATAATAATAATAATAATAACCTAAGTACCACTAAAAAGCTATCAATAATTAATCCTAGGTACTAGAGCAGGAACTCTAGGTGTGTAATGGGTTACTTGATTCACCCTGTTCCCAAAGAGTTTGCTGAATCCGATATATCAGAATTAATTAGTTGGTAAAAATTACTGAACAGTAGACAGTGGCAAGTAGGGTCGTCTCCTCTGGGATTGGGGATATTTATCTCTCTTAAATTCCAATTAGTATGGGGGATTTCACCGGAATGAAACTAACAATAATTAGACAATTCAAATAAAAATGAATACTTAACTAGCACAAATTGAGCAGGAATTAAATTAAGAGTAAATAAATTCTAGCCACGGATGCAACTACTCAGGCACAGTCCATTTATCCGATCATTGATGCAAGAGAGGTTCACTCAATTTATTAATAGTCTAGTTATAGCCATCGATGAACTCTAATAACCAATTTTTCCTTAATTTATAGATGACCAAGGTACGACCATTAATCACCCCTAACCAGAAAAGTACTCCTAGGTACGACCGTAGGAATTAATTTTCCAATTGTATTAATAACCAGAAAAACCTAGCCCTAATCAATAACACGCTACGAGAATTATTTAAATTAGATTGCACGTTCCCCTAATGTGTGAACACACCAGTTGCCACTAATATTAATCAATCAAACAATTACGAATTTAATTGACTAAATTGGCACGAGATTAATAAATCACATTGAACAACGGGCCCTTGACATCCAATTAATAAAATAATCCCATGAAAATTCAAGCAGACAACGTGCAAATATTAATAAATAACGGAACACGTGAAAACTAATTAGATCTCACAGATTTTCGGGACTGCGCCGTCGAGTTGACCCTTGACTAGATGGAAGACTTAGCCACGCCACATAATTAAATCACCACACGAATTAATAAGTTGCAAAGGCATTGCGTTTTCTATTAGGAAGCAAGGAATAAAAGTTGTTTTTCTCGTTGGAGAATATTGTCGAACACCTGGCGTGTGTCAGAGGCCAGTCAGGAGAAAGAAAGAAAAACTAAAGACTAGGCTAAAAACTAAACTAAAAGGTGGTCCCTTGCGTCTGTACGTTTGTTGCCTTTTAAAGAACCAAGAGAAAGGTCACTCCAAGCTCATCCAGTGGTCCCCACGAAATAGCACAAGTCTGCCGAATCCTCCTCAATGTTTTGAGCCTCTGCGCGTCCCCACCAACCTGCCTCAAGCCTCCAAGTTCTACTTAGTTTTCTTTTTTTCTTGGCTTCCTACGTTGCTTTCTTAAGAGCCAGAGGACCAAAGCTATTCCGTGGGCCTCCACCGAATTGAGAGGATGAACTACCACGGATAGGCCCTGCCGAATTGACTCTTGTCTCCTATTGCTAGTAGGACCATTTGGCAATTTTCTGCTTCACTCCTGAAATTGATTCCAAATACCAAATATGAGTAAATATCAGCAATTAACACAATATTTGTCAGGGATAGAAGGGAAAATTAATAATAAAAATACTAACAAATTATACCCTATCAATTCCTCCCACACCTGAATCATGCTTGCCCTCAAGCATGGGGACACTTCACTCAACAATGGCTAGCTTTCACACCGTCATTGCTAGTTGTGCTTATACCAAAATAAAGATTTAGTGGCTAAGTGTCAAGACATCCCTCCCGATTAGCTCCTAAGTTCATAGACCTGTCCAGTTCATGGCTAACTCGCCTAGGAAATCCAAATATTAACTAGCAACAGTCAGTAATTAAGTCAACTGACAACCAAAATCTCAACAGTGCGAACCAAGGATCGGCAGGCCAACATGATCATAAACTCAAATTTTCCACATCTGATTTTCTTTCTCTTTTCTTTTTTTTCTTTCCTTCTTTCCTTCTTTCTTTCTTTCCTTCTTCCCCGCTGCCCTGCTTTTCCCTTTTCCTTCTTTTCCTTTCACTCGCGCGCCGCCTGCCGCTATCGCCAGCCCGCCGCGCTCCAGCTTCGCCCACAACACCCGCCGCCACCATCGAGCACCACAGCGCTCCGCCAGCTCGCGGCCAAGCTTCACCTTGCGCCACCAGTTCTGTCCTTCGCCCGCCACCAACCTCTGCACCACAGCTGCTCTCCACCTCCCGCGCGCAACTCCAACCGACAGAGCGCCCCATTGCGCGGCCCCAAGCTCCACTCGCGCACGCCAACAGCTCCTCCTCCCACGCGAGTTTTTCTGTCCAGCCACGCCTGCACCACCTGTCAAAATTGACAGGTGGAGGTATTGTTTGCCTTTCCTCTTTCGCAATTTCTAGAAGCTAATTGTTGGAATTGATTCGCAATTGGGATAATTTTCTTGCTTTGTCATCTGCTGTTTTATTTGGAGTTTCTCCTGCACATTTTGGGGTTGGGTTTCTTTGAGGGCGTGTCGAGCAGATTAATTCATTGCGTAATTTCTGCTGTTGCTGGAATTGCTAGCTCCTTGGGTTAATTGCTGTTTTTAGTAACTCGCTTATATTTGGTTATTGGGGGCGCCCGTGACGCTTATAATTGCTACTCGATTAGGTATACTGGACCTGTCAATTTTGTGCTTTCTAATGTTTTGGTTTGCCTGTTGATCACCATGGTGAAGCCTCGATCTTCTTCTAAGTCTAGGAAACCTAGGCAATCACAGCCTCCAGCACCCACACCCACTATTCCAGCCTTTGACCCCTCGCACGAACCTTCCTCCTCTGGGAGGAGAGCTTGCCTTGGGAGACAGAGGAGCGTCCATATTTCTGACCCTGCACATTTTGGGGGAAATCTGCACTTCACTAGGGCCGCCGACAAGCAGCGATATGCTGTTTGTTGTGAGCGGCAGATCACTCCCTGCCGATATCTGGACGCCGCCACCGTGGGCCTCCTAAATATTAGCGAACCCCTCCACCATTTGATCAATGGCATTGGGTGGCGCCCATATTCCCGTATTGTTGATCTCCCGGCCTTTGTTGAGTTGGTGAGGGAGTTCTATGCCACTTTTGAGTTCACCATTACTACCGGTTATTCTGCGTCTATCCCCATGTCATTCGCTTTCGATTGATGGGTCATGAGTTCCACCAGTCGATTACTGATTTTAATTTAACTTTTGGCTTTATTGATCCGGCCTATGCCGCCTCTCGGGAGTATGCCGAGAGTGCGTGCGACTACATAGAGCCGTTCTTCTCTCGTTATCGAAGTTTGTGGGAGGCATTGTCCGTCGACCCTGCCTCTTATGATCCTCGCCAGTCCAAGAGCTCGTACATCAAGGACCCGGCTTCTCGCTACATCCAGCGCTTCCTAGCGTATAGTTTCTCGGGTATGCGAGATAGCTCGGGTATATTGTCCAAGCCAGAGTTCTTTTTCATATGGTGCATGCATAATAATATTAAGGTTAATTTGGGGTGCTGGCTCACTTCTCAATTTAAGTCTGTTTTGACAAAAAAGAAGCGCCCTTTGATTCTTGGGTCATATATCACCCATTTGGCTGTTAAGTTGCAGTTGCTTGATCTCTCTAACAATGGTTTACATGTTGCTTGTCAAATGGAGGCCTTGGACATCCCGTGCTTGGAGCGAATGGGTTTGGTTCGGGAGGGTGAAAACTGGTGGGAGATTATTCCCCTGAAACCGATTAGACCTCCTCCTCATTCATCCTTTGCCAGTGCCTCCACGGCGGGCGGTGACCTCGATCCTTCTTCTTCCGCCCCCCCTTCCGCCCCTACGGCCGAGGAATGGCACCATCTCCGCAACACAGTCGAGAAGGGTTGAGACGCGGCAGCAACACATGGACATTAACATTCATAATATGGCGCAGAATCTAGCGGCTTTTATGCAGCAGGCCGGGTTCCCTCCTCAGTTTCCGCCTAACCCTCCCTTGTCTTGACGACTTCAGGGAAGTACCGTTGCCCCTCCCCGTTTTCTGCTATTATATTTTCACATTGAGGGCAATGTGTCATTTAGGTGTGGGGGGGTCTCAGTGTGGGTGCTAGATATTTCCAGTTCTCGTTTCTTTATTATTTTTCCTCTTGTTTTCTGTTTAGGTGTTGTTCCTGTTTTTCCCTTGCTTCTATCTTGGTAACTATTTTTGGCAGCTCGTTTTTGTTTCTTGTTAGTTGTGATTTATACTATGAGTTGAGTTTCGGTGGCAAGTAAGAGCATGCTGTCTTGGTGAATATTTTGAGTTTAGGACTTGGTCCAATTTACGGCTAACTTGTTTAGGCGATGTGAATATTTTGCTGGCATTGTTGGGTAGATTGGTCTCCTGTTTACCTTAGTTCTCCATATTTAGGACATGACGCAGGCTATGATCTGTAATTACTTGGTATTTTGGTGCTTATTGGTGAATAACATATGGCTCTACTCCGCTAGTGTCGCCACCTAGTAACCGGGAGCCTTCACCACAAGTGTCGGCTCTCGCGTCAAAAAGTGGCGATATCTATGAGTAAGTAGTCCTGGCGCTGTGAAAAGTCGAGTAACTGGGCTCTTTCATCTAAAAATGTCAGAGTTCACGTCAAAAGACTTGAATAGCTTGGGACTAAGCATTATTCGCGTAATTGAAAAAAAAAATCAATCAGAAAAAAGAAGGAAAAAGAAGAAAACGAAAAAAAAGAAAGAAAATCAGATGTGGAAAATTTGAGTTTATGATCATGTTGGCCTGCCGATCCTTGGTTCGCACTGTTGAGATTTTGGTTGCCAGTTGACTTAATTACTGACTGTTGCTAGTTAATATTTGGATTTCCTAGGCGAGTTAGCCATGAACTGGACAGGTCTATGAACTTAGGAGCTAACCGGGAGGGATGTCTTGACACTTAGCCACTAAATCTTTATTTTGGTATAAGCACAACTGGCAATGACGGTGTGAAAGCTAGCCATTGTTGAGTGAAGTGTCCCCATGCTTGAGGGCAAGCATGATTCAGGTGTGGGGGGAATTGATAGGGTATAATTTGTTAGTATTTTTATTATTAATTTTCTCTTCTATCCCTGACAAATATTGTGTTAATTGCTGATATTTACTCATATTTGGTATTTGGAATCAATTTCAGGAATGAAGCAGAAAATTGTCAAATGGTCCTACTAGCAATACGAGACAAGAGTCAATTCGGCAGGGCCTATCTGTGGTAGTTCATCCTCTCAATTCGGTGGAGGCCCACGGAATAGCTTTGGTCCTCTGGCTCTTAAGAAAGCAACGTAGGAAGCCAAGAAAAAAAGAAAACTAAGTAGAACTTGGAGGCTTGTGGCTGGTTGGTGGGGACCGCGCAGAGGCTCAAAACATTGAGAAGGATTCGGTAGACTTGTGCTATTTCGTGGGGACCATTGGATGAGCTTGGAGTGATCTTTCTCTTTTTAAGTTGCAAAGGCATTGCGTTTTCTATTAGGAAGCAAGGAATAAAAGGTGTTTTTCCCGTTGGAGAATATTGTCGAACACCTGGCGTGTGTCAGAGGCCAGTTAGGAGAAAGAAAGAAAAAATTGATAATCCAAAATCAGAATTTATAATCAGTTAAAATACTCAACTGAATAAACCCCTAGACTGTGGCGAATACCACTATTATAAGACTACTTATAATTAATTAATTGTGAGCTAGCAACTATGACCAGACAAAACAGAATAAAGGTTCATACTTCACATAGGTTTTGTAAACTACCGGCACCATATTTTCAACCTACACTGTGTGTTTAGGACTCGGCATTTTGTGATGGGACGACTAGCCTCGACAAGTCTCCGACCTGCGGGCTGCCTCTGGGACTGGATTTCGATTATTTCGCCGGTCAACTCTATTGTTGTGATCCATTCGTCGGCCTTACTCGTGTAGGAGCATTTGGAGGGCTGGCTACTACTCTTGTCCCGACTAAGGATGGAGTGCCTTACCGCTTTCTCATTGCCGTAACTAAGACTAGTGATGGACCTGTTTATTTTACAGATGCCAGTGCTGTTTATGGTCCAAAGTAAGTTCATCACTCTTGCATAAAACTTCTAGTACATTTTATGAGCGTGGCTGTTTTTGCATGGACTCAGGCTAATTGATTTCGATTACATTTTCATTACGAAGAGATGCGGATAAATCTATCCAAACTGGAGACTCAACAGCAAGATTGTTGAAGTACGATCCAAGAACCAAAAACGTAACCGTGCTACTCTCACAGCTAGCCGGAGCTGTAGGGTTGGCCACCGACAGTGATGCCTCATTCCTCCTCGTTTCGGAGTTCATTGCAAAGAGAATTCTAAGGTATTGGCTCAAAGGAGAAAAAGCTGGAACTTCTGAAGTTTTCTTGACATTTCCAGGAGGCCCGAACAAGATTAAGAGGAACCAAGAAGGAAACTACTGGGTTGCAGTGAATGTTCCGAAAAATGACTCCACCGTTGCACCCCAAGGTGTGAAATTTAGCCCTTCAGGAGAAATTCTAGCCATGGTTGATCTCAGCAAAGAGTACAATAGCCGCATTACAATTGTTATAGAATATAATAACAAATTATATGTTGGAGGTCGGAATTTTCCTTTTGTGGGTCAGTACGATATCAAATATGTCTGAAATTTAACTTCTACTAAGATCAATTTGTATCAGATCCCCATCATTGTGGTTGAAGCACGGATGCCCTTTTAAAACAAGTCTAGTTTGGTTGTCTAGACTCAGTAGCAAATGCTAAGATTTGCTACGGAATAATATACTTATATGCTGATCTTTGAAAGATTAAGCTTGTGCTAATAAAAGGCAGTCGCTTTAGCTTTCTGAAATTACCTCTACGCAATTGATATACTATCCTTGTTTTAGCTTAGAAAAATACACACACTGTAATAAGTTAGTTGGAGCTCAGAGATTCGCAGACGGCCGAATTCTTGCTTTTGGGATTGCTTTCGTAGCTATGTAAATGATGAAACGTCTTAAATTGACTTGTAATGATGTTTTAAGCTTGAGGTTGTTGCATAAATAAGACAATGCATGAGCTCTGAATACAAATCATATGCGTTGCTACCTTTGTGTTTGTTTGTTCTTAATGATGAGATTTGAGATGATGAGATAAAAGCATTGAAATAAAACTCATTTTTCACATTACTGTCATTTAATATGATAATTATGATCTTGAGCACATTGGCTTTTTGGAATTTTACTCGTTATAAATCAACCTACCTAAATGAGTAGAGATAACTTGCCCAATATGTAACATTGGGGAGGCCGGCCACCAACAAGGGAGATGAAACATATCCGCCTTGTATGACGTTAAATGTAGCGTATCTTTCAGGAACAATTTTACAAAATTTTCATTTTCAGCCCATCAATGATATTTTCTGGCTCTATTCCACACCATAATTACAGATTATGCGTGCCAATTTTATGTGCTGTGCGATTGAAATTCAGAATAACATTAACGAAAATACAAATTACATTCGTGAAAGGACAAGAATTTTAATATGCAAATCACTAATTTACAGCATTGTGAGAACAAGTCCAAAAACTGCACGCTCGCGCACAAAAACAATGGCATCAACCGTGAAATTTGATAGGGCATATATATATATATATATGAAAGTAACTATTTTAATTAGAGTATTTCTCACTCCTACATAGCATGCCTAATTGAAAAGAATTAACGAGTTATGGGTCATTTGAATTTTACTCATATTAAATATTTGATTACCACTCACTACTACTTCCACAGGGACTGCCATGGCCCCATAAATCCAAGTAATTTATGCTTCTGCACCTTGCTTGACTCTTCCAAGAATAGCAACAAACTGCCATCAATAGTGCGAGGCATTGATAATTTTCTTACTTTTTGTTATTTTCCTATGAAACTACGTAAGTTTATCTGTATTCGTATAATTTGTTTTGTATTAAAGAAACGTTTCTATAATAGTGTATTATTTGTATAGAAGGTTCTATTAACATTTTTGGCAAAAATTGTATATGAAAATCTTTGCTAGTAAGACAAACTTTAGGGAGTATTTGATAAAATAGAAATCTGAAAGCTGATATTTGAATTCATTAACTTATTGAATTATAAATATTGAAATCCTAACATTTGAGCACATTCTATATTAGGTGATAAGTAAATAGGTTATCACTTATTTTTTGGAGTAAGTTTTGCGTACATAATTCAAATCCACTTAAGTAATTAAGATATTCTATTTTTAGTTATCAAACACATCTTAATATATTAAGATCTTAATCTATTGAATTTAAGTGTTGAATTGGCTTATCAAACAGGAAGTGTTTAGAAGAAAAATAATAAATGTTTTTACATATGAGCAATTTGTCTTGGATTAATCTATCCACTCCAAAATGTTAACTTTAAAAAAGGGAACTATTTTTATTTAGAATATTTAAGAAAATTATAGCTTTGTATTTTCTTTAGGACTTGATTTCCATTGACATATATATATGAAAATTAAACATTTTGATGATTTTATCTTTCAGTTGTATGCTAAGTACACTTGAAATCCACAAATATAATTCTCTATCATTTGATAAACTGGAGTAAATTGATCCGCTTTTTGTCCTTAATATTTCTCACATATAACTTGAGTTTGTTAATGGCTGATCAATTTGGCCTGAATCTTTGTGAGAAGAAAGTTTTCAACTTCTTGTGACATTTCGATTGGGGTATAAACGTGCTTAATTAAACTGAATACACAAGTGATCAAGCTTATTTGATTAGTTTAATGAGTTTGAAATTTTGTTCAAGATTAATTTCTTTATTTATTGAATCGATTTTGAACGAGTTTTTTTTCGTATTTAAGCATTATCGAATATAAAATACTGTTCAATTTTGACTTGAATAGTTAGCGAAAACTCTAAAGAACTCTTATTAAGCCGAATTCAATTTAAGTATCAAGTAGTTTGGTTTATCTTTCAACCCTACATTTCAATGATTAATTAGAATATCCAAAAGTTTAGAGGCCAAGATCATCCAGCATATGAAAAAAAAAAGTATATAAATCAGAGTCCAATCCCATTATTTCAAAAAAAAAAAAAAAATTTCTTGGGTGGCAGTTGAATCAGATCGTTGAGTCAGCAGCCACTCTGTATAATAGAATGTTTTGTTTATACATTTTGCTATCAAGTGGGATGTACATGCAGTAATAGACAAGGGAGCTTTTGTAGTAGAACAAATTAATTTAACAAGAAAATTGAGTCGAGTTTCCAATTTTCTTTACTATTCTCGGTTAGTTCTTCATCCAGCGACTGTGAATCTTCTCCAGTGAGGTGCAGTTTGTATGTGTCAAGAAGTCTATGGAAACATTCACTGATTGCCAGCGAAATTTTCCTGTATAGAGGCCGCAAGCCTGCAATGCTTATCATACAATTGCTTATCCCAATATCGTTAATGCTTAGTCAAACGTCTAAACACATTAGGTTGATTACAAAAGGACCACCGGAAAGACAACTTGTAGTGGAACCAATTTCAGAGGCAAATGGAACTTAATCACTAGCATATTATATTGGTATGAATTAATACCTTTCAAGGATACAGAAGACAGAAGTGATAACTAGCATCGAGGATACATGGATAGATGGATGAGAAAGAAGACCTAAAGGCCAATAAAAGAAATATTATTGAGCGCCGGAGTTTCATCTTAATAAATACTCAAAGCAACAATCTATTGTCAGAGCGGTCCTCTATGTAGGGTGGGTGATATTCTTAAAGTTCTTTCTTATCCTTTGCTGTTGAACTTCCAGAAGAGGAGTTCTAGGCTGCTACTTGCCTTCCTTTTTGAGTCACAATCTTCCCTCGCAGAATTAATGACACTAACAATTCTTTCCGTTTTTGGTTAGGTCTGCTATACATTTTTATCTGCCGTCGGATCCCTATAAGAAGATTAGATCAAGGACCATACAACGCCCACTTCAGGCTGCTAAACTTAAACAAGAAATCCACAGAAAATTAGGATGGGACCCTAAAAGGAGAATTTTTGGGTTGTAGTGAACAGGTTGTACATCAACAGCCACTCTTTATTCTACCGAGCATTTGGCATGAAATTAAACTCATAAGATCGAGTGAAGCTTCAGAAGGATTTTGAAGGCAGCATAAAAAACTTTACAATCAAATGTTGGCTCATTATTCCCTATATTTTATGCCAGCCCATATGCCATTTTTTTCATTCAACATGTAATCTATTGCAAGTCATTCTTCGAAGTGCTAGATGTTGATCATAGCCCTGGGAAGGGACACCAGCATAACAAAAGGGGAGATGGAGACAGAATATTATAGCATGTAGAGGATTTGATGGAGAAGTAAGGATTATTCCGTGGCACTTGATTCACAGAGATCTATTTTTTCACAGAGAATTTGAATCCCACTCCTCCTGCAGTGTTAGTGATCAGTGTGGCAAGTCCACCATTTGGTGCACTACTTTGAAAAGACCAAGAAAAGTGTCTACAATGTAGAGATTTCCAGTTAGAAAGTCGAACCTAAATCCTAACATTCTTCCACAAACTGGCCCCAAGTTGGGATCTGTTGCTCCATCGCAGAACTGCTTGGCCCAAAGAGAAAACATATATAGAAACAAGAATTATATCCGACTTTAATTTATTCGGTCTGTTCAAATAAAGTTTGGAACTCATACAAAAAGGTAAATTAAAGAACGCAAAAACTTATCGTGTCAAGAAATGTTGGAGCCAATGCAAGCATGCACATCATTTTCTTTTTTGCTTTTAGATATGCAAAAGAGCAGGAACTTGAATGAATACTGGAACAAATTACTGTGCCAGGATGATGAGCCACCACTCACCAGTAATGTCAATGGAATATTCTAAAAATTTTTCATGAAAAACTAGCAATCCTAACAGAACCTTAAATTTAGGGATAATTTCAGAAACCTCTCTTGAGGTTTCTGACAATTTCACTTAGCTCCCCCCAATTTTAGAAAATTACACTAACTTCTCTCGGTTCAATAAAATGACTACAATACCCTCTACTTAATAAAAAATTTATACAAAAACCAAACCAAGAGTAAAAGAAAATATAAAAACCTGCAACAACTCGTCATCATCCCCAACCCTACTTTAATTAACAGCAGTTTCTTTTCACTTTCCCTCTTTTTTTTTTCTACCTCTTATGATTCTCTCCTTCCTACCTATAATCCCACAGTCTCTTCCACCCATCAACTACACCACCATGCAAGCCTATCCGAAGTGTTTATTTCTTGTCTATTTTTCTCTTTCCGTGGTACTTAACTATTAGCCCCATTGTTTATTTCTTCTCGTATTATAATTTGCATATATTAAATAATCAAAATTTCCAAAATTAAAAATTGATGGAGCAAATGAAAATTTCATGGTCAAATTAGATGGAGATGATGAAGATGGTTGTGATAGAGAGGAAAAAATGAAATTAATGGGCTATGGTTGGAAAAGAAAAAGGAATGACTCTGGGTTATGCTATTATGTCTATTACACACTAGAATCTAATATCTTCATAAGTATTGGTGGTGGTTTGTCATAAAAATTAGTTTCTCTGTTCGTGACGCTATTGGAGTATGGGTTGCTTTTGGCATAGACATCAATAATGGTTGGCCAGGTGATCTGTTTAAGGAAGGTGTGATATACGATGGGTATTGGGTTCATAATTTGAGGGAGGTTTCTGAAATTATCCCTTAAATTTAATAATATATAAACGCAATATTCCAAGTAGATAACTCCATCCACATGGTATATTTTCTCTCCAATCTTGAAACGTTCTTGACTTACTTAGACAATATTACACCAACAATGCATTCAATGATGATTTTTCTTCCAATTATTTACTAGTAAGGAGGAAAACAATTATCTATTTGGTGAATATAAGCAAAGTCAACAAACCCCAAGTTTTGATCTTTATACTTGAGAACTCTTATCATCTCGAGTACCAATATGAGGTCCTTGATTAAATTGGTCCAAGGCAACTGATTCGGGACCCATGGCTCTAGGAGTAAGATTGAGTTCGATATAATTTGAAAACAGATCCGAAGCAAACAAATAAGGGAGAAAAAAAAAAAGAAAATGACAAAAATCCGAATCATTACGGTTGTTCTGCTAGATCAGAATGTTTATTTTTTATTTAAATTTTTGGTTATATTATCTCAGATGGCATGCCTAATGAATCCGCGGTGGCGCCCGCCACGGCCACGGCCCATCCCGCTCCCACCTAAAGAAGGGAACCGCCACCCTATCTACGTTGTGTATGGGAAGAAAATAATGGTCCCAATAAGGTTTTTTTAAATCATTAGCTTAATTTGCTCATCTCATCACCCGCTTTCACGGCGGTCGTTATGATTTCAGTATCGACTATCGAGTGATTGGGGATATATATTATTTTTGCACCTTTGAATTCGAGTTGCTTAGCTATATATCCACCATTTATCAGTCTGTCATATTGGTTTAGAAATATTCAAATTGCTTGCACTTTCCATTTAGAAACAATTTTTAAAGAAGGAATGGTACCAGGCTTTTTCTTTTTTTTAAAAAAAAGGCGAAATTCAAGTTACACCCCTTCCTTCCTTTATATAGCAATTCCTTTCTTTTTACTTTCGTATCACATGCATCTTTGTTTCTGACTCTCTTAAAGAAAATAATTTGATTTTCAAGAGACCATGAATCATCCGATTCTTTTGAATGCACTTTTGATATAGAAAGAAATGCAGTAGAAGCAGTCCATTCCTTCCGAGGTCCCAAAACCAAAAGCCAATTTGTGCTTCTAGTCAACGGAATTGAGCTTCAAATCATTTCTACTATTCTTGTTTAGAGTCTGCACAACGGCATAAAGCTAAAAATCAAGAGCCCGTTTGAATTGCTATTTTCTGATAATTTTATAGAAAAATATATCATAGCAATTTGATGTATGTAAAAATAAAAAGGTGATTGGAAAATGTGTTTACGGAGAACATAAAAATTTTAAAGAAAAATTGCATTCCGAATGGGATATAATGGACCATGATGTAAAAACCCTACAGCATGGACTTTTTATTTTTATTTTTTTTACGGCATAGACATCACACTACATTGAAATAACAAGTCTCTTCACTTGAGGATGACCCAACAAATTTTAAATGATCCACAAAATTAAAAGGAAGCTATACCCCAGTCAAAATCATATACATTTTAAATATTTATGTGAATTTCTTGAGACGAAGCTAAGTGAAAGTGGTGTACGAAAAATAGAGTTTCATTCAAGTGAACTATTAAAAAAAGAAAGAAAAAAAAAAGGCTAGATAATGAGATGAATATTAAACGTTACAAACAATATTCTAAAGCTAATACTCAAGCTCCTTTAATGTTACCATTAGTATGGAACTTGCTAAGATAAGTATTTTAGAGTAGGCTACCATTTAAACCAACTTTACTTAACTTTATGCCAAAAAAAAAAAAAATGCCAGCAAAAAATTCCCTTATTGAGTTCTTCCCACAATAAGAAACAGCAAAAATTCACACTCCCAACAAGACTCTTTATTATTGTTTTTACACTTCTCAATGCCGATGCTAATGTCATGGAAGAAATTTACATCCAAGTTGATGGGCTCTGTAGCTCTTAGGACTTCTGTTTGCCTATAAAAGCCATTGCAAAGAACGACCTTGGCAGGACCATTTTTAGGTGTAACAATTGTTTTAAGTAGCCAAAAAATGGCAACGCTTTCCATTTTTGTCATCGTTTCCTTTCTTCCTTCTATAATTGCCTTGGATCCATATTCAAAGTTTATTCAGCTTAATCTCCCTTCTGGAGCCACTGGTCCTGAGTCAGTTGCACTGGACTCAAGGAATGAAGGTCCTTATTGTGCCATCAGTGATGGTAGAGTTCTCAAATATATAGATTCAAATACTGGTTTTGTAGATTTTGCCTATACTTCACCAAACAGGTACTGTGTTCTTCCCCTTATAAGGATCTAATGTTTCACTTGTCAAAAGTTAATCTTACGCATTACTTTGGATGAGAATTGAGACATCAACTAATCAAGTTTTTCTTGGCTGGGTGTCTAATTTTGGTTCACTAATCATTTAGTGGTCTTGTAAAAGAAATTGGGCAAAAGATTTGAACTCAAGCTGGTGCATAACAAAAACTTACCCAAAAGGGTAAATGTGATTGCATGGTCTTCAAAAACTTCTAGCAAAAAGTACCCAATTACAATTTCTAATTCAATTTTCAGAATTAAAATTTTCTTTGTTTCTTTCCAACAGGACTAAGCAATTATGTGATGGAACAACAGACGCCAATTTGGGGCCAACATGCGGAAGGCCACTTGGGTTTAGTTTTGACAATCTGATTAATGTTCTTTACATTGTTGATGCATTTCTTGGACTTTTCAAAGTGGGACCAGACGGTGGACTTGCTACACTACTAGCTAATAGTGCTGGTGGTGTAAAACTCAACTTCCTTACTGGAATTGATGTCAATCCAATTACTAGAGATGTTTACATCACTGATGCTAGTCTCACTTATGATCTAAGGTATTCTTTAGTTCATAAACTCTATTGAAAAGTTCAGCCTATCTAATCCTAATGCATCTGAAACTTTGATAAATATCTTCATAGTGGTGAATCTTGATATTACCATGAGTGTAATTTCTTTGGTTCAAGGGAAGAGTTCAAGCCATATAAAGGTAAAGAGGAAAGCAGAGGGTTTAAAAGTCAAATCAGGGACTCATGATCACTTGACTAATATTCACTCCAGTTAAAACTGGGTATTTGGACCAATTTCATCACAACTGAACTTAAAAACTGTTTGTGCAGAAATATTACGCAGCCAAATTTGGTCACAGATTCAAGTGGAAGATTGATCAAATACAATCCTAGGAAGAATGAGGTGACCGTATTGCAGGAAGGGCTATCTGTGCCCATAGGACCCGCTGTCAGTTTCGATGGCTCATTTGTGTTGTTCTCTGAGTACAGTGCCAAAAGGGTCGTGAAGTATTGGCTATTGGGACCAAAAGCAAACACATCTGAAGTTCTACGAGACTTGCCAGGAAATCCTAGTAAAGTCAAGAGGGCCTCAAACGTGGGGGAATTCTGGGTGGCTGTGGACATCAATGTTCAGCAGCCACGCTTTACCACACCTTATGGTTACAAAATTGACTCATTTGGAAATTTACTGTTTGTGAAGGATTTTGAAGATCATTATTACAATGTTCCGGTGAGCGTGGTCCAAGAATACTTTGGAACAACCTTACTGGTTGGTTCTCGAGGTGAAAACTTTGTTGGCATCTACAAAAAGACCTTATTTTGAAACATGGCTAGCAGCTATCTGCTTACACAGACTGGATGCCGTAATTGAACTGAATTTGTAGAGATAAGGATGCAGTGCCGAAAGCTATTAAGGCCCGTCTGGGGATGTGGTAACTTATTAAAAAGTACTTTCCTAATAAAACTTTTAGTAAAAGTACTTATTAAGTTTATGTACTTTTAAATATGCTGTTTGGAGATATAATTCAATAAGTACCTATTTTATTGAATATATTTATCTCTTTATTTAGTTTAGGGTAAAAAATAAAAAAGTCCCCTGTGATATATCTAATATACATAAAAGCCCCCCGTGATTTCAAAACATACAAAACGACACCTCATGTTTTGAACTAAATTGTAAATAAACAAAATTCGTTAAATTTAACGAAAATGACGGTCTCAGCTGTTAAACTTACCGGATTCCGTTAAGTTTACCGTTAAGTTTATCGGATTCCGTTAAATTTTCCGTAAAGTTTATCAGATTCCATTAAATTTAACGAATTCTGTTAGTTTACAATTTAGTTTAAAACATAAGGTGTTGTTTTGTATGTTTTGAAACCACAGGGGGCTTTTCTGTATATTAAGTATATCACAGGAAGCTTTTTTGTTTTTAATCCTTTAGTTTGTAATATAGGATAAAATGATTAAATTTAATATTTTTATTTTAAATCACAAAAATTCCTCTAAAAGTACCAAATTTGAGCTTTTGTTAAAAGTACTTTTAACACCAAAACTTTCACTCCTAATTCGATTAGAAGATGTTCACCGAACATGTTTAAAGTACTTTTAACATCTAAAAGTGCTTTTTTATCAAAAGCACTGCAATCCCAGACAAGGCCTAAATGTGGAAAAGATTGTAGTATTAAAACGCAAGCATATAGCTTTGCGAGACATTATATGTTTTTATTTACAGGCATTTCATTACATAAGACATACTTAGTTTATTCCCCATACTCTTATTTCGTATGTCTGGTGGGCTTACTTAGAAATAGATGTGAACCCATCTATTACGGTACTCACTCGCCTCTTAAAAGTGAACAAGTTCTAATTAAACCTTCTTAATTAGAAAATCCGTTCCAAATAATCCCTTCCTTTAATTCACTTTTGGTCAATAACGCTTAACCAAACTTAGGTCCTATTTGATAACGTAATTCAGTACTCAAATTTAATAGATTTAGATCTTAATATATTTAAACCATTTGATAATCAAAAATTAAACATTCGAATTAATTAAGTGTCACTGAATTTTTTAGACAAAATTTGCTCCAAAAATTAATTTATAAACTATTCACTTATCATTGAATGTAATATGCACTCAAATATATTAGATTTAATATTTAATAATTCAATAATTTAATGGATTCAGATTTCAGACTTTAAGTTTTCGACTTCAATTTTATCAAATGCACTCTTAGTGGTATAGTGAAGTCTAGCAATTTTTTCAGGACCTTTGAGCAATTAATCTCCCATCTAAATGAGATAAAAGGAAATACTCTTCTAGTTAGGTTTGAAAATTTTAAAATTGAAGGAGAACTTCTGTCATGAACCCTTGCATCTATGCACCATCTCACCACGTGTGGGCATATTTTGTAAGATGATGCAAAGTTGTAGCAAATTCACATCGGAAAAAGCCATAAAGAAGTATGGAGAAGCATGGATTGGGTACGTGATGCATGGGTGATGATTAGTTAAGTTTGTGAAACAGATAAGGCCGCCTGGTACATGTTCTTGTTATTTTCTACTGTGGCTGAGCCAGCCACCTCTGGAATTGCCAACCCTCAATTTTCCAAATGTGAAAGATCGAGTAGGCATATATGAAAGTTCTATAAAATGTAAAGTTTTTCTCATAATTGCACCCACTTGATTTCAAGAAACAATATTAACCCTTGAAATTGCCCCCAATATTTTTGAAAAACTCCCTAGGCAAACAACTTCTTTTATACATCTTTCCTATGGCACAATTAATTATTTTAGAGTTTTTTAAACATAAAATTGAATACTACTTGAAGAAGAAGTAACTTAAAAAGTTTAAACCAAAACATTCAAAATTAATACACAATTATAATAAAACTTGCTCTTCGCATAATAATAAGTAATGTCGTTTTAGAAGTATAATATATTGCTCCCATTTACTATAGGCCTTGACTTTAAAACGGTAGTCTAATATTGTGTAAAATGTAAATATTTTGGTAAGAAGACCCTCAAGTTGTTTATACGATTTTTCCCCTATAAATACTTCTTGGAACTGCCTCGGCTCAATTCAGAAATAAGTAGAAATTAAGTATCGGTACGAATACGATGGCCTTGTTCACCATCTTACTATTGTCTACTTTTCCTTCTTTGATCTTTTTCCCTTGGGACTGACTATTAATCCCGTTACAGGATTTACAAAACTCCCATTTCCACCCAATGTCTTATCCAATCTCTTTCAACTTACTAGGTGATGGTCCTTATGCTGGCACATTAGATGGCAGAATTCTCAAGTACCAAAAACTCACCAACTCTTTTATGGACTTCGCCACTGCTACACCAACAAGGTAATTTTTAGCAGCTAATAATATGATTATGCCAAACCAAAATCACAAGAATCTGATCATATTTCAGGGGGGAATTAAAATAATCCCTGTTGGCTTCCAAACTAAGTACACTTGCATACTTTTTCCTTCAGGACCAACGCGCGCATTTTGTGATGGCTCAACCAGCGTCAACAAGACTCCCATCTGCGGTTTCCCTACAGGGTCGAGTTTTGACTATACTGGGAGGCTATTCAGCTGTGATATAACCACAGGTGTCACAGTTGTAGGACCTTTTGGAGGGCTTGCAAAAGCTCTCTTGTTCCTACTAAAAACGGAGTGCCTTTCCTTTTCCTTCTTGGCATGGATGCTGCTAGAAAATCAAAATCTCTATTTTGCGGATGCCAGTGGTGTATTCAATTTTACGTAACTGTTTTCTTTCTTGAATTCATCTTCTTTTAGGTTCTTCAAATTAAACTTATGTACAGCATGAATTGCAGTGTGCAATAATCCAGCTCATTTGTTACAGATACATCCTTCAATCATTTTGAAGCTTTTTTTTTTTTTTTATATATAATATATAATTCAGGACAGGAGCCGAGGCCATCCGGACTGGGGACTCTACAGGAAGGCTGTTAGAATACAATCCAAAAACCAAGAAAGTGACAACACTGCTCGCAAATCTTGGCGGAGCGTTAGGGGTAGCTACTGCTGCTGGTGCCTCCTATGTCCTAGTCTCGGAGTTCATTGCTAAGAGAATTAAAAGGTATTGGCTCAAAGGAGAAAAGGCTGGCACTTCGGAAATCATTGTGGTTGTTCTGCTAGATCAAATTTTTTAAAAGCTTTTGGTTATATCATCTCGGATGGCATGCCTAATGAATTGCCATACTGGTATTTACAGGCTGAATCCGCGGAGGCAAACGCCACGGCCCATCCCGCTTCCAGCTAAAGAAGGGAACCGCCACCCTATCTACGTTGTGTATGGGAAGAAAATAATGGTCCCAATAAGATTTTTTAAATCATTAGCTTATTAATTTGCTCATCCCATCACCCGCTTTCACGGCGGTCGTTATGGTTTCAGTATCGACTATCGAGTGATTGGGGATATATATTATTTTTGCACCTTTGAATTCGAGTTGCTTAGCTATATATCCACCATTTATCAGTCTGTCATATTGGTTTAGAAAAATTCAAATTGCATGCACTTTCCATTTAGAAACAATTTTTAAAGAAGAAATGGTACCAGGCTTTTTTTTTTTTTTTTTTAAAGGCGAAATTCAAGTTACCCCCCTTCCTTCCTTTATGTGGCAATTCCTTTCTTTTTACTTTCGTATCACATGCATCTTTGTTTCTGACTCTCTTAAAGAAAATAATTTGATTTTCAAGAGACCATGAATCATCTGATTCTTTTGAATGTACTTTTGATATAGAAAGAAATGCAGTAGAAGCAGTCCATTCCTTCCGAGGTCCCAAAAATGATCGAAAACCTAGTTAGGGACTAAATTTGTCCGATGTGAATATGTAAGGGATATAAAATTACACTTTTAAAAGTGAGGGACGAAAAAAGTTATTTTACAAAATGTGAGGGACGTTTTGGACGATTTTCCCTAATCAAAATGTCTATTTTACAGATGCCAGTGGAGTATTCGGTTTTACGTAAGTTTTCTTTATTGAATTCATGATCTTTTGGGTTCTTCAAAACTTGGAAGGCTGCAAACTGTTATGATGATACATCATGAATTGCAGTTTTTGGAGCAATTTTAACTAACTGATTTATTTTAGTTTGATTAATCCGTCAATCATTTTGGAGGTTTTTTCTCTTCTCTCAGGGAGGTAGACAAGGCCATCCGAACTGGGGACTCCACAGGAAGACTGTTAGAATACAATCCAAAAACCAAAAAAGTGACCACACTGCTCTCAAATCTCGGGGGAGCTGCAGGGGTGGCTACTGATGCTGCTGCCTCCTATGTCCTAGTCTCAGAGTTCATTGCTAAGAGAATTACAAAGTATTGGCTCAAAGGAGAAAAAGCTGGCACTTCAGAAATTTTCTTGACTTTTACAGGAAATCCAAACAAGATTAAGAGGAATTGGGAGGGCAATTATTGGGTTCCGCTAAACTATCCAAGGCCGGACTATACCAATGCCCCTAAGGGTGTGAAATTCAGCCCATCAGGGCAAATTCTAGATACAGTGGATTTCAGCAAGGAATACTATCAAAATATTACTGCTGTTGTGGAACAACGTGGAAAATTTTTTCTTAGCGGTCTCTTCATCCCATATATTGGCCAGTATGAATTGGAATACCTCTACCATTGAGACTACGGACTGAATTTGCCACCCAGTATGTCATTGGAATGCCCTGCAGATTGATGAATCTGCATCGCTATTAATAAGAATCAGCTGTGAACGCTAGCATTTGCTGGGAATAAAACTTTTCATGCATTTGTATATGCAATATCACACCTAAATGAACCACTTTTATATTAACAACGGTTGGTTTAGCTTTCGCAATTCCCTGTCCACAATTTTACAAGTAATAATGTTGAGCAGAAAAAATATACAAAATGGTATTGGACGATTACAGTCGAGAAAAAATATACAGACCTGAAGGAGTATACGGGAATGAGAATTAAGGATAAAACACACTTGGTGGGTTTAAGTGGTACAACCATTTTAGATATGATGACTGGAAGAGAATACAACAGATGTTACTTCAAGGGTTTTCGCAATACAAGCAGAAGAAGTTAACTTTTAAATTCAATTCGTGCTATGAATTTAGACTCATCATTCATCAACCTCTAAACGTACAGTAACCAATTGCTTTTGCACTTGCCATTCCGAAAGTAGCAAAATCCACTCTTGAACATATATTTGCTGCGTACTTTTGTACTCTGTGCTTGTGCATGAGGAGTTTGACAGAAGTTCTAAACAAAAACTAGAAAAAAAAAAAAAAAAAGAAGTCATAGCCGCTGTTGAGGAGAAAAGAGCCGAGAAAAAAATTCGAGGAGAAAACTTGGGGATACTTGTGGACTTTGAATTGGATACCTAAGAAGTCCATTTTCATATCTTGGAAAGTTGATATATAATTTTTTTAAAATTTTGGATGAAAAGCAATATTGTTATAAAAAATGTCCAATTTACAATAGTCAAATAAAAAAGAAGAAAATTACAAGGCATTTTGGGGCATTATCTAGTACGTCGCACTCATGCGTGTGTGTATGTCCTGGCATTGAAGAGTAACAACTCGAATTATAAAGCTCCCTAGCTTCATAAGGGATTGATTACAATTCTTCAGTTACGTCTGCTAACTAATAAGCCATTTGATTCAAATTTCACAATTACTATTGTTATGGGTATGATATATTAGAAAACAATAATGGATTTAATAAAAATTCATAGAGTGTTCGATAATTTTACAATAGTGAGTTTTAGTAATAAAAAATAGTGAATAAGTGAAAATCTACATTTTAATAGTTAATCATAAAACTCATAGAAAGGGTCTATGAAACCTATTAGTAATTGATTTCGATTCACCTTAAATACAGATTATGTATGAATATAGTTAAAACTGAAGCTCATTCCTCGTCTTGAAACTCATCTACCAAACGCCCCGTAAATATATATATATATATATATATATATATATATATATATATATATATATATATATATACATAGATTTATCTTTTCCCTTTTCCAGAAACGATTTTGGGTTGAAAGGGAAAATTATGCAGTTAGATAGGTTGGCTGCTTGGATCTTGGTCTATTTTCTTCACATTCCCTAATCCATGCGTTTGAATTCCTCAGTCTCTTCTTCTGAGGCTTACATTACATGCCTCAAGAAGGCTGTGGCCATTCAAATAGTATGCGTTTATAGGCAGGCTTACATGCTCATTAAAATATTTGTACTTTAACATTAGCTGATTCTACTTCTATAATGCTAAATTGTTTATGCAAAAATTTAATTACCATTCACTACATAAATACTTACTATCAGAAAATATCAACATTACCCTTAGCGAGTACTACTTTTATATTTTAGGTATTCAATTCTTGACTTTTGTCACTAGTTGACACTCGACGGATGTCGAAGTTATCCTCACTGGCATTTAAGAACACTTGACATATTTTACATATATAGAAAAACCTAGAGCTTCTCCCCCCCCCCCCCCCCCAATTGGCCACGTGTCGGTATTTGGGGAGGGAGGATAAAAAAATCAAATCTGAAGCCTCATACCTCCTCGTTTCGGAGTTCATCAGGAAGAGAATGCTAAGGTATTGGCTCAAAGGAGGAGAAAAAGCCGGCACTTGGGAAATTTTCTTGACATTTCCAGGAGGCCCGAACAAGATCAAGAGGAACCAAGAAGAAAATTACTGGGTTGCAGTGAATGTTCCCGAGAATGACTCCACCGTTGCACCTCAAGCTGTGAAATTCAGTCCTTCAGGAGAAATTCTAGCCATGGTTGATCTCAGCAAAGAATGCAATCAACGTATCTCAATTGCTATGGAATATAATAACAAATTTTATGTTGGAGGAAAGAATTATCCTTTTGTGGGTCAGTACGATATCAAATGCACCTAAAATCAAATTGCTGTGGTTGAAGAACGGTTGTCTGTTCAAAGTAAGTCTAATCGGGTTGTCTAGACTCAGCAGCAAATTACCTTTTGCTGCTGAATAATGTACTTTTATGTTGATCTTTCGAAGATACAGCTCGTGTTAGTGAAAGGCAATTGATTAAGCTATCTTCAGTTACCTTTGTGCAATTGATATATTACACTTGCTTTAGCTTCGAAAGAGACACAAACTGTACATAAAATTTAAAAGTGTTAGCTGAAACGAGAAATAGCTAGCCCGCAGTTCTGAAATTCTCTAAAAATTTCAAGGATTTCCAAACAAGACTAAGAGTAAGATTTTTGGCTTGTACCATACATTTTTGGATTGTGGGAATATTTAGCAACTATCAAGAACGTAAATGATAAAAGAAGTGATCTAGCTTCATAAGGGATTGAACTTCATCGGTTAGATACGTGACTAAATTGTCCTTGTAGGTTTTTTTTCTTCCCTTTTCCAATTGAGATGATTGGTTGACGGAAAGGGATAATTATATAAATAGATAGGTTAATTGCTGTGATGTTGGTCTAATTTCTTCGGATTCCTAATCCATACGTCTGAATTCATCCTCACAATTCTCATGGTATGGAGAAAGACATCTATACACTTCAAATCCTTTTGTGACTACTCAAACTGGTGCACATTCTAGGCAGGTTTGCATGTTTACTGGATCTTCATCACTTGACCACTCGACATATTGATAACAAAAACTATTAAATTTATTTTCATCTACCAATTTTGTACTTGGCTTGTAGGATAATGTTTCGTGATAGCAAAGAACCAAAACTGAAAAGAAATCAACTTCCTATCTATCAAATGCTCAATTATGTGATTTCCTACAATTTCGGATTTGGGAGCTAGGAAGCTTTATGTTTTTTGTTATCGTTCTACTTTTGGTAAAAGGTTTTTTGTTTTTTCAAGCACCAGATACGAAAACAAGGGATGTACCCACTTTCAATCCTTTAAACTTACCACCCACCCTGTGAATTACAATTATTAACTTACCTGCTGACAGCCTAGCATCGAAATTCAAACTCACATCAAGAGCACCTTAAAAGTAAATCCCTGACCTTCTCGCCTAACCCAGCTGCTTATATATGCTATGCTCTGTGAATAAAGCACCTTTGAGAAGAGACTAGCTGAAACGGAAGAGGGCAATATCGCCATTCAATTCCATTCATCCCGAAATACTTCCTTTATTGTGAATAAAGCACCTTTGTGATCCGTTCGTTGGCATTGCTCGTGTAGGATTCCATGGAGGGCTTGCTACTACTCTTGTCCCAGCTGAAGATGGAGTAACTTACCGATTTCTTATTGCAGTCGACGAGGCTAAGGATGGATCTGTCTATTTTACAGATGCTGGTACGAAATATGGTCCAAAGTAAGTTCATCATGATTCTTGTATATGCCACGGTTGTCTTTATGCGGGGGTTGCATTTGGTGAAATCAAATCCAACTCAAAGATACTTCAACAGTTAAATCAATTTTATGTAGTTAAAAACCTAAGAAAATCTAAGCCCCTCCTGACTCGATGACATAATGCTTTATTTCTTAGGATTAATTATAAATGAGGTGCTGAGACTGAGAAGCAATGATGCAAACAGTTGGCCATTATCTCAAACCTTTTTCGACTTGTAACAAAACATTTGATTTGAATACATTGGTAAGATACCACATTTTCTTTTTTAGCTCATATATACTATTTTTCAAAACATTGAGAAAGACAATGGCATATACTGTGATTACAATCCCAGCCGTCAAATGACTTGTACGGGCTCAAATGATTTCGTTAAACTTCCATTATGATACACTTTACCTTCATTATTCAGAGATGCAGTAAAATCTATCCTTAGCATGGTTCAAAGGCTCGTCCCGAGTCGTCATCGTCTCGAGCCCTCCCAATCTGATATCGGGACGATACGATTTCGAAATACTTGACTCGTCAAGACGTCACCGTGAAGGGTTGAAAAGATCGAGTCATATCAAATCATTCCTAATCAACTCGAATTTTTATTATTTTTAATTATTTTTATTTATCATATTTTTATAATTTTTAGAATATTAAATATTTCAAAAATTTGCGTCTCATCGAGACCGCGACCGATATGTCAAAACCGATGTGGACCGCAACTGCGACTACGACTTTGAACCCTGATCCTAAGTGGTGATTCTACGGGGCGATTGTTAAAATTTGATCGGAAAACCAAAAAAGTAACCGTACTGCTCACACAACTTTCTGGACCTTTAGGAGTGGCAACCAGCAGTGATGCCCAATTCCTCCTCGTTTCGGAGTACCTTTAGAAGAGAATTCGAAGGTATTGGCTTAAACGAGAAAAAGCTGGCACTTCTGAAATTTTCTTGACATTTCCTGGAGGCCCAAACAAGATCAAAAGAAATCAAGAAGGAAAGTTCTTGGTTGCAGTGAATATTCCTCGTAATGACTCCACCACCACTGCATCTCAAGGCGTCAAAATCAGCTGATCTCAGTAAAGAGTACAATCAACGCATTACAACTGTTCTAGAAAATCGTGGGAAACTCTATGTTGGAAGTTGGGAATATTCTTTCGTCGGCCAGTATGATATAAATTATGTCAAAAACCCAAGTTAAACTTTTGTTGGCCAACATGGATCATACCCCTACATAGGTTTGAAGTAGCAATGCTTTGTAAACTTGAGCCTGGATTGTTTGTATAGACTAGTAGCTGATACTAAATTTGCTACATAATAATATACTTCTAAATTTTGATCTTTCAGAGATGAAGCTCGAGCTGATGAAAGGCAGTTTGCTAAGCTTTTATGTATCCCCCTGGGTGCAATTCATGTATTCACCTGGTTTTGGCAGTGAAAAAATAGACAAACCACATACAGGTTTAGGTACCGCGGCCCTGGGAAGTCTGTACGGTGGCATTTCAGACGGCCAAATTCTGATAGTAGTAGTAATTAGTATAAGAGCATAAACAGCTGAAGATGATTGAATTACCAGCCAAAACATATGCAAAATGCATAAAAACGAAACAATTATTACTCCTATAGTCAAGGACATAAGATTTTGGTGAATATATAAGAAACTAATATATTGTTTCAAGTGCTAAATTAAGTGTTCTATCATAATTTTCAATTAAACAAGGGAACTTCATCAAATAAACAAGGTGCTACGGAGGAAAGAGTAAGTCCACCATAATTTTAAACAAGGTACAAATTTATACCCCGTAAATGGGCAGAGTGACGAACTTGTTTGTATATAGCTTTCCAGATTTTGAGAATTGCCTCGCTGTTGTAGAAGCTTATGGGGGGCTTCCTACTACTCTTGTACCTACTAAAGATGGAGTACCCTATGTTCATTGTCACTGTAGACGCTGATGTCAATAGACGTGAATTTAATTGCCAATTGTGCACAGATGCAGGAAAATCCATTTAAGTCATGGATCTATTTCAATCTATCTGCACATTTATTTGTAGCTAGAAAACTTGTTCTTTTTTATATTCTGGAACTTCACTTGTAATTTTTCCACTTTGTGCAGGGATGCAGAAAAATCCATTCAAAGTAGATTCAGCAGCAAGAATGTGAAAATATGATCCTGTAACCAAACTGCACTTTGCTTGCAGCTATCTGAAGTTGTAGGACTGCAATGGTTACTGTAACTGTGCTTGCTGCTTGCAGCCATCTGGAGTTGTAGGAGTGCAATTTATGATCGCTTCTTCCTCCTTGTATCTAAGTTCATTGCAAAATAATTCGGAGGTATTGGCTGAACCTAGAAAAGGCTGGCACTTATTGAGTGAGCTGTGTACTACCATACGCTAAGCAATTTAGACAGTTGATAAGTTATGTTTCCACCGAGAAAGAGCAGAATAAACAGATATTAATTATGCTGAAAGATACAGTAGAATCACTATCATTCCCTTGCATTGAATTGCCTACAATCAACTAATGAGTCACAGCCTTCTGGGCAATCCAAAGTCAATTTACATGGACGATTGGCATGGGTAGCAAAAACATTCATAACATGTCAAACGAAACTTATATGAGAAATGACGAGATTAAAGTTTTAATACTGTTCAAGATCATCTATCTCGTACATTGCATGAGCAATAAAAACTGAAAACGAGAATTTTACAATTACTACAGCAGTATCATAGCATTTGTTTACAGGAATGGGAATGAAGTCACTAGGCAGAAATTCACCCAGTGTTCATGTCGTCCAAAAGTTCTTGCAGTTCTTCAATTTTAGCATTGAAAAGCCCTATTAATAACAAGCAGCAGTAGACCATAAATATAGGGAATTAATTTGACAAAATAAGAGTGCAAGAACTGAAACTTGATAAACCGCTTATTGCTCACCAAAGCGACGATTAACTTTGGAGATGTCTCCATTCAGCATGTGAATCCTCTCTGCTCTACCATGTTCAATGTCCTCAAATCTACTGCTTCTCAGCTTGTCCACCTTTGCATGGAATTCTGAAGAATATTTAATCAACTCTGCAAGACAGGATAACATTTCTCAAAATGCAGCTTACCTTCCACAGTCATATCCATAATCATCTGAAAGGTTTGCAGCTATTAAGGAAACCACAGACTGCTACTATTTAGATTCTGTAGATTTATGATGAAAAGACTGGAGTAATTGCAATATTCTGGAAGACAGTGGACACACCAATCAGCAGAACTTCAAGACAAACATAAAGCCAAAGTATGTGAAGTTTTAAGGTTTAAGTCGCTTTTACTTTCTAACACTCCACTTGTTATGATTTAATAGGTGGACATTCGTACAGTCCACACCAATGCTTGGAAATACATTGCACCCAGCAATCAGCAGAACTTGAAGTCAATCATAACGCTGAAGGATGAAATTTTAAAGGCTTCAGTGGAAGGATACTTTGCATCAATCCATCTGTTATGATTCAATTGGTGGGTAGTTGTACAGGTACTGGTAGGAAAGCCAAGAATAATATTCTATCAAAATGCAGTAAATTAAACAAGACGATAAGCGTAATCAAAACGAGGGAAAGCACGAATGAAAATGCCAAAACTATCCATCTCTAAAGTTACCATCCATCTCCATCAACATCAAGAGTGATGCATCTTCAGACTCAGTTAGGTAAGCCAGGTACAAGCCCAACTGTTATTCCAGACAAATCTAATACAAGCTAACGAAAAAAAAAATACAAATGATATAGCTAAACTTACCACTAGAGCAAACTTCCTCCCAGTATGAATCTTAAATCCTAAAGAATGCATGGCATTTGAAAGGTAATCCCTCGGGTAAGTTGAATCTGGCAAGCTCTCTCTCGTTCGACCTCCATCTACATCTGTTTCTCTCTTACCCACCTGTCCCCTCCACCCATGTCTCAGTGTGTAAGTGTCCATTTCATCGTACCAAAGTAATAGCCCATTTTTCACAAAGATTAGTTACGGCCTCTATAATATCACCTCCTTCCTACTCAAGCTCCAGTTCTGGTATACAAGATTGTTAATTTTAGTTCTAAGCCTGGTTTAAATCATCAATAGTCCTATACTAAGAAGTATGCAAGCAACTACAGATATCTCTTTTCAACTGAAAAATGATATGAACATCAACTTATCACTAAACAACACTTCTTCAGTGGAAGTAGACAAATAATGACATTACATGCATCTGTCCGCCAGATAAGTGCATCTACTGGGCTTCTTTGACATTTATTATATCTATTAGCAATATAATCACTCTAAAATCACCTTCTACTTTGCTAATACACCACTGATAGTTGCACAACTCTCTTCTTCCAATTTCTAGTCTCACCAGGTGTGTTTATCCACAACTCAGTACCTTGAAGAAATCTTGGAACCATATCAGAGAGGTAAACAGTCACTATGTTATAAATTTGACTTCATAAACAATTAGAACAGTACCAGAGTTTCCTTAGATATATTACAGCATAATGTCCTAGAGCACCATAATTAGAAATACTTGCAAAAAATAGTGTTGCATACAAATATAGATCAAATGAAGCACCTTTCAACATATCATCCATAGAGTGTTTCTCATATAGCTGTAATGCTTCATGGATAGAAGCAGCAGAGCTATTGATTAAGTCTGATTGCCTCTCTAATGATTGGATCTCACTGTTAAGCTGAGCAGACTCTTTACCAACCTGGATAAATATGTTAACAGGAAAAGGCAGCACAGACAAAATCCTTAATTCAATAAAAGCATATACAGACTTAAAGAGCACAAAGGCTACGTACCAAAATGAGCTTGTCTCTCAGAGAATCTAACTGCTTGTCCAATTCTGAATCATCAACAGTGTCGAGGTCCATTGAAGTGTCATTAGATGAGCCATTCTAGAAGCAAGTTCATAAAGAATAGTCAGCTTTTGAGTTCAGATTACTAACAGAATTATGTTCAGAAATAACATCTTAAATGAAGATATTTCAAGTTCATTGTGACGAACAGGATAGAGTATCATTTCTTTGATGAACTAAAATAAAGAATAATAATAATGATGATGAAAAAAGGTTTCAACTATTCCATCAAATCCTAAAAAGTGACAGTAGGTCTCGTTATTTTGCAAGTGAGGTGCGTCCATGGAGTACCAAATGGACTTACTCATTATCATTATTTGTTTTTACTTTGTCAAAATCACAAAGAGTAATACTCAAACACTGAAAACTTAAACTTTTTTCAAGTTATTTCAGTCATGAGCTGAACTGCTTATGGGAAGACTCTCACTATCAATTCAATCTTTATCATGTTCATTCCACAGAAAGAAGTCATAAAGTTAACATTTTTTTATGCCCCTACATGGAGACACACCAATTTAAGAGGCTATCTACTGTTTAAAAAAGTAGGCATTTTGAAGGCCTAATTACAAACAAGACACGGTTTTGAGCTCATTTATGATAACACCATATGAAGTTAATGTATACAAAAAGGATATTTTGTTTAGCTGCACCGTTTACAATAATAAGCTCAAAACTTTGCCTTCTTTTAGAACTGAACCTTTCAAAGGGCACCGTTTTCACCAATTTTCACTTCAAAAAGCGCAGTCAACAGAGAAAACAAATTGACTCAAAAAAGAAGAATTATTTCAGAGAAACTTACAGCTTTGGGCAAGGAAAATCCTTCTGGAACAACAAAACAATGGCGTATACAGTACTTCTCCCACATACTCAACCTTTTATCCAAACTGGACTGAATTATGTTCCTTATACTGGCCACACCCTATCAATCTCACCAAAAATTAGCAAAATCAATCGCACTACAGCAAAACTCTACCCAAGTCCAATACCTACCAAAACAAAAAAAAATTGAACTTTCATTCACCTTAGTCAAATCATCCGATCGATCCGTACCGTCGGTTTTCAAAACCGCTGATGCTTGCCTGAATTCCACCCCAAGAGGTTACGGAAAAGATGATCATTTTTGAAATTAAGCAGTGGATGATTAATGTATAGAAGAAGGGCAAAGCGATAATTACTGGTTGAAGAAAGTGAAGGCTTCGTCCACTAAATCGTCGACGCAATTGAGGACTTCGTTGATGAACAGCTGCGGATTCAGATTCAGTGATTCGAAAATTGCTTCGCTTTCGCTGCCTTCCATTTTTTGTAAAACTTTTTCTGCAATTTTTCCGACTGACGAAAATGATAGAGGCGGAGGAAAACTTTTTAGGTGCAGAGAAATTGAAATGAGGGATTTTTTTCTTCTTTTCTAGGATTATCTTCTTGTTTTGCCATTTCGATTTTCCCGCCAAATCACCACTCGTGATTCCCTGAAAACTGAAACTCGAGAGTACTGTTCAGTGTTCACTAGTTAAGTTCCATCCGAAACGACACCGGTTCGAATGGAAGTGCAGCACCGACGAATTTAACAGAATAAATTGTCCAGTGGTCATTAAACTTTTAAAATTATCGAGTTTTGATTACTGAATTATTAAAAATTTAATTTTAATTATTAAACTATCTAAAATTTAAATTTCAAATTAATTTATCAGATTTAATCTTTAACTTTACATTTTCTTCTTATCTTATAAATCATGCAAGCATTCAAACATATCATATTTAATGATTAAATTTGATAAAACGATTCGAAATTTAAATCCTAGATAATTCAATAATCAAAATTAAATTTTTAATAATTCAATGATGGTAACAATTAAGACATTATTGCAGACAATGTCTTAAAAAGAGATTAGTGGACACAAATTTTTTACTACCGCTCACTGTGAGAGGGTAGAATTGCCTAATAAGAGAAAATGTAGGAGAGATGGAGAAGTAATTTTTATTTTATAGGAGTACAAAAATGTTTTTCCCCAGTTTTGCTGCCATCACGTGACTTGTTGACTCGTTCTTGTCCGGTAGTTTAATTAATTTTAGTTTTCAGATTGACCCCAAAACCTTTAAAGTATCTCAAACTGCATCTGATAAAATCTAATGGGGTGTGTTTTTATTCTCCGGACCAGAAGCCCATGCCCTCCTCAGAATGTGCCTGCATCGAAGGCTCTTCAATATGACGAAGAAGACCTCTTCCTCTTCTTCTTCCTCCTCCTCCTCAATTCAAGCCTTGTATGACCTCTGTAAAAGGACTTTTACGTCCTCAGGAAACCTCCCACCTTCTTCTAAAGCAACACAAAATCTCTGCTCTTTACTAGGTACTTCTTCTTCATACTCTCCTTTTCTGTGCTTTGTGATTTGTTTAATAGGAAACTGTGACCGGTTTATATTTTGTGATTTATTGGTAAAATAGAATTATTTGTACCAATGGGTTTTCGCTATTTTGCCGTTTTCAGCTAGGACTTTGGATCCTTGAGTATATCTGTAATAATTAAATGAAGGGATAAATCTGGATGCCTGAGGTGATGCTAAGCAGAAGTTATTAAATTCTTTTCTATTTACTGTGAAAAGCTTATATTTATATGAAAGGAAAAGTTGGTTGGTATAATTGAGTAATTTTTCCGCATGGAGTAAAAGGGTGTAGAAGAAAGTGAAGTGTAACGTAAAAGAAAACAAAAATAATAGTATTAATAATCTTTTAGCAACATTAGGAGTTGGGATATGGTTGTTGTCGTTGATGTGCATAGAGTGTGAATTCGGCGGCTGATTATGGTAAAGATTGTGTCTTTGAAATGTGGGATGATATTTTTTTGAGCAATGTAGATGAAGTTTAAGCTCTTAATGTTGCCATGTTGCAAATGAATAGAGATTTTGATACATGGTATTTTTCTATCGACCATAGTGGAAGCCAGTGGCATTCACTTTATTACGATTTGCAATCGATTTCCTTCAATTTTCATCAAACCAAATGCAAACACATAATTTAGTTACAATTTCAATTTATAGCTGTAAATAGGGCCTGAAAGTCACCTGGAATTGGAGTGCTCAACTTAGAGGGGGTTGTTTATTTTAGTTGAATTATTCAGGTACTATTTTGTCCTTGTGCTGATCTTGTCATCTACTTGTAGATACAATTGGTCCAGCGGATGTTGGTCTCAGAGACGAAAACCAAGAGGATGATCGAGGTCATGGTCTTCTTGGACTTAATTTATTTAATAGGGTAGATCGTTGGGCTCAACCAATAACTTATGTGGATATACATGAGGGAGATAGTTTTACGGTAAGATTACTTAGTTCTTTCTTTGTGCTTGTTACAATTGGTTGCATTTAGTACTGGAATGAGTTTCCAACATAGGACCTCCAATGTTGCATATACTTTACTCTTTTCTGTTGTCTTCTTCTTCTAAGCCATAGCTCGCCAAATTGTTCAACGATGGGAAGCAAAAATAGGTTTTTCACATTGTTTGGTTGGCATCAACATGGCATAGGCATTAGTTTTTCACTATGACTTCTCTCTCTCCATTTAGTGCCAATTTGAGATGGCTAAATGATGCTTCTTTCAGCAGGCCCAAATTCCTAGTCTGTTCTGTCCTATGGCTTCAAACAACTGATTAACCCGATACAATTCTGTGCTTATTAACCACAGCATGCCAGAAGATGTGCCCTACCAGAATTTACTTCTCCCAAAATTTAAATTGTTCTAGGGGACAGTAAGTTAGCAGTATACTTCTGATGAAAGAGACAAACTACTATTCTGAACTTCTGGTGAATGTATTCTGCTGTGTCAGCGGGTGATTAGTGTGTACCTACTGTGTAATAGTTAAGTACTTAGCTGATAAGAGATCATGTTAGTTATAGTTGCTCTGGGGTATTACTCTTTCCTGCGCTTGTTTGATGCAATTTTTGCATTTTTGCCTCAACCACAAATAGGATTTCTTACTGGTGCTCATATTCAGATGATCTGCCTATTTACTTTTTGATTAATCCCATTACCCAATTTTGTGCATTGAATTTCGTTTTCCACTTACCCAGGGAGATTTGTAGGTTTACACCTGTTCAATGCATCTTGCATTCTTCTCTTTGTAGGTGCAAGAACTAGTTCAGGTTGATGATCAAGTTGATGATGTTTAATGCAGATGTGTGTATTCTGTTTCCCCACTTCCTCAGTTATTCCACTTCATGACCACCCTGGGATGACTGTCTTCAGCAAAGTACTCTATGGTTCCCTGCATGTTAAGGCATATGACTGGGTGGAGCCTGCCCTGGTCCAGAAAGGCAAGCAAGCAGGTCATCCAACAGGTGTAATTCTATACCAGTGCCAAATTGATTATCAAGATTATCAAAGAAGGATTACTTACGGTTTTTGATAGTTTGTCACAATCCAATTCATTCATTGTTCATTCTCTTGCAAGTTAAATTTTTCAATAAGGATTTCCCAATTACACACAAGCCTTTGGTATCATCTGGCATGAAATGAAAGAAAGAAAGAAAGTTTAAGTTACAGAAGCACCCTTGAGGACTTTTTGCACCTAAAGTTCTTGCCGTGCCTTATATTGTACACTTAGTCTGTCTGAATATAAATGTGTTTGAACCTACAGATTTTGAGCAAATGAAAAGAGTGTGTTTCGAGTTTTTAGACAAAAAAACTCTTTGAAGTTAGAAGTGACAAAGTTTGTGATAGTTGAAAATACACATGTAAATAGTCATTTGGAGGAGTTCCAGAAATGGAATTTTCCAACCCACAGAGTTTCTGCAAAGTAAATGGAACAACTTTGTCTTCTTGAAACATTAATTTGCTTCTTTTGAGGTGGGGTGAATTAATTCCTAATGATTGAGCGTCTTTCTCTTTAACATGTCCATTATTGGCAAGATGAAAAATGCCTGTCAATTGGCAAATTTAACTGCCAAGTCAATATGATGCCTCATGGTTGCATGTGCTGTTTATTTGTAAAATGCTGCTCCTTTAATTATTTTCTTTCTATAGCATTTTGGTTAAAGTATCCTTGTTTGGCAGTGAGATTGGCTAAGTTGGCAGTTGATAAAGTTCTGACAGCACCTTGTAGTACATCTGTCTTATACCCAAAGAGTGGAGGCAATCTGCATTGTTTTACTGCAGTCACTCCTTGTGCAGTGCTCGACATTCTTGCACCTCCTTACTTGGAAGCAGCTGGCAGAAAATGTACTTACTACCATGATTATCCTTATTCCACCTTCTGTAAGTTCTTCAACTCTGATGCTAATGAGGCATGTATAGTAACTCTGCTTATTATTGTATTAAGTGGTTGCATAGCTACCACACATAGGGCCATAATAATATTAAGTATTGTTGGAATTTTTTTGCAGCCGCAGATGGAGATGAGGTACAGAATGGAAAAGAAGAGGATTACGCATGGCTTGCCGAAATTAATACACCAGATGATCTGTACATGCGCTCGGGAACATACACTGGTCCAGCTATTCAAACAGAGTAGTAGTTTAGCAAATATCGTATGGCATTGTTTAGGGTTGAATTGTGGAAGCCGTTCCTCCTGCTGTTAGTTGCATCTTTTACTCCCTATATGTTTTGTTATGTGTTTGAATAATTCCTCAAGCCAATGTTGCCACCCTAAGTCAGTATCAATGTACAGGAGAGCCCCCAATCAGTTGTATCAACGTGCCACTATATGTGACTTTTTCTAAATCCATACAGTGCATAGTGCATCCATTTAGTTTGATGATGGTTTAGTCCTCATCAGTTTCTCTAGGTTCCATTGGACCTCCGCTCCCATGTAGGTTAGAATAAAAGTAGAAGTAAATTATGCTAAATTAGCTGTTAACGACTGATAAAAATTAGAAAAAATAATAAAAAAAAAAAGAATAGGTCAAATTATTCTTTCCATGTTGAGCATAGTCTAATGAACACGTCTAAGAGTATGCAGAATGCATTTTCCTAGATGTGGTAGTACTACTTGTTCGCCTGAGCCTTATCTGAAATTTATGGTTTCAAGTGATCTGTCTTTGTAACCTGCACCGTAATTTTAATTTGGATGATATTTAGGGTAAGAAGCAAGCATCTAGAGTTTGATCATACATGCAGGCTTCATATTTTGCACTGTGTGATCCTTAAAGCATGCACAAGGGGAAATGCTGAGCAAATCAAGACTAAAAAACTAAAGTTACTAAGCAAAATTGAGGTTGTACAATTTACCAAAATTCAAAGCAGAGGTACAAATGTATACACCAACGGGCGCTTCGCCTGGGGTAATAAAAGAGTTGTCCATCTCATAGGCCACAATACAAACACTTTTATTTATTTCATTCATGATATTAACCTAGGTGGACAATCAGACAATTTCTAAATCCTCCTAATCCTCCAACTTGTCGCATCACATCAGAAGCCGTTCAGTATACCAAAAAGGCCTCCAGCCATCATCTTTGAATCGTCAATTATGGGATGCTCAGCATCAGTCATCCGTTCTTAAGCTAAAAAATAATCAAATAAAGCTGAAATTTGCTGTCTTCTCAAGGTGATCTGAAAGCTTCACCAGCATAGCGAACATTTCCAAGCTCCTCTTCAATGCGAAGAAGCTGCAAGTAACCAAATTAAGAAGACAAAATTGTTAAGCACCAAGTAGAGAATGATAGAAGAATGGAAGAACCAGACAAAACAAAACCAAGATGTGATTATGCCATTTTTCCTTTAACGCCACCCTCAGGCCAAATGCATCCAATGGAAACAAAAAGGAAAGGGGAAAAAAAAAATTCTGACCTGATTATACTTGGCCAACCGTTCACTTCGGCAGGGTGCTCCTGTCTTGATCTAGACGACAAAAGATGCAATTGTTAGTGAAAAATTTAGAGTAGAAGAACATGCATTTCCCATGACAAAGAATCGTCAGTATAAATACCTGTCGGCTGGCCAGACCCACAGATAAATCTGCAATAAAGTTATCTTCGGTTTCACCACTACGATGACTAACCATAACACCCCACCCAGCAGTTTTTGCGTCGAGGGCTGCTTGGATTGATTCGGTTACTGAACCAATTTGGTTAACCTGAACATTTGAGAACAGAAATAAGTTCTTCCTCACTAGGTAAGCATCAAGAAGTAACCAACCCATGACCCAAACATGAGAACTGCTTCACGTCATAAATCATATAGGAACCAAAGCATCTATCACAATTTTCTATCCAACAAAAAAAAAATGCAAGTTTGAAACTAGAAAGCAGATCTAAACATGGAAATTCAAACATGACCTAAATTATAGTTTGAGCTGGAGTTACAACAGGATTGCACAATATGCAAGAGATACATGAAAGTTTTCTAAAATTCACCATAAGCACATCAAAATAAATAGCTGTCTCTTCAACTTCTCATTCCACAAATCAAATACAATTACTTGACAAACGTTTTGAAGGCCAAATAGTAAGCAAGGACCACATATGAGATGCCCAAACTCAAGAAAATAGGTTAGCTTATGAACATCAACAATAAAGGGTGCAGTAAATAGATACATTACACAAACACAACTGAGGCCCTGATAGAGAAAGCACTTACCTTTAGTAGCAAAGCATTACAGGCCTTCTTCTGAATTGCTTCAGCTATTCTTTTGGGATTAGTGACCAACAAGTCATCACCAACTAGTTGTATGTCAACTGAGGACTGCAAAGAAGCCCATGATTTCCAGTCATCCTGATCAAAAGGGTCTTCAATGGATACAATAGGGAAATCTTTTACAAACTCCTTGTAGAGTTCACAGAGGCTCTGGTCTGTGAGCACATGAGCACCATCATTTGGTTGTTTCTTAAAATTGAGATCATATTTCCCATCTTTTGTAAGGAATTCTGAAGCAGCCACATCCATCCCAATCTTAATCTGTGCCAACCACATCCACAAGTGGTATTAGATAGGCTATATAAGAATAATGAAGGACAAATCTATCGAGACCATCCTACCTTCCCTGTGTAACCAGCCTTTTCAATTGCATCCATGAGCAGTACCAGTCCCTCCCTATTGTCCTGCACATTGGGAGCAAATCCCCCCTCATCTCCAACGTTGCACGCATCTTGTCCATATTTTGCTTTTATGATTCCCTTCAGAGTGTGATAAACTGAATTTGAACAGGGTAGAGAAATCAATTAGTGCTCTCATTCACGTAGATTTGCAAAACCCAAAGTTGGATTTTTCTTTTTTTTTATCTAGGTCTTTTTTTTTCAATCAGGGACGGTTTCAAGAAGGCTAGTTTGCTAACCTTCACTACCCATACGAAGAGCCTCAGCAAATGAAGTAGCTCCAACAGGTAGTATCATAAATTCCTGCATGGCCAAATTGTTACCAGCATGACTACCTCCATTAATCACATTAAATGCTGGGACTGGCATTACAAGCTCTTTTGTCCCCGACAATTCCTGAATGTGCTTATACAATGCAATTCCCTTCGCACCTGCACCAGCTCTACACACACTAAGAGACACTCCCAGGATTGCATTAGCCCCAAGTTTTGATTTGTTTGTCGTTCCATCAATTTCCAGCATTATTGCATCAACATCAGCCTGATTCCTTCATTTAGAAAAAGATCCACTGTTCACTCAATTGCATAGCTCAAAGCCATAAACATACAGAAGAAAGGCAGCATAGATTTTTATTCTGAACAGCTGATCATATGAACCCAAATTACACCATAATTCAAGATTCATTCTTTGTCAATCCTTCATTAAATTCCAAACTTTGTCACCACATACATATCAATCAAAAAGCAAAAAATCCCACAAATAAATCATCATTAAAAAAAACCCAGAAAAGAAAGGAAAAAAAAAGTACCTGACATCAACACCAACGAGCTGGGGACCCAATATATCATTAATGTTTTTGACAGCATTAAGGACCCCTTTACCCCCATAGACACTTTTGTCACCGTCTCTAAGCTCCAAGGCTTCATAGATCCCAGTAGAGGCCCCACTTGGGACAGCCGATCTGTACAGCTGACCATCAGCGCCGTCGGTTACAAGATCAACCTCCACCGTCGGATTGCCTCTGCTGTCTATGATCTGCCTAGCCTTCACTGATTTTACCTTCGCAGAGGCTTTTGATACGGTGGCTGCCGCTGGAGCAGTGGCTATGGAGCTCCGAACAACACTGTTGGGTCGGGTGTGAACTTTCCGGGTGGCGGGGAGCGTAAAAAGGGGCGTTTGGGAGGTGGGTTTGGTGGAAAAGAATGGTTTTGAGAGCGGAGTCGGAGCCAAGGCCATGTCTGGTTTGTCTTGGAATGGAAATGGGAGTGAAAATGATCAGTAGTAGGTCGTGGGTGGGTGGGATTTTGTGGGTATTATATAAAAACTAAAAAGGGAAGGTTGGTGGGGGGGTTTATAGAAAAGTCCGCCAAGGAGGCGAAGAATTCAAGAAAGCAAGGGCCTTCTTTTGTGAGTGTACCGTGTACTGTGTGTTGGGTGAATGGGTTGGTGGCGGTTGGAGCATTGGAGAGGGGACGTTAGGCAGGCAGGAGGAAGACCGGGGGAAGAGAGGGTTTAGGCGCTCAAGTGTAAATTAAGTAGGGCCCGTGAACTATTTTCTTGAAAATGTGGGACCTGCAAGGGGAGGGCATTATTAGATTTTTTTTTTTTTTTTAAACCTGCAAAAAAAAATATTAAGATGGATGATCATGGGAGGTTTAATGTATGATATGATTATTGATCTCAATTTGGATTTCAATATTAAATTAAATCGAACCGTACGGGATAGTTTCCAGCAATTCGTTAATGAAATTAGCTTTTTATCGGAAAAAAAAAAAGTTGTCTTTGAACCCGAAAAAAAAAAAATTTTACATTAGGTGTCTCTCATCAACAGGTCTTAGTTCAAGGTGCATTTTGTATAATTTTATGTTAGTGTTCATTCCACTGATTGTGGGTTTAGTAATTGTAATCGATTTGTATTAGTCCTATCATTAAACGGGTTAGTTATGAATTTATTGGGTAAAAAACAAAGGGGCAATGATTGAAGTAAACTACTAAAAACCGAATACAATTGAGAAGTTAAATTGAGATCAAGCCAGGATATATGTTTCACCAAATTTATTTGGTCTGAGAAAAAAAAAAGGTTAAACCAATTTTTCTGTAATACTAATTTTAGGCCCTCAAGAGAATATTCATACAAGCAATATACTGTAGGTTTTCCATTCCCTGAATACAAAAAAAGGTTGAAGTGAGCTTTAGGCCTTGCTTGGATTGCTTGTTTCCGTCGGAAAATATTGTCATTTTCCGTGATCACATTTCTCTATCACCTTTTTCCCTTACATATATCAAATCGCTACAGTAATTTTTCCATGAAAAATGACGAAAAATGCAATCCAAACACAACCTAAGGTTGATCAAGCAGTGAGTAATTCGATACTAGAATTGAATAAAGTGGACATAGATTTGAAAACAGAGACTAACTAAAAGCTTTGGATGAGCCATGCTTTCCAAACTCAAATCACTTTTATAAAAGAACTAATCAAAAATATTAATCAATAACTCTCAAAACACCTAATTGGCTATCATGATACGAACAAAGAAGACTTCTCAGTTCGTTAATTGTGGTCCAAGATTATGTCGCAGCTAACATTAGAGCTAATATTCTGAAGAAATTGGGAACGGTGAGTTTATGATTTTCTCCCCGAAAAAGCAGTGAAAGAAAACAAGTACATCCAGTTATCTTGTTGAACGAATGCAAATGAGTCGAGTTCAATCAAACAATACATGAGTTTACTCGATCAATGTTTGAAGCGTTGACTGAATTCGAGTTGCTTGACAAACTCGAGATTAAGCGCACTATGTGAAACTCGAAAACTCATCGAATTTCACACACGCATCGAATTTCAGCATATTTCAAAACTTGTTCTCTTCGTGCAGTAAGTCAAACAATTTTAATACTTACTAGTGGGTGAGATGCACCAAATGTGTGTGCACATTTTGGGGAGGGGGGGGGGATAAATAATGAAAAACACATAGAATAATAAATTAGTTGGAGGATAATGAAAGGTATTAATTACGGAGTATTGTGATTGTCTCGTTTATTAATTGAAGTTGGTAATAAGACTTCTGATAAATATAATAGAAGTGAATCAGCATAGTGGCAGCAGATATGTACATGTTATGCAAGTAAATACATGGAGAGTACGGAGCACGAGATGGTTATATAATACTTTATCGTGTAAAGGCAAAATTAGAATAAAAATGATACAAAACCCATGGTCGAGACTTTATATATAGATACATAGACAGATGCTTTGTTTCCGTTCAAAACAAGACGTAGCTGGCTAATGTTTTCTAATACTTAGGAAAAATCAAAAGAGTAAATCTTATATACACTAACCAAATCATGTATATATACTATCATCGTTGAATTCTATAAATAGTTGTTTTGGTTAGAACTTAAATGCTAGGAGCGTATAACTTTCCCACCGTTAAAGTTAAAAACAAATTTGAGAGTAGCAAATGATCAGGACATGGGACTTGGCTCTCAAGACCAGACCTAAATAGTTTCCTGGTGGGGCTCAGAATTCAGAAGGCAACTAATCCAAAAATCAAGCATTTGTTTAATTTGATCCTTTTTTTTTTGTCGGACACGATAGAATTATACTATTATATCGGAGAAGACTGAACCACCAACAATCCAAATAGATGTCTATGCATCCGCTGATGACATTTCCAGCAAAACCTCGACTTTTAGAATATAGGCAAAGAGATTTTGATTTCTTGACCTACATCTAAACGAGGTTTAAAATTCTCCAGATGGCCAACTACCCTAATAATTGATTTTAATTTGGTCAATCTATCCAAATGCTCTGTTTTTAAACTCGGATCGGACCGGCTGATTCGACCGATCAACCGGGAATCGGCCAGTTGGCCGGTCCGAATTAATTCTAAAAATTGGAAAATAAAAAATTCAGTCAAATCAGGTCAAAACCCGGTTTTGATCCGGTTTGACCGGAAAAATGAACCCGATCTCTTTTTTTTTTTCTCTCTTTTTTTGAAAGGTCAAAATATTTTTAATATGATGTTTTGATCCTTAAGTTGTTAAAAATTATTAACATACCTCAAATATTTCATACTTTATAAATGTTGTCTTAAAATTTGGTGTTATTTTTCAATTAAGTTCATAATTTTAATTCTAAACTTGTTAATGCTTATTAAATAATATAAATTGCTACTTGATTGCTCTAATTTATTTGTATTTTCTTATTAAATATATTTGAAACATCAAATATATATAAAATATACCTTTATTAATATTAACATGTTATTAAGTATTTTACATATAATATTTTAATTTTTAAATAAATTTTATTTATGACGTCATCCGATTCAACCCCTATCGAATACGATTGAATCCATTGACCCCTGACCCTGAACTCGATCGAGTTGATATCTGATCCGGTTCTAAAAACATAGTCCGAATGTTCCAAACTTTACTGATAGTTATGCCCACGTTCTTCATATACACTCACCCACTCTGACTTATTATTATAGGAACCTTGAACTTGCTGACTTGGCAACTCCACCGCTTGACACGTGTAAAACTGACGTGGAAACAAGTGGGCCACACTCTCAAACGCCCACCCCACTCCCCCAAACCACAACTCTTGGAGTCTAAGCATGATTGATGGCAGTTTAGAATATTTGTGCAGCATGGAGGCCAATTGTACAGTTCGAATTTGCCAACGCAACCAAAAATCAACCGTTCGCTCCAACGCCTTATTTACGTTTCTTGTTGAAATCCGAACTGGTTACCACCCTTTGCACCAAAATTCTTCCAGGCTTCCTCCAGAATCATCTCTCCTTCGTTCTTGATCACAAAAAAGGGGAGGGGAAAAAAAACACCATTATTACAGCACAGGATCATTAAGGTTTAAACCTTTTACCATTAATCCCCCAACACCCTAAACCTTAATATTTATTTTTCCAAAAAAGAAAAATGGCACGTCCAAGCAATATAATCATCACGATCCTCAATGTGCTTACCTTGGCCATGGCCATTTTGGCCATTGGGTTTTCAATGTGGTTGCAAATTCACCCTGGTAATTCATCTCTGTGCCAAAAAGTCCTCCACAAGCCTTTGTTGTACGTGGGATTGGCCCTTTTTGTGGTTTCATTGCTTGGATTGATCGGTTCATGTTGCAGGCTTTCATTTTTCATGTGGCTATATTCGGCTGTGCTGTTTCTGATGATCCTGGGGTTGATCTGTTTCACCATTTTTACCATAATTGTGACCAACAAGGGTGTTGGAAAGGTTTTGTCTAAGAGAGGGGTGCAGGAATACAGGCTTGGAGATTACTCAAGGTGGTTGCAGAATTTTGTGGTGAATGCTGAAAATTGGGACGAGATCAAGAGCTGTTTGGTTGATGTCAATTTCTGCCGAAATATTGATACCGGTAAACCACCTGAATTTTACCAAAAAGGCCTGCCTCCTATTCAGGTATGTCTTTTTTTTTTTTTTTCCATATATACTACCTGTTAATATCTTCTTCCCCACTCATTTCCATCTAAAACAAAGAAGGAAAAAAGAGAAAGGTGAACGTTGCATGTCGATTACTTGGTTGTCTACTTGTCCTGAAGTTTTAACGTGTAAGATCTCAATTGTTATTACTGGGTCATTCCGGTATCATTCCCATTTATTCTTGTCAGAAAAATGGGAAGAAAGCCATATTTCAAACTTCTTATGATCAGTAAAAGACCATCTTCATATGCTGGCAGTTAAATGACAGATAATAAGTTGAAGGATGTTGTTTATATATATTACGCAGTCGGGTTGTTGCAAGCCTCCAGCATACTGTGGATTCGAGTCCAAGAATGCAACTTTCTGGACAATGCCGGAAACAGGGCCAGCCGTGCCGGACGCCGATTGCAGGACTTGGAGCAACGTCCAAACGCAGCTCTGCTTTGATTGCCAATCATGCAAGACAGCATTCCTTGACAACATCAAGAAAGAATGGAAGACTCTTGCCATCATCAATACTTGCATCCTCGTCCTTGTGATTGCCGTCTACTCGGTTGGCTGCTGTGCACTGAGAAACAACCGGAGGAGCAAAGGATACGCTAAGCACAGAGGAGGATACCTTTGACCTCTCTGACTGTGGCTGGCGCTCTCTGTGGTTGTTTCTGTTGTTCAACTCAGTCTGATTTCGTTATATCCATTGGTAGATTTCTTTGCTTCTTACTGTTATCTTGTATCTGCTTTGACTTATAATCAGGATAATGATGACACTTGCATAAACGTTCTTTTCTTGATTGTTGTCACAGTCGGGTGCATGTCGTATAACAGCAAATTGATTTGGCAATATGCATTTCCGGCAACTGCTCGAAGGATTGTATCTCTATAAATCGAATCTAGATTACACATGGGATTCCCTAATTCTTATGATTGCAAGTTTGGCCTTTCAACTTCCTTATTTGTTATTTATTTTTTTGGGTCACTTAGGAACTGCTTCAGATTTAGTGTGTCATAAGCGAGGAGGATGAATATGGCGGTTTGACTTGCTTTTACTGCAACTAACCTGCCTCTGATAGACAGCCCCGAAGGGATATAAACTGCTATCCTTCAGATGGGAATTAAATTCCCCATTTACAGTAGAGTAGAATACGAAGAATAGATTAAATTCCCCATTTACAGAGATTTTTTTTTTTTGGAAAAGTGGGGGGCGGGGGTGGTGTAATTGTATTTCTTTTATTATCTATTTATATTTTACACCATCCTCTGGGCAAGATGATCCGAGACTTGTCTCTGCACCCATGATTACCGCAAGAGCGATTGCAACGGCAGACCAACTGGTGCTCCATAGCAAGCAAGATCTAGAGCAACCGGAAAGCCTTATAAATCAACTACCATTCCCTATTAACCTCCACATGACAAATACTAATTTATTAGAAATTAAATTGAATTGTCAAATATGAAAAACCTAAAGAACTTCGGATGGATAAACCTGATATTGTATACCTGTATTGATATCTTTAATACTCTCAAATCAACAAAGTACAATTAGAGTAAATTTCAACTGGCCAAGATAACAAGCATGACTGACATGTATCATTGGGATCAATGAATGACGTTAGAATTTGCCTCATGGATGACCATCTGATGCCACAGACGCACAAAAATGGATAAAGATGTGATTGATATGACCACGTTGGTTCATTTGATTACACTCAAGACTTACTTGAGGAAAGTACAAGCTAAAAACAAGGACAAATACACTACGAGTGAGGTAAGGAGTTCCAGTGTCCAAGTTGGATGTACCAAAACCGTTGGAATCATGGGAGCCAATAATGAACCCAAGAACCAACCAACAAAAAGAGCCAAAAATCTGCAATGGGGAAAAGAAACTTTTCAGTAACATATGCATAAAAAGGAGTTAATATTGTAGGGGTATTGCAATGCGATAGAAATTATCTGGCTCTTGCAAACTCACCCGGTAATGCCAGCTCTAAACAAGCTCTTCATCTTGTCATTGAGGAAGTATATGCATGCTGCCAACGATATTGCAACCTGTTTGTCCAGACATATATCATATCTATAAGAAAGACCTTCAATCTTCAATTTTACTGGCAAAAGAGTTTTAACCAAGAAGATTTGTGATATTCATTCCCAAAAATAAACATCATGATGGTCTCATCTTAACATGATAATAAGCCCACTTGTTATTTCCTACAGGAAGAGTAGTCAAATTGTCGCTTCTTGTGAGAAAATAAATGAATTCATAGCAGATTTATAAGTTTACTTCCTTTTTAGATCTCTCTGTCTCTAAGGAATAATAAATTCAGAAAGATTTCATCGACTTGACGTCAATGATAAAGGATAACCATTGTCCATTTAGACAAATAAGAAAAGTTAGTGCTGTTCTAGCAGTGCAACCCCAAAAATTTCATGAAAGTGCCCAGATTCAAGCTTCACGTGACCCATCCTCAACCCCTGGAAAAGATCAAATGTTTTGAAAATGAAAAGAAAAACCTACCCAGCCATACTCGGAAGACTTTTTCTCAATATTCTACATTATCCTTTGTATTCAAGTTTACCCCTTTTTCTTTCATTTTATTACTTAATTCTGAAGCCAAAACTCTGATGAAAGAGCTCTTTGAGATGGGTAATTCGTCTTTATCCAGTTCCTTGGGTTCATTGCCTTTTATAATGTCTATAATAACAAAACAACAACAAAAAAAGGACAAAACCCATATGATAATTGATCTTCATATACTTTACCAGGTTCATGCTACTTTTAAGCAATCCCAACCACAGGTTTCATGGTCAATGAGTTACTATAAAAACCTTAGTGTTGTACCCCATTTTTATCAAGGTTCATGTTTTTAAGGTTGCCATACCTGTAACATCAGTAGCAAAGGACAACATGCAGATTGTATAACTTTTCAGACATATGGCAATGGAAACCAAGAGATGAATTTCTCTTATGTAGACAGAGAAAATTAACTTAAACTTTGCCCTAATCATCTTTTACACACTCATTTATATTAGCTAACCAGCATTTTCCAAGTCACACAGTACAACAGTTGTGGTGCCTGCAATAAGGATAAGAGAATTAAATTTCCTGTAAAAGAGTATGCAGGATGTAGTCAACAAACCTGGAAGGCTGGTCCAGCATCAGCAGAATTCAACACACTCCAGCATGCCATGAATCCAAACAGGAACAACCTCCTCAGAATAATCACACCAGGAGGAAGTTCAACATAATTAAGCAGGTTCTTAACCCAAGGTGGAGATTCTTCCACTTTCTTCTTTAGCTGGCTCTTCAAGTTGATTTTAGTCTTTTTCCTATTCCTAAAGCTAGCCATTAGTATTCTCTCAAAAGCAGCTTCAATTGACTCAAAACTCCTCTCATGTTCGGCATATTGACTCAACAAAAAGTTGCGCGCACTCCATACTTCCTCCTCGGAAGCATCCCTACGTATACCTAACCGCTTGAACGGGTCCCAGACATTAATCCTAGGAAATTTTGAAATATTACCTGCAGATACAAGAAACTCTCCTTAATAATCCGAACCCATTAAAAAGGGTTCAACATTTAAATCGTGGTTCTACTTAAAAGCAGAGTCTCCACTGAAAACTCAACCTCAAATACCTTGACAAAGAAAATGAAGAAGACGGGAAAAAATATAGCATCATGAGCATTTCCTAGCTAAGCATAAATTTACGCTTACACGTTCCCAAGTAAAAATCAAAAGAAACGCAGCTCAAAAAAATTTGCTCAAAGAAGAATTCCAATAAATTTAATGCCCAAAAGCTTCCTTTTTTTCCCAATGAAATTCGTCAAAATCAACAACTTTGCCAGCCCATATCCATCAATAAGCTAGAAATTTAACAAGTACAGGGAGAAAAAAAATTTCTGTAATAATAAGTACGTCACCTCCAAATGGTGCATCGACTGCACACCTGGGGCTCCTAGAATTCAACAATCTCGGCGGAAGCGTCCAACTCGAACTCTTCTTCGAATTTACTCTTACTCTATGAGTTGCACTAAAATTACAAAAAAAAAAAGACAAAAAATTAAAACTTTTGATAAATAAACCTCAAAATCCTTTGGGGAATACTGTAAATAACTAAAGGAGCTGATAAGTGTTGAAAGCTTACAGTTTCTGGCCGAGAAAAGGAGAGGAAACGGTAGCTTTAGAGGAGAGAAGAGTTGTCGCCATCAGAAATTATCCAGTTTTTTTATCAAATTTATGTGGAAAATTATTAGTATGAATTTTGGGTAATTGAGGAACCCTAATTTCAGCTGAAAAATGAATGGGACGCCATAGAAGCCAAAGAGGGATAGAGGGAGGCCTCCGTTTGGCGGCACAGGGAAAGAGAACTAGCTCTTCGACGCTTCTTGGCTTTTCTAATACCAGGCGAAGCGCTTTTCCCTTTTTTCCTTTTTCTTTTTTTTTTTGGGTCAATTTTTTATTCTTTTGCTTCCGTTTCCCATTTTATTTTTGGGAGATAATAATAATTACACTAATTTAATAGAAATTGATTTTTTTTTTTCAGGAAAAAGACATTTGGGAAAATAACACCATTTGTTCCAGAGGTTAATATAATGTTTTTAAAGATTTTATTATCCAAAAACAGGAAATATAATTTTTCGTTATTTACTCAATTCCTTCTCTTTTTTTATTTTCTTTATTAAAACAGTGAATGTACCTTTTTGATGGAAATAAGGTCAGGGACAAAGAGCATTAGGCTTACTTAAATTTGATATTTTGAAGGATTGTACACTTCACAGCTGTAGAATAATTTAATCTACAATTTTGGGCTTATCTCACGTACGTCATATCAAAATATCAAACAATTTAAATTTATTTCATTGACCGGTCTTTTATCTCACATAGTAATTATTTGGAATAATACTCTATCTAAACAAAGCCAAGCTTGTTATCTCGGTTGGATCAAAATCATTTTTAAAAAAAAAATCTTATCAGTCACCTGTTTGAGTAAACAGTGATTGGTCTTTTCATGAACAACTCAAAATCATTTCTTGGAACAAATTGCACCTTGTAGTAAACTGTTTATTCTATGTGGACAAAGGTGAAGTTGTTTACTAAAGACACAGATTCTGTACTTTCTGTTTTCTGGTCAAGTTCTTGGGAACACAAATATTTTGTACATCACAATCTTGAATTTTCACCCTGAGTGAACTGCTGCCTCAAAACCCTTCTCATAACCTTGTTTGTTGCAGTTCTTGGAAGGGAAGGTAGGGGAATGATGTTTGAAACCTGCACCATTGGTACATTAGTAGGAAACACAACTGGTAGTAAGCTTGTCACCACCAATGTCCAGGATTTTTACCTTGAATAAAGGATTCAGTTTCTTCTGCAGTGCTGAATTGAAAGACTGCATCAGCGTATTTATGTCTGTTGTGGAGCTGTCTGGATCCTTGAATACAACGGCGATCGCCAGTCTCTCAGGGCCGCCGCCAGGAGGAGGCACCCCAACAGCTGCTGTCTCTACAATATTACCATCTACTGCATTACAAATGCGCTCTATCTCCACTGAACTCACCTGAGAACATAAAAGTATTTTAAGCCAACTAGGACGAAAGGAAAATCGTTACGTGAGTACCTCGATTCAGAAACTAGTCAAGAGCAAAGATGCAAGAAAAGTTGAGATATACATGTAGCAGTAACAAAATAAATCTTAGTATAATTCAATTGTATGAGGCCAGATGGAGACCTTGATGCCACCAAGGTTCATTGTATCATCAGCACGACCATGAGCATGATAATATCCTTTAAAGGTACGCTCAAATACGTCCCCGTGCCTTCTTAACACCTGTATAAAACGAGCAAAAGGTAACAAAAATAGATTTACAACCTGCAAGGATGGAGAAGTAATATAATTCAACAACACCTTTCCATTCCAAACTGGCATTCCCTTGAAGTAAACCTCATTGTGGTCTGCATTCAGAAGAGTGCTTGAAGCTCCAAACATGGTCGGACCAAGGGCCAACTCTCCAGTGCCCGCAACATTAGATGGCTACCAGAGATGGTTAAGAATGTTAGATCTTAGGCAAGGTCCTATAAATTGTAACAACCTTGTTCATCATGGAATTTATAAACCAGCAAACGTGATATAAAATTCTACTTTTTTAACTTGTGGATAATCTTAAGCAGACAAAAGACTCGAACTGTTTCAGTTTATTCCGCTTTTAATGATGTGTATCAAGGAGGAATTATGAAACTTCACAGTAAAAACATAATACTCCCCTTCAACATTTACAAACTTTAATAGCAGATCCTGCTACCTTTGTTAACCTTCTCATCTCTCCCCTCTTTCTTGCTCTCAGACAACCCCCCAAAACCACAAAATCACCATAATGTCAATTTTCAGCTATAAAATATCCAATTTGGCCCTGCCAAAAAAACCGCAGTTGCACACATCAAACAAATTCAAATTGGGTACTATAATTGAACATCAGAATATAGAAAGGCTGCATGCTCAAGTTGAATCGGCTGATATTTTGACCATGAAGAGTTGAGGTTAACTCCTGCTTACCAGAGGATAACCATCTTCCCCAAGAATAAACAGACTACACCCCATTGCTGCAGTGCTAAAAGCTGCCAAACATTGAGGCTGTACCAAGGAACCAGAAATAAATCCACCACCAATCTCTGTACCACCACAATACTCAATAACAGGTTTGTAACAAGCTCTTCCCATCAACCATAGGTATTCATCCACACTCGATGCCTCCCCAGTAGAGCCAAAGCAACTGTTGAAGTCCATAAACAAAATTGAGCTAAGGAAACCAACTCCTTTATGAATGAGTGATCTCAGAGGTGCCACCTAGACTTACCGGATGGATGACCAATCATAGCTAGCAGTAGAATTTTTCGTCTTCCATGTCCTTACAATGCTTGGGATCACGCCTAGCATAGTCACTTTAGCATCCTACACAAATTGCATGAAATCCTATAAGCAGAAGATGACAAACATGTTTCAGAAATTACACAAGAAGACAATTTGTGAATTTAAACTAAACCAAGTGAGAAAAGGTGCAGGCAAGACACCAGACACAGATTTACAAGTCAATTACTGGACTGTTGACCATTTTGTAAATCATACGGTCTTTAAACTAGTCAATCATTGTATAAAATTAGGAGACTGCAGCTGTACATTTTCTTAATTCTCATGTGGCTCAATCAATTTTCCCACTTCTAGCATCAGTCTTCGAACTATGAGTATAACAATTGGTTCCTTCCAGCAACCAGAAACAACCATGAAATTTATTATGCACAGCTCCTTACCCCAGCTATACACGAATCTAATTCCTTAACCAAAGCCATGGGATCATAGAAAGATTTTGAAAATTTGAACCAGATGCCTGGCTTGAGTCCATGCCTTATGATAGGTACATATTTGACTTGAGAAGTGGAAATCAAGGACACTGACATATGTAAAGCCAACTCAATCAATTCCAAACTATAAATGAAAAAACAAACAGCTCAAAGTTTTCGGGTACAATGGAAATTAACAGGTCATTGAACTATACAAAATCAATGAGAAAAAAAGTCCAACCCTAAATAATGGTCTCTACCTGTATAAACTTGGCAAATCCAGAACCAAGAGGAGATCCATTATATAAAGCCATGGAAGCACTATTCAGAAGTGAAGCATAAACTAGCCAAGGACCCATCATCCATCCCAGATTAGTCGGCCAGGAAACAATATCTCCTTCGCGGATATCCATGTGGCACCATCCATCAGCAGCAGCTTTCAGAGGTGTAGAAACAGTCCAAGGAATTGCCTTGGGATCACCTAGAACATAACATAGTATGCTAAGCATCTAGTCAACATCTTATCTCTCAACTTTTTCCACTGCATTACAACATGAATAACATATTTTGTTCATCAACTGTTACTTTGTGCCAGTGTTTCTATTGCTGAATAAAGTAATTAAAGTTAAGCTTTATGACATACTAGGTAGCAAGTCCACTAAAAAGCATCAAGATGGGAAAACAGGTTCCTCTATGGAAGAGAACAAGGTGAAGAAGAAAGAGAAGAAGTTGATCTTCTGACCATAATTGTGGGCAGCAACACATTTATTCTGGTACACATCCCCCAAAAGACAAGCTGACTTAAAACACCCTTATTCTATAAACAACCATGGAATCACTTAATTTTGTGCGTGTGTGTGTGTGTCACAGAGAGAGAGAGAGAGAGAGAGCGCACTAAAGTAGAAGACAAACAAACTTCAGATCTTGATATTAACTGATTTCTGTTGTTGGATATCATGCAAGTTACTACCTTGGTATATACAGGACAGAATTTTAATTACCAGTTGTTCCAGAAGAGAACAGAATATTTGTGAATGCTTTGATTGGTTGCTCAACAGCAACAAACTCAACTTCTCTGCAATTACAACAATAGAAGCAACTGTAATAGTTCAGAGTTTTACTTGGTAAGTAAATAAAATGGAAATTGCTAAACTACAATACTTTCTCAATCCTGTTAGCCATTAGTTGGTTCTTATATGCATGTAATCTTACATCTCCAGCAACAAATGATTGAAAAAATAGTTTGAGAAAAATTAACAAAAGCCCCCAAAGATCTCTAAATGTTAATTGTAGCCTTTGAAATAAGACGTGCCAAAATATTTAACCACATAATTAACAATTTTCTGTCTCAAGTGACAGGTCAGAATGTTTTATTGCCAACGTTTTATTGCCTCAATGAGCCAAAATATTTGAACATTGAATTCAAATTAAATCCAACCAAACAATGGTAACTTATTCTCTTTTTGATACTGTCTCACAAGATATGAATTGAGAGCAGACTTGGGTTTGTTTCAATTGCGCTTTAGAAACATGGTAAAGATATATCCCCAGTGCTCCACGAGAGCAGGTACTTACTTTGACCCTTCAGCCCTGTTTAGAAAATCCTGCCAAGAAATGTCACCAGCACGTAATTTCATGCTGAAACTGGAATCTCTAGTAGGAATTACAATTGCCATAGGAGCTTGAGCATCAACAACTCTACTGCAGAGTCAAACACATTTATGAGGAATAATAGTAAGAAAAGTAGGAAAACACAAACAAAGAAGTAACAGGTCACCTGTACAATGGTATTTTTCTATCACCACGGAGAATGAGATCCTGGGAAAAGTCATTGGCTACATTAAAATTATGCAAGAAAATAGGAATCCCATAAAACTATTTAGACTTGGAACAAAAGGAAAATGTATTGTAAGATTATCCAGAATCTGAGATTAGTTCCAAAATGTATAACTCAGAAGTCATCTTTACACTAATGTTACTCAAAATCTCCAAAATGGAGGTGTTAAGTTTACTAGACCTATCACAGGGAGAACAGTTATGCTGCTGGGATAACAAGTGCTTAATAAAATAAATTACTAACAGATTACAAAATTATTGTGAAAAAGCCTGCTGCATCCCCTTTAACCAATCTTCTCTGTTTGTCCTTATCATACTGTGGTAAACAAAATACTGTTTTGCAATAAATTCACTTTTATGACCATTGACACAATAATTTCATCAAACTCCGCTACCTACTAGAAAACAAAAAAGGTCTGTTCAGATCAAGCACATAATTCAACTAAATACAACAAACTGAAGAATGATCTTTTAATGGTCTCACCTGAGTGAAAATTGCTTTGGCATTTGATAACTCGAGCCTCGTAGATATTTCACTTGGGGCAAAACTATCAGCAATTGATACCACTACATAACCAGCTAGCACAATGGCCAAATAGATCACCACAGAATGCGCATCCATGGGCATATCTATAGCAATTGCAGATCCTTTATCCAACTCCAGTCTTTCAAGTGCATATGCAACTAACCTATAGAAGAGTTGCTAATAAGATATAACATTACTGATACTTCACTTGTGACAGATTCTTTGCAATGTATAAGCTACATATAGACATTACTAATTTTCAATTCTGAACTATTCACTATTCTTTGGTACAAAAAGCTGAAGTTAGGAAACAAAACATCTCTCAATCAATAAGGAATCTTGGTCTAATTCACGGCAGCTTTACAGAAAGATGGTATGTAAGAATAACCTATGCCCAATCTCAACACATGGTCCCCTACCAGTAGCCGCAACCTCAATTCTAACAAAGCAAAGACTTACATATACAACTGGAGCTTAACTTCTACCACTACATATAATCTTCAAGTGCAAAAAGCAATAGAAAACCAGCTACTTTAGCCCCTGTAGAACCAAAGTAAGTACTTGCACATGATGTGGTGCCTTTATACACTCTTCAAGTAGCTTTTTTAGCAGTCAGTTCCCATTCTGCTAAAGTGAAATATTTGTCCGTGTAATTTCATTGCTGGATTATGCAGGGTTGCCACTAACAAATTACAAAAAGTGCTCCAAGTATTTTGTTTTTCCATCCTTAATCTTCACACCATGTGCATTTACCTCCTTCCAGTGTACAATTAGGTATTGAGAGATTTATAATCCTAAACATTCTTCTTCCAAGGTAGTAGTTCATACAAGCTGAATGCAGGATGGCCTACATCCTATGTGAAGTTTGATTTGCAGTGATACTACAAATCCCTACCTTCTGAAATAAATCCCAAGGAAAAGCCTCAATATTCGATTGAATATACAGAAGCAAACAATTCAGAAGTGAACTGATAAAGTGAAAGAACAATAGCATACCACACTCTTGAGCGCAACTCCATGAGAGTCATCTTTTGAAGGGGCAATTCATCATCTCCTTCATCACGCCATAATATTACAACATCATCCAGATTCCTCTTTTTATTTACATTTAAACAATTCTTTGCTGGATTTATGTAGGCTCCCGGAAGCCATTGACCACCAGGACAAGACGAATTCTCAACTAAAATACGTTCAGGAGAAACAGAGAAAGATATATTCATTTCATCAAATATAGCTTTCCAGTATACCTGAGATCCACAGGAATACAGGAAGAAAAATAAGAATGCACACGTGCCTACACAAAAAGAAGAGAAAGGAAATTGACAATGCAGGAGCCAAGGATTTGAAGGTTAAACGATGCTATCAGAAAGCATAAAGTCACCTCTGGGTTGGAAACTGAAAATTCCTGAAAGTCAGAAAAGCTGGAAATAGGGTCTCTATATTTTGATCCCAGAAACTCTTTTCCACGGCTTTCCAATAGCTGTCCAACATTCGTTAACTTTGCATTGTTCCTGAGTCAGCAAAAAATAGTATTGTCATTAAATTTTCTGAAATAAAAGAAAAGTAAATGATTCTCTAAATAATTTCAGGATTGGAGCACTGATCCAACATTATGGATAAAAATTAATCTTTAACCATTTGGCCTCCAAACTTTGTAAGCTATTGAAACAAAACTCACTTCAGCTTTCAATATATTCCTTCCATTCTAACAATAACCTCGTTAAGTCAACAGACAAGGATTTTATTATGAATTTCAGGATAAGGTAGTAATACACAGCTGTATTTAACTATCAGTCTATAATCAATGGCCTAGATGTTTTCTAAATTGTCGACATCAAAGTCACACAAAATTTCAATCTTTTTGTTTTCTAATCGTAGCCAAAGTGTCATTTAGCCAAAAAAAAAAAAAAAAAAAGCAAAGAATCTATTTTTACATAAATTTCCGACTAGAAGTGTATTCAACTGCTTTATATAGCTATAAGGCTGTATCAGTGACCTTCCAATTTTCCAAATTATTGTCATCAAAGTCACACAAAGTTTCAATCTTTTTCTTATTAAAAAATGCAGAAGAAGATTTAAAAAAACCCAGTCATTCTTTATCAAAAAATTCACGGTAGAAGTACTAGTGTGATGCTACATGCTACTATCACCCCACAATCAATAACCACCTCCAAGTTTCCTAATTTTGCCATCAAATCATCCAAAGTTTCAATCTTTTTCTTCTCTCATCACAACAGATGTTTCACTAACTAAAATATTTGCACAATCAATAAACAATACATGCATCTCTTCACATAATTAAAGATACCAAATTTTCATCAGAACCCACAAAATTCCAAGTCATAAGAAGCATTCAAACAGAAACAAAGGCAATACGAAAACATACGGGTCAGGCAACCAAGCGGGCGGGTTGGGTCCGAAATCCTTGTAGCAGCCATGATACATCATCTGATGGAAAGAGAAGGGAAGGTCCGGGTTTAGAAGCTGTTTGGAGATATTTTGCCATGTTTGAGGAGTGGCAGCTCCGCAAGTATGAATGATTTCTGTGAGTTTTTCCTGAAGTTGTTCTGCTTCTTCTTGGGATATACCCAGAGACACAATATCAGAGATGGTGATTGAATCCAAGGCTTTGTAATTCTGAGCCATCCTTTTCTTTTTTTTCTTAACTAAATTCTCTTATAAACTGATGACATTCCAGAAATTGAGGATTCAAATACGAATATTTGCAGTATTTGTGTGATAGAGTCTACTGTTTACTCAAACAGGTGACTGATAAGATTTTTCTTTTTTTGGGTCCCCAGGGGCTGAGTCTGACTAAAAGAGTAAAAGGTTGGCTTACTGGGTTTTTCTTTTCTTTTCTTTTCTTTTTGTTTTAACATAGTAATAAGGTTGATAATTAACTTAATTTTGATAGAAATTAAGGTACTATTCCACTAAGTTTAATTGCAATTTCAAAATTAAGAGGTTCTAGTCTATTAAATTTATATGCAAGCTCACCCTGTTACAGAACATCTTGGCTTTAGACATCTGATTTATAGTAACTATTGAATATCTAATTTTCTAGAGAAGATGAAGATCTTCACCTACAATGCTGGCTTTAAGTCTTAATTTTGTGAATTTACTTTATCACAAGAATTATCATGGTTCTTCATGCACACATTCTTCTGAATGTTGTGGACAAATCAGGGAAACCATATTTTGTTGTGTTTGATTGATAACGTAGTACCACCTTTTTGTCTGTTCTTTCATTTGGACAGCCTACTAATTCAGTATTTTGCCATTTTCCACCAGGTAGGTGCAACTAACACGCCATCCACGAGTCATGATTTATGAGTTTGTTCCGTAGGTTTTTTGGCCTGCCAACTGCCTGATTAGCTTTCATTACCCCTCCGCCCCCCCTGGAAGAAGAGAGAGAGGGGGGGGGGGGGGGGGGTTAGAGGTTTATTTGAAAGCCATTCAAGCAATGGTAATACTGCCTACTGCCAAGTATTACATTTACATGAGCTTTGGTAAACTTGGTGTAAACCCCAGTCACAAATTTTTGAGAGATGAGGCCACTTGGACACTTGTAATTTAACAAAAGCTGAATGATTTCCTTGGGAACTTGGAAGGAGTAGTTGTAGGCAAGAAGCAGAAATTCTAATAAGACTTCATTGAGCATGAACTGATAAGTTACTATGACGAACAAATTTTACAGGAAATTACTCAATTTACAAAAAGCGTGACCATGAAGAACACCACACTAGGATCATGGTCTAATCGCGTTTGCAAGCCCAAAAGGAAGTCAATCAGAACTTCCCGGAAGCAATTTGGCTGAGCCTGTCGTACCTAAACGTCTGGCAGAAGCAGGGATAATTCTGGATGGTGATATGACTTCAGCAAAGGATACATTGTAAGAATCTGCTCCAAGCCGACTCTGCAACCACCCTTTGCTTCCAGAGAAGCCATCAGCCACAACCCAGGTGTTCTTGAAGCCAAGATTCGTAAGTGTTCTTGCAACTATCTTAGCAGCATCTGAGTACCTGAAGATTTCAGGGATCAAAAGCAGCTCAGTGATGGAAAGATCATATCCAGGCGTGCAGGTATGAATGAATTGCCAATGTCTCCCTCTATGCAATTCAAACATGTTTGAGAAGTTCTAAGCAAGGATAGGAGAAACTTACGAGTCCATGATGACAATGTTGGAACCTTTATTGATCTTCTTGAGATATGAAATCTTTAAAGCCACCAAGTCAGCTTCTACTTTCTTTACACTTCTCACTAGACTTTTTAGCTTGCTAGGTAATTCTTCCAATCTGGCACAGTCATGGAAATGTCGCCTTATTCCTAGTCATGAAACATTGCTCACAAGTACTGATACTTTTCTTTTTTTCAATCAGAATACGATTTTATCACAGAGAATAGAATATCAACATTCTGAAGCAGTAAAATCATTTTCAGGCACTTTAGTTGCACCAAGGAAGACCGTCTAATGAGCTATTAAATAGAAAAGAAAGCAGCCAATTACTGAAAAACGTTGCCGGGTAATGTTAATTAAGGGCCACATAAACTAGTGGATGAAGTAATAAGTATAGTTTACTTACGGAATTGAGACAATTTTGCTTTTAGCACTTGATGGAAGGCGAGGAACTCCAGCTTTGTCCTTATCCTTCACCGGTCTAATATCAATCAAAATGTAATTCTTGGTAGACATTAGATCCAGTGTCTGAGTAGGAGTCAGATCACCTGTATAACAATATTTTCAAATCAATATTTAACTGATAGTGATGCCTAAGTGCATTCAGACAGCACATTTAAAAAAGTACCAGATATCCTTATCAACTCTTTCTTTCAAAAAGCTAGGATGTACAAATAGATACGTTGATGAACATCAATGAAGTTACTACAATTTAAGTGAACATATACCATTGTATGCACAAAATTACAAACATCTCCTATTATCTTACCAAACATGACTACCTAACAGTAACTGGCAGCTATTGGGCATGATTAAAATGGTGATTAAGAAAATATACCACCCTGTCTAGAAGACTTCTGTTAGAAGACCTGTCACCTTAATTTGTAGAATGGAAACATTGCAGAGTTCTAAGGTGAGATATGATTTATGTGTCAATTTGAAAGGAAGGAGGTCATTACAATCTTTGGCACATCACTGTGAAATCCCTCCAACCATATTTCTCAATCAAACTACTTCCCTTAATTTGTCTTTTTCGAGTAAACTCATCTTCCAATATTTAACTTCAATTTCTGCCAAATTAGCAGGCTTTATCATTAGAAATTGCAACATCTAATATGTGTAAGCACAATTTTGAATCAATTTCCTTTGGAACTCAATAATCTGCATTCACCTCCATATGGGAGAAGCGCTATGCTAGCCATGCCAACTCTTTACTTCTTATTTCCTAGAATCAAGCAGTCATGATTATAACAACTATAGCACTATGCATGCTTCTATTGCTTAATAATTTGAGTTATCAATTAGTTTACATGGTCTAACTAGATGAATTTGGTTGTAAGCGTAACGAGCCCTCCAGATACAGATATACAACAGTTTTCAGAGTACTCCTGATAATTCTTGTTGTACTCTCATGATGGTAATGAAGTGGAACAATGATGCCTGTATCAGCTATGTTATCATTTTCCCAAAGATCAATATCCTGTGCAGGAAAAGGAGATGAATGTGATGAGAAGAAAGTCAGCCAATTTACCCTTGTACCCTCGAAGACTGAAAGAGATGGCAGAAAAGACAGGAGGAAGCAGGAGATACGCAAAGAATAGGGCACCACCAGCACCTACAATTGTAATAGGGTCAGCTGATAAGATGGTTTCCACAGCAGATGAGGCTACAGGCTTGGCATCTTCAATCACTTTGGTAGTTTGTTGTGCTACATCAGAAACCGTCTGCAATGGAAAGAAAGTCATGCACTTTTCTGAGTCCATGCTGTAAAAACAAAAGCTCAAAACAATGGAACTTTACTGGAGATCATTATCTAAGAACCAGGGAATGGTTATTAATTTATCCAAAAGAATTACTTGAACTATGTTGCAGCAAACAAGAGTACAAAAATGCTAGAGAACCCAGGTAAGTGATTCTAATACCAATTGTAGGATCAAACGTATTATTGAAAGGAAAAAAACCAAATTGTTAACTAAAATCCCAATAGAAAGGCAACTTAAGATTTGTTTCAGAGTAAAAAGGAAATTAATGGACATTCATGTTGTCTACTTGTATACTGAAATAAACGGACAAAGTACTCTGAATGTTCTTTTGGTGTACTGTAATTGAGACTCATTTACTATCTTTGTTTGACATTGAACCTAGAGCTACAAAGAACACTAACTAAAACAAATCCTTATCTCAAACACTAGCAATTTCTAGCCATGTACATCATCTCTTTCTGTGTCATCCAATTCTAAACCCAGAAAACTAAGCGTAAAGCAATGTCATGGTCCATTGCAAGATATTGAATATTCCCTCCATCCCACCATCTTGATCCATTCATTTCCTTAAACTTAAGATCAAAAGAGAATACTTTAGTCCAAGTCAGTCAACAAAAATGGTTCAAAATACAGGTGACACTCCTCTTTCCCCCATTTTTCCTCTTTCAGTCACCATATGAATTCAGTTAAAGTAACCAATCTATGTGAACCAATAATATGCACCTCAACAAGCTCAAATAGCGACACTAATTGCAGAATTTCAAGTGGAAAGATAACTAAACCTTAGCTGCAGTTATCACAGGCTCTGTGTCAATGCCAGAGCTCTGAATTGCCTCTTGAGCTTTCTTAGATGCCTCTGAAATTGCAGGGGAAGCAAGCTTCAGAGCTTGCTCTCCTGCCTGCTTTAAAATAGGCAATGCAGCATCAATCCCAGGCTTCACAACTTCAACCGCAGCACCAATCACTTTCCCCGCGACATCAAATATACTCGAACCCACATCTTGAACTTGATCAATCGTAGACTCCACCTGAAAATTTCAGCAAAAAAACGCCTAAATTTTCATGAAATCTGCAGTCCCTTGTGAAGAATGTGTCAAAAACTTGGGGGAAAAAATCCCAAATTTCACCAAAAATTGGTAAACATGATCATATTGCTTAAAAATATGTCAACTATGGTTCTAGAAAATGTCAATCAAAACATAAAGCTAGAAACAATAATTAGTAAATACAAGAAATTGTAGCAACAATATTCCAAGAAAATGCATTGAAAATTCCAAAATCAACTAAAAGCTTTAAGAGAGTTCTCTAACTTTTTACCTGATCGAGAGAAGAGACTATTTGTTCCTTAGGGAGGCTAATAGCTCTAGCTTCATATGATGGAGCTGAGAAGAGTGTAAGTATAGATAGAGCAGTCGAAGTAGGGAGTGAGACTACTAAAGGGTTGGACTTAAACTGATTACTACTTGGTGGGATTTTGGTAATGGGAACAAAAGTTTTGGACGGTGAAGAAGAAGATGGAAGTGGTGGAGGAGAAGGAAGTGGTGGTCTAGCGGTGGCTGAAGAAGCTCTGAGGGCCATCACACCTTCAGCCTCTTGCCACCGCTCCTTCAGTCAGTCAGTGTGTGTTGTGTGTGTGTTTTGATCGGTCGATTGGTTGGTTGGTGGGTCGGACAGGGATTTGTGGTCGGAACTGGAAAACGGTCAAGTTAATGCTGATTGGTACATGTAATCCTACCTGGCAACTTTAGTTCCAGCTAAACCACAAAAATCATGACACGTGGAATTAAGGATGAGAGATGGACACCCCTCGTCAAGAAACAAAAGTTGGCTGTATGCTGCCCATGCTGAAGTACAATTGTACAAGGTTAGTACATTAATATTTTATTTTTTCAGTTACCGCGTACATTCTTTAAAATATATAATTAATTATAAAAAGTAAATAAATACAATATGGTAGATAATATTAAATAAAAAATATATAAATACAAAAAAATAATAATTATTAGTATGTATGTATATATATATATATAGTAAGTTAAATGAATAATATGTATGTTAACGAGTGCTTAGGGCACCTGTTAAAAAATCATGTTTTTTTTTTTCTGTAAAAGAAGTTTGTTAATTGTTTTATAGCTCTTTAAAATGTTACTAGCTGTTACATTGTGAAAATCTTAATTACGAGCCATTAGGATAATGGTTCCGGAAGGTAGTTCATGCATTACCATACTTAGCCATTAAACACGTGAAATCAGTAGAATCTTCATTTCACTTTTACTCATTCCTTACCATGATATTGATGTTTGTTGGGGGGAGAGGGTTGAGTTGAGTGGTACGGAGGAAGAGAGTGTAAGCAAGAGGTCTCGGATTCGAGTCCTCCCGCTACTACAAAAAAAAAGAAAAAAAAAAGTTTAAAAAAAATGATTTGGATGTTTGTTGAAGTGCTTAAAAGTGTTATTAAGAATACATAAAAGCATGAATTCAATTGCTTTAGATCTTTTTTTTTTTCCAGAACATTTCAATTTAAAAGTAGATAGCACCTTTGCCTAATTTGTTTTAGATATCTGAAATTAAAAACTTCATCTTTCAATATGAAGTTCATTTGAAGATTGATTGTAAAGTGAGTCGGTCTTCATAAAAGCAATAGTCTGTTACATGTTACAAGGGAGGAAGTAATGAAAAAGAGGTAATAAAAGAGATGTAAAAGAAAGAATTTTGATGGACAAAAGAACTCAGGAAAGCATTAGGCCACCATAAAAATTTGGCTGCAGCCATCTGATTTTACCAATGAAGGCAATTTATAATGGAGGCACGCGATGAATTCTGTACCAGTTCTCCCCTGCACGATCTCGAGCCTTCAGTGCGAATTCATGGGGCATATATCCTAATCTCAGATCCTTCAGACTAGTCAATGGGTGCAATCCCCTCGGGAGAATCTTCAGTTGTTTGCATTCTACAATTTCCAACTGTTTAAGGTTGCACAATGATCCTTCCTCTATCCTCCAAGTCTGTAATGTGAGGAAAGAAAGTTTCAGCAAATGCAGTTGAGGAAACCCTCCACTTGAGCAAACTAATTCTTTCCCCACGTACGCACATTGTTTCAATTTTAGGACTCTAAGATTCTGCAGCTTCTCCAGCTTTGGCATGGGATCTTCCATCAAATAGGAGTCTTTCAATGATAGCTCCTCAAGGTTCGGTGGAAAATGTTCAACATCATAGAGCTTCTTGATATATCCGTCCAGATGCAGCTTAGAAAGAAAAAAATGATCTGCAAACATCGTTGACTTGGGGATCGAAAGACGGGTTCTGTCAAAGTCCTGAATTTTAGTGTGAGCATCAACCAGGAATGCTGTAACTGGATTAGCGTGTAGCTTCAGACATTCCAGGTTCTTTGAGTTGAGAATCCACTTTGCCAAGGCAACTTCTTGTGCATACAGCTCACCATGCAATTCCAGTTCTCTAAGGTTGGTCAATTTGTCCAAGCCATTCTCAATTCGACTCTTTTGGGTAATGCATAACCCTTGCAAAGTTTGGAGATGAGTTAGAGCTGCATCCTTTGGTGGATCCACAACCATTTCTTTCAGTTCATTGAAGTACAAGAACCGCAGGTTCAGCAGCTTCCAAATTGCAAGGGGGATCGGACTAATCAATGTCGACCTCAAGTCCAAAGTTTGCAACTTCTCAAGGTGGCCAATTGTTGATGGAAATCTTTTTAACCAAGTTTCTCTTAAACTCAGGTACCTCAAATGGATGAGATTTCCTATTTCAGAGTCCAGCTGAGTTAAGTAAGCGCCTTCTAAGTCAAGCACGCGCAAGAGCTTAACCTTCCTTGGTTTGAAATTCGATTCAACTGAATCAAAGCACAGCAATGAACGAACTTTTGGAGTGTTCTCTGTAATGGAGATTTCTCCAGAATGAATGCCAAGTCTGCGACATCTTGTTGTAACAGAATCAGCATTGACATCTCCATGGATGAAATCAAGGAAGTGTTCCTCCTTGGCTATTGAGATTGAAAGGTCTCTGAGAAGGTCATGGATTCGGCATGCTTTAATCCTTCCATTGGACTTCCTTTTAGCCACTTGAACCATGTTTCTTCCAATAAGCTCTTCCAAATAATCTTCTGCCACATCTTCAAGGGGTTGTTGACCTCTTGGCAGCACAAATCCCTCTGCAACCCACAGCAGCATCAATCTCCTTGCAGAAATTTCAAAATCCTCAGGGAAGAGACCAAAGTATAAGAAACATGATTTCAAGTAGTGTGGCAAGTCCCTATAACTCAGGGCCAACACATCTCCATATTGCATTGGTTCTTGCCTCAACTGCCAATGCATACTCTGAAACACCTTTTGCCACTCGTTAAAGGTTGCATCTTTTCTTGACAGCAGGCCACCTAGCACCACAATAGCAAGTGGTAATCCCCCACATCTCCTCAGCATCTGCTTACCTAATTCTTCAGCCCATGGTGGCAAACTTGCAGAGGATTCCCAGTCTAATTGCACCATCTTGGAGAACAATTTCCAACAATCCTCGTCATTCATTAGGCAGAGTTCATGTGGGGTACTTTTCGAGTCAGCATAGAGAGCAACATCTTTAATACGGGTAGTAAGCAGAATTCTACTCCCATTTTTCTCCTCAGGAAAGGCTGCTTTGAGATCATCCCAATCTGCAAAATTCCACAAATCATCCAACACTATAAGATACCTTTTACTCTCCAAAAAACTTGAGATTATCTCCCGCAATTCTTCATTGCTTGCTCTTCCAAAATCTCCTCCTACATTTCCCATCAATTTTTTCCCCAGTTCTTGTAATATCTCTCTTGCTCTAAAATTTTGAGAGACATAAACAAAAGCACAGCAATCAACATGCTCCTTAAGATCAGATTTAAGGTAAACTCTCTTGGCAAGAGTGGTCTTGCCTATACCTGCCATGCCGACAACTGAGACAACACAACGCCTTGATTCTCCATGAATCAACTGTGATTCTATTATTTTTACATCTTCAACCAGACCAACAATATCCTCGCAAACATGAACAGATGATCTTCTCCTCTCTTGCAGTCTGCTAGCTGCAAAACCAGCCCCTTCTGTCCCTATTCCTATATTTCCAATTCCGTATGTGGATTTTCTGTCACTAATCTCTTGGAGTCTAATCCTGATTCGTTTTATCTGATCATTCAACTTACGACATAAGACCAACTCATTAAAGGAGAGGAAGTACCTCTTGAGAAATGTAACAAGAACTCCCCTCTGCTGTCCTTGTACCAGACTGTAAACAAAAGAGTCAAGAATATCATCTGTATCATATGCAACCTCCCTCAAGTCTGCAACCCAATTTTTGACTCTTTCATCAACATCTTGTCTTGAATCTACGTCCTTGATGAAGCACTGCATTCGCCTCAGCTCCCCTTCGACCCATTCAATCTGATCACGTAGCTTCAAGTCCTTTGGCCATAAACCTGCAGCTCCCTCAATCAGATAGTCAGCAATCTTGTCCAATAGTAAGATAACCACTTGTTCAGCCATGTATGTTGTTTTACACTTTACTTAGTTTCAGGGATTTTCAGGCCTGAAAGAAAGTGTTTTCAGACTGTTCTGAAAAGTGAGTGGTTGAGGTGTAATTGACAGTTCAAAAAAGATCAGGTTAAGTCAACTCCGTAACGAATTTTTGAGTGCTAGTCCAATGCTGTTTTGACATTGTTGAGATCCTTTAGCAAATAATTTACTACTTCTGGAATAGTTGCGCACCAAGGTAATTTTAAATCTCTACTTGAGTGTAGATTAGGATATCAAAAGTTTTTGACTTACATTCTAATATTCAGCCTTTCTTGAAAATATTTTGCATAGACATTCATTTGGATTGACGATGATTCATCGGTTTCTCCTTGATCTATTTAGATCCTCCCTCCCCTAATAAAGAAGGAGTAGTTATAGTATAGAATCTATCGTGTCGATAAAAAAATTAAAAAAAATTCTTTTGTGATTCAGGATAGAATTATTGTTTTTTTTTAATCTCATGGTCAATTTGACAAGAAACAAGTTATCAAGAAACAAATGGCAGCCATATTTGACTAGAAAAATGGAAGAACCTTTACGTGCTTAATAAGATGAGTTTGTCGTAGTCAATTTTGCTAGGTATAAAGTTCAGTAAACCATATATAGATGGGCAAATTATCCAATTGACCCTTGAACTCTTTGTCTAGATAAAAATAAGCCCCTCATCTATTTTTTGCTGACTTTAAGCCCTCGAACTTGTAAAATTGGGCACCTATGACCCTTTTAGCCAGTTTCTCCGGTTTTGCAACCGGAAGACCAATTCACACGAACGCCGGTGTGCTTCTTTAAAGGGCATTTTTGTCCGCATTTTCTAAGCAAAAAAGGGAAACTCCTCCTTCTTCCCTCCATTTCTGCAAAACCCTCGCCGTAGCTTTCTCAATCGCCGCCCATATCATTCAAACCCACTTTAGAGCCTTTCTAGTTCGCAAATCGAGAACCCTCCGGCAGCTCAAGGACCTTGCTTCCATCAAGTCAACTTTCAACACTCTCAAATCTTCTGTCTCAAAGAATCTTCATTTAGATCCTCAACTTTTGTTCCGCAAAGCCTTAGGATTGCTATTCAAACTCGATTCCATTAAACCTGAAAAAATAATTTCTGGGTTAATGCTCTCAAATGCTTCTTCACTAGTGCGTCTTTCTCGAAAGTTATCGGCTCAAATGAGGCAAACAAGGAGATAGTGGGATTTCTGTAAAGGGTGGTTGCCCCCTCTCTGTTTTAAGCCTAAGATTTCAAACGCAAGCAAACCAACAGCCCTTTGATTTAGCAGACTGCAGAAATAATTCTTGTACTTCCATTGAGGTTTCTGACAATTTCACTTTGCACCCCCCACATGCTGAACGCTTACTACCTCCTCCTGCTGTGGATCATGCTAAATGGCTGTCCTATATTTACCATGAAAAGAGGCTGTGATGATTTTATTTATTCGCAGAGCCGAGTTGGGTCAGGCAATTGAGCAAAATTGACCCGTATCTTGGCGGGGCAACCCCGGATGGCAGAATTGTTGGTACCAACCCTGACATGCAACCGGTGCTGCAGCCATGGCGGTGTCAAAGTCTTTTGCTGACATTCCAAGGAAAGCTGAAGAAGTTGGGGGGATTTTGCAGAAATGGAGGAAAGAAGGGGGTTGTTCCCTTTTTGCTTAGGAAATGCGGACAAAATGCCCTTTGAAGAAGCACATTGGTATTCGTGTGAATTGGCCTCCCGGTTGCAAAATCGGAGAAACTGGCTAAAAGGGTCATAGGTGCCCAATTTTACAAGTTCGAGGGCTTAAAGTCAGTAAAAAATAGATGAGGGGCTTATTTTTACTTAGATAAAGAGTTCAAGGGCCAATTGGATAATTTGCCCTATATAGATTGTTTATTGGTTTAGAGTTTAGACAATGGCGACTCATACCTGACAAATATTGAAAAGTTTTGCTTGCTTGTTGCAGACTCAAACTACTCACAAGCTGCAACCACCTTTGCAGAATTTTCATATGTTTCTGGACGGTCAGTTTACCCCTTCTACTATCTCCAATTCCCCGTGGGGATGCACGTGAGGCGAGCTACTCGAGAGCGGTTCGATCAATGACTTGGCTCGAATTCGATTTGATAGAGTTCGAGCCGAGTCTCGAGCTATTCGAACGTACTTTCGAGTTGGTTTGAGTCAGTATTTTGGGGCTTGTGACTCATTGAACTACTCGTCGAGTCGGAATATATTTAAATAATGTATATTATAATTATAAAATGACCGTTATAGGTATAATTTATACTGAATTTACAATGTACTCTTCTTTATAATAAAATTCTATAATGGCAGAATTGTACATTTTCTGAGTGGAGTCAAAAAGTTTGATTAGACTCGACTTAATAAGACTTGACTAAAAGTCGAGCCTTATCGAATCGAGTCTCGAAGTTAAAGGGATTTTTTCGAGTCAAACCTTGAATTACGATTTTTTAGGCTCGGTCGAACTCGGGCTCGAGCTTGAGCCTAGTTACATAAGGGCCGAGTCGAACTCGAGTATAGCAATACTCGAATCGACTTAATTCGATTACATCCCTAATTCCCCAAATTTGTAGGTTGCCAACTGAATTGTCACTTGCACTCTTAACTCAGTGGTCACCACCAAAGTTGGTGGAGTGGGAGTTTGAGGATCAAACCCTACCTCCCACCATTGGCTACAAAAAATGTGACAAGCAACTTCGAGTGGCTTCCAGACGAGAGCGTCATGCACTCATCTGGATTAGTAGGTGATTCAGTTCCCTTCGATTTCTCCCGACCTATTTAGGTCCTCCCCTCCCCGTAGCATAAAAATACAAAAATTGTAAGTTTATCGTATCGAAAAAAAAACACCCACTATCAATTTTTTATATGCACATTTGTTATATGCGTTGAATGGGATTACAAATCCCACATTATCCAATTCATGAACCAAAAGGAGCGTTCCTAAGTATATGAATGATGTTATACGTAACTCCCCAGGTTTGATTGGCGAGTTTAATGGACGGATATTATCAAACCTAAAACCAATTTTAATTTAGGCATTAATTACAAAGCTAATGCATCTCACACATTTAATACAAAAATAATTTCTTTTGTTACCGGAATCTATTTTATATTTTTCTCTTTTTTCTCCTCAAGATACCATCTTTCTAGTACAAAAAAATTACATAGTTAAACTACCTAAACGTCAAGAACCATATTCTGCCATTTGTAGAAAATGATAAATACAAAAAGGGAAAATGGTCAATTTCATCTCTAAACTTTTTTGCTCATACCGATTTAGCTTCTAACTTTTATTTCTAGTCAATTTAATACTTGAACTTATTTTACAGTCCTAATTAAGAACTCTATGGTGGCATCACTATTTAAAACTGATTTTGCTCCAAATTGACTAACCATACAAGGCTTTTTTTGGAAATATCACTCACAGAAATGTAATAAAACAAATAAATTGTGTAAAAATATCAGACAAAGCTTTTAAATCGTGTAAAAAATCACCCGATGAAACTTCTTTAAAGTATAATCTTGAAGCTTTTTACATGATTTATTACATTCCCAAAATACCTCTGCTTAGCTAGTCAATTAGAAGCCATATTAGTTTTAGTGGTAGCGCCGCCATAAAGAACCTTAATTGAAACCGCAAAATAAGTTCACGTATCAAATTGGTTATAAATAAAAATTTGGGATCAAATCGGCACTAAAAAAAAGTTTAGGGACTAAATTGGCTATTTTTTCATTCAAAATCCATCACTGCACCTATGATGGGTCCGAAATCTACGTGCTCAGAAGCTGGCTACTTTCATCTTGTAAGAAGCTACTTAATAATTGCCCCAAGCCTATGATGTTACAATTGACTTGACAATCGACTTCCCTGATGGCAACTCCCAGAATTTTAATGCTTCCTTCAAATCACATATCTAAGATAGCAGTTTGTTGGAGCACTACTTTTACTCTGTATCAGCCAAATTTCTCGAGACAATTTTTGAACATAGCTTCGGTCAATTTGAATGCAATTACCCACAACTCTCCTGACTGCCAGATTCCATGCAGGTTCTTGGAAATAGAGTTGGATCATGCATGCAGTAGCACTGTAGCAGTATTGGGTACCTGTGAAGCCTCTTTTGCGATCCATGTGCGTTTGTAAACAATGGCGGTCTTGGATATCCGATCCCAAATTCAGCCTCTCCAGAAAAGGAAGAAAACGAGCCTTAATCATGCTCATCCCAGGCGTTGATCATGATGATGGGAGGAAAGCCTGTTTTTATTCTATGGACGATCAAGTTTTTGTTCAGGAACTTCCAAAACCAATCCAAAATACTTCCAAGTATCCAATGTTTTCGATTGATGAGTTCATGTGAGTGGCTGTTGCTCTTCAGTGTTCTCACTGGTAATAACTTGATGGATAAACTCGATATCCATGTGCTTATGGAACCTTCAACCAGATGTCGCAACGAAGTGCTACAAATTGATCTTTATGAGAGCTTCAAAATCTCGTCAGTCAGAAAAATATTAGCCGGGCTTTGTTATGATGAGAGCGCTCTGATGGCCACAAAGCAGTTCTATATATCCGCAGAATGAGAAAACAGGAAGCAACCGAGGTACCTGAAAGTCTTGTTCTTGTTGCTAGTTTGAGAAGCAAAAAATTGAATTTGATAAATTTCCCTTCCAGTCGGGTAGATCAGGCCCTTTCCTCGACGGGCGCCTGCATTGGATAGTTAAATATACCAGAGACGATTCCTACTCCATCATTTATTTTGATGCAAAAACCAACAGATTTCCCAATCATCCAATTCCAGAGCCTGCTTTGCATAATCAAGGAGATTTAGGTGTTACGGTGCATTGGGGGACTGGGAGTTTTAGATGAATGTCTAAGCAGCATGTTTGGGCCTGGAAAGTCAGGAGATCAAATATGGGAGAAATTTCTAATATTATGATGATTTTTAAAAATTCTACAAATGGGGCATTTTGTGTATGGGATTCTGTAAAATGATTGTTCGCATTTGTCAAATGCAAGTTTCTTGAGCTCGCATTTACCAAATGCGAACTCTCTCTGAATTTTCCAACAACTGACATGCAAAAAATAAGAAAAAGAGGTCGAAGACCTCGCATTTAAAAAATGCGAGGTAGTACCTGACATTACTTTGTCTCTTTCACCTAAATCCAAAAACAGAGCTCCGTTCTTTACATCAAACATTCGGCATTCAAATCCATGAGCAGAGCGGCAGAAATTGGAACGAAACTTTGCACATCCAGCTCACTCTCTCTTGTCTTTGCTTAGCTAGACACCAGTCCAAGCTTCCAAGAGGAAATTGCCCGAAATCCCTCACTCTCTCTCTTTCTCGTCGGTTGTTGTCCGCCATTGTTGACCTTCCACCAGATTTCTGAGCTTCCACCAGACGCCATTTGCACGCCAGCCAGCTGCCATTTCTGCCTTAGCAGTCATCCCCAACCAATTTTGTGACCCATTGCGCTGCACATTTTCTTTTCCCTTCGCAAATGGCTTTCAAATTCGTGGCTGTGCTTTGTAGCTCACAAACAGCATAAAAGGCATGAACTTTTGTGTTCAGATTGAGAAAGCGGCGACCAAGAGAAGAGAGAGTGAGGAGTGAGCTGGACGGAGAGAGTGAAGGGAGAGTGAGATAGACCTGAATGCTGAAATTGGGAACTCTGTTTGTGTTCAGATTGAGTACCTCGCATTCAAGAAATGCGAGGTATCTCAGCTCGCATTCTCCAAATGCGAGTTTAATAAGCTCGCATTTGTCAAATGCGTGTTTGTTTTTCTTTTTTTCTGGAAACACTTACCTCGCATTTGTGAAATGCGAGATATCTAAACTCGCATTTCACAAATGCGAAGATCACATTTGTGGAACCAACTTCACAAATTACCTCCTTTGTAGAATAACTTTTTTTTTTCATCACAATTAAAGAATTTTCTCTCAAATATGGATGTCCCGACCATGAGAGAATATGGCGTGATGGAGTCTTGAACAATTTTATTTAGCTTATCAAGGGAAGAAAAATGGTTTCTACTAGGCCAATCTACACTATATATAAAAGTCTCATGAACGACTGATTTACGCATTAGTGTTTCTGGCTCATAAATATGAAAGATATGAACTAATATGAACTAAAAAAATTGTTCAAAAATGTTAGAACTTGACAATTAAAACTTTGATCCTTGGTCGACACCTATTCTTTGTGACCTGCTGATTTTTTTTTTTCTTTTTTTGGTGACCTGCTGATTAATTACTTCTTTGTTTGCATATCGTAAATGGATCAACTCTTTGTGATCTAGCTACTTACTTCTTCCTTTGAGAATATCCTTTATTAACTATTAAGTATTAAGACGCAAGAAGAGTTTCTCCTTGATCAAATCAAGGTTGGTTCCGGGATACGGCTACGCGAGGGACGTGGTATACCAATCGATTTACTTACTAAGCATCTCTATCCTTTAGATGATTTGGATGTAGAAATAGACGAACCAGACATGGTATTCAAGGGTTTAACTGTACATGAATTGGAAGGCCTTTATGAGGACATAAAGATGCATCTCGACTTGGACAAGGCAACACCAAGACACATGCAGTATTGGCAGCCACTTCTCGTGGTTTGTGATTGGGAACTATCTGAAGCTAGAAAAAGGGACTCATCTGATCAAGCCATTGTGCGTGGAGAGCAACTTCCTCCTGAACTGCTTGCCAAAGAGCAAGGAATGCATTGAAGTATCGAATCATATGTGCAGAGACTTCTGCAGGGGAAATCTTATCGCGAACTGGAAGCTCTAAGGTCTCAGGTTGAGGCGCAGATGCAGTCTGGTACAGCTAAGGTGGTCGAATTTTGGGAAGTTCTTCTTAGGCGCATTGATATCTTCAAGGGTAAGGCTTGTCTTGAGGAAATCCACGCCGAAGTACTTAGCAGACACCTCCAGCACCTTGAGAAACCAATAGAATTCGGAGACTGTGAGATAGACTTCAGTCCAAAGCCTGACAATAGAGGAGGACCCAGTCTGTCATGACGGGAAAGATGTTCAAGTTCTCTTGCCACAATGTACAAGGCGTGAAGAGAATCCAGAAAAGCATCGCCAAGAATTGGGGGCTGGGCCTCCTGCTCCTGATGATAACTTTGAGAAGAAAGCAGTGGGAGCCATGGAAGAAGGTGATGCAATTTTTGGCTGGAAACATGAAATTAATCTTGATTCACAGGTCTACTGGTGGCGTGCCAAGTACAGTCCAAGAAAGCCCAAGTATTTTAATCGTGTTCATACGGGGTATGAGTGGAATAAATACAACCGCAACCACTATGACCATGATAGCCCACAGCCAAAAATTGTACAAGGGTACAAATTCAACATTTTCTATCCAGATCTTGCTGATAAAGAGAAAGCTCCGACTTATGCCATCGAGAAGGATGGCAACAGTTTAGAGACCTGCATCATCAGGTTCCCTTCAGGGCCACCTTATGAAGACATAGCATTTCGGGTAGTTAACAAAGAAAGGGATTATTCCCATAAGAAGGGGTTCAAGTGCACTTTTGGACAAGGAGTTCTACGTTTGTACTTCAACTTCAAAAGGTATTAGTACCGGAGGTGATTGATCCTTGGATATCTGGTTCGATCGAGGGATGCTTTGTTGTAATTTTTCTCTTCTTGACAATATTGTAACACCATCCATCATTGGTATGTTATACGTGAAGAACAAAAATTCACAGTTGAAAGCGAATACAGCAAAATGTTTATTTACTGGGAGTAAACACAGTAGTAGACTAGGTAGAGCTATAATACAAAACGAAGAGTAATATATAGTTTATGGATGTCTATGTTTTGATAAGGTAGAGTTATAATGCAAAATACAAATACATTAGCTAACAAGAGCCTCTCAGCTTTGGAATTTTTCCAATAGCAATAACAATTGTCTTTAATTATCTCCTCTCTGACAATATCGTTTCAACATTTATAGAACTAGACATAACTCAGATTGACATAAATCTTTAGTGAAAATGACAGATCCAGTTTCAAATTGACGAATATTGCATGTATCAAAAATCCAGCCTAAATTCGATCAGAAATATTAGGTTTGTCATTCAAGATTAAGAAAAGCCTTGAGTTTAAAAGAAAAAATGTTCAGGAATGTGACGATGTGAGATGCAAGAAAGATATGGATGATGGTTTCCTGCTTAAGACCTAAACTTTAATTCATCAAAGAACGGAGGACATTTCGATCGGTTTCTGATACTACTCGTTTATACCTATATATAATCTGAAAAACAAGTCATTCTCGGATATTCCTCTCCCAAACAATCTCCCCGATGGAAAAAGTTATTACGTTTATTTTAATTGTGTCGAAAGTCTAACACCAGTTCTTAGACATGGTCCGAACTGCATGAAGCCCTGGAGCAGAACCCATGAAGTCCAACATGTACATTGTCATGTTGAAATCAGCTCGATTAACACTGTGTAATCCAATAGAAGTCCTTCTAATTTGAATTACTGCATATCAAAAATCAATCTGTGGGATTTAGGTACCTAAACGTAATAGGAAGTTACTCTCTGATTAAATTATGTAGCTTTTCTTTAGGTAATCATCTTTGTAGTATCTAATGAATATCTTTCTCGCAGAAAATTGATAATATGCTTTATCAAAACTGAGAAAATGACTTGAAACCAGCACTATTTATGATTTCCATTAAAATCTCATCGAACCAACTATGTCCTAGGAGCTGTGTCTAAGACCTTTAGCTATAACATCCAATTCCAATCTGTTGTCCTCGGGGATCCCTGTAAGATGCCAAAGCAAAGATATACTTTGAAGTAAAGTTGGGTAGGGTTGTTGATCTGTCCGTTCTGGGTTGTGCTTTTGCATAACCAAAATTAGCTGCAAGATTCTTTTCAACAAATGAGGAAACAAAGAAAGGAAAAACTAACAAAGAAACAGGAAGTCAGACGTAGATGATTTTTCCATCTCCTGATCTTTTATATGGTGCCTATAGCCTGATAACTACAAAAGAATAACCAACACAAATTCAAGCATTGGAGAAAGCACATTAATCTTTCAGCGACTAGAGATGTTAAAAACAAATGGTTATCAACAGTTGGCGACAAATTTGACAAGAAAGTATCAGCTTTCTTCTGATAATTTGCAGTACATAAACTGCTGTAGATTTATGCTCTAGGTTGATGAGCTAAAAATATAACGTTTTCTATACTGAGAGCATGTCAAAAAGACAAACGATGACACTCGTTAGGTGACGAGAGTTAAAACATTTTTTAAGCTTTCTAAGGAGAGAGAATGCCTTGAAGTCAGATTTTATAAAAACGTTGGTAAGTCTGTCTATTTTGTGGTTTTTTTGAGGCGTTAATTTGGTTTCTTGCTCTTGGATGCAAGCTACAAGAGCATTAATCAGAATAATCCTCACTATTATAATCAACAACTAGTGTGGTGGCATCAGCAACTTCAATAGCAGTCCATGGAAGTTGCAACTTGATGGAAATGAAGTTCACCTCTGGATAACATCAACGTATAGATCACAAAAGATACAACTAATTTCTAAAAGCAAAATTCAGAAGACGAAACAAACGATGACTGGAAAAAAATTGGTACCATTTTCAGAATTTCCCAAGATTTTGCTCCTCTATCAATCAGCTAATCCCAAAAGTGGCAGCAATTAATCCAATCTTGTATTTCATATTGATTGTACAAGTACAACTAGTAAGAATTTTGTTTCATATTTTGGTCTTTACCAAATTATGGACCAAGTACATTGGCTAGTTTTTGCATATTAATGCATGACTTCCTAATGTTGTCAAGTTCGATCTCTACCCCAGTGTGCTGGAGCTGATTTGTCTGCCATCTGCCATACTTAATCATACCATATTTTTTATCTTGTTAAACCATATGATCAACCAGGTAAGCCAAGGTTGTCATTATTTAAATCTCCTATTATTGTCATATAAATGTTGTTTAATACTTGATATAGGTTTATTCCCATTTATATACGCAGCAAATCCTCAAGCCCATCTCCATGGATGGTAGCATGGACGCTCAAAGCTCAAAAGTACAATCTCAGTCCCAAGATCCATTTAGAAGTCTACCCTTGCTGCCTATGATGGCAACAGCAACCCCTCCTGAAAGTATTGAAGTGCAAGTAGACATGGAAAGTCCAAGAAGAGAAAATATTACCATCCATGGAAGAAGAAGATTTTTAGGAGTTAGACAACGGCCTTCGGGAAGATGGGTAGCTGAAATCAAGGATTCATCTCAGAAGCTGAGGCTGTGGCTGGGGACTTTTGACACAGCTGAAGAAGCAGCCTTGGCTTATGACAATGCTGCTAGACTTCTAAGGGGAAGAAATGCTAAGACGAACTTTACATACAATGGAACCATGGATACGCGCGAAGAAAATCTTAGTTTGCTGGGAAAGAATCCAAGGCTTTACCAGCTTCTTAAACATGCCATCACGAAGAACCTGGCGAAATCCTCAGCTCTCGATTCTTCAAAATCTACGCGGAATTTTACTGATCAGAGTGTCGTTGAAGGAGAAAGCAGCCCTGTTGATCATGTTGTAACAACAGTTGAAGATAATATAATTGGAAATGAAGATCATGATCAGTCTCAAGAAAAACGTGAGCTCCGGAGGATCTCACTTGGCAGCTCAAAGGTGTATTCTTCTGTTATTGTGGCTCCTTCTTTCAGCGCTTCTTTAAGTCAAGGAAGAGAAGAACCAGAGAACAATTCTCGGGGGGCTCTGTTTAATTCACTGTTTTATCAGACAAATGTAATGTCCCACAACAAACTAGTGTAAGCTACTGTTTGTTAATTATCTAAATCAGGCTTCTTTCACCTGAAAGTTAAACATGTTTTCTTCCAGTTCAAGGCAGAAACTATAGGAATTTGAGGTGTGCTTTTCTTGGCAGTGCATTTCTTTCCATGTTCCTCAGCTAGTTTAGCATCCATTTCAATTTCGAGCCATTTTAGGTTTCTTTCTTAGTTGCTTTATCCTCCAGTTTGCATTTTAGTTCACCCTTTTTTTTTACCATCTCCTGTTAAAAGTCTAACAAGATTTGTTTTAGTTCTTCTTCAAGTAAGATAACATCACTTTAATTTCTCAATTTATTTGCTGCAGAATATTTTTCCTCAAGTGTCGGTGGTAATGTAATGGATTTAACCTGAAAAGTCAAACTATGTGATGAAAGTAATCCACAGTATTTGGCTACTTATAAGCACTAATCCATCAGTTGACCCTCAAATTATGACTTTATGTTTCACTATTATTTTCGAATTAACTCATGTTTATTTTACTTCTAGAGTTCAATTTCATTAAGATGTTACTAAAATCCTATTCAAACTAAATTAACTGCTACCCAAAATAGTAATCAGTTACATTTTCATGGCGTCATCGGAGAATATGGTGATCTTTTTTTTTTTTTTTTTTTTGAGTTTATCTAATTATTGGAACTTATCCATTAGATGACGTGAAACTATGGTGATTTTACATCACCCAATAAATTGTCTTCCACAAAATAAAAAAAAAGGTAAAAATTGAAAGTCACAGGCACATGATAACACAAACTAAGGCTCTATTTTATAATCCAGTTCGGCACATAAAACTTAATGGATTCAGATCTTAACATATTCAAACCGTTTGATAATAAAAATTGAACATATGAATTAATTAAAGCGGTACTAAATTTTCTAGATAAAACTTGCTTCCAAAATTAAGTGATAAGTTATTCACTTATCACTAAATATAATGTGTACTGAAATGTATTAGATTTAATATTTAATAATTTAATGAATTCAAATCTCAAATTTCATATTTCAAACTTTAATTTTCAGATTTCAATTTTATCAAACGCACCCTAAATTATAGTCACCCTCTTGATTTTAATATTTTCATATTGGTATCTATCACTCACCACTCATGAATGACGTGATTTTTTGACACTTGTCAATGAATCCATTAATAAATACGAGATTCATTGGAGTTCTCTCCAGCCCACTTTCGTCATCATCTATATTCATACTTCCTAACAGCAAAAGGACCACTGGTCCAACAACAATCAAAAACTTATCCTTTTGCGACTAGTGTGAACGAATGCGACTCCCACTGAGGCAAAACAAACAAATCAGGCCTAGTACCTGGTGATGGGTTTTTGGGGACATCAGATATCAGCCCTTCTGAATTTTTTACAAAATTTTCTCTTTTTCCCTATTCCTGTGACAAGCCCTGAAATCTTCTTTAAACCCCAAAAAAAAAAAAAAAAAAATCATCGAATACTCTTCACCGTGTACCTTGAGACGTTTTATAGACTTTCTTGCGGTATTACTATATATTTTTTTTATAGGATTAATTTTCTATATGCACTTTCACCGTTAGCTGTACGACACATAATTCGAATTTAAATGTGAAATATAATTTTGCATATGTGTCGTATATTCAACCGTGATAATGTATATAAAATTTACTCTTTTTTTTAATATATAAATAATCAAATTATTAAAAATCGTCCAGCACAATTTAATCTACATCACTGCCTTGCCCTAATGACAGGTTAAACATGCAGTCAGTATTAGTGTATAGCTGACACTTGAGACGCATTTGCGATCGCTATCCATCTTACTTTGTAATGCATCATATAGAGCTGAATAATTGTAATAGTGACGATTGTTAGCACGCCATTGCTATCTTTACTTGTCACGACGACATAGATATTTAAAATTATCTCATCAGCGTAGCCATCATTAAGATGGCTTACTTTTTGTCATGTTGCTCCATCCACTACAACGCTCCTTAAATTAATGTCAATGCCTAGCATCATTTCATACTTCCCATCACCCTCATTTCACCAACGACACATCATTCATTTGGGATGCACCAATATAAAGCAGAAAAGCACAAATCTGCTACAGTAGTAATATAGCAGCCTAATCTTTTTCACCAATTCCTCATCTGCATTTCAAAGGATGGTTGCTTTTTGTCAAGGAAAAGAACTTCGACGGAGCAAAAGGGCTACGAGAGAAAGGAGATATCCATGGTGGGAATTCGGTATCCACAAATCGAATGGCCCTCAAATCATGGGCAGCAGCATTCCATTTCCCCAGATGGATCAGAATGATTGAAAACGCAGGCGTACGAGGATCTTCCCGGAAGCAAATTAAGCCCCATACAGGAGGACTCGGCTTATATTGGATCTGGTTGAATAAATGCTTGACTCGACTGGAATTTTCAGGTTTTGGCATTGCGAATTTGATCCCATAAGGGTTGAATTCAAGCTTCGTAGATTCTCTGGCAATTTGGTACACCCCATCCATACATAATGGGAACACAACATAATGACGCAAGGCATTTGTGTAAGCTTCCCTTTTAAGCAAAACGAACAACGCCAAAGTAATACACTTTTGACCGCACACCCCATTGACAATGACAATCAATTGGTAAAAGAATTTGGTTCTCTTTTTGTCCTCCAAACTCTCTCTATAGGGTATTGATTTTTAGGTCGTTCAGGGAAGTCATGGTTCTATTGGACCACCACTTTGATCTTTGTTGTGCTTCTGAAATTGTCTGTGACATCATCTCCACAAGTTAAAAATCTCCATCTAGTACCTTTTGGAAAAAAAATTGCCGTAAATCTGAAAAATTTTACTTGACTTTTGGACTAGCAATGGCAAGCCTTACCACTAGAGTTCAATTTTCATTCCATTTTCCCCAATTCAGCTAATTTTTCCACGAGACAACAACAATATTAGCACAAGCCTTTTCTTTCATTCATGTCATTCCATACTTATTATATGCCGATTGAAACATCTCAAGATTCTTTTTTTCTACAGTAAACTATCCAGGATAAAAAGAAGGGTAGGAAAGAGTGAAATGAACCCCGAGGCAACCCTTTTTACCTCTAGTGAAATACAAACAAATACTAGTACAAACTCCCAAGGACAATTAGCCAGGCAACAAGCTGTATCAAGGTGACAAAGTTAGATAGAAAATGGTTTGCCGGTTGACAAGATTTACAGCTAATCTGAAATCAACCCTTCATAGACTAGGCTTCTCAAGTACCGCCAAGCAAAGAGCCCACATAATTAAAAGAGTGACAAATCATCTACAGCACAAAGTTTAGTTTCCTGTCTTCATAATTAAATTATAGTAGTAGTTAACATATAGATAATAGACATGCTAAGTCTAACTAATTGCACTTACATGGCATGTATGGGTTACTTTTATCAGATTAAGGCTAGAGAACACACATGATACCCTCCAAGAAATATATACATACGTATACAAGGAAGGATAAGGTGTTTGCAACACAAGCTAAGTATAAACAATAAACACAAGTAGTAGTAATTAATGGGAGCTAATCATGGACGACCCAAAAATACAACCGTGCATGCATGTAAATTATTGGGTAGGGAGAAGTCTACCATTATTCAGTGGTGCCCTCTTGATTACTGAAACAAGCAAATATATAATTAAAAATGCACCAATGAAAAAACATAAAGAGTTATTTCCCAGTTCCCCATATGTCTATTCAGGAGTTTGACTTGGACTTTGAGATCCAACGTGAAAAAACACAATACAAAAGAAGAAAAATATCCTAAAACGTTTTACCAAAGAATTAAAGAGAACAAAACAGCAAAGAAAATACAAAAAAAAAAAAAAAAAAAAAAGATCGTTCAAGAACATGATGGTATTAAAAGAAAGAATAATAAGAGAATGCAAATGGAGAAAGGGTTAAGCGCTGGATGCAGAGGTTTATCGACCGATTCCTGTTCCAATACTCTTCTTTTTTTTTTTTCTTTCTTTTTCTCATGCTTGGATTTCAGGGAACAGATCGATGAACCGCTGCCTCCAGTGTCCTCAAGCCTTCCACTATCCACAAGAGCCCACTCATGACACAAAAAAAGAAACTGAAATAATCACATAAACCAACGAAAAATCAGCATTCCCACGGATCTTTTCAATGGGTTTTCAGCACAGATCTGAGATATTCAAGAATTAGAGATTCATACATGGCTACAAACAGGGAGAAAAACTAGTACTCATCAACCAAAAAGAAAAGTCTTCTTCCCAGCCCACTTTACACAACCAAATAAGCGAACCCGCAAAAAATCTAACAAATCAGGGATGGAGAACAGGGGGCAAAGGGGGCATGGGATAAAAGTATACCCATAATCCATAGCTGCTGCATCTGCTGCTCAGAGCTCTCAATCGTTTATGTAATTGCAGTGACGGATACTCTGTGTGTGTTTTGTGCGTGATTTGGGTCTGTGGGTGAGCTGTCATATTATAAGGCGTGGCCTGGAGTTTGATGTGGATTTACTAGTTTAACCATGTGTAGTCATTTGGAGAATGCGGTTAGGTGGAATTATGGGAGGTTATTTTGGTCAAATAGCGCATGGAGAAGCTGAAGTGTCGGGGTGAAATTGGAGTATGGGGGGAGGGGGTCCATACTGGAGAGTTAGGCAGAAAAATACACGTGTTCGGATACTGTTTAAGGAATCCTCTGTCTCGGGGGCCAGAACGACGGCCCATGTGACCATATAATCACCAATCACATTAACTTAAGCCTCCTAAGACCTGCCTATTTGGTCGAACCTTCCGTTCCCAAAAAATACATCTTACTGTATAATAAAGCGTGGGATTATAATATATATATATATATATATATATATGAATAAGGGTTTGGTGTTAATAAAAAGTGTTAATATTTATTTTTTTAAAGTATTCTTTCAATATTTACCATTATTTATTTACATCTTATCAGAAAAACATCTCACCTCTACGTAACTAACACTACAATCTACACATAAAGTGTGAGATTATTTCAAAAAAAAAAAAAAAGTGAGTAGAGATTTGATGTAACAAAAAGTGTTGATACTTACCCTTCCAAAATTACTCTTTCAATGTTTATTATTATCTATCCACATCTTATTTGAAAAACCTCTCGCTCCTATGTATTTATCATTATCTATCCACATCTTATTTGAAAAATATCTCACCCCTACGTAACTAACACTACAATCTACAATCTACACATAAAGTGTGAGATTATTAAAAACAACGTGAGCAGAGATTTGATGTAAACAAAAAGTGTTGATATTTACCCTTCCAAACTTACTCTATCAATGTTTACTATTATCTATCCACATCTTATTTGAAAAACCTTTCACTCCTATGCAACTACCACTACATAACTATCACTACACTCTTGATGAAGTGATTAACTAATTTACTTATGAACATTGCATCACCTCCCAAAATCTCTTTAACTAAATTTTTATTCTATATATTTTTTATTATTTCCCTTTTTCTAAAATATGCAAAAAAGAGTGTGTACCTCACTTACTAGTTTATACTATGTATGTAGGGAGCATTGAATTCAATGCAAATTTTTTTTGTCACTTTTTGAATTTTCAACTTTACCCTCACAATCACGAAATTATGTCTTTATCATCTCATTACATGTTGCCTATATTATCATAACCGTAACTAATTTTCACCCATAACCACTCACAAACACGGTAACCATTAAGTTTATTAAAAAAACTTTAAAAAGATCAAAGATTTTTTTTTGTTTATGAAAATTTTATACTAAATTCTTCCATATAAAAAGTTATTGTTCCTAAATGGCATGCCACACATAGGGTGTGCCCCTATCACCAGTACCAATAACGAATGAGCAAATTTTGTACATATTGGTAGCGTGTACATCATTATGGTTAGATGCATGATATACATAATATGCAAAATTTGTATCCAAGTCTAAATTTAAGTTAGTTGTCATTCATCCATACCTAACAGTATATAATGTAATGGACTTGGCATTCTGTGACAGCCCCACCTCCTCCTAAGGCGAACCAGAGGGTAGGCGACCCGCCGAACCCTGGGGTACGCCCTAGGGAGAGGTGGGACCGTCACACATTCGGTGATCTCCAAGATCATCACAAGTTTTTTTTAATTAAATAAAATTTTAAAGTAAGAGAGGGGCGTGATTTAAGAAGCGAATAGAAGAAATAGAGAATTCAACCCTAATCTTAGAAACCCAACCTTAACCTAAGACCTCTGACTTTAACTGCATTGGATACATGATTATTAACTAATGGATTCCTGTGTTTTCTGATTAGAATCTTAAGTTTAAATAAATTTTTTTTTTTTTATCTTTGTCAGTAGATTAGGCATTAGATACACTAGCAAGATGCACCAGAATTTTACAACAAATCATATTTGCACTATACAGTTTAATTAATTCAAGATTCATTAATACTATACAGACAAAACATTAATCCGTGTACAATTTTTATTATGTGGATCTGTTCTCATCCCTTTTTATGCCAAAGAATTCATACTATCTTTTAATGGATCATTGCCATGATGTTGCCTCGCCATCTTATATATAATTTCCAAATGACTCTTAGTGTCAGTCATGGTGCAGGATATTCTCTTACGCAAAACCCCTATTATTACATTCACATTATTCTCTTTGGTTGGTATCATTCTAGTAATATTCTTTAGTTGGTGTAAGACTTGCAATATATAATGCACTATTTTTTTACTGGATTAGTGCACATCAAAACTTATACCAAATTGTGTTTTCTTGGTAAAATTTAGTATATTTTTCTTTGGTGCTATTATGCAACAACAGTACACCAACCAGTTATTTGCTATTTTCATGAGTTAAACTGTGCTATAGGTATGTAATTTTTACTTTTTTTTTTCTTCCTTATGTGCTGTTGTAAAACTCTTGGGAGATTTATAATTGAGTTAATATGTGTATTTACACATTGAAGATGGGCATGGTGGAGAATGTGAATAGGTACGACAAAGTTTCTATTGCATTTTGTCCTTATTTGCAAATTGGATAATATTATAGGAGTTCGTGATTTGATTCGTCAACTACATCACTTTTCGAATCTACAACAGGACCAAGATAAAGTTAATGGCGACATGGATGCATATCATAGGACAAGAGAGTCAAAAATTGCAGATAATCCCAAAAGAATTTTATTGTATGGATGGAGAATTCTTAACAAGACTTGTTATTACAGGATGATTCCTTGGTGGTGTTGATTCCTCAATCTGCTATGGAAGAAAGAAAGCCCCCGGGGCATATGATGCAGTAGTTGAGGTGTCGGTCTTGTGTTGCTGATTTTTTTACTGATTATGGTTCGATTCGTGTCTATTGCATCGCACATTCTAACTCGTTCGGGAAAGCTGTATGACGCTGTCGGCTTCCCTCCGGTTTGGTGTGCCGGCTCGGGTCCAAAAGGCTCGGATCGGGCATATTATGGATTACCAAAAAAAAAAAGGCGCTTTTGCAAACTGATACTTTGATATCAAACATTATTGTAGTGAATATCATGCTATGTCTAATGAATTTCGAGCTCATCTTCTCAACATATAACCAAAACAAAACAAAACAAAAAAAAGAAAAAAGAAAATCTCCTCAACATAAACTAAACCTTAGCTGCACTTTGTTATCGTACAATGATAAAACTCATCATCCATATTTAACCAAAATAATTGGAAAAGATTGATGAATTGTTTAAATGACCGTCGTAGAGTTACGAACCTTACTTTCCATCAATTACCACTTAATATGTAACTTCTTCTAAAATTGAACTAGTATCTAGAGCGCCTGTCTGGCTCGATAATGGTTTAGTCTCAACAGGTCCCAAAGCTCCATTTGGACTTATTTCTCTTCTCCCATAGTTGCCATGTAATGTCAAAAATAAAATAAAATTCGTACAGCCCAAAGAACAAGACTTGTAAACTCTTTTGTACGAGTCCCATAATCACCACTAGTAAATAATACTAATAACAAAATGCACACTCGATGTGTGTGCAAGAAAGGAATGTATAATATTTATGGTGAATGAATTTTGTATAAAATTCTCATTATTAATGCAAATTTTAATCTTTTATATTTGTTTGATAAAATGATTGTTATGTTGGAATTTACTGCTTAAGAGTAGTTATATTGAAAAATATGTTTAAATAGTAAATTTGAAAAATGCTAATAGATAGTTATGCTGACAACATGTGTTTGGGTGGTTAATAAGTATAATTTTTTACAAGGGTAAATATGAAAGTACACAACAAAATGTTTACACCAAACCACCCTTCTCTCGCTTTATGTATATGGTATGTATAGATGATCTACACTCCGAAGTTAAAAAAAAAAAAAAAAAAAATCAAAAAACCCTTAAATTTGGTGTGTACACAAATGACATCTACAAGTCAGGACGGTTCGAATGGATCAAATCTTTACTAGCAACAATTAATGCAATAGCCAAAGGGTCCAGCATCGGCCATGCATTCTGCAGGATAATTTTTTGAGATTTTCTTAATCATGCTAATAAATACTAGGGAAAATCGTCCAAAACGTCCCTCACATTTTGTAAAATAACTTTTTTCGTCCCTCACTTTTAAAAATGTAATTTTATATCCCTTACATATTCACATCGGACAAATTTAGTCCCTAACTAGGTTTCCGATCATTTTTTGGCCGGAATCCATCATATGCAAGGCACATGATCATTTTTTAAGGGTAAATTTGTCAAATTATATTTTACATAATCTCATCTATAGTCCTCCACATTTTATAAAATAAATTTTTTCGTCCCTCACATTTCACAAAATGAATTTCTCCATCTCTCACATTTCACAAAATGAATTTCTCCATCTCTCACATTTCACAAAATGAATTTTTCATTTCTCACTAATTATGTGTGTGAATACATTTTTTAAACACATATATATGTCTATTTGATTTTGTTTAATAATAATAGTATAAACACATGTATGTAATTGGGCCCAACTTGTGGGCTATCTTCTCTTTTTGTATGATTAAGACTAATATTTATCAATAGAACCTTAATTTGCATATTCTTATTGTATTTTGACCGAAAATAACTTTATTGGCCAACTTGACAATGAATGCAAGATTATTTACTAGCTAATACCAAATGAAATCAAATGATCACGTATAATATATGGTATTCGTATTGTTAAGTGAAATCAAATAGACATATACATATATTTATGCTATTCGGATTATTAAGCAAAATCAAATAGACATATACTTGTGTTTAAACAAAATATATTCACACACATTTTTTTTAAGGTTTCCCTCACATACATAATTAGTGAGGGATGAAAATATTCATTTTTTGAAATGTGAGGGATGGAGAAATTCATTTTGTGAAATGTGAGGAATGAAAAAATCATTTTATAAAATGTGAGGGACGAAAAAATTTGTTTTATAAAATGTGGAGGACTATAGATTAGATTATGTAAAATATAATTTGACAAATTTACCCTTCAAAAATGATCACGTGCAAGGCACGTGATGGATTCCGGCCAAAAAATGATCGGAAACCTAGTTAGGGACTAAATTTGACCGATGTGAATATGTAAGGGACATAAAATTACACTTTTAAAAGTGAGGGACGGAAAAAGTCATTTTACAAAATGTGAGGGACATTTTGGACGATTTTCCCTAAATACTATGGTCAAATAAAATCCCTCAGAAAGGGATGCAACTTAAATATCCAAGTAACGTAAAAGAAAAGAAATCAAAGAAAACATGCTTTGATTTGAGTGGTTCATAAGGGGTCTGGCCCAACTGAGGTGATTTAGATAACCAAAAAAGATATAAAAAAAAAAAAAAGTAAATGGTCCAAACAATTAGCCTGTGACTGTTCATTCATTCATTGAGGCTTGATGCTCAAGAATTCAACCAGGCTGTAATGGTTCTTAACAAATGATCACTGCTGAATGGTGTGATTGTATGAACTATTCCATAGTTTTTTCATCTTTTTCCCTTTTTGGTTCCTTTCAAGCCATGAAATTGTGGTGAAGTTTAGATATATTTCTTGCGCCACAATTGAGATCAAGTACAGGTTTCAAAACAGATTGATCCATCAAACTCGTGTACCTTCTGAAAAAAACAGCTTATGTCTGCTACATTCTGACAATAACTTCGGACCTAAGATTTCCAATCATGGTTTTCAAGGAAAGGAGAAAGAGAAAAAAGTCATGAAATTCAAGGCAAGATAGTAATATACAGGAGTACAGATCCATTACTTCCTTTCCTATAAATTATTTTTTGTGTTTGTCAATTTTCTTTGTTTTTAATAATGCTTCCCTCTTCAATTCTAGGCTGATGTGTTCTTTCGTGGATACACTTCTACGCAATGTATCAACTTTTCTGAGTCATCGTGAAGAAAACTAAGGAAGAAAAAGATCAGGCAAACCACATGGATTCACTTTTAACCAGGAATCTCTTTATCATCTTTATGTAAAAAGCCTCATTTTTGATAAGCTTGTATGGAAAAACAAACATGCAAAGTTCAATTTGTTATAAAAGACAATGCAGCTTTGCCCTTTCCATGTTGTCCTCCACTCATGCACCTAAAAGCAAATTTAAAGCATAGACTAGTGTTACAGATTAATAAATACTGCATGATTTCAATTTTTCTTCCGGCCTCAAGATTTTTCCTATATATATTCCTCTGAATTCCCTGAATAATTTCCACCTAACTCATATGAAATGGCAACAACTCCATCATTGACCCCAGATCAAGAGCAGCTGCAGCCTCAAGAATCAGTGCCTAATCCTGTATCAGTGTCAGCAACCACAAGTGCTTGGCATTCTTCAGGATCTATAGGACCATTCTTTGCAGTCATTTCTGTCCTGACAGTTCTTGCCGTCATCTCATGCTTTGCGGGAAGGATTTGCAAAGGTCGAAGCGTTACACCGCCGGAGAACATCCAGCATGGAGGAGGTTGTCTTGGCTGGTTGAGAAGGAAATGGTGCGCATGCGCTAATAATGATGCTGAAGTTTTAGGCAACACGGCAGCAGAAAGCAATGATGGTAAGACTCAAGAAAGCGTTTAAATTGATTTTTCAAGACATGCTTGCCCAAGAATCTGGTGAAAGAGTTGACGATCAGCAGTTCTTGAACTGAATCTGTCGAATTTGGCAGTTTAATTAACGTGTGGTAGCACTGGCATCTGCATATTTGGATCATGATATGTAAATTGATTATGATGTTTCCTGTAGTCAGACTCTTAATAGTAGACAAGGATGACTTTAGAAGATTTTGGTGCTCTAGATTCTTGGGTCTGTGTTAATCTGGGAGCAGAAATTGCCAGGTAACCATCTAAATCTTGGTTCATTTGTTTTCTTTGCCTCCACTTACTTTGGTTAATGAGTAAAATTATGTGAAAAAGAGCAAAATTCCACAGAGATTAAGGGCCATGAAAGTTGTAACCTTAGAACTACTTCTCAAAAGTATATTGAGAGATACAAGTCCAACGGATCCAAATAAAAAGCACTATCAATCTTACATCTGTCACTGAATATTCATTATCTTATCTGAAGGAAAAGTTGGTCTATTAAAATGCCAGAAAATCTCAGCTGACTTTGCTCTTTTTATTCAATTGTCTCCAATCAGAAACATTAAATTCTCAACCAACCAGTGACAGTGAGGAGCGAATCAGGCCATTGAATGGAGTTAATTCACAGACGATAAAAAAATCTCCATGCAATTGGGCCTTGAGCAAATACACATCAAAAGCAATATGAGATCCGCTAATCTTTTCTGCTACATGTCCTCAAACCACTCAAAGAAAAAAGTGAAACATAAGAGGATATGGAATCTCCTTAGCCTATGAATCCTAATAAAATATATCCCACTTATCATTTCCTATAAGAATATGTGTGGTTAGATTTACGTATCAGATTATAAAGGAAAATCTTGGTTTACCAAATTACCATGAAGGTGAAAGCATGAAAAGTGATTTCGAGTTCAGCAATTCATGATGGTTTTAGCCAGTTACTTAAAAACTTGAGGACTGAGATCAATCTTCTTGGAACCAGACAGGTGCTTGTGTTTGCCGTTGGGGGGTCATGCACATGTATCAAGTACCCACAAGAACCAAAGGACAATTGACATTTTTCGTAGGTTCATGGAACTATGTAATGTAACTAACAATTATTTGACAGAAGGTTCTTGGAACTATTGAAGTGACCAAAAAGGCACCAAAACTACTGGTACAACTGTGCAAGGGATCTCAACCCTCCTTTAAAGGCAAAAACAAATCCACCGACGCGACATTGCAGATAACACAAGTACGTACATAGAATATTTTAGACAGCCTCAAACTTTAAAACAAATAAAACACTTTTTTTTAGGCACCTTGCAGTTTTAGCACCATATTCTCTTACAACGTGCCTTCGGCTTCTTCTTCATCATTTTCATGATCTTGCATGAATGATTATCCGATCATTCCCATATTCCAATCGAACAGTTAATTTTCTTGTGAAAGAAGATGAGCTTGCCCCAAATTGATCAACTCAAACAGCTTAGAGAAATATTTTCAAGATTTGACATGGATTCTGATGGCAGCCTAACCATTCTAGAACTCGCAGCGTTGTTAAGATCTCTGGGGCTAAAACCATCGGGTGATCAACTCCATGTTTTATTATCCAACATCGATTCAAACGGTAATGGGACTGTGGAATTTGATGAGTTGGTCAATGCTATAATGCCGCACTTGAATGAAGAGCTGTGGATAAATCAAGATATGCTTTTGAAGGTTTTCCATTCGTTTGATCGTGATGGGAACGGATATATCACATTGGCTGAACTTGCAGGATCAATGGCCAAAATGGGACAGCCATTAACGTACCGCGAGCTGACGGAGATGATCCAAGAGGCTGACACAGATGGAGATGGAGTCATTAGCTTTAATGAATTCGCTTCCGTTATGGCCAAATCTGCTGCAGATTTTCTGGGCCTTGATGATAATTATCAGCTATTAAACGTGGCATGATGAATGTATCCATCCATCTTTCGGTCAGTTTGTACTCGTTGATGGTTATTCATCCACCACACATGATTTTCCTTCTTTTTTTTTTTTTTTTTATGGCTGTGAGATAATTGTATTCATTTATCAAGATGATAATTCATATACCATACAAGAGAGGGTTTAGTCTGTAGGAACCAAATGTATATACATGATCAAGAAGAGTCTTTTGATGCAACATCCTTTGCTGCCTTTCCATAGAGGAGAGAAAGGAAGCATGCGGTGATTTTTGTCATTTTCGTACTTTTTTCAACGAGGATGTTTCCTTTCCTTCTTTCTTTTTTGATGTTTTGATGTTATCAGAAGTTCTAAATGCTCATATTTAACGACGAAATAAGCTGAACTTCCCTTCTGTGACAGAATACATGCATAGGTATACAAAATATCAGTATTGCTCAAAGCCACGAATATAGGCCTCTCCATAGCTTCATTTACAACCTCACTGCCTGAGTACAACAATCTTCTCTGACATAAATAAATCGGCTCATGAAAACCTACAAATGCTTGGACTACAAAACTTGCAAATATGAAACGTAATTTCCTATGCTGCAGCAAGGTTAAGTATCACTTTTTATCATCAACATGAGGAAAACTTTTACTCGCCTCATTCATTAAGATCCTGGACAGAAACTGATTTCTGCTTGCAGTATGAGACGTAGCATTGAAGATCTTTTGATTCTCTAGTCTAAACAAATTCGGTATCATCAGATTGAGCATACATGAGCTGTATCATCTGGTGGCTCATTGGGAAGAAATGCATTTGGATTGCTGTGTAAGTGAAGTATGGCAGAAGAGCCACAAACAGAACCAGGGGTAAAACTAACCAGAAGGATGGCGATGGTGCACAGGCTTCAATGAACACCATGAAGGCTGTCGTTGAAATGCTGGGGTCCATGGCTCCAAACGCCAAAAGAAATATATACCAAAGTGCAATTCCTCCCCATATAAAGAGATGCTGTATGTATGTGAAGTAATTGATAGAAAGAGCCATTTGACAGTTCACCACCCACACCACACAAGTGTACATAGTTGCGCCAAGTATTTCTAGTCCAACGACTTCACCACTTCTACGAAAAGCTTGATCCTCCAATCCAAGAATGCAAATAAGGAAGATGCAGATGGAACTAAAAATTGCGTTGGATGCCCACCCAATGATCCGGAACCAGCTAAAAAGAACATTCTGTACACCTTGTTGATAAAGTACTGGAAACTGCAAGCCAGAACGTAACTCTGAGATAATCTTCGCGTCAATTTATCAGGCCTTGCTACTTGGCAAAATGTCAAAAACTGAAGACAGTATGAAGCTTCTACATTACCTTGAGACAAAGTCGTGCAGGTATATCCTGATCAAAGACTCCAAGGGCAATTGCGGGGAGAGATGTAAACAAGACATTATATAATGACAAACACCACTCGTTGTACACAGTTTGTCCGGAGAAAGATGCATACGCTTGATAGAAGAAAAGAGTGAATCCAAATGCTATATTCTTGTAAAAGAAATAACAGATCTGCAGAATGAACAAAAGAGGAGATTCATAAGTTTCTTTTTTCCTTTATTTTTTTCTCAAATTTGACTTTTCTGTACATGATGTATGTACGTGTATATGAATACATTTCAAAGTCGCACAGCATAGTTGCAATAACAAGTGAAGCATGCTCCTTATATTCCATGAATCGTGCAACTGGGATTGCGCTGACTCCAGGCTCAACACCATAAGATTTTAGGACAAATACATTATTCTTTAGCTTGATGTTGTATTGCTGAAATTTTGCTAACACATTTGCGGTGCCTGAACTTATTTCCTTGTGCACTCAAGGCATAAATATTGATGCAAAACAGATAAATGACTCTTAGGAGATGGGTACCCAAGGGAAGCTATTACCATTAAAGAGATCCTTCTGTAGCACCAATGACCATGTACGAGTAATAAGCGCTCCAGATAGCGGAACTGTCCAATTGCTATATCACTTGACATAACTGCCTGAAAATTGCATCACACATAGAGAGAGATTCATAACTGCAAGATCCAAGTCAATGGGCAAATATAACTTGCACAGGTGGCCAAACTATACGCCTAAAGAATGCTTTTACCTGCATTCCTTCAAAACCACTTATACCAACACCAATGTCTGCTTCTTGAAGCATCCCAACATCATTTGCACCATCTCCAATTGCAAGTGTTGTTTTACGAGTTTTCAGTTTTACAAGTCTTGTAACCTGCAGTATTATTTAAAAATAACACTTGAAACTTGATATGTACAGATAAATTTAAAAGCAGTCTTTGAAGCTCAATATCTTTGATGGTGGTTTAACTATTTTTGACTGGTGAAAGGCGTAAATAATCAACAAGAAGGTTAAGTTCAAACACGGTTGAAGAACCAAAAAGTTAAATTAGAATAATCCATCAAAAGCAAAGCTGAAGAGACCAACATAAGGAAAAAGGAATAGCTTACTCACTAGTGCTTTTTGTTTAGGTGTTGAGCGACAACATATAACAGTTGAACAGCTAATTGCAAGCTCCAAAAAAAAGTCCTTCACATCAATGTCCAGGGCATAAGTAAGGGCCTTTCCATCTATGATCAGGGAAAGTGACTCGTTTGATGAAGCAAGTAGGTCATTCGCCTTCTCTATCTGATGCAAGATGTTAGCCTTGAGTGCCTATGCAACAGATGAAGTTCATTCAAGCTCACAATACAGACAATCACAACATATTTTGTGCGAACAAAACTAGGAATTTGATGAAGCTAAATCTGTAATTACTTATACTTCACCTCCAAAACAAATAAAAAGTAAAAGGCTCGTAATATTCCAATTACTTCCATCATTTTTCATGCTGGTGGCCTGCATAGAATCTTGTATTAGTTGCCTAATACACCTAACGTGCGACCTGAGCAAGACACGGTTGCTGATTTAACTTTCTCCCTTACTAGTTGTAGTGATCAAGTGTCTCTTGTACATTACTTGCAAAGATGCTGAATGAAAAATAAAAAAGGTCCTCATATCTTGAAGAATTATACAGAAGAAGAGTTCATGCAAACTCTTTTGATTACTTGAATGTTAGAAGAAATCTGATTTCGACAGTTGAACATATCCTTACATCAGGTTTCCCACTTAGATCATAAATTCCTTGAAATTGCTCTTGAACAAGTCAATTAGATCAAATAACTTTAGGCCGTGCTAGATAGCATTATAAATGCTTGCATATCAGGCATATGCTGCTAATCAAAAGGAGATTTTTACCACCTAAAAAAATGTGTCTCTGTAAATTTTTTTCTGTCCACGATCAAATGATCTCAAACGTGGGAGATATGACAAACAATAAGTGCAAAGGCCCAACCTTAATCACGTGATGATTCAACTGGAAAGAAGAATAGCACTTGCATATTTAAGTTTTAATGGGCAAGAATGTCATTTTGATGAATACCTACTTTTGTAACACCTTTTGGTCATCATCTTCTAGCGGTAACACTAACATTTCAGGAGGGAAATTTGATTGAATAGAAAGGTCAAACTGAGGCTAGTAGGTGATGATATACTTTTAAACAAAAGTTTATATATATTTTTACCAACTTTTCGTGTTAGCAAGACAAGTTATTACCATAAGTATCAGGAAATAGTCACAATAGGGACCCACAGTACACAGGAAGAGAGAGAGCAAAACATGAAGTAGAAGTTTTTTAGTTTCAATTCATCCAAAGAGATTTGTAAAGTCAAAATGACACAACAAAGATGGCATAAGGTTTATTCCTGGAAACTCTCTTTCCCAATGGGATATTAACAGAAGATTGCAAAGACTTAGAATTAACATTTCCTACATTGATGGTAAAAAAATTATTTATATGAGCAGGTCTAGATCCATGCCACATGTTCAAAAAGAGATTTTAAAATCCTATGGAGATTATGTGTCCTGGATCTAGACTGGCTCCTGTAAAAATTATTCACGCTGGCAGCTGAAGAAGATAGCATCTCTTCAAGAAAGCCAGCTACCAAAGAATGAATAGAATGAGAACCAATATCATTTTATTAAGCTGACTGAGAAGGTCCAAAAGAGAACAAATAGGTAAGAAATTTAGGTTTCTGGAATTCCTTTCAGTTGGATATGTTCCCTTACAGGTATTCCAATATCAGATAGATATTCTCTCAATCAATCATGTCTCATACCTTCTGATTTCCACATCTACAGAAGAAAATGTTGCAGCAAAAACACATAGAACTCAAATTCTACCCTGTTTTGCATGTAACTCGAATTCTACCCTGTTTTGCATATACAACATAGATGACCATTTAATGGATAACAGATTCTGTCAAATTACCTATTGAATGGTCCATTGTACTCCAATAAGATGCATTCTAAGAGGAGTAAGACTTGCCTCACTAGCTTCTGACTCATTTAGAGATTTTTCCAGTGCATCAAATTCTGCGGTCTCCGAGTTGATTATGATATGCTTCATTCCTTGCCTAAGCAGACTACATGCGAAACTGAAAGACAAATTTCCATAGTCAGAAATGTGCTCATAATGGACAATAGACTGTAATTTTACCTTGTCAGACTCTACAATGGTACCCTATATTGATTGCAGTCTCCATCTTGTCTCCCGTCAAAACCCAAATTTTTATTCCAGCTCGTGCAAGTTTGTCGATACATTCAGGAACCTGTCATCCACAGAGCAAATGTCAGTTCTAAAACTTAATAACTCCTGAAAGGCAGTTCTTTTCTCCACAACGAAACACACAACATGATGTGACAATAGAACCAGCATAGAATGTAGTATCGTGTTTTCTTACGACACATCAAAAGTCGCATGTGAGAGAGAGAGGGAGAGAGAGAGCAATCAACCACCACAGTCAAACAAAGACAATTCTTATCCTGAAACCCGTAGTCCAAGCAAGAGTTGATGCAATATACTAACGAATCTGAAGCTAATTATGGTTTTCTTGTACCCCAATTTGCAGTTTGTCTTCAACAGCTGTTGCACCAAGCAGTATCAAATCCTTCTCAATTGTTTCTGCTACAGCTTCAGCTAATTTCTCCTGATCTGCAATTATCATGTTTTTGGCTTCTGTAAACTCCTCATTAAACCTCTGGTATTCACCCTCTTCAAGTTGGCGATATGCAAGTACCATGGTTCTCAAACCAGCATTAGCATACTCATTAATGTGTAACCTTGTATGCTCTTCAAACTCCCTTCCATTAGATGCCAGTCTTTGAAACATGATGCTGCAAGCAAAACATCTAACTGTTCTAACCAGTGCATTGGAACTTAAACATAAAGACTGAGATTTAATTCTAAAGGATACACCAATAACAAGTCTGAATGCCATTTACGATGGTAGCTTGAACAAATTATGAAGTACTAAAAGTTCTGTAGCTCTAAACCCTAGATGTCTCTTGTCCTACAAGCTACTACTATGGGGAAAGGAGCTGAAATTTTACTGGAACATATGCAAATGATGATGTAGAGCACATGTAAGGGAGAAGAGCAAACAGAATTTACAGATAATGAAAATGGAGTCTCAACTCAATAAAATGAAAAATATAGCTAATCTTAATCAGCAACTAAATGAAAACAAGTTAAAATGAAAGCGAAAATTTATTTTAGACTGCAGATATTGTGCCATCTCGCTAACCTGTCAGCACCTTTACAAAGCAGAAGCAGGTTCCCTTCCTCGTCTCTTATAATCACAGACATCCTCTTTCTTGAGCTACTGAACTCGATAACTTTTAGAAGTTCAAAAATTCTGCAAGAAAAGTGGAAACCTCTTTAGAATAAACACAACATCCTTTATATCTAATTCATCCCAAAAAAAGAGAAATTTTAAGCAAACAAACATAGTGCAAGAGAATAAATTAAATGAGCTGATGGAAGAGAGACAAATTAAGCCAGAAATCTAAAAACCATGAAGATTTATCTTAGTCTTAATAAGAGACCTTTTAACCTTCTTGCCAGTTATTGGATCTAACTCATTGATTGAGATGCTTGCTTGAGACCTCTCGCAAAACTCAAATCCAACTTCTCTGGCTGCAACTACAAAAGCTGCCTCATCTGGTGATTCAGCTTCATATGTCACTGTTCCATTTTCTTCATTCACATCAGGTATTGCTGTATGGCAGATGGCCAATAACCGAAAGAATTTCAAGATAACATCTGAATAAGGCTCATTAACCCAGCGGCCATTCGTGATCCTTTCATCCTTAAAATTAAAACCTTTTACAAGTGGGTTAGTTTCAGTGTAGAATTCATGAAAATCTTCATCTGACTTCTCCTGAGCCAAAGATGATGTTTTTTTCCTGGCCAAAGCCCTTTCTACCTCAGTGACTCCATACCCATAGGATGTTCCTGCAATAGAACACTTAACAAAATCCATGGAGTTGCAAGTCAACGTTCCTGTTTTATCTGAAAGTATAGTGTCAACTTGGCCAAGTTCCTCATTCAAATTAGAGGTACGTGCATGTGCTGGTTTGTCACCTTCTTCATAATACATGTGCAAATCTTTGTTGATGAGACAGCTCTGAAGAACTTTTACAATCTCTACTGAAACATACAATGATATGGGGATCAAGTAACTATACAACAAAAGGGCAGTAAAGAATTGCAGTGTTGCAGCAATAGGTGCTCTCTTTGGATTATAGTATATTGTGGTCTCATCTGGTCTAAGATACCATCTTTTCATCCTGCCATGTTGCAGGTCTTCTCTTGTTGCAATTCCAAAGACCACTGACCCAGTAAAAGACATAAGAACTAAAACAGCGAATAACAAGTAGACAAGCTTATCTGTTTGCTTTTCAATCTTGCTCCTTTTGGATGGGGGTGTTACAGAGTTCTGGACAACCTTTGTATCATGGCCAGTGAAGATAACAACTCCATAGATGTAATCAGTGTTCTTTAGCTTTGAATCTCTTAGAAGCAATTGATTAAGTGTAAGAGGATATCGTTGTCCTGCAACATCCAAATTTCCAACAAAAGAATATAAATTTGCATTAGGATCTTCACATCTTATTATCCCCCTAAAGTCCTTGAATGCTGAGTCTTCATTTAAATATGAGGTTGCTTGTAATGCTTGCTTTAGCTTCAAATTTGTTTCTCCATCCAGGTTTGTTGTCTCAACGTAGCAAATTGGATCTTCATAACTTGATGAAAGCAAAACAAGATCAGCAGGAAAGAATTCATCCTTCTCCACTTTCACTACATCTCCAACTCTCAAATCCATCCACTTGACGTATTGAAAACTTCCATGACTGCTGTACACTTTAACTAACCTGTTGTTTACTTCAATATCCTGGTATTATTCCCAAATCTTTATTACACACTGGGTGAAAAAGAAAACATGAAATACAGACTAAACAAATCAAAACAAATTACAGATCAGCAATCTTTAAGCAATTTAACAACAGAAGAAGACAGCAAGGGAAAGTTCAAGACTTGCAAGAGGACGAGACAAATGTGGGCATAAAAACTTTGGAAGTGATAAAATTGTGCAAAGAACATGAGAAAGAATTGTACAGGATGACGAAGTAGGAGCTTTTCTCCCTCCTGAAAGGAAAATGGGAATAAGGGAAAAGAGGAAAACGAAAAGGGAAACAAAAGTCTTCTGTGCACCATCGCTTTAGAATTATTCTAAAATGCTGTATCTGGAGAAGCATTAGCAGAACAGTGCAATAATTGGTTACCTACAACATGTACCTTCTGTTTTTTGAGCTGCCTTCTGATCATATACTATCAATTGCAACAATTTTATCTCATTACAGTGTCCTTACTGAATCCTAATTTGCTACATGGGCTATTATTTTAACACTGATTGCCTATAAAACTTGCAATTCCGAAAGTACAGCGACATGAGAAAGTACTTAGAAGCAAATAGAGTACCCAAAATGACCTAGTACCGAAATCAGACAATTCATATTCAAGTCTGAATAACTGCTAAGATATAACACGGAAAAAAGAAACTAAGCAAATAGGGAACTGCAAATACTGATCTTGTTACCTGCTTTTTCCTTCTCAAGTCTTCAACAAGCTCTTTCACCATAGTGATTCCAACCACAAAAGCAAATGGAACAACAGTAGAAAGAGCAGATGTAGGCGAGAGCGGGGTGAAGGACAAAATTGCAGAGAAAAGAAAAAACATATTTGCAACTCTTCTGAACTGCTCGAACAATGCTCTTGGCAGAAATGTTACAGCAGTGTACTTGGTAGTTCTGACATAGTTGCTTCCGTAACTTAATGGAACTGCTTCAGGCCTTCCAGGATCATTGCAAAAAACTAATCTTGAAAAGCCTGGCCCTCCAATTAGAGAGTGCTCTAAAGATTCTTGCCTGGATAGATTACTGATTCTACTGAAACTCTGCTTTTTTCTTTTGGCAGCAGTCATCTTCAGCAACTATGAGCTTGTTATGCCAAATTCAGAATATAACTCTTGTAGAGTGATCAAATTTTCACTTCTCAGAAGTGAACATGCTATCTTGCAGAAAAATTGAAGTGTCCTGATGAAAATAGACAAATGGTAACAGATAAAACTACGAATTAGATTCCAAGAAAGTCAGTTTCTTGGAAAGAATAGAGAAGCAAATGGGAATTCTTGCATTGTCTTTAATCATCATAGCATTGAATATTTTGACCAAAATAATGTACCTAGAGCCTCATCAAGTTTAGTAACAGTATTTCCGTTCACTAAAAATTTACCAGCTCAGATTGGTAAATTCATCTACGTAAACGACGTGATTTGGATGGCCAGAACTTTCTCATGTTTACAGACGGGTGCCTAACATGAACATTCTACGCTCAGATAGATGGATACAGTAGCATCATTGTCGCAAGACTTTTGACTTGTAGATAGGAAACTGCACAAAACCTACCAAAAGTCCACATGGGATTTTCCATCCAAACCCATATGAGAAAATTGAATTAAAAATACACTCTTGTTAACAGAGACAAGAATCACTACAAAATGAACATATGTCATGACCCAATAGTGTATTATTTATTTAGTAACTTACAGGTCCAAACACTAGGACACGGGCAAAGGACAATCTTTTGTCCTTTGTAGCGAAACAAAAAGAAAAAGGGAGCAATAACGGGATTGGCGCGACACATTTACACGTGAATATTCTGGACCGCTTTGCATATCCCTTCTCTACGAGCCAGTGGCTGTGGTAGTTGAAAATTGAAAGAGAATTTGATTGATAGCAGTCTTCACCGACTGTGGGTATTGAATTTGAAAGTCGGGGCGGGGGGCTGGTTGACAGATTGTTGATAGTCAGTCCTCTCTGACCATTAGATGCTGCACTTGATGCTCTCCTCAGCCACCGTTCAAGAAAAGAGCTAGAGAATAATAGTAGTAGTATTGTCTGCTTTTCTGATTTTACGAGACTAGTGGCTCTAACATGAAGTATTATTACTGTGTTTTCTCCTACAATAAGCATTAATCATACCTTGCTAATTAAAAACTGAGACATGATCAACAGGTCGAGTGGAAGCAGAAAAATTATTAGATGAAAGTGTACGTTTGAGTGTCGCACTAAACTACCGAGACATGTAGACACATAAAACATTGGAGTTTCAAACAGCTTCACGGCGCCTCCCCAAAATAAGCCCCATTAAATTCTGCCTCCCGGCAACACCAATTGTATGTTATTTTCGAACTAGTCCCAAGCAATACAATCACGGGGAAGAAAGAAACTAATCAGAGCTCAATTTCTGAAAAAATATACGTTGGAATTGAGGTGGAGAAAGGGACGAACTTTCCTTAATCCTTGTGTCGACGTCTGTTCTTGGCTCTTCCATGTTCTTTTCGAGAACCATAACGAGAATCTCTCTGTGTCTCTGGAGAATCTCTGTGTCTATGTTTACGGTGCTTCGAATGTCTTTGGCTGCTGCTCTTTTCCTGAGATGATCTCTTCTTTTTCCCTTCAGACCTTGAATAATGTCGAGAACCATCAGATGAATCAGATGTTTCACTACCCGAGTTTCTACTTCTATGTCGATGACGGCTACGTTTTCTGCTCCTCTCATCTTCTGAGGAGCCACTGCTCCAATTTCGGGCCCGACGTGTGGGACTCTTAGTCTTCCTCTCCTCTTTCTTTACATTTTCAGATGCGTCTTTCCTGCCACTTTTCTCAGGAATGCCAGCCTCAGTCTTTCTACTGCCATTTGTTTGCGCGCTGCCAGTAGTATTTTGTTTGTCATTAGAAGCTCGTGCCACTTCTGCAGTCATGAAACTTCCAGTAACAGCATACCCCACAGAGGATCTATTACTGCCAACTCCAGCTGTATCCTTTTCTTCCCTGTCAACAATTATAACTTCCTTGCTCGAAGCTGTTCCACACTCTCTATTTTCTGTGTAAGGCAGATCTGGGGGAACCTCTAGGCCTAGCTCTTTACCTAATGATTCTAGGAAGTCACCAGCTATCAGACGATTTAGAGTTTTATTTACAACTTCAACATTCTTTTGTGGATCCTCTGCTTGGATGGGATTGCTATCATCCTCATCATCATCCTCATCATCAGAAAATATGGCCTACACAAATAGGATTTTGGAAACAAATTAAAGAACTATCCGCTCATGGCAGAAATAAATCCCAAGAATTATTGAAACATATTCAAAAAAAGAGTTCAGACTAGTGTGATTATTGTTGTTATTGATAGGAAAGACAGATGAGACTTCAATCCAAGGACTTCAACCAGACGATTAACCATCATTTCTTTGTTTCCACATAACATGACAATCCTAATGTGCTTTCACCACCTAGGAGAAAGTCAAAATGAAAGATGAGAATACCTTGTAAAGATCAACAGGCTTCTCAACATTTTCAACATTAACCTCAACCTTGATTTCCTCATCAACAATTTCCCTCCCTTTCTCCTCGCTGCCCACCTTGGAGAGTGATGATTGGTCATTACCTAACATCACATTTTCTTCCACTTTCGCAGCAACAACAGGATCTGGCATAAAGATCAGTGTATCCATTTTGCTCCTTGGTCGTGGAGCTGGAGGTGGCTGCAGACGGTAATTTAAACAAGACATTATTAGCTTTTAAGACAAATATCACAAGATAAAAGACACAACAGGCACTAACAAAGATAAAAGAAAGTACAAGCTTTAAAAAAAATGACCAAGCAATGCAGATAAGGTTAACTGCATTCAAGAAGAAATTTCACATTGTTTTATGCCGAAACACCCAAACCAATAAATTAAGTATAGGAACTTTTCAAACCTTTACTTTAGCTTTACATGATTTTCGGTTTCAATCCCCCAATAACATCACTAAAACTTTCTATCTTGTTCTCATTCAATTTAATATGTCATGACTATGTCTAGCCTTTTCCCAAAAAAACTTGCAAATTATCTGGCCACAGTTGGTGCTTATATCAAGTATTAATGTGCACAGCCAAACCATTTATCTTAAGACAAAAATACAACAAATACAATCCTCAAAAAACAAACATGTAGAGTGCGGCTAAAATTCAGTTACAGGTGTAACAAAAAGTTAAAAGATCAGTCAGATGAAAAAGATGTAAAACCTAATGCACTGACTTAATAAAATCAAAGTTGTTGTACTCTTTTAGCCACTCCAATGATCAACACAAACTAGATGACGGGTGAAATCAATTTGGATATACCTTCACCAGCAAACAACTCGAAAGAAGTTATATAAACGGCAATTAAGGCTCTCAATGAATGCATTTCCCATAACTACTACAAGTAAAGAATTTACAGGTTATTATGAACCCTAAAGAATAGCAAAAGGCAACAACATACACCTTGAACAACAGTAGTAAAAAAAAAAAAGCAGAAAACCTAAAAACCAAAAAAAGCCAAGAAAAAGAAAAGTACCTTGCCCATATAAGGATCAATTAAATCAAAGCGCTTGCACAGAATAGGGGAAGGCCGCCACTGAAACTCCTCCCGTCTTGGATATCTTTTTTCTTTTATCAATTCTTCTTTACTAGCTTTAGCTTGCTGCAGAAAATACTGAAGTTAATGAGTCAATCCTGAAACAGCAAGGTTTTAATATAAACAAATTCCTTACCACATACCTCTGGTTCACCAGATGTAAACTGCAGCCCTGCTGTAGGTAGTACACCTGCAAACAACTGACTAGGGGTATTAATTTCTTTTCCCTGTTTACCTTTCTCGATAGCTTCAGCTGCAGCCTCAAACTCTAATCTCTCACGAGCACGAGCAGCTTCTGACATCTGACTTGACCCACCAACATCCATAGAGCGTAGTCCTCCACGGTACTTCTCTTTCAAAAACTGTTCAAACCTTGCTTGCTTTGCAGGGTCATCTTGGAAAGGTTTCACAACTTCTGGATCTTCACCCTAGATTCAAGATGCAAAATAAGTAAAGACCTTTTAGTTTTTTCAGGGAAACAAAATCTAATGTAATGCAAAATAGCATGTGGTTAAGGCTGGAATGAGTAGAAGGCCTACACTTAAAACAAGAAAAAAAAAATATTCCTAGTGAAACTGGAAACAAATAATTGAGAGACTCACAAATGAAACTGGTTTCGTGAATGTATCTGCAAGATTGAATTGTAGATTAACGGTATCAGTAGAGGCAGCAGTCACAGCTGTATCTTCAAGGCTTCTTTCAAGAGGCTTTTCCCCTAAAATTTTGCCACGGTTCTCAGCTGTCATCTTCTTAACATTTTGAAAAATTTTCCCATCCAATTGCCACTTTTTGCCATCATTGTGCTTCTGCCTTTCCTCCCAGAGCTTCCTTGTATAATAATCCTGACCATTTCCTCCAAACAGAAAAGCAAATAATGGGTTTGACTGATTCTTTTGCCTAGAGAGGTCCTCAAATAATTTGCCACAGCGAGCTACTAAAGTTGCCATTCCATCAATCATGAGCTTGAGATTATTATCGTCTGGAGGAGGAACTTCAGGGGGAGTTTCCTCAGTGATTTTGTTGCCAACATCTAGTGGAGCAGTAAACTTATGATGGGGGACAAAATCCTTAGGAATAACTGGAGGACCAAATCTGTTAAACATTAAAATAGAAGTCATACAGAAGCCCTACCCCAAGATAAAAGAATTAAGTAGCAGGAAGATAAAAAAAAATGGCCAAGAAATTCAGCTTTCTTCAGCCAAATTAAATAAATGGCATATAGGATAATATGGAAAAAGATCTAACAAAAATTGACAACAAGTAATTATAGAAACAAAATCTATCTCATACTAAGACAAGAAAATATATCAGTAGTAAAAAGATCCTCTTAAAATGATGGGGCCAGGTGTGCAGGCAACAACTTTCGATGGATGATTGATGAAATTTATCCATGGCAGACATAAAGCATCTGGCATGTGCTAATGCAGCAGCAAATGGGAACTAGTAGTTCTTCAATTACACATGCAGACAGATAAACGCATTTCAAAATTCTTGTAAACAGAAAATAAAGCACACATCACTATAACTAATATAACTAAGACATAAATGGCTCAGTTTTGACCAACTCAACCATTCAATAAATGGCCTGGCTAATTGGTAAGTTTCATCATTAGCAAAGCTCTTAAGAATTTTCTCGTCAGCAGAAAACTAAACATTACAATAGTAAGCATTATTCCAGAAGCAAACCTTCTAAGAATACCTTTCTAACTGGTAGTCTGAATTTGAGGCAGCCTTAAAACCTGGCAAGAGTCCATCTTCCTTATTACGCAACAATTTTATATTCTCATTCATTGGTTTAGAAGGCTCTTCAGTTTCTTCAACATAAGATTCTTCAAAGTCATAACCTGATACAGAAAGTTAGTGAGAAAGAGCAGCCTTTAAGCTGCAAGTCAAAAGATGATCTTAATAAGACAAAAGGTTTATAACAGTGCAGTAAATGATTTTCTTTCAAACATAGTGGCACGCTCTCTCCTATCCCCTTTGTCATTCTTTCTTTAGCACTACTGCCACAAAATACATCCAGCTTAGTCAGAGAGTGAGCAGGGAGTGTAAGGAACTCTTCACCTAGATGAAGGATTCATTTCCTTATCTTGTTTGTGAACAGGAACTAAAGCAAGGAGGACAGGACAGAGAAACTTAGATAACGTAGACAAAATCAACAACTTGCATTTTTACACATAATCCTTTAGGCACTGTTTGGACTGAAAGAAAGGGAAGCAAGGGAAAGGAAAGGACTCTGGTGGAAAAGAAAGGAAAGGACAGTAAAGGAAAGTGGATTTGAACCATCTTGTTTGGATTAAATATGAAGGAAAAAGAAAGGAAACATGAAAAATATTGTTTGGCTTAGGGAAGGAAAGGAAATTATGGCGCATTAGTTATGTTTTTATCCACAATGTTAAAGTCTAATTTGTAAAAACATAGGTTTTTTAGGAAATTTTAGAATTTCTATTGATCTTGATTTCCTTTCCTTCCATTTCCACCCACTTTTGGATGGAAATTAAGTTGACCAAAAATAACTAGACCTTATCCCTCCCTTCCCCTCCCTATCCTTTCCTTTCCCACCTTAAAAACCAATCCAACCTTCAAAAACCTTATCCCTCCATTTACTTTCCTTTCCCTCCTATTCCCTCAAAACAAACAATGCCTCACTGACTTGATTTTAACTTTGAACTTTAGTATTTTATTCTGTTTCCTGAACCTTTTAACTTGATATAGAAGGCGATAAAAAGAAGAGGGTTTACTTGTCCCACCATTTTTTTACTGTCTTTCGATCACTTCACCAAACAGAGGGAAAAGATTCTGCAATTACACTTCTACTTCTCTAGCTCCATTCTTCTACTTTCAAATCAATCACCATCATGTAAATCTCTTATACATCTGTGCAAGTATACAGGCTTGATCAACCAAACCTGGCACAGTGACTAAAACTATTACTCCAATATTTTCTTGGCAATCCCCTTAAAATGAAACCACAACCACCAAATATTTGTGGAGGAAGTAATGCATGCAATCTTAATTAGACATTATTTAAACATCAGGGGTCAGATATCAAAACTAAAACAAAATTTTTTGGAAAAATAAAAAGAAAAATAAAAAGAAAAAGAAAGAACACAACAAAGTTGCCACCAATAAAACCATCTAGAATTTCAGATATCTGAGTTCTCCATTAAGAAGAGTTTATGCAAGGAAGCCAAAAAAAAACCCAATATTTGACTGCCGATAGGAACAGAAATTAAAAAAAATGTTAAAAACACATATTCTCAACATCACATGCACAAAGGCATACACCCGTAGAGATGCAAGAAAACACTATCTAAAGCAGGTCTCTGGAGGATATGCAGATAAAGTGAAAATGCAAGCAAAATTGCAGGGACCAACCTGAGGCATATACATCTTCATCTTCAGCATCATAATCCTCAAGAGCACCAATGCCAAAACCCGGTGCAACCCTTCCTGCTGATAAATTCGTAGTACCAAGTTAAACAACCAAACTAGAGTGATTGTGTGTGTGTGTGTGTGTGTGTGGGCGAGAGGGGAAGAAAGAGTGAGGGAGAGAGAGGGAGAACAATGTATCCTATTGAAGATGGAGTATAAAATTAGAGATAAAAAATAAATTGCAGATATGTCATATGAAAATACTTGCATAACATTACATTTGAAACCAAACAGACTATCACCCACTGGAAAAGGCTTCCGATGCAATGTCTCCTTGGTCCCCAACATCCGTGATCTTTTCCTTTCTGAATTTCAGGTAGAAAAGCAGAAACACAGTGACTATCAGTTAAATTCAAGTTAACAAAAAAGTTAGCCATTTCAACAAAATACGTACCCCTAAATTCAGGAGCATGCTTGAAAGGATCATAACCTAAACCATGTGAGTCCTGTTTTGGATTGAGAACATACACCTGGATAAAGAGACAACAGACTCACATGAATCGATGATTCTACAGATAATTCTGAATTCAGAAAAATCACCTCAAGAACAGATAATTCTCAATCCAGAAAAATCACCTCAGGAGGGAAAATCACCTCAAGATGGAACAGTTGGAAAGATACATTTAGACCACGAAATAATCCGATTAGATCACGAAATAAAAATGCATCAAATAAGATACAAGATGTAGAACGCTATACAAGAAATCATCTTCCCCATCACCATCTGAGCCAAAGAAGTGACAGGAACAAAGTTCTCCTCTAAACCCCCTCTTCCCCACATTTTTTAAGCAATTAACAGAACCATCATATTCATGATAAAAAAGATAACTGAGCCCGAAAGTGTGTTATGTAACTGGGTAGTCCAACAAGCAAATAGCTTATGAGGAGAATTCCTACAAACAATATGCGTCAATTAGCAATAATTTTTGTTTCTTCATACTTGAGGCGCACAATGTTAAAAGTTGTGTCATCCTAGTCTTTGCTTCTCAATGATCAAAGCAGCAAAAGACCGAGACAACCTTCACTTGGCAAAGAACAAATCCAGATTTTTCTTTGTTGCTAATTCAGCTTTGAAGCTTTTCATGAACCTGACTGTTTCTTGGAGAAATAATTTAGTTATTCCTTCTACAAATGTCTAAATGAAGAATAAGATACTTTAAGACCAACATTATATTTTTCTGAGACTTTGCAGCTTGAATAAACTACATGAACTTCAATTGCTGTTGCAGAAAATAGACAATTTGACTCAAAAGTCAAAGCATCATAAACAAAAGGTACTGAAACAAAATCAATATATCAGCAAATTAGAAGTCCAATTACTAGCAGAAAACATTTCTGTATTTGATTCACAGCATAAGCATGGCAACAGACTTACTGGTGTACTTCTGGAAAAAACGGTACCATCGTCAGCTGATGGATCTGTAACATCCTCAACGTCATTGTCAACCAGTTCAGAACTTGCACTCTTTCCAGCTGTATCGCCAGCTGAAAGTGCAAGAAAAGCTTTCCTAGCTTCTCTACGAAGATCTGCATTGAAGGCCAAAAAGTTTCTGAATCATTAAAAACTACGACAAATTCCATTCTTCAACAATTATTCAGCTTAAACTCCATTTAGTCTGAAAGAATGTCTAAAGACACTGGCCTAATTTTATTAGCTCTAAGCATAGCACACGCTGTTTAGGAGCTACTATTATATTTACAAATAGTTGCAATTAAAATTCATGTCTATTAATTTTTCTTTATTATCGAGCACAAGTAAAATTGACGGGATGCTTTCACCACAATAGAAAAGGAAATGAAAACTACGATCTTGCCCAGAAATAATTCAACCAAAGATGCAATAAAAAAATTAATAATAATAATGGACAATGCTAGAAAGAATTAAAGTAAAGAACTGTGAATGCTTCATATTTGAGACTGTTTCTATGACAACTTTAGTTAATTGCAAATAGAAGCAAGACCTCTCCCCAAGATTTTTACAAAATAAAAATCCTCACCCACATTTTTGGAAAACTTAGAACAGAAAAAACACTTCCAGATTACAATGTCAATTATTACACTAATGCAACATCATCTGAATTCGCCTGCAGAAGGCATACCATAAAGAGAATTAGCACTTGATTCCTTTATTGAACGACCACGCCTCCATCCCATCTTCAATAGTAATTTGATCCCTGATCAACACAGTTTGCCCTTAATAAAAGACAATAAATTAATCAAAATGAGTAAACACTTCATTGCATCTACAAGTCAAACTTACCAATTGATTCTGAGGCTGGAACTAATACTTCATCAGGAACGGGTCCAGGAATAGCTGAGGGCCTGAAAAACACCAATCAGAATTCCAAGGAAAAGGTAGCATTAACAGCTTCGTTATCGACAAATCATTACTATGCACGACAGTTCTGGATACATAACAGTCTATACTTTAAGCTTATAACAACACTTTAAGTCTAGTTCCGGGTTTTTTTAGGTTTTAAATAAGATCTAAACATTAATACCAGCTACTAAGTTTTTCAACAAATTGCAAGTAAAAGGGATGATTTTGCACAGCCTATAAATATATGTATGCTATAAGAACTTCAAACAAACCTCTTCTCTTGTTCCTTCTCAGCTTGTTTCCGAGCAAGTTCTGCTGCAGTGAACCCAAATGTATCAAACTGCATAGACGTCTCCAGGGAGCGACCCTCTAATTCCTATAAATATACAAATTAATTTTTTTTAAACCAAAAAAAGGAAACCAACCACTACTTCATTAGAAGGCACTTGCAGGTATCAATTAAAGTTTCACACTGAAGTCCCACAGACGTTGGTAAATATCCAATCTACATGTTTGAAATAGCAAAATAATGCAAAATTAATATCACAACCTCTAGCCCATTTATCTCTTAAGGTAACCATTAAACAGAAGAGTCTGGAAACAAGGAAAAAATCAATGATTTTTATGCCCTTTGGATGAGTCCGTGACGTATCCCTTCCTTCTTATCTAGCCCTTACGAAATTCATAAGAAAGAGCAAAAAATGCACAAAGATATGAAAATATTTGAAAAAATTCTTCTGTATCTGTAGCTGTAAGAAGTATTAACATCAATAGAAATTTTATTGTTTCTCTTTTCAATTTTTGAATTTACATTGTAGATTTTCACAGCGAGAATCTGCCACTTTGGTGCATTTGGTTCCAAAAAATCCATCACTTCTTTAAAAGTGAAACAGTCCCTTGAAAAGTTAGATTCTTTTATCTTGAACAAGCATTCGTCTAGATTACTAATTGATGTAGAAGTGTTTTCTTTGTTGGCCTCCACAGACCCTATGTTGAGTGTCACACACATGACCTACGAAGATACACTTCTAGTCAGGAAAAAAAATTTAGGAATTTCAAGAAGTTATATAATTTAGTTTACTAACAATTATTTTTGAAAACTGATAATAAAGATCAAATAGGTGAAGGAAGTAAAGGAAAAAAATAAAGAAAAAAAAAAAACTCTGCATCATAGAAATATGCTATTAACAAGATATATCCTAACATAAAATCAAAAGTGGAGCCAAACCACAAGCAGGAAACCATAAACGAAAAGACATTTCAGAATTCTTGACCGGCAGAACTATAAGGAAATAAGAAGATGCTCTGTTTCTGAATGCATCTCAATAATAGTCCATAAATATCAACAAAAGAATGTAGCCTGTTATCCATATTACATGACAATTAAATTGAGACCCAAAACATAAATAACACAGAGTACAACCTAAAATGATTCCTTATCTACTGCATACATTTTCCAAGGTGAAGAACATATCACAGACATAATCGGTATCTACTGCATACATTTTCCAAGGTGATGACATATTACAGACATACTCAGACTTTATTCTATGAATTCAAAGATAAATGAGCAACAGTCATACATCTTTTTCATCCTCATCCAAAAAGTCCTGAACACTTTGTTGCTTAAATTCAGCTCTGCTCTTCCGAGAAGATGTGAAAGACTGTGGAGTCCATCCTGCAATTTTTGTTAGACAGCTCAATGTATAGTCCAATAAAGGAATTTAATTGTTAACCATCTACAATAATTACCAAGAAAATCGTACCCTCTTTAGAGCCAACTGTATTATAATAACCAGCCGAAAATCCACCAGTAAATGCCCCATGAAACCTCCTCCTCCCTTCTTCATCTCTAACCTGAAAAAAAAAAAATTCCATATTGGCCAAGACTATTTAGATTCCATCTACCAACACAGATTACTAAAACAGATTATTAAACAAGAGTGCAAATGCAAATCAGTTCATGCGATCCCTCAGAAGAAAATGCAACTTAAAAGCGAAAAAGAAATTAAAATTAATCAAACTGCCAACGACCAAAAATGACATTACAGAGAAGCAAATTTCAGCAACCTACTAGCTTACAAGACTAATAACACATATTCATTTTTCAGGTGGTATTAGTCAAGGATATTAATAAGTTTATTACTTAATAAAACTTCAAATTTAGCTCAAATTTGTCAACGCATACCAATTGCAAACCTAAAAATTGATTAAACAACTTCTGAAAGACAACAAAAACAAAACTTATAAGCAAAATTACCTCTTGCTTCCAGGGGACGGCGGTTCGTAACTGACCAGAGGCTTCAGCGACAGCCTTCTTCTTACGAGAGGTGATTTCTTCTTCGCGTTCTATTGGTGTTCCGTAGAACACGAAATCTTCTTCATCGCTGTCCATATTTTCTGAATAGAATTATCAATTATGAGTTAATGTGATCAACGTGACCCTAATTCTGCTTGATTGTTATACTACTTGTGCAGGAAGAAGTTTTGATTCGAGAATGATGAAGAAGAAAAAGAAGCAGCAGCAGCAGAAGCTCCCATTGAAGACGTGCAATATGATGATTTAATGGGCACGACTTTTTTGCTTTTCGCTGATCAAATATTAAAGACTAAAAGCGTGCTTAGCGGCAAATCATGGGCTTCATTCCCTATGTGGCCCAGGCAGGCCTTGGGCTTTAGAACTTGAACAGCTCTGAGGGGTTGTCAATCCCCTTACCAATTTTACTAAAATATTTGCTTCTGAGTCAACATTAAGCAAACAATTTTCGAGAAAAAATTGTGTTAATGTTCTTTTTTTATTTATTTAATAGAATTTTATGTAATGCTACTCAAAGTGTAAAATTTGAGACGCGCAATATCTAGTCCTAAAATCTGATTTGTAATCTTTTTCTTATATTTGCACACATACGAGAATCTAATAAAAATACAACTAATATTAAAAAGCGTTTATTAAAGTTTTTTTTTATATCCCTTTCATTACTCTCTACTTTTTGCATCAATTTTGTTCAAAAAATTTTGAAGATAGCTAGGGATGGGAATGGAATGGGTACAGTTAACCTTAGGTGCAATTGGTACAGTTATTGTATTCTTTTCATAATTTTGCGTACACTCACGTACCTTTTTATTATATATCATGAAATACGACAAAGTTACGTAAATGTACATTGAATTATTAAAAAAATACAATAATCGTACCTAATGCCAATTGTACCTACCCCAAATCCACTAGGGGCATAGACCATATTCATCATTCTTGGTTTTATTTTCAAAAAAGAATTTTTAATACAAAAAATAAAAAGAAACCAGAGCACAAAGAATGTGGAAGTTAACGAATCTACCATTAACCTTTCAGCCGAATTCCAAAGCCCAAAATGCACACAGATCACAGCCCAACAAAGAGACTGAGTTCCTGACGGGTCGCACTCCGCAACAATCCAAATCCATCCCCCAGGCTCCTCACGTAACACTCTCCCTGTCTCATTGGCGAATTCCAATTCCGATCCAACTGTTTTTTCTTCCTCTCGTGCCTCGAGACGGAAACTATATAAACACCGCCCCATAAGTTTAATCGCCACCTCATCCACTCTCCACCCCGCACGTACTCATCACGGACCAATCACGAACCTTTCCAATTTGGGTCCCACAGTGGATCGTCCCCACGCCCTCTCTAGCGCGTGGGAGTGTCCAAATCCAACGCGCTTTCGAGAAGAATTGTTGCCCTAGTCGCCTGCGCTTCTTCTCTTTCTCTCTCTATAATCATCGACAACCACCATGAATATGAACACCAACGACCGCCTCCGCCTCCGATCGCCTACTTCTGTAGCTTTTCATAATCTTCCAATCGGTTGATTATAAACCGACCGATCTATCCCTCTCTCCTCTCTGTTTCCTCCGATTCGCGATTGTATCTGCTGGTGAGTGTACTTTTTCTGAATTTTGCCTTCTTCGAGCTTTAGATCTCTATCTTCGCTTTTATTTAATATTAATGTATCTGATATTTGCTGTGAAGTTGATGACTTGTGATTTCATTTTATTTTGAAGGCCAATAATGGAACCGATGGACATAGTTGGGCGAACAAAAGAAGACGCTTCTCTTCCTAAAGGTTCGATTTGATCCCTATCTCATTACTGTTCCTGTATGAATATGCAGATTTTTTTTTTTTTTTGCAAATTTTTGTTTCTAGTCCCTTATCGGGTCTATATGCTTTTGAGCTGCTATTCTTGTTAAAAGGGACTTTTTTTCTGTCAATTTTTGTTAGATTTTGGATTTTAGGTGGTTAATGTCTGGCATGCTATTTAGATGATTCTAGGGTTCCAGCCATTTGGCCAGTTTTTTAATAAAGCAATTATGTAAATATATGATGAGCAATTTCAAAAGCCAAAGCAAAAAGAGAAAAGAGAAATTTTTTACGTGAACTGGATTCTTTTCTGGTTGGAAGGGGCTTCTTTTTTCTGTGAATTTTTGTTGGATTTTGGAGTTTTAGGTGTTTGGATGTTGGGCATGCTTTATATTCGATTCTAGGGTTCCAGCCGGTTGGCCAATTTTATTTTTTTAATAAAGCAATTATGTTAAATATAGTGATTTATGTTTACACTTGGTGATGAGGAAGGTCAAAGGCCAAAGCAAAAAAAAAAAAAAAAAAGAGGAGAAATTTTTTTATGTGAACTGGGTTCGTTTCTGGTTAATTGATTTGGGACATTGATGCCAGTTTTTCCCCTCATTATTGTGTGAAATTGTGTGTTCATTCTTTTAACATTTTTTTTGTGCATTTGCATGTGAAACTTCAATTGACTATTTGCTGATTGATATGCTTTCCTGCAGCCACTATGACAAAAATTATTAAAGAGATGCTGCCTCCAGATGTTCGTGTCGCAAGAGATGCACAGGATCTTTTGATTGAATGCTGTGTAGGTATGTAGTGACAGATGCTTTTTAGTTTCATTTGTATATGATCCATTGGCATCATCCCCGATATATCTGTGATCGTGAGGGCATTGATCATTTCTTATTGGATCATTTTAGGAATTAAACCGGTTACTTTCAGTGGTTGTTAATTCTTTTATTCAACTAATCTTCTAACTTGTAAGAATAAGACTTTCCTTTTTGTCATATCACCTTCTTTTTCATTGCAGTCTACATGTATAGTAAATAAGCGTGCAAAATCTGAATATAAAATGCTAACTTAAAATTGACGTGCAAAGGAGAATACAAAGTGATCTTTTGGTAAACAAACTTGGACTTTTAATTTGAAGCTTGGGAACTGGAAGTATTAGTTTGATAAAGAGCCAGATTTAAGGACAGAGTTCACTTGAGAGGATGGAACAGAATGTGATGTTGGATTTAATGTTCCTGTCTCTTGTGCAATTGTGGGATAATTTAATCTATGCTTGATTGAAGTTTTCTGCCCTATCAGACATCTCTTGGAAGTTTCTGTTTGTTTGATGTTGAATCTCAAGTCTTAAATCTACTTTGGGCAAAGTTAAGATTCATGAGTTTTCTTTTTTGGTTCTAATGTTTGATCGGTTCTTTTTTATTGCAGAGTTCATTAATCTTATTTCATCAGAGTCGAATGAAGTTTGCAGCAAAGAAGAGAAAAGAACGATTGCCCCTGAACATGTTTTGAAGGCTTTAGAGGTTTGTACTTTGAGCCTAAACTGTTCTTAAGTTTTTCTTTTGTATAAGTATCTTTCAATCTGTGTTTTTTGTCTGGCAGTATTTATTATTTCTGTAAATAGAGTTTCAGTCTTGGGCTGATTCAGCTTATGAGATCAATCCCAATCTCAGTTTTGACCCAAAATTGACTACATTTTTTTGAGAAGGATGAATCTTGTAATCATGCTAATTTATATGTGGCAGGTTCTTGGTTTTGGGGATTACATCGAAGAAGTTCATGCTGCTTATGAACAACACAGAAATGAGACTATGGTGAGTATTCATCTCCCTTTTACTTCTGTCCTGGTTTCAACAGCATAGATGCTATGTTTTGAATCTAGTTAACTGACTTAAGGGGCCGTCTGAAAGTTTCCGTTTATTAGCTCTGTTATAATGCCTAGAATTGTCAAAATGGGGAGAATTCTGGGAGGCTGTTACATTTTAATTCCAAAATTGTTGTTTTACAAGTATCTAACTGCAGTGAATTGTGGTTCCTGCATGTTGCGATAGTCAAAATTTTGATTTCAATCAAATCCATGGAAACAGTCTCAGATATCCTCTATAATGTTGTTCTGACGCCTTACAATTTGGATTTGGAATATATTTTAAGTCATATTTGTTTGATTGAACATTTCATTTATTTCAATCTCTCTTTCTTTCCCAAAACAAAATCTGGTGCTTGGAATCAAGTTTAAACTTGATGAGCACTTAAAGGGAAATCAACTGTCTTGAGTATTTTTGTCAGATCGCCTGAAATTGTTTTCTGACAGGATACTGTAAGAGCTGGGAAGTGGAGCAATGGAGCTGAAATGACTGAAGAAGAAGCATTGGCTGAGCAACAGAGGATGTTTGCCGAGGCACGTGCTAGAATGAATGGTGGTGCCATTGTTCCTCCTACAGTCCCCAAGCAACCGGACTCAGAACCTGAGCCCAGTTTGAATAGCTAACTTGTAGGACCTCCATTATAACGAACCTGTAGGCAAGCATCTGGACTGGTTAATTAGTGCTTCTCTTTCTTATCTGATGTACAAAGAGCTTTTGGTAGTGGACATTTTATACTGTTCCCAGTTAGAATTGTACCGTACGGATTATGTTTATATATTGTGTAATTACTAATTAGTCAGTTAAAATTTGCCTTCCTCTGTGTGTGTGTTTCATATTTAGCTCAGTTAGTGCAGTCAGGCGGTGTGCTTCTCTTGCTTAGTATCCCATTTAATCCAAGGAGCAGTTTTAGTAAATGAGGATTGAAGTTGCAGCACTGCACCTTTTCCGTGGAAAGCCATGGCCGAGTCTGTAGTGGACGACTAGACTAGCCATTGGGAAGGATAACGTTATAGTTTACAGTATAAAATGCGCCCTCTGAATTGAGTTGATGAGTTGCTAAATTCTATGGTGGCCAAGTAATCATTTGATCATTCTCCGGAGTGGGTTTTCCAGCTTTACATGGTGCTCCGAGGCCACTAGAATAGGTCCTACTTGGGATGCTTAAAATGGCGGTCTGTGTTACTTGGGAGGATGCTAACTAGTCTAGTAGTAACTGCGTTTTTTTTTTTTTTTTTTTATTCACCTGGCTTTGATTTCTTTTCCCTTTCCCTTTTCTTGTTCCATCTTTTTGTTGTGCTTGTTTTGCATACTTTGAGATGCAATACTTAGGAAGTGCTCTTTCAACTCCTGCACTAAGGCAAGAAACTGGCCATCGGCCACCAAGCTACGCATCAAATTCAGGTTTTCTTTAAGCCGTAAATCAAATGAATCTCTCTTAAGCTTCAGATTCTTTGTTGAACTACGCAATCAAACGGATCCCTTTGATATCTTGAATTTATGTTTTCTGCGATTTATCACCTGGTGCATGCGTGTATTTACTTCTGTCGTGTGCATGCCTAGACATTGATTGAAGGGAACCACTAGAGTGATGATCCCCAGGAAGGTAAAGTTTGTGGTTGGTGAAATGGGCACAACTCATGAAGTTCTATGCGGGAATCTGAACGCCTAACCTAAACATTACGTCACCGAGTGAATTATATTGCCGATAACTGAGCACTACCAGTCTTTTGGCGATATCATGTCTGGTGCAGACCTTAGGAGAATCTGGATGTTTTCTCAGTTTACTGGAACCAAACATCATTCTGGTACGTGTTGGACAGTTCAGTGTGAATGGCGATGTCTCTTTTGTTTTGGTTCTTTTTGCTGGTATTTGTGAGCACTCCAATTTCGCTGCATTGAGATTGAAGTCAAAAGAAGAGTCAGCAGAGCAAAACTCCTTTCACTATCTACCCCACAAGAAAGTGAAGTAACACAACCAATGTCTCCCCAGATTCTTTTCTTTATTTCAAAACATCTCTCCTATTGCTGTGGGGTAGCTTATGTTCTCTTTGTCAGGATTCTTAGATATGCTCTATACCAAAAGCAGTACAAACAAAAGAGAAAGGAAATAAAGAAAGAAATTACAAATCCACAGGAAAAAAGGAACAAATTGGAATATTTTCTCTCTCATTCTCTTTCCATTCCCACTAACTCATTCTTAAAGGATTTGTCTTGCCCTTAGTATTTCCTCTCTCAGATGAAGACAATCATGGCAAAGAATATCCAGGACCCTGCTTCCAAGAGGCAGTTTCACTGGACAACCAAGGTCAGTAGTGAAGATGAAGAGGTTTCAACCAAGTCCTGCTCCAAAGCTATTGAAGAAGTAAGAGGGGAGAAGGATAAGGTGCCTGTAGACTCAAATTCTTCAAAGAACCTTCTAGAGCAGGTGAAAAAGGAAGATAATAAACAGGTGCAAGAATCAGCAGCTACTTCTGCTAATGCTACAAGGAAGAAACTGCAAGCAATAGCAGTTTCTAGGCTGCGCTCTGTTCTGACGGCTTTTGGTCGACACAGGGCGCATTTTCAGCAAGGTCTTGGCACTAGAGTGGTGGGAACACTCTTTGGCAACAGAAGAGGACACGTACATTTTGCATTCCAGAAGGATCCCAATTCACAACCAGTCTTCTTGATTGAGCTTGCCACACCTATAACTGGATTGGTTCGTGAAATGGCATCTGGTTTGGCTCGGATTGCATTGGAATGTGACAAGGAAGAAAAGAAGAGCACAAGACTACTAGAAGAGCCTCGATGGAGGACTTACTGCAATGGAAAGAGGTGTGGCTTTGCTGCAAGGAGGGACTGTGGACCAAAAGAATGGAATATATTGAAGGCCGTGGAGCCCATTTCGATGGGAGCAGGAGTTCTGCCTGGAAATGCAGATGATGCTGCTGAGTCTGATGGAGAACTGATGTACATGAGAGCTAAGTTCGAGAGAGTTGTTGGTTCTAGAGATTCGGAGGCATTTTACATGATGAATCCTGATAGCAATGGAGCTCCTGAACTCAGTATTTACTTGCTTAGAGTCTAAACATCCACCGGAAGTTCCACTGATGCAAGCTGCTTAGATAGTAGTTTTTCTTTTCAGTCTTTTCGTTCTTTGGTAGAGGAGGAAACTAAGGATCATCCAGAACTCTGCCATGAACATTGAGGTTTAGTTGCCTTGGATGTTTCTTAACATGGTCTTTTCCTGTTTTTGTAGTTATAGAATGTCAAGAAACTGTGTTTGCTGTAATTTTTAGTTTTGGGGTGGAATGGAAACTATATATTACTTGCCTAAATGTAGAAAAGATTCATGAGTTGGTTTCTTACTCTATTCTTAGTTAATCTTTCTAAGTTTGTACATCTATTTCCAATTTTCTTCTTCACTGATTGTTGTATCTGATCAACAGTGGACCATTTCAGCTCAAGTAAGCAACATATACTAATAGCCAAAGCTTTCTTTACTTTAGTGAAGAAGTTTCAGATTATGTTGAAATAAATCCTGTTATTTATGTCTAGCGGTCTTATGATGAATTTGTTCTTCGACAAATTTCTTGACGGGCAATGTTCTAATGTTCAATGATAGGTGTCCTGGTTCCATCATACTCCTTTGAAGAACTTTTAAGGTCGTCTTAGCATAGGTATTGCATAATTTTCCTCTGCTGCTGGCACGGTAAACCTGTATACTTTTTGATTGCTTAGCAGATTCTTGGACAAACAAAAACCATAATATTTGTTGGAAATATCAGAGATCTTCCTCTGCTTTCACATATTCTCAATTCTTTTTCCTGTATTAATTCATCGTCTCTTCCTGTTTTTGAGTTTAAGCATTTCCCAATTCCCAGTCTTGTGACAGGATTTCACTTTTGACATTTTTGTGGTGTTATCAATTCCAGCTGTCTGGTTTTCCATCCTTAATTCTTTGAAGTGTATTCTTTTACATCTTTATTTTGATTGTGAGGTTGCTTTTTCTGACAAACAGCCTATTAAAAAAAAACGTCATACCTGTGAAATTTCAGCATCCGATCCAAAGGCATTAGATGTTCCAATCATTGATTTTGGTGCATAAGTTTGGTCTAAGTTGATCAAAGTAACGTGTATGAGAATCCCAAGAACAACATTTTACTAAAGCTTTGAATCATTGTAGTCCCCAACCAAAAGCAAACTCAATCACAAATCTTTGCCTGACAGGTTTTATATTGCTCCAAAGTCTGGCCTGCCATATTTTTGTTCATTAAATAGTTAAAAATTAGCCAAAATGTCATCCTCTATCCACAACACAACACAACACAAATGATCCAACCTGAGAACATGAGACAATATTCAGCATTAGGAAAACAGCCTAGCTAGGGGAATGGAATCAGGTTGTGAAGAAATCCAAAGCCGCCTTTCCCTCATGTTTGCTCGAGGATATAACAAACAAATGTCTAGGAGATGGAATATCCTTTATGTTTTTAATCCTTTTATCTCAAAGTTAGCCCTATATGTTAAAAATCAAGGAGATAGCTAGGGACTCAATACCTAATTAAGAAACTACTTTTTTTGAAAAAAAATAAAAAATCATGTTTGAAGGTAAAATAATGTGCCAGTTCTTTTTCCAATATTAAAATTCCACTACTGGATCGGCCTATCCATTCTTTTGTTATGGCCTGCATAATTATCTTGTAACATTGTGATTCCCCTCTACTTGATCACCATCCCACAAAGCAAACGAATAAATTAACTCAATTCATCAAGTGCAAGTTTCACTGATTATTCTTAAAGATACCACCAACCAATGCTAGAGATGTTTGCTGTATATTGAATTGCATTTAAACTCAGAGAATATAGTACTACTAGCTAGTTAAAATCATTTCATCAATTCATAGTTGCCACTGATTGACGTAATTATGACAAATACAAGCCACTAGAGCATCAAAATGTGTACTATTAAATGAAGGGGTTAAGAGAGTTTTGCCATCAGGAGATCCAATAGTTTGTGATATTATGGCATGGCATCTTATGTTTCCTCATTTCAAGGCTTTCTAATGTTTTCTTAACAGTGCAAAGTGAAAAAGGGGGAAGGTGCTGGAGGCTGGAGGGGCCATGTTTGAGGATCTGCCGCAGATTGCAGCAACGGGAGGAAAGATAGAATTGGAGATTATGTTCACAGCAATCGAGGTTGAGGTTGTGCTGTTGTTTTTTGTTTTGTTTTTTGTTTTTTTATCATCTAGTCATTATGGTTCAAAGATTCAAAAGCTATGTGCTATGCATAAAGCTTTGGTTTGCTACTTTGTCTTATAATTAATTCAATCAATGCAGGATAAGCTCAAGAAACTTCAAAGCTTCTTGGTGAGCCATCTATATCAAGGTGTTCTAAAGTGTTTGACACTATAATCTCCAAAAATGTTACTTGTATTATGTATTTTGGATAATATAGATGCTGGTCATGATGAGGCTTAAAAAAGGAAAAATAAAAAATAAAATGTTGAGCAAAAAACTAAAATGGGTGTGCAAATTTTTATGTTCTTTTTCCCTTTTACCTCTTTTTTCTTCTAAATCAAGCATTTATTGAGATATTAAATTTTAACTACAGAATTGCTATTTCAGATATATGCACTCAAAAACCCAAGAAACTTACAAATTAAACTCGATGAATGCAAGAACACGTTCCTCCTCTCTAATTTTTCATTGGATATATATATATATACAAAAATGAGAGGTTAAGTGATTATATAATATGATCCTCTCTTGGTGTTTCAAATGTCAAAAAAATTATTATAAACGAAATTCATCATGCTGCTGACCGTAGTAGCTATTTAGATGAAATGAGTCATGTATTTGTACGGTTCGCTGTGAATTTTAGTAGTTTTTCATCTTATCATATAGTTTGTATTAACGTTTTTACACGTAACACGTGCATTTGAACAACTCGTCAATCTATTTATCGTTAGCGTTAAAAAGATTAATCCATTAAAGAAAATGCCAAAGCAAATCTAAACGCGCCAGGTTCACATCTCATATATAACATAGCTAGTAACCTAAATGTAGGTGCCGGCCGAACCCATATGATCATATAGTTTTGATAGCTGCATCTACTAAGCAGTTCTTTTTTGGCAATGGGTGTCTGCTTTTGCATAGTTTAGGGATTAATTCATTGAGACTTGAAGAGCCCTCTTACTTTGTCAAATGAATGCATGATTTTTAGAGCACCTTTGTTTAGAGTCTTGTGCAGCACAGTTTCTTCTCTCGACAAACAGCACTTTACGGCACCAAAAATTCCTTGTCCTTGAGGAGTAGAAAAAGTTTATAATACCTGTGTTTGTACTGCTGTTGTTCCTTGGTATCATGTTGATGAATTGAATCAGTAGTATTATTTATTCATCATCTTTAATTTGTGTGAATATGAGATACATGAGCAAACAAATCATTGGAATTGATAAACCCATATCTAAACCCCAAATATATAGTACTATTAACATAAAAGAGTATGTTAAATTGCCACCAAAAAAAAAAAAAGAGTATTAAATTGGTGGAATTGGAAATAAAAGATAAAGAGGGGATTTAATTTATTTGATAGAAGAAAAATGAATAATAATTGATAGATTTTTTTTTTTTTGGGTGAAGAGGGACTAAATTTTAATTTCCCCGAGTTTTATGTGAAAATTTAGGGTTTATTCAATTTCCTTTCCTTTTTTTTTCCCTTTTCAAATTATAATATGCTACTCTTTATTTTCTTTTCTTTGTCTTGTCTTTCTGTTTCTAGTTCTACCCAAAAATTCTAGATGGACGAAATATAGTAAAAAAATCGAAGAAGGAAAAAGGAAGAAAATTCAATATTCAGGCATAGCGGTGGCCATTGGCTTGAACAATCATTTCTTAGCCATACGTGCTTGGATCACTAAGTACCGAAGATGTGACTTGTAAACAATTGGGCTAAAGACCTTTCCTCCTATACATTCTCTTCTTCTTTCTTGATACTTAACATACTTATCTCTCCTTTGTTATCTTTGAAATGTATTCTTCACCATTTCTTACCATCCCCAAGATATTCAAATTGGGGTTTCCCTGCTTTCTGCATCATAAATGCCAGGAATGAGACAGCAAACTTTTGTGCCAAATGCAAAAAAACATTAATTCACCAACTAAATCTAGAGATCAGGTCGAAACTAGCATGACATTCATGAAAATACATGATCCCCTGTGGTCACTGCTACATTTTCATGCTCCACAGGCAATGGAATACAAGCGACTGCTTAACCAATTCATTTGACAAATCTTGCAGGCTGAAACAGAAGAGGATCATCGCCACTGCCACCACGTCTCCTGCAGGGATCAAACTTCGATAGAGGCTGCAACCTGGTGCCACTTCCTGTGTCCTCCTCCGCTTCAGCACCCATATGAAGGCTATCATCAGCCACTGATGGAGTTTTAGCTATGGCCTATGGGGAAGCATCCTTGTTTTCATTGGAAAACGTGTTCCAAACCTATCCTGTGCTTATTTGTGATACCATGTATTAGACTAAGACGACAATGCTGCAAAAAAACACATTTGAGTAAACATCATTTCTTTGAAGTACCAATGAAACATCTTTTTTTGACTCAGACAATGAGTAGTTAATAGGCTAAAGAGCGCCACACTTATGGAATTCTTGGTTCCCAATCAACCACATTAAAACACTAACATATATACCAACTAATCTAAACATTGTAACTTAATTAGGAAGGTACGTAAGACACACAAATTCTTTTGTCAACATTTGCTATATCTGTGGCAAGTGCAAATAAATTGGTTATGCAGAAGTGTAGATCAGTCAAATTGTTATGTTCACCTTTGTGTTGAGGAGAATGACTAAGATTTTGTCATCGATCAGTTGCAAAGAAACCATTTTTATACGCAACTTTTAGGGATTTTCATAACAACTAAATTTGGGAAGGAAGCTCCAACAACTTCAATAAAAAGTAAATGCAACACGCATAGGAATAATATTTTTTGTTACACTTTGTTCTTTGCTTTTTGGGTCGACAAAATTGATTAGCATCATATTTCGTAGGTTCATTGCACGCAGCTAGTTACTAAAAGCATTGACTCTAGTACTTATTGGCAAATTATCAAATCAAGCTTAAAAAAAAATTAAGTATTTATTGGTCGAAAACGATGATATACTTCACCCATTTGTGGAAACAGTTTTTTGCTTCCAAAAAAAAATATATATATACAGACTGTAGTGATTGGCTAAGACTAAGAAGCCATATAGAATAATTATTTGCTGAAAAATGCTTTGACTGGATAAAATGATTCATAAGCCGCTGAATTCTACTAAACTTTGTTTAACATCATTTCATCAATCTGTAGTTGCCACTGATTAACGTAATTATGACAAATATAAGCCACTACAGCATCAAAATATGCACTAAAGGGGTAAGTAGGGAAGAAAAAAATAGAGTTTTGCCATCATGAGAACCAATAGTTACTGATATTAAGGCATGACATCCTGATTTCAAGGCTTTGTAATGTTTTCTTAATCCAAAGTGGGAAAGGAGAAGCTGCTGGAGGCTGGAGGGGCCATGTTCTAGGATCTCCCCCAGATTACAGCAACGGGAGGAAAGATAGAATTGGAGATTATATGGTTCAAAGATTCAAAAGTTGCTTGCTGTGCATAAAGCTTTGGCTTGCTGCATTGTCTATAATTAATTACTTCAGTCAATGCAGGGGCAAAAAACTTCAAAGCTTCTTGGTGAGCTATGGCTTCTCTAAGAAAGGTTTCAAGTGTTTGTTACAATAATTTTTCTTTTAGGTAAATGATATTCGTATATCTATTTTAATTTCTACTGCAACCCTAATATGTATTTTGTGTAAGTATTGTATATGCTCGTCAATAGAATATTTAAAGGATGTACAAATATTATCACAATATGATGATCACAATATGATGATCCTCTCTTGGTGTTTCAAATGTCATATAATTAACAAACAATGATGATTATGTTGATGTGGCAATTATTTGGATGAATCGATCGAGTGATGTAATTATATATTTTGTCATTTAAACCTGTAAATGCATGCACGTATGAAATGCATTTAAACCTGCAAATGGACATATTGTCATTGTCAAGAAAAAAAATCCATTAAAACCTAAAAGTAACCTAAATGCATGCACTTGGTTCTCATCGATCTCATATGGTTATATAATACCAACCTAAATCTATGTAGACCACCCTCGCCAATCAGCACTCATCACCTGGTTTTGATAGCTAAATCGACTAAGAAATTCCTTTTAGCGATGTGTGCCTACTTGTCTATAGTTTATGGACTAATTCATTGAAACTTGAAGAGCCTAGCTCCTACCTTGCTGATTGCATAGATGATTTTCTGGAGCATCTTTGCTTAAAGTCTAGTCAGTTTCTTCGCTCGACAAACAGCATCCTTTGGCGCAAAATTTCTTGTTCTTGAGAACTAAAAACGTTTATAATTGGATGTGTGGTCTGCACTGTTGTCGCACCTGACCATCATTTTGATGAAATAAACTAAGTATTATGTATTCATCTTCGTGTGCATATAAAATACATCATCCATAAGATCGAGTCATTGGAATTGATAAACCCAGTCCCAAACCTACCACGTATATTGTATTAAGATATAAGAGTATGTTTAGTTGGTGGAATTGGAAAGAAGATCTACATAAGATCGAGAGGGATTCTTTTGAAAAAAAAAAAAAAAGAAAAAGAAAGAAAGCAAGAATGTGAGCTATAACTTTTTTTTTTTAATTTAGTTGATAGGAGAAAAATGAATAAAAATCATAGAAACATTCCTTTATTTTTTGGGTGAAGTGCCTAAATTACTCTGGCTAAAATTTTTTTGTGGAAGGTTAGTGGTTATTTGATTTCCTTCCTTCCTTATCCTTTTTCAAGTAAATATGCTATTCTTTGTTTTTTTTTTTTTTAAAAAAATTTCTTTTCTTTCTCTTTCTAACCAAAATTCTAAGTAGAAGGAATACAATCCAAAACAAAGAAGGAACACGAAAATGAAAGATAGCATAAGAGGTTTGAGCAATGATCATTTCTTGATGCATTGATGATCATACGTGCTTGGATCACTAAGTACGAAAGATGTAAACAAATTCGTTAAAGAACAGAAGGGCCATTATGTCTCCTTGGTTTCTTATCGCTGATATGGCTAGTTTATGATTACAGAAAGCCATCATGACACTAACAAAAATATGAAACGAGGGCCATCGCATTAGAAGCTTTTAACGCAATTAATACGATTAAAGGTAGAATATTCGCGTTTATACCATAACTATGCTATGATTAAACTAGACAGAAAACTTTGACTTATTTCTTGCATAAATGGCGTTGTCTGAGTGCTGGTGATTTTTGTTACCTTTCCTGGATAATATCTAAAATTCCATTGTCCAATAGTTATCTCAATAAATCCAATCAAGGAGATGTTACATACATTTGAAAAGCACAAAATCACAAAATAAGCAGCAGAAATTAGGAATGGCTGCAGAGTAGGGCGGGCGTAGGGTACCCCCACCCCGCCTCGTGCACTCGCGGGGGCTAATAAAAATTTGCCTTGTAACGAAATTTTAGGGCTAATAATTAAGTATTTTAAATACCAAAATATCTAAATCATAACCAATATATAATATACTATATAAAAGAATTGTGAAATTGTGAAAAGTAAAGTGTAAAAGAATACAGTGTAATTAGTAATTTAGTATAAATATATTAGTATAACTAATCAATAGTTTGTATTAATATAAATGTATGATTATTACTATAACTTATAATATAATTATTATAACTTATAATATTAAATATATTATATAAATAGTTTTAATAGTTATATATATTTATTATATATATAGGCGGGTGATGGGATGGAGGATGGGTATACTCCTTCGTCCCTCGCCCCATCAGTTCCTTGCGAGCGTCCACCCAACCTAGTTATCATTCCTATCTGAAGTTTGTGATTGTACACACAGACAATTAGAAAAATGGCAATGAATGCCTTCTTTTTGTTATTCATATTTGTACAGTTACTGCACGACAATCTTTCTTAATCATCTTACTTCTTGAAGTGTAATAGTTTTTTTTCTTATTAATGTAAATCTATGGTGTTATATACACAGTTCCATGTTTTCAAAGCTCTGATGGTCCCGATCCTGTAGCTGGTCAGGCACCACCGGAAATCCCTTTGGATTTACATTTTAAGTCCATTTTCTGGTCACAAAAAAATTTCGAGAAGGGTCTCATGATCCTTGTGTTATGGACTATGCACAATGATAACATGAGATATGGTCAGGCAAAAAGTAGCTCTACCCACATTCTGTTTTAGTTATGGACAGTTTACCACGGTGAATACTATATAATCAACTCCAATTTCTTGACTCGATCCTCATTTTACTGACAGAAAAGATAAGGGGAAAAAAATTTTCCACAAGATAGGCTAAAGAGCAAAGTAGAAACATAACCAATAAATTATTTGTAAATGGCTGTCCTACAATAGTGAATCAATAGAATTCAAACAACAGGGGAGGACAAACTGTTAGAAATCAGCCCAAGGAATAAATGTTGGTGAAATGGATTGAAGAAATCATGTCAAGATTAACAGAAAAGCAAGAATCTACATGAATCATCTATTCTTAGGAGATAGTGGATGAAAAATCATAATCACACGTGTACTAAAAACAGTATGCATTTCCAGCTTCCTTGTCAGACCATCGGCTTGAGCAGATAATTCTAGCAAGGAAGGCAGGCAGAGCTTTCTATCTTTATCTTCAACTGCTTCATCTTCACTTTTCGCCTCTCACTGCTAACTTGTTCTGCCACAAAGCTCTCATTTCTTATCTTCTACCGCTTCACAGTTGCAGGTCTTTGGCGGGCAAAACCAGGCTGAATGATATAATTGATGAGATGTGGTCCAAGCAGGAACATAGACCAGAAACATGGATATGCAAGCTGCATCAGTTGCAGAAAAAAGAAACTAAAAAGTATACTTGTTTTGTTTAGGGGATTTTTAGGTCATCATATTATCCAATCCAATTGAGAAGATAAGCACAACATAATACATCAAAATTCAAGTTGAAATCTTTCAATCATTATAATTCATCAAACTATAAATATCAGAAAACAAACAGAATGCAAACTTTACCTGGAGAAGCATGGATGGGGCTGCTGCACACTCTGAACTAATATAGCTTCTTGTCTTTCTTCCATTTAACGTAGCAACTGATGGGCTGTTAGCTGTTGTTATGTCCCAAAAACTCCGTTTTTTGGCTGTAGGCTGTGGAGACGTAAAACGATGACTTGGGCTCTTCAACTCTCCCTCAGGTGCTTTCTTTGGCCGCAGACTTGCTCTAGTGACAATCCTTCTTACTCCTTCCCCACCTGCTCCTGCTAATTTTGCACCCTTCCGTGAAAGCTCCAGGATAAAAGCATCCTTCTGTTTTATCTCCAGAGCATGATCTTTCTTCATCCTCCCTATTTCTGCCTCCAATTCTTTGACAGTCTTCCTTAGGTATCTCTCTGTTTCATCAGCTCCTTTTTTCTTAGATTCTGGAGTGAAACAAGTCCCCGCCAAGAAAGAGGGTCTCTGTTTACGTTTCTCATGTGGTAGGGCAGAAGATGGTGCTGGAGATAAGAGAGATGAAGCAGTAGAAAGTGTAGGAGAAGAACTTGCTGCCAGTGTCTGTGCCTGGACTGCTAGTAGCTTTTGTTGTTGGCGAGCCAGTTGCATTCGCAAATCTCTATTCTCTCTCTGCAACTCCAGCAATAATTTGGCCTGATCTGTTTCTGAATCAGGTACTTGAATTTCTTCATTGGCATCACAAGCCTGCAAATATAAAAACTGTGATTTTGATCCTTGAAACAGAGGCGACTGATAATCAGGTAGACTACCTGGAAGTATTAGCAATAATTTGATGAATATTCAAAGTTTTCTTCAAAACTAAGATACATGATCCCAGAAAAAATGAAAAAAATTTAACAAAACCTACTGCCAGGAATGGAAGTTCAATTTATTTTGAACAGGAGAAAAAGAAGAACAATAATAACGGGAGGATGGAAATCTAAATAACAAAGTAACAAACATAATGACAAATTTATGCAGTTGATCAGAAGCCAAGACCATTGACAAAGAAAATATGGCTTAATCTACGAAACCAGTACATACTTGGTCAATTGAAAGTCAATGCATTTGGTAGGTGCACTAATACACAAAACATTTAGCTGGCCTGATGAAAAGGTACAGCCTCATGTTTCATTAACAGATGATATAAAGAAATAATTCATAAAGGACTAAAGACCAAGGAATCAAAGTAAACACCTTTGTCCGAATTTCTTTAGCCCGATCAGCCCAGTGAAGGGTGTTTTGTGTCTCACCAAATGAGAGATTACTTGGGCTGATATTTGCAATCATCACAGTATTACAAGCTCCACCTAGAGAATCCTTGAGCAGTTGGGTGAGCTTGGAATTCCGATATGGGATATGCTTCTTTCCCTCAACCAGGGCATTTATGCAGCTACTTAGTGCAAGAAGTGATCTATTAATGTTTGCACCCTCAAGTGATCTGAGTGTTCTCTGATCTGTCGCAAGAGCTCTTTCTGAACCGGCAAGATCAATAAGCGAAAGTTTACCAACTCTACTGACAATATTATTGGCAGCATCTTTGACTTTGTATTCAATCATAACCTGAGTGTAATATTAATTGTGGAAAACGGTCAGGAAATAGAAGAAGCATAAGATTTAAATGGAAGGTAGAAACGCAACTACCTGAAGAATAGCATGAGACCTTGATGAAGTTTCATTCGCACGGGTAGGTTCAGTTGTTCGATTTTGGTTCCCTTGTTGGAGTAAAGCCATTACCTATTAAACAGCAAAACGGTCTGATTGTAGTTCTTTGATTAAGTAGAAATTTGATCTTCTACTAATTTAAAGGAGTTTAGGAAATTACTTCATCTGTGGAGTATGCTCTATATTGAGTTAGCCCAGCAGCCACGATCCCCTAGAATTTTAGTAAAGGCAGTAAATCATTTCTCCAGAAAGTAATTGAATTTTGCACCAGGATACTAAAATCATGTATTACATAGAAATTTGGCATACTAGTATGTTTTCATGGCAAGTTTTACATGATTACACAAAAGCATATGCTAGATTGTTGAGCCTTTAAAATGCTGTTCACAATGATTGGCAACACAAAAGCTGCAAGCTTGATTTCAAATGGATGTAAATTCAGCAATTTTAGTACTTGAAATTAGCTGACAAACTCAGAACACAATAAAAGAAGGATGATTCTATGCATTTGTAGTTCCAGCAAATTTTTTGCTTATTTGTAGCTTCAGGTTGGTTAATCATTTTGAACCAATCTACAGGAAATGTTTTTATACTCAAATGTCTGCCTCATGAGGAAAATTTGGCAGAAAGGAAACAATCACCATCTTAAACAGAAGGTACCAACATAACTACTATTGTAATTTTCACCAATTCAATGATGATAAAATGAAGGATACAAATAATCACCATAATTAACTCGAAAGAAAAAGAGATAATAAACCCTTATGCATGATATTAAATAGACTCATTACCAGAAAATCTTGTAGATTTTAACTAGGTACTTACATTTTTATCTTCTCGAAGGACCAAAGGCCTTCCAGGAGAAAGCAAATCTCTGACGGTTTCATTGTATACCTCAAGATAAGACAGGTGAACAAGGTGGTTTCCATCAAAGCTTCTTTGCCTTATCTTGTTAAAGAGATCCTTAATTGCCAAGACCATTACACCTGGATTCTCTACTGTACCTAGCATCGTGTATGTCTTTCCAGCTCCTGTGGCACCATAGCAGAAGACAGATCCATTTTTACCCTGCAAAACTGCTTCCACTAGCTCTGCTGTTCTGAAAATTTACCAGTAATAGATGATCAACCATCTCACTAAACTGTCTTCCTTTCAAGCTTAAGAAGGTAAAGTGAGGAATACTTCTGGCTATAACTATCATCTAACGTAGTCCTAGCTTTTAATCCTCGTTATGTTTCTACATAAGAGTTCTGGAACCTGAATATCTTACCAATAATAGAAGGAACAAGTTTAGCTAGCAACGAGACTTTAAGATGTGAGGTAAGAACTCAAAATCAATAATAGAGTCTTAGGGATTCAAAGAGCTATTACTACTGCTACTCTCAGTCAGAACCAAGTTACCTTTATGAAATGCACAATATAGTAACTGCTAGATTGGCTACTGTAGTGCTCACTCAATGTGGATCCTACTATAAAGACACAGGAAGCCAAAAAAAAAAAGAGAGAGCCAGCAAACTATAGTATTCTCCAAAATTGTCCACAAGAAAATTGAAAATCCAAATCCAGCCAAACATGAAGAAGGGGAAAAAAGCCATTTAACAAGTTAATGAAAACAAAAAAGGAAGTATTATCAAACTCACGTCGTAAAATAAACTTCTTGTTGAGTAGTGGAATCAGGAAATGAGGCATCAAAAGTGAAATGACGACCCCTAAGCCTCTTTAGCCTGAGATAATCGTTCTCAGTGGCGAATTCAGTCAGATAAACATCCCTCTTATTCACAATCCTCACACAACATCTTGATCCAGCTTCTCTTTCCCTTTTCCCCATTGGCCTTAACCTCACAAAAACAAGAATTCTGCTCCCATTCCCACCACCAACACTCCCTTGTCTCTCGGTAATCGTCTCTACTTCTTGTTCATTCACCTTTTGGTTCCCTCTAGGCGGCTCTGAAAATGGCATCACAGAGCTGCCCATTGACAACTTTCTGGCCACGGTACTCGATACATTTGTCTTTCTGGGACATGAAAGCCCCACAATCTGATCACCACCATGTCCCACCGCAACATTCTCTTTTGCCTCCTCCACCCCTAAAGGCTGTGGCATCACAAAATTCCTAGTGACGGTTGAACTAGGCATTACGTTCTCCCTCATCACATGACTTATGGGCCTTGATTCTTTGGATTCCTTCGGTCCATTATCTTCTCTTTTGCCAGAACTGAGGAGGTCTATGCTGGGGTGAGTTGAAAATCTTGGCTCCTCATGCTTTAAAGCAGGGTTCTTGAGAGCATTTGAAGCTTGTTTTTGCTGTTCATACAAGAGGGTCAATGCTTTCATCTTCTCCTTTAGACCATGATGTGGATTCCTCATCTGATTAGCCATCTGGGATTCTTCTTGATCATTTCTTGCCCTGGTTGTTTGGCCTTGATTTGGGTCATCCTGCACTTGATTGAATACAGCCTTAGACCTTGTGGACACTGGCATTCTAGCTAACAATCTTTCAATCCAAACATGCCCCTGAGAATTTCTTGATGACCCTTGTGCTGAAACTGCTTGAATTTCAAGAAAGTTCGGATCTTTTTATGAAAATTGGGGGATGAAAATGCAGTAGCAGCAGCTGTAACAGTTGAAGTGAGCAAAGGGGGGGAAAACTTGAGGATAGATGCAAGACTTGTGCGTAATTCAGGCAGGTTCTTGGAGAAAAAATCACAGCCGTTGATTGGAGATAAATTAACGGTTAACAACAAAAGGGTATTGTAGGGGCAGTCTACTTTTTTACTTTTTACACACCGCATAAGAATTTATTTTACTTGTCAGTTTTTGCATGTGTTCCTGGTAGAAATAAAAATTGGGTGGGCCTTTTTTTGAATTTTTCAATTGGGTGTTTGCAACGGTCAGAAGAGAACCCCCAAAACGGTCAGTTAGCAAGAATCATGGGGTCCACTTAATATTTTCCTTTTCTTTATTTGTGCTTGAACGAGCAAGCAAAGGGCATTTTTAAGTGTTGGTGTACCTCAACTGCATCATGCTTGATGAACGCTTCGAGAAGGATACCTATAGAAGATATGATCCCGAGTAGATGTGGAGAATGGTCATCCAGATCCACGGTAGATGATATGCAATCACCACCGTGGACTGAGAATCTTTTTGGTTTAGATAGTGCCATAGTGGTACAACAAATCACTTTTTAACCTTTTTAAAAAAAGATGAACAAGAAATTGTTAAAAAGCCTAAAGATGTCCTTATCATTAAAAGATATCATATTGTTTAAACTTAAAAGTCAAATGCCTACACGCTATTCTTTGTTCAGAGAATTTTTTCTTCTTTTTTCCCCCTTTGCATTTCATAGGCATATGGATAAGAAATTGGACGTGATTATCCATGCTGATCATCATTCCTAGGTGTTTTTACAGTAATTATACAACTCCAAAAGGAAATTAAGAATTTGACGCAGTTAATTTATATGCCTTCCAGTAATATGATGATAGCCTATGAACTTAAACTCTTTCCTCTTGTTCTCTTCAATTCTTAATAGATAGTAATATCCTACTATTACCGTGGTAGAATTTTATATTGTAAATTGCATCCTCTACATGCTTGCATCTTAGTTGAGATCATAAACGTCTAAAGTATCAATTCCATCAAGGATCATACCCTAGAATTATGTGAGGTTACTATTTGTCTACTATGTTTGTACAGTTTAGCATCACAGAATAAGTTAGATCATTTATTACTTTTACTTAGAATTAAAATATTATTGAGTAATTACTATTGATTATATGCAATGGTCGATAATATTATGATGGTCAATGAGTTGGTAGATAATATTATGATGATGACATGGTAAAGCATAAGATCATACATTGGATTAGACCGAGATTTTATTTTTATGTATTATTGATATTACGAAAACACAAGCATGGCATGGAATGATGAGACCAATTTGGCACCCTAATCAACAACACAAAGATAATTAGAATAAACCAAAGTATTTAACACAAAGATATGACCTTCAACAACAACACACTTCTCTGTATTCAACACAGACCAAAACTAACCATTATGGCTCACAAATAAAAACTCAAACTACAAAATTGCTGCTGCTGTAAGACGTCGGACATGTATTTGTTAATATCTGACAAACTGTCGTACACCGCCTTCACTCTTCCTCCCGTACGGGTTGCTCGCACTAAACCCATTTCGGGTACGCATTTTCTTCCGAAACTTGGAAGCATTACTGTCTATATTCAAATTTACCTTTGGAGGAGAAGAGAAACAAAATGAAGCAGCCACACCCTGCAAAAGACAAAAGGATTAACTAGATTTTGACGGACGACACAGCACGGTGAATCATACGGTAACAGTATCAAAGTATTCTTATAGAACTCAAACATACAATCCGGATCGTATTCTACATCATCCATCTAGTACAAAGTCTGCAATCCAAATCTATACGTACAGCGACAAAAGCATCCAAATCTACAATTGTAGAGGTTGGTTTCCATCCAACATCTGAAAGATCAGGAGGAAAAAGGGAAAACCAAGAAAGGAAAAGTGAAGGTGCTTGGCATATGGAGATTTAAGTCCCGTTTGGGGTTGCGGTGGTTTTGGTATAAAAACACTTTTAGGTCTGCTTTTAAAGTGTTTGGTGAACATCATCTCATAAAATTAGAAATAGAGCTTTTGATTTTAAAAGCACTTTCAGCAAAAACCCAAATGTGGTGCTTTTAGAGTAGCTTTTGTGATTTAAAAAATAAAACATCAAATTTAATCGTTTTATCCTATATTATGAACCAAATAGAGAGATAAAACACTTTCAAAAATTTTCAAATTACACATTATCTTAAACAATAATGCTTATTGAACTATGTCACCAAACAATATATTTAAAAGCACTTGAGCAGTTACTAAGTACTTTTATTAAAAGGTCTACTAGGAAAGTACTTTCAATAAGCTACCGCAATGCCAAACGGGCCCTTAAAATTAAAACATTCAAGCATGCTATACATATGTACTGCCTAATTTCTAGAATGTCATAAACCCAGCACTCATTAGGCCAAAAAAAAAAAAAAAGGAAAGGTACAGCTTAATTTGATCCAGAACAGGAAGTTAAGAACCCATAATGTCATCCAAGGCCAAAAAAATCCAAGGGCTATCCTAAATAACAGAATGTTTTATCTGAGAATGAGTCGAATAATGACACCATACGTAGACTAACACGAGAATGTAAAGAAACAATTCCACTAAAGAGTAATTCGCAAGTAAAAACACAGGAAAAGAATAAAATACCTGAAGATCAAGTTGGTGAACATTAAAAATATCTTTCATAGAATGTGAGTTGTAGGCAAGTAAATAGGATCTATAAGCCTCTTTAGCAGACTTGTTCAAATAATAGTTATTAGAGACCAGCTCTACCTGCATCAAACCCATTACTACTAAGGTGAGCTCAAGGAAATAACTCTGCAATCCAATAATAACTCAGATACTGAAAGAAAATAAAAGCTTGCAGAGAAGAATTACCAGGCGAGACTGCACATTTGCCAATTTCTTGTTATTGAATTCATATTCTTTGACAGGTATCTTAGCAGCCTGAAATTATTGACACAAAAAATGTTTAGATAAATTATAGTATATTACAGCATAGAAGAAAATCTAAAGCGCCAATTAATATAGTTTATTTGCTGCCTATGCAGCCTTTCACAACCTACTGGTAGATTTTGAAGAGACTTGTCTAAGAAACTTTTCGCTTCTATAACACAATCACAAAGGAACTACCCTGTGGCAACAAAGATCCCACCTCATCTTCTACCCAATCTAATCTCTCTACTTCCTTAAGAAAATTACTAATGAAACTCAAACTGTTTGAGAAAGGTCCAATGATTTTTCTCTTAGGTATAGAAAAAGGATTTATCAAAATGGACAGCCTTGCTTAAGATTCTTAGGTTCTCAACATGTCCCAGTGTGAAAAGTCATGATCTATTGGTATGATGATGGCTTTAGCATTCCTACTTTCTTTAACCATTTATAGCACTTCCTGTTTTGAGTTATTAGCAACATACCTTCAGATAGGTAAGAAACTTTAGCTCTTCCGGCATCAGGAAAAGTAGGGCATTCCCCTTTGCACCTTCCCCACGTGCAGTCCTACCAACCCGGTGAATATACTCCTGAGAGGGATAACATGAAGAAGCATGAGAATAAGCACGTCATCTAAAGTTGGGTGCTGGCAATTCTGACACCAAGAAAGTTACAAGAAGGATGAATTATCTGCACCTTAGGTTCATCAGGGGGGTCATACTGCACGATCCAATCCTGTGAAACATAAGGGAAAGGAATGATGAATCTAGTTCTAGGGTATCTATATTTTGTAATGACATATCAAAACAACATTTCAGTATTCAACACCCTTAGAACCAATTCATGCTAAATGCTTTACGAGGATAAAAAAGAACTAGTTCGAGGACATACCACAGCGGGTATATCAAGACCTCGTGCACCAACATCTGTACATAACAAGATGCCTTTTTCGGCTTTGCAAAATTGCAAAAAGCTAGATGTTCGTTTTTCCTGCTTTTGCTTTCCATAGATATCAAGACAGTCTATCTGTATGTATCTCAGAAGCGCAGAATGGAATTTAACGGAATCACGAGTGGAGAAGAAAACCATCACTTTCTTCGTCAGATTCTTCTTCAAAAAGGAGTACAGTAGTAAAAATCTCTTGGCACTTTCGACAACACAGAACCCTTGTTCCAGCCCCTCATTGGTGACCTAAAGCATCCAACATCTTAAATGAAGACTAAAAACCAACATTGCCCACAAGTACTAACAAAGGAATATATAACCCAGTTACCCTTCTTCGTCCATCATCCACATCGATGTAGACTGGAGTTTTCTGAAATGACAAGCGAGCAAGATCCTCAACCTGAAATGGTAGCATAACTTCTCTATGAAGTCCAATGAAAATACAGGAACTACAGGTCTCTTCCTAGTCAATATTGTACCAAGAAAACAAAAGGAGCAGAAAACACCTACCTTTTTCGTTTGTGTGGCAGAAAAAAGAGCTGTTTGTCTCGTCTGCACATCAGGCGGTTCCTCGTTAGTACAAATTCAATGCACATTGCCAATAACAAAACAATTATGCCTAAATGCACTCACAGAAAAAAGTCATACTGCAATATAGCACCAACCAGTACAAAACATTTAAAGCAACCCTGAGACAGCAATTAAATTCTAGTTATGTGCCTAAATATAGGAACAACTTCGATACACATTTATGTATGGGTTAACAAATGGCAACTCACCCAAGATGTCTTTTCTAAGACATTTACATAGACCATTATTCACCAATATGAGTTAAAGTCATCCAAAAATGCAAAAAACATGTGGACAACTCAGCAAACGTATAAAAGAATTTGCAAGTCAAAACATAGGAAACAAGGGGAAAAAATGGAGCAAGAAAATCACAGAAAATTTGCTCTAATCCTCATGACAAATGAAAAGACAAAACTACTGATATATGAGGAGCAAATGAATAAAGACTGTGTCACCTTCCAAACTAAACCAGAACCAAAATACAAATCACAGGATAATCGACAATGAAAAGCAGTCAAAGGAAGAAATTGAAATTGGATATCTGCACTGTATATACTATCGTAATTACAACCAAATCGTACCTTAGGCAAAATTTTAATGATTTGCCTCATTTCTTCCTCAAAATTTGCTTCAAGTATCCTATCAGCTTCATCAATAATGAGGCACTGCAAGCATTCCATTCAATCAAAATGTGAAAATATGTCAATCTCTCTTCCAAAGAATGAGAAACTTGATCTGAATCCAGTAGAAATAATCAACATACAAATAAGAGTATAGTAAATATGTGAGGCCTTTCATTCAAATAGATGCTATACATGGAAGAATTAAAAAAAAAAACTTAAAGATGTGAATTTGAAGATCAAAATAATGCTGTATCTCACTAGGTTGGCAGCACAATACAGTCACCATTCCAAAGATAATCCAGCAAAGGTCTTCTGAAAAATGGCTTTGATGATGCCTTCTATTTTTCAAAATTGCAGTTAAGAAAAAAGTACTCTCATCCGGCAGCTTTCTTCCTCAGAGAAGCTAGGAAATGCAGCTAATAGCATTCTGATGACAGAGAATATGCTATACAAGTTATTAGAGCTTGTTGCATGTTTTGAGTGCAGTATCGCAACAGTCAACATAGTAACTAACACAGGAGATTTAATCTTAGTTTGTTGACAGATACATCTTTCCAAATTTAGACAAGTTGATGATGAATTCATATTGGAATCCTATATATGTTGGTATCAGAGTGCAGCCTAAGTGATGAAGAGAATTGTTTAGAGAGGCACTTCTCAAACCCACAGCTTTCACCTTGACAGTGCGGTGCTTTGACCACTTGAACTACAATCCCAGCGAAAAAAGGGATCTTGCAGAGATTTTTGTTCTTTTGATCTCCCCATCAAGTCTTTATGAAAGATAGAGGGTTATATCCTCTCGTGATCGATGGATTGGCAAATTGGTCGAATTATTGGGCTGAGCGGATTTGAACCAGCGTAGACATATTGCCAACGAATTTACAGTCCGTCCCCATTAACCACTTGGGCATTGACCCAGGAAGAATCACTTTTAGACTTATTGATAATCCATGATTAATTTCCTTTCATAGTACCCTACCCCCAAGGGAAGTCGAATCCCCGCTGCCTCCTTGAAAGAGAGATATCCTCGACCACTAGACGATGGAGGCCTACTTGCACAACAGCCATCATAGTATTAACAGTTTTTTGAAATTGTCAACATAATGTAATAGTCGTCTTATCATCCAGCTCTGACATTGGAGAACATTTATTAGGATAAAACATTTCCCTGACTTCTTTAACAGAGTATGTATATATTCCAAAGAAAGAAACATGTCAGGAAAAAGAGGAAATTAAAAAATAATAATAATCCAACTAGCTCAGGCTCTTTCAATTGATGATGCAAACACCTAGAATCATGCTTTCTTTGGGTTTTGTATTATAAGCTTTTAGCTCAGAACTCCTAAGTAAAGCACTTCATCTCCAAAGAGATTCAAGCCACCAATTAATCAGGAGATTCAGGAACCTGGGTTGTGGAAAAAAGACCAGGCAATATGCAGCCATATACTTTTTTTCTTTTTTTTTGGCAGCTGTAGACACATATCCAACTCCGCTGAATTAGCAGAAAAGAAACTTCAACAGGTCTAAAAATGACCAAACTGACTGCACCAAAATGATCAATTCACATCATTCAATCAAAAAAAATGATCCATCTTTAGTCAAACTTTCTGGATGTTTACAAACTACACAACTAAGGAAATTATTTGATTAAATAGTATTAATCTTCAGGCTTGTCTATAGGTCCAGTTGAATGGAAAAATCCTTTCAGACATTAACACCAAAAGCGAAATGTTTTCACAATTTTAATAGGTTAAATCCTGCACAAGAGAGTTCAACAAGTTCCCTTCCCACTTCATTTCAGGCAGCATCCATATAACTGCTCATAATTGGATTTATGTAAAAAAAAAATTGAAAATCATAGATCATAAAGTCAAAATAACATAAATTTACCTTCAAGTTTTTATAAATAAACCCCTTGGTATTTTGGAGATGGTCAAGAAGACGACCAGGTGTAGCTACTAAGAGATTTACTCCTTTCACAATACGCTCAGCCTCTCCACGCCGTGCCACACCACCAATAACTAAGCCAAGAGTCTGCGAGTGATGCTTGAGCAGACCTTTTGCTACAGCATGCGTCTACATTATTGAATAAAAAATCAATTAATTGATGCTTAAAGTCAGACCCATGTGATCCAGGGTTCAGTTGGTCAGTAACATACAGTACAATCCCATACCATACAACTCCATATTAAGATGTTGTTCTATTCTAGATAGGGCATCAGTAGAGGAAGATCAATGTGCACAAGACTCTCAAGTTTGTTATTCCATGCATTGCAGAAGAAGCAGTGGAATATCTGGCAAATTCAATTGTCTAGACGTACATAGATGACTGCAACAATAAAGTGTCTCATATTGCTATCTGAGATAACTAGTACCAAAACTATCTATCAGTTGTTCCAGTAAACATATAATACAGCAATTATCTCTGATAGCTACAACAGAGTCAGCTATGGCTACACTTACTCAAAGCAACCAAAATAGACGAGAAACACAACTTAAGGTCCAGAGAGAAAATGCATCTACATTTTCTGCATCTTCTTTCCCTAACAAGTAGGGTAGCAGGTGGATATTAAGAAAGCTGTGGGACATTCCTGATGACGTTTAACAGAGGTTTTATAAGACAAGAGAGGCAAAATCATTTTGCCTGGCCATTGAATAAGAGCAAGAAAGTCTGTACCTGTATGGCCAGCTCCCTTGTTGGACAAATGACAACAACACCAGTACCATTCCGATGTGTAAACTGAATTTGATGTAGCAACTCCACAGCTGGTATCAGAAAAGCAAGTGTTTTACCAGAACCCGTCCTTGCAGCTCCAAGTACATCTTCACCCTCAAGAAGTGGTGGAATTGCTCTGGCTTGGATCTTCAATCATAAGAAAAAAATATTAGCATGCAGAAACATTACAAAGAAATTCCTATTGATTACTTCATGAATTCCAAAGTCATTGGAACTTGGTAAGTTATAACAAGTGTACTGGATTTGCTTAAATTGTGTCCTCACACAACAACAAAATTTGCACATTTCTCGTAGGATATATATATATCCTAATGGAAGGCTTAAACTTCATGCCGTTCTCTTAAATTCATTTAATCTGCACCAGTTTACTTCTGGACTATATCAATTAGATACCAACATACAAATGACCCTATTTCTACCCCGAATTTGCTCAAAGCATGAAAGACTTGAACTGTCTCAATACATATTTAAAAAAAAAAAGGGGAAAAAGGCCGAAACTTAGTAAACTCTAATCACACACTCAAAGCTCATCATGCCCAAAAAAGATACAGTTATGGATTAAACCACCAAATTTCACAATTTCAATTATAATATAAACCTCTTGGCACACTCAATAGTTCAATTCACTAGAAATAGCTGAACTAAATGCAAAATAATCCATCCAACAACTATCTGCTTAATATACAAAACCTAAACTTCATAAGCACTAAGAATTGCAAGGAAGTTATTTTACCTGGGTCATAAATTCGAAATTCATCTCTTTAATAGCTTTCATAGTATTTTCTGAAATCGGCAACAACGAGAACGCCTCCGTACTCATGATTCCCGACCCCGTTCCCATATTCTTCACCACTTTCATAATCTGCTCCACTTCTTCTTTTTCTCCTTCTTCTTCTCCGCCTCCTGCATTGTCGTCCTCAGTATCTTCTCTTGGCCTCTTCAACTTCTTCTTCTTCTCCTTATTAGTTATTTTCTCAGATTTATCATCATTCTCTGTAGCTTCTTCTTCTTGTTCTTCAGCTTCAGCAGCTTCAGTAGGTCGTTCTGGGAGTAAGGATGGTGACTGCTTCGATTTCTTGCCTCTCTTACGATGTCGTTTCTTCTTAATTGACTCGCCTTCTTTGGAAGAATCTAACTTAGGGTTTTTCTCAGTAGCCATGGTTCTTCCACCGCCGCAGACCGCCGCCAGTTTTGTGAGGTTCGTTTATTTACAAAAAAAGCGGCAACATGAGGGTATCTTGTATAGAAGAACAAATTGCTGTAACAGTCCTTAAGGCTTCAGCTAATTGTGCTTTCTACCCATGCATTTTGAAGTAAATAAGAAGTTTTGGAATTTTCTAATGTGTCCAAATTTATATGATGTTGCTACGGCACCACATATGATGGGGTTAAAGAAGGCATTCTAATCTAGTTAGGGATGGCAACGGGACAGGTCCCCCGCCCCGTTGCCTATTAGTTCCCCCCGTCCCCCGTCTCCCGCTCTCGCCCTGCCTTTCCTCGCTTCCCCGCAGGGTTAATAAAATTTTATTATATAATTTTATTATAATTAAATTTTAATAAATAATCAAGTACTAAAATATCAACACATCACCAAATTATTATTCATTGTAATTTTACAATTGAAACTCATAAAAACAATCAAACAGAAGTTATTTGAATACAATCCAATATGACGAAATAAATATAACTAAAATAGTCAAGTTTTCACTTTTAGTACAAATGCAATCACTAATTCATTATTGTGTTTGTGCTTTTTTTTGAGAAAAAAGTGTTATTCTATTAAGTGTAATTAGAAATTTAGGATAAATGTATTAGTAAATTTAGTATAACTAATTAATAAATTCTATTAGTAGACATGTATAATTATTCATACAATTGATAATATCAATTATATTACATAAACTAATATACATTATATAATACATCTAACTAATAATATCATTATCACAAGTTTATAACTAATTAACTTACATATTATATATAATTATATATATATTTATATATATATATATATATTTTTTTTTTTTTTGTTTTGCGGGTGGCGGGGCGGGGGTATACTCCCCCGTCCCGTTTCTAAGCGGGGGGGGGGGGGGGGGGGGGGGGGGGGGGGGGGAATTCCCCCCCCGCCCCAAGAGCCTCCCGCGCGGGCACCCGCCTCCATTGCCATCCCTAAATCCAGTATTGCGAGAAAGAAAACAGACAAATTGAACAGCATTATAGATACATTGTTGGAGCCATCAAGGCTCTCTTTTCCTTTTTAACAATAATTCTTTTTTCTTTTGGTTTTTTGGCTATCAAAGTTTAAACTCCATTCTGTCATTATCAATATACTCCGTATAAGATAGCTCTCAATTATTTCAAGTTGAAATGTGCGTATAATGTATTCCTTTCTCTCATTAATTGAAAATAATTTTTAATAGACTAGCATCTAGAGTACAATTTATTAAGGTGAATCCAGAGTATTTGATTCTTTTCAAATCCAATTATGTTACCAACGACATGAATGGATAACAAATTTTTTCAAATAATATTTTGCTTGTATTATAAATACATTTTTCAATCAATCTTTTTATATTTCTAACTATCTTTTTATCTCATATACATTACATCATAAAAAGTGCTACAATAATTATTTCAAATAATACTCTATTCAAACATCATTCATTTCGTTAGGGGTACTTAAAATGATAACACAAGATGTAGTATGTTTTTACATGCATAAACTTGAGTTGATTGAGATATGTGCCTAGAAGTAAATTTTAAATATTTTCATTCTTCAATTGAAAAGATTTTCTAACAACTATTCCAAAAAGAAATTTGGGGAATTCAAAACAAGAATTTATAATTATGCATAAACGTAAGGCCACTTAACTAATAATGTTATTGTATAGTAGGTTTTTTTTTTTTTAGTTTAAGTAGGAAATTTCGAATTCGGAACCTCTCACTTACATTCCTTTCCCAGATACCATTCATCCCATCCCGCCCTCTTTAAGGCAGATCCAAAGTACTTGATTCTTGTCAAATCCAACTATGTTACCAACAATTTTAGAGACATGAATGGAGAACAAAATTTTTCAAATAATATTTCACTTACATTATAAACATATTTTCTAACCCATCTTTTTATATTTTTAACTATCTTTATATCTTATATACATCACATCGCAAAAAATGCTACAATAGTTATTTCAAATAATACTCTATTCAAACATCATTCATTTCGTTAGGGGTACTTAAAATGATAATACAAGATGTAGAATGTTTTTACATGCATAAACTTGAGTTGATTGACATATGTGCCCAGAAGTAAATTTTAAATATTTTCATTCTTCAATTGAAAAACTTTAGATTTTCTAACCACTATTCCAAAAAGAAATTCGAGGAATGCAAAACAAGAATTTATAATTATGCATAAACATAAGGCCACTTAACTAATAATGTTATTGTTTAGATTGGAGTTTCTTAACAGACGCATGCCCAACAGGTTTTATTTTTTGGTAACTAGGGGTACAAAGTGGATAACAAAATGTGAACTAGTGAACATGTATGCGAGGAAGAGTGGTCTTTAAAAACCATGCATGTTTCTGTTTAGATGAACATACTTTCATCTCATGAAGTGCTGTCGCATATCATGCATGATGTGTTGAAACTTCCCTTCCTCTTCCACTGATTGAAAAGCTAAAACATATATTTTTTTTTCTGGGCTTACAGTCACGGAGAGCATATAGCATTCAGAAGAGCATTTTTGCTCGACAACTTCCTGGTTCCTTTGCTTTTCACTCGAAAGCTCGGGAATTTCACGCATCAAGGGATAGCTTTTCATGTGACAATCAATTTTTAACAACCCTTTTATGGCCTTAAAGTTATTAATATCTCAAAACTAGAGAATAAATTCTACATCTATACTAAAATCATAATAAAAAAAATTTCTAATTCAGTGAAAGAAATCCTTATGTAATTATTGATATTTTATAAAAGTTTTTCTTGACAACAAACAAAACATGACAAATTCTACATCTTTAGTTCCTTTTCCTATTTCAATCATCAATTTCATTATTTGTTTCTCTATCACTGCGAGTCTCTTCATTTTCTTTTAGTTTGACATATAATCTACTCCCTTTATAAATTTTATAATTTCAATTTGCTAATATCTACAAAACTAAAGATAATAAAAAAATATAATATTAATTAAAAAATAGACAAGAGACAGAAAAATAGAATTTTTTTTTAGATTTTGTAAATTTATTGTCTTAAATTTAAAATTATCTACTAAATAGAGGGCATTATAGGTATTTTATTATGTCAAGGGAGGTAAGTGTATTCGTAATCAGAACCAAAACATTCTTCAATTCAAGAAAACAAATTCAGGAGTTAAAAGATCATCTCCTGATTGCTAGCTATCACATCCATTTATCCATCTAAACTAATCACAAAATGGGATCAAGCATTAAACGACAATAATCACCCCAAACACTGCCAAAATGACCATCATCATACTAGTTCCAAAATACGTAGCCGCAGCACTTTTTGCAGGAGATGATGTATTTGCCGTCTGATTTGCAGACTGAGGGCTGCTTTCTACATCCAAGACCTTGATTACCATCTTGAGGCCTCTCTCGCAGTGCCCTGAAACCCCACTGATGAAATAAAACAGACCCGATCGGTCCAATGTATAGATTGTGTTGCCATTGTTGGAGAAGAACATAGGATGCAGCGATCGGCATTTCTCATACTCCTCCTTGGTCACTTCCATAACAGAGTCTTTCTTGTACGTAAAAACTGCACATGCATGTATACGTGTATTTGCATTGAGTTTCAATTACTACTAAAAAAAAAGTTCAATGAAATGGAGAATTGACAAGTACTTACTCAGGGTGTCATTGACTTTAAATCTGTTTTTGGAAGCCCAGTCATTGTACAGATCATCGTTCTTCGAAGGAGGAATTACCCAGCCAGTGTTGCCACCAACGTCGAATTCAACCGAAATCCCTGTTAAGAAATGGAGTGAAGTGAAGATGAATACTAGGAGGAAACATGTGGAGAAACTTTGGAAGAAAGAAGCCATTTTTGGATTTTTTTTGGACTTTCAAGAGGGAGCTCTTTGCTTGTATGAGTTTCTTGATGTGAAAAGTGTAAATGTGAAGAAATTTGAGTAGTAAGCCGGACTTAAAAAGGAGAGAGGGAGGTTGTGGAGCGGGATAAGGAGGGAGTTATGGCGCATGTTGGAGTGGTGGCTGCAACAGTTTAGGGAGGGCTTATCCTTGACTTGGTGTAACTGTTTTTCAAGTTTAACTTGACCGATTCAAACTTGTACAAGGCTGGCTAGAACTAGAAGCTTTGGTTTTTTTTTCATCAATATGTGGATTTTATTTACTTTTTACATGCCAATATGAGTAAATCTTTTGGTATCAAATGCTGAACGACTGAAAAAGATAGAAAAGCCCATGAAATTTTAGCACGTTTCTCATAAAATTTTTACTTTTTTCAAGAACGAAAAAAGTAATTGAAGTCAATAGGTAGGTGGCGACATGGGACACCAAGAAGAAGATTAATTTAACTTTTACCAAGGGTGGGAAAAAAGATATTCGATCTCTGGTAAATCGTTAACGCGAACGGTTTTGATGGATTCGCTAACTATATGCTTTTATCTTTCTTCTCTGGTAAATCGCGCCCCCGCACATTTTACAATTTCTATCCGGGAGTAAATATTGGAGCCCATCATGATGCTCTTCAGAAATGATCAATCCCCAAAGACTGCAAAACTAGCAGCACACTCAAATATGCTCTTCAGAACGTATTTCACTAGAATCAGTCTTGCAACCTTTAATTTAAGAATCACAAACGTTAACAGCTCAAATGGCAATGACACCCATGATTAGCATAACCATCAGCTAAGTTTGTATGGTACCAAATACATTTCATATACAACCAGTTAACTCCAACACTTCCACTAACTTGACAAATCAAAATACTTCTCCTAATCTCGAAACAGGTCAGTGGAAACTTTGGCCAGGGACCATTTCTCCTGCATGCATATCAGTTAGTTGCCAGCTCCGGGTAATGTGATGATTCAAGTCCGCGGAGTTCAGCACATCCAGTGAATGTGATGTGATGCAGGCGAGAAACTTCATCGACCAACCCACCTCCTCCACCAAAAGGAAGAAGTGATTCCTTCGGGAGGGGGTGGTGTGAGAACATCGAGCATGGTTTCTTTCTCCTTTGGGGTCAATGGAACTCCTCTAACTAGGTTCAGAGCCATAATGTGCACATTTGTTTTTTGTCTGTGCCTTTGATAAGCCCATATGCCTCCAGCGGCAGCCGCAGCTAAAATCTGTTTGAGAAAAGGTTCAAAATAAGTGATCAATTTCCATAGAACCCTAAAATAAAGAAGGGGGCGCGCCAATGGTAGTGAGAGTTACAGACCGGAGACAACCATAAAGCAGCAGTCTGCATATCAAATTTTGGCGCGTAAAGCACCGTCTCACCAAAATCATCCTCAAGCTTTTTGTAGATGTCTTTGTCAGTTTTCCCAGACCGGATTTCATCCCGAATTAACTACAACAGGTAACGTAAACAATACAGCTCCTAGTGAGTTTATGGAAGCATAAATAAGAAAACAAATGCAGCAAGTGGCTAGATAAATTTTTGGTAAAATGCAAGAAGAGCATGTAAACAACACCACCAAACAGAAGAAAGATGCTTCAGTGTTGTGTTAAAATTGCTTAAATTTACCATATCCTCCGCATACAATTCGGCCCGGAAAAATTTTTTTGGCTCATGAATAAATATCCACAGTGAATGAATTTAGCTTGGCGGGGAGTGTTGTGTTAATTGGGAGGAGAAAATGGGATACCTTTCTGAGCAAAATGGCAATGTCAGCATGAGAATCTTCAATGGACTGACTCCCACATTCCGTACACCTCACATTATGACTAATGTTTCTAGCTCGAGCTTCCACTACCCGTTCTTTCTTCATTGCATCCTCTTCGCTCTCCATTGCCCTCCACCTGTTCGATTTTATTCCCAAAAGAAATTCATTTCATAAATAGACTTGTAAATTTAAGCACCCATTGAACTTAGAATCTAAACTTAAGAAACGGGTTTAATCTAAGGGCAGTGCTGAAATCGCTCTATAGTATTACTTACCTGAATAGCCAATCTCACCACCGAAGGTGTTCTAGTTCCGAATTGCCCCGCCGACAGACGGAGGGAGAGAGAGAGACAGATTAGCTGAGGCACAAAAAAACTGCATTAAGAAACGGGCTTGAGCTTGCACTTTGAATTGGGCTGGGCTAAGGATAAAAAAGCATTATTAGTTCATACAACCCCATACTGTCATACAGTCTCGCGTCCAAGAACAGCATACGAATATTGGGCTTCATTAGAAAGGTCCAACTATGTCTAATATAAATAAATAAAATATAGGTTGACAAAACATGGTAGAATAACAATTTTCAAGCAATAATACCAATACTTGAAGTTCTTAAATAAAATAAATACAATAATACTTGAATCCACTTATGAATGTGATTAAAATATTTCTTTAAGGGAATGAAATACTTGTTTTCAATTTTTTAAGGAAAATAGCTGAACCAAGAAATAAATTTTAGGAAAATTATGACAAAAAATCGGCTAGAAATATAAAAAAAATTTCAAACAAATGCCTAACTAAAACTTTTCCCAAAACCTTATAATTGAATGAAAGAAAACCTTTTGATATCAAAATAATAAATATATTTCTGTATCAAAATAATAAATATATTTCTGTGTATGTTTATATATATAAAAAAAAAAGATTTCAAAAAATTTTCCGATGGACAGCTCATTAATTTAACAGCTCCAGTTTACTACCATATTTAGCTCTTCGAAATCCAAGTAAATCCTATTATGTCCAGATTCTTTTGAGCCTTTTTTTTTCTCAGGCCAAAAAATTTAGCAATAAGGAGAGATGGCGGCACAAAAGAGGATCGAAGCAATATTAGAGAGGCTGTTTCCGGAATCTCCGACCACCGCCACCACCAAATCCAAGCCTAATAATAGCGATAATAATCATCATAATAATAACGGCTCCTCTGCTTCCACCACCACCAGGTCTTCTTCTTCAGCTTTCCTCGTTAATTCTCTTTATATAACTCTCTCACAATTTTTTATCAACGGTTTCTCATTGCTCTTTTATGTACTCTTTTTTTTTTTTTTTTTTTTTTTCCTTTTGGTTGAAAGTGAACTTTAGCTGCTGAAGTTGTCACTTCGTTGTTTTCTCTGTATTTTAATTGTTTTTGTTTGGATTTCGAAGTTATTGTGAACTGAAATGTTGATGCATAAGCTCTAAGGCTGAAATGCTAGTTACTAATATTGTATGATTTTGGCTGATAACTGAAATGTTGATGCATAAGCGCTATAAAGCCGAAATATTAATTATTAATATTGTATAACTTTGGTTGATTTTTTCTTGTTTGTAGAGTATGATACTGTGTTTGAGTGGTTAAAATAGAAGTTTCTACCTGAAATACCAAAATGTACCCTTAAAGGGAGTGTTTTGTGTGTGTTTGTTGTGTGCGTGCATGTATTTCAATTTTTTTTTTTTTTGCTTCAAGCAAAAAGAATTGGATAGCTCCAAGCAAGGAAATTGATCTTGCATTTCTTTTGTGTGTTTGTGTTTGTCAATAAGAATTGGACTGCTACAACCAGAGAGAGTGAAACTTGTTGCCAATGATTTTTATTTTTTTTTTTTTGACAAAATTGGTTAAAACAGTAGTGCTGATGGAGTTCGGTGGTTGAAAGGCAAGAAACGGCCGAATGTATCCTCTGCATTGGGCATACTTGGTCCAAAATCGAGGTTAAATCCAACGGAGGAAATGCAGGTGTCATCCGGTTCAAGTGGTTCAGTACAAGCTCCATCTTGCAGACCATGGGACCGTGACGATCTATTTAGGAGGTTGTCTACTTTCAAGTCCATGACTTGGTTTGCTAAACCACAGGTACAAATCTCAGAGCCTGCTCTCTGCAATGGGAATTGGATTTTTTTTTTGGATGATTGGTTCTAAATTGCAAGACTTAATTCTTTTCTTGTCAAATATCAATCATGGGCATTGGCTGTTAAAGTTTTGTCTAAATTTTCCTGATCCAAGTTATAACTCCAATTCTAGTACACAAAATTTTTCGGATAGTTGAGAATTGATAAAACTTCCATGAGATATCCACAAGAAGATCAATGAGGCGTGGCAACATTTCATTGTTACAGCATAAAGTAATCTTGCCTATTTTAATGACATGCTAGAAGCTCCATAAGCTGATCCACTTTGCCATATAATTATAGCATCATTTGTCAAAATTGTTTCAACCTGGATGTTTGCCTTTAGTGGCCATTGTGGTGCTCATAACATCATACATTCTGGCACCCATTTTTCTCCATATTCATGAAGCCAGAAATTTATATTTTGTAAAACTCCACCATTCCCACATCACCAATATATACACCACATTTAGAATCCACTGTGGTTCATCTTTTCAAGGAGACTTGTCCAGAAAATTAGGTGAGATTTTCCAGACTTACCAAAACATCCTTTTAGCATATTTGTACATTTAGGTACGGATGTACTGGTGGATTTGAAGTACAGCTTGTAGAGAGATAATATCTGGTACCATAAATATTTAAGTGGACTTAAGATATGGGTTATGTTGCAGTTCCAAACTTCTTGTATGTAAATTGGATTAAATTCTTACAAATATGACCTTTCTCCATTTGAAAGTAAGACATATATTTCTTGGTATTGTTTGCCTTTATTGTCTCTCTCTTTCCATCAAACTCTGGAAGATAAGGCAGAATTAGAAAATTAATTCTCTCCATCAATATCAGACAATTAGTGCAGTGAATTGCGCTAGGAGGGGTTGGATCAATGTGGATATGGATACCCTTGCCTGTGAATCATGTGGTGCACGTCTTCTTTTTTCTACTCCATCATCTTGGACACAGCAACAAGGTAAGCACGATTCTCTTTACCATTCTGCTATGTGGAGGGCAAATTATTCATGTTGTAGCTGATTTGTGAAGCAACTCATTTCTTTGTTTCTCTCTGATATCTTTTCTTTCTTTTTTGGTTCTCTTCTACTGTGTTCCTGGTGACTCATTACCAGTTGAGAAGGCAGCCTTGGTATTCAGTTTGAAGCTAGATACTGGGCACAAACTACTTTGCCCATGGGTGGACAATATCTGTGACGAAAAACTTGCAGAGTTTCCCCCGAAGCCAACTACTGTTTTAGTTGATGACTATAAAAAAAGGTGTTCAGCTTTATTGCAGCTTTCAGCTCTCCCAATCATTTCACCTTCCGCTATTGATTACATAAGAAGCCCTCAGCTGGAGCAATTTTTTGGAGGACCTTCAGGTGCGGAGAAGAATAAATCTGCTGATGCTAGTAGAAGTCTCATAAATAACCCTCCTTCAGCATCTTCTGCTTCATACTATCAGGTTCAAACATTACGTATGCAAGTGATGCACTTGTAGAGGGATATTTAATATCCTACTGTAAAGAATAGTCTTCAGCCATTTTGCATGACTTTCAGCAGCTCGATTGTCTTTAATGCCAGTATTTGTTAGCTGCTTCATCAATTTCTGCCCGTTACATTTATTTTTTGTTATGATCTACAATCTTGAAGCTCAAAGCTCGTTTAAATTGTATATTTGATGGAATGCTAAGAAGCTATCCATTTAATGTGTGTTTATGCATACACAAACAGAGTCAGACAGATCCTTTGGAGTCATCTGTCATGAGCTTGTTTCAATTTCACTTTCTTGACCAGCTAATAATAGTGCTATTCCCGGATTCTTGTATTTGTTAGCAGTGTGATTTTTGCTTTTGGTTTGAACTGAACGGGTCCATGATTTGTATTGGTACTAACATTATGTTAGTTGGTTAACCTTCTAGAATTTTCTATCTTATCATGTTTATTAACATGAACATTGTATTTTGCAGGCACAAAAGCTAATCAGTCTCTTTGGCTGGGAATTTCATTCATTACCTTATACTGTTGATTGCAAGGTTGGAAAAGAAGATTCTAGCAACAATGTAAATTTGGCAAATCAACCTCATCTAGCCTCTGATAAGCTTAATCTGAGTGTCATCCGTTCCTCTGCTAAAGGGGTTTTGGAGGCTGATAATGATTCTCAGGCTTCTGAGAGAGTTCTCTATGAACCCAATTCCGTTGTCTTTGAGTGCAGGCTTTGTGGTGCTAGTATTGGTTTGTGGGCTTTTTCTTCAGTTCCACAACCTATAGAGTTTCTGAGGTTGGTTGGATATACTGAAGTTGATGGTCAAAATGATACTCCCCAATCCAAGAATAGTGCTCCTGGGACCTCCTTTTCCAGCAATGAGGGTCGTAATGATTTTGCGGCTTCTACATCTTCAAATGAGAAGACATGTACTTTGAATTTGACAATTGCTGGTGGTCCTCCACCTGCAAAGCAAAATTATAGAGCAACTATATCTTTGCCTCTGATTGGACGGAATTTGAGAGCTCGATTTTCCACCAACTATATGGTCGGTAAAGACCAAGAAATGGCATTGGTGGAAGGGAATACATCGCAACAGGCAAATGATCAAGTTGGTGAACCAGTTTCCAATAATGAAAAACAACTTGAAAACATGGAGGTTGTAGGAGGAGGTTTGGGTAGTGCTGACATGCTAGTAAAAAATGTGGGTAGTGCCGAGACAGTTGATTCTGTAGTTGAGGACTGTAACAGGTCACAAATTGGGGAATTTTCCGGCTGTAATGTCAAAAATAATGTTGGGATGGTCGTTGAGACTGCCACATGCAAAAATGACAACTTGCCAGGTGATAAGGAAAGTAACAATGCTGTGGAGTCTGGAGGGCAGGCTGGAGACAGCAATGTTCCTCACACTAGTTTGGGTAAAAGAGCTATCTTCGTTTTTTGCAGTGTCTCATGTTTGAACTTTTACCTTGACAAAGAAAAAAATAGTGTGTCTTCTTTTCTGGTCTTTTTATGATTTTTGCTTCTGTACCCATTAATTAAGAGAAATTGTCATATCAAGCTTGAACATTTTATGATGTTGAATGGTGTTTTCCCAGATGCATATAACATCATACTATATGTGAAGCATGATATGTGTCCTGGTATGTTAACATATATAATACACTGTAAAGGTTCTTACCCATTTCCTACTTTCATGTTATTTTGACTGTCTAGCAGTTGATGTAAAAAAAGTAGTTACTGATATTTTATCTGGTCTACTTCTAAAGGGTTCAGAGGTTAGTTCTTAGTCTGAAAAATATTGGTAAGCTTTTTATCTGCTGTTCTACAGGAAGGAATCCAGAACAAGAATCACTGCACAACTCGATGGAGTTCGATCCGATCAGGCAGCACAAACTTTTTTGTCCGTGGATTGCATCCATTGGTAATTCTACTCCTGGATGGAAACAAACTCTGTCTGCTTTACAACGCCATAAAGAATTCTCGGAGTCCTTTGCTGAAAATCCACCATCTTCCTTAATTGAGGTAAATGATGAAGTGTTACAATAGCAGCAGTAATTACAATATGCATGCCAAAATTAGAGAGTATAGTTCGCATTTGGTGTTTATCGTGGTCTGCAATTTTGGTTTACTGGTACATGTATTTTTCTGGTTGGTACTCTTCAATCTGCTGTAGCTAAACAAGCATCTTGAATTATGCTCCTAATCATAGAATTTTATGCTACTTGGTTCACCTTGTACAGTATATGAGTATGCATAGCACTTGGAATAGCTAGTTACTATCATTTCAATGTTGTGATCCAAGATAATAAGAGCATCACGTACAGCATCTGTATCAATTTGCTTCTTAGTTGCTGCAACCAGTTTTCATCTTAGTCTCAAGTGATTCAGCCTAGAATGTAAAATTTTACCTAAACCCATTTGAGATACGGTTCCAAACTGAAATGCTTGTTGGGTGAATTCTTTGTCTTGTAGCCGCAGTCTTAGCCTATTTAATTTTCTCTGTCTACTTGGCTTCCTCCTTTGTAAATGTATATGTGTCAAATGCATTCTTATGCCCTCTCTTTGATATAGGTGGATGATCCAATTGCTTCAATCAGAAAGCTTTTCAGTTCCCCACCTGTAAAAAGAACGAAGCATACTCATGCGAGCTAGTGCCTGGGATAGTGTTGACTTTGCAGCATGTCAAATGATTGTGAGATTGCAGAGCTAATCAGGAAAGCACACTCACGTATGCATACTTAGCTTTTCTAGTTTTTCTTGCCTACTTGAATTTAAAGATTTCCTTTTAAGGATGAGTGTAATAGCTTTTCATTATTTTCAGCTTGTTGCGATTGCAGCTGTACTGGCCATGTATGCATAACTCCAATTTATGACAGCACAATTTATGACAGCACAAAAATTTACTGAGAATCATCAATGTGAAAGAATTTCCCCGCACAATCTTGTCCTCTATTACATAATGGAAATAAGTGATCTATAGCGGCTTCATTCATTTTATCAACCCACAATTGGTAATCAACACCTTTGAATATGGTCGATTAAAGCCTCTCTCTGCTACAACAGCCCTTTTGTCTCCTATCAACTTTGCTACCCTGTTGGGCAATTCATAAAGAAATGTTAATTTCAAATTGTATCTAGGAAAATGATCATTTGCTGTATGTTATTTGTCCTATTATGTGCGCATAGAGTTGCTCATCTATGTAATGCCATGTTGGCATTGTTAAGCAGAGAGAGTACAACAGGTACCTGAAATAGGGAGAACTGGTATTCTCCTGTACTGTCTTCACTTGGCCAATCTTCTCAACAACGTCCATTCCTTCCAATACTCTTCCAATCACTAATGTTGATGCATCTAGTTCAGGCGAGTCTTTAATAGCAATGACAAATTCTGTCCCATTAGGATCCACTCCCACCTGTTCTTGATCAATCTCTAGCTTCCCTTTGCGTGCAATCAATTTCAACTTGGGTGGTGGTTTTGAAGGATCCCTCACTACAATGCCAATGCTTTTGGCCAAATTCTTTGTCCCTGGACAAGCCGCATACTGCTTTTCCCATTCATCTGTGAGTCTGTCAGCAGCCAAATTGCTTCCAGCCTTCCTCGCAAGCTCAGCATCAACACCATATGATCTCACTCCGCTATGTTGGACATAGTTTGGCGTGATCTTAACAAATTCTTTTCTTCTATAACTAATGCCCGCTGCACCACTGACAAGATCACTGAATCGGGCTGTACCAAATGGAACACTATCACTGTATAGCCCGATCACAATTCTACCAAGAGGCACGCCATCAATTGACACTTCAAGAAATGCCCTCTGGGTTGGATTTTGTTCTCCACAGGGATCTGCAGTTTTCTTTGAATCGTCTTCTGGGGCAAGTTGTTCAGTTTTTTGAGGATCATCCTCACTTTCCACTGGTTGTTCGGTGCTTGGAGGAACAACCTCACTTTCCACAAGTTCAGAGTTCCTAGGAACTTCATTTTCCTCACTTTCCACAAGCTGCTCAGTTTCTTTACTTGTATCCTCAATTTCCTCCGCTCTTGCTCTTGAATGGTGCAATGGCTCCACTGTCTGTGAGCCTAAGAGTAATAGCAAAGATGAGTTGGTGCAAATTGCAAGTTCTCTGCGCGAGACTTTACAGCATTGCTTGATACTTATGGTTTGAGTTTGTGGAGGAGGTAGTGCTGGGGGTTGAAGCAACTGGGGTGAGTGCTGCATCAGTTTCTGATTTGACCACATTTTATTCGGTTGTATTCTAGCTCTGTTTCTGCTGGTGTTTCTCCCATAACTTTCATAAATCATGATATGTCTGTTTTCTCCTCCATAGAGACAGATTTTGTGGATAAGGAAAGGAGAAAACCAAGCCATAAGCCAGGATAGTTGATCGCTTTGAATTCAGTATCGTCAGGTCAGCAGGCTCTTTCCTATTGGGCCATCTAGTTTTGCCGGCTTTCTGAATTCGGAATGTGGCCCAATTAAAGGAAATCAAGTTTTTGCACATTGAAAAGTACTTGAGGACTTTCAAATTTGCAGTGGGATAATTCCTGCTATTGCCACTTCAGCTATTGCTAATGATAGTCCATTTTGTCAATTCTAACTGGCTCTTGCTTTTTAGTCCAAACTTGAAGTCGCCATAAAACATGCTTTTGATATTACAAATCGCTTACAAGAGTTCGCTTACAAGAGTTCTTACGACTAGCTCACTAATACAATTCTCACATCGACTGTGAAATTCAGTAAGTCTTTCTGTTGATTAAGGCAAAACTTGGTTTTTCTACCAAAAAAAAAAAAAAAAGCTGAATTTGGCGCATGCAAAGAGTGTTGATGAACAGAGCGGTCCAAAGTGGCAGAACATATGGCACAATGCATCATAGCCCACGATCATCACAGAAGAGCCAGGTATTTGAATTCGACACTGACTGCAAAATAGCCCAAAAAAATTTGGACAATTTCTCGATTTGTGCATGTCATCCTTGCGCAGGGCCATGCTAATTTTATCTGTATCGTTCCAATTTTATCGGATGTCCCCGAAGGCCTATTGTCCATTCTTGAAACTAGTCATTTGGATCTGATTATTAGAATCCAATCTACTATCGAGCTAAAATATGACAATGAATTGATATCTCAATAAGATTACTCCATTGCCAGGTATACTGCTAAATAAGTCTCTCCATCTCCCCAACAATGTATAACACATAACACACAAGGAACAGCAAGTACAGCAGAAAGAATGGCTGACCCTTCGTTAATTAGTTCCAGACATCATTGCTTTCTTCTACCATTCTAATGTCTCTACCACATTCACCACTTATCTCCCTCTTGGAAGTAACACCAACAGATTATTGCAAGAATATACCTAATGATTTGTGGAATAACACCGTTAAATGATCTATGATCATAAGAAACACCAGCATCAATAAACGAGAGAGAGAGAGAGAGAGCTACTTCAATATTCCAAGGCAAGTACTTTTCCAACTAACAAGTAAACTGGCTATCAAACGCGACCATAAGCAATACTGGGAATATATTCTCCCACTAACAACCACGGACTACTTCAGAAAGGGACATCAAGATTAGCAAGACAAATAGTACAATTTATTAATCAGACTAGACCTGGCCCTCCCAATCTCCTCCCTCAGCTATGCTAATACATAATTTCAAGAGTGATTTAAAATACTCTCTCAAAGAGTCTCCCATTGCTTTCACACTTGATTCGCTTTAATAATAGCCAACACTTCTCAGATCTCCTTGTGATGGTTTCTGGTTTTCACTTCCTTGTCCCAAAAACACCAGCCGACCTACAAGGCCCACATAACCAGAGTTCACCATATTATCAGTGTTTCACCATTTTTTTTTTTTGGGATCATAAATGAAACTTCCAAAAATTCATTGACAGAACAAGCTTTATACATGTAACTTTATAGGGATAGATCAATTGAAAAGCAAAATTGGAGTGCTCCATTTGTATCTCTTAACAGATACTGTATATCCTATTCATTAAGCAGTCATGCAAACAGTTTAGTCACGTTTTCAAGTGACCAAAAGCTTTCATATTTTGACATCATAAGAGATGAGACACCATAGTCTAACATACATAAAATTCTTTCAAACATCATTAAAAAAAAAAAAAAAGAAGCTGCAAATAGCTGAAAAAACAGCATCAATATAAATACAGAAATATGTAGTTTACCAACATGAAATCAGAAAATAAAACAAATTGAATTGCTACTGTATCTTCAAGAAACATAGTTTCTTGTTTCTGGAGTATTGCAACCGTGTAATTATAATAGTATGTGGGAACAGGGTGATAAACTTACCATTTCGGCGTATTGCAATCTCTCGTATACGTCGAACTAGACCAGTTATTGGATCATTAAATATCTTAGTCTCCAGATTTCCTTCCACGTACAAGACTGACCTGTGAGGTGATGAAAACATCAATAACATTAAGGATATAACCATAACTCAAAAGAAAGTGAGCAATTGATTGATGCACAAACACGTGCGAGCAAGGGATGCTCATGGTTGTTAAGTGAAGAACATTGCATGCTGATGAGTATAAGTGCAGGGCGAATCATGCTCAAAGCTAACTCAGTAGAAAGAAACAGAGAGAGAGAGAGAGAGAGAACAAAGAAAAACAGCCAATGTAAATCTCCATAGGCTACAATCTTTAATAAATCAACTATGATGAGAAAGTAGACTGATTAAACATAGTAACAATGCCCAAGGACCACCAGTTCGTATCAATAAAAATAGTAACAACTAAAGGGGAAAATAGTAACAACTAAAGGGGTAAGACTTACGGAGCAGGATTTGTTGGACAAACACCAACAAATTGAATAAAAAAAAGGTGAAATTCTCGAACCACAACATTAACCATCTAATTTGGTGGTCTGCCAAGTAATCTACAAAACTGACTCACTTTAGTATTAAATTCCCAATTATGAGCTGTCGTTTCTCAGAAACCAGCAGAACACAGGACATAATCCAAGTTTTATTAATTTGGATTCTAAGTCTCTTTTCACCTCTTTCAATTGAATTAAAAGTTCATGTTAGTATACATAAGAGTTTGACATGTTATACGCAATAACTTTTAGAATTTCAACACTTAAGAGCCATAACCTTTGCAAAATGTCAATCACAGAAGCCTAAATAAATCCAAACAGGCTCACCCTGGTACAGCATGCTTCACAGTTAGCGCTCCTAACCTCTCAGGATAAACTGCAACCCTGTGCCATTGAACTGCACACCTATCTGCAAATTCTCTAGGCTCCTCATTATCAAATGGCCTCCTATTGTTCCGAATACCACCTGTCCCAAGCGACAGCAGAGTGACTGCTCTCCCATTCCTTAACTTCTTCTGAAGAGGAGCCTGCCCCACCAGACCAATCAATACAGCCTGTTCCACATACATGATAGAGTTACGGAAGCAAATCAGCTTCGTTTTGTACATGCAAAATTCCTCTTAATCCGAAGACTATGAAAGAACATTTTATATGCTTTTTTAAAAAAGAATTCCCTTACAAACTAGACTCCTGATCAATGTGGCCAACACCCCCCCCCCCCGGGGGGCGGGGCGGGGGAAAACACACGCCAAATTTGAAAAGAAACAAAAACAAAAATTTCAAAATTTCCCCGTATAAACAAACAAAAAATATCAGCTAGAACATAATAAAAGTTCAATCTTGCCCTGCCACAAACTTCCGTCAGGTCCTAATAAAATTCTAATCTTTGACCTGATAGCAATTTTCATTATAAACTAATAAGAATTTCATCCTGTCTAACAAAATTTTGTGCAAAGTAACCCCACCAAAAACGCACAACAATTTTTACACATCACAGAAAAAACAAGAAGACAAGATGACTGTCGAAATGTAAAAACAAATTAAACTTTGAAACTATATTCTAACAGTTATTACCATGACAATAAATTCCAAAAAAAAATTCAGAAATGTTCAGCAAAAATTGGACCTTGTAAATGCCAACATCCAACCCATTTTCGAGGGGACGACTCCGAATGACGCGTTGCTGCTTAGTTGAGTCTGAGGAAGAAACAGAAGATGAAGAGGGGGCTGGTGACTCAGCATCGGAATGGACCGAATTGACAGCGGAGGGTTCGTCCGACTCTGAGGAGGCGTCCATAAAAGAAAAGCTTTTTGAGCAAAAGGAATAAGAGAGAGTCGAGGGCTTTGATCTGGGGTTTGAGAGAAGAAGTCTACGGCAAAGTGTCCTTGAGAGTGAAGACGCCATTGATGAAGAGAAAAGAAATGATCTGCTAAAATTTGGGGGAAAATGAAATGAAATCCTTATCCCTTAAACCCTGCTACTTAAACCCTTTTATTTTTTATCTTAATAATTCTTTTTTTTTTATCTTACCAAAAAAAAAAACCGGGGAGGGAATACGAATTTGGTCCTTATGATTTTGCCAAAACATATTTGTCTCCCATCTAAGTTATCTTTAACAATTTTTGCAAATGCATAAAGGATATTTAATTGAAAAAGCTGTTAATTAACATTTTAAGTGAATTAAAAATATCAATTTAATTCCAATTTGATTGGAGAATGGGCCAATTTTAGTCACACAAAATTCCATTAAAATATATTGAAGTTACCGTATTGACAGGGGAAGGGTTGACTTTGGTGATAAAATAAGAGAGGTTATAAGTAGAGGCGTCCATTGCCAGTAATCGAAAATTTGATTAAAAAAATTCCAGTAATTAAGGAATCGGTTGTTTAAAACCAATATTCGATTACCTTCCAAACTTTAGTTTGGTGAATTGGATTGAAAAATCAGTAATTCAGTAATATCCAAAATTAAAAATGTCAATAGTGAATTAAAATATTTTATTTTTTTCTAAAAAATTGTTGTAACAAAATAATATCCCATATGTTTTTGATAAAATTCAATCAACTTAATTCAAATAAACATGATATGCAAAAAAAAAAAAAAAATTCATAATCCTAAGCCCTAGCTCATAATCTCAATTCTTAAACAACATTGAAATAAACAAGAATTCTAAATTTAATTGTCAAACTAAACTCCAACATGCTAACTTCCATCAAAATTTGACTTCCAAGTGTAATTATAATTAAGTTAGCTAATTAGTAATTACAATTAGTAATTAGTAAATATACGAGTACAGTATTCCAAGTAAATTTAAAAAATGGGTAAAAAACAAAAAAATCCCCTGTGGTTAATCTAATACACAGAAAAGCCCTCTCATGGTTTCAAACTATACAACACGACACCTCATGTTTTGAACTAAATTGTAAAGGTGACGGAATCCGTTAAATTTAACGAAAATGGACGAAATATAAGGAGATATATTCAGATTACACAGGAAACTGAGTTGTAGTGAGTAAAAAGAAAAAAAGAATAAAATAGTAGGAAGGATTTGGAGTGGGGGATGAAGAGAATCAAAACACTCAATTCAAACACAGAACAGAAAAGTTTGGCAATAGGATAGCACAGAGGAAAAGAAAATTACAGTTCTAAAGAATGTATCAGAGTTTCTTTTGGTTGCTAAATAGTATAGAATTCTTTAAAAAATTTTACCCATTACACAACAAATATACACTTCCACACACCAATATATACATATATACATATATATATATATATATATATATATAGAGCGAGAGAGATCATCCTTTATTTTTAAACCCTACGGAAAGTGTCAAAACATGACATTCTTTCGAATTTTATCCGTCTTGCTTGCTTGCCTGGTTCGCTCTATTTTTTTCCCCTTCTCCTTGCAATCATTACAGTCGAGAATTCTTCCAGACAATCCTTGATGAAGGCATTTTACTTTCCTGCTAATATCATGATCGGAATGCCCAAATTGTGCATGGTCTAAAAGGAGAAGAATGACATTTTGAAATGGCCTTAGTGGAGGGGATGCCAAATAATAAGTGAACTAAAGAAAACCTTGCATTTGGTTTCTTGAGAAATCTTTTTCATACTACCCTTGATACGCTACACGAATGCCAGACAATAATATGTAAACGTACCTCATTTGGTCCTCGTCTCGTGTTCATGAAGGCGCCGACAGCGAAAACAGCGGCTAAGAAGAGCAGACCCCATATATCATCAAATCTTCGGTTGCAATTGTTGATCTTTTCCTCCAACTTTGTAACCTCAAGCTGCATTTCCATTTGCTTGGCGCTCAAATTGGCAACTTCCGAGGCATTATCTGCCGTGGCACGGGCCTCCGGCCCATCCAGCAACTTTTCCAATTCCTTTTGCAGCTAATTTTGTACCCGTTCGTTGAACGGGAATCGTCGAAAAATAATAAACTATTTAGTCAATTTATAAAAATGTCGATATAAAATACATATTTAATGTATAATCTATTATAACTTGTCTTAAGTATATTTCTATGAGTGCATTGTACTGTAAAGTATTCTTATAATATAAATTTAAACATCTAATTCAGTGAATAATAATTCAAAAATAGAAAAAATAACATTCAACAATACCATAACATTCAAAAAATTGAAAATAAATAAAAAGTGCAGTAAATAGTATCAAATAACATTTTACTCTTCAGAAACTTGTTTTTATTTTTTTCTGTTTGAGCATTCTCTTCGATTTGTCCGTGCAAATCAGCATTTATTGATTTTCTATTATCACTGCATGATAGCAAAGTAGGATAATTAAGTATAAAAAAAATAAATGATTTATCGCATTTAAGGTTGTGTATAACAATACGTAAAGATTATAATTAAGTAAATGGCCACAATCTTTTAATTAACTAATGAATTTGCAGATATATCTAATAGAGATATTTATGTCTCTTACATTTATATCGCATTACTTTCCAGTGCCTTTTATTTTTGGTTATTTTTTCTGAAGACGAATTAACAAACATCGTAGTATATGATCACAAAAATTAATTAACAAACATGATAGAAAAAATCCTATAAAAATAACGATGAAAGTACTTGTTTAAATCCTATGTCTTCATACAAAACAAATAGAAAATAAAACAAAAGGACAAAATTCAAGATATGTTAGTAAGCTCTTACAATTGAAAATCAACATGTCTTTTTTAAAAATATATATATATATATATATATATATATATATATATTGAAAGAAGATATATCTGATAATCAAGAGGAGTGAAAACCCAAAATCGATACTTTAATATGCCAACCGCTTGCACTGAAAATACCTGACCATGAATTTGATGTTTGAAATCAATATATTAGAGGCTATATGTAGTGTAGGCATAGGAAATAAGAATTGATAAGGATACAAAGAGATATTGATAAGAACATTAAAAGTATGTTTATCTTAATTTAAATTGCTTAAAGTACGTAACTTTGGGTAGGAAAAAAGAATCCTATAATATTAAGAATTCTTATAGAAAATAAAACCATAATCATCCAAATAACTTTGGGTAGGAAATAAGACCTTATGTGACCCGTACTATGCACGTAGATAAACCTGTACATAATAAATTTACAAATGCGTTATCAAGATAGATTTTACCGATCTCAAAAGACCATCTCCACTATATCGAGTCCTTTAAGTGCATGGACTCCTATGATATGAGTCCACGCACGAAATACTCTCCACTATCTGGGCAGAGATGTATTGTGATTAAGGAATTATTAGCATAAATATATTAAAAAAAAAAGACGGGCGGAGGACACTACGGATACTACGGGCGGAGGACTTTCTCTTGGATTGGAGGACACTACGGACGAAGGGTTGGATAGGGGCTTTCGGGGTGCAAAATTTCAACAAATATCTAATGTTTTATCTCATCTTTCTTTAACTATGATAATGAAATTTTATTTCTTTGATTGATGACACTCCATTTTCTTTATGGATTTTTCCAAAAATTTTCAATCAGATGAAGTGCCATTTCTCTTTGTACATCAATTATGCATGGGAACTATGAGTCTTGTAAAAACTTTCTCGGGCTAACTTTTTTTAATTTTCATGTCTAGATTGTTTGTATGTTGTTCTATATATGGGTTGATTATCTTAAAATAAAAAGGATCTATGATGAATCTGTTAAAAACAAAGAATAGGATACTATAAAAAAATATATATCATTTATTCCTATATATCTAATAGAGGAGATTTATGTCTCTTTTATTTATATCGCATTACGTTCCAATTCCTTTTTTGGGTAGGAAATAAAAATCATATAATATTAAGAATTTTTATAGGAAATAAGAATTGATATATATACAAACAAAAAAGGAGCAAGTCACGTAGGAAACTATTTGCTGTCTCGTTAAGCCACATAGGAAAGAGAAAATATGAAGGGATAAGTATGAGAACACGACTTTATTATTTATATATATATATATATATATGATAACAAGAGACTTGTGGAGATTGATCCCGTGACGGCCGATGATAAAGGTTAATGTCAGTCTTGCCTGGGGCTGAGGTTGAGGATTGGGTAAGGGTCGGGCTCCCGGTCCCGGATTGGGTAAGGGTCGGGTCGAGGTTGGAAATGGGGGTAGATTGGGATTCGACGGTTGAAAACCGTCTTTTCACCTCTGTAAATCTGGGAACAACATTTGGATGGCAGTAAATGATACCAATAGCGAGAAAAATAGGCGTGAAAACAAGATTTAACAAGTAAACTAATTTTAGTAGGTTTAACAATATTTAAACTAATTTTAGTAAACTAATTTAACAAGATTTAACAAGTTTTCATTTGATGTCCGGAACTCTAATTTTAGTAGGTTTAAAGCGTGTACGATGTCTTCCATCACATATTTGCTTGCTGTAAATATAATATGAATAAGACTTTGCATCTCTGTACACCGATCGTGGAATCTTGAACTCTTGATTACTTGAACTAAACAAATGGAAACTTGTTCTGAGTTTACCCATTCGATAAAATGGTTCAATAATGGATATTAAAAATATATTACCGATTACCAACCAAATTAGTACATTTTTTATTACTAAATATACGAGTATAGTATTCCAAGTAAATTAAAAAAATGGGTAAAAAATAAAAAAATCCCCTGTGGTCAATCTAATACACTGAAAAGCCCTCTCATGATTTCAAACTATACAACACGACTCCTCATGTTTTGAACTAAATTGTAAAGGTGACGGAATCCGTTAAATTTAACGAAAATGGACGAAATATAAGGAGATATATTCAGATTACACAGGAAACTGAGTTGTAGTAAGTAAAAAGAATAAAAGAATAAAATAGTAGGAAGGGTTTGGAGCGGGGGATGAAGAGAATCAAAACACTCAATTCAAACACAGAACAGAAAAGTTTGGCAATAGGATAGCACAGAGGAAAAGAAAATTACAGTTCTAAAGAATGTATCAGAGTTTCTTTTGGTTGCTAAATAGTATAGAATTCTTTAAAAAATTTTACGCATTACACAACAAATACACACTTCCACACACCAATATATACATATATATATATATATATATATATATATATATAGAGCGAGAGAGATCATCCTTTATTAAACCCTACGGAAAGTGTCAAAACATGACATTCTTTCGAATTTTATCCGTCTTGCTTGCTTGCCTGGTTCGCTCTATTTTTTTTCCCTTCTCCTTGCAATCATTACAGTCGAGAATTCTTCCAGACAATCCTTGATGAAGGCATTTTACTTTCCTGCTAATATCATGATCGGAATGCCCAAATTGTGCATGGTCTAAAAGGAGAAGAATGACATTTTGAAATGGCCTTAGTGGAGGGGATGCCAAATAATAAGTGAACTAAAGAAAACCTTGCATTTGGTTTCTTGAGAAATCTTTTTCATACTACCCTTGATACGCTACACGAATGCCAGACAATAATATGTAAACGTGCCTCATTGGGTCCTCGTCTCGTGTTCATGAAGGCGCCGACAGCGAAAACAGCGGCTAAGAAGAGCAGACCCCATATATCATCAAATCTTCGGTTGCAATTGTTGATCTTTTCCTCCAACTTTGTAACCTCAAGCTGCATTTCCATTTGCTTGGCGCTCAAATTGGCAACTTCCGAGGAATTATCTGCCGTGGCACGGGCCTCCGGCCCATCCAGCAACTTTTCCAATTCCTTTTGCAGCTAATTTTGTACCCGTTCGTTGAACGGGAATCGTCGAAAAATAATAAACTATTTAGTCAATTTATAAAAATGTCGATATAAAATACATATTTAATGTATAATCTATTATAACTTGTTTTAAGTATATTACTATGAGTGCATTGTACTGTAAAGTATTCTTATAATATAAATTTAAACATCTAATTCAGTGAATAATAATTCAAAAATAGAAAAAATAACATTCAACAATACCATAACATTCAAAAAATTGAAAATAAATAAAAAGTGCAGTAAATAGTATCAAATAACATTTTACTCTTCAGAAACTTGTTTTTATTTTTTTCTGTTTGAGCATTCTCCTCGATTTGTCCGTGCAAATCAGCATTTATTGATTTTCTATTATCACTGCATGATAGCAAAGTAGGATAATTAAGTATAAAAAAAATAAATGATTTATCGCATTTAAGGTTGTGTATAATAATACGTAAAGATTATAATTAAGTAAATGGCCACAATCTTTTAATTAACTAATGAATTTGCAGATATATCTAATAGAGATATTTATGTCTCTTATATTTATATCGCATTACTTTCCAGTGCCTTTTATTTTTGGTTATTTTTTCTGAAGGCGAATTAACAAACATCGTAGTATATGATCACAAAAATTAATTAACAAACATGATAGAAAAAATCCTATAAAAATAACGATGAAAGTACTTGTTTAAATCCTATGTCTTCATACAAAACAAATAGAAAATAAAACAAAAGGACAAAATTCAAGATATGTTAGTAAGCTCTTACAATTGAAAATCAACATGCCTTTTTAAAATATATATATATATATATATATTGAAAGAAAATATATCTGATAATCAAGAGAAGTGAAAATCCAAAACCGATACTTTAATATGCCAACCGCTTGCACTGAAAATACCTGACCATGAATTTGATGTTTGAAATCAATATATTAGAGGCTATGTGTAGTGTAGGCATAGGAAATAAGAATTGATAAGGATACAAAAAGATATTGATAAGAACATTAAAAGTATGTTTATCTTAATTTAAGTTGCTTAAAGTACGTAACTTTGGGTAGGAAAAAAGAATCCTATAATATTAAGAATTCTTATAGACAATAAAACCATAATCATCCAAATAACTTTGGGTAGGAAATAAGACCTTATGTGACCCGTACTATGCACGTAGATAAACCTGTACAGAATAAATTTACAAATGCGTTATCAAGATAGATTTTACCGATCTCAAAAGACCATCTCCACTATATCGAGTCCTTTAAGTGCATGGACTCCTATGATATGAGTCCACGCACGAAATACTCTCCACTATCTGGGCAGAGATGTATTGTGATTAAGGAATTATTAGCATAAATATATTTAAAAAAAAAGACGGGCGGAGGACACTACGGATACTACGGGCGGAGGACTTTCTCTTGGATTGGAGGACACTACGGACGAAGGGTTGGATAGGGGCTTTCGGGGTGCAAAACTTCAACAAATATCTAATGTTTTGTCTCATCTTTCTTTAACTATGATAATGGGATTTTATTTCTTTGATTGATGACACTCCATTTTCTTTATGGATTTTTCCAAAAATTTTCAATCAGATGAAGTGTCATTTCTCTTTGTACATCAATTATGCATGGGAACTATGAGTCTTGTAAAAACTTTCTCGGGCTAACTTTTTTTAATTTTCATGTCTAGATTGTTTGTATGTTGTTCTATATATGGGTTGATTATCTTAAAATAAAAAGGATCTATGATGAAGCTGTTAAAAAAAAAGAATAGGATACTATAAAAAAATATATTATCATTTATTCCTATATATCTAATAGAGGAGATTTATGTCTCTTTTATTTATATCGCATTACTTTCCAATTTCTTTTTTGGGTAGGAAATAAGAATCATATAATATTAAGAATTTTTATAGGAAATAAGAATTGATATATATACAAACAAAAAAGGAGCAAACCACGTAGGAAACTATTTGCTGTCTCGTTAAGCCACATAGGAAAGAGAAAATATGAAGGGATAAGTATGAGAACACGACTTTATTATTTATATATATATATATATATGATAACAAGAGACTTGTGGAGATTGATCCCGTGATGGCCGATGATAAAGGTTAATGTCAGTCTTGCCTGGGGCTGAGGTTGAGGATTGGGTAAGGGTCGGGCTCCCGGTCCCGGATTGGGTAAGGGCCGAGTCGAGGTTGGAAATGGGGGTAGATTGGGATTCGACGGTTGAAAACCGTCTTTTCACCTCTGTAAATCTGGGAACAACATTTGGATGGCAGTAAATGATACCAATAGCGAGAAAAATAGGCGTGAAAACAAGATTTAACAAGTAAACTAATTTTAGTAGGTTTAACAATATTTAAACTAATTTTAGTAAACTAATTTAACAAGATTTAACAAGTTTTCATTTGATGTCCGGAACTCTAATTTTAGTAGGTTTAAAGCGTGTACGATGTCTTCCATCACATATTTGCTTGCTGTAAATATAATATGAATAAGACTTTGCATCTCTGTACACCGATCGTGGAATCTTGAACTCTTGATTACTTGAACTAAACAAATGGAAACTTGTTCTGAGTTTACCCATTCGATAAAATGGTTCAAGAATGGATATTAAAAATATATTACCGATTACCAACCAAATTAGTACATTTTTTATTACTAAATATACGAGTATAGTATTCCAAGTAAATTAAAAAAATGGGTAAAAAATAAAAAAATCCCCTGTGGTCAATCTAATACACTGAAAAGCCCTCTCATGATTTCAAACTATACAACACGACTCCTCATGTTTTGAACTAAATTGTAAAGGTGACGGAATCCGTTAAATTTAACGAAAATGGACGAAATATAAGGAGATATATTCAGATTACACAGGAAACTGAGTTGTAGTAAGTAAAAAGAATAAAAGAATAAAATAGTAGGAAGGGTTTGGAGCGGGGGATGAAGAGAATCAAAACACTCAATTCAAACACAGAACAGAAAAGTTTGGCAATAGGATAGCACAGAGGAAAAGAAAATTACAGTTCTAAAGAATGTATCAGAGTTTCTTTTGGTTGCTAAATAGTATAGAATTCTTTAAAAAATTTTACGCATTACACAACAAATACACACTTCCACACACCAATATATACATATATATATATATATATATATATATATATATATAGAGCGAGAGAGATCATCCTTTATTAAACCCTACGGAAAGTGTCAAAACATGACATTCTTTCGAATTTTATCCGTCTTGCTTGCTTGCCTGGTTCGCTCTATTTTTTTTCCCTTCTCCTTGCAATCATTACAGTCGAGAATTCTTCCAGACAATCCTTGATGAAGGCATTTTACTTTCCTGCTAATATCATGATCGGAATGCCCAAATTGTGCATGGTCTAAAAGGAGAAGAATGACATTTTGAAATGGCCTTAGTGGAGGGGATGCCAAATAATAAGTGAACTAAAGAAAACCTTGCATTTGGTTTCTTGAGAAATCTTTTTCATACTACCCTTGATACGCTACACGAATGCCAGACAATAATATGTAAACGTGCCTCATTGGGTCCTCGTCTCGTGTTCATGAAGGCGCCGACAGCGAAAACAGCGGCTAAGAAGAGCAGACCCCATATATCATCAAATCTTCGGTTGCAATTGTTGATCTTTTCCTCCAACTTTGTAACCTCAAGCTGCATTTCCATTTGCTTGGCGCTCAAATTGGCAACTTCCGAGGAATTATCTGCCGTGGCACGGGCCTCCGGCCCATCCAGCAACTTTTCCAATTCCTTTTGCAGCTAATTTTGTACCCGTTCGTTGAACGGGAATCGTCGAAAAATAATAAACTATTTAGTCAATTTATAAAAATGTCGATATAAAATACATATTTAATGTATAATCTATTATAACTTGTTTTAAGTATATTACTATGAGTGCATTGTACTGTAAAGTATTCTTATAATATAAATTTAAACATCTAATTCAGTGAATAATAATTCAAAAATAGAAAAAATAACATTCAACAATACCATAACATTCAAAAAATTGAAAATAAATAAAAAGTGCAGTAAATAGTATCAAATAACATTTTACTCTTCAGAAACTTGTTTTTATTTTTTTCTGTTTGAGCATTCTCCTCGATTTGTCCGTGCAAATCAGCATTTATTGATTTTCTATTATCACTGCATGATAGCAAAGTATGATAATTAAGTATAAAAAAAATAAATGATTTATCGCATTTAAGGTTGTGTATAATAATACGTAAAGATTATAATTAAGTAAATGGCCACAATCTTTTAATTAACTAATGAATTTGCAGATATATCTAATAGAGATATTTATGTCTCTTATATTTATATCGCATTACTTTCCAGTGCCTTTTATTTTTGGTTATTTTTTCTGAAGGCGAATTAACAAACATCGTAGTATATGATCACAAAAATTAATTAACAAACATGATAGAAAAAATCCTATAAAAATAACGATGAAAGTACTTGTTTAAATCCTATGTCTTCATACAAAACAAATAGAAAATAAAACAAAAGGACAAAATTCAAGATATGTTAGTAAGCTCTTACAATTGAAAATCAACATGCCTTTTTAAAATATATATATATATATATATATTGAAAGAAAATATATCTGATAATCAAGAGGAGTGAAAACCCAAAATCGATACTTTAATATGCCAACCGCTTGCACTGAAAATACCTGACCATGAATTTGATGTTTGAAATCAATATATTAGAGGCTATATGTAGTGTAGGCATAGGAAATAAGAATTGATAAGGATACAAAAAGATATTGATAAGAACATTAAAAGTATGTTTATCTTAATTTAAGAACTTTGGGTAGGAAAAAAGAATCCTATAATATTAAGAATTCTTATAGACAATAAAACCATAATCATCCAAATAACTTTGGGTAGGAAATAAGACCTTATGTGACCCGTACTATGCACGTAGATAAACCTGTACATAATAAATTTACAAATGCGTTATCAAGATAGATTTTACCGATCTCAAAAGACCATCTCCACTATATCGAGTCCTTTAAGTGCATGGACTCCTATGATATGAGTCCACGCACGAAATACTCTCCACTATCTGGGCAGAGATGTATTGTGATTAAGGAATTATTAGCATAAATATATTTAAAAAAAAAGACGGGCGGAGGACACTACGGATACTACGGGCGGAGGACTTTCTCTTGGATTGGAGGACACTACGGACGAAGGGTTGGATAGGGGCTTTCGGGGTGCAAAACTTCAACAAATATCTAATGTTTTGTCTCATCTTTCTTTAACTATGATAATGGGATTTTATTTCTTTGATTGATGACACTCCATTTTCTTTATGGATTTTTCTAAAAATTTTCAATCAGATGAAGTGCCATTTCTCTTTGTACATCAATTATGCATGGGAACTATGAGTCTTGTAAAAACTTTCTCGGGCTAACTTTTTTTAATTTTCATGTTTAGATTGTTTGTATGTTGTTCTATATATGGGTTGATTATCTTAAAATAAAAAGGATCTATGATGAAGCTGTTAAAAAAAAAGAATAGGATACTATAAAAAAATATATTATCATTTATTCCTATATATCTAATAGAGGAGATTTATGTCTCTTTTATTTATATCGCATTACTTTCCAATTTCTTTTTTGGGTAGGAAATAAGAATCATATAATATTAAGAATTTTTATAGGAAATAAGAATTGATATATATACAAACAAAAAAGGAGCAAACCACGTAGGAAACTATTTGCTGTCTCGTTAAGCCACATAGGAAAGAGAAAATATGAAGGGATAAGTATGAGAACACGACTTTATTATTTATATATATATATATATATATGATAACAAGAGACTTGTGGAGATTGATCCCGTGACGGCCGATGATAAAGGTTAATGTCAGTCTTGCCTGGGGCTGAGGTTGAGGATTGGGTAAGGGTCGGGCTCCCGGTCCCGGATTGGGTAAGGGTCGAGTCGAGGTTGGAAATGGGGGTAGATTGGGATTCGACGGTTGAAAACCGTCTTTTCACCTCTGTAAATCTGGGAACAACATTTGGATGGCAGTAAATGATACCAATAGCGAGAAAAATAGGCGTGAAAACAAGATTTAACAAGTAAACTAATTTTAGTAGGTTTAACAATATTTAAACTAATTTTAGTAAACTAATTTAACAAGATTTAACAAGTTTTCATTTGATGTCCGGAACTCTAATTTTAGTAGGTTTAAAGCGTGTACGATGTCTTCCATCACATATTTGCTTGCTGTAAATATAATATGAATAAGACTTTGCATCTCTGTACACCGATCGTGGAATCTTGAACTCTTGATTATTTGAACTAAACAAATGGAAACTTGTTCTGAGTTTACCCATTCGATAAAATGGTTCAAGAATGGATATTAAAAATATATTACCGATTACCAACCAAATTAGTACATTTTTTATTACTAAATATACGAGTATAGTATTCCAAGTAAATTAAAAAAATGGGTAAAAAATAAAAAAATCCCCTGTGGTCAATCTAATACACAGAAAAGCCCTCTCATGGTTTCAAACTATACAACACGACTCCTCATGTTTTGAACTAAATTGTAAAGGTGACGAAATCCGTTAAATTTAACGAAAATGGACGAAATATAAGGAGATATATTCAGATTACACAGGAAACTGAGTTGTAGTAAGTAAAAAGAATAAAAGAATAAAATAGTAGGAAGGGTTTGGAGCGGGGGATGAAGAGAATCAAAACACTCAATTCAAACACAGAACAGAAAAGTTTGGCAATAGGATAGCACAGAGGAAAAGAAAATTACAGTTCTAAAGAATGTATCAGAGTTTCTTTTGGTTGCTAAATAGTATAGAATTCTTTAAAAAATTTTACGCATTACACAACAAATACACACTTCCACACACCAATATATACATATATATATATATATATATATAGAGCGAGAGAGATCATCCTTTATTAAACCCTACGGAAAGTGTCAAAACATGACATTCTTTCGAATTTTATCCGTCTTGCTTGCTTGCCTGGTTCGCTCTATTTTTTTTCCCTTCTCCTTGCAATCATTACAGTCGAGAATTCTTCCAGACAATCCTTGATGAAGGCATTTTACTTTCCTGCTAATATCATGATCGGAATGCCCAAATTGTGCATGGTCTAAAAGGAGAAGAATGACATTTTGAAATGGCCTTAGTAGAGGGGATGCCAAATAATAGGTGAACTAAAGAAAACCTTGCATTTGGTTTCTTGAGAAATCTTTTTCATACTACCCTTGATACGCTACACGAATGCCAGACAATAATATGTAAACGTACCTCATTGGGTCCCCGTCTCGTGTTCATGAAGGCGCCGACAGCGAAAACAGCGGCTAAGAAGAGCAGACCCCATATATCATCAAATCTTCGGTTGCAATTGTTGATCTTTTCCTCCAACTTTGTAACCTCAAGCTGCATTTCCATTTGCTTGGCGCTCAAATTGGCAACTTCCGAGGAATTATCTGCCGTGGCACGGGCCTCCGGCCCATCCAGCAACTTTTCCAATTCCTTTTGCAGCTAATTTTGTACCCGTTCGTTGAACGGGAATCGTCGAAAAATAATAAACTATTTAGTCAATTTATAAAAATGTCGATATAAAATACATATTTAATGTATAATCTATTATAACTTGTCTTAAGTATATTTCTATGAGTGCATTGTACTGTAAAGTATTCTTATAATATAAATTTAAACATCTAATTCAGTGAATAATAATTCAAAAATAGAAAAAATAACATTCAACAATACCATAACATTCAAAAAATTGAAAATAAATAAAAAGTGCAGTAAATAGTATCAAATAACATTTTACTCTTCAGAAACTTGTTTTTATTTTTTTCTGTTTGAGCATTCTCTTCGATTTGTCCGTGCAAATCAGCATTTATTGATTTTCTATTATCACTGCATGATAGCAAAGTAGGATAATTAAGTATAAAAAAAATAAATGATTTATCGCATTTAAGGTTGTGTATAATAATACGTAAAGATTATAATTAAGTAAATGGCCACAATCTTTTAATTAACTAATGAATTTGCAGATATATCTAATAGAGATATTTATGTCTCTTACATTTATATCGCATTACTTTCCAGTGCCTTTTATTTTTGGTTATTTTTTCTGAAGACGAATTAACAAACATCGTAGTATATGATCACAAAAATTAATTAACAAACATGATAGAAAAAATCCTATAAAAATAACGATGAAAGTACTTGTTTAAATCCTATGTCTTCATACAAAACAAATAGAAAATAAAATAAAAGGACAAAATTCAAGATATGTTAGTAAGCTCTTACAATTGAAAATCAACATGTCTTTTAAAAAATATATATATATATATATATATTGAAAGAAGATATATCTGATAATCAAGAGGAGTGAAAACCCAAAATCGATACTTTAATATGCCAACCGCTTGCACTGAAAATACCTGACCATGAATTTGATGTTTGAAATCAATATATTAGAGGCTATATGTAGTGTAGGCATAGGAAATAAGAATTGATAAGGATACAAAGAGATATTGATAAGAACATTAAAAGTATGTTTATCTTAATTTAAGTTGCTTAAAGTACGTAACTTTGGGTAGAAAAAAAGAATCCTATAATATTAAGAATTCTTATAGAAAATTAAATCATAATCGTCCAAATAACTTTGGGTAGGAAATAAGACCTTATGTGACCCGTACTATGCACTTTGATAAATCTGTACATAATAAATTTACAAATGCGTTATCAAAATAGATTTTACCGATCTCAAAAGACCATTTCCACTATATCGAGTCCTTTAAGTGCATGCACTCCTATGATATGAGTCCACGCACGAAATACTCTCCACTATCTGGGCAGAGATGTATTGTGATTAAGGAATTATTAGCATAAATATATTAAAAAAAAAGACAGGCGGAGGACACTACGGATACTACCGGCGGAGGACTTTCTCTTGGATTGGAGGACACTACGGACGGAGGGTTGGGTGGGGGCTTTCGGGGTGCAAAACTTCAACAAATATCTAATGTTTTATCTCATCTTTCTTTAACTATGATAATGAGATTTTATTTCTTTGATTGATGACACTCCATTTTCTTTATGGATTTTTCCAAAAATTTTCAATCAGATGAAGTGTCATTTCTCTTTGTACATCAATTATGTATGGGAACTATGAGTCTTGTAAAAATTTTCTCAGGCTAGCTTTCTTTAATTTTCATGTCTAGATTATTTGTATGTTGTTCTATATATGGGTTGATTATCTTAAAATAAAAAGGATCAATGATGAAGCTGTTAAAAAAAAAGAATAGGATACTATAAAAAAATATATTATCATTTATTCCTATATATCTAATAGAGGAGATTTATGTCTCTTTTATTTATATCGCATTACTTTCCAATTCCTTTTTTGGGTAGGAAATAAGAATCATATAATATTAAGAATTTTTATAGGAAATAAGAATTGATATATATACAAACAAAAAAAGAGCAAGCCACGTAGGAAACTATTTGCTGTCTCGTTAAGCCACATAGGAAAGAGAAAATATGAAGGGATAAGTATGAGAACACGACTTTATTATATATATATATATATGATAACAAGAGACTTGTGGAGATTGATCACGTGACGGCCGATGATAAAGGTTAATGTCAGTCTTGCCTGGGGCTGAGGTTGGGGATTGGGTAAGGGTCGGGCTCCCGGTCCCGGATTGGGTAAGGGTCGGGTCGAGGTCGGAAATGGGGGTAGATTGGGATTCGACGGTTGAAAACCGTCTTTTCACCTCTGTAAATCTGGGAACAACATTTGGATGGCAGTAAATGATACCAATAGCGAGAAAAATAGGCGTGAAAACAAGATTTAACAAGTAAACTAATTTTAGTAGGTTTAACAATATTTAAACTAATTTTAGTAAACTAATTTAACAAGATTTAACAAGTTTTCATTTGATGTCTGGAACTCTAATTTTAGTAGGTTTAAAGCGTGTACGATGTCTTCCATCACATATTTGCTTGCTGTAAATATAATATGAATAAGACTTTGCATCTCTGTACACCGATCGTGTAATTTTGAACTCTTGATTACTTGAACTAAACAAATGGAAACTTGTTCTGAGTTTAGTTTACTTGTTGACGTTCCGCAGAAATTTAATAGTTTAGAGAAAGTTCCTCAGAAATTTACCTGGTTTTCACTTTTCGGATCCACATTTGATTTTCCGGGACTCTAATTTTAGTAGGTTTAAAGCGTGTACGATGACTTCCATCACATATTTGCTTGCTATAAATATAATATGAATTAGACTTTGCATCTCTGTACACCGATCGTGTAATTTTGAACTCTTGATTACTTGAACTAATCAAATGAAAACTTGTTCTGAGTTTAGTTTACTTGTTGACGTTCCACAGAAATTTAATAGCTTAGAGAAAGTTCCGCAGAAATTTACCTGATTTTCACTTTGCGGATCCACATTTGATTTTCCGGGGATGTTTTGGATTGCTGGAAGGGGAGCATTGGCCAGAAACGGACGCCTTTTTTAATCTACCAAGACCAGTTAGAAGTTTGAACGGAGGCGTCTCTTTTGCCCTAATAAGTGGTTTTGTTTGGACAGGAGATTATTTGTCCAAATATATTTGCTTACATCACCATTATAATTTTCAATACAACTTTTTATCTTCCCAATTATCTTTTTATTTTACATATTATCACATCACAAAAAGTACTACAATAAAAATATCTCAAATAATTTACAATCCAAACACACTGATTTTGATTTTTCTTTTCTTTTTTTTTTTGTGGTTGGATAACTAGAAAAAAACTGTTAAAAACAGCACCATGGACAAGTAATCAATTGAACATGTTCTTACAATTGATAATGCCATCAGCTTTTGCCATACAACTCAAAGACATTTCTAATTCTACTCACATGATTATACATTACCTCTTGCACAGTTTCTACTTGTCACCAACATGGAAGCTGAATAACATTGATCTAGGTGCCATGTAAAACAAAGGAAATCAATAAATTGGTCCCAAGAAAAAATATACATATAAAACTTAGGGATAAGTTCAGAAACCAACTCTAAGGTTTCCAACATTCTCACTGACCTCCTCTAAGGTTTTCAAAATAATCAGGAGAGGTGTCTACTATTTTGAAAACTTCAGGGGAGGCGTTAGGGAGTTTCTGAAATTATCCCTAAAATAAAAATTAAAAAAAAGGACTCTTTTGATGTCCTCTAAGCAATGTCAAGTAAACCACACCACATTCGCCAATTTAAAAGTTGATACAGAGATAGCATCCCCACTGGACCAATAACTAAACCTAATTCATTAAACAGGTCCTCTACCTACTAATACACCAGGTCCAAGTTCCAACCTAACAATGGATACCAAGAACCATATGAATAAAGCAAAAAAAAAGGAGATTATGGACCTTTATCCTACAACTTCACTTCCTCATTCCTTTGTCCATTTTGTCCCTTCCTACCAAAGAAGCATGTGATGTATCTTGTTAAATTGAGAGTTTAAATTACCAAGCCAATTTATCAATCTCCCATTACAAGAAATTGCAAAGGCAACTTATAACAGCAAATCTTAAAGATTAATTCTCACACATGGCATACTTCCTTATATTGCAATTAAACAATTTCATTATCAATAGAAAAGCATAAAGCCATTCTAGTTCTAAACACTAAATCATAGGCATGGAACCCTATGTTTAGCATCACTATGAATTCATCAAGATAAATGTATCCAGCCAACCGTAACACTACAGAGAAAAATAAGTATCCAGTCAATCATAACACTACAAACAAAAGTAACCCATGCATAGCATACGTGTTTAAACAATTTTCATCACTGAGTTGCACACCAAGCTCAGTTTATATTAGCTTAGAGGGCTCTAAAACATCACAAAGAGCAGATATCCAGGTCTGCCTTCCATATTCCCCCTACTCAGGTTTCATCATATATGCATAAGAAGAAACAGAATTTCAATCAGGAGTGCAATCTCATGCAGTAGAATAATAAAACAAGTACTCTATGAAACTCAGAAGGCCAAAGGAGGTCATGTTGCCTTACCTTTGTCACGGCCAATACAAGGCTGACACATTAACCTTCATATTCACAACCAAGATATTACTGTAAAAGTTGAATGCATACCATGAAGCAGAGTTAAGATGATGGAACATTACAAGGACCATTGTTATCGACTGGTACCACATTATGCAGAATGCAGAACACTCCTACAATATCTTTTGAACCTGTGGAGTAGGAGGATAAACACAAGCACACACCTATGCAGGCACACAACTGAACTCATCCAAATAGAAATTCAAAGACATTGCTCATATTTTTCCAATTAAATTAAATGACTAGAAACTTGATTTTGCCATCCAAAAAAAAATTGAAAGAAGAAAATAAAACATGATTACCACTAAAAAAATTGAAAGAAGAAAAAAACGATAATCACTAAAAAGAAATTGAAAGAAGTGAAAAAAATTATTATCACTATAAGGTGCAACCTTCAACGATTAGGACCTCAAAATACTCAACGCAAGACTTCACCTTAGGATTTTGAAGACCTTCAAGCACCCATCATCAATCTTTTAGAATCAACAACCATCTAATCCCATTCTCATCAAAACGGTCCAATGTCCAAGAATTGAAGGAAAATGACGTATCTATTTCTTCCTAAAAAGAAAAGGCGAAATCACCTAATAATTACTGTATAAATGTACATTTGCCTGGGGGATTCTACATTATAAAAGTAACTGATGAAAAAGGGCAGATTAAATATTGTTATCTTCTTCTGAGCATAGGAAGGAAAAAAAACTGAAATCCAATCTACAATACTGCAAAATTACCATTGAATAAAAACTTCACCATGAACAACATGTCCAGTTTCTCCCTATTATTGAAGGAGAGGGTGATACCCAGTAGCTCTGGTTAAAACAATTTTTTTTTGAGAAGCTAGTTCCAAATGGTAAAGATTGAGAGTAACTAAAAGTTATATAGCCACCTAAACTTAACAACAATTGGATATAATGACAGGTAAGTCAGGTGCACACTGTGAAGCGGAGAAGGACGACCTAGAATCTTGGCGAAATTGAGAAGAAACCGAGAAGCAGAAGCAACAGGTGCAGCCATTGAGAGGAAGAACAAAGGCACAACCAGTATAGAGATTCCTCAGTGATGTGGCAAAAAAAACTAACTGAAATACCAAGATGCAAATATGGTGTTCTAGTATTCAAAAGAATAGAGAAGACAATTAGTTGCAAACTTTTTTTAATCCAAAATGTGTACACACACAAACATGTATTTATGTCTATGTATGCATTTACGTATATACAGGGAGGTGTATATAGCCATATATACATATATGCAACTATACATATATGTATATACATGAATATGCATACATACATATGTACTAGTTTATCTGTTGCCACACATTCACGTGGCTTTTCCCAGATTTGAGTGCAGGAAATGGTTAATCTAGACCTATGTATATATCTGTAAAGTTAATTATCTGTCGCAATGTTCTAGGAGCTAATTGGAAGAATGTAAAAATATTGATTATAATCAAGAAAAAATATGAATTCCTGAAGTGAGAAGAAAGTTTCAATAAAGTCTATTATATTACAGTGTGAATACTTCGTCAACCATACCACGGGCTGAAAAACAAGCAAGCAATTTTCAATGAATGCCACAAAAGGTGAGGCCAAGCAGGGTGGTCATTGCTGCTAGAAAAGGCACGCCACTGCTAAGCACAAAAAGAGAGAGATTTACATTATGAAAATTTGGAAAAAGGAGTTGCTCATCTAGTGCTTTTTGTAACCTATTCTCTTGCTAGTAAATAGGACCTACGTTGAGAATGTAGCACAAGGATTTGATAAGGACAAAACTCAGATCCATACAAGACTAAATAGCAAAATTAGAAAATCAAATGCTAAAATTTAGTTGTGAAATATAGACCATTGCTGCTTTGGTTCTGAACTTACAAAGCCTAACATTCAGGTATTCAAATTTGTTCATCTCAGTATTGCAGTTTAGGTTTTGGACTTTCATTTCCTAACCAACAATTTAGCAAATATGGTCAGAATGATGATAAAATTATGTAGATGCAAGTAAATAAAATACTTGCATAAAGTACAAGAAGCCAAGGAACTCTCTTATCATCCAATTTAAGCAAATTCTCAAGCTCACAACATTCTTGGTGTCAAATATACCCGCAGCATTTGCACTTCTATTTGTATGGACTGCCATTTAAACTATCCTCCTCTAGGTTGCCATATGTAGACTACACACCTTAGCCTTTCCATCATCCCACCACCGCATTCCTTCTCTCTCGTGTTACCAAGACAGGACTGTCTTCATGCATAATTCACATCCAACTGATACATAACCTTATGAATGCAGTGAATAACTCACATTCAATTCAATTGAGACATAATCTTGTGAATGCAACGTGTTCACAGCACATACATAGCTCACAGGAAATTCTAAATATCATTCCGATCTAGATTTGCCATAGGGTTCCACTTAACTAAAATGCCAACAGCACCATCCCACCATTTTAAAACTGCATCATAGAAAGAGAAGAGCTCCCTACTCCTAAGTAATATATGAACTTCAACAGCATCGGGAAACACATATGAAAAATATCAAATAATTTATATGTCTTTAGATTCAACCTCCCAGGGTTAAAGCTAAATACTCCGAATGGTCAACAGTAAGTCATATATACTCGATAAAAACACCCATCTTCAGCACCACTACTTAAAAAAATGCACATGCAGCATTCCTTAGATGATGGTTACTCATCTAGGATTTAAGCTGCAGTTATATTTAATAACCAGAAGCATTATATCAAAGAAGCAACAATCAGGCTATCAAAGCCATAACTCATCATGTTAAGTTAAAAGCTAGATCAAGTCCCTTTGAATCTCATTCTGGTGCATAACAATGGGTACTCACATGCAAGGAGTGGAGTAAACATTCTATAGCACTTATATAGCTTCACCCTCAAAAAATAAAAACCTTCCACAAGATCAAGCAAACATAGAAAACAAGCTGTTTTATCATTCACTTGTTTAGAAATTCTTTTTCTCAACAACTGTAAAAAGAGGGAAAATAGCCCAGCTATGGGACGCCTCATAGCCTGTTCTGTATTGAAGCCAATGAAAAGTTGTACTATTGAGAGAACTGACCAAACTTGAGCAGAAAAAATTTCCCTGCATCCCATCATTGCGATACCAAATACCCAAACTGATTTTATCTTAATCAGTTAACTGACGAAATTTGTAGATTAAGCAAAACAGCAATTATAATAATTAATCAAGAAATAAATGATATAAACCTGATTTATTCACCACTGCCACTACTCTCAGAGTCTTCTGGGACAAAGGAACACTTTAATACACTTGATATCTTCATACTTAACAACTGCTGGAGACAAAGAATGGAGCAGGAACAATAATTGCTCATTTGAGGACAAAAAGTTTTCTTCAGCAAAATAAGTCAAGGGGTTTTATTTTCCTTCCCATGAACATACGTCATTTGCCTAACATTCAAATAATTGCTCTCAAAGGTAGAAACTAATATACCACCTATATCCTCTATCAACCACACAAAAACAGAATTGCTATAGATAAATAGAAAAACTGAATTCAAATACAAAATTTATTAAAAAAAAGTGATACATACCACTTAAAAAGCCATATAAAATCAATTCCCCAAATAGAAATCAATCAAAGATTAAACTCAAATTTTAAAAATTCAATGAAAAAAAAGAGAATCTTTGAGCACAAACACCAGTTACAAAAGTGCTCACAATCTAGAAAACAAAGAAACGAAAATTTGAAAGAAACAAATAAGAGAAAACTTAGGGTAAGAACAAAATTTTGTAAAATACAAGAGAGGAAGTAATGAATCTGGGTAGTCTCGCCAAGATGCATGCCCATGTGTTTGTGAAAGTGAACGAAGGGTGGTGCGATTGAATAGAAGAGGCAGGAATTGCTAGATAATTGTTGATGAGCTGAGGGAATTTTTTGTTTTTTAACCATCGGCTCTCTACGCTCTATTGTTGTCCCAGATTAACACTAGAGCTGTGAAAGATGAAGATGATGACACCACAGGTAAATTTACCTCCATGCTTGGTCTGTGCAGAAAAGGAGTATACAATGGAAGAGAAGCAATTTGTGGACAATTGGGAGATCGGAGTGGGGAGACAGAGTGACAACAATGGAAGGTTAGAGGAGAGAGTGGAATTGCTAGGATGTTTGTCAAGTTCACGGCAAAAGCCACTGGAATTGTTAAAACTTACAAGATAACCAGTCCATTATCTAACCAAAAGATGAAGATGCCCCAAAAAATTCAACAAATCCACAATAATACCGCAACAGTCTCAGCAGCCAACTAGAGATCAAATTAGATGATGAAATCAATTGATAACCAAATAACCACAGCAACTGCTTTAAATTACCAAATAACCAAATCCGGTCAAAAAAAGTGGCCCAGTCAAAATAATTGAGCATCTAAATTGGAGTTCAATTGACAATCCAATTCCACTCATTCTCATCTTTACAATATGAAGGATATATATACTAGTTATTGAGCATCATGCCCAGACAGTGTGGAATGGCATATAGATTTATAACCGCAAACTGCAGAAACATACAACTAAAAATGTACTGTGCAAAGCCATAGCTTCTTCATTCTAGCTTGCTAATCTGCTTTAACTGCAGCTTTAAAGCTATTCAACATGTATTGCAAGAGATGCACAAACTTCATGTAAAAACTACAATCATAACCAAAAGGAAAATTACATTGTCATATTACTGAAGAGCTCCAAACTTAGGAAGCTTGCACATTCTATCTTTCTCAAGATAAGAAGGATAGCAAAGCTCACTAAGAGGAGCAAGTCCAACTAGTATTTTTTGATATCATGACATGGTACAAGATTAAATTATAACTCATTCAGAGATTATACTCCTAATTCATTTATTCCGGTGTAAAATATGCTAAAAATATGTTCTTCGAAGATGGTATCTCCCAAGAGATACTCAAATTTGTCCCTAAAAGCAAGCATAAAGCCAAAATAACAAGTGTTGTTCCTTTGAGTACCGGCATGAAGCCACATCCAACAGATGCATTCAAAATTTCTCCTTATCCATTAATCCATGTAAGCAAGAGCAGGATCCTTGTAAATCTCCTCTATAACCCATTTTGGGGGGAGAAAATCTAAACAACGAAATGGCAGAGTTAGCAAAATGAACATGCAGCATTAACTTATAAAAGAATATGGCATCTTTGATTAATGAGCAAAAACATCTATAACATCTTCAAGTTTTTTTTACCAAACTGGGGCTCCGACAAATGATGTCTTAAGTTTAATCTTAGATAAGCAACCATATATTGATGACTTAAATTCTCATCAGTGAAAGAGATAAAAAAGGAATTTATCCAAAACTATGGAACCAAAATGCTGATTGATAAGTTTGAAGCAGTAAATGACTTAATATTTTTCAGACAACAAATGAAATAGTTTGTGCTTCCAAATCACCTACATGAATACCAAATGAACTTTCCATGTGCCAAATTATTTATATGCAATAAATAGTCCCCTATCAGTTATATTTCTGCCCAATGCATAAAATGCTATTTTCATTATTAATTCTGCTATTACATCTGACTTGTGGATTTAGTTTCACGTGATTCTATTTATTCTGGTCCCATTTTCCATTAAAGGCATTCATGGTTGTACACTGTTTGCCAAATTTTATTCTACTAATATCTTCAAGGGAAATCCAAGTTGTACACAAAACAGAGTAGAACAATCCAAGTGTGAGATATGATCCAAGTAGACCAATTAAGGTTAATTTAATCAATCTATCAACAGAATTTCCCATCTGATTCTAAATTATGGCATTCAACCATTAATGATTACAATATGACAATTTCCCGTCCATCTTCATTCAATTTTTTCTTTTTTTTGTTCATTATCTATTCTCACTATTATTAAACTTCTAAAGATTGATGACAAGATTAATCCTATATAGTACAATTCTAATCCAGTAAGAAATCAAATAGGACCGAACCATATTGACTTCATTAGAAAGATGACCGTAAGGCATGTTATCTCTTGTTCTTCATTTAGATATACCACCCTTTTTTCTTTGACAAATGTGAAAAAAAAAGCTCCAAGTTACAAACATTATTTAGAGGATGGTTAACCCTTAGATTAAATAAGTTACGGCAAAATCCGAACCCCATTTGCATACTTCACGAATTGCCATTATCCTGTAAATTGAGTAAAATAACGAAATTGAAGAAAACAGAGACCACAAGAGTTTATAATTGTTGAATTAACAAATGAAATTCACCTTGAAAGGTGTTATAAACCAAAAATACATATTATCCTAACTTGAAGGATGCAATTAGGGATAATAGCAAGTCAAATACGCTAAAAAATCCCTCTTACCAGACCCTAACCCACATATCGAAATATTTTACCAAACCCTATTGGGTAACCCTATGAGTTTTAACTCTCATTACCAAACCCTCTCACTTCAGGTTCGAATTAGTCATCAAATAACCTTTACCAGCTAATCTGAATAGTTCAAAAAAGAGAATTAAATTTTATCAAACTAGAATCAATAAACATCATGTTAGGTCAACACACAACGTTGAATTTTAAACATGGGTAGAGCCATAAAGAAATTCAACATTTTATGAAAGATATATGTAACAGTCTTTCAAAATAAGATTCAAACAACTATCCCACATTTTTCAATAAGGAGTTGTATATAGAACATGACAAATAACAATCTACAAGATAAAAATCAAGTGTGCCAAATGAATACAAACCAAAGAGCACAAGTATATACGTCAGGTATAAGGAATTGGATTTTTAGGGTGCTCTATTAAACCCTATTGAATTACTTGTTAGTAATCCCTCATCAATACCAAACCCTAATAGATTAACTATCGGTCATCTAATCGATTAACCATCGGGTCCACTACCTGCGAACATTTGGTTTTACCCAACCCACCACTATCCCCGATAAAATTGACTCACAGTCAAGCCATCATCAAACCTTATTTTTGGTACAAAATTAACATTACCGCCTTAAAAATAATGGCAAAATTAAAATCAAATTATTTCAAGCATGTTAAGATGGAATTCTCAGCAAAGGTGCCATCTAGGTTGCCCTGATGTTTATCTCCATAACTAATTAAGCATTGAAGAACAAATTACCAATTCATAACTGAGTTTGTGCACACCATAGTGGAAGTGAGGTGGTGGATAATGGGGAAGAAAAGGAGGAAGGATTGGTGGATAATTGGTCATTAGGGAATGAAAGATCAAAGAAAGAGGGGAATGGTAACTGTGGAAGCGGCAACTTATTATATTGTCTTGAAGGTAGTGTTCTTAGAGGAAGGAGCAGCGGCAACCCTATAACTACTTGGAAACTAGTGGAGAAAACCAAACTGATCAAGTAGAATAGAGAGTAAAATGGTACATGGACCAAACAGTGGATTAAATTTATCAAAAAATCCATAAAAGTGCAACAAGCTGTATTATAAACGGTCCATTAGTTACTGTTCATAAGGCCATTAACACTTAAATAGTGTTTGCTATATTATTATAGGGGAAAATGACTTGTTTCATCCCTCAAATTTAATAAAAATATTTTTTTTGTCCCTCACTTTTAAAACGAAGTGCTAGACCAGTTTAATAAAAATATTCTTTTTGTCCCTCTCTCAATAACAGCAGTGCTAGACCAGTTTCCTGAAGTCTTTCAGGAGCCTACTCAGTTACCTCCTAACAGGCATTTGGATAATCAAATCCCTTTGAAACATAGAGCACAAGCATTCAAAATGAAACCGTATAGATATCCTCACTCACAGAAGTCAGAAATTGAAAGGCAGATAGCTGAAATGTTGAAGTCTGGGATCATCAAGCCAAGTAATAGCCCCTATGCATCCCCGGTGCCACTAGCTAAAAAGAAGTACAATGCCTAGCATTTTTGTGTAGATTATAGGCACCTTAATGATTTAACAGTCAAAGATAGGCACCGGATACCCAACATTGATGAGCTCTTGGATGAATTGTATGGGGCCAGATTTTTCTCAAAAACTGACTTGAGATCAGAGTAACATTTTCAAACTCACCAAGGTCATTATGAGTTTTTGGTGATGCCTTTCGGACTAACAAATGCACCTGCAACATTTTCAAGCCTTAATGAACCAGGTGTTTGAGCCTTTCCTGAGGAAATTTGTTTTGGTGTTCTTTGATGACATATTGATCTACAGCACTAGCTTAGAGCTTCATCAGAAACACCTACAACAAGTATTGGAAGTGCTCAAGCATCACCAACTATATGCCAAACTCTCTAAATGCTCTTTTGCTCAACAGGAAATGAAATACTTGGGACATGTAGTATCCAGCAAAGAGGTGAGCATGGACATGAACAAGGTAGAAAGCATTTTGTCTTAGCCTACCCCTAAATCTGTTAAAGAACTTAGAGGCTTCTTGGGGCTTACAGGTTACTACAGGCGTTTCATACAAGGGTATGGGGCCATCAGCAAGCCACTAACAAACTTACTTAAGAAGGATGCTTAAGAAGGATGCTTCTCAAAAGGCTTTTGATCACCTTAAGCAAGCCATCAGCAGTGCTCCAGTGCTGCGACTACCTAACTTTGATATCCCTTTTGTGGTAGAGACAGATGTCAGTGGACGAGGCATGGGGGCTGTACTCCTGCAGGAAGGTCACCCTATAGCATTTATCAGCAAGGCCTTCTCCCTCAAGAATATGGGGTTATCTGTCTATGAGAAGGAGCTGATGGCACTGGTTTTTGCAGTCACAAAGTAGAAACATTATCTGGTAGGGAATCACTTCATCATCAGGATAGATAAAAAATCACTGAAGTTTCTATTGGAGCAAAGGTTAACCACTACTGCTTAGTACAAGTGGCTAACAAAACTACTGGGGTTAGACTATGAAATCAAGTATAAGAAAGGCTCAAAAAACACAGTTGCTAATATTTTATCCAGGAGAATTATCCCTGAACCTATACCTGAGCAGCAACAACTCATGGCAATAACTAGTGTTCAACCTGTATGGATGCAAGAATTAGAGGACAGCTACTTTGAAGATAAATAGTGCCAGGACCCGCTGAGCCAGTTGCTGTTGGATCTTGCGCCACAGGATTCTGACTTTTGACTCAGCCAGGGAATACCCAAGTATAAAGGGAGGTTGTATGTAGGGGACAGTCAAGGAATCAAGCAAAAGATAATCAAGACACTGCATGAGTCCCCTATTGAAGGTCATTCTCGCCAAATGGCATGTATACAGAGAGTGCAAAGTATATTCTACTGACCAAGGGTGAAGAAGGACATCATTCAGTTTGTGCAAGGGTGTGAAGTCTGCCAGAGGAATAAGAGTGAGCATGTACCATATCCGGGCCTGCTACAGCCTCTATATATACCAACTCAAGCTTGGTCACACATTACCATGGATTTTATAGAGAAGCTACTTTGTTCCAGGGATTTGACACTATCCTGGTAGTTATACACAGGTTGACAATTTGATTGCGTCGCCCCTTCCCTAGCCCTTCAGGGATGCCCTCAGCGTCAAGGAACATGTACTCGAGTGTATGTGTGACTCGTTTAGATCATATCATGAGCAGGCACAAAAGCAAAAAAACAACCTCTCCAGTATCAATGATACGTACCGGCTATTATACTATGGAAGAGGGGACTCCATTTACTATCTAAAAAAATAAGACGATCTATCATATCCCTCCATTGTGTATGAATTTTATGGTTTCCACTGGGCCATCCTGGACTTGAACCAGAGACCTCGCCCGTGATGTAAATCATTGCACCTATGGTCCAACCAATTGGGAGAGAATCAATAGATTCCTTTTCGGGAGCGATTCATCCTTCCCGAACGCAGCATACAACTCTCCGCTGTACTGCGCTCCACTCTGTCTTTGATTACATACTTTCTAGCTATATAAATATGTATATTTGGATGTATATTTATCAGATCGTGGCTTCATGTACCACATGTTTTGCATCCGATATTTTTGTGTGACGGATGCGAGAAATAGACTTTCATTTCCAGTCTACTATTTATATTATATTTATTTTATTGAATTAACAAAAAATAGAAATTACTTCTTTTTCTTTTTCAAAGGAGTTTTAGATTTATCTGAAGGAAAAAGAGATAGAACTAACAAAGAAAATGCTAAAGGGTTCATAACTACTCCTCTTACTACAGGACGCTTACCTAACCAACGCTTAGATCCGGCTCTACCCTAACTTTTCTGGTTCACCCCAACATTCCCTACTTGTCCGACTGTTGCTGAGCAGTTTTTGGATATCAAACGGACCTCCCCAGGCAGTTCACGGCCTGGGCAGTTCTCTCGAACAACCGTCCCCAGGCCATGAACAACCGTCCCAGGCAGTTCACGGCCTGGATGAGGCCTCAAAAATTTGTGCGGCTCAAATCACGCCTTGTAACTCGATTTTCATGCCGTGTGGGACCCACAAAAATATTGTTCTATTGTTACTCGTTGTTGTTCTATTGTTACACCTTGTACAGATGATGTTACACTATGTACAAATGGTGTTACAGCTTCGGAAGCGGTTGTCAGAACAATCGCTCCAACCCCGCGTCCGAAACTGTACTTCTGCACCGTGTTGGCTACTTCTGAAACTATACGACCACCACCCATGTTGGGAAGACATCGCAAGTACCAGATACCATCAGTCGCCCAAGTCTATAAGCCACGTGTATTAAAACTTAGACTTGACAAGTTGATTTTTTTTTTCTTCATCAATTAATCAAAACCATATTCAATGCATACCAAATTTATGTGGTTGAATTTTTTGGAATAATGTTAAACCCAAAAAAATCACAAAAGTGATAGTGTGTAGGATATGTGGACAATATAAGGGTTGTCGCAGGTATCAATATCAGCACACACAAAAATTTTGACATATTTTTGTATTTATTTTCAATTGCTTAAGAAATTTTAAATTAAAATTTTAGATAGAATTTTTATTTTAATTGCAAATGGACCGTTATTAATATATGTCAACGGTCGTGATTTGAAGGTAAAAAAAATTTTTAAATCCTATTGATGCGCACAAAATTGGCGGTAAAGGAATTTTAAAGTTTTTAACGTCGCACATAACAAAATTTGTGGACCGTTAATCCACTTGATCAACAGTTGTGGCAATATGAATAATTTTTTTTATTCCGCATAAGCAAAATTTGTGGACCATTCCTCAATCTAGGTCTCATTTAAAATGGTCAATCTCCGGGGCGACATTTTCCTCGCAACGGATCTTCTGTCCTACATCCTGTGCCATTATCTGTCCCACTTTTTATTATATTACTATTTCTCCTACATAAATATCATGTTTTAGTTCTTTTTTGTTTCTTTAAGATCCAATAACTATTAATTGAGTTATACACAAAATTTAACATACTAAAAAAATCAAAATGCATAAAAAATGAGATTTTTTATGAATTTTCTGCTGTATTTTTTAATTTTTTATTATATATTACTTTTTTGAAGCTGCTGTATTTATTTTTTACTCAATTAATAATTGTTGGATCTTAAGAAAACAAAAAAGAACTAAAACATGATATTTATGTAGGAGAAATAGCAATATAATAAAAAGTGGGACAGATAATGGCACAGGATGTGGGACAGAAGATCCGTTGCGCATTTTCCTTGATGCCGAAGTACATCATGTTTACAAAGGAAGCCAAAACCTATTCAGATTCTACAAAACGATATCTAGCAGAACTCCCACAACTTTGTTGGATGGAAGTTAATTTACAACAAATGCAAGGCATGTGCTTAATAAAGGACAACGTTCAAAAAGGAAATTCATTCCAAATATAATCCTATTCATAAGAAAATTTAATGCAATTTATCTTTAACAATTTTTGCAAATGCATAAAGGATATTTAATTGAAAAAACTGTTAATTAACATTTTAAGTGAATTAAAAATATCAATTTAATTCCATTTTGATTGGCGAATGGACCAATTTTTAGTCACATAAAATTCCATTGAAATATATTGAAATTACTGTATTGATAAGGGAAGGGTTGAGTTTGGTGATAAAATAAGAGAGATTATAAACAGGGGTGTCCATTGCTAGTAATCGAAAATTTGATTAAAAAGATTCCAGTAATTAAGGAATCGATTGTTTAAAACCAATATTCGATTACCTTCCAAACTTTAGTTTGGTGAATTGGATTGAAAAATCAGTAATTCAGTAATATCCAAAATTAAAAATGTCAATAGTGAATTAAAATATTTTATTTTTTTCTAAAAAATTGTTGTAACAATATAATATCCCATATGTTTTTGATAAAATTCAATCAACTTAATTCAAATAAACATGATATGCAAAAAAAAAAAAATCATAATCCTAACCCCTAACTCATAATCTCAATTCTTAAACAACATTGAAATAAACAAAAATTCTAAATTTAATTGTCAAACTAAACTCCAACATGCCAACTTCCATCAAATTTTGACTTCAAAGTGTAATTATAATTAAGTTAGCTAATTAGTAATTACAAATTAGTATTTAGTAATAGGATTGAGATTTAATCTTATATTTAGTAATAAATATATATATATTATATTATATTATAAAAATGTAATAATTTGGTTGGTAATCGATAATTCAGTAATATATTTTTAATATCCGTTCTCAAACCATTTTATCGAATATTATATTTCGATTTTTGCGAATTCCATTGTTTTGAAATTTGATCTAAATTAGATCAGCTGATTTTTTAATTTTTTCTGAAATATGAACACCCGTAATTGTAAGTAGGAGGTCTGAATTCAAGACCTCTCACTTACAAAAAAAAAAAAAAAAAAGTTGCTTTATTGACACTCCTATTATTTCTTAACTTTTTTTTTTAAAGTTAAATATTCAAGTAAGTTATTTCAAATATATAATTCACATGTCAAAGTAATATACGAGTATAGTATTCCAAGTAAATTAAAAAATTTCTTCTTCTTGTTATACAACATTGGGAAAGGCGGTATATGTCCTCATGATGTGAAGATTCAAAACAAATGGATTGAAGTTTAAATTAATTGAAGGGATGTCAAAGCAAAATATGAGTATAGTATTCCAAGTAATTAAAAAAATTTCTTCATGCTACACAACATCGGGAAAGACGGGCACATGTCCTCATGATGTAAATGCTCAAATCAAATGGGTTGAAGACTAAATTGATTGAAGGGATATAAGTTGAATTGATATAGTCGTTATAGGGCTAGCTACCCCTTAAATTTTGTTTCTTGCTTAATCTTTCTAGTTTGTTGAACTTCAATTATTTGCTAAAGACTTTTTTTTCTTCTCTTATCAAGTGCTTAACTTTAGTAGGGGAAAGGATACAGAAGCCTGTATAAACCAAGGGATTCGTGAATCATTGTAACAAATTGTTAGCAGTAGACTTCAACATTGCGTAATCTTGTTCCTACATATTCAAAATGTTAGAATATTATTAGCCTTAAAATCAACCTTTTATATTTTGTTTTGATTATGTATCAGCTTTTATGTTATCTAACACATTTAAAACATTTACAGTAGTATTATACGAAATTACTTCTCAGAACTTTGAATTTTTACTTTCAAAAGCCCCCGCGCACAATAGTATATTGAGAGAGATTTTGACATGTGTTTTCACGAAAAAAAAAATGGAATATGGTGGAAACAAAGCTGTAGAAATGGAATGTGAAAGGTGAAAATTACACTCGGCTTGAGATGAGGGAGTAATTTGAGGCAGCCAAGGCATGGTTTACTCTACGAAATCTATGAATCCCAGTTTGTACCAGGTGACTTCGGGTGATACTGGTCTGAGTTTTTGCAAAGCAGGCTTGACTGTATACACCCCCGAGTTGCTAGGTGTCCGTACAGTAGCGTCTTTTTCATTTGGGTTAAGGATTAGTTCACAAGGAGTAAGCTGCCGAAATCTTCTAACTTCTGCCACAAGGCCATTTCCACTCCCCACCATTAGAACTTTTTGCCATAGGGTCCAATTTTGACAGATTGAATCCAGTAAGCAAGTTCTCAGAAAAGTGCAAGTATAATGGATGCCATTGGTCATTCCAGAAGTTGGTATCTTGACCATTTCCAGCCGCCTGTTTGATGAAGCCTTGAGCTATCGTTCTCAGCTTTAAAAGTTTCCCCCATAATGTATCCTTCTTGGCTCAAATATTCCATATCCGCTTAACTACTTGAGGACCAAACATTGATTCCATAGAGTCAAGGCATGCACACCCAGGCCACCTCCTTTTTCTTTTGGCTTACATACATGATATATCCTTCCAGCTAACTCTGGCTCCAATCCATACTGCTGCTTTACTTCACCCGACCAGAGAAAGGAAGATACTATAAAAGCTTTCTATTCTTCTTCTAATGACTCTCTTTAGGCGGCGGAATAAATGTACTCGACTCGACCAATATATTTGAACACCAGCAAGTGCAGATTTAATAACTTGCAGTCTTCCTCCATGGCTGCTGATAAGATAAAGAGATCATCTGCGAAGGCGCGCAACATGGGTTGGTTGCACTTTGGGTGGTAGTGATCAAATCCCTGTTCAGCAATGTGCACAGTAACATAGAGATATATTAGAGACGCATAGATTTGGAGTTTCTAACGTAATTCCTTTTGTATTTATCATTATTGAGGGCAAGTCATTCATCACAATCAATGTAAAAATTAAAAATGGTAGAAACAACACAATTACCATAACTCAAAATATTGATATTAAAAAAAAAAGACTTAGCTCCTACACGATCATGGTACATTCATATATGAAATGAATAAATAGTTATAAAAACAGAAATTTTAAAAAACAAGAAATGTACGACATGCAATTCAAAATATCGACAAAATTGGAATACAATGGTACCCCTACATGCATCATGGATATAATATGAAAAGAATACCAACTAGTAATTATTAGTACTAATTATCATACATACTTCTTAATTTCTTTGTGGATAGAAACTTATAATCAATAATATGTTGGCCCAAGTCTTTTAAGAAGTGAAACTAGTTTAAGGAAAAAAGATTTTGCCAATAATAAATGAGCAGAGTGAGCAAAACCAAACTACTTCCTACGACCTCATGCATTTCCCCTTTATCCATCTTGGCTTTTACTCACCAAACTCAAAAGAGACAAAATGATGAAGAAAGCAAAAAAAACCCAAAACCCGGAGGAGGAGAAAGGCCAAAAGGACAAAGGGAAGAAGGGCAAAACAAACATTTGAGCAAACTCAATTTCGAAAAAATCACACCCAAACTCTGCATAAATACAAATGCATATTAACACTGGGCAAAAACCCAGGCGTCTTCTTCCCTCCTTCCCTTGCCTGCTGACGACCCAAAGGCAGTTACACCTTGCCTACATTTTCCTCATTGCCCAATTTCTCCCTCCCCCACTACTTACTTGTTCTTCTCCTACTAGGGTTCTCACGTTTCCCACCACCGCTTCTTTCCTTCTGGTTCTTTCTTCCTAGTTGTTACCGTCAATGGCTTTGGTTGGGAATTTTTTTCCCTTTTTTTTATCTTGGTGAGAAGGAGAAAGAATGGCTGCGCCGGGGGCGTCCTCAGTGGCTCCGATGGTGACGGACAAGGGGAAGAAGGTGGAGACGGAGACCACCGATGCAGCGAGAGGAGTGGAAGCGTACATTGGAAGCCTAATCAGCTTGATTACAAAGTCGGATATTCGATATGAAGGATTCTTGTTTCATCTCAGCCCGCAGGAGTCCATCATAGGCTTGAGAAATGGTTTCTAATTCCTTTCTTTTCCTTTTCTTTTTTGGTTTTCCTTCTTCGTTTTTTATTTTTCTCTGTTTATAATGTGTATTGCCATTGAATTGTACTTGTTTATCTTTGTGTATAGTCTTGCATGCAACAGTTCACACATACACACACGCACTCACACACTTGAAGTTCTTGATTTTTCTTTTCTTTTTTTTTTTTTCAATTTCATGTGATTTGCTTGTTGTTTTATTGATTGATGTACTGGTGAGTCTGTGATCATGCAAAAATGTTTTTTTTTTGTATATTAAAAAATTCAGATACTCAGTTGAACACACATGTAAAACTTTTTAAATCTTGCGTAATTTAATCGTTTCGACATACGAATTTGTGTTTCTATATGTCTGCATGTGCTAATTTTTACATGCAAAATTCACACATACTCCTACATACCCTTATACACATTGCCACTGACAGTTCTTCTTCTTCTTCTTCTTTTCTTTTTTCCTTGAAATTTGTATTTTTTAATTTTGTTTTTTTGTTGGTTTCCCCCTCATTTTTCGTTTGATTAATCATCATGGAAGAACTACTTATGTTGAATATGTCTGTACTCGTATATAGTATTTTTTCTTCAGCATAAAGTCTGTCCTTTGGTTCCCAAGAAATAAATAATTTTGCAAGCCTATGCAACTGCAAAATGTATCAAACACCAACTAAAGTATGGACAGAAAGCATGGTTGTATCTGACAATTTGAATCTATGATTTCTATACTTTTTCTTCAGCATAAAGTTGCAAATTTTTTTTAAAACAAATCATAGAATCAAATTGTCAGATACAGCTATGCTTTCTGTCCGTACTTTAGTTGGTGTTTGATACATTTTGCAGTTGCATAGGCTTGCAAAATTATTTATTTCTTGGGTATCATTGGTTTGCTTACATTATGGTTTAATATATTAAATGAATTTAACATTTTGATGCTGTACAATAATTGATTTAAAAACTGTTTTTGCTTAGATTATGTTTTAATTTGTTAGATGTATGTGCATTTTCATACAGTACATTGATTGTTTGACATATGTTTTTTTTATAATCAAGTATAGGAGTTGTACGGGAATATTTAACACGTATGTGTTGATGAGGCTTAAGGATAATGGAGCAACTTGTTTGCAGGGTACAATTTCTTCATAAGAAGTAATTCAAAAATATGTAAAATTTCTTGAATAAGTGACTGTATGTGGATTTTTAGTTACTGTATTGAATGTTGTGGAAAAGCACGTGTATCTCTCTGACCATACAGAAAAGATATTGTATGTGTGTGGTTTTGATAGATCTACTAGAAGTACACTGTAAGTTGTTTAGGGCAGGATTATGCATTTTATGTCCTTAGGAAATCATGAAGATACAAGGGGATTATTCCAATTCAAAGAAGAAAAAAATTTGAAAGACATCGCCAGGGTGTTTGTGGGGGGAGGACAAAAGAATTTCATCGATTTCAGTGAGTTCCTTAAGGGTGGAAGAAAATGATTGAGAGGAGAGATATGAAGGCCTAACTCAGGGGAATGAAGAAGAATATGAAATGGGAGGATGAGGTCAAGGCAAGCTCTCATGAAATGCATGCATATTTGTATATTGATCAATGCAGACAGAAAATTTTCCACAACCCTTTGGATGTTTTACGTAGCATGCATGGATACTACCGCGAAATGCATGTCGGAAGCCAGTCTCATTTTTCTGGTTTAAGACTTCTTTGAGTAGATGCATTACTTTAACTACTCATATTTCTTTTCTTGCTTCCTAAACTTTGATGCGGTTTTTCAGCACATCATTCCAATGCATTTATCGTTTGGAACTGAACAATCTACTGATAGATATGTTGCTGCTTAACTTGTTAAGCATATGGATCTTCATATCAGTGGTTCAACTACTTTCCCTTACATATATCCTTCAGAACATCCAGTCTCATGACTCTTTCCTACCAAATACAGTTGTTTCAGGAAACACATTTAAAGATTGCATTGTATGCTCTGGACAAGTGGAGAAGGATCTAGATGTGTGATATAATGTCTCAGACTCATTTGGTTACTTTATAAGAGTCTTCTGTGTTTATGATATGATTCTGTTTCCATCTGTGACACAGTTTATAAGATTGATCTAGTTGATGTCCTTTCCCATTATTACTTGATCTCATGAACTTCAGTTTCTGTTTATAGTGATTTTTCTTTATTTATTGGCAGTAAAATCTTTTGGAACGGAGAGACAAAAGATGGATGGTACCCAGGTTGCACCCAGTGACAGACTTTATGAATACATATACTTCCGAGGGACCGACATTAAGGTAAAATTTATTTTGACTGGATCTTTCACACACTACATTTCCTATTTCGATACCTAATGGGTTTAAGCAGTTGTCTAGGACAAATATTCGATGTTTTGTGAGTTGTCTTGAAGTTTTCTGTTTAGAATTTGAATAAGATGCTGTGAAGATGTTAACAAATGTCAGTTCCTTTTCTCAGAATCATGAAACGTCATTCGCACTGGTAACAATCTTCGTTTTGCTTTGGCTATACTGTTGGATAATGGTAAGGCAGTTCCAAGTGCTGCAGAATCATTAATTAAGTTCATATGACTGACCTTAGTGCCCTTTAACAAACACCCAAGAATGAAAGGTTTGGACGATTGGAAGAGTCACTACTTGTTGGAATTTTTCCTCGCATTTTGTCCAGGAGAGCCAATTAAAGGGGAAGAGTCAAGAGACCTCACCTGAAATTCTTCCTGTTAGATTCATTTGGACCTGAAAGTTTAGTGCCTGTACATTTTAACACTCAAGACTTCTGTGCTTAGAATTAAAGAACAATGCAAAAATAAACACACTATCTCCCATTTGGCATTCTCTTGTTCCCCTTGCTTTATCTCGGTGTAGGTCCAAGAAGCTTCATGCACTGGACTTAAAGAAAGAAAATCCACCTCACATGTTTGACTGGTATAAGACTTCACGACATGTTTAAAAATTACAGGAATCAAGGGTGGTCAATAATGTGTGAGTAAAGATTTGAATCTGGATTTTTAGTCGAGCTGGTGAATATGTTCACTCCTAAAGAGTTATTTTGGTCTTCCCTCTGGTTTTTTGATGGAGAACTTATTTCTTTTTCCCAGGGGCTTTCATTTCTGAGATTTTCTGTTGATAAGTAAGCACAGTTTATCTGAAGTAATATCTGTATCATTGGGTTTCCATATATTTCTTTTTTTTCCCTCACACTAGAGTTCATTTAGTTCACTTTCATGATAATATATGCAATTGCAGGCACCAACATTTAGTATGCCCAAAAAAAAAAGTTTTAGTATGCCCATTTTCCTTTTAGTTGCTTTAGCGATAAAGTTTAGTTACATTGATCAAAGGAAAGGTTGTCTTCAGGTAAATTGGAAGTCGAGGACTGAGTACATGCATATGATCTCTCTGCTCATTAGGAGAAAGCTTTTTACATGCAACATTTCATCATGAAATTCACAAGCCTGTTTGGTGCTGATATTCTTTCTATCTGCTACAAATGCTTTTTATTGTAACTATTGTTGCTTCACCTTGCAGGATCTTAACTATCGTTGCTTCACCTTGCAGGATCTTCAGGTTATCTCTTTTCCACATGTTCAGAGTACACCAACTTTACCTGATGATCCTGCCATTATACAGGTATGTCTGTTCAGGATGATTGGACTAATATTTTTTATGCATCTTGCAAATGAATCTTAACTGTAACGTAAATTTGTGGTGCAGCCACATCATTCTAACCCACCATCTACAAATATCAGTTTGGCTTCTTCAAGTGCCTTGGTAGGTTCAAATCCTAGTTCCAATTCTCATTTGGGAGTTAATGTTCTGCCACCTGAAGGAAATACAGCTCCCCGTCGATCCATGGAGTTATCTGACTCTTGGGCTTCAGTAATTCCTCTTCCACCAGTAAACATAAATGGGCCTAGCATGCAAAGTTATTGGCCTGGATTTACTGGGTTCCCTGGGGAAAAATCTCATCTTCAGCAGATAACTTATCCGCCGCAACCCCAAGGCTTATTGTTACCAAATTCAATTCAGCAGCAATTGCCACATCCGAGTGTGAACGCATCCTTCCCCGGAAATGCATTAAATTTCATTGAACTTCCGCAGAACTTGTTGCCACCTGCTTGTTTTGGTTCTGTGAATTTAATATCTACATCGCCACTGCCTTCAACTGTGCAATATAGCCATATACCTCTTTCTACATTGCTTTCCAATCTATCCTCCACACCAATGTCAAGTAACATTTCCAATGCCCTTCCTACAGATCAACCCCTTTCGATGGAAGTGGTTGATTCTGGCTCTGAAAAAGAGCCTTCGTTGGTAATCGCTTCCAATGTGAACTCTGCAGTACCTCCATCTAACAACCAAGCTCAGTCCTTGCTTGGCCCTGCTCCATTTCCATTGATATCCAAATTCACATCAAGTTTTGTGGGTTCATCCACCACTCCTCATGTGAGGGGATCAAATGTATCTCCTGCAATCCCAGGTTCATTTTGGGAGCGAAGGCCAGTAAATGCATTGTCTCCTCACAATTGTACAGATGGGAACAGTAATTTAGGATCACCATCCAACCATCAGCCATCAGATTTGCAGAATATTGAAGAACTAGCAATAGAACTGCCAAAATCACCAGCTCGAAAGGTATGCACTTCCCTCCTCATTTTTGGTGCTAAAGGTGTTATTGGCCATGATCAGAAATGGAGATAATAAAGGTGCTAGCATGAATTCACATTAGTTATTAGGAGTTAACTTAATTTTCCTTTATAGGTATGCACATTTCTCTTCATTTTCCGTGCTATAGGTGTTATTGTCCAATGATCAGAATTTGAGAAAATAATGATGTTAGCTTGAATTCGCATTAGTTATCAGCAGTTAGTATAATCTTCTCACGTAAGGCAAGCAACATGCCCATTCAGTTAGTATGGCCAAAGCAGTTGCTGCAGTTCATGACCATCATGTTGAGCTTGTATCAGGAAAATTGCAGTTTATGTTGTAATGATGGTATTTCAGACTTGATCACTGAGAGAAATTTTGTTAAGTTAAATTATAAATCAAATGTACCCAATTCACTTGGTCATGTCTCTAATCAATAGCTTGTCAAATTTCTCATTCAACAGTCAACAAGACATGAATTTGATTTTCCTTGTGATAAAAAGTAGCAATAACATGAGTTGCTTGAGTACTGTGCATGAAAATTTTCTCTTCATTGTTTCTTTAGCTGATTTCTTCATTTCATTGTCGGGAGATATCAAAATTTTTTCTGATTGTGATTTTAACTGTAGCTGTATGATCCTGCATCATCATCTCACCCTGGTAGCCAGCACCATGGACAGGTTCAAGGACGGGGTCGAGGAGATTTGGTTCATTTTATGCCTTTCTTGATTGATTTTCCTTTTCATAGAGAATGTTGTATACTACAATTGGAAGGATTTTCTTACATTTCTTTTTGTGCATTTTCTCTTGTGCAGATTTATGGAGATATGCATCTCCGGTACCAGAGTAATAGAGATCGTATGCTTGGAAGGGGTCGAGGAAATTTGGTAAATTCATATGTCTCTCTTACTGCATTTATGCACACTTCCCAAACCTAACTGAAAACATCAATGTACAAGTCAAAGGAAGGCAGGCAGTTCATAGATAGATATCTAGGGTCAGAGAAGAGAAAGAAAATGACTTCATGCTGTTGATTGGTTATATTGAACCTTGTTAATTATCATATCCAAAAAAAATTTTTCTGGGGGAATGTAATGCATTTTTCCACTGATTTCTTTCATTAAAAAATATATGATATTGATAATGTCTTTTGTGCTTCTACAATTTGGTTAGCCAAATAGAGCTTTTTCACACAATTATCAGACCTGTAGAGGTCATCCAGTTGGAAGAGGAAATCCGGTAAATACCATGTCCTTCTAATTTTCCCTAATTTCCTGTTAAGCATTGGAAATCATGAACTTCAGTATTTTGCTCATACTCTACATATCATAATCAAATGTTTTTTGGATGTCTAATCTTCCAGCTGATTGGCACTGCTTCATACCGTCACCAGGCTCCTAGAGGCCAGGGAAGAGCGAATGCGGTAATTTTGTGTTGCATTTTATTTTCATTCCTTCTCACATACATACATACATACATATATATATATAATCAGAGTCTGCTTAATTGTTATTTTTCTCTTTTTACGTTAGTTTCTGTCTCCTCTTATGTTCTTGTACTCATGTCTAGCTAACTTTGTTTTTTCTGATTTATCCATGCTCGTACTGTTTAATATTATGTTTTTGGCCAGCCAAATGCTGCTGGACCATATTATCGCCGCCATGGTGGGAGTCCTGCATGGGGAAGCAGTGAGGTAGGAGTACTTTACAATTCAAATTTAGATTCCAGAATCCGTTCAAGTTACCTCATTGCTGACTTATGTCATTCTTTGTTTTTGTTCTGTAGGCTGACGCCAACTTTACTGAGGATTTTGACTTTGAGGCAATGAATGCCAAATTTAATAAAAAGGAGATCTGGGGTCTTCTTGATAAAGCCAAGCAAGGTGGATCAGAAGATAACAAAGAAGATGAAATAGGGCGTAAAGGAAAAGAAGCAGTAGATGAATCTGGAAATGGACTGCCGAAGCTAGACAATAAGGTGGGCCAATTGTCTGCCTAATTAGAAAAAGTTTTACACTCGTTGCTTATTCTCCATAAGTTGTCAACTTCTGTTTCCTGAAGTCTTTCACCAGCTAGACTGTCACTTCCTTTTCCAGAGCGCTTACTATAAGGATGACTTCTTTGATTCACTTTCATGCCCTACCCTGGATGGTGAGTCTTACAGAGGGAAGGTTTCAGAGCTTAGAAAGACAGATGACGAGGTAATGCATGTTTCAGATAGAAGTAGTCTTCTGGTATCTGTTTTTGGTCAATTACTGAATTATACATGCATTTGAATCTTTCAGAAAATTGGCGAGATTCTGCAACATCGAAGGGATCATGGCATTCAGGGGCCATATAGGGGAGGGAATTCACAGGGTTCCTACCGTGGAAGGGGGTATTACAATGCAGGAAGAGGCCATGCGAAAGCAGCTTGGAGCCGTGCAACTTAAATAAGCTAGCTTGCTCTGTTTGTGGGGTTGTAGAAGCAGCATGCCCTTAGTATTTTGTGTTGTATTGAAACTCATCAAATTTGTACAGTGATGTTTGTATTGTCATGAATGTTAGCAAGGGCAGGTTTTGCTCTCAGGTAGCTGGGTCAGAACCGTGCCCAAAGCTTTGTTGCGAACAATATGTATGATATCTAAAGGGCAGGTAAGACTCAGGAACAATAAAACAGAACTGCCTGTTGTTACTTAGACTTATAGGAACAAATGAACGGGCTGCTGATCTGTGTAATATATTTAGTCATATAAGTTTGACAATTTTAGGTGAAGTAAAGAACGTCTGTTTGAACTTGATGATGTTCAAGCACATGTCAAATTGCTTTTAGTTCTGTTGCAGGTTCTTACTTGAGATGGCAGGGTTACAGGTCAGTTGACTGGAGTCTTAGTTGATATATCATTCCAAGCTTGTCCTTGACATTCAGTCACGCTGTTTGAGAGTCCTGGGCTCTTGGCGCCGAGAGGTCATGGTCAGCATTTGTCCTAGTTACTGAGTCAGAAAACAGGTGCGTGATTGAAGCAAGAGCAGATCCTTTGTCTAGTTGGATCTCTATGTTCCTGCTCGTTGTTCGAAATACATTCTCCCCGGATCTCATTAGTTTTGTGTAAGAAATCCTTCCGTTTATTCCGAAAGAATACTCAAATTCTTTCAGTCTTGTGGAGGTTATTTTCCTCCTGTCTTGGTTTCTTTGATGGGGAACCAGATAGCAGAGTTGTTCTGCATTTTCTACAGGGTATCTTCCTTGAAACATGTATATGACTGAGGGCAACGTTTGCCATCATATAACCTGAGAAACCTTGAAAACCGTTGGTTTCATAACTCAATAGCCTCTACCCTGAGCATTAAACCCCTGAAGTTCTTGCACCTTAACCTCTAAAAAGGAGTATGATCTACAACAGTGTACTGTAGCCTACCAATGCATCCGCGGTTAATACTTTTCTTTTGTTTTCTTCTTTTTTTAAAGCATCCTGTCAATACTTGTTCTCACAAAAATGAACTATTCTATTTGTTGTCTGTTGAACTCCTTTTACAATCTTTTTTGTGTAGTTTGTAAAAAGTTTCATACCGTACATAGAAAGCACATAAAAGCTAGAACAGCAATTTAGCTTTAATTCCACAAGTAGGATAGCAAATTATTGGCCCTAAGGATCGTTTTCTTTTTCATCTTTCTCTCCTCCTCAACATCCACACAGTCAAGTGAGGGGCTAAATTTACATCTCTCAATCGTAAATAGTCTAGCATTTTAATCACTTATTTTAACCTATTTTAATCACTAAATTTGCATGATTACATTAGAGATAAAACTAAAATTTTATCAATTATGATCTAGGATCTATTTGAAGCTCGAATATTGGTTTCAAGAATGGGCAATTAAGTCTCCATCCATCCAATCAAAGCGGCAAGAAAGAAAATTTTGGGCATTAACAAATAAACCTTTAAACTGCATGCATGCCCTTAAAATTTCAATACTTGGGAAGGACAAAACAACACCAAACTTATTGAGAAACTGTAGAAACTCTATGACCATGTAAAGACCTTTAAGTACTTTTTCGATGATGTTACTCAGACATAATCAATCAGCAAATGGGGAAACTTCAAGGATTCTTAATCCCTAAACCCCAGTGGAATCACCAGGTCCAGAATATTGGAATTTCAAGACCCTTCCCTACTGTGGTGGATTGGGATGTGGGTTGCGTTATTGGAGCGTCGTGGTGTCAGTTCCTGCGAATGAGTGTAATTTTGTAAGAGATCGTAGAGGACAGAAAACTTTTATGTACTTATTCCCTCTTAAATCAATTTTTTTTTCAGACTTTTGAAATTAGTTAATTAAACCTAATTTCAGATTTAACCCCAAAAGTCGGCAACTCTTGAGACAAACCAGGGGACTTAACTACCCAACCCCGAAGAAACGATGTGGGACTACGGAAAAGTTAGTAGGACAACCTCTACTAGACCTTAAAGAATTGGGCTAAACTGAAAAATATAAAATTTGGCTAATTGTTTGGATAAACAAAAGTACAGAGAATCCAGCAGGCCAAATCACTTGACGACATTAAAACTTTTTGTCTGGGCACTAATGGGAATTTTAAAATGGTGATGACACAATCAAAAACCACAACCAATTTTATTTATTTATTTGTTTGCATCTTCTTGTACTTAAATCAGCATGATCTCTGCATGCAATGACAATTCTTGAAATGAGTGCGATTAATATTTGTAAAATCATGAGTGTGATATGACAGAAGATTATTGTCTTTTTTATCATGCAATGTAGTTGCATCCCTCAAGATCCCTTTTCCCTACAATACTACTGTTCTTTTTCTTTTTATAACACCGTCCATATTAATTGCCTCTTTCTGTACCTGGTAACTCTTTATGGTTTATCCTTTGTACGACAGTTAAAGTGTCCATTCACCCGTTAAAAGAAAGGGCTGTCCATTCATCTTCTGTCCAAGACAGAAACAAGAAGAAGAAACAAAAAGAGTTAATGTTGGTAGTCTAACAACTAGAGAAGAGAAAAAGTTAAAAGCAGATAATTAAACCAATCATAAGTTGGGATTTGATTGTAAAAAGAAAAATCTCAAGCTAAGTTTTTACTGTCCGAATAGAAAAACAAAAAAAAAAAAAAAAAGAATCATTAAGAGGCTGAAAATGTTAAAATTGAACTTCAATGGGCAATAGCAAGTTGATTTTGATATAATCAGATTTTGCAAAAACTAGAACAAGGCCGTAGTCTTTCTTATTTTACTTATAAGATGTTTAATCTCATAAAACTTCCATCCTTGCTTCGAGTTCAATGGTTCAATAATAGCAAATTTGTAATGCAACAATTTCTTTCACTTCAATTTCAAGAGGTAGTCTTAACTTAAGCCAGCAGACCACCCTACCTTGATTTTCCCCTAATAAAAGTGGTATTAGATTAGATTAATGTATTGATTAAATGGAGTCTGCAGGTATCAAATAAACTCTGCCTATCCCCTCTGGCTTCGGGCACAACCAAACACACACACACATTGGTAGAGTATAAAGGGTGACAAAATCTGACAAAGGGATCCCAGTCAATTCTATAAAGTCCATTTCTTGTTCCTCTTATCCTCTCTGGCGAACCATTTCATAATCAGAGGATCCCATTAGAGAGTCATTTTCAGGTGTCCATTTCTCATATTTCCGCAAGCAATCTCCAAAAATATACTACCCTTTTTACCAGCTACAGACAGAAACTTCTACGTTAACTAAGTTACAACAAAGGTAAAAGAACCTTCTCCCAATCAATCCCTCCATTATTGAAGTTCGCAATCCTTTTTTTTTTTAACCCCTACGGAAGAAGTCTTGCTAGCTAGTCATAGGAATTTAAGTGCAATGGATGCAAGAAAAATAGTGGTGGTTGTGGAAGATGTAGATGTGGCGAGAACAGCCCTGCAGTGGACTTTACACAATCTTCTTCGTTATGGGGATTTGATTACTCTGCTCCATGTTTTCCCATCAACAAGATCTAGGAACAAGAACAAGCTCAGACTTCTCAGGTTAAAGGGCTTCCACTTGGCTCTTTCCTTCAAAGATATCTGCAACAATTTCCCAAATGTAAGTGGCAAGATCAAATTCCTGCAGGACCTTTTTTTTTTTTGTTTATTGATGTAGAAGATAATTTGGTATGGTTATGATTAATGACCAAGTGTATGATTTAGGATTATAATGGTTGCAGACCAAGACTGAGATTGTTGTGACTGAAGAGGACCAAGAAGGAGGAAGGATTGTGACCATTGTTAGAGAGCTTGGAGCTTCTGCTCTTGTTGTTGGGCTTCATGATCAGAGCTTTCTGTACAAGTAAGTAGTGTTAAAAATTCTTTCTTGGAAATTGAATCATAACAATGATTGAGGAATAGATGATGGAAATCATGAGATTGAAAGCATCTTCGAAGTTTGAACTGATCAAAACAGCTGTGGCTGATGGAGATGAATGATTGATTGGTTAAGGCTGCCTGCCATAAGGCTTGATTGGTCAACGTTCAGTTCACTTCCTTGTTTCGGTCCATAGATTGATTCACACGGTTTTCTACGTTGCTGACCTGCTAGGCTTCAATAGAATATGCTTTCTTATGTTTAATTTTTTGCATTAAAATACAGGAATTTTGTACATTTGCACTTTAGAGGCAAATGACACGAAACTATGGTAGGAAGCTGTAATGGGTTTTCTGCTTTTTGTGTAAAAAGAAAAAGGAAAAAAAATTTTAGAAAAGGGTGAGATTTCTGTGCCTGGCTGCATTAGGTGCAAAAAATTTGGCTCACAGGAAATATGTGGAGCAGATATGAGAATTTCGTGATATGGCAGGAGTAGTGCCATAGCTGCTTCTTAGTGTAGTGTATGGTCCATAGGCGTCTTTAAATGGACATTAGTTTATAATTTAATTAAGCATAATTCATACATTTTAACCTTTAAGGATCAAAATACAACTTTTTAATGCAGCATTCCCCACCCCCCCTCCCCCACCCCCCCCAAAAAAAAAAAGGGTCGATGTGGGAGACCTACACATAAATTAATGGTTCAGTTAGCTACCAAATGCAAAAGCCCTCAACTGTCATGTTGACCGGGACTTTGATCTTGATGCTTACTAACCTGAAGCATGTGGTTTCTCATGCTTTTATGTTAAAAATCAACAAAATTTCTCATGCATTTTTAATTAGTTAGAGTTGCACAGCTGCCAGCTTTTCTTTAAAATATTGAAATGGTCGGCAAGAATCAAGAATGGAGGGAGGGGGCTAAATGGTTCCGGTCCCCTGATGGAGGATAGGACGAACTTGACTTACACCTAGACTAGGTAATTCTTCCTCATATGGATCAATCTTTTATGTACTAATCATGTTTATACACTATCGTCATCAGATATATAACAATTAATTTGAATTTAAATTTCAAGTTTTTTAATTTTGCACGTATCCTGTATCCAACCGTGAACTATAGTTCAGGACTCTCTCTCTCTCTCTCTCACTCTCGGTATATATGGAAGATTCTGCATCATGCAAGCTGCTCAATCAAGAACCTCTATGCCTTGATTGGTTGTCCTCCACTTTCGTTGTTGTGTATTGTAACGTAGATTCAATGAGCCTGGAAATTTTACCTGTCCCATTTTTTTACTTCATGCAATTCGGGCTACGAAAGTTGTCTCAGTCAAAATTATGTGTGGTACTGTATCCATTCATGGAGATGAGGAGCTTTCATTCAAACCCGAAACTTCTTCTTTGTCTGAAACACTAAAATGACAATAATATATTATGTGGGTTTAGGTTGGCAACGGACCACAACAATATTGTGAACGCTTTGAATTGCAAAGTCCTAGCCGTCAAAGCCCCAACATCGATGGCGACGAGGACTATTTCTGTGCCGGATAGTTCAACCAACATGGACTTCTCCCAAATTGAAATTTCTGCATTAAGGTAATATAACTAACTAATTCTATTGATCTTTTGGCATGGCAAAAGTTTCTCACCTGCTCCAGGCAGTGAAAATGGACCTCTATGGTCATTGGTATTCAAGGACTTCTATCTAATACTACTATAATCCATCAAAATAGATCCTGATTCCACCGATCAAGGTTTCACTTAGATTTGATCAGCCTTCGAGATTTCAGACAATGGTCAACAACATTAAATAAGTGACCTTAATTAATTTTGCACAATTGACATTTCTATGGGGACTTTAACGGGTCTTTTATTTTAGTTTTTTAAGTTAAAGGATGGCAACTTTCATTTTACCTGTCACCCAAAATGGGATGGCTAGCGTTGAAGGAAAAAAAAAAAAAAAAAAGAAGATTTTTCTAACAAGTGCCCTCGTTAATACTTCTAGACATGCACATATTAATAATTATTATTCTCTTTTATATATATATATATATACTTTTCCTATTTAGTCTTGCCTATCCTCCCTTATATTTATTTACTTTTTCCAATTAATCTTATATTTTAAAAAATATAACACCTGAAATATATTCTAATGGGTACCTGTTAGACAAACCGGAAAAAAAAAAAAAAAAAAAAACATGTTACCCCTAGTACTACAGTAGGACTCAATTTAGACATCCTTAGGGCTCTTTCAGTTTTGCAATATTTTAAACCAAATCATTCATGTTCCATTCGACAGTGATCTCATTGACTACCTAGGCACACGTCGCCACCACATCCAGGTCAACTTGTGGCATAAATTGTACCTATCCATTTTTCTCCTTTTTTTTTTTTTTTGTTTCACATACAATAGAATGGATGCTAACATCAGAGTAAGATTTACGTTAATGATGGTACGTTGGGATTCTTGACATGTTATTGATAATGTTGCTCAAAAATTAGAATGCTTATTTTGCAGCATACCAGAGATTCCTCCTCAAAAAATTCCTTACCAGCTTTGTCCAGACCCTTCGGCCATTATATGGAGATCAAGAAGAAGTTTAAGAAGAAAAATTTGACCATTCCTTCTTCAAAATAGTTAACTGATGGATGATGTAACAGTTGTTGACTCACACAGCACATGGAAAATAGAAACTAGAAAAATAAAAAAATACATATATAGTCACAGAGCTGCTTGCACTCAACACACTCTTCTGATTGAAGAAGGTCTCATCGTGGCAGCAGCTTGAACTTGTATCTTAGACGTGGATTGGAAGAGCGACTTGATCACGCTTTGAATTTACCCTTCGGCGCGCCTTCCATAGGGGATCTGAAGGCGTGATTGGAAGCATGGAAACTGGAAAGAGCCAAAAGTGCTTTCACTATTTCTGGGTTGGGGGAGGTGGTGGGTGGGGGGGGGGGGGGGTCGAGGGAGTTCAAGAAGGATCATTCTTAGATGTAGTTGATTACCTCAGTGTAATAGTTATAGTTCACGCTTTAGAAGGAAATACATGAAGGCATAAAGATTGCAATGTGTAATTGGAATTCCAAACGATGCTATGGTTATTCAGTTATTGCTTTTGAGGTCAAAATGCTTAATTCATGAGACAAACTTGGCAAGATTGAAACTCAACAATAAAGTTCAATTATGCACAAACTCTCGCTTTAACTTTTTTTTTTTTTTTTTTTTGAATTAGAGGCCCTGAATTCTAACATCTTTGCTCCTTTTCACTTCTTAAATTTCACTTTCTCTAGAGCTACAAACGAATCAAATTACTTGCGAGTTAATTCAGCCAACATCAAAATCAAGTCAACTAAGTTGAGCTGTCAAACTCGAACCGGGCATATAGAAACTCTACGCATTAACTCGCAACCAAACTCAAATATATATATATATATATATATATATATATTTATAATTTTAATCATAAAATTACACATATATCCTCAATATTTTTATTTTTTAAGAAAAAAATCTATTATATTCATTTTAAAAATAAAATAATTATTTTTTTAATTTTTTGAGCTTGAGTAGGCTTGAACTCAAGTTCAACTAGGTTTGAATCTGAAATCGAATTTGAGTTTTACATTGAAAACTTGTCGAGTTTAAGTTTGATAAAGTTGAGTTGAATTCAGCTTGATTAGACCAAAACTTGATTCGATTTCACTTGTTTGCAACCGTACTCCTCCCTTGCTAGAAATATTTTGAAAAAAATAATTGTAGAAGGTAAAAAATTGTCTTGTAGCCTCTAAAGTAATCATGAAATTCTAATAGGCTTCAAATATCAAACATGGTATCTGAAAAAATTCACTTAAAGCTTTAATTTCTGTATGGGTGGTAAAAAACTTGAAGCTTTTGGACTGGTGAGCACCACCAATACATTAACACTTGGTGGAGTGGGAGTCAATGGTTCAAAACTTGCCTCCCACCAATTCGCCACATTAAAAAGTGACTCTGTTTAAAAAATTCAGATGAGTGCGTAGTACACCCGTATAGTTCGATAGTTATTCAGTCCCCTTCGGGTTATTCTTGAATCTCTTCAGGTCCTTCTCTTCTCATAGTGTAGGAATCTATAGTATCAACCAAAAAAAAAAAAAAAAAAAAACAAGAGTTGAGATAAATCACTAGGTCAGCAAAATCATGGGGTGCTTTAGGCTTTTAGCATTTGCATTTTTTGAAAATTTTTCAACAACTAAGCTGGGCTTGTGGGCTAGCTGGACCGTGGGGCTCAATTAAACAAAAGCCTGGAACAGCCGCCTCAGGCCGGCTTGAATCAACTCTCTTGTATGGTTTTTCGACTTCAGCTCAACTCAAGCCCGAGCATTTTCCAGAGCCACATGCACAAATGGAAATGGTCCAACCATCTTCGTACAACTCAACTCAACAAGCTCAGCTGGGCTTTTTTTTTTGTCTTGTTTTTTTAATCTTCCAGTGGCGTCAGAACGCCTACCAAACACGTCGTTTGAGCCGCCGTTTCAAAAGGCGTTACTACTCTATTCCGAAGGTGCAAGGTAAGGGACTAAAGAGTAAAACGAGTTTTACATGTAAGACCTTGAAAATTAAAGTTTCTTGGAAAATTTTCATTTTAGTTGAATTATTTCCATTGAATCTATAGATGTTATTAACTTTTACTTTTTAAACTATAGGTGTAAGTATTTGGTTACTATAAGCCTGAATCTTAGTAAAAAAGAAACTACAATTCGTGGAATCCTCTCGACCATAGAATAAGAAGAATATCTAAATGAATAAGAAAATTGTGCAAATTGAGTTCATGAGTAAAAAGCAAATTAGAAAGATTGATTTTGTGAATAATATCAGCGAATTCGAATTGAGGATAAAAACTTCTTAAAAAATATTGCATGATTTCGTAAGAAAAATATTACAAATTTAATATGCAAATGTACCAAATGTACAATTTTCAACTTTTGATCCATATGCTTTGTAATAATTTCAATTCGATTTTTCATTTTTCAATTCAAATCACTTTGATTATTTATAATTTGATTTCATATCACTATTATTACATTTTTATAATTACATTCATCATCTTTGAGAACTACTATATATTAGAAACAACAAGCTATGTAACTATAGAAAACCAAATTCAAATGAAACATAATCATCGAGAGTGTGAGATTGAACAAGGGAAAAATGAAAAGAATTTGAACAATGTCCAAATGAAAAAAATACAAGAGGCTAAAATACAACCGACGCAAAAGTCACGGGGGCAAAAACTGCAATTATCCCCTTTGGTTTGGTTGTCTTAGTCTAATTAGTGGCGTCACGGCTCCGCTAACCCAACAGCGTCGCCGATCCCTTCTCTCTGTGCCAGAGACATCTCTCCTCTCTAATCACAGATTTCGTCTCAGTCGACTCGCTCACACCACTTTCCCTTTTTCGGCTTTGGCTCATTTCAACTCAAAAATACCACTCAAGACTCATATTCAGTCCCCAGCAGCAGCAGCAGCAGCAGCAGCAGCACCAGCAGCAGTAGCCACAGCTTGCAGATCCCAACTCTACCCTCTTAACTCCCCTCTCAGCTCAGCTCAACTGATCCTTCCAGCTCCCTTTCCAACAAGCCCCGACTTCAAATTCCCCTCCTCTTTCCTTCCGTTTCCCTCCCTTTTTCCTCACCTCCTCCATCAACTTCTTTTCCTTCCCACTCTTTCAAAATCGCACACTGCAAGAGAGAAATGAAATGAATCAATGATGATCTTCTCTTCTACCCTTTGTTATTTCTGAGCTTCTCAGCTAATCAAGAATTTGCTTGTAAAACTTTGGCAATACTTTTCACCATTTCAAGATCCAATTTTGATGCTTGAAATTAGCTCCAATTCAGCTTCCAACCAAAACCCATGAATTTTCAGGTATATGTTGTTGTACAGGCTGGTGTATACGAGTGACTGTGATTGTGTTGAAGCAATGGTTCTGTTCTTGAAAAACTTTTATGTCTTAGTGTCTAAAATGCAGGAGGAACCGTCAGTGGGAAATCTAGTGCAGCAGCGAATGTGATGGACTGGGGTGTCAGCAATGCCTTCAAAACTTTGAAAGGTAAGAGCAGGACTATTTGCCTCCTACTGGGATTTTAATGGGACTGTTTTCATCTCGACAATGTACTTCTTAAATATCAGGAGACTAGTCCTATTAGTCTTAATTATTATGTTTCGTTTGGATGTCATTATCACTTCTTCTTTATGCAAACTGTGCAATATCTGTTATACTAATCTTGAGAGGTGCATCAAGATTGCAGCCTGCAAGCAAAATTGAAGCTTGACAGTTCCTTCTTGTGTAGATTTGTACATTGAAAATTCATTTCTTGTCTAGTTATTCCAAGAGAGAAAACATTATTTGAGCTGTTGCATCTTTTGTCAATAATGTGATCAAATGGGAGTTTTCCTTGTATCTTGGACCAGAAATGGAACCAAAGTCATTGGCAATAATGGATGGATCAATCATTCCAAGCATTGATCCAACAGATACTGGTTTAAGTTCCTCAGAGAAGGGGAATGCTATTCTTGCTGGAAAACCAAGAAAAAAGACGATGACGTCAGTGTATCTCAAGTATTTTGAAACTGCTGCTGATGGCAAAAGTAGGAGGTGCAAATTTTGTGGACAGAGCTATTCTATAGCTACTGCCACAGGTAATTATTCCTTCACCGAGGCATAGAAACATGTTTCAACTTCGATAATTCACATGTCTTAACTGTAAAGACTTGGCCTAGATTTGCCCTTAGGACTCAGAAGAACTTGATTAGCTTGGATGCTGAAATTTGTAATTAGTATGCTGAAACTGCATTAACGTTTTATTTTAGGACTTTATAGATTAGAAAGCTGAATCATTTTACCAGAGCTTTCTTTAAACGGCTTACTTTCACATTCTACATTATCGATTTAGCCTGAGATATATGCCAGTGCGTATAGTTGACAGTCAGCCTTCTCCTTGATAAAGGAAACTTGGGAAGGCATCTCAGTAATCGCCATCCAGGATATGATAAGGTGGAAGATCTTTCAAATCCTACTACATATCCTAATCCTGTCACGGTAGTGAAGAAGCCTCAGCCTCAAGTAAAAACAGCTCAAGTGGAACTTGATCATTTGAATTGGTTGCTTACCAAGTGGCTCATTGTGGCATCTCTTCCTCCGTCTACTATGGAGGAAAAGTGGCTGGCAAACTCATTCAAGTTCCTCAATCCATCAATGCAACTATGGTCAGGGGAAAGGTTCAGAGCAGTACTTCATGAAGTTTTCCGGAGTATGCAGGAAGATGTGAGGGTTATTGTTGATCAGGTTTCATCAAAAGTATCCATTACTCTTGATTTCTGGACTTCATATGAGCAAATTCTTTACATGAGTGTCACTTGCCAGTGGATAGATGAAAACTGGTCCTTTCAGAGGGTTCTACTTGATGTTTGTCACATTCCTTGCCCTTGTGGGGGTACTGAAATATATGACACTCTATTGAAGGTTTTGAAGTTCTATAATGTTGATAACAGAGTCCTCTCCTGTACACATAATAACAGTGAAAATGCTCTACTTGCATGCCACACTCTAAAAGATGATATGGATGGCCAGAAAATGGGCCCCTTCTTCTATAACCCCTGTGCTGCTCATACTTTGAGTTCAATCATAAATGATGGATTAAGAACTACAAAGTCGATAATCTCAAAAATTAGGGAGTTCGTTCTGGAGTTGAACTCTTCCTTACAAATGTCTGAGGATTTCCTGCAATTTACGACTGCTTATCAAGAAGGAAATTGGAAATTTCCCCTTGACGCCTCTGCTCGATGGAGTGGCAATTACCAGATGCTTGATATTGCACGTAAGGTATTTTCTATATTCCCTTGCTGAGACAAAAGAAGCGCACTTAATTGGTTAGTTGGGTGTATCTTACAGCAGACATGAATTTTCACAATTTCCAATTTTTCACAGTTATTGTCATTAAATCTGTCTCTAACTGAAATTTAAATTTTTTGTCCTTGCATGTAGAATTCATTTTACTTGGAGATAATATTGGAATTAGGCATAAATCCTCTGTTAATAAGTCTTCAGGTTGATATTATCTGAGTAAAAAATAGTCTTAAGGAAGTGGCTGATTTTACCTTTCAGCCTTCTAGTGGAGTTAATAGATGTATGAAAATTAAACTGTGTTTTTGGGCTAGGTTGCATTATTTCATGATATTCACAACTACTATTTGAGTTTCTAATTTGTTTTGCTGAACTTTTTTCATATGCTCGTTTCACAGTATGAGTGTTAGGTTATTTGTGCACCTAGTTCTATTGGAAGAGAAGCACAAGATGAAGTAATTTGGCACAAAGTTCTAGTTGCCTAATTACTGCCATGTGTTGACTCCTGCTATATTTTATCCAAACAATGTCAAAACGTGATAGATCACGAGTAAATTTTTTTTTAAAAAAATATTTTAGCAGGGGAAGGGTGGGATTTAAGAAGCAGGATCAGTAGTGCTTGGTACTAAGATCTTTGATGAACAATACCTACTTCTGAAAATGCTCCAGAATCTAATCATTCCCTGTCAATGAGAGAGTGTACACTCTGCAGAGATAAATGAAGTGACATCTGAGTAGGTTCTTTGATACTGACTGATCAAGTGCAGGCGAAATCAGATTTGCTTCCTAAGAAAGGCCAAGATTCTGTGAGGATTTAGGAAAATTGATCAAAAGCTAACTAAGGACTAAAACAATAGATTAATGGCGATCTTTAAATTTGATGCTATTGGTGCTTCTGTACACGGACCTGGCAGAAAGCTAACTATGATTTTCAATATTATTTTTATCTATGCAGGCAGGGAAATCAATGGAAACTATTATCCGAAAGTATGAGGAATTGTTGGGCAGCAGGATGCTGCTTAGTTCTCCAGAGAAAAATGCTGTCAATATCATGCATGCGTATCTAGAGCCTTTCTATAAAACCATCAACAATATATGCACAACCAAAGTTTTAACAATTGGTTTGGTTCTTTTCTTCATGGATCACATTCTGGAGATGATAGCAGCCTGCAGAGACTCCAGACACAACCCAGACTGGCTCAAGGCTGCTGCTGAACAAATGGCCATCAAGGCACGTAACTACAATGACCAAATCTGCAATGTATTCACCTACATGACTGCAATACTGGATCCACGGATAAAAGTGGAGCTAATCCCTGATAGTATAAATTTAGAGAATTACCTTGAGGAAGCAAGAACCCATTTTATAAGAAATTATTCCACCAGCCATTTTCAATCCGTTACCAGTTCATATGCAGCACAAGAGCTTGAGGATGGGGGTACTGTTTCTTTCGCCGAGGAAATTGCTCGTAAAAAACGAAGGGCAAGCATGAGCTCTGCGACTGATGAATTAACCCAGTATCTATCAGAGCCACCAGCCCCCATATCAACTGATGTTTTGGAGTGGTGGAAGGTGAATAGTTCACGTTACCCACGGTTGTCCGTGATGGCTCGAGATTTCTTAGCCGTACAAGCCACTGCTATTGCACCTGAAGATCTTTTCTGCAGCAAAGGTGATGAGATTGATAGGCTACGTTTCTCTGCATCCCATGATAGCACACAATCTCTGCAGTGTATAAGGTCATGGCTACAAGGTGGGATGAGGTTGAAGTATAAATCAACTGAGGTTGACTGTGAAAGGTTGATGGAACTGGCAGCTGCTTCAGCAGCAGAAAATTGCTCAACTGCTTCGGACAAGAAGCAGAAATAATGACTAATTGCCTCCAGAGGGGATACAACAAAGGGGAGATAGCTAATCATTTTTGCTCATAAGTTTACATCTCAGTAGATGTTACTTCTTGTCCACCTGCGAGTTTAACAAGTGTCTATATTCTCTTTGCTGTTTGAAGATAAATTTATGTACCATTGTACAGGTGAGAGCTAGTCAGAAGGGTAACGTAGATAGCTGCAAGATATGTCATGGGAAGCGATAATATCAATACTTTGCACTCCCAAGTGGGTGATCCATAGATATTCGAATATTGATTTTTTGGATATTGTAACACTAAACGATATTACTTACCCATGCCTTGTTCACTCTGTCTGCTGTGACATAATATCGACATCTTAAACCAACATGGCACGCGGACCTGAGTGTACATAGGGTTTTCTATCTGCCTTCACACTCTGCTACTGAAAATGGAGTGAAATACGCACAACAAAGGGCCAAAAGGGGTACTGATTGTGTCGTCCAAAGAACAATTTTTGCGGGAAGGGAACACATCTAATAACCTCGGAATCAAAAAGCTTTTCACGACTCGCACATATAGCTAAGAAATCATTATGAAACTTCAAGATTTCTGAACATCTCTGTCACGAAAGAACGGTAACAATTATAGTTTGGCCTCGGAATAACATGACGAACTACATAAGCTTACCATGCCTGCAAGATATTGTAGTGGCTGAAGGTTGTTATTCGTCACATTTCCAACATATCTCACAATATTGCAACAGAACAAGAATGTATCTGTTAAAAACAGAATACCATTTATTACTTTCCGCAAACTAATTAATTGAGGCCCCCAGATTGAAGCGAATTAGAACATAATAAGCATATTAAGCCAAAGGAATGGTCTACTTGACACTATACCAATACAACGATGGTTTCACAAAATTGCCGGACTAGGCAAATAGATTGCATCGTCCCCAAGTGTACCACATGAACACCTCTGCCTACTTACTGACAATAATATATGACACCTCACTTACCAAAGGCCCCACATGTTGGAAAAACAAAAGAAGATGAAAATTTTGGTGTACTTTGGCATCCTTTAAACCTAATATATGTTAACAGTGCAAAGCAGGACCAAAACCTCTGCACATTTTGTCAAAATGCAGCCAGCGTCAATTTCTCTGTGCTCTATATCAATAGGTGCTCTCTCCCGTACTCGCGGACGATCACAGGTACACTGGTTGTTGGGATCTGTAGAAAATAACCAAATATCACAGTACATACAGTAAATAACAAACCATTGTAACAATCTTTTACCCAGTTAACCGCAAACAGCATCTGTAGCAACGCTGTATTCATGTTAGAGCAGAAGTTTAAGTATGTCTTAATCCATCCTAAATAATTGAAATTTGACAGCGAAGAAAACTGCGCACAAGCCACGGGCAAATTATCCATTCAAACCACACCCAAAGGATTGAATGTGATGTTCTTCCACTTAAATGGTAGATATGGTTCACACTTTCCCCAATCTTTTCGAGTAGCAGGTTTCCAATTCCTCGTTGTGATTTGATGTTTTAGAATACATTCAGCGACACTGTAGACTCATCCATCTGAATGGCCCAAAAAATAAAGGTGGTTCTTTTTAATCCTAAAAATATACAAGCACTTGTTTTCCATCACAACTAAATTAACAGTTAGATTTACAATGTGTGTGACCTACAAAATCAAATCGTAACTTACATCATGTCTTACCATTCCATACTCTGTAACAATCATTGAGATGTAATCTGGTGGAGTAGCATCATACCTGTGATGATTGCATCCAAAGCAAGCAATTTCAGAATCAAATCCTTATTGTACTCCTACTTCCATAATAAATCCAAAACTTACATCAGATTCAAAAGCTGCAAATTTTCTTTATTAGTCCCATCATGCAAAGAGTTGATATCCATTCTTCCAGGAACCTTAGAAATTGCATCTGGATCACCTATACATATTAAAATACGCATAAAAAGTCAAATGCAGAGCATAGTTTCCGAAGCAAGATGGAAGCTGGAACAAAAGCAGCAGTGGCATACCAAGTTCATTTGAACAAATTGAATCAAGCAGGACTCTCTCATGAAACTTGTATGCTTCACAACAAACCAGAACTGGAACATGAAATGCATGAGCAACCATGGCAACACAAGCAGTTCCAACTCTTGAATATACAGTACCATTTGAGAAAACAGATGCAGCCCCCAAAAACACTCTTGTAACTTCACGCATAATATAAGAAACAGCATTTATATGTGTGTATGTACAACTAACACCAATCTTCACCAGCTTCCGAAGTAAAGCTTGGCCTTCAAACCTAGGACGAGAATCTACTATCACCACACGAAATTGTTTCCCAAGCTTATGAGCATGCAATATAACCATTTCAACAACAGCAGATGAGCCATATGTGAGAAGAACATCACCATCCTGGATTTTCGTTACTGCATGTTCAACAATCACTTTTTCAGCAATTACTATCTTCTCATTAATAAAACGTTCAATATCTGAACACAGGGAGGATTTTGCTTCAGCCTCAGATAGAGTTATTGGTAGCTTGGCTATTCGAGACTTGAGAAACCTAATCGCATTACCCATACTGATTGAAAGGGGTCTGCACTCGATCAAAAATGAAACAAAGTTATTCACTTTTGCAGTTAAATCCCTAGTAAGGGTTTTTTCGGGGGGTGTGGAGTAGTCTTTAATTGCTTCTGAAAATGCTTGTAGCATGGCAACACAACGTGCATTTCCCCCACGTATATCTCCAGCAAGGTATTGTAGTCCAACCTGACAAAGAAGAAATAATTTTATTTTGAAGGCCATATAACTGTCCATTGGCTGCTGCAGTAAACTGTTTCCATGATTCTTATTTGCCATCGCAAACTCATTACTAGACAACCATAACAAACATAGCAGACAAGGTAATCAGCAAATTAGTTTTGCATAACAAGAGAAATACCTTGTAGATGGAGGGATGCATAGGGTCAAGTTGAAAAAACTTTGACTCGAGATCTGGAAGCTGAGTACCATGTTCATATTGAGGCAAATGACGAAAGAGTTCAACTCTATTTCTAGCTTCAGTTTGCTTAACTACTGAACGCTTTTTAGCCTTTTCAACACGGTTCTTATCATCAAATTGCATGCGTGGGGCAGGAGCATCTTTTTTTCGATCTTTCTCAGGTGGTCGCTCACCTCCTCTCCTCTCAGAAACAGCTGCAGAAGATGTGACAGGCCCGTCATCTTTCCTTTGTAAAGGCAGCTTCGCTGCTTTATTAGTTTGTTCGTGTGCTGACAATGATGCAGCTTTTGATTTATTTCCACCAGCTGCTATTTAGGCAAATGATCCATTACAAAGATATAACATACTAGCATTTCTAATTTAGACACAACTTAACTTGAAGAGAAGGTACAGAGAGAGTTAACAGTCATGGGTAAGCCATTCAGCAGAATTCCTAACACAGAAGATTTCATCCTTTGCTTGCTTTGCAAATGTCTAATAGAAATGAAATCAACACAAGGACAGAGGACCAGAAAGTAGCCAGGGCCAACTTTTCCATGGATTGCATCAGGCTAGATAAGAAGAAAAACCATTTGAAAAAGTTCAATCTTTAGAGTGATGCAGGACCTAACAACCTGCTTTGGCTCTTCTTCCCTAAGAGAAATGAACCAAAAAAACCCAGGCAGAATTGTGCAGTAACCAATCAACTAACAGCCAAACAAGACATAAACATAAGATGAACTACCAGCCAAACAAAACATAAATATGCATGCCCCCAAGTATTAAGTCCCTAGTGTTTTCCCACAAACCATTTCATTTTACAAGTAGGGGAAAAATCTTTTTTTTTTTTTGGTTAAAAAAAAATATAGATAAAATGAAAAAGAAAATGAAGGATAAGAAGGAAAAGCAAAAGCAAAAGTAAATCCAGTCCTCCAAACACTCCATCCACCATCTCCAACTTGCTGTTACTGAACAACAAGCCCTTAAATTTTTCCTCACTGATTGCTACAGATACTAGATCACTCCTCTAAAAAAGATTAGAAAGGGAACCTGTTGTGACGATAAACTATTAGTAATATTGCAATTTTGATGATCAACTTTAAGAGTACCTCTTTGCGGTGCGTGCGTGCATGTGTGTGTGTGTGTGTGAGAGAGAGAGAGAGAGAGAGAGAGAGAGAGATCTAATGCCCACCATAAGGAAATATAATAAAATAGTTTCAAATGTGTTTAACAAAGTATGTTTCTTACCTTGCATGCCTATATACAAACATGGAACTTAACCATTAATATACTCTGGAGTTTACATTTGGTAGTATCCTTAGCATGACAATCATGAATATGAACAAGGCAAATTCTTTATTCTTCTTAAATATATGAAGTTTGCAAAGCTTTTCTATCAATTCAGTTTGAGTAAACACCAAAGACAAGGAATTGATATACCATAGCCAAGTTCATATAACATCCTAATATAGTTGGATAGTGGTGTATCAGTTTTCTGAAAGAGGAAATTTGAAGTTGGATGAACATGGAAAGCAATCTACTGAATGGTAATGCCAAGAAGCATTAACAATCTTTGCTTAGATCTGAACAGAATTTATTATTCAGTGAGGAAACTTAATAATTTTGACAAGAATATGAAAATAAAGGCAATTGCTTGCTGGAAATCATATAGCTGTAGATTATAATCTTCATTAAGACAGGGACAAGATAAAACATCCTAAAAAGATGACCAACACATTGGATACAGGAAAATATTCCTCCCAAGTTGCTTAAGTTATTAACCATGCACTTGCATTCTGGACAAAAACACACAACCTGGACAAAAACACACAACAGAGAAAGAATTTGACACAAACTGCAAAAAGACATTAACAAATTTGATATTATCATGCAACAAGCTGACCTAAAAGTAGATCTCAAAATAATGAAACTCATAATAGTAAAAGTTCAGTCCAGCAGACATATGTCCACTTCAAAAACCACTATTTAGAAACAGGTACAGCATCAAACAAATTCCAACAAACTTCATTATCTCGAAGAATTTCAAGTCGCCAACTGCTAATAGGTAGTCCCCCCCTCCCCCCAAAAAAAACCAAAAAAAAAAAAAAATCTTTTAAGGGTGCCTAAGAAAATAACTTATTTTGTTTAAGGTTCCCAAAGAAAGACAGGAATTTCAGTGGATGAACCTTTTGCAGCAGCTTTAACAGCACGTTGAGCTTCCTGCAGGGCACGCCTTTCAGCTTTTGAGGTCTTCTCTTTCAACGGCTTTGATTCTGATGGCAAGTCATTCCGGACTTCTGCAGTTTGTCCTCCACCTCTTTCTGGCCAACAAAACATTGTTAGAATTTCTATAAATGCTATAAATTTCGGTGGATTTCACAAACAATAATATTGATGAGGGACTAAGAAAATCGTGGATTTCACAATCGATAATATCGATGAGGGACTAAGAAAATCTTCAATTGTGAGCAATATTTTCATGTGGCATACTATGTCAGAATAACATGCCTACAGAAGCCTCTCAAATATATATTTTCCACTGGGGCCTAGTAAAATAAAGATATACTATACAACTTATGTAAACAAGCCTCTAGTATGATGTTCAGAAAACTAGGAAACTAACCCACCCAATAATTCCTCTCTCTCTTTTACCCTTTTATCTCTCCTCTTATGTCGCTTACCGCTAAAAGTTCCCCTTGTATCGCTGAACCATCGCCATCTCTTCTTCTTTCCTCCTCCCATTCCTCATACCTTTCACTTTTACTCCCTCCCCTGAGTTATCTATCTCCTCCCTTTCCCCTAACCCCTCCCCTGCTTCAAGCCTTTAGCCATTCTCATTTATTCGTACCTTGTTTTGCTCCCCAATCTCTGGCCACCAACTGGTGTGATAGTGATGTTGTGCTATGTTGTTTGTAATGTGGTGCCGCCGTTGGTCATAATTTGGTGATCTGGGAAAGTGGTGGTTTTCTGAGGATGTCTGTGACGGGTGGGGTCAACAAAAGACAAGGAACTTGAATATGGATGGGTAAATTTCGAAAGATAATTTTTCCACGCCATGCTTGTATGTATCTCGTATTATAGGGTCCTACAGAATAGCAATACCGTAGAGGAAAACGAACATCTGTCATTCTCTTTTTCATGCTTCCTTTTTTGACAATCAATAGGAAAGAAAAGAGAAAAAAGGGGAAAAAAACTGCGCACAACCCCTCCTGGGATGTATTCAATGATCTCTAAGATCAGTACCAATGCATCTCTATCTGATACAGGCCACACTAATATTGTTCAATTTATCTGATTGAACTTAACCGCAAAGGAAGTTCCTTACAATCAAACAAATGTTACGCTAAGACATTAAAAAAATTACCAACACAGAACCTGTGTGTAAGTTGTCAGGAGAAGAATGCAACTCATTTGTGAAACAGTTCTGTGATTAACTATTTCTGCCCTCAAAGTCTTCCAGAAATCTCATAAATCAATTCAGCCAATCTGTTGGTGTCATGACACCTCTAAAGTATTCCAAACACAAAACTCTTTCCTGATTGACCAAACAAGTTTTCAAGTGAATAGACGTAAATGCCAATATCGATTTAGACAAACTTCTATATTTCCTTTTTCCCACCTCTTTTTGCACCAGCATAAGAACACAAATACTCAACATAAATAGCAACTTCACATTCTGGTTGCAATATGCAGAATAGTTTACGAAAAAGCACACATTTTGGACATCTTTTCAACAGATACAGATGAATATAAAATTAATTTCGCAGTCAGCATTTTCAAAATTCAAACCCAAAATTGACCCAAAAAAAAAACTTCAAACGTTTGCAAAATTCAGCTAATTCTAATGCCTTTCCAGTAAAGTTACTAATCAACAGACAGAGCACCAAGCTTCATATACACATGCAAAAGCTATAAAAATAAAAGAAAAAAGTCATCTTTACGTGCAAAATGAAGCAGAATAGACTTAAAAAAGAAAAAATTCTACTAAGTCTTCCATACATAATTTTCAAACAAAAATTCATAGCACTAGATATAACTACCGTGCATTTACCTTTTCTAGATCCTACTTGAGGCTTCTTCGACTGCTTCTCTTTCGCTGCCGCTGAATCAAACCGACCGTCAGGTGCCAACGACAAAGGAAACCTACCAGAATCATTTTGCCGAATCCAATTCACCGAATTGTCAGAGAATTCACTCTCGGCATCTCCATCTCTGTCGTCGCCGATGCCGCTAAACGGCGGGGAGGTTCCGAGAACAGACTCGTCGGGATTGTAACTGCTGACAACTAACTGCTCAGTGCTACTTGAATTATTATTAGGATCATCAAAAGAAGGCCTACGTGGCCTCAACGGCGTCGTAGCGGTAGCAGGTACGTTCACCGCACGTGACGCGGCATCTGATGGATGACGCGGCGGAGGAATCATGACTGGAGATAAGGAGTTGCTCGAAGGAGAGATGTGGGAAACCGGTGGCGATGTTGATGGGCCGGTCGGACCGGATTGATTTTGGACCTGGCCTGAACGTGGACAGAAGCCTACTTGGCGGACTTTGGGATCGATGACCCGGGAGTATCGACGCGGGTCCATTTCCGGAGGGAAATTCAGTTTTTCTCGGTTTGCGTGAGAGCAAGATGATAGGGTTTTATAGATAGCTGCTCTGGAGGTGAATTGACCATTTTAGACATGGAGGGTTTTGATTAGTGCTAGAAGAGGAAGGGCACCATTGGCAGAATGGCAGTGGGGTTTTCATGAACAGGACTGCAGTGGAGATTGAGAGGAATTTGTTTTACTTGTTTATGCTTGGAGGAGAATACTTTTTGACTGACGTGGCAAGGTCAGATTTGGTATCAGGTCTCACCAAAATAAATCTAATCAAAAGTAAATGGCAATTTCAAAAAAATTTGGAATAATTAATTTCTGAAAAAAAATTATTAGATTTTTTTGAAGAACCAAATACATCTAATTGTATGAAACAAAATAAAATTTTATGTCGTTTAAAAAGACCACGAAGTATTTTTCCAAACAATAGCTTATGATTTTAAATGCCATGAGTGCTATTTTTTAAATCAATAAAATTATCATTTTTATTACCAAAAAAAAAAAAAAAAATAGAGTACATAACAACTTTAGTTGACTTTGAAATTGTTCATTGTATGGAAATATAAAGAAAGTAATCATTTATTGTCATCTTGGGAAATAAGGCAAGTGATGTCACTGCTAACGTGTTTATAATAATATAAGATGGAAAATGTTTATTTACACTCTTTTTTTTTGTTATTTGCACTCTCACTGTCAATTTTTATTATATAGTTTTCATTTATTAGACTATATAATATAACAAAAGGTGGGGAGTGCAAATAACATTTCCTTATAGGGTATGCAAAGCAGAACTTCAACTATTCCTTGGATAAGAAATTCAAATTTTATACTAAGACTTAATTTTACCTTAATATGAAATGTCACAGTGAAGTAAATTTGTAGGCTAGTATAATTAGGTTTAAGCCAGAATTGTTCTTTAAGCAATTGATATAAACCGACAAGACCACAATAGAGTGTAATCGTGTGACATAAGTTCAAACAGCCCTTTAATTCTTGCTAAGAAAAATGAGTGATTTCAAAAGATTATATTGATTTTAATGTCGATAATGTATGCCAATTACATTAATTCAAAATTGAGTACCACATTATGAACTTGTTCTCGATTGATTATTTTAACTGATTTTAAATTTTGATTTTGGATAATCAGTTTTTGTATAGATTGTAACTCACATATTGAAAAGTAGTTTGTGGAATAATAATGTGATGTGATGTGATGCTGGATATTTTTAATTTCCATCTGCTCAAGTGTATGAGCCGTATCAATTTTCTCATAAGAAAATTGTCAATTTCTTCCTTTATTCTTTTTTTGAACTTTAACAAAGGACAAATTGGCCTGTCGTCCTCCTTTGATAAATATTCTGAAAACAATTTGTCTTTTTGTTCTATTGACAACAACAACAATTGATGTCACCCTGATTTTATCCTTGATGTTAATGACAGACAAACAGTTTAATCCACAAATCCTCCAATAAAAACTGTGTGATTCCAATTTTTCCCCTAGGCAATTCAACTTCTTCTCTTTAATCTCCATGGTTCTACTTGCAATAAATGGCACCATTAATTGCTGCTGTCTTCAAGTTGGAGAAAAATCAACTGCTGCTTGGTGAAGAGATTTTTGTGCCAACGGCAAAAGATTTGGATTGTCTATGAAGTGTGACATATGAGCCAAGATTTTTGCAGGTCTAAGCGGCAATGTTCAGCTTCTGCTTGAGCTGCTTTGACACTTTACTCCCAGCATTTCTATGATACTTAGGGCAGGATTTCTTATAGTAGCATTAGTTTCAGCTGTTAAAGTTTGTCAGATTACCAACAAGCGTTCAAGAAAGCCAAGCACTTCAGGAGGTAGCTTATTGCTGGTTTTATTTTTATTTTTATTTTTATTCTATCTGGAATTTCTACATCATTTCAACTTGTTAAAGTTCTTGTTGATTGCCTTTTTCCTATTCTAATTCTTCTTCCTTTTTTTTTTTTTTTTTTTTGTAATTTTTAGAGCACGGGAAAGTGAGCTTTGATGAAGAGCAAGCTGAGGAGAATGGCAAATCTGAAGAGTCCCAGGTACCAAAAATCTTCCTTTCTTGATCTTTTCCTCATTCATTCTTGGAGAAAAAACTAAAGAGAAATTTACCCGTTGCATGCAGGTTGATCCGAGGGAGAAGAAAGAAGACGAGGAAGAAACTTGCAAAAGTAAATCAGTAAATCGATTGAATGCAAAAAGTCTCGAGTTTTCTGTACAGGAGAATGGAAGGGTAAATGTCAGCGAAATTGATATCTTGAAGAATGTAGTGAAGGAAAAGGAGAAAATGAGAGAGGGCCTGGAAATGAGATTACTCGAGTTATATTGCCTGAAAGAGCAGCAATCAAGAATAGCTCTGCTGCAGAAGCAATTAAATGACAGAACATCAGAGATTAACATGCTTAGGGAGACGATCAACATACTGCAGGATGAAAAGAAAAAACTTTATGAAGAGGCGAAACTGAATCAGTTGGCTGCAGAACAGCAAGAAAGTGCAGAACTTGTCATGCTAGAGCTGCAGGGGCAATTGGAACTTGATTCAGGTCAAATGAAGGAACAATTAGCAATGTTAAAGGAGCAAGTTTCGGGCTTTCATGTAAAGGAAGAATCCAAGGCTGCCAATAAGGTTGATGAGAATCTCAAAGCTATTAAAGTTGTGGAGTTGAAAGCGTTGGAGGTAAAGAGAATGAACATCCAGCTTCAGCTAGAGAAAAGGGAGTTGGTTGTCAGATTGAATGCTGCAAAATCCAAGATTGCCGAACTTTCTACCATGACAGAGGTATTGCAAATGTCAACAGCAATATATATATATATATGCTGCATTCTCTTCTTATGCTACCTGTTCTGAAATTTCCCAGAGAAATCACCCAAAAGTTTCACTCGGTATTATACCATTGTCTGATCAGCATGTCATCAAACTACTACCGAAAAAGAAATCTCCAATTCTTCATAAATAATTAGAATTGTTGCATGATAGTTGTAATGAAGTTTGTATGTGCACCATCCATCTTTCGAATGCTAAGTATTCTGCCTGTCTGAAATCTTAGATTGCACAACTCAACTGTCTTTAACGTCCTGAAGAATGATTTATCTTCTACCTGCCTGAATCTCAATTTGCACAAATATTTATCATCCTGTGGAATGATATATCTTATGTTGCAGCATAAACTTGCAGCCAAGTATAAGGAAGAAATAAGTAGACTGAAGAATGTCAACAAGAATCTGACGGAAAAAGTTGACAAGCTGCATAACGACAGGCTCAGCATTCTTGAAGAACTGGTTTATCAGCGATGGCTGAATACCTGCTTGAGGTTTGAACTCGGGGACCATTGTAGCCCATCACCAAAGAAACTAAAGCCAAATGTCTGCAGGAGATCAGATTTACGGTCTGATAGCTTATCCTCTGGAATATCCTCAGCTGAGAGTGATGAAATTAGCAATTCCACAACCACAAGTTCTTCTAGTGGTGAAAATACTAAGAACAAGAAAAAAGGCTTCCTGCAAAACATCAAGAGATGGGGAAGGAGCAAGGATGGTTCAACTGATAATGCATCAGAAAGCTGGTCTTTTCCAAGCAAGGCAGGCAAAATTAGAAGATTTTCCACTTCATCCATTCCATCAAGCACATTAGGCTCAAGGAATAGAGGAGAGAGAGGGTTACTCATCCCATTACAGAAGAAGGGAGTAGACTCCAATTCCCCTGAGACGCCTGCAGTTCGACGTGTAAGAAGAGTTTCCTTCAATGATGCGATAACATCGGTTAGATACATATATGATGATAGCCCAGAATCAGATCAGGGAATATCAGATAATGGTCAAAAGAATGCTGACAATTTCAATGACTATTGCTCAGATATGAAAACTAGCTCCGGCAGATATGAAATTTTGGAAGGAAACAATAGTGAGATTCCATCATCAAATGTCGTCAATTCTGAAAGCCATGAAGCTTCCACTGTCCCAGGCAAACAAGACACAATCGAAACTAAAGTCGTCAGGAAAGAGGTAGTTCGGGCAGAATGTCTGAGTCAAGCAATGCCTTGTGCAGCTTCAGCTGCCAGCAAGTTTAGTGTAGTAGTGAATCTGGTAGCAGCAATCATTATTGTCCTCTCTCTGATACTTTTTCATTTCAGACTTCTCTCTGCTTCAGGATAGTCAAGCTCTTCAGAGTTCAGGATCGGTACTTAGGCTCAAACTAGTTATACTTATCATGAGAATAAATGTGCACACACAAGCATAGAAACACCTGTATTCATACATAAGTACAGCTATACATCCCTAACTGCCATTTTCCCACATAACAACATATTTTACATGTTTTTATTGCTGCTAGGAGTGTAGGTTGATTGAAGTCAGAATGTTGTACGCTAGAAAAGAAAAGCTTTTCCATCTTGCCAGTGATTTCTTTCCTTTCTAAGTAGAATTATCTTACATGCAAAGTATGTTTGGTTTCTATACGTTACAAAGTTGTGGTACTCCATTAATCTCCTGATTTTCTAATGCTGAAGATTGGCAACCAATTAGTATCGCCAAAATCACAGAAAATCATTCCTAAAGAGTTTGTAATATGTTCACCACTCACGAGAGACTGAGAAGGGAAGCATTGCTGGGAACTGAATCATGAATCAGGGGCAGGAACTGTTACCATTCCTAAAGATAGCCTTGACATGCTCTTGAAAAAAGATGTCAAAGTTTATATCATTTTTAACGTCATGTGTGAAACTAACGTAGAAGAGTTATAAATTTATGTTACATTTAAAAATGGATTTACATTTTGTTCAAACAAACGAAACTGTTCCAAGCCGGCTGCAGTGCCCTTAATTTACCCAATGAATGATGCCAAATAAGGCAGCAAGATCGATTCCACCCTGAGTTTGTTCTTTCGTCTTTCTCTCTCTCCGTTTCATACATTCAAGGGCCGAAGTAACTAAACCACAATTCCTGTGCATCCAACCTGGGGAGCCAGCTTAATCGAACGGCTGAGAACAGAAAGTCCTAGTAGTCCACTCCGGCCACAGACGATCATTTTCTCCAAAACAGAAATAATTCCAAAAAGAAAAAGTCCCGCTTCGCACAGCACATCTAGGAAAACTAAACTCCAAACTCCTCCCCATACCTCCACGTGTTCCCTTGCATGTCGACCCATCAGACCACGTCACCCCCAGGCCTCCCCACAAGCCAGCTCCTCCTCTGATCTTTTAACCCCATTCCCATTTTCCTGTCTCCCTGGCTCTCTCGTTCAAGATAATTTCTCTTCTCCAAACAACTCCAGCTTTCCAACCATGGCCGACCACCAAGCCAGCCCTGGCCAACCCCAATGGCCACCGCGCCCAACCACCACCTCCACTGCCGGCGCCACTACCTTATTTCTACGTAAAATGCATGAGCATGCACCCAACTCAACCCAGCTCATCGGGTTCTTGACCTTGGTAATATCCGGTGGCATCCTACTTCTCCTCACTGGCCTAACTCTCACCGCCACGGTTCTCGGCCTAATTTTCTTCGCTCCCTTGATTATAATCTCCAGCCCCATTTGGGTTCCGGCTGGATCAATTCTCTTCGTGATCATCGCCGGATTGCTCTCTTTCTTCGGGTTCGGTGTCGCAGCCATGGCGGCTTTTTCTTGGCTGTACAGGTACTTTCGGGGCTTCCACCCGCCCGGTTCGGACCGGGTTGACTATGCAAGAAGCCGAATTGCGAATACGGCAAGTCAGGTGAAGGATTATGCCAGAGAGTATGGTGGGTATTTGCACGGTAAGGTGAAGGATGCAGCTCCTGGTGCTTGAAAATTCGAGTGCAAAATGCCAAACCGGACTTGCATTTTTATTACAGATGTTTTCCGGCTAGCTTGTTCTGTTCTTTAATTATTAATGAGATGTCATATATATATATATATGTGTAATGCAATTTCGATACATTCCAAGTTTGCATGTTCATAAACTAATTGAAGAATTGGAGTTACTAGATCTAACTAGGGTGGAACCGACTCGAATCTATCCTAGAAGTGTTTATTCAACAAAGGAGAGTCCATTTTCACCTCATCTTTCTTTTTTTTTTTTTTTTGGGAGTTTTAAGCAGAAAGACGATCTGAGAAAAACATTATACTTTTCTCTCTTAACTATGGAGGGCAACTGAATATTAATTGTTCAACAAATAAAATTGTGGGTGGGATCCTCGTCATGTTAATTTCAGCCATTACATATAAACAATCAAGATGACTTTCAGATGAATGAATGAATGAATACATAAAACCACATATGCAGAAAAGTCAACGGTTGAACCGTCGGTCCGTTAAAAAGTCCACGATTCATATGCAGAAACGATCCAATTGAAGAATCGGCTCGATTTAGTGATCGGTTCGCCAGGTTGATCGGTCGAACCGTCGGATCGGACCGAATTTAATAACTATGATTGTACCTTCATATTTTAATTATTACTTTGAGTTTGAGAAGGGCATAGTACCATATTAAAGTAGGATGCACTGCACTGCACACGAATTAAAGTGGTCAACTTCTTGCTACACAACACAAGTCAAGCTGGAAAAATCACCACAACTTTTGTTATTGATTTTAAGAAGGATATTGGGCTGGCAAGAGGAAGACAGCCTGTGCTATTATGACTTGCAGGTAAAGCGATAGGCACTAAATTGATGGTAAATATTCATAGCAAATTAAGACTGCCCCGGTAAACCCACATACAATTTGAAAAAAATTTTAGGAAGTCAATTTTGAAAATTTGATATTCAAGATTGGTTACTAACTAGCCTCAATAACGTATTTCAAGATATTCCAACAGGACCAGGAAATGTTCAACTAAATGAAGCTGACCGGACCATTTTTTTGTGCTTGGAGAAAATTTGAATAAGACTCCTATCCCATGTGTATTTTTCTCTTTCTCCAGTCCAGTCAAATAGATGTTTACATATTTAAGGGTGAATAAATATGCCAATTTTGCACTTATTTTTTTTTAATATATATGTATATGTATCCTTTCATGCCGATTTAGTCCATCTAATATAAATCAAGAATTTTAGATGAGTGAATAAATGTGTAAAGCACATACATTAGTAACATAACCTTTTCTTTTTCCTTTTTTTCCCTCCTCCCAAAACAACCATAACCTCTTCCAAAACAACGTCAAAATTCATTCTCTCCCTTTTAACTTGGGTTGCCTCTTCTTTATTTTGTGTCTCAACAAGGGCCAACTGAATTAGTGAAGTGTGCAAGCAAGTTCATTGGGATTCTTATTCAATCAATATATAATGGTTTGTTTAGACAGGAGATTATTTGAAATAATCATTATAATAATTTTTTTGATATAATGCATGCATGTGAAATACAAAGGATAGTTGAAAAAAAATAAGATGATAACTAAAAAAAAACATATTTGTGATATAAGAAAAATAATATTTAGCGAAAAAATTGATCCCCAAACACGCCCGAGTCATTCCTTCTCAAGATCTCAAAGAGAATACACGAGCCATTCTCATCTTTAATCTTCTTCTTTGCTCAACCACCACCTACTTTCTTCTTTCTCCCTTTTCCTTGGAGACCTTCCAACTTTTGGCACACACTCCATTGCAATCTTGTACGAATTTATTATCCAAAACTACTAGAGCTATCAGCTGCCATGGATGGCCAGGCTGTGATGATTTATTGCTCGATCAATACCGGCCTCTCAGTTATCATAAGGTCCCAAGTTGAAGATAACCATATCCCGTTGACCCACAAAGTAAAATTTATTATGGGTAAGTTTGGCTTATTAACATTTTTTAAATCACAAATTAAAAATGAACAGCTTAATTAAAACCTCACAAAGATTCACTATGTAAAACGTGAGGATGTTGGACTAGCAGGGGAAACGCAGGTTAGGTTTTAAGTTTTAATCAAAAGCGATTTTATAAGTTGAAGAAGTCGATTTTGAAATTTTTGTACCTTGGTATTCAAGATTGATTACGAATCTCAATAATGCACCACAAGATACATAGATCACGATATGTTCAACTAGATGAAGCTGACGAGACCATTTTTCCATGCTCGAAATAATGATTAATTATGTTAATTAGTCGGTGATCAATTAATTGGGTAGATTTCTTTAAGATATGAGAAACTAAGGAAAGAAAAATAAAAGAATATCCGTACGTGGACTTTGAACATGGACTTTGTCAAATTAATGTCCTAAGGAAAAAAAAATGGGGGAAAATTCCGGTGCAGTTGACTGCTACTGCTCAATGAGCATGACTGAGGATGGATGAATGAAGTTGAGAGCCCGATGAATGAGTAAAACAAAGCCTTGGGGAGTTTATAGCGGCAAAGTCTTGGGTTCGTTGTTCTGCTGGAAATGCTGAAGTCTCTGCCAGACAATATTGACTAGTGCACAACGTTTCCGCCCCCCGCCCCCCTCCAAAAAATTGTTTGGAAACTTATTTTTTCTCAAAAATTTTTTTCTACGTGGAAGTTCAACTCCTTCGATAATATCTTTTTTGAGAATAATAATATCTTCTACCCCTATCCATGTAAAAAGTCAAATCATTCCGGGGCCTTTAGCAAATTCAAGAATTTCAAAAGGAAGCGAAAAAAGTGTACCCGGGAATTTGGCATCTATACACTCCCCAGAAAGCTAATGCCAATGACTTAGTTCCGAATTAGGGCTGCGAACAAATTAAGTCGCTCGCGAGCGCTCGCATCAAAGCTCAACTCGAGTACGATCAATATCGAACTCGAATTAAGCTCGAGCAGGCCAAATTGAATTCAAACTCAAACTCGAGTTCAAAAAATATTAAACTCGTTAGTTCGCGAGTCGACTTGCGAGTTCGAGTATATATATATATATATATATTTATTTATTTATTTATTTATTTTAATAGTAAAAGTACATATATATCCCTAATATTTTATTATTTATTAAAGAAAAATTATTTTATTTATTTTTTAAAAAATAAAATAATTATTTTTTATTTTTTCGAACTCGAACACGAACTTTAAATTGGCAACTCGTCGAGGTAGAGGTCGAATTCAAATTTGATAAAACTAAATCAAGGCTTGATTCGATTAGGCTAAAACTCGACTCGTTTGTAGTTCTATTCCGAATCCTTTTTTTTTTTGGTATATACAAGACTTTTGGGGGGGGGGGGGAGGGTTGGTGGTAGAAACAATTGAACTAATTAAGATGCTTGATGAGAAATGTTTTAAACTAGGAGCAGACCCCAGCTGAACTGGCAAGAGAGACGGAAATACTCAGAATTGGTGCTCTGTATTAATTTATTTGCAAAGCGAATTATCTTGAACTTTACCTTCCCCAGCCACCACATTCTCATAAACTAAAGCTAAAGCGAAAAACAAACACATGAAGGAAAGAATTGGGTTCCATTCCTTTTGCTGTTTCTTCATCATTTACAGCCACCGGCCATGCCTGGAGTGGAGGCTATGATTGTCTTAAAGGAGAAACGAACCTTAGGCCTAGCCCTACGGATAAAAGGTAGCTAATCAACACTATTTCGGGCATTTCACAAAAAAAAAAAAAAAAAAAATGAAAAATTGGAAGATGGTTAGCAATATTAACTCCCCTTCATTCCTCATGCGCCAATGATTAATCTTTTCCCAACACAAGGAAAATCACCCTTTTAGATTACAAATTTTTGAAGTATTTATAGAAAAAAATATATTTTAACAATGTGATATATATGAGGTAAAAAGGTATTTGAACAATGTATTTAAAAAATTTTTCAATGAAAAATTGCAATCCAAACAGGACCAGCGATTAGAAATTAAACACTCCAGTCCAATTATCTTAGACTTCATACTCTTCACAATTTTACCTTAATTCTTTTGACACTAAGACTACTATCTCCTATACTATAAATAATTTGTGTACTAGGTTCAGGTCTGGTATTATATGCATGATAAAATAGGTTATCATTAGTGTTATAATACAGTACATAAGGATCGACTTGATGTATGATGTCTGCATATTCGTGCAAGCGATCCATAAAATATGCTTTGTCCAACCAACCTTCATTGACAAACTAATTTGAGAAAAATTTCCTATGTATTTATGTACTTCTTGTATGGGTTTTTCCTTTTTTCCCTACCTCATATATTCACGCAGTCAAAGTTTCGTAGGGGTCCAGATTGGCTGTAATTATGCTCCGCGTAGACTAATTAACAATTTCTCAATTTGAAAGAAACAACAAAACTTTTGCTAATTGGAGGGCTTAAGCTTCTGGAAATGATTGATCAATTAAACCCCTTTAAAGAGATGAATTCGGGTCAAATAAGGAAGATATATCTTGTACTAATTCATCTCCCTTGGATGAAGGAAGAGTTGAATGAACTAGATAACTTGCCTCTTCATGAAGTTGGAAGTTAGTGATTGAATGGCTACTTCATAGTTTTGCAGCTCCATCAAAATTTTAAAAAAATGAAAAAAAAAAAAAAAGTTGAAGCGTCGAATCTAGAATATCATTAGCAGACTTGACCAATAAAGACTATTTAGTCTCTTTTTTTTTTTTTCATTTTTCTATGAGATTACAATAACCCACAACAGTGGGAACAATACAAAAGATTACAAAGAGATCATAATTAATTACAATTACAATTAATCTCTACATTTAGTGGGATACATATATACCAACATAAAGTTGGAACAGACTCACAGTTTGATGACTATAAGACTCGAAGCAGGACCTATAGGTTTTAGGGTCTCAACTTTAACAAGTAAATCAAGGCCTTAGTATTATAAATATTGACATTAGGCGATAATCCCACATTAATTTATCCTAGTACGAAGTACGAACCAAAAATAGCTAAAATTCTAGGAAGAAAATACTAAAATTCTTTATAAACTTGAGAACCATATATTGATAGTGGTATAGGAAATTAAATATAAAGAATATGAGATGAGCCAAATACGGAAACAAAATTTGAAACCTTCCACTACAAAACATTTCAGAGGTTCACATCCCTCAAAAATGAAAACATTTTATACACTTCTAGGGAAAAAGAGAAAGAAACATGGACACTGGTTTCTGGTTTTCTAAATTTGAGGCCCCCAAAATGTAAGAGAAAGTTCCCCATCTATTTCAGTGTCCCACAACAGCTAGTACATGCATAATTCATTTACCAGACTTCTGCCATACACGACAACTATCAAAACCCAAAAATTGGACCAAACAAAAGTGAAGAAGAAGAAGAAGACGAAAAAAAAAAAGACTCGCGTATGTAGCCACTTGTACACTAAAACTCAGGTAAACAAGTAATAGCAGCACAAACAGGAGATTCTTCTTCTATTGCTTCTGCAGATAGCTAGGCAGAGGACTGGCACGAGGTGACCTCATGGGAAGCTCCGAAAGCTTTTTTCCGTTGCTATCATAATAAATCACACCGGAGAAATCCAACGGCTGACACTTATCACCCATCAAGATGTTCCTCTGCCACAGGCCTCCGTCTCCAAAATCAATTTCACCTTCAAATTCTTCATCCACCTTTTTCTTGTGCTTAAAGTTGATAGCCTTATTGCTAAGGGTCACCAAAAGTTGCTTTGGCTTGGCCAAAGGCGACTTTGGTGAATTTGTAGCAAATTTCTTTGTAGCTTTGCTAGCTTGTCTCGTGCACTTAGCCCAGAAAGAATTTATGGACCGTATTAAGCTAACACTCCTGGTGGTGGCGAAGGTGGGGGAGGGAGTGCATGGTGGAGTTAGCCGGGACATTTTGTTGGGTTTTTAGCGGTAGTGGTGCTGCTGCTGCTGCTGCTGCCTGACGGGGATTTCCAGTGGGAAATGGAACGGCGTGGGGAGTATTTATAAAGAAGACTGGGTGGTGGTGGGGTTCAGTCAGTGTGGGGGAACAGGAGGCGACGGTTTTGGGTTCTAGTTTGACTTGATCAATTTTGGATTTGGATGGTTATTATCGATTTTCTGATTTATGTGGATTTCTTTAAGTTAACGTTAACTTAAACAAATTATTAGCGTTAAATTCTCCAAATAGCATAAAGAAAAATATTTATTTTCCAAGGACAATTAAAAAAATTTTGAAGGTATGTCACTCTGTTCCACTACTATACATCCAGTGCCCGTACGTTTCTTCTTTTTCTTTTTTCGTTTCCTGGATAACATGGGTATTTAATTTAACCTATCAATCATTTTATATAATCATTAAATAACATAATTGCTCGAAAAATAGCTGATTAACTGAAAGATTGGTTGCATAATGAGGACCAAACAAAAGAAAAAAAAAAGAGTAAAATTCACTTGTAGAAGGTTTGTTTCCACCTAAATTCAATAGATATAAACTCCACGCTATATTGTAGGTAATATTATAATTTGAATTTTAAATTTAAAATACGAAGCAAATTTAGACACGGCAAAAAGTCATTAATTGGTTAAACCGCCACTTTACTTAAAACGAAATATTAGAGCGTCAGGTGTCAAATTTGCAACAGGTTTTGGCTACTATTACACCCTGATTATCTTAATCCAGGCTGTGGTTTAGATTAGCGTATTGCAATAAATGGAATTTAATATGATTATTGTTGGTGAAATGATCTCACGCGTCATCATTGAACTAGATTTTTCTGAGCCAGCAACGTAAGCACCAGGGCTAGCTGCTGGCAAAGATTCATTGACTTGCACTTGTTCTGCACTTCCACTTGGGATAATGAGTCGAGATATACGGATGAAGGTTAGTAGTTAGCTGAGTCAATGCAATTTGTGGGCTAAATAAATGAATGGAGTTTGGTTCAATTTGGAGGATTAGTCAATGGTGGTCGGAATTGCGATATGCTTCACACTTGCAACTTTGTGATTTAGAGGTTATTATCTATCTTGGACCCACCTGATGTTGTTTTTTACTTTTTTTTGTGTCATTTTCCTCCAAATCTAAATACATATTGCTTCCTCTAATCTTCTACCACTGGCTGTAACCCACTTTTAAAGGTCGGCAATTCCTTGTGGCATGCACATCTTCAACTGCAAGGTCACATTTCGTGGTCTGCTGCACATTTGTGCATAGTTTTGGAAACTGACCAAAATCCACAACAAAAATTGATGGTGCGTACACACATCCTGACTCATCATGGGGTTTTATCACAGCCTTTTTGGTTTTGATGTTTAAAAAAATTACTCCCTCCGTTATTTTTCATAGAATCAAGAAAGAGCTCTCAGTCTGACTACTCCCCCCGTTTTTATATATTTAGTCATGTTTCGGAATATGTGCTTTTTATACATTGTATGTTTTACTAAAAATTTTTTCTTTTTGTCTCACTTTTACCCTTAATCATGTCTTGGTAGAAAAAAAAAAAGTAGAAAGCAATCCCATCATATTTGTCTTTATCCATCATTAATTAAGGGCATAAAGGAAATTTCAAAGTATAAAGTAGTTAGAAACCTCAAACATGATAAATATTTTGGGACAGCAAAAAAAGGAAAGTATGACACTTTCAATGGGACGGAGAGAATATATGTTTTGTTTGTATAACACAAAAAGAAAAGTTTGATTATCTTTCTGAAAATTCGATTCAGATAGAATTTCACTAGATAAGTTTACTTCAAGTAACTAATGATGTTGCACACCAGCTCAGGTCACATTGAAGCAAACGAAAAAAAGAAAGGGTGGTTATTTAACGAACCAAGATATATATACCAAAATTGACAATACCTGATCAACCACCAAGTTCTAAACTAATTTTGTACCTTAATTCTGCCACTTCTTCCACCTTGGTGCTAACTACGAAGTTGTTGGCTACCTGTCTTGAAATTTTTGACATATTAATTAAGGAATTTTTTTTTTTTTTGTGATTTCTTTGTCTTCTTTAAGCAGCAATGGGTTATGGAAAATTAAAAAATTTCTTTAAGCAGAAATTTTTGACATATTAATTAAGGAACTTTACCATGGTAGCCCCAAAGCTTTCTAGGCCAAACTGCTGGTACATGCAAGTTTGGTAGTTAACCAACACAGAATTTTGCAGATGAGAAACCACAACCACGTACAACTGTGCTAACACGGCTGTTGTTAGGTCACCTCCCATCTATTTTAAGTGCAATTGGAACAACAGATCGAGTTTAATTGCTTGGTTGAAATTTATATGCATTTAGGTACTCCCCCCCCCCCCCCCCCCCCCCCCCCCCCCCCCCAAAAAAAAAAAAAAGTGGCCTACTAAGCCCACATATTTATTGTGTACATTTCACCCGCAAGCTAGTCGGAATTAGTATCTTTTTTTTTTTTTTTATCAACCTAATAATTAGTTTAAGATTCTTTCCAACCGATTCAAGTAAAAGACTGACGATCGATCATTTGTAATGAAAATGCAAGTCATTGCTGACTGACTTGAGAAAGATACCACCAGCAGCACTCAGAAAAGTTTACGACCATAAAAAGGAAAGGAAACCTAACATATTACTTAAGGAGCAGGAATATACAGTGATCTTGGATTGGATCAGTTCGACCGGTATTACAGCATTTTGGTTAATGGTAATCTATGTTCTAATCAATATAAGTGCAAAAAAAAAATTGTCAAATTCTTTATGATCTTTTGCAAAATGATCTGATTGAAAACTTGTCTAATTAATCTATGTTCTATACAAACCTTGAAGCTGTTATCCTGTTTCAGGAGAGTACAAATCTGGAAAACATATATACATGCATCACCAAAAGCTTGACAGCAATTCTTCAGTAACCAAATACATCATATTCTCTTATCTTAAAGAAAAGAGGGCACACAACACAAACATCATTAGCAGCAAAACTTGCACGAGTGGCGCACCTAAACATGGTTGCAATGTGACATTAGCAGATAATGACACATGTAATTAAGCAACAATCAGAATAATACAGCTTAAAAATGGCTTTACATTATGTACGTCAAGAATGGTGATTCTTATTACTTGGGAAAGTGGCACAGTAGTGTTATCTGCGGGATTTGAATTTTTGGCATGCTCTGAACCATTGAGGCTGACAGTAAGCAAGAATGGCATGGCATGCCTTCAAATTAATAATGTCAAAGTCTTAATCTTCAAATTACATTTAAATTAATTAAAAGGCATACTCGTAGCATATGTCAATCGCATGCCTAATCGCCCATTAAAGTTGACTTTCTTGACGATGATCTATTTTTAAGATGCCAATGTCCCTATAGCTAATATGGAGATAATTTGTGGATTAATGACAGGTTTCCCTGAATGTGGGGCCAACACCAACAGCTTATATATATATATATATATATATAGGAAAAAACCTGAGGTGCCCTTAAACTATTATCGTTGTCATCTTTTGGCCCCTCATCTAAAATTTGTTTCCGATTGATCCTTAAACAATTAAAAATGCATACTTTGAGGACTTCTGATGACTTTAACCACAAATCTGATCGGAATTAAAGGGCATTTTTGTCCGTTCATGTTTGAACCCTCGAAACCAGCAATACGATGTACTTACCAACCTGTCTGCTCGTATCTTTGCAACTCCAAGATATACAGTTTATGCGATTAGGAGCAGGTTTTATCAACCAAAAAACAAAAAAAAAAAAAAAAAAAGGGGGTCTATTTTGAAATTTGGACGAAGAGAAATCATCATTACTAGAAGCAAGACGTAAGTGAGTGGCTTGGGCTATACATGATTTAACTTTCCATTTTTTTAATAGCATGATGAATGCCTCGTCGTCAATGAATTCAGGTGCATCCGTCGTCTCTACAGTTTCTGAATAGTTACTTTCAGGAAGCTGTAGTGTATGGCTGCTTGGTGGCTTGATGACTCTGCCTTCACCCAACCGCATCCATCCCGAAAAGCCAAGCAGTGCGTCGTGTCTTCTCAGATGAAATTTGATAGGTTGGAGCAGCTCAGCCGGCAACATGTTCAGGCAAGTCAGCATGAGAATTGATTTTTATTGCATTAGGCACTCTGGCACTTTTGAAAATTACTGCTACTAGTTTTGAAAATATATCACCTTTATTTAGCAGTATATCCGAATATTTAACTATTTATGGTTGCGGTCCGCCTCATGAGATGAGAATAGCTTAAACTCAATAATTTTTCAGTTTTCTTCCTATGACCTGTGAAACGTTATTAAGAATTGTATCGGCTGGCCAATATGCGTCACATTCCTGCATGTCTAGAAATGTCAATCTATTTTACAGTATGAGAATGCGGAAACGTCGACTTTATAGCTGACAAGTCTGACTTGGATGTGCCCGTGATTTCCCTTCAAGTGCATTGATTTTTATTGCTTTTTCACCATGCAAGCGCATCAATCAAAGTAGAATATAGGTCTGGAAATTGATGTTAGTGTATAGTTGGACAGTGTCAACGAAGCTTGTTATGTGGAGATATCAGAGCATCATGAATTCAAAACTGTTGTTGTATGCAGTTGCTAAATCAAAAGGCCAGATAGTTTATTCTGACTCTGAGAAGGTTTACCATATTAATTAAGCCTATATTGTTAAATTCTGGCTCTCAAGTTGGCCCCCTCAGCTAATCACCATTCTACTTCTCATGATTTTTGAAGGTCCAAGAAAGAGACCAGTTGTATTTCGGATACAGTGGATGAAACTGAAGTCTGAAATTTGAAATCTGAAGTCTAAATCCATTAAATTATTGAATTGTTAAGTATTAAATCTAATACATTTGAGTGCATATCATATTCAACGATAAGTAAATAGCTTATCACTTAATTTTGGAAGCAAGTTTTGTTTAAAAATTTCAGTGTTATTTAATTAATTCAGATGTTCAATTTTTTGTTATCAAACGATCTGAATATGTTAATATCTGAATATGTTCATGGACCTTTCATCCACCAAAGGATCGTTTGGATGAGGGGAAAGAGACCCAAAGCTGCACAAGCGATAGACAAAGCGTAGAAATTGAACCCAACTTTTAACCTTTTGTTCCATCCTTTCTGTATCCCCAAAAGTTGGGCTTTGTTCAATTTCTTCCCCGGGAACAGTGTAGCAACACTGTTGTGGGGATAGTGGACCACTAATTCAGGAAGATTGGGCGAGTCCATTGCAGTTAAGTGTGCTACATTAAACTAATCCAAAGCACCAATCCTAGAGCAAGCAGAGGCATGGGGTTTGATCGCATTCTGATATCTCACCTCTTCTCTTAGTAGGCATTTGATCAGCTTATATCTTGCCCCATAGAAAATGACACCCAATTGCAGAATAATAGCCGCCGCTAACAGTTGAAGATTGGGGTATGCACAACCCCACCATTCGCATTTCCCGCCCCTCTCTTTGGTGGCGTCAACTAACGACAGGCCTAACAGGCGGATATATACAACCATAAGTTGCACCAGCTTGGATGACATATCCATTAGTTCATCTTTGATATGGTTATACCTATCATGACACACTTTCGATCAATTGGTGATGCCTTTCAAGCGAAGGCGTATTACATCCCCACCTCGTGTCAGAGGTGGCAACAGTTCTCCATCACCTACTCCTCTACTGTTTTCTACTACTATGTCCGCCGCTAGTTACGGTGGCTGCGACAGTGTCGAACCCCTGGCACCAACTTCCCTGTTTTCCACGTCAGACAGCGACAGCAATGATGGCGGCAGCGTCGCGTCCTCGCCTTCTACTCCGCAGCGGCAGTGGCAGCCCCTCGCTCCTAAGTCCCCAATTGCTTGCCTTGAGACACATCCTTTGACTATCAAATCATACTCATGGTTTGCTACATATTTTTGCATAGTATTGGAAAACGATCAGAATCCGCAACAAGACTAAAGGGGAACAAATTAGACAAGGCGCTGGAGCATGCTTCTCAATTGATCAATGGAGTTTGAAAAGAGGTTCATCAAAGCCATAGGAATACCATAAATGACTCTCTTCGTTTCAGCATCAGCCAAGCCAATCATGCCAAAGGTCATCATCCGAAGTAAAACCGGCAAGCTGGTGCGATGGCAACCATGCTTCTCAAATTCAGTCGCACCAGGAGGTTCTGATTGTATTCCCGACCACTCCCGTGCAAAATTGATTGAAAATCTTCAGCAAGAAAGAAGGACGTGGTTGTTTCCCGTGAGCCCAAATTAGCCAGATGAAAATCTTCGATAGAATGTGTAGTATTTCAAGGATTATATATAGTTGAGTATGCTTTGGCATGCAGGTGGTTTTCGAGTCCCTGGAAGTAAAATTATGGAGCAAATGGAACATATGGTCATGCGCCTGATTTTAATGTTGTGATATTTCTCCATCCCCAACAATTTTCATGGGAATTTTTGTCGAGGCAAAAGTTTGCTTGTTCTATAATTGACTTAACCTTTACTGGTAATTAATATGTTCTATCGCCGTGAAAAAGGAATCGCCCTCCAAGCAGTCAGTCATCACAGCAACTGATTAAGATTAACAAAATCAAAGTAAACTTGCTTTTTCAGATTGATCAACCATATTTCAAGCCCTGCTTAATAAATAAAACAGGGAATAAAATTAAAAGAAGGTAGGTTTGCACATACGGTTGAACTTCTCAGATTAATTGCTTAGCTCAGACACTAACTAGTTTCCTTTTCTTAACTTAATTTGGAAAAGCATTTGACGCCTTTGTTTTTCTTTGTTTTCCAATTTGTTTGGTTTAGAGTTTTGCCACCACCCGACAGAGTCTATCAAGAGGGGGAAATAATCTGCCTTGTAGTCAACTCACGTACCACAAGTTTTTGACAAATGTGCAATTTGTCATTATTCTTAACCTTGACTACGGCTTAATTAATTTAATGGTTTGGCTAACTAAGTACCTCAAGGCAGAAGTCTTAGGCATTAATTATTATTTTTATTATTATTTTTTTTTTTTTGCAAATGAGAAGGTATTTAATTAAATAAAAGGAGTGCAATAAATTTGAATCTGTGCATTCACATAATAAGTTAACTGTAATATTCTGTGTGTTTAAAACGAGCATGCATGAAGCGTATCAATTAAATAAATGTTTAATTATTTGTGCAGAAAGTTCAAAATATTATTAATTATTATTTTTAGCTTCCCGTGACAAGACGTGCCGTCGCAACTAAACACTGCATGTAGTTTCCCGAATCTAATGCACATAATAAGCAAAGTGACAATCACACACGCGAATTAATTAAGTAATCAATCTGCATTTAATATATCAGATTGCAACTAAATAAACTATCCCGGAGAACATGTATGAATTTCTCCACATAATCACTAAAAAGATGTAGAAAGTTAAAGTAATTATCCAAATTAATGACTCAACAACATCTAATGATTCGCTGTGAACATCAGGTTGATAAATACTACTATGTCTGAGACAGTAATACTACAATTCAATGAAGAAAATCAACAGTATTCGGCACCCTTTTGCTCGGTGAGAAATAACAAAAAAGGAAACAGTGACAAGCTCAATGGTGTAGTGGATTGGGACCAGTTGGAACAAGACGTTTATCAATACCATAAAGTGGATCGAGCCCGCTTCCATCATCAGGCGGCTCACGCTCGACCGCAATATGTCTATGATGATGATCACGACGGTGGTGGTGGTGGTGGTGGCGGTGGTGATGATGAAGAAATGGGGTGAAGTCGAACTTGCTTGGCGCCATTGCTTTCCTGTAGTAGTGAGAGGTAGAAAATTGATGCATCTTTCCACTCTGTAGCCTGATAAAGCTGGTGCTGCTAGCCTCCCAACCATGGAAAAGTAACGAGAGAAAATACAGCCAAAGAATGATCATCAAGAAATGTCCAATATTCTTCAAAGACATGTTACTGAAAGAAGAAAAACAAGAGTTGAGAGGGATATATAGAACAAGCATGGAAGATATGGAATTAAGAGGGAACATAGACTGTGTTTCTTGTAGTTAAGGGGTAGCCTAAAAAGCTCAGCAAGATTGACATATTGAATATTAGTTGTAGACTAGCATGAAAATTGATGATGCTGAAGATTGCTTCCATAAGACTCACATTTTGCACTTTTCGTTGATTTAATTCAAGGCTGGATAAGAAGAGAAGGGGTTAAGGGGGTAGGGGGGAGGGGAGTTGAGAGGAATGTGAGGTCCAAGTGCTGCGGAGAGGGAGCAAATTGTCGACCATTTCTCCAATGAAATCATGCTTTCCGTTCAAGAAATGTAGGTGAATCAAGGGCTTATAGTCAAACATTGAATTATATATATGCATGGGGAATGGGGATTAGGACGTCCAAATAACTAAAGGGTAAATTGATGTGGTGCCTATTTGCCGCTATCCTTTTTTAAGTTCTTCAATTTTGAGTTTATACTCGTTTGTCCATTTCAAATTCTACGAATTAGATGTCGAGTGGTTATCCATTCCATCTTTCTCCATCATGCTACAAGGAAGTAGTTGCACGGTTGTTGGGTATTTTTTTGTTTTGTTTTTTCTTCATGCCATTGTTACAATTTGTCAACGAGGTATTATGTCCTGCCTTCAACGAGAAAAATTGTTGAGCATTCTGCTTTAATATATGCTAGTTACAGAAAACCAGGCAATTTTTCTTTCTTCTGATGTTTCAAATCATATTAATTTACAAAAGAAAGATCTAATTTTTGTTTCAAAAAAAAAATTTAATAACCTTAATGTGTAGAATGTTTCCATGAACCTAATCCGGCCCCCCATTGTTGTAATTGTAAACATAATCGTATACATCAGAGGGAAAAGAAACAAACAAAAGAATGAATCAGCCAGTGAAGTATACGTGAAAAGAAAGCTGGATTAGTTTTGTCTATTTTTAGTCTTTTTCTTCTATCCTCTTCATTTTTGGATCAAATTAAGAAGCTGCAACATGAATAAGTGGGGAGTTCTACAGCTCGTGAGTTAGCAGTTGTCCTGTATTATCAATTTTTGACATTTTTTTGGAAGGACAAAGTACGATGTTAATGGCCAGCAGGAGCATATAGTCTTCAGTCCTGGCATCAGAAGTCATGTTTTGAAAATGTTCAACCTGGGTTGAAATTAGCCTCCTTATTAATGGTTCTAGCTTTATATTTTGTTCAAGAAATTATTCATTCATCCCGGGGCAACAAGTGTGTGATTTAACAGCTATTTTTTTTCTACTTTTGCTCATATAAACCATCAATGCATGCCTGATTCAAACTTGTGATTTATGATCCAAGGCTCATCAGATGGACTTTCTAAGCGGAATTGAGAGTAAACAGATCTACTAAGAAGCTTCAGAAAATGAAGGGTTGCAAATGAATATTGTAGCCCAGAAAAAAAAAAGTACATTGTTATTTCATATTTTGACAGAAATTTTTAGAGCTAGGACTCTGGTTGACCTGCTCCCAAAGCCTTTTCTTTATCTTTGCTTTTTTTTTTTCCCCGGTAGCATTGACTCCAATAATTCCATAGACCTTTTGCAACCTCCCTTATATTTTATGTCAAAGTCCTGAATATTGCCCAACTCCAGCTCATAATGTTTCTTTTTTTTTTTTTTTTTTGGTTCATGATGCAGACACAAACCCCAACATGCCAAGAACCAAAAACGTCTAAAAATTGGTGGCTTGTACTTTTTAGTTTCTTCTCCCTCTCTATTTGTCTCATTCTTTTTGTTCGAGGATAAATAATGAGACTGTGGGAATCCCATGTCTTCTGAAGTGATGGAAATTAACTTTGAAATTTTTTAAGACCTTCTAGAACCCGAGATTGAAAAGAAAGAGTTCTCATCTAATTCGCACAAAGGGGACGAACAGGGGGTCAAAATTAAACATTCATTACAATCTAACAAGTTAACAACAAGGGATAATTTCAGATACCTCCCTTGATGTTTCTAACAATTACACTTAAATGCCCTCTAAAATTCAAAATTACACTTACCTCCCCTCTGGGATAGATGTGATGTGACAACATGTCAGCACCAAAAGCCTCCTAATAACCAACTTGCCCTCAAAATGTTGTGGCTAATGTTATTGCAAAGACGTGAGAAAAAAATTGCCTACAACAATAATATTCTTTTTATTTGCTTCTTGGCGCAAGCATCTACCAAAAGAAAATTTGATTTTGTCATTTCTTCAACTGTTGTTATCCTGAGAAGCAAAATTGATTTTATTATTCCTCAACGGCCACTGAGAGGAAGAATGCCAAGTGTTAAAAATAGCATTCATTTTTTTTTTTTTTTACACTTGATCATCTTATATACTGCCAAGATAGAGTCGTTACAACTTGTCTAGCCCTTCTTGCTTTTAACAATCAAAAGTGCAGAATTGTATATGCAATCTTTGTTGTATTGAGAGGATCCCTACTATTTTCATACTTTCTTTTTCTCTTTTTTAATTAATTTTTATAAACAAAGTGACAAATGTTTCGTTCAGAATATAAAGAGGGTAAAGCTGGCAAAACCTTGTGAGTCAGTACCTTTTTCCCACTTTTTTAACTTTCTTTTAGTGATAGGGGCTGCAATATTTATCAAATGTGTCCATCAAAGGGAGGTGAGTGTAACTTTTAATTTTAGAGGGTATTTAAGTGCAATTGTCAGAAATATCGAGGGAGGTATCTGAAATTATCCCTAACAACAAAGATGAAATAATATATTGTACATGTTAATTTCTGAAATGACGTTCTAATTATATTGTCTACTGCAGTTTCGTTTTAACTTTTTAGGCTTTAGCATTTCAATGCTACGTGAAGCAGTAGGGAAAGTGCAATATGCTCGAAAAGCAGGTACTGGTAACGAATTTGTACCTCACTTTTATGGTTATAAATATGGATATTTTAGGAATTTTTAACTGGTGCAATGTTGATTAGAAGTTAAATTCACCTCCCATTTCCTTTCATATTATATGTGGATATTGCTTCAATATTTGATAGAATATTACCAGGGAATTTAAAAAAATAAAAAAAAACAAACTATAGTATCCTTAACGTAGACATTTTTTCCATTAATCTAATCCCTGTTATTAATTACAATTGTGAAACATAACTTTGTTCGTACGAGGGAAAAGAAATGAAAATAATATAAAACAGACAGTTAAAAGAAAATTGGATCAATTTGTAGGAAATAAAATATGATTGCAAATTAAGTTGAAATGTATAAAACGATCATACATTTACAGATAGAAATTCGTATTGCTGCCTTTGCTTTCAGTTATACGGTTGAAAATCGCCTGAATTGAAACAAAAGAAATTATTTTATAAATTGTTGAGAAAAAAGCAATAAAAAACAATTTAACCAGTCCAAAGTTAATTTCATAAAGTAAATCATATGGAACTTTAAATTCAGAGTCCGTATCTCTTAATTAGTGATGGTTCCATGAGGTAATTGAGGTTCATGCTCGTGTATGATTTGATGGCTAATACTGATAAAAGCTTTAATTGTTTACCCAAAATAATTTGAAAACAAAAAGAATACGATTCTTGGTGGTTTTTTAAGTATATTAGTAGGCTCCCCTCATTAAAAATAGCTGATCAACATGGATAGGACATGCCTCCTGAAGATTATTCACAGAAAGAATTCTTACAAATCGCTGATCAACACTTTTCTTACAATTCTTACTGGAATTTATAATTTAAACGCCTAAAATTTGGAATTTTCAGGCACGATTGATAATAAACAAGCTCTACATAATTATATATATATAATTATCAGGAGTTGCATATTTACATCATTCTTTGTAATCAACCAAAAAATAAAACAAAAATAGCACTAGTATTGGATCCCATTCTTTGTAACCAAAATTTTTTACAACCAAGTTTGTGGTTGACCTGCCCCAAAAACCCTTCCACTTATCTTTTTCAATCTCCTTTTCTTTGGTAGCTTTGCCCCTATTTTTACTATAGACATTTTCGACCATCTCTTTTTTGTTTTATCTCAAAAGTACTACAAAACGTCCAAATCAAAAAATGTTGCAATTTTTTTTTTGTTGTTCGCGAAGACACAATCCCAAACAGGCCAACAAGCAAAAACACCAAAAAAGTGGCTTGCTCCTATTAGATTTTATCTCTTTTCTCTCTCATTGTCTCAGTCATCCTCTTTGAGGAAAATGGGATTTATTGGACTCTGTTTATCTTTATCCTAGGGAAGTGGTGGCATTCCACTTTGAAATTTCTGAAGGAACCCTCCAAAAACGGAGTTTGAAAGGACAAAGTTTTTGTCGGGCTGCCACCCATGCGTCCCCATGAATTTGGTCACAGCATAATTTCTTAAACTACAGGAATGATTAGTGTATTTCTTCTAACCAGTAGCCATCATAAACAGCAACTTGACCTCTTCTTTTTTATCTTTTATTTGTGTTTTGGCATGTTTTCTTATCTGTGGGATGTTATAAGGACAAGGGATTAAATTAGAATTAGGCACTCGAGATTTCATGGATTATTACCAAAGCCCATTGCTCTCTTCTTTAATCATATTATTGATCTCCTCTATCCTCTATTAACCCTTTGTACACTGATATGGAATTTGAATGGAAATTACGGAGACTTGGAAGTTGAAAGAGACATAAGTATAATTATAAAAACTTTTGGAGATGCCAATGCAATTTAGCGAAAAGTTAAACCAAGAGATTGATTGACCCTGCCTTTCGTGGGACAGGACAGTTGCAGCTACAATCAATGGCATGGTTTCTTGCAGTATCTTTCTTCGCAATTATAGGATGTGATCTGATATTTCGTTGTGGTTTATTCGGATTTTGGGAGTTTTCTTCGATACTACCAACTCGGCCTGCAGCAATCAAAAGCTAAGATTGTTTTTTTCTTCGATGGAAGAGCATAATCCAGTTGGCATGTAGTGACTTGTCCCCTTCTTGGTGCTGAATATGCCATCCTTTAAAGATTACCATATAAGTTCTGTATCCTCAGATGCTACGTTTCAGACAAAGAGCATCACCAACCAAACCAAAACCAGAGCAAATGAAGCCTACCTCTTCACCTACCGGTGATGGTGTGCGAAGCAGGAGGAAAACGTCGTCCAGAGGCCACCACCGGTACGTCGGCGTCTGCCAACGGCCATCCGGGAGGTGGGTTGCTGAGATCAAAGACTCCTTGCAAAAGGTGAGGCTTTGGCTGGGAACTTTTGACACTGCAGAGGATGCTGCCAGGGCTTATGATGAAGCTGCCAGAGCACTCAGGGGAGCAAATGCTCGCACCAATTTTGAGTTGCCTGAGAACGATGATGATGATTTGCCTGACAAGGGTGAACCGTTCTCCTTTGAAGAAGCCTGCAGGACTGAAGAGCCTGAAGGCCTTGTTGGTGCTCTCAAGGCTAAGTTATACAGTGAAACCAACAAGACTTCCTTAGGAATACTGAATATCAATTCTCAGGCAAACACAGCTTCTTCGCAGCAGAGTACTCCTCAATCCACTGTCAATCTTCCAGTCTTTTCCTTCAATAACATCCCCAATGCCGCGGCCGCGAATAAGCCACAAACATCCGCTGCTCCAAGCTCGGCAAACAACATTGGATCATCATCTGCTGGGAATAGCATTAATCCAATGGCCTTAGGCCATAATTGTGATCATAGTTTGAGGCAGAACCATGATCAAGTTGAAGAAATGGTGCAAAATAATTCATCTAGTGCTATGCAATGGCAAATAGGATCCCCGGCCTCAGGCATGATGTGGGCTAATAATCAGCATGGAGTTGCATGGGCAGCTCAAATGAACCATGTTCAAGAACAGGATCCCCTGTTCACTACTTGTACCAATGTTGCTGCCACAACTATTAGTGCATGGTCAATTCCAAGTACAACAACTCAATCAAGTGTTGAAATGCCTTGTTCATTCCCTGCCAGTAGTTCAAGTGGGCAGTTGATGACAAGTAATACAGGAAATGTGGACATGTTAGATGTCCAGGAGGTTGTGTCTCAAATGAGCGGATTAAACTCAGGAGTGGCTATGCCCTCAGAACAACAGATTTTGCATTGTGAAAATACCAACTGGGGTAGTGGTGTTAATGCCACTTGGGACCCTTTTCTTTACGTTTCCTCCGTCTTAGGCTGAAAAGAAATTAAGGGAGGAAAAAAGATGATACCATTAGGTTGTAGCTTGACAATCATGAGTTAACCAAATTCTTTGAATTTTTATCCTTCTGCTAAAATGGCAATTCCTTCCTCGTTGTCAAGCCTACAAGTTTTTAACTGCTTCTTGTGACTATTTGTGAATACGCAAGATCTGTGATTCATTGCAACCCTTCTTGGATTTGTTAAACAAAAGACAAATTTGGTATTGATGAAATTGCAAAATTTGTGCTTCATTTCATAATTCAAGGGGTTGTGCCATTTTTGGCAAGTGCCACAGACATTTCCATTTTGCAGCTCCGCTCAAAACATATACAAGATCAATTGACAGTGACATTAAAGCTCAAAGCTGATTTTGTCGTGTCTTTGCTTCTGATGTTTCTGCTGTGAAGTCCTTAATTTATTGTACTCCCATAACGAACTTAATTTGTGCCTAAATAAGCCAAGCATTTTAACAGTGAATAAAAAAGGCAGGGTCTGATTTGACTGATTTTAATCCTACGCCAATCTGCTTTTTGCCAAACTAAGTGGAGCACCATTAGGAAGGATAAACATCAGCAGCAAAGTTCTCTTGAACTGAGAAAGTTTGGTCTTTGGGATTATTTCTTCTGTTGTACAAATGAGTTCTTTTCTTATTTTGTTTATTTTGCATGCAGTTCTTCATTGATTCTAAAGCTAAGCAAAAATTAGCTTCTGCCCACAAGAAGCCCCTGTATTATAAGAGTTACACGACAATTTCTTTAAAGGGTCTTGCTCTTAATAAAGTTAAATTCCTCTAATAAAATTCTTCGTCCCCCCCCCCCCGCTCCAAAAATTTTTAGCCAGTGATTCTTCAATTTAATTTTTTCTTTTAAAACTACACCAGGTTGCTTTCTCCCCAGATACAGGAAACAAGTTTTTTTTTTTTTTTTTGTTAAAAAATGTGGATCAAAGTCTCCTGTACTAAAAAAGTATAAATTCTTAGATTGAATGGGTTCTGCATAAACTTTTGCCTTTTCTTTTTGGCGTGAAGCTGTGTTAAGCCAAGATATAACGCAATCTATTCTAAGGTAATGTATTATTTATTTAATAACCACCAAAAACTAGCATTGCTGTGACCAAGGTAGGTTTTACCGATACTACTATCTTCTTGTTCTCATACATCTGCTGCCTTACCAAAGAAAACACACTTATCCATCAACGTCGTATTCTCTCATTTAAATTTGCCAATTGTCCTCCTCTTTTGGAACTACGTATTATGATTCCACGTCATTCACCATTGTTGTACGGTTGTCCTTGGAAATTCAAGTTCGTCCTAATTGTGAGTCATTTTCCCAGACTTTAATAATCGTATGGCGTACGTGTTTGGTTGGAACTTGGAATGGTCAATTTTTGGCGCAGCCCGCTTCCGATTTTCGAACAATACAATCAAGTACCATTTCTCCTTTTGGTTTTACTCTTTGAGCGCTATTATTATTTTAGGGCTTATTCCAATATTTAAACTGATCCTAAACTATCAATTTCAACACTTCGGACAATTTGATTTGTGACATATTCTTCGAACAAATAAAAAAGCAATAGATTTTTCAAAAAAAAAAGAGAAACACTGTCTGACAATTGTCGTTAATCTCCATCTATATTTGTACTCTTTTTTTTGAAAAATGAAGTTGAAATCCATAGGGGTGCAAACGAGCCGAGCTTTGGCTAAACGAGCCGAGTTCGAGTTAATTTTGTGAAGCTCGAGCTCGAGCTCGACGAGCTCAAAATATCAAACTCGAGCTCGAGCTCGAGTCAAATTCGAGTCGAGCTCGAGTTTAAAAAATAAAAAAATAATTATTATTATTTTATTTTTAAAAAAATAAAAAATAAATATTTATTTTTAAAAATGAATAAAATAATAATTTTTTAAACAAATAATAAAATATTAAAAATATATATATAATTTTACTATTAAATAAAAAATAAAAAATAAAAAATAAATATATAATTGAACTCGCGAGCCAACGAGCTTAATGTTTTTGAGCTCGAGCTCGATTTCGAGATCGACTTAACTGGCTCGAGCTCAACTCGAACTCGATTTTGACGAGCTCGAGTCGAGCTCGTAATAGAGCCGATCGCGCCGCTCGCGATCGGCTCGATTCGCGAAACACCCTCAATTCCATGTGGAAAACAGAGTTGATACATGCTCGAGGAAAAAGTCACTTAAAATTTGTGAGAGAAAGAAGACGGTAGAGCGTGAGATGAAGAACCAGGAAACATTTGACCCCAAGCGTTTGTATAATTCTCCTTCAACTCCCGAGTTTGATTAATTCTGCCTGGCCAAAGGGCAGCATGTCACTCAGCCGTTAATTGACTTGAAAAGTAACTTTTCTTGTTCAACATCATACCTACCTAACAAATCAATTCTCTCTAAACAATGGGTAGGATAGAATGTGGGGTTTCAAAACTGTAGGGAGATAACGGATATGTTCGCTCAAGCACTGGGACTTCAGTATCATTTTGCCCATTTCCCTTTTTTACACGCCTGATACTACATCAGAATAAAAAAGTCGAACAATTTTTACAAAACATCAGCCTTCCTCCCAATCCAAGCCATCGTCTTCGTCATCATCTCCTGAAGCATCCGCTTGGACATTCAAGTCATTAACCTTGAAATTTTCGCTCGTCGTGTTGCCTGGGGATCGACAGTGTAAACCTCATTGACAATGGTAACCAGCAAAGGTTTACAAAATACCAGAAGAAGTTAAAATGCCAAATAATTAACACTCAAGTGATTTCAACAGCATATGCATTTCAGTGGTGATGTCGAAAGTAACCAAATTTGGAAGATTAGAGCACTCCGGAAAGAATCTAAATAGTTAGATCATGTAAACCAGCAGAAAGAATTAGAAAGGAGAGGAAATGGCTAAAAAGAGCAGGATATGAAAGCCTTTGCACGACTTTTTCTGGTACAAAATAATCTCACACAGGAAGACTTGTGTTCTCTTCCCATTGAATAACTTAATCAGATCTGCATCAAGCATGCAATAAACAATTTATTTATAGAAGTTTCACACTTTGCTTAAGGCAGTCATTGACCATGCCTAGCATATTATCTTCAGATAAAAAGCTTTAACAAACAAGTATCAGATATCCTTAGAATTTAAAGTAACAACTCGGAAAGTGTTTTTACCTGCAGGAGCTGCCTCCTCCCATTCAACGTCGTCTCCATCATCTTGATCATCACGCTTAGATTTCAGTCCAACTTGTCTTTCAAATGATGTATCAGCAGCCCCATTGGAAATACTAGAATTTGGCAATCCCTGTTCCCTGAGGGCAGCTTCCTGTTCATGTTGACGCTGGAGTAAAGCAGCATAATATGCTTTGAAATACTCGTCCTACAAAAAGTAACAAGAAAATTCAATTAAGAGATTAGGAACTTGAGAGAGAAATAGTGAAGCGTGTGCCAAAATTAATCAGGAGAACTGAGCCTAAATAAAAAAGCACCAGACTTTTCATTTTTCTAACCTGTATATTCTTCACGTCTGTTTCAGCTGCAGATTTCTTCTCATCAGATGATCCAGCAGGTGCTGAAGAACCATCCATCTTAGCCTCCTCCTTGACCTCGCCTCTTTGCTCCTTCGTAAGGATCATGCCTTGCTTAATCATCCATGGGGGCAAAACTTTCATAGGTGTACTTCCACTGTCAGATTTAATATTCTCTCCTTTTTCTTCAGTACCAGAGAAATCAACTTCAACCTGCCAAAAACCATCCATAAGCCTCACTAATTCCTAACTATTTTATTTTGTGTTTTGGTGGATTCTATTTTTTTTAGAAAGGAGAGGAGGGGGGGGGGGGGACGGGAGAGGGATGAACAACGGGTCTTTCCTGGTATTATCCCAAAATGTATATAGACCCTTCTCACAGGCTGCGTGCTAATGGAAGTGACCACTATAAGGACAACAGTCAAAGATTTGTCTCATTCTCTAAGCAACAGCAACAGCAACTTCTTGGACTTGGACAATAACAAGTACAGACTAATTTCCCTTGCAATATGCACCAGTATATGACATTCAAAAGGACTAATTTAATTCAAAAGGCTATGTTCTTTCAAAAATTTTCAAAGTGCAACTAGGCATAAAAGCAAAAGCAATCCAAATACAACTAAGACCATGAACAAAAACAGCTGCACTGAAAAGTGAAACAATCTGCAACACATACTTGGGAGCTTGGACTTTGGAAAAAGACATCCAAACGTACTATGTTGATCAATGTCCTTGGATAAAGATTGGAAAACCACAACACACGCAGATGTAGTCAAACTCCATTATGAAATGCATCAGGAATTTGAGAATGACTGGAGCAGAAGTGACATGTAAAGGAGCATATGGGGTCAAGGTATTCCTTCATTTTTGATGCACCATATTCAGATTTTAGAACTTTACATAACTGTATCTCCGTCCCTAGCTCTTTAATCCTTTCTAGTTTAGAAAGCCAAAAGTAAAACATACATGAGCTAGGCTGCTTCATGAAGAACATTGACAACAGCAAACCCTACAAACTCCTAAAATCAACAAAGAACTTTTAACACATAAGCACACAGGTCGGTTTAAGAGGTAACCTTTGTGTCGCCCAAAAATGGCATAGGCGTTCCTCCAAACCCAAGTCCCTGTGCAGATTTAGAGGGATCATTTCCATTAAGATCTCCATTTGCTGCCCGAGCAGCAGCACTTGCTCGAGCTTCCCATGCTTGGAGATTACCAAATTCAGGAACTGGCAAATCTTTTACTCTATTGAGTTGATCCATCAATGGCTTCAGCTGTGTCTGCACTCAGATATTACTATCTACTCAAATTACAGGAACAAGAAAACTAAATATAATATACTTAATAGAAAAGGGAAACAGCTTATGGAATATATGATTAAATATGAGACCTACAGAGAGACAATCAAATCCGTGGAAGTACAAAGCAAAATTTGCAACTAGGCATAACGGAAAGAATAATCTAAAAAATGAGTGAAATGAAAGTATTAATGACATCTCAAATCTAAAGTTACACTGTAGTAACTTCATATAAATTGTTGCTCCGAAATTACACCTTAATACCTTCATCGGTCCCTACTATCTAGACAAAAGACGGCATAAAAAACTTATAAATTGATGCCAAGCAAGGGAACATCCACAACAGATACATTGTAAGTGAACCAGAATCCACATGTCTATATCCAATTCTACCCACTACAAAAAGCCAAATGATCACAGTGCCTGCATGTCTCTAGAATCACTAAGACCACTTCTTCATACACAGAGTGATTGCTTCAGGCAACAGCACAATGAGATAAGAATATTTTTCCGTGACAACATAACTGTACAAATAATTTCAACTACACTCTTTGGGAAACAGACATTTGCCATTTGGGAACTAAGAAAGGTGTTTCACACTGCAAATCATGTTTGGAACACGTACACACGTACAATACTGCAAATGAATATAAAATAAAATCACTACTGTCATTTGCAGCATGTTGCATAAAGGGAACGTACAAACCCACTCGAATATGTCTTTAAATTGCTTTCAGCATTAAACCCTCCTAAGAAACTCAGTTTCAGTAACCTCAACTGACTCTAATGCCCATGGTTCTTGATGTAATTAACCACCAGAAACTATCAGCAGCCCATACTTCAACCATTATGGACACCTTCTTTCAAGTGGATAAGTAAGAAAATCTTTTTCTATCATAATACAACTCTATATAAAACAATATTGACCTGTTCAAGCAAGTGAAAAGTTGAAAATGGCTTGGTATAGCGGCAGTGATCTATCCACCTTGTAAAAGACATCTTGCAACTCACACAATGCCAAATTGGCTTCAAGGTGCAAACTTAGTGCCAAATTATCCATCACTATGAGTTACTCTATAGGAATGAATAGGCCCCCAGATGTGAAGTTTCAAAAAGTGTACCAATCAAGGATCTTAAATTTCAGGTCTAACTTTAACTAACGAGTGCCGAGACTTAACAAGACTGTTTGCCTCTCTAAATATTGTAAAAGAAGCAGTTCTCTTACATTACAGCAACTAAAGAAAAACAGAAAATTTTGCCATTTTCCAAAATTAAACCATTTGCAAACATATTGCACTAAAGGCATTAGATCCCTTCTGCAACCCCAAAATTGCATAACAAGGATAATCAAATCACACCAGTAGCATGTACATCTAGCAAGCATGAAGACAAACCTCCATCTTTTTGAGCATGTCCTCTAGTTTATCACGTCGCCGCCTTCTTGCATTGTCGTCTCCATCTCCCATCTCTTGAGCAGTTAACTTTTCACTCTCTGCCACAAGTTCTCCATTGCAAATTTCACAGTGGAAATACTCATCAAGCATAGAAACCAGCCGCAGGGCATCCAAAGCATTATATCTGGATTTTGAATACCAACTGATTCCTCAAAGCCTTCAAGAAAATGTAGATACATGATTTTAAAGAATAGCAGCAGCTATAAAACCTTTTTCCACAGTTCGGACACACGTATTCCTGAACAGTATTCTTGTTATCTAGCTCATCCTTTAACTTTTTCCTCATGCGGTGTAACCTGTACCTCACAACATCGTATATCTGCAACAAAATCCTCACCTTAAAGTTACCCAACTAAAATCAATTCATTCATGATATGTTCTGTTACAGTCCATTACATCAAGTATATATATCACATGGACAGTGTAGTTTTAACTCTTTAGTTGAAAAGTCCAATATTTAACAAAGCCATCATCTGACAAGATAATGACTTATGCAATGGAAACATTGATGTATCAGTAAATGCCCGTTTTAAAAAGTGGATAAAGAAAGAGACATTAGGTCCTCACACAACAGCACCTGTGCATAGTCCAGACAGCAATAAGAGTGGGTATGCATCTTAATTTTTTCATCTCCTTCTCTCCCATTGTGATGGCCATCAGCTGTAGCAGCTACAGCAGCATTGTAAACTTTAGCACCTTTTGCTGTCTGTGCATTGTTATACGAGGAAAAACAACTTTTTCCATCAAAAGAAATGTACTAGAGAATATCAGTACAAATCAATCACAAGCCATCAGAGGCAAAGAACATCTACTATCTTTAAAATTAAGTTGCATGTATCCAACAAAACTCGGGAACCATCATTTGGTTGTCTCTCAACAGAAAAGAAAAGCACCACATCCAATCAAAATATCCAAGCAGGTACCAAGCAAACCCAAATGAGAAAAGTAGAGGATTACAAGGTTTCTCAGAAGAATCTATACCTATGAAACTGAACCAAAATTACACTATCTTTTGAATCTTTTATAAAGTGGATATTATCCTCTGAAGCACCTTAATATGAATCAGTCATGAGAACAAAGATGTCTACTGGTAGAAGTAATGAAATATTATAATCACAGATTCTCTGGGCTCTTTCATGATACTAAATGAATGCCTAGAAGCAGGCTTGGACTTATTGGGAGGGCTGATTATCTGAGAGGAGACTGTTGGAGCTTGATATGCTGAAAGGGGACAGTCAATGGTTCTTATATTACTACTTACCCAATAATTAACTAATGCCAAGAGAGGTTTGTTTCAAGGTTCTGAGCTGCAAACTACATAAATATTAGGTCCAACAATCAAGATCCAAATAAAACCAAATGTGTTGAGGTTAGACATGAAAGAACCTAGGCATTTTCATATTCAGCGAATTCATTTTGCAGACTGTCACATATTGATGATATCTACAATCTCCATCAGACAGATATGTGATTAGGAGCAGCAGGTTAGAGATTGTTTTCTACAAGTTCCATAACTTCAGAAACCAAAGTGGTACTAAAAGGACTTGAGACATCAGCTCCACATTTCAAGAAAGAATTCAACAAATGCCAGAATGCATCATGGAACAATAAGAAGACATTTATCCCAAGCTGAAGGAACGCAGTCAGACGATGCAGAAACTTTGGCAGCCAAAGCTCAATAATCAGAAGGGATATCATATATTTGCAATTAAATGTATTCCAAGGGTTAATTAACAATATCAGTAATACATTATAAGGCAAACAATAGAAACAGTATAGAACTTAGGACAAGAATTAAAAACTGGAAACCTGACCTCTTTTCTATGATCCCGTGTAACCAGCTTCTCTTCTTCAAAGAACCGCAAAGTCCGGCGAAGTTGCTTGGAATGTAATTTCAGATCCTTTGCCAAATCCTCTTCCCGTACCCATTGCCGCCTGGAATTATGTCAGAATTATAGTTAAAAAAATGACAAAACCCCCATAATCATCCAAACACACTACTCCAGACACCAAAAGGCCAGACAAAAAAGAGTAAAATGTGTGATAGGAAATACAATTGAATCAGAGATGCACTTCAAAACGTAAGCATATACACACGCAAAAGTAGATTAACAAATACAATTCCTACATGCCATGGAAATGTATATTGCTGAAGCATCATCTTCAAAGTGAAGTTTTAGATCTTTCATATCCAAATTGATATTAATATTTTACCTTGCTCCGACACCATCCGTCTTAAGAATTACCCCTTACAATAAAAAGATAATTTGCCACCATGTATTCCAGACATAAATTGATTTTCGCATTCAGTTAAATTTTCAAGCTTTAAACCAACAGCTATACTATCACTCGCAGTTCAAAAACCACCAATGCAAACATAAAAATTGCGTCCACGATAATTCATCTAATCCAGCAGATGCTGATATTGACACAATCTATTTAATTAACCAACACCAAGCTTCTAAATTTCCAGCATTTGTCAAGTTCCATTCTATTCTCAATCGGTATAAGCAACAATATAAACATACATAATTTTTCCGATCAAAATTAGCGGCTTGAAAGAAAATTTTAAATCAAATAACCAAAAAAAAAAAAAAAGAAAAAGAACCTGGTGAGAGCATCAAGAACCACAACAGCAATTCCTCGATTGTCACTTCGTCCGGTCTTGGGCTGATTATCTCCTTTCGTCGTTATATCATCATAAAATGCCCTAGCAGCTAACTTGACCAGTCTATCCAATTAAATTACAATAAAATTAAACAAATCGCATCGAAATTAAACCGAAATGAGCTATATAACTGAAAAAAGATTACAATTTTACAATATTATCGATCACATATGTGAGTTCATGAGCTCAATGGTTCTTGATTTACAGTTCGTAAGATATTCCTCTTACCGATTGAACGGCTCCACGCTCATTCTCGTTCAATTTAATTGCGTTTTATTGAAAAGTATCCGGTCATTATCCAGTAAAAGCTCCGAGAATTTGACGACAGAGGAAAGAGATCACCAGCTTGAAGGTTCGAGAGAACCGGGGTAGGATTTCTGGCTTTTTGGCTGCTGCTTTGCAGATCAGCTGACTTGCTTGCTTTGATTGTTTTAATAAGGTAACAGTAGTGTAAAACTTAATAGTTATATTATTACGGCTTAACCCCTCCTTCTATGTTCTATTCCTGGTGAGCGCCTAAAGTATTCACACCATCGTGTGTTGCAGGCTTGCAGCTACTATTTTTGTAGCTTGTGACATGTTATTGGGTTATAGTTCTCGCTTTAATTGGATTGGATTGGATTAAAAAAAAAAAATTTACTTCATCGAAGGTAAAAGTTACAATCACACAACATTTTAGAAGTAAATTTACGTGTCTATTTGAATTTCATAATAAAATCCACAACACCTAAAAGTTGTCACACTTAATTAAGGGCGGTGCTAATCAAATAGTTACATCTGGATATAATCTCTAATATTGACAATCAATCCATTTCGTCTTATAAATGGGTATGACATTATTGTTAATGTTTCATTAAATTTTTTAACCTGCACAATACTTCCTTGAACACAAATAACTCGTACGGATAGATTATTTAGTTTTAGGTTTTACTAACAGACGTCCTACAAGCACTCTCGTTAATCAGTACATCTATATTTCATTCAACCTACCATTTGATACACATACTAACAATTATCATTATTTCTTGTATTTATACACTTTTACTAATTAATCTCTTTATATCTATACGCTTTCCCTAATTATTCTTATATTTCTAAAAATCTAACACATGAAATATATTTTAATAACTGCTCATATGGCACCCGTTACACAGACGGTTAGTTTTTATGATTAGCAATGAAAAAAGTAACACCATTTTTGCTTAATGTGGCAAAATGATCAAAGTCCCATGTGTTCATGGAATAATCAAAGTCTTTTTCATAATATGTATATTGAATCAAACTTTAGGTACGATACTAGTACCAATATCGTTTGAACTCATCATCATCATCATTTAAAATGAAAAATATGCTTGCTCACCTGACATTTGTCGTAATCACAAAACTTTATAACTTCTAAAACTATGAAGCTATTTCAAATTTTTAATTTTAACATAATATGTATTTTATATATCTAAATAGATGCTAATGTGAAATAAAAGTTATTATATTTTATTATGTCAAAATAATTTTGAGAGGTAATATCAAGGTAAATTGTTGTTGGAAATATAACATGTAGGTTTAATGGTTGAAAACTAACGTAATTCTATAAACACGAACGAAATTTGTATTGCATTAAATTAAAAGCCAAATGACAGATGATACCAAAAAAAAAAAAAAAGTAAATTAAAAAATTTTTCCCCCGGTTTGGATTTTATTCTTCAGAAAGCAAAGACTGTTTATCACGAGTCAATGCACCCGTGTACAAGATCCATGAAAAATCTAGTCGCAGATTTAGTACCAAAACCAACATCTAGCCGTCCAGTAAATTATCTCCAACATTCAACGGTCAAGGTTAAATCACAGAGCCTAGGGCACAAACTTTCCACGTTGATCCAAAACACAGAGATACTCCCCTCTTCTCCTCTATAAATCCTCCCCCGTCTCTCCCACTCTTTTCAGAGCCAGCGAGAGAGATTGAATTCACAGTACTGTCTTTCTCTCTCTCTCTGAATTCATTTCTTCACTCAAATTTTTGTTCCTTTTTTTTTTTTTTTTCTGAATCCTTCCAAAATCCGTAGATAAATGCTGGCATGGCGAAGCCCAAAAAGTCTAAAAATGAAGAGCAGAAACCTGATAATTCTGAGGCAGTGGTCAAGCACCAGAAGCTTTGTTTATCAATCGATATGGAAAAGCGTCGAATCTACGGGTACTTCTTTTCTTGAACTTTCCAAATTGTATGCTCATTTGAGCGATTACTGTTTTTGTACAGTAACCAGATTTTTATTGGATGGTGATTAGACAGTAGTAAAATTTACGGTGACTGAGTTAAAGGAGCTGTTTTGAAAATTGAGAAATGTAATTAGTGAGAAAAAGTAGATTTAATTCGTAAAAAGGTTGAATTTTGTTGGTCTCAAGTTGCAGATTGTTATTGCTGAAGGTACCGGCTAAATGTGGGAGAGTTTTTAAGTTGGTAGGGATGGAAGGTGTGATAGGTTTCGAGTGCTGCCACCTTCTTATATGTTCAATTGGAAGGAAGAAATTTGCTAACTTGAGTATGTTTACGTTGGAGATCGAATGATTTGGATGGTTTGGGATATTAAACTGATTGACAAAATTTAGGTGGAGATTTTGTGTAGGAATCAGCTGTCACTAGAGTGAAAGAAAATTAGGATGGGGGGAAGCTAGTTTAGTTTCTGGCAAGGTTTAGCCAATCAATTGGCAATTAGTTCAGTCTATTAATGTAAGTTAATCAGTTTAAAATTTGTTGATGAGATCAATACCCTACCCTTACCAGAACTTGTGGAGGGAGGTGCTAAAATGTAATGAAGTAATAAAATTTCTTCTAATTAGTAATTATGGGAGCGTGAATCTTTGATACTTAAGAGTCATTTGTTGTAACGTTGAAGCTTATTGTTATTGACCAAATACAGTCGTAAAGTCATATATATTGAATCAACAGCATTAGAGTACAATGAAATTCCTTTAGATATTCTTGGAAAACAATTTTTGCTACTGTTATTACTTTTGGAAACAAGAGCGTTATTTTTTAATAGCTTGGGTGATAATCTGTAAGTAGTACTAGTGAGGGTATAGCAAAAGTATATTAACTTATAGAAACTCAATTTTAAATGTGTTGATAGTATTTACAATTTCCAAGGTTTGCAGTTGGTGTTGGATCAGTTTTTATTTTTCCCTGCCATTCTCTGTACCCAATCTAGGGTTGTTGCCATTCAGGAGTCAGCTAAATACAGAATGTGGTCTGTACATTCAACAGTGGTAGTATTCTGGGTTTGCCTTTGAAAATGAGATTCATATCTGTGGTTTACATATTCTTTTGTTGTTCTTGGGTTGAGGGTGTGCATTTTGAGTGTATTTACAATTTAACGCTCTTTACTCATTGTGGAGTTTCTTGCTGTAATTCACTTATAAGGGATGAAGAAGAGCTCTGAACCAAAATTATCATATGCCGTTAATCCTCTTTTTCATAATGCATTGTTTATTGGAAGATGACTAGGGAAATATGGTTTCTGTGATTATTCAGTTACACTGAGCTTGAAATAATCGTACCGGAGAATGGGATAGTGGGTTTGCATGCAGATAATCTGGCAATTGAGAGTGTAACAGTTGATGGAGAGCCAGCTCATTTTGAAGTTTTCCCTCATTATCTAAATCTGGATAATGGAGATAGATGGTGCTCTGTCTCAACAGCTACTTCAGCTGCTGATGCAGCAGGATCTGTTTATCTATCGTCTCTTGAAAGAGAGCTGGTTCCTAATTTGCTGATAATGTGTAGTAAGTCTGCCAAGCCAGATGGGGAACGACAAGGACCAATAGAGCTTGGCAATGAATCACAACCATCAGCTGAGAGCACTCAGGTTTATGACTAGTATTGTGAATTCCTTGGCTTGATTGTTTATGGAGATGAATTACTAAACGTGCTTTTATCATTTGAGGAGTCTATGTACTTGAATAAGTTTCATATATAGAAGCAATTGGGGACTTTCTATTGCTGTTCAATTTGCTTCTTTGAATTTTTGCTTTTTTTTTTTTTTTTTTTGGTAGATCACTTGGTAACAGACATACATGTAACTGAGTTTGTGTTGGTGACATTTCTACTGAATTACATCATTTCTTTCAAAGATGCTCTGAACAGAGAATTGGTAGTTTTTTTTTATACAAAATTGTTAATTCTGTTCCATTGCAAAATAATTGAATTATTACGTACTGAGATTTGGTAATAATGTCCAACCCTTGCAGTTGGTGGTGAAATTTAGTACCTTTTCCATTCATGCTATAAGTTGATTGTTTCCCTTGCTTTTTAATCTTATGCGATGAGGTTTACTTTCCTATGATTCCTCATGTAGGTTATGTTGAATGCAGAATTTAAAGATGGTTCGGATTGAGTATTGGGTGGAGAAAGCAGAAACAGGAATTCACTTTGACCATAATGTTCTGCACACTGATAACCAAATCAGGCGTGCCCGTTGCTGGTTCCCCTGCATGGATGACAATTTGCAGCATTGCAGGTAAGAATGCGATTCTGATTCTCTGATCCAACATATGGTTGGTAATTATTGTTGTGAAATTTCATGCTAATCATTCTATTCTTTGTGACTCTTGTCCAGCTATGATCTGGAATTTACGGTGGCTTGCAACTTTGTGGCGGTCAGCTCAGGAACTTTACTCTATCAGGTGAAGTAGAACTCTATCATTTTGTTTTATGCACAGTTATTACAAGATTCTTTTAGTTGTAGATCAGCTGATTTATTGGAGGCTCCATATTTATTGTGATTACTTCCCGTGGTATAGGCTTGAATTGATTAATGTTATCCAATTGTTCCAGAGCCTGTTGCAAACTGTTGTTTCTTATTGTAGGTATAATGTTCTTTAAGTTCAGGGTCTTATCATTAATTTTAGTTGAAACAATAATACCAGGGCTGTATTTTGCTTCTTAAAACCTGCTAACTCCCTGATTGTAAGGTTTACGGTTTGCAAATAATTCAGTAAATAGGAAGTTGGTTATCATTTGCAAGCACATAGTTTGCCACCATTAACAGCAATCAAATAACTTCAGTTCAATTTTGATAATTGAAGAAATCTAGCTGACACATGAAAATCAGTTAGTTTTCCGTGCTTTTGAACTGTTTATGACCCTGTATCAGCTCTGGGCATCAGTCTCTTAGCCTTTCTTATTATGTTAGGCTGATTTATGTATTGACTCATATGTATTTATCATGACAGTAACGATCTTTACATATTCTAATCCATGTCAGGTATAGGATTTAATTTGTGAATAGCATAAACAATGAAGAAGAGTAGAATTTTTACCATTGTTGTATTTACTTAGTTTCACTTTAACTTCTATACCTTTGGGTAACATCACTGTCTACATCATTGAGCATTCAATGTGTTGGACCTGTCTCTCTTGATATTAGGGAAATGCAATTACTTTCTGATAGCATCCCATAGCTAGGAAAACTTTTTAATTTCAGATAATTGTCACATATTTTTCCTATTCATCCAACCTAGCAACTAATTTGCTCTCTGTTGAAAGTTAGAAATGATGCCAGAGAAGGGATGAACTTCTAGTGATGCAGGGATATTGGGCACTTGATACTTTTGGTAGATTTAAGTCATGAATTTCATGCTTCATCAGATTTTGCTGCGCTAGAAAGATGATATATCTACGTGGTCATTTGACAAGATCCTTGCATGGTCGACTTGTTTACATTAATTTGCACAAGTCTACACTAGTTCTTCTGGGATTTTATGCACCAAGTTTCCTCTCTTTTTTATCGGGATTTGCTTTGAAGTGTCTTAGATGGATGACATGTAGTTTGTTTAGAGAGTTAATTTAGTTAATTTTTTTCGATTTTCCAAAATTTGTTTGCTTGGCAGGTCTTGAGCAAGGAGGACCCCCCACGGAAAACATACGTCTACAAACTAAATGTTCCTGTTGCTGCTAGATGGATATCCTTGGCAGTTGCACCTTTTGAAATTGTTCCTGATCGCCACAATGCATTGCTGTCACATATCTGTCTACCTACTAACCTGTCAAAGTTGCAGAACACTCTGGGATTTTTCCACAGTGCTTTCAGGTAGTTTTTCTTTTTTTTTGGGGTGTGTGTCATGACATGTTTTGCTTTGTTGTGTAAATCTCCTAATATTTAGTTTTTTTTAACAGCTACTATGAGGAATACCTCTCTGCCTCGTTTCCATTTGGGTGCTATGCACAAGTTTTTATTGCTCCTGAGATGGCAATATCCTCTTTGAGTCTGGGAGCCTCTATGAGCATCTTTAGTTCTCAATTGCTGTTTGATGAGAAAGTCATTGATCAGGTATGACAATATGGGACATTGAGTTGTCAACCATTAGCATTAGCAATTAGCAGACATGGCATGCCTAAATGTAGAGTTTTTGAAATTGGATGGTGTCTTATGTTTTGTGATTTTTCGGAAAGCATCAGAGTGTTGAAGCAACTGAGTGACTGTCTTGGCAAGGGACATTTGTTTTTATAAAGCGATGAAAGTTTAACAAGTGCAGATTATGCAAACTTGAAGAGAGTTGTAGAATGAAGTTGGGGCCTTTTTGTTGTTTTTGAACTATGAAGCTAAATCCTATTCATCAAAATGTTCTCTGTGTCAAAAGCATTATCAAGCCCTTTGCTGTACTTTTTGGTTGAGGATTTGATGATAATTTTGACTTGGTTGGATTATAGATCTATTTCTTGTTTCTTAATTTTAATTGGTATTTTTTGAACGTTTTCCGTAGTTCCTCCAAGGAGGTCAAATAGACAACATTGTAGTAAAATCTACATCCCTTGAGCTGGTTCGTTGTGTAAGTTGATTGATTATTACACTGAAGCAGAACTTCCAGGGGACATAAGCAAATGCTACCTGACATAGTAAAGGACTGCTTTTCCCTGATAGACAGCCTCAATTGCTATTATCAACATCCTAATAGGTTGTGAGCATTTTTATGACAATATTTGAACCACCGATTGTCTAGTTTGACCCTTTGTGGTCCTGGTTCTCTGGATTTTCTAAATCTTGTGATGTGTTTTGTGAACTGGTGGTTTGATTTGACTGATTTCTAAATCCCTAATTATACTGGATGTTGTTCGGACTTAACCTTGCTCATATGTTAATTATGAAGACAGTAAATCACATCTATTGGGTTATTAACAATCTCCCCATCAGTGTGCTTTCTTTATTGATTTTAAGTTGTGAATTATTCTTCAGAGTTCTCTATGTTGTTTTCTATATCTGCTAATGGGTCAGAATTTTAAACAGACGATTGAAACCAGGATTAAACTAGCTTATGCTCTTTCAAGACAGTGGTTTGGTGTATATATCACTCCTGAAGCACCAACTGATGGTGAGTGTGTAAATGAGTTATTTCAATAATAATGATTAGACACTTGCATTTTGATATCGTTGCTTGTGCTTACCGTCAGATTGGTTGCTGGATGGTCTTGCTGGGTTTCTGACTGACTCATTCGTTAAGCGTTTCCTGGGAAATAATGAAGCACGTTATAGGCGATATAAGGTTTGCTTTCCAATGAGAATTTCGTTTTTTACAATAGTTATTGACCTTGGCCAATATAGCAACAAATTTGTTGTGGAGTACGGTCAGTTGTTTGAAAATAGTGGATTCAATCTTGTTGTAAGGGGTCATGATGAAAATCCTTGGAAAACTAGTTAGCTGTCTACTGCAATTTCTCAGGTTCCTAAAAAAGCTGTAGGTTGTTTATTTGAATCATTTCTATTGGTTCACCAAGGAAACAGGGTATGTTGGAAATTTTAGTTAAATGTTATGGAATCGAAATAAGTGCTCATTGATTCATGTTGGGGTGTTGGAAAAAAAATTTTCTTTGACATTAATGTTATTAGTAATTTCTTGTTACTTGCTCCCTCGATGCCATTGTTAATGTCATGTTTACTTTTTTGACATCCCAAAATAAGTCTCTTTCTAGTTGTCAACACAACATTTTATTAGCTTTCCCACTTTTGCCATTTGAAAAAGTAACTTTACCTGCTTACCAATGCATTCCTCATAATTTGGAAATTTTGAATTTGAGGACAACATTGTAAATTCACCCAAATCCTCCTCATCCACCTCACAGTGGTTACATGTTCCCCTTAAAAAGTTCTTTTCCAGAAAAAACTTCTTAAATTATGGGATGGAGGGAGCTTTTTTAAGGTTTGTTTTAATTCGCAACAGAAACATCCTTTTTCTGAAAGATATTAGTTGTTCAAATTGGGTGCCTGATTTTATTTGACGTATTATTTTTAAGGTGCTTGATGAGAAATAGATCACTAAACAAGTTGTTGACATTCACAAGGCCTTGTTATACAAATAGATTCTGAAGGTGAATGTTGCTTTAGGAGGGTATTTGGCGTCTTATGAGGAACAATTTTTTGTACTCTAGCCTTAAAGTGAAGATAGAAAGCCAAGGAGACCAACTCTTCATGCTTGTTGCTTAAGAATAGCTCAAATCAGCTTATAGCTTATTTTAGGTATATGGTCCCATACTAGCTTCTGACCATGAGGTGTTGGCTGTAAGGTATAGTTTTCCATGTCGATCTAATATTGTCCTTTTTGCTTGACTTGCAGGCCAATTGTGCTGTCTGTGGGGCGGATGATAGTGGTGCAACTGCCTTATGCTCATCAGCTTCTTCAAAAGATCTGTATGGAACTCAGTGCTTTGGTTTCTATGGAAAAATAAGATCATGGAAGTCTGTGAGTTGTTATCTGCCATGATACTTTTAGTTTTTTAGAATAAATTGCACTTGTTCTTCTGTTTCTAGCATCCCCATGTCTTGACGTATTATGTCTTCATGTTACAGGTTGCGGTCCTTCAAATGTTGGAAAAGCAAATGGGTCCCGAGTCTTTTCGAAAAGTAAGAATGTATACATCATTGTGATATATGTCTACTTTTGACTTTGTTCATGCTGAAAGAACTTCTTTTTTTTTTTTGCGCTACCCTTCTGGTAGCATCAATGATTTGCCATGCTTGAATTTTAGAAACTAATTGAGATTAAAGGTTGGTTCTTGGTGCTAATCCCTGAAGTATGTGCTTTATTTTATTATGCAAGTTTTTTTATGGGTAGGCTAAGTGGAATATTAATGCCTTCTGCGCAGCAATTTCCTCTTTCTGATAAGACTGCTTTTTGTGTGGCTTGATAGTCTAGTTTTCTTTGGTCTTTTTCACAATATAGTAATTCATCATATTCTTTTAGTCATTTAGAATTTTTTGTTATATTTGTTAAAAATATATATAATTGGACTTTCAAGTCTAGTGTGTGGAAAGGATGGATATAACCTGTTGAAGCTTGTAGTGTGTTTGAGGCTGAATGTGCTACAATTGTTAAAAAAAAATTGACAGTACAAAAAATCAGTGGACAATTTCTCGTCATTTTTCAGATGAGGTTTTATATGCTCACCTTTATGAAGCTTGAACCAATCATGCATGAAAGAAAATTTTTGATAGTGAATGTTGTTAGTTATGGCTTTTGATTGTAAGAAAAGGAAGGCATTCGTCAATTAAATACATTCTTTTTAAATTACAAGAGCTCCTCCTCCCACCTTTTTTTTTGGGGGTTGGGGGGGGGGGGTGGGGTGAAGACCTGTGATAAAATATGTTGAACATTCTGGTTGCATTCTGATTTTCCCCAGCAAGGACAAAAGCTTTGTGTAGGGCCATAGTTTTTGTGTCATATAGTGGTTTCTTGTCTCTGTCTCCGCTGGTGCACTGTTTTCTTGGATGCTATCTGGGTGAGTTTTAATTCCTTGATGTGTGGTTGTAAATAAGGTGCTGAGGAGATTGTGGGGAAAACTTATCAAACGTTCTTCAATCAATTCTTATGTTGCACAATTTTTTGTGGTTCTTTATTGTAGTTTTCACTTCTGGAGGTGGGTGATAGGTGCCTCATATCTTTTATTTCTTCTATTTATAAAGTAGTTATCACATCGATGCTGAAAATATGCCACAAAAACAAGTATTTAACATGCAATATGCATGACAGCTGCTTTGTTGCTAGCTTGATTGATTTTGCTTATAATATCATAATTTGATCTTCTCATTTTTAACTGCTGATATACTTGCTTGTTAATTTGTTGGTTGAGCTGTATCAACTTGCCAAATATTGTTTTTTACTTACATGATCAAATCTTTGTATTTGTAGATTCTTCAAGTAATAGTTGTCCGTGCTCAAGATACAAGTCGTCCTTTGAGAACTCTCAGCACTAAGGAGGTATTCGTAATTATACCACAGTACCTAACCTATGTTATGCTTGATTATGATTTTCCAAATCTTCGACTTCCATATGGGAGATGCCAAAATAGACAATGTTTAGAGTTGAAGAAAAAGTTATTTGCCCCATCAGGGGAGGAAATAAAGGTAATTTGAGTGGAGGAGAAGAGGTTGATTGTAGGGCTTAGCAAGAAAGACCAAACGTGGTTGTATTAGTATTTACTAATTAGCGGGGACTTGGATTAAAAATAAAGGTAGCTGGTGGTTTTTGGTGTTGTTTTATTCTATTTCTTTCCCGTCCGATGAGTTCTCTCTCTCTCTCTCTGTCTCAAATTTCTGCTTTATACTCTTATTGCTGGGGTGAGCACTAGATTTTTTTTCTTTTTTAAATTTTGGACAGTGTTTTGATGGTATATGTATTTCTGAATTTCCTTGTCGTTGCCTCATTGGATATTGTACTTCTGCTTTTAATTTGTAGTGCATCCATTTGAAATTCCTCCTTATCTTATTCAAAGACAGTCAAAGTTCTTCCTTTTACTATGTGTCACATCCTACTCCAGCAGGACTGCTGATGCAACCAGATCCGTCAAATACATCTTGGTTTGGCTTTTTGTTGTGCTGGTAGAAGTTAGATCACAAATATATTGTATTCCAGATATTTCTGTCAATTTGGTGTGGAACGAGTTAGGGTCTGAAAATCTGATAGTAGCGTAACAAAAGACATTAATGCTCCTTTGACAAATGTTCTGGCAGAATTTGTCTGATTCTTTGATAGTTTTGGTGGTTCTTCACTGATTATTCTAGAGTTGATGTCTTTCTTTCCAACGTGTAATGCAGTTTCGACACTTTGCAAACAAAGTTGGTAATCTTGAGCGTCCATTTCTTAAGGAGTTCTTTCCTCGTTGGGTTGGATCTTGTGGCTGTCCAGTGCTTAAGTATGAATTTTATGGTTCAAATTTTATTTTCTACATCTTTGATGTTGCTTGTATTTGATGATGCCTCCATTTGATATTTGTCCTCCTATTGTGCCATGGAAAGGATGGGATTCTCATATAACAAAAGGAAGAATATGATTGAATTGGCTGTACTGAGGGGGTGTACAGCTAGGCCAGATCCAACTGCAGCGCTTTTTAATGCAAATCCTGATTCTGAAAAAAGAGAGGGTGATGTTGGATGGCCTGGCATGATGAGCATACGAGTCCATGAGCTTGATGGTATGTATGACCATCCGATTCTACCAATGGCTGGAGATTCCTGGCAGCTGCTTGAGATACAGTGTCACTCAAAACTTGCTGCTAAACGCTTTCAAAAACCTAGAAAGGGTTTGAAACCAGATGGTTCTGATGATAATGGTGACTCTGTGCCAGCTTTAGATACACGTTCAAAGTATGTTACTTTGGATGATGGCATACATTATTATGTTAAACATGATAGCATTCTGTGTTGCCATGTCTCAAATGGTTATTGCTGTGCTACGCAGTTCAGATTCACCCCTTTTGTGGCTGAGGGCTGATCCAGAAATGGAATATCTCGCTGAGATTCACTTTAATCAACCTGTACAAATGTGGGTAAGTTTGGAGCGATCATCTTTATTAGTTGCTCTTTTACTGATTAATATGTTCCATACTGGTGAATTAGCAACATTCTGAAAGCAATTTTAGTTTTGTTTTGATGTTGGATATTTTTAGGATTGTGTCTACCATGGAATTTGTGTGTTCTTGAGGTGTTTGGTCAATATTTTGAATTAAAATAGGGGAAAAATATTCTTTTACTTTTCACTTTTAAGTTTTTAAGGTTCTTATTTTATCTCTCATTTGTTGGTTTCTTGTAGTTCTTTGTAGAGTATGAGTTTTTTTTTTTGGGCTTTTTTTTCACGGTTTGAGATGTCATTCAACTATTCCCTCATTGGTTGATCTTTGTGCAGCAGCAGTTGTATGCTTTGTCTTCAGTTCTTTCCAATAAGATAGTTTTGACATTATGAAGTTGGCAGTTGGATTTCAATCCTCATAATGAAGACATTCTGATGTTGTTCTATAACTCCATTATTTTCTTACAAAGTACCAAGTTTGTCATCTTCTATGATTCTTGATACTCTTTTTCTAATGGCAATCAGCAAACTTATCTTTTGAGCAATTAAATTTAAAAATTTGTTGGTTGTCCATTGAGACATTACCTACCTTTTTATTTTTGTCAAGTAATTAGCTTTCTTTTAATTTTCTGTGTGAATGCGATCTTTATACTCCCGACATGATTGGTGTGTATTGTTACACGTGTCAAAACATGATATACGTGTATTACACATGCATCAATAATACCGGCTCAGTCTAACCTTATGTTTACTATTGCAATTATAGATGCTTCTTTCAAGAATTTTGTGTTTCATTCACTGTGCTGGGGTTCAGACTGGGAGATTGCACATTTTGTTTCCCGAGGCTTGAACTTCCTGAAGGATGAATGCTCCTTACTCATTTTATGCTTATATTAGTAAACTAAATGTGCTCTCTTTTTCAGGTAAATCAACTGGAGAAGGACAAAGATGTTGTTGCACAGGCACAAGCAATAGCTATGTTGGAGGCATTGCCACAACAGTCCTTCTCTATTATCAATGCTTTGAATAATTTTCTTACTGACACAAAGGTTCTCTTCTGCTTCCCTTTGATAATCCCCCATTCTTTGTACACCCTTCTTTGTTCCATGAACTTGAAATTCTTCATTTTACTTTCAAGGCTTTCTGGAGAATCCGGATTGAGGCGGCATTCGCATTGGCTATGACTGCTTCTGAGGTATTTTGTTTGCCCTCTTCTTTTTGCATCAAAATTGGAATGCTTTTTTTTTTTTAAACTGAGACAAAATTCATGTCTTCTGCGTTTAAATATCAAAGCATGTTTTAAAGGTCCAATCTCAATATTGCTTTGTCCGGTCTGTTTGGTATTTCAAGTGAAGTTTCCTTTTTGTGGTCGGAAATCTGTCTCAGTAAATTTTCTTTAATTTGAACAAACAAGTTTTCTCTGCCAAGATCTAATAACTTTATGAAAAGCACTCATTTGTGATTACAACATCCATCTGGGCCCAGGTTCTTCCAATCCACGCGGTGAATAAAAAACTTTGGTGTTTGTTTATTTGCCATGGTAGATTCTTTAAATTTGTGTGTCCTCATTTGGGCAAAAGAGATAATTTTGTAAATAAATTAAAGGCCTTGGGTTGATACAAATTCTATGGTCGGTTCAGTCCTGGGAACTCATATATGTTCCTATTCATATATTATAGGTTCTCTATCTTCTAGTTTACATTCTTTTGCTTTTCTGACAAGTGGTACGCATTGTCATATTGATGTGCTGTTATTGGGTATAAATAGGAAACGGATTGGGCTGGCTTACTCCATCTGATTAAATTTTATAAAAGCAGGAGATTCGACCCTGATATTGGACTCCCCAAGTGAGCCTCTTGCAATTCATGCTTTTAGTTCTATTCAGCATTGCAGGAATCACTATAGCTCAGGCTTATGCTTTTCATTGCATTGCAGGCCAAATGATTTTCATGATTTTCAGGAGTACTTTGTACTTGAGGTAATGATATGAGGTAGGATGTGATTTGTGTATGATTGTCTCAGTGCTATTTAAATTCTTATATATAACATGGTGATAAATGAGTCTGGTTGTGTCTAAGGGAATTTTCATGATAACAAACTTAACCCAACTTTCGATATTTTTAAATGTGTTCTTTGTCTTTGGTTCTCGGGCTTTTTCATAGTTGGTCTGAGTATTCATAGTCTATATCATGACTAATGTGTGACTGCAAGTCATCTGTCCCTTTTTGTAACTTCAACTGGATTTACTTAATATCTGGACTTGACTTGTGTTTCATACTTTTGTGTCCTATCAGGTTATTCCATTAGCAATAGCTACGGTCAGGACAGCAGATAAGAAAAGTCCCAGAGAAGCTGTGGAATTCATTTTGCAGCTTTTGAAGGTAAAAACCTCTTTCATAATTATAAGATATGGTCATCTGATGGGTGAGGTGGTTGTGGCCATCATGCTAGAATGTAAATTGCGCTCTGGGTAATCTCTTTTTCTACGAAATCCTTAGATAGTATGCAACGTAATGCTGGAGAACTGCTATAAATGTTACTTGACTGCTATAACCACTTTCCTGGGCTGGACGCTATTCTGTATTAAATCAGTAGTGATCAATTTGTTTATGAAGTTTCACATATAGGAGGATGTATCTATCTGAAATTATGAGACATTGTTGATGTCTTGCTGCTTGTACTTGAGATATACTAGATTGCTCGTGTTGCTATATGTCATGTTTTGTTGGGATTCTAGGTGTCTGATACTTGTCATATCTTTACATGTAAGGGGGATCTATTTTTTCCTACTCCATTCTTTGATTCCTTGCTTAGTTATTTTGAAATTTTCTTTGCATCATGTGCATATTCTTTTTCTGTTTTTCCCTTTTTCTAATTTTCGTTTCTGCACAGTACAACGACAACAATGGGAATTTCTACTCTGATGTCTTTTGGCTTGCTGCATTGGTTCAGTCCATTGGCGAACTTGAATTTGGGCAACAGGTGCTCGTATCTTTTTTGTGGTTGTCTGTAGTTTTTCAGTTGTTTTTTTTTTCGATTGATGGATTGTACATGTGATCCGTATGTTTTTTCCTTATAGATATGGGCCCTGTTTATGCTTGTTTCTGCCAATTATTTGCTCTAGACATAAGTGTGTGTATTAATTTATTTGTTGCTCTCATATTAATTGCAAGTTCTTGTGCTTTAAGTTATTTAGGTAGTTGAATTTACGATCTAGCTGCCTATTTGCTCCTGTGGACATTGCTTTTATTAGACACGATATGGGTTATATTTGATAGGTAGTAGTGTGGAAACACTTCATTATAGTTGTATGATGAGGTCTCAGATGAAGCACTTTGCAGATTTGTGATTTACAGGGTAAAATATTGTGCTGTACTAAAAAAGATGGTTCCAATCTGGAAACCAAACCTGACTGGATTTGACAGATTTAAATCTTTTTCTACTGAGGAAATATCTCCGATTCGAGGCATGACTGGATACTGATATAATTGTACTCTTTGTCCAGCTTGGATAATACTGCCTCAGTGAACAAAATGCATTACAATGTGTACCTGTGGATTTGATCTAAGTGAAGATTACTAACTCTGCTGTTTACTTAAAAGATCATTCCCCTGCCAACTTCTAGGACACTTGAGACAGTTATATTTGCTTTCCACCTTATTTGGTTTTCCCCTCATTCTCTTTTCTAACTTGAAGTACAAGATGATATTTCTACAAGGCTTTAGTATATTTTAGGCGTACTGTTACTACGCTGAAACCTGATTACTCATGCACTTTGACAGTGTTACTGGTAGGCTTATTTCCAATGCAGATGATCAAATATAAGTAAAAACTCTAGAATCTTGGGGCTGAGCAAACTATTAGAAGCTCTACCTCTATTGGGCCCGGAAAAAGCTTATTATACTTTTGGTATTAAGATCTCAGATTTTGTGATCTAGATGTGTGAAAGTGTAAAGGTGACAATTTACAGCATGAACTTGACTCTTCTTCTATTTGATTAGTTCCTGTTAGCAGTGATGGAACAATAACCAAATTGAGCTCTAACTTGACTTTAAGATCTTTGAGAAATCACTGTGCAGTGGAATGCATAACTGTGGTTATAGCATCACCTTCTTGGGGACCCAGAGAATTGACTGCTTCACACCATATGCTAAGCTTTGTTGGTTGAGTTGCCTGTTCTTGAAGATATTATTGCTTGGTTTTGCTTATTTAATCTAATTTCTTGATGCATTATTCAGGGATATAGTAGTGAAATGTGCAGAAAGCATGAGGTCTACTGCACCTCTGTTTAATTGGCAAAGAATCAATTGAAGTTCAAAAAATTGCACCTAAATAAGTTAGCTGGGAAATAAAGTAAACAATCTCATAATTCTAAAAGTAATTGGATTGATGAAGCAGTATATTTCATCTTTACTGCGTGTGCTCTTTCAATGGTAATTTTCTCATATTTGTATATGCTAGTTTTGCTAGATTTACTACTAAGCTCTTTTTCCTCTTTTGGTTGACCAAGTGGTTCTGTGCTTTAATTCCAGAGATTAACCTGGTTAGGTAAACTATAAAATTTATTTCAGCTCCTATGTTATTTTATGTGAAGGCCCAGCATTGGTTTTCTTCAAGCATGTTGGTTATGATGAATGACTACATTGAAGATTCTGTTCGACCTTGTTTGTCTGTTAAATTTTTGAAAAGTGAAAGCAAATTCCAATTAATCTTTTACAGTTAAATATTTGGTGTATGTGAATTTGTGGCAGACTCTGATCTACTTGTTCTCCTTTGAAGGCCTGCCATTGATTTTCATCATCTTGAATTATGCTATCAGTGTAGATGTGAATGACTACATTGAAGATTCTGTTTGACCTTGTTTGTCTGTTGAAGGTTTTTTGAAACATGATAGCAAATTCCAATTTATCTTTTATGGTTTAATATTTGTGTTTGTGAATTCGTGGCAGACTATAATCTACTTGTCCTCCCTTCTCAAGCGCCTCGACCGACTTTTGCACTTCGACAGGTGCCTTAACTCACTGAATACTGGATATAATCCTTTATATGACTCTGGGCTTCTCATTTGCTATGGAAAATGAATATACAGGCTAATGCCAAGCTACAATGGAATTTTGACTATCAGTTGTATTCGATCATTGACTCAAATTGCAATCAAGCTTTCAGAATTTGTTCCTCTTGTAAGTATTTTCCATTCTGATGTATATTTACTCTACAAACTAGTTATTCTTATGTTGAAATGCTGATTATTGCAGGATCGCGTAATTGAACTAATTCAGCCATTCCGTACTTTTAAGGCTGTATGGCAAGTTCGTGTTGAAGCAGGTAGAGCACTCCTTGATCTTGAGTTTCAGTCTGCTGGCATTGATGCAGCATTGACGTTGTTCATAAAATATTTGAATGAAGAATCGTCTTTAAGAGGTTTGTATTCTTTCTAATGTTTCAAGGTCCATTTGATTATTCAGTTTAGGATGTAGTGATAGTTGTTTATTCTTTTAGAAAATAAATGCATAATAGACCAAAATTTCTGATCTTACATCACAGGACAAGTAAAGCTAGGTGTTCATGCTTTGCGATTATGCCAGATGAGAACTGGATCTGATCCTGACAATGATGTAAAGAGTGATACTCTTGTGGCTTTGCTTCGCTTGCTTGAGAGCCCCATGTCATTCAACAATATTACCCTTCGTCATCACTTTTTCTGCATTTTGCAAGTCTTAGCTCGAAGGTTCGTATGCCTCATCCTTGTATATCCTTTATTATTACTTGTTGAACTATAAGCAATTAGTACATTACAGCAGGTAATATTTTCCCATTCATCTTTTCTGAGCTTAGCAGATGAAATCTTGCCATAATGTGTCCCAATATCTCTGACATGCAGTTCGATGTGTTTAAGCCTTTCCAGATTATGGGACTTTTGGAGTACGTTTATTTTATGTAGATATCTGCAAAAAAATACATCTCAATGACTACCTTTTTTTTTTGGTGGGAAAATGCCATCTAATTATGTAGAAATTTTCCTTAGTTGGAGACACATAATGAAGGTGTGATGCTGATTATGCCCCATTGAATCTTAGAGAGACAAATGATATGCACTTGTCATTAGAGCTTATTGTATGGTCTGGAAAAAGGAGAATTCTTTGTTCATCTCAATAGCAGATGATAAGCATTCAATTGGATAAATGGATCTCCTTAGGTATTTAACTGAGAGTGGTCTCCCTTTTCTTTTACTGGATAAATATGAGTAGCCTGGTCATCAGAACTTGGTAATTTTTATAACGCTAAGATGATGTTATTCTTGGATATGCTGCATTCTTGCTATCTGGTTGCTCGCTCTCTGTTTGAGGAAGAAAAATAGGTTACGTCATCAGCTGCTGCAAATTTATGCCTGTTTCTGTTCATCACTCTTTTAGGGCACCTACCCTTTTTGGGGCACCAAGGGATGAGACGCTGAGAATGGGGCATGCAGAAACTTGCAGTGAACTTAAGAACATTTTTGCTGCTCTTGTCAAACAGTCTAAGCCTCCAGAACCCTCTCTGGAGGCTCTTGACCTTGAACGTGATGGTGATGGTGATGGTTCGGTATTTCCTGAGGCTTCCCAGGCACGCGATGTTCTCTCCAATGGTCATGCTTTGACAAAGGCTATTAATATTGCTGAACCTGATGGTCTGCTGGTTCCTGAAGCTAATAGAGAAGCAGATACTCATCTTGGAGACAATGAGCAGCGGAATCGAGTGGCTGAACTTGGAGAAAGTGATCTTTTCCTGCCAGAACCTGCAAAAGAACTGCAGGCTCTCTCTGGAAGTGATGAGCAATCAAAGCCAGTGATTGACCAAGCAAATGAGAACATGGTCATTGCCAAGGCTGTTGACCCACCACATGGGAACATGGTCATTGCCGAGGCCATTGACCAACTGCGTGAGAGCATCGTCATGACTGAGGCTGCTAAAGGCGCAGAAACACCATCAAACAGTCGTGAACAAATGAAGCCAGTTGCTGAACTTTTGCACGATAATTTAGTTGTTGCTGAAGCTTCCAAAGAGAATGATACTGTTTCCAATGGTCTTGAGCGGAAGAAGCCAGTGTTCCGGTTTAAGGTCAAACATTCTGCTGCCTCAAGCCGGGCAGAGGATCCTGATAATGCAATTCTTGAAAGGTCTCAAGATGGGCATGCTGATGCTGAAAGAGGTGCAAGCAGTTCTGTCTCTGTTGACGCACCTCAAAAAATTGTTGCTGAGACATTTAGCACAGGTAATCAGAACCTTGAGGATGTGAATTCGAGCCATGATGTGGGGTCTCGAGTAACTGCTAGCATAGGCAGTGCCAAACTTGCAGCTGATGACGTGAAGGAACTGCAGTGCACTGCTGATTCAAGCAAAGTTTATGTGGTATCACCACCAGGCGATCACATATCTACGAGCATTGTGAAAGATGATCATTTAGAGATGATGATCAGTAACAAATATGCAAGTTTAAAATCTCTGACTGTGAATGGACCCGGTCCCGAGACCAGTTCTTTGGTCAAAGAGAGGGACAAGATAAAAGATAAGAAGCAACACAAGGAAAAGAAGAAGCGGAAACGGGATGAGCAGAAAGGTCACCGAAATGACCCAGAACACTTGGAGCGGAAGCGTCTAAAGAAGGAGAAGAAGCGGAAGGAAAAGGAGTTGTCAAAGCTCATGAGTGATGAGGCGAAGGCATCCTCTTCAGTTGAATTGCAGAGGAAGAAAGGGATTCCAACGGGGATTAGTAGGGATGAGCAAGCTAGTCAAGTGGAGCACGAGAGAACTAATTATGATAGCGAAACTAGGTCAGGTGCAACTGGCGGGGAGGGAAAGGCACCTCCAGTGGGTTCGTATAGGAAGAAGGATGATCCTGGATCTGGGGCAAGTGCGCAACCGAACCCACCAGGTGAGACGAGTGGAGCAAAGGTGGTAATAAAGCCATTGGATAGCAGTGTAAATGCAACCCAAAGTAGTTCTTCGCATAGACTAAAAATTAAAATAAAGAAACGGACGCTTGAAAAACCATCATGAATGTAATCTAGTGTGAAAATGAAAAAGCTATTTTTTGTACTTTTTCTTCCTCCCGTGTAGCATGGGAGCAGGCAGGGCCCTGATTACATGAAGCCCCCATCTGGCTTATACTATATTCTATTCTCATCCCGTGATTATTGACGATTGTAGCTTCCGCTCTCCATGCAACATCTTAATTGCTTGGGAAACTATATATGTAATTATTATTGGTCAGAGTGTCTATTCAATGCTAGATAAGTTGTGCGGGGGCTAGGGCCGCAAGATGGCGCATTAATTCAGCTGATAATGCAGCCAGACATACTACAATAGTGTACAATAATACCTACCATATATTTATAAGTACATGTTTTCGCATGCTTCCAGTTCCAGCCGCTGCATTTGCTCACCCTTTTCAAGTGCAGTACGAACATGTCCATTATTTACTACTAGTCCATCATCAAAGGCGCGTGTCACAAGTACGCGGATCGGGACTGAAAAGGTTGGGGGCCCTATTTCCATGCTTCAGCTGCTTATCCGCCTTCCTTTCTCGAACTACATTTGGAATGCGGGCGAGGACATAAAACAAAAGCGTGCTGCTGGCTGTGCAGAGAAGTCTCCTACGTCCGAGCAAGGTTTCACGTTTGCACCAATGTGGCTGGCGTGTACCTAACCTTTGATGAGAAGATGGTAAAATTATGGGTTATGGTTTCAAGGTTGAACTTTTATTTCTCGCAGCAGAAGTACTTTTTGAAAAAGCTTGAAACTTTTGTGTAACAAAAAGAGACGGACCAGAAAGAGCTTGCCTTCCTTTAGTAATTTCTCTCTCTCTCTTTTTTTTTTTTTTTTTTTTGTCCGATACACAAAAGGCGTGGTAAATTGAAGAAAGAGTTTAAGAGGTGGCTGTGGCTTGCGGGACTCTACTTAGTGTAGCAGAAAGATCCAGTAGGATTTTGCCAGGCAAATCAAAGGATCCCCATCCATCCATCCATCCATCCATGCATAGGTTGTCTTTCTTCTTAGTGTTCTTGAATTGCACGCATCAATCAAGACCAAGACCTGAATAAGAGTAGAGATGATGGTCAAAAAGTAACAGCGGATATGTTTCTCCATTGGGTCCCACCTTTTCAACTCTCCTAGGTACAATTTCAATGCTGCTGTCTGTTCTGTTGGGTCTCATTAATCTGCTTTTGACTTTATCAAAAAATTATAAAATAAAATAAAAAAAAAGAGATTCTTATGAATCCGCAGCAAGCAATTTTACTTCGGTATGAAGCCCGATTTAATCAGGAACTATTGATGGTCTTTTCCAAAGTTAATTAAGTAGTGGTCGAGAAAAAGAGAAAGTAGTGGTTGAGAAAAGAAACAAAAAAAATCAGCCAATTTGCCTAGACGGAAAATTTCAAGTTTCGACGCTATGTCGTCACTGTTACTTTTTTTTCCCTCGGTTACTTAAACATCATACTAATGCTGTTCATGAAGCTTATTCAATTTGCAAATTCGTTGCAGGAATTTATTTGATTGCATGTATTGCACAATTTAACATTAACATCACTCGATTAATCAGCTCAGCTGGTATCGGAACTTATCAAATCACTGAGCTTTTGCATTGTTTGCCAATTTGGTTATAAGATGAAGGGAAAATGCAACTTTTCTGTAGATTTTTCTAGATTTTCTAGCACTAGGATAAAAAATATAGCTGTTGAATAAATCTAATTATTAGGATTTGTTCCACATTTTTAGTATTTGGTTATTTCTAGTTTATTAGAAATTTAAGAATTTTGTTATGATAGTTCGGGAGATTTGTTAGCAGAAGATTGTGTTGAATTGTTAACAAGTATTTTTTTGGTTAAGATTTGTTGGGACATATTTATGGTTGATTTGTTATTCTACCTCTATAAAAAGGGAAATTGACGAGTGAAAAGTAAGCAATTTTTTTGTAACACTAACTAAGGTGTTGTTTCTTAGTTTATACCCTAAAACCCAATAAAGTGGTATACATAACCTATATTTTAAAGGCATAAAACATAAAATGTATACGGTAGGAATCTTTTATCAATTCAAAGCCATAAAACAGTAGGTATCTTTCTATCAAATGTTTCAATTTTTAGTGGTGAAACTTACCAAATTTAGACCATTAAATTTTGGACTTATTTGGCAGTCAATGATCTATACATTATGGTGGAAACAAATTTTGTTTCATCACTAATTGAAGAACCAATGGGTAGATAAAATTATGGACCATAGAGTTGCAATTAGACAAAGATCCAAGACCACTATCCACATGTCATTTTTTGATGCCGTTTTCGCAAAGATAATGACTTGTGATTTGATTAAGAATAAACTATTTTCAATTAAAATGAAAAGAGAAAGTTTCACGACTAATTGGTCGGATTTTGACAATTCTAAAGTGGAACATGATGAAATCAAGAATTCAAATACAGATAAATTTTAGGAGAAGATTATTGATAGGCCAATCGAAGGAACCTATACTCATGAAAAATCCAAGGATGATGGTCATGACAAAATTTGTGAAAAACCATACAAAAGCTTTAGGGTTTGTCTTATATATCATTTAACAAGCATTGAGGGTGTTCCACTTTGAACCTATAAGAAAGGTAATTTAGATACATTAAAAAAGTCATCTTTTATTTGGAATTTGGCATAAGAAGGCAAAAAAAAAGTGATTTTTTTTTTTGCAGGACTAATCTTCAACTTACATAAAAAGCTAAAAGAAGAAATTCATTGCAATGCTGATCATCAGTTCCAAAAGTTCTTATATTCCAAAACAAGGTTCAAATATTTCACGAGATAATTCAAAATATGCAACAAAAGTAGCAAGGAGAAGTATTGAAATATGCACTTTCTCTGCAGATTTTTCTAGATTTTCTAGCACTAGGATAACTAAAATAGTTATTGAACAAATCTAATTATTAGGAATTGTCCCACATTTTTAGTATTTGGTTATTTCTAGTTTGTTAGAAATTTCTAAATTTTGTCAAGATTGTTCAGAAGATTTGGTAGTAGAAGATTATATTGAGTTATTAATAATTATTTTTTGTTCAAATTTGTTCAAAGATATTTATCATTGGTTTGTTGTTCTATCTCTATAAAGGGGAAAATTGATGAATGAAAAGTAAAACATTTTTTTTATAATACTAATTAAGGTGTTGTTACTTAATTTATACCTTAAAAACCAACAAAAATTAAAAGATGTTCAACCTTGTTCGATAAAAGCTTGAATAATATTGCTCATCGACCTCTTCTCATTGCATACCTTCTTGCCTCCCTCTTTTTCCCTTTCCTAGCGTTATCATAACAATGATTTGCATACAATGATGACCAGGGTTTGTTCTTAAATCTCAACCGTGTGAATCCAAGGCCCTTAATTACCGGACTATTAATACCCCCGGGCCTGAACATTTCCGTACAAGTGAGAAGCCAATGATGAATAACCTACGGTCCTAGACCGAGATGTGCAACTTGATCACGCAATTATACACATACACAATGATGAATATCTCTCCTTTTTCTTGGGAAAAAAAGCAGAAGAAGTAGACAGTATCCCTTTCAACACATCCCAAAAGCCACAAAAGTACAAGGGGAAAAAAAGGAAAATAATCGGATACTTCAATCTTAGGTTGCCTCCTTTCCAAGTGTCCCAGCTAATATTCACAAAAACCCTCCCATAAGAATTTCTTGACCCAGTTTTTATTTTCTTCTCTCATTTTCTGAATTTTTGGATGTAAAGACAAAGAAGAGAAGCTAGAGGTGTGCTGTGGTCGTAGCAGGCGGCATGTTAAGGAACAGTTGCACCAAGCTAGCAGCTGCATTCATTGCTAAAATCTCCCTTTTGGGGATTTGTCGCTTTTCACGTCTCCCTTGATTACGCCCTGCAGGGGATTTTTTTATTCTTTTACCAGAATTCCATTTAAATACTCTTTGGAGTGGTCTGCTTCCCACGATCAACACTTGTTCTTTCAGACACTGAATTCATTCAATCAGTCATCATTCTTCCTTGTGCTCTCTCTGTCTTTGTTTCTTGAGAAGGAAAACGGCTGCGGGAATGGATGGATTCCAATAAATGGTGCAGAATAAGAGGTCTGGAATTTGTCTAGCTCCTTTATTCTCCAACGCATTATATATTAGTTCTTTTTTCAGTTCTTACGCCCATTTTTCTCCAGTAAGACATGCCTCGATTTTTGTTTTTTGCAATTTCTCATTTGATTTCTGATAAAAATGCTATAAATAAAATGTCTAATCTATATAGAAGGTTTTAACTTATTTATAGAAGGTTTTATCTCTTTCTTTAAAAAATTTTAATGTCACTAGATGATTAGGTTATGCTTTTTTCATATTGTTTCCCGGTACGTTGCTTCGTCCACTTTTCTCAAAAGAAACTTTTTCCCCATTTTCCAGTGCATCAGAAATATATCTATACGGCTAATCCTAGTTGGTGCACTTCTGCCATAAGTCTAACGGCCAACTGAGTTAGGATTTTGGGCTTATTTACCTTTTTCAGAGAGTTGATCATAGACCAGACTCGAAGTGCAGCTAGTGCCCAAGCTGGACTAATGTCATATTATGTGTGATAGAGCAGGCTGAATTTACAAGAGTAAGGTAACCTGATCCTGCTCCCTTTTCTAGCGTCTCTTCCTATCCCACTTTAAAGACTCTGCACCTTATCTCCCTTTATGTTACAAAAGCAATATATATGGAGGTGTGTTTTTACTTAGTATATTCAAAGATAAAATCATGTCACTAGTCATTTTTTTGTCTATAGAGTGAGTGACCACTTGTAGCAATGCAGCTGCTCATCAATGCTTAGTTTTCTTTTTCTTGTGTTGTTTTGAGAATCACTCTAATGCCTATCAAGAAGGACATAACCAACATTTGAAGAAAAACCAAGACAGGGACTAGAGCGAAACTATTCTGATAGAAGAACAGCTTAAATCCATATATAGTAAGTTGATACCTGAAAATTTTTACGAGATCAAATACTCTACTTCTTTTCCTTTTTTTTTTCTGTTCAAGTTTTAAAGGTTTTAAGTTTCCTGATAAACTGCTGAAAAAGGCACTAACGCATACTTGCTGCTCAGTTGGAATAGGCAATATTTGCTTTCGGCTCTGGTCTATTCTTTTGAACTTGAAAGATTGAAGAAGAACGAATTCATTCTTTCTGGTCTCTGATGGCGTTGACTATGTACACGAGTCTTACCATACTGAACATCTCCACGAATTTGCATTCTTTTATTGCAAAAAAAAAAAGGGGAAATCCAATCAAATCTTTAGTGTATAGCGAGGGAAAAAACTTTTCAGCACGAAATCTTCCACAGTAGGGAATTGATGGGCATACTGTTAGAAATTTTCTTTAAAAAAAAAAAACAAGGGTTGTGGTCCAGCCAACTTGCCCTTGACAACCCAGAAACCCGAAGAGTAGAAATCACCAAAACCAATTTACATATCCAAAAGATTTCTTTTTTCTTTAAAAAAAAAAAACCCAGAATAGAGAAAGGAACTTCTGGGTCACTGAGAAATTTAGATACAGATTCAGCAATAGCTTGTATAGTGTGCTTATATATGGGACCATGCCTAGATTTGTTCCCTATGCACAAAAGTATATATAGCTTTTGTGTGCTTATGTATATATAGCTTGTTTTCCTGAATTTGTTTACCTATCTATTCCACTACCTAAATATAGCTAGGAATTCTAGTAGTACTATTTACGTTGCTTATCTCGTTATGGCTATTTATTCATACTGCAGAAAGAAAGAAAGAAAGAAAGAAGTGAAACCTGCGCACTGATTATTTTAGTTGATTTTGTCAGTTTAGTACGCTGCTTGGAATTTGAAGATGCTCAGTAACTTCTTGGTGCATCTTTTCCGGTCCCTTCTTTTTTTGTTCTTTTTTCTTTTTTATGAAATTTTCAGGTTAGGTTGAGGTAGAAGATAGATAACAAGTACTAGTATTCGATAGGTGTGCCTGTACAGCCTAGGCATAATTCTACGAATTTGGCTACCCTCTGGTCCTTTTCAACCCTGATGAAACAACCATATCTAGACAGCTATTTGTGATATTTTGAGCTTTCAGGTGGAAGAATGGATTATAATTAGTAGGCATAATTTCAGAAACCGCCCTTGAGGTCTCTAACAATTTTAGGAAGCTCCTCTTAGGTTTCAAAAATTACTCTCACCTCCCTTGCTTTCACTATTTATGCTTCAAAATAGGCCCAATAGGTTACCAATTCTTTCAAATATCCTAAACTGCCCTTCTTGTCAAAAAGATAAAAAGGAAAAATAAAAAGAGCTTTGTTGATTCCTTTCTTCCAACACCAAAGCCAACAAACACTTTCTACCAAAAATAAAATTTTGGAAAAAAAATTCAACTATGATGATTGTCTTCTTCGAAGCAACGCCACCACAAAAGCCAAGAAAACACCCCAATTTAAATCAAAATAAACTCCAATAATTGTAGCACTGAAAACACTACAAACCTAATTTATGTCCGGTAGTCCCAACCTGACATTGACTACACAAGTCAATTAAATCCGTCACTTGGTGCTAAAGTAGATAAAACTTGACCTTAAATTTTAGCCAAAACAAACACTACATCAACAATCAATAGCGCAGCTCTTTCGTCTTCCTCTCTTTGTAGCCTCCTTTTTTTTTTTAACTACCCATTTCTAAAGCCCATCCATCCCTCAAATTCTTGACTTTTGACATCACTATGTTTTATCACCTATAAGCAACGAACATTGGATAAAATAAATAGACACAGAAAAATCGAATCCATTACACTTAGAATTAAAAGGATAAAAAGGATGAATTTAATCATATTTGCAAAAAAGAGGTGAGAATAGAGATGAAAAAAAAAGAAGAATAAGAAAAAGAAAAGGAGGAGGATAAATACGGGTACACGATGATAAATAGAATTTGGTCTTGAATTGGAGGAAAAATATTAGGTAGAGAGGAATAGATGGCAGGAATTTAGCAAAAAAAGAAATGGAAGAAAGAGTAAGGTAGAAAGGAGGAAGTGTGAGGGAGAGAGAAAGATAGAATAAGTAAATTTTGATTTTTCTTGGAGTTTATGAAATTTTCAAAATAAAAAATGTCATTAAGTATCCTATACTGGGGTAGAAGAGTACTTTTGCAGCAATAAGGGAGGTATGTGTAATTTTAAAATATAAAAGGGAGCTTTGTGAAATTGTTAGAAATCTCAAGGAAAGTTTCTGAAATTATCCCTAATTAGTATACGTATGTATCTTCTTCTTCTTCTTCTTCTTTCCGAAGAGTCAGACAATTAAACCCCCCCCCCCCCCCCCAAACAGCATAGTACTTTGATAATTAGGCAATAATATTTCATGCTTTAGGAGTCACCAAAAGTTGGAGATTACCATGAAGAGGGACTGAAATTCAACACTCCATGAGACAGCCATACATAGGTACTCCCTCCTTCCTTTACCTTTTCTATTTTCCAGTTATGCAAGCATTTTGATAAAAAAAATTCGACCAGTGATTATTTTAGTTACAGCATATTTTGTAAGGAAACTACTATTTTGACAGATACATACATTCACTAGTTCTTCAGATAAATTATAATTTTTTTTTTTAAAAAAAATCAACATGGTGCTGGGTATATGACTTCCTTACATGTTTTATGAACTTTATTTTATTGGTGTTTTCTTCTTCATAACGAAGAATTTGTTGTTAAACAACTTTGGTTTAGAATATTTTATATTAAACTGTAAGTAGATGTCAAGTTTGAATCATTATGCCAAAGAAATAGAAAAAAATTAATTCACGATTTTTTTATTTTCAAAATTACACTTGAAAAACAAAATTTACTGTCAATTATATGTTGCACCCCCATGTAAGAATCCTGACTCCGCCACTGCATACCAGCCTGCGGTCAAGAACAAGGCTGAATTGCGGTCCTGGTTCTCTATATTTGACATGCTTTAATGTCAATGCCTTTGGTCTCTTATATTTATGGTTGCTACAGATTTGTGCCAAGCCTGAACGTTAACAAATATGGTCCGATCTCTTATGTTCATGCAACTTCGATCGTTTGGAGTTAGTAGAAAAAGTCCCCAACTATAAGGAAACCAAAATCGCAAAATGTACAAATGAAACCTCAAACCATAACGATTATCACTTTACCCCTATAAACTATAAGCTTATTATCAATTTATTCCTAATGTTATTTTTTAGGTAATTTATTTCACTATTAAACCAACTTAGCAAGTTAATAAACTTTAGAAGAAAGTACCACTCTTTTTGTATAATAAAAACAATAAAAAATTTAGAGCAACTCTTTTCTTTTTTAATATCAAGAAAAAAGTTAGAACATTAATTTCTTTCTTCTTGGCAATCTTATTAAAATTGAAAAAAATAAAAAGGTAGGGATGGAGAAAGAGAGAGAGAGAGAGTTCAATTTTTTTTAAAAAACATATAGATAAGATATTTTTATTATTTTAAAATTACTTTACTTTTCTATTTACCATCTAATTCCAATCCTAATTCTGATGACTTTAAAATAATACGATAATATTATTTTTTTTCTTATTTTCTTTCTTTGCAAAATCTAATTTTTTTCCTTCTCTCCTATCTCTTTTTTTTTTCTAGTATTAATAAGTATGAAAAAAGGAATTTGAAAAAAATCCTTTTATTTTTATGTTTTTTGAACTGTTGGAGTGAATAAAAAGGAAGAATAACTATTTCTAATTTTTTATATTTAATTATCTATCAAAAAAGGGAATATACATTGCAAATTTTTTGAACATACTGGTTAGCTTAACAATTAGATAAAACACCTAAAAAATAATGTTAGAAAGTAAAACAATTGTATCACCATAATTTAAAGGGATAAAGCGATAATAGCAATGTAGTATTGCTATAAAATAAAAGAGTCTTTTATCCAAAATTTGTTAACATGCTGAGTTGAATTACCTATGGGAATGAAGTGATTAAAAGATAGCTTTAGGGAATAAATTGATAGTAGTGATATAGTTTAGTATATAAATATAAGGAAAAATAACAATTGTTAGTGTATATATATGTGTGTGTATATATATATATATATACATGGTAGATTAGGTGTAATTCAATTTTATTAATTGGATTGGACACCCGTTAATATATAAATGTACATGTATATGTGTACACACACATATGTATATATATATACACATATATATTGAGAATATTCAGTTACAGTAGTCGTACACTAGAATAGTTGGTGCAGAAACGGGATGATGCATTGAGATGTTGTTCAGCAAAATATTGGCTGCTATGCTTTTCCATTTTAGCCCTTTGCTATATTACGTTCTCCTGTAGTTCTACGAGATTAGACATGCCATTTCATTATCTGTCCTCCAGCCGAATATACTCACTCCATTCTATTTTGATAGTTCCATTTTTCTTTTTCATCTATTTCAAATTATAATTCATATTTTAATTGAAAATATAATTAGTTTTTAACTTCTCTAAAATATCTTTATTTAATATACTTTGCTATTAGTAACCTATCTTATTCAATAATTGCTTTAATTCATACCTTGAATGGTGCAACTTTTTACCAGTATTGTTGTTGCAATTGATGTAAAGGTATAATAATTAGTTATACTCCTAATATTAATGTAAGAATATTTTAGAAAAATATTAAATTAAATTTATTCTTTTAATAAATTTAACTAATTTTTATTAAATAGTGTAAAAAAATCAAAACTACCAAAGTAGAATGGAGAGCGTATAAAATATGATAAAGATTAAAGCTTTTTTAAAAAAAAAAAAAATCAAGCGGTAGTGCCTATACTAAAGGATAGGAATATGGAACTGAGCAATATAAAGCATTAGAGAGAGACACACCTAAAATACAGGGATACATCAGCACACTTTTGGAATTTTGCAAGTGTAAGATGCGGAATTTAAAAATGCAATCTATAGTACAGGGACACTCAAGTCATGGTGGCTAGTTTGACTTTGGCAGGTTGGTTACTTAATAATATAACTTAGGGTTAATTTCACATGCCTTCCCTGAGGTTTTTGATAATTACAAAAAGCTTTACTCAAGTTTTAAAAATTACACCTACATTCCTTATTTTCACTATTTAAGTAACATTCTAGGCCCAAAAAACTATACTTTTTCTCAAAATTTCTATAATGCCTTTGAGTTACAATTCACAACAAAAATGTAAAGGAAAAAAAGGGTTCTCCGTCTCTACTTTAGTTATCTTTACTTGTTTTACTATTAACTACCCATCAACATCCAAATCACTATTAAATAAACACTTATTTTTGTTCTAATTGTCCTTTTTTATCTAAATTTCTAATTCAGACTATTATATCAATTATAAATGCTGTATAAGATTCTCAAAAACTTATCTATAATCTCATATCAATATCAGATTTTACTTAATATACAACACTATTCATCAATATCCCTAAATTTCAATTTCATTGCTGCCACCTTTTTAATACAAAATAATCTAAACTATCACTGCTAATATCAATATCCAATATACTTCATTGGCACATATTTCAAAATTAATCAAATTCTCTCTATAAGAACAACATCAATAATTGTAAATAAAAAATAGAAACACAATATAGTTATAAATATATACCAAGAACACTTTTGTTTCGTGACAACCATAATAATATAATCGATATTTAGATCCTATTCCACTTCCACTTCCTATTCTTAATTTTTATTTTTTATCACTGTCACTATCTTTATCTCTATCCAATTTGATAATGAAATTAGCATTCAATTTGTCATTTGACAATTTCAATTTGGTAATGCTTATGAAAAATTGGAAACAAAAATGGGCGCAAGGAAACTATTTAATAATAATAAAAAATTAAGAATTGAGAATAGATATCAAGATATGTAAGTATTGGCAGTTTGGTGCGTATGGTAATTTTTTTAATAGCAATAGTACACATTTGGTTGAGACTAATAAATAAATGAGTTTGAAAGGAAAATAGATATAGAAGGAAGATAATAGATAATTAAATGGAAAAAACTGTAGTTTTAATTATTGGTTAATAATAGATGAGAGAGTTTTAATGGTTGATAGAGTTTTTCAATGAGTTGACAATTAATGAAAGGCATTGTTGTTGTTTTATCACACCAAAAGAGGCCTTCGTAATTATGTAAATTTCAAGGAAACTGAATGAAATTGTTGAAAATCTCAGGGAGGTTTCTGAAATTATCCCTACAACTTAAGGTTGGAAAAATGAAAACAAAAACTCCATTTAATGAACAACATAATTAAAGTTAACCTGTGGGGTCAGCCCAATAGTGAGAGTAGTGATGGGCAAAAATACTCACTAATTTAAAAATCTACCATATCTGATCAAAAAATTAGGATATTTGATTCGTATTATTTGATCAGTTTTAAAGAAGGTTGGTTACCCACTTTAATGCGAGGTGGGCTAAGGTCACCTAATTAAAAATCCGTGGATACCTGATTCACCTTACATATATATATATATTTTTTTTATACATATATTATAAAATAATATTTTTAGAGCTAAATAAACAATTTTATTGAACAAATTGTATTACAAATATAAGAGATCATAGTTTGTTTACAAGATTCATTTGTAGAGGTCATGATCTTATTTTTTTAGAAAAAAATTTAATTAATGTGAAATATATATTTAAGAAAAAGGTACTATTTATTTCAAATTTTCATTGATTTTGAATTCTTTTAATTTTTTTCCTTTTTCTTGTATTATTTTCGCATGTATTTTTCTTGGTGGGAGATTTTTTTGACACAAAATCTTTATCGAATCTTAAATGAATATGTAATATATAAAATTAAATTAGTATAAATTATTTTTTAAAAAAATTAAATGATAAGTGGGACGGAGCAGATACCTATTGATTCGACCTTACTTAGTCTATTGATATGCAAGGCGAGTATGGGTTAAAAAATGGCTGACCTGTAAGGTACAGATCGAGTCAGTCCAATGGTGCACTGAGCGGGTATTTGATCCGTGCCCCCCCTTAAATAAGAGAGTGGCTCTTACAATTTTTCTTGCTATTAGATTCAAAGTTTGAATCCTATACAACCGTGGGTGGAAAGATTAAAAAAGAATTGTTAAAGTCGTTTGTGAAACAGTTAAGGCTTGGGAAGGAAGATTTGTAAAAATGTGCATTTAAGAATGCGTCCTTATATATTATAAACACTTTAGGAGCAAACTCTAATATTTACATAGATAATTTTAAAGTTGTAAAGGAGATCTTGATGGATTTATAAAATTTTTGGTGGAGGATAGGGGGTCAAAATCTGATTTTTATAATGATATAAGTGAAAAGTTCAATTATTTTAAAGGGCTACAAAAGGATTTCTGAAATCTTGGGGCTGCCCTCTTCTCCCCCCCCCCCCCCCCCCCCCCCCCCCGGGTTAAAGTTAGGACTTCAGGGGCTCATGTCTTAAAAAAAAAAAAGGGAAAAACTTAAAGCTGGTCAATTTGAGTGGATGTGATATTTTGGTGTTTATCCATAGAAGTTGCAGGATTCAAAATTGAGTTACAACTGAAAATTCAATTAATAATTGCACGTTATTGATTACGACAATAACGCATCGCATTTTTTGTGCGTTAGGTTAAGGTACGCAAACCTCGTATAGTTTATTGCTCTTTAAACATTAGAGATTTTAAAAATGGAATTAAGATAAACTGAAATATAAATTTTCAAAATGTAGTAAATGGCTGATGGGACATACAAAAATTCTCGTATAGTTTATTGCTCTTTAAACATTTGAGATTTTAAAAACGGAATTAAGATAAACTGAAATATGAATTTTCAAAATGTGGTAAATGGCTGATGGGACATACAAAAAATTCTCTTTGTTTAAAATAAACCAGTTTGAATTAATTATTTATTCGGAAATTAAAGAAGGCAATGCATCTTGTTGTCCTCTTTTTGAAACTTTTGTTCACTGTAGAAGATGCTGTACCTTCTTCTTGGGGGCAACACCAAGGGTGCTGCGCCATGAGGGGCCTTTTTTTTGTCTTTCTCACGTCTGGCAGCAGCAAAAACCTAGGATTACCACTACCATGAAAACCTGGGTTAGAAATTCCATATCCCAACTTTGAATTTAGCATTTTCTTTCTTTGTACTGTGTTTCCAATAAAAAAAAAATCCGTATTTTCTACTAACAGTTATCCTAATCGGAAAAAATGGTAAGTCATAAGATCCTTCATTGGCTTCATCATCTTAATTACTGCACAAATCCTATGCATGGGATACTGTTCTTGCATTTCTGGCAATTAATAGATGGAATCCTCGAATTTTTCTTAAATTTGGAAACCAAAATGCACAGCCTTGAGCTGAAGTACCTAATTCCATACGTTAAAAGGGGAACAAAAGTACCTATTTAAATGATCAATGATATCTGCAGCAAAACTAGGTCAATGAAATCTGCAGCAAAACTGGTGGTCCCTTACCAATGGAAATAGAAATACCAAATTTCGCCCAGACCTTCGCTTATTTCATCTGTTTCTCTATTAGGTAGTTCAAAGCCCACACCTTCTTTTCTTTTCTTTTTTTTTTTTGGTTATAACAATTTCTATGGAACTCTTCAGAATCTGGCTAACACGACTTTCTGGAAAATCTTACTCCCAAAAAAAAAAAAAAAAACTTTGGCGTGGAATCTGGGTATAAGATTAAGAATGTTAAACCAAAAAAATAAGATTGATCATATAGCAAAATCCAAATGATGGTTATATTCGGATCTGAAAATGTTTAGGGAAAGAGAAAGCTCCTTGCCATGAGCGTACGGGCTAGTGGGATGGAAGCAATTTTACGTGCCGGTTACGCCGGAATCTGAAAACCCTTTTCTTTTGCTATTCTGCTCTTACCTTATTGGCTGTTCTTGCTATTACTTGATGGAGATATGATGACAGATCAACTTCTCCTTCCATCTCTCGAAGGGTATTTCTAGGTTGCTAAAAAGAAATAGCCAAAGGAAGAAAGAAAGTGCAGATCCTTTCTTACCGGGAAGTATATATCACTAGTATCATTCAGGTGGGGAATAGGGTTAAACATTTTTGGTTTTTGGAATATCTATATACCATACTAAGATTTCTCCTGTTGAAGAAGAAGGGTTGTTCGATCTGGGAGTCTGGAGCTGCTTCTCCAAACTGTCTCTCTATCTCTTTTTCTCTCTCAAACAGACACACGTGTCTCTCACAGGCAGGGAACAGAAGCATCTTATCCTCTTCATGTTTTAAGGTTCTTGATTTTTTTTTTTTTTAATTCTTTTGGGTTCTTCTTTTAAGCAACTAATCAAGACAGTTTTAGCGCTCTGATAGGTCATGCTTGAAATTCAAGCCGCAAAGAAAAGAATTACATAGAAAAATTATACAGACCTTCTGGATAGAAGATAAGAGAAGTTGATTTTGTCCTTCCAAAAAAAGAAAAGTGGAAATGATCTACATATCCCAGAGGATTCCAGACACGTTAGTACCTAGAATGACGGAACAGAAACCTAGATGGATGGACAAAGAATAGGTCAAAAACCCTAAATTTGGACCCTTATTTTTTTTTGTGGTTGTTTAGGGAGGGGGACCAATAGGCATGAGATGTAACACATGGGGTGTGAAAAGCTGGTTCCAGGCAAACATTAGTGGTATTTCATCATGATGAACAAGTAGTACTGACGCTAGAAAGTAGAAATGACGAGTTAGGTTGGATGCTGTATAGCTTGATACAGTTGTAATTAATATGGTTGGAAAGAATGCTAATTCACGACTGCATAATATGCCATACATCTGTTTTAGTCATGAGATCCTGGACACAGTTTTCTCTTCATTTTGTCCTCCAATGTCCAGCTCTTTTTGCTTTGGAGGTTAACGAAAAGCGCTATTGCCTTTTTGTCTAATAAACGGTTTGATTAATTCTCAGTTACCCAAGGCTTTTCTTCCAATTCATGAAATGCAATAAATATAGTAGCATAATTTTGTGTGTATGTTTGCTTTTTCTACTCATGAAGCTGCAGTGATTTTCATCCACCAGAACATAACATATTTTTTTATGCACCTAGCTGTCCCTCAACATAAAAGACGACTTGTTGTTTTCTCCCTCATCAGAATATTGCTTCATCAGTTTTCTCTGGAACTAGTCTTCTTAATCAAAGCTTTACAGAACTATTCCTCTAATTCCACCGTGATAGCTTTCTTAAGTCAGTTGATTTGAGCTGGTAATAGTTTGAAAAAATTTATAGTAACGACGCTCTTACTTACAAACTATAATACCACATACTAAGCATCTTCGTCTTGTAATCTACAAACTATTAGATACAAATTAAAAGTCGATCTGCATGATGAAATCCCATAAACCTCTGCTAGATTACCATGTTAGAAATGTGCGACATCAATTTAAACCAAGCCAGAAAGTGTCACTCCATCCAAAGGAAATTTACCCTCTTTTTTTTTTAAAAAAAAAAAAAGAGGAGGAGAACCTTATTGTATGTTGCTCTTCTACATCTTTAGGAGCAAACAAACTTTTACAGCAATATAACTTAAGAAGAAGATTCTGTCATCCTCCAGTACTCTCTCCAGTCTCCACTTTTAGAGAGAGCAAAAGATTCTGTTATCCTCCAGTACTCTCTGTTTTACAATGCTATAGTACTCCTTTATGTGTGCCCTTATCACAGCAATCAATAATGTTCTTGTAACAGCCAACCTAACAGATATATATAACAGATATATATAGACAGCAAGTGAAGGAATGAGTGGAAGAGGCTGGTTTTTAGTTCTTCCCCAAGTGCTGGATATAATGGAAGTTTCAACTGCCTTTTGCTAACACTACATCTAGGTTAGTTTTGTGCCTCCACATTTCAGTGTGCTAACAGTACATCTAGGTTTTTGCCTCCCATCCCTTTCAAGAACTACTCTTGGAACATCCAGACTACTGCTCTTTGGTTTTGGGCTGCTAATGGTCCCCAGTCACTGATCAAACGTGGGCCAGGCAGAATGCCCAGTGGTGCGAGTTGAAACCCTCTATACAGGACAAAGCATGAAAAGATATCAGCTTTCATGATGGAAACCCATCCTGGTTCATGAATTTTACTAGCTAGGTTCCACAGGGAAAACCCAAAAAAAAAGATATCCCCTTTAGTTACTGTGTTCCTTTTTCAATTCGTACAAGCAAAAGACCTATCTAATCTCCTCCTGATTTTTATTGCGCTTATGCCTAATTTAAAAGCGGCTTTACTCTGGATAATTGACTGGTATTAAGCGGGTAGACAGGGACAAAGTCTCAAAAGCAGCCACTAATCACCAATAGAAAAGCAACAACAGCAAAAGTTTCTGATCAACTAAAAATGAAAAACTATACAACTACTACTTTAAGTGAAAAATATTCAGGTCAAATCCCCAAACTAAACAAGTTGAGTATAAAAAAAAAAAATTTTTTTTTATTTTTTTTTTTGGGTTCAACTAACATCCCTTCAACCTGCAACAACAGCCATGACACGATATCACTTTCAACTTACATGGCCACTCCTTGTGCACAAAAAGTTTCTGATTGCGAGTTCTCCAAGTAAAGCACTCATCGATTCCAATATTAATTGAGTGTGTTTGGATTGAGATAGTTTGAAAAAAAATAATTTGCTTCACAAATCCCAATCACCTTTATATCTTTTCAATCACATCTTTATCTCACATACATCATATCACAAAAAGTGCTACAGTAATTATCTCAAATAAATCATCCAAATAAACTGTTGATGATTTTGCCATCATCAATGAAGCAAATAAATAGATTAACAAACAATTATTAAAGGCAAAATTGCATGTCCGTTGATAGCCAAACCAGCTTCATTTTTAGATTCTATCCGATTCAGAAAACTAGCGTGTTTGGATAGGAGATTATTTGAAATAATTACTATAGCACTTTTCTGTGATATGATATATGTGAGATAAAAAAATGATTATGAGGATAAAAATGTGTGTTGAAAATTGTGTTTGTAAATACAAGCAAATAATTTAGACCCAAACAATGACTATCCAAACACACTGTTTCCTATATGGGTCATATTAATTTTCCCTCTTTTTGATCCTGTCTCGACTTCAATGAATTTCTTAGTTTACATTTTCTTGTATCATCAATTGTAGGTTATCTATAGGATCATTGATCAAATTCATCCAAACTATGCTCTTGATAATGAAGGGGAATGGTGCTTTCTCTTTCATGGAATCATGTATTGCCTTCACATCAATCAGGTAGTCCCTCTTTATCCTTCTTGGGTCATTTCACTAAGAAAATGTGATCAAAGGTCTCATTTTTTCCAAATTAAAAAAGATTCTCTTCTTTTGGAATAGCTAATAGATGTGACTTCCAACCTCTGAGGATTCAATTCTCGAGCGTGGCCTCGTCTTGAATTATCAATGAGTCAGATAAGAAGTTCATCGAATCTCAGCCTCATAATATATACATACATACATATATATATATATATATAAGAATAATTAGGATATATATGTTGGTAATTTTTTCATCTGATCAAATTATGTGATTCTGGTTATGTGATTCTGGTGGGACTTAATCTGTCCACTTGAATATTCAGTCATAAAAATGAAACTAGCAATGCCAGTCATATAATATGTGGAGGGCCAATCAGAACTGCTTACCAAAAATCTTTAATGAGCTCAAAGTGGAAAATCTTATCTATACAAACATATTCTGATCTTAATGCGTGATCCATCAAAGATTACCAGCTTTTATATGAATCCAATTTGCTGATTCTTCTAGATGTCTAAGTCATTGCCATATCACAACAAATAAAAAAAAAAAAAAAAAGGGCTCCCTAAAAAACCAAGAAGATCATATAGCTAGGTAATCAAGTGATAATTACTTGAAGAATATTTGATTCTGATAATGGCTTGTTTGAATCAGGTTCAAGGATAATGAAGTTATGATGAGTTAAGATCCAAATTGAGGACATGTTGGTTGTGTTTTCCATTGCATTTTTGCGCATGTTCATGAAAGGATAAGTTCGCCTTTTGCTTACTCATAAATCATAATTTTACAAGAAAGAATGCAAGCCACACTTTTGAAGTCGAGACGAAGTTCAGAAGTGGCCACACAACCTTTCTCTGTCAAGTGCTCTGGGACATTATCCATATAGTTGTGTGTCGTGTTATCTCTGAAAAGATAAAAATAAAATGTATGCAATCAAGGCCGATGCTAGCTGAGTAACTAGTACCATCATTAAATTAATTATAAGGGTGTCTTTTAACTATACCCCAAATCTCACTGTAGTCTCTAAATTTCAAAATAAAATACTTTGGTCCCTAAATCATAAAATTTGTCATGCTTGAGTTCCTAAAGTATAGAACATGTCTATTTTAGTCCTTAAAGTAGAAAATTTGCCTGAACTCAATCCCTAAAGTATACCCATTTAGACATAAAATATGTCTCACTTTCTTGATAAATGCCACTTAAGTGACACGAATTTTACAATTTTAGGACTAAAGTGTCCCATTTCAAATTGTATGGGACTAAAGTGTCCCATATTAAAATGTAGGGACGAAGGTGAAAATTTAGGTATAATTGAAGGGTACAAAATGAAATTAACCCCATAAAAAAAAGTTTCATAATAAAAAGATCTAGCTAGGAGAACATCACCATTCCAAGAAATATATAATTTGCAACCTGCACTTATTATTAACTCTATTTTGCCACACAAATTTCAATTTATTAATCAATCATCTCTTCTTGAGAGAGATGAATTTCCTGATTTTTATTAACTTGTAAACCTAAAACGCTTTCACGGACTCATTTACTTGGATTCACATGTGGTATATGTTTTTATCTTTTGCTAATTTTGTTCATGCCATGAAGTTAATTTCCATAATACATTCTGCGTACATTTGAGTGTATTAAAATTAACCGTAGGTCAAGGATGTTACATTGAAATTTCAAAACATAAGAGTGCAAGTGAAATTTGTCCATATACTCCATGTACATAGAAAGATGAAGGATTCTACTTTAAAAAAAAAAAAAAAAAAAAAAGAAAGGAGTGGTGCCTAGAACCGTTCATGTTAGCCCATTTTAGTATGACGCCATTATGTTGTGTTCATGGACAAGTCCTTTCCATTCTGGTGATACGAGGTAATGGAGGGTTTCATTTTATAATGGAATACAAAGAATCCTAAAACCAAGCATTTCAAGAATCATTACTGTGTAGATTATACCTGCGACAATCTATAAGCATAATGTGTGGGGGATATACTAAGACATTAGTGGAGTCTGTGTAACTACAATTGTCAATTATCTCATGCAAATTGATATCTATACTTATACTGCATATGACGCACGAGTCATGGATTTGTTATTAAAAACTTCTGTCATTATTTGTTATTCCTTTTTCAGCCTTGCATAATAGAGTAACAACTAACCAAGTCTCATCTTCTATATCCTACATTTAAGTAACCATTGTTACACACAATTTTTTCTCACTTTTAAAGCTACAACTAGAATAAAACCTCTAAAAGTCTACCCATAACTTCTTTTTTGTTAAATACAAAAACTACACTCCATCTATAAGCCTAATAAAATTTTCAAATAATCATCAACAAAATAAATATATTTTCCTTTAAGAATTTTTTTAAATATGCACACACATAGTGTATATCTTTCTTACTAGTCTGTGCAACACATAAAGCCAAAAGAGTGGTAGTTGGTGTACACAATTTTGGTCATTTTTTAAACTTTCAGTTTTATCATCACAATATTAACCCTCATCGCCTAATCACATTTTCTCTTTATAACTACTCATAACCACCCTAATCTAACTATGAAATTACTATAATATTATAAGCCAAAGTTCTTTAACAAAAATTTATATCAATTTTATTTATGTAAACAACAAAGTTTTTTGTATAAATTAATTTATTTAATTATTTCTAAATCACACACACATTAGGTGTACCCTTAACACTAGCATATATAAAATGTAAGCTAGCGTTAGATTGGTGTGAACAATTTTTTGTCACTTTTCAAACATTTATTTTTACTCACAAAAAAATTAACTTTTAGCTTAACTACCTAACTATATGTTACGAAAATAACCATAACCAATTTTCATCCTAACTGCCTAAGTGCATGTGCTAATGTAATGATCTTTAAACGTTAATTGCAAACGAACCGAGTTGCTCGCGAGCGACTCGAGTCAAGCTCAACTCGAGCTCGTTCAATATCGAGCTCGAGTCGAACTCAAATTCAAAATATTAAGCTTGTTGCTCGCAAGCTCGAGTATATATATATATATATATTTATTTATTTATTTTAATAGTAAAATTACATATATATCCTTAATATTTTATTATTTATTAAAAAATATTATATTATTTATTTTTTAAAAAAAATAAAATAATTATTTTTTATTTTTTCAAGCTCGAGCTTTAAATTGTCAGCTCGTCGAGCTCGAGTTCTAGTTTAATAAAACTAAATCAAGACTTGGCTTGATTAGGCCAAAATTCGACTTGACTCGGCTCATTTGCAACCCTAGTTATAACTACCACGATAAATATGATCTTATAGAACAATATTTAAAAAATCTAATTTTACTTTAGTCATGAAAAATTATATAAAGTTAATTTGCATAAAAAAATTTGGGTAAATATAGAAAAACCCCTTGATGTTAAGCGAACATACAAAAAAAAACCCCATATAATTTCAAAACATACATTTCGATATCTCGTGGTTTGAACTAATTTAAAGAAGTAACAGAAATCGTTTGAATTAACGGGTTTGAAATAAACGCACTTCTTTTGAGAGTATTTGTATTGAAAACAAACAAATTTTTAGTTGATATACCTATTATACTCTTAGAGTTATAATACAGAAAATCCCCCTATGGTTAAGCAAATTTACAAAAAAGTCTCTTATGATTTCAAATCATACAATTCAGTATCTCATGGCTTGAACTAATGTGAAAAATTGACAAAAATTATTTAAATTAACAAGTTTCAGGTTGCTTGACATGGAAAATAATTTTTTAAATCAAAATTTTAGCTGATATACCTATTAAATCCCTTAGAACTCATAAAATTTTTAAAAACAACCCAAAACTCCAAAATACAACTATCCTTATTTCTATACATAAAATAAATAAATAAAATTTTCAAATAAAACTCACCTTATTTCTATACACAAAATAAATAAATAAAAACTTTCAAATATAACTTACCTTATTCCTATGCATAAAATAAATAAATAAAAGCAAAATGTAACCATATAGGGCTTTTCCGTAGGTTGGCTTAACCACAGGGAGTTTTTTCGTAAGTTTGCTTAATAGGATCATTGTTAGAAGGTCTTTTATTACTTATATATATTAGGGTAATTGTGTCATTTCATCTATCTCCATTAGTTTTGATAATTTCCGTTGCTATTTCAAATTTGTTCAAATCATGATGGGTCGATATGGATGATTTGAAACTATAAGGGATTTTTCTGTAAGTTAGCTTAACCACAAGTTTTTTTTTTTTTTTTTTGTATTTTACCCAAAATATTTTGTTAGGTTGGACTCACATCGGGTGTGCTTTGAACATTAGTTTAATTTAAGTGATTTTCTATCCACGCTTTTGAGTCTTAATTTCAAACCTATAAGTACTTTAATTTTATGGAACCATATGGTATTGTTAAGTATGTGGAATTAAGCTCAAGCAATTAAAATTAATAAAAGAACATTTATCAAGTTACGTGATGAGACATAAACCACATTTTATGGGGGAGGGCAGGGTTGTAACTTGTTGGGGGCAATGATCAAGAAGCAAAGAAGTTGTTCGTTTCTTTGAATGTGTATCTTTTAATAAACTTAATGTTAACAGACTTAATATTAATGGAAAGACTGAAAAAACTTAAAATTTGAATATTGAGTGACATAGTTGCCGTGTGAAAGTACCTGATCTTTTTTCTTTTGTATTTTCATCAGTAAATTCCTCTGTAGATCTTATTTGCGGAATGGAGTACTTAATCTTTGATTTTCATTTTATACTTGAACTTTTGAGCATAAATTTAAAATATTTTTTGAGTTGAATCAATTGTGATTAAACATGTCCTTGGTAGAAGTCACTGTAGAATATTATTATCTCATGAGAAATGTTCTTGTTTATCTTGTGGAACGCTTGATTTATTATTATTATTATTTTTTGATAAAATAGAAGTCAATATTAGTAATAAAGTAACTGAAAATCGTGACAAAGATAGCTACATTAATGGTAGAAAATATATAGAATATGTCGCCAATATATCTGATACGAAATATCATTAAATTTAATAGAATTACAAAATATAAAATATTATACTGTGGATTACAAATCATAAAATCTGATCAATTGCATGAGTTACTCCATAAATCCCTCAGATCTGCTATCCAACTGGATCAAAAACTTCCTTTATAAGTAAGCGAATGCATTAATTTTACGGCATTCCAGTCCTCGCTCGTATTTGAAGTGAAGGCTGTGAAACTAAATCAGTTGTCTAAAGAGTGTCCTTCATAGTTGTGGTCATCCGCCATTAGCAAATTAAGTAATTGACCTTTTGTGATGAAAAATTAATTATTACCTATGTCACCACAAGACTCAGGAAAGTAATGACAAGAATTATTCGAGATATTGGGTTTAGAAAAATAGAAATGCTTTAGACGCTATGATTTTAAAAGTTATTTATCAATATATTGTAACCACTTAAATTCTCAAATTAACATTATCCTGATGCTTTCGTGAGTATTTAACATGTAAAGCGATATGACTAAGGACTTTATATGTGTCCATCGCTTTTAAAATTATATGCTACTAGTTATCTTGGGCTTATTAGCTGGTTTAGTTACCAGATGAGTAAAGAAATATATATATAGTTTACCTTTATGTATATTCAAAAGCAAATTCTTCTCCATTCTGATTGGAATACTTAAACAACACACGGCCATTGAGAGATCAAATTGCAACAGGCCTCCTAAAATCATCCACACTTAAAGTGGAGAATTCAAATTTGAGGCCTAAATAACTATTCTAATTTACCAAATAGTAGCTAGTTTCTTTTTCCTGAACTGCGTGGGCTACTTTAGGACTTGTTGTTTGAGACCTTTAGTATTCAAGCCGATGCTTTGTCAAGATAGGTGATAAGTATTGTATGCGAAAGGACGTTCCCCTTTGTATGACTGATGTAAAAAAAAAATGCAAAACAAGAAGGAATTTCCACCTGGCCCTGCATGTATTAGGATTCATTACCATTTACTGCATGTATTGTTCTCACGGGATTCGGGTTAGTATTCTATACCAAAAAGTCGTTGGCTTTGGTAAAAAAAAAAAAAAAATTTACCACTAAGTGTATAATTATCATAATTTTCTTGTTCTTTTTCTGTTAAGTTGACCAGAATCATGTTATATTCAGAATATCAGGCAAATTCCAATGCTCGAGTACTAAGATATAGTCAAATGTAAGTGCCAATTAACTTCTTTTCACTCAAGTGATGTACATCTAAAATGTTTTGTATAATGATGTACTACATAATATGTTTCATCCTGACTTCCTTTCATTGTATGATCAACGTTGTTGCCTCTTGAGTGACGCATGAAATGCAAGAATTTGATTCCTTGTACATGCAACTATCAAACTTCAGCTAAATCCTTAGAAATCCATTATCTAGATTTTCATTTGAACGATGAGAATCCTGTAGATAAGGAAGTGATACAACCTTTCCGATAAACTGCATGTCCAACAAACATGAAATTCCTCACCAAGTTTTAAGCTCTCTGTAAGTAGCATTATCTACCACATACTTAGGTTCTTGATTTTTTTTTTTTTTTTAGGAGTTTTTCTACATTCTTTTGCAGTTATATTACTCCATCACAATTATTCCATGCGTAAGATATGAATTTCACTAATCAAGAAAGACATTGTAGTTATCTGCTGAGGAGTATTTTCCAAAACATTTGTAAATGCATGCATATGCCTATATCTAGTCGATCTACAGACACTGGATATGCGTTCCTTTTTTGGCCAAGCACATACGTGGATAAACTTCCATGTATATATGAAAGTCTTACTTTTCTTCGCATAGTACTGTTTTGTTGAGAATTTAATCAACTCTTCCCGTTAAAGAACAAATACTTGTTTCTGGTTAATGTGCACATGTATCATACATGATACCTTTTTAACTTATGTGTTTTTATTATATTACCTAACAAGTAAATGTCATAAATAACTTGTACTGTTTCTGCACAAACTTATCACTCCTCTTGACTAATTGTATAAGCATACTTGGTGCAACTAACTTGCATAAAATTAGTGTAATAACTGTGCATCATGTCCAATCAAAGTTTCAAATGAAACCCAAGTTTTGTTAGGTAAGATTTAACAACCGAAGAAACTTAACTGATACTTTTATTTATGTACAGGCACCTTCAAGAGGATTCTTAAACAGGCAAATTACAGGTCAGATAACATCTTCTGATTGCACATGAAGAGTTCACACAAAAAACATACACAATCAAAATAACTAGGTAACAATGAGCAACTACCAATTTATGTTACAAGACCATCATAATGAAGCATCTGAGTTATTTTATTAATTGTTACCATAATGAAGTAGTCATCCACCTAGACTCATGTCGTAGGCCTCCCATACTTTGCCACAAAACTGAAAGTCAGAGAACTGATGCTGAAAAAAAAGCATTAAGAGGAATGGATTAGTTGTATTCTTCATTCTCATTTAATTGCTTTGTGATCTATAATCTCAAGATGTCTAAGCGTAATTAGTTGACAATGTGTTATATAGCGAGACAAGGTTTTTAGTGCTTACCTCATTGGAAATTTCAGTATTTTGCTGATAGACGGGGATAGTTGATGGGTTCCAATTGCCTGTGGTTAGCAAAATCTCACCAGCCGCGTATTCTCTAGTCTCCAGAAGCCTTCTCTCATGAGGGTTAAGTTCTTCCACTTCAGTCAGTCCTTCAATGGAAGGATGTATTTTCTGAGCTGGGGTGCCTGATCCTTCATCCGTTTCAAAAGAACCCCAAGATTCCCTATCCCTTGCTGCAAAACATAACCTTGATTCGCCAAGTTTTCTTTTTTCTATTGTTCTCTTCCTTGCCCTTTCCCTTGCTACTTTCCTTGACTCCCTTGCAAGACGATGTAGTGCAGTTCGACGAACTAGTTTAGCCTTCTTTTCTTTCTTGGAAGAGGATTTAGCTTTCATCTTTACACTGATATTTGCCTGCTGGTTGTCATGAGTGGTATCTCGAATTGAATCTTCGATTCCAGATACCACTTCACCCTCAGAAGTAGAGGATACACTAGTGTTTGCACCAACACTACGGCTGTGCCTCATCCGTGGCAGGCCTCTCATAATCTCTTCGATTGCTGAACTTGACTGTCTCAGCAACCAGTCCACAGTTTTACTAGCCTTATCAAACCCCAAAACATCTTGCAAATCGAAAAACTTCCGAGCAACTGGTAGGGACAGTCTCATTCTTCTGTCCCTTGGACCATGAGCAGTATTGATCTTGCTGTGCCTATCTTTATTTGACAATCTCTTCCTTGTAACCTTCTCACCTGTGCTCTCACCATTTTTGTTCCAGTCTTGTTTTAGTCCATGTACAGGATCTGAATTTGGATCAGCCATGTGATTAACAATCTCAGCTAAGCTGTTCTCAGCTGTACTCAACTGTTGCTGATAGAGATAAGTGTCATCTAGTTGTTGCCATGGGAATTCATTGACAGCATCCTCATAAATGCATGGAGAAGCAAAGTGGAACAAGGAAGTTAGGAGAGGGTCTTCAAATTTGGAATTCGGGTTGATGTCACTATGAAATAAAGGCCTATGTTCAACACTTTCCCAAGAGAAGGGTATAGGATTATGAGTACAATTGGTACTGGAAGGATACATCTCTTTTAGGTACACCAAGCCAGCTCTAGTGCTACGCTGTCTACTGAACTATATATTTTTTCTTTTTCTCTTCTAGTCGAATTCTAAAGGGCCAAGAGCTTGAGATCACTGCTCTTAATAAACCTTGAAAAATCTTCGCACTTTATACTCTTCTTGAATGGCTTTCTGCAAGAATAAATAATAGAATTTGAGAGAGACTGATCATGCACCTAATCGTGGAATTCTTTGTCTTTCTAATTTCGGTTGTGTTTGATCAGTGATGTGTGTGTTTAAAGAGACAGAAAAAGAAAAATACTTTCTTGACTCTAGATATGCTTCTATTGGGGCAAGAAAATGTTGAAAAAGATACAACTGCTTGAGAATGACAGCCTAAAACAAATAATAGTGTGTTTTCTGTGTGTGCATTTGTGCACTTATTCTATGCGTCTGAGGAGGGAGCGAGTAGTAGTACCTTCATTACATAGTTCTAGCAAGAACAGAATCTCATGAGAAAGATGACTTCTCAGTTACTACTCAATTAGGTGAGTTTTAGGGGATAGGAAAAGCACGAGGATGAGGAGCAGGAATGCACACATATGTGAATGCATCAGATAGACAAAGAGCCCCTATATATGCTGCTGTTTTCACTATTTTTAACTCTTGATCAAAAGTTGGCTTCTCTGTCTAGAATGTTTGTGGTAGTAGGCTTCCTTGACCATGAAAGAGATTGAAAGGGAAGCTACCACCAATATTGCTGGAAGGCAGTGGATAGGATCATATGCATTTCTTGTAATGTGATGCCACTACTTCACGTGATGATCGCAGATGATAGATAAAATGGCACAAAAAATCTTCCCCCTATTATTCCTCCAAAGCCCTTTTGCTTATAACCCTGAATAAAAAAGCTGATGATAATGATCCATTCGCATCGGTTCCATTTCTCTTCATCAAATTAAGACAAGAAGAAAGGGGCAAGTGAAAGAGAAAGGGACAGAGTACTGAGTGAGAAGTTTTGTGGGTTAGGGTTGCTTTTCCTTTCCTTTCATCACCCAAAAAAAAAAGAAAAAAAAATCTGACTGTTGTGATGGGAGTAGAATTTAATACCTACACCACTCCCTTGAAGCTCCACGTCAACTATGTACAACCTAGACAAGGACAATTATTACTCAGTTTTGTAGTGATAACATTAGTGAGGGTCCAACATTGAGGTGATCAGGCCTGCCTGTGGCTGTAAGTCTGTATGCTTATGCTAGCTTCCTTTTGACTGGGGCGATAACTTCCTTCAGTTCTCTCCAATGTCACTTTCAATAAAAAGAGAAACCTACATCTCTATGCCTCTCTCTAGTCTCTTCTTCCCTCCTTTTAATCCGCACATCTATCTATCTAAAAAGATGACCATATAGGAATGTTGTTATTGCTGTTGGATTGGTGGATTCCCTAAGGAGAGTTTCCACTTTCCACTTTCCACTTTCCAAATGAGAGTTTAGTAGCATTAACTGTTGAGGCCACAATACTTAATAGTTTGCAGATATTTGGTCCCTTTTGGCTCGTGAGTTTTGAGGAAAAAATATTTGAAATATTCTAAGATTTATTTCTCAACTATTTTTTTTTTTAATCTTACATACCTTTCATCATTAATTATAGTGCTATTTTCCTACCAAAACTCTCAAGCGCTCCAAAAAAATGCAAATTCAAAACGGACCTTAGCTACTTGAGCAACCAATATAGCCTTTTGTCTTGGCATCCCACGCCCACACCCCAAAAGTTGCACTTGATCAAAGAAGTCAATAGGGAAATAGTGGCATGCTCTCGTGCTTGTACTTGCCATTGATATTTACCTGACCTAAATCAAACCCTAGCCAATCACACCCACTCCTCTTCAAGAAAAAATGAGGCGAAAAGGGGAGGGGGTGGTGGTGAAAATGCTTATGGTCTCAACACAATTGAGACCAGTTGGCCACCACTCGTTTATTTCTATATATGCATGCCGCCTCTTCCTTCTGATGAAGTACTCACAACAAAGTCCTAAGTCCTGCACAAGCCTGTCCTTTTTAAGACTGCCATTATGAGGAGGACCACAGCAAATTGTAAGTTGTTGGTTCTGGGGTTGCTTTCAAGGATTAGATAACCATGAAGAAGTTGGAAAAGAAAAAACCAAAAAACAAATGAGGGAGGACGATTGATAAAAGGTATCACGTAAGGATGAGTGACAATGAGAGCATATAAACCTAAAATAAGTGCTTTCATTTCCGCAGATAAAGAGCCATCATTAACATGTGTGTGTGCGCGCGCGCTCTTTGATGGTGCCAATGGCCAGCCATGGTCAGCGTCATATGCTTTCAAAAACATATGACTCAGTATATGCCCAGATACATCTGAACTTAGATACATATATATGCTTTCAGCTCTTAAGGGGATGCACCATTTTCCCATTCTGGCAAAGTGGCTCGTACATTAGCACAATAATGGCTTGTTCAGAATCCCATAATGGCACATACCTTGTAGTCTTTTTGCTTTCCCTTGCTTATACATGATATCATTTGACTAATTAGGAATTTGTTATAGGAAAAATCATTCAAAAAATGTGCCTCCCGTTTAGCCAATTTTTTCATCTTTCAATTTTAAAATATTAGATTTACGTCCTTTACATATTCAAATTTACAAAAATTTGGTCTCAACTTCAATTTTCAACTATTTTTTTAGTTTGAAATCATCGCGTGATCCATATGCAATAATTTTTATATATAAAAAGGTTAATTCCACATTTTTTAGTAGCAAAAATGAATATGAATTGGGTTAAATCTTATTCCTTTTAGAGCTGTAAACGAGTCGACTCGAACCGAATATCTCATGTTTAAACTCTGCTTATGAAGCTACTCAAACAAGACTCATGTTCGTTCGATAATATTCGAGCTTTAAATCTATGTTCATGTTCAACTCGTTAAACAAAATTTTAGTTCGAGTTTGAGGTCGAACTCAACTCATTTAACATAAACAAGTCGTTCGTGAACAATTAGACCCGTGTTCACGAACAATTAAGCATGGAATTATGAATTAGGAATACAATATTGACCATAAGTTTTGTGGAACGTCAAGTAGGTCGTTTAAATTTGCGAATGAGCTCGTATTCATTTGATTACATAATAAATGAAAATATTTATTTGTTGAAACTCTGATCATATAAAATTTTGAACGAGCTATTATTGAATACAAACGAACTTATATGAGTCGAGCTAACGAACAACTCAATTCGTTTAATAGCTCTAATTCTTTTAGAGCAAAAATAAATATACATCAGGTCATTTATTTAACAATAAATGAGATCTAATCTTTTGGTCTCTAAAAAAATGATCATGTGTATGTCACGTGATGGATTCGAGGTAAAAAGTGGTTAAAAATCTAGGTTATGATTAAATTTTATCGACTTCATTTTATAAGGAATATAAAGTTACTATTTTAAAAGTAACAGGCGACAAAAGTTATTTAGCGAGATATGAGATACGTTTTGAACGATTTTGCTTTATTATATGTACTCCATCTAGCTAGAAAAGCAATGAGAAATGAAAGTAGTCAATTTTCGAAGCAATCATGGCCAAGATCCACATTAAACATTCCAACGACTAAGATTCACTTATTTCTTATTCCAAAACACTTAAATCAACCAAATGATATGCATGGAATAATGAACCCAAGCGTGATTTTGTTTTAATTTCTGTATGATCTAGGAGGTCATCCGACAGAATAGAATTCAAAGAGTTTATTGTGAAAGTTTAGTGATTTACATGAGCACGTTTTGCTGTTTTAAAACAATAATAAAACCAGCATTTGCACATCTTAAATACTTAAAAATATTACCAAGAAAGCTAATCGACCATAGACAATTTCTTTAAAAACTTCATTCATAAAACAAGTTTTCCAAAGAACCGGGAATAACAAATATATTCTGACGAAGCTTCACGAGAATATATATATATATATATATATATATATATATATATATACATATGCTTCAAAAATAAATATTAGAGAATTCTAATGCTATATACAGTCCAAAAACATCACTTTGCGTACATGTCACACATACACTTAAACAGTGATTGATAGATATAAGTATCCATTAGAAAAATAAGCCATGTAAAGAAAGAGAGAACTCCAAAGACAAAGCGTGCTATCTTCACTTAATTTGACATCCTAATCAAATAATTTCTTCATGGGTAGGGCTGCTGCTTTCTCCGACTTGTTTTCTTCCATTCAGGAATTATTTCTTCATTGGCTGAAAACATCATTAGGGCCCACATTCAATAAGATGTTTCTTTCATATGTAAAAGATCATAACAAGTTTAATCAAATCAAATGATGCAAAACTTTTATGTTATTTTGCTTAAAGATGTGATGGCGGTTAAATAATAATAATAATAATAATAATGGGAGGTCCCATTTGGAAATAGGCCTTTATCAACTCATAAATGTTGAAGTTACATCCCATAAGTAGTATTATGATACAAAATATATGCGAAAAGAAAAAAGGTGCGTGTCTTTGTTGTTTTCTTTAGGCATAAAATAAGAAGGAAAAAAAAAAAAGAGGATGGTTTGTGAGGGTGAATAAGAAATCATTGTAGTAGAACAGTAAACGCACTTGAAACTGAGCTCTCCTGTAATGTTTCTGGCATGTGAAGCTTTTCAAGTATTTGTTGCATACCACAAAATGTATGACTGACAAGTGACAAGATGCATAAACAGTTTTGTTTGCTGTTAACTGCTTTTTCTTGAATTTGACTGACTCATTTTAAAACATCTATAAAAAACGATAATCAATAAGCAAAGGATGTAAGGATGAAGATGTTGCTTTACTTCTCAATCATGAGTCATTAGTTGTAGGTAAAAGAGATGGAAAGTTCCACATGCTCATTAATTAATTAATTAGGTAAAAGAAAGTTGGAAAATACTCTCTTTTTTTCAGGTTTTACCACCTCCACCCCAAATCTCCCCAAAAAGGAGAGAGAGAGAGAGAGTGTGTGTGTGTGTGTGTGTAAAACTCCATAAACAAGCACGAAGGGAAAGGAAAATGAAAAGGACCTAATAAAATTATTTATTAAAGGGGGAAAGGAGCTTGAGACAACTCCATAACTAATCCCTTGAGGTGGACCAAGTTATCATCAACAGTTGAAAACCATGCGACACTTCCTTGTTAAAATCAAGCAAATAAAGAGAAGGCCAAATGCAGGGTTCCCATTTTACCTAACTCGGGACAGAAAGGATGGGAGTGTCAAGCGAGAGACCTGCCTGTTCTCAAAGACAATTTTGTTGATTTCTTACGCGGCCGTTTCATTTGTTTCTTGCAAATGCAATATGATGCCGAGAAATAGTACAACTTGTGAAACAGGCCCGTACGCAAGAGCCCAGTGCCCAATAGGAAATTTAACGGCGAATTAGGAATAGGAAAACAAAAATAATTGTAGTATGGCAACTGATCATCTCCAAGTTCATACTAACGATAACCTAGAAATGAAAAAAAGGACCAATTTTACTATAATCTGTACTTGGTTTTGGACAGTTTCGGCAGTAAAGTTAAACTACAACAGCACTGTAACAAATACTCAGAAGTGAGAGACTTGCAGAGTATGATGAAATTAACTAATTCACTTGCTTCATTAGTCATATTGTTCAAGCAAGCAAAGAATGGAATGCATTCCTTCGACAAAACAGTTTGTCAAAATGCTAACGTGACTGAAATTTCACTCTGAATAATTGGGTTGTGTGCGTGCATATATACTGGAGTACATTAGGATTAGGGGCCGAATTTGTTCCAAGCTACAATCTAGGGACCAAGTGTCCGAAGTGCATGGTTTCAGGGTACTTTAGCTGGAATTCATTGAAATGTCTGAATTACAGATTTAAACAAAACAGGGTATCCTACGCCCCAGATCTTCTTCTGGGATCTCCATTTTCCACTATGGCTCGGCTAATGGGGAAAAAAAACACAAAAGCAGCATTTTGGTATCCCATATCCGGCTAAATTAAGGGATCTGTACAAAATCGAATCTTAATCCGGGTATTATGTAAGTAAGTATTGAAATCTTATCTTTGTCGATTGTCTGCAGCTAAGCCAAGGCAATTAGTACTGAAGATACACACACACATATATATAAAGCTAGTGGTTTCTGTATTACATGAATGGCGTTGGCTTGCCTTTTCATCTGTGTTGAATTCTGTTTCTGTATCTTATTAATATTTCTTTATTTATGCTTTCTTGAATCCAACCTTGAGAAGTATACCACTGCTCCCGGCAATCAGACCTTTCAAAGGATCGATGTTTCCACCGTAATAATAATTGTCCCCCTCACCCTCAGTAACTTCCTTGCCAATGATGATCTTCATGATCACAAGTACAATTAGCAAATAAACAAAGAGTAGTTCGACAAACAAAGATTTTGATCTCGTCCAGGTTTTGCTTTAACTCCACCTCCAATTTTAAAGAAATTGTCCACTGGAACTTCATTATTGCCACTCGGCAGCTCAACCCTCCATACAGTAGATGATAAAGAAATGGAAACTTGGAGTTTGATGATTAATGGTCATTGAACCAGGAAGGGAAATGGAGCTTTCAGGTTCAATTAATCGTTTCGACCAGGAAGGAGCATCTGTTTTCTTTTTGGATAGACATTTTTCTGTGCTGAATTTTTCTTGCCATGAAAGTTCATTTTCCATTCCGTACCTTCCTTCTGTTGAAAGGTTTGTATGTGATAATTAAGACCTTTTTCCGATAATGAGCTCAATTTGATGGGAGAGGCAGCACTGACTGAAGAGTTATAATCTTCCTTAAAAAGGGAAAATTTGTAGCCATTATCCAACACAGAAATCCATCAAACGATTGGGCCATCCAATCAAATGGATTCATCTTTAACGACTAAACAACTTCTTCTTCTTTCTTTTTGTTTGTCTCTGTGGTCAATACCGCGAGGTTTTTCTAAGTTGGCTCATAGAATTCGGTTGTGCATCCAGTAGAAGCATAAACCTTCATTCACCAAGTCATGGAGGCCCCATGGCTGGTGTTATCATCTTGTATTAATTTCAGTACACTGGCATGGCTACAGCTTCGCTGCAATCTAATTGAACTGGTAATTTCCTCAAGAAAAGGAAGGAAATTGTAATGTCGCCTATCTCCGCTACATTCAACCAATAGGAATAATGTGTAAGCTAAACTTAATTATTTCTAAGTAAAATTATGTGATTTTTTTTTTGGGGGGGACAAACCCTGCATGCGAGTTCATATATATAAGCAAATAAACGATACTATACTGATTGCACATTATGTGAATCTTTAAACTAATACAACTCAATATTTTTATCATAAAAAACTTTCGATTTCAAGATGTTATTTGAGCTCCATTCAATACATCTTTGTTTCTTTTTTCCATTTGTTAAGCGTAAAAGCTGATAAGTACACCGAATTCAGAAGGACGTATAAGGAAAAACATGGCTTGGGACTAAATGCAAGCATACTATTTTACATGGCTTGGGACATAAAGGGTGGGAGCAATAAGGAAGAAACATGCCTGCCTATATACACTTGGAGCTAACCATCAATAGTACTCTCAAAGAAAATTTTCTTCAATTTAATCAAGATTGAAGCCTATGGATCAAATGTCAAAAGTGGAATACTTAGGGTACAGTTGAAATTAATTAAGATATGAAGTACGAATTTAAATAACATAGAGATACATGTAGATAGTTGTAGAAATTTATTTATGCTTTCTTGAATGCAACCTTGAGAAGCATACCACCAAGCCCCAAACCCAGACCTTTCAAAGGGTCGCTGCTCCCGCCGGAATAATCATCCCCATCACCATTCTTGACAACTGGATCTTTGAGATCACAATTACAATCAGCTAATAAACAAAGAATCCGGCGACAAACAAAGAAAGTGTAGGACCCATCAAATCTCCCAATTTTGAAGAAATTGCGACTTAGTATCTTAATCTGATCGCGTCCAGGATTTGCTTTAACTCCACCTCCAATTTTCAAGAAACTTTTAGCTGCAAATTCAACATTTGCTACTACTCATGTACTCAACCCTCCATAGAGTAGACGATGAAGAACAAAATTTTTCATCAGGAAATTTGGTGCTTATCATAGAGGATTCTCGTATAAATTTATCATCAGGGTTGTTGTCGATGGGGGAAAATGTGACTCAGGTTATTTGGTGGTGATCATTTGGTAAAAACTTAATCTATAATTTTGTATTCTTGGGAATGAGTACTTTGATTAACAAGAAATTGTTTACAAAATACAAAATGCATCTATTGGCACGTGTAAAGAAGAAATTGATAACCGGCAACAAGATGGAGTTGCATGTTAATTATACTACAACAAAGATTTGCACAGACATTATTACTCAATTATTACATAGAATTGAATGGATAAAATAAATGCTCAAATATATATGTTGGAGAGAAGAAATAAATAATATTTATGATCATCAGCAAATTACCCCGGTCACAAATGGAGAGTTTGGTTTAAGAAATGCAATATTGGCAAAATAAACCGAGTATAAAATTTTCTATTTATTTATTTATTTATTTTATTGAAGTAAAATTTTTATAAGTTATGTGATTTAGGAATTTATGTTTTATTTGGTAATTTTTTATGCAAGTGATTTCTTCCTCAGCAAATCTGGTAGGTTATAAATAGGATATTATTTGGACTATTTACTTAAGAGAGTCTAAGAGAATCTGCAAGGGGTTTTATTGTGGTGTGATTTTCTTCCATTGTTTCAAGATATAATAATATTGTGAGTTATTTATTTCTTCTCCCCAACATATATATTTGAGTGTATTTTATCCCTTCAATTCTGTAACCCCATTAATCATTATTAGAACCCTATATATTTGGGTTCTATAGGAGTTCTCATTTAGCAGCTTTTCAAATAAGGATAAATTATTTATAACCCTCTATAATTTTACAAAATGTCAGATAACCCTCCTAAAGTTTTAAAATAATCACATAATCGCTATGATTTTATGTAAAGTGAAAAATAAATAGAATGTATAATCAATTACAGCTTTATACCAAACGCGCTCTAAAAGCATCATGTGACAAAATCTTAATTTTCATATAACTCCCATACGACTTGTATAAATATCTGTTTTTACCTCCTGAGAGTTTTGCATTTATTCACATAATCTCTCTATTCTTTTATATAAAGTAGTTAAGTTGTCGATTGATTTAGCATTAAATAAGGGTACTATTGGTATTTAAATTAACGACGTTATATAAGATATTTTTCGTCAAATTTCCCCTTTACGTAAAACTATAGAGGATGAAGTTGATATTTTGATTTGTTAGAGGAATTATGTGATAATAGAAGAATGCACAGGGAAGTTATATGTAATTTACCCTGCAAATAATTGATCTTCATCAAGTGCATAGTTTGCTCTTTTTTTCACACCTAGAACACCACCTTCTGTGCCGTTGGCAGCTGCCATAACATAATTGTTTGCGCCCGATCGGACTTCCACATCCAGAATAACATCTTGATTAGTTGCTGAAGCCAACGAGGAGTTTCGAGAGAGAATGGAGAGAATGGATGAAAAAAGTACCAGGCTTAGTACTACACTTGCCATTTTGGTATTTGATCAGTTGAATCTTGCCACTAAAAATTTTGCATTAGGTTATCTATACACTTGTGATTCATTTACAATTGACAATGTACTGGTAGTGTAGATAAAATTAATCATTAGTGGATCCGCCAATAAATAAACAAATAGATCCAATTGCATGTAGTTAGAGGTGGCAAATCAACCCACTTAACTAGATTTATCCATACCCGCCCATGAATAGATGGGTATGGGTATCTTAAATTTTTGTATATGGGTATAAATGGGTTACCCAATAATACTCATTTAATAAATGGGTATTATTGGGTAACCCATCAAACCCAATTAACCCATTTAAAGTTCTCTTCCCCCCAAGTCTCTTCTTTTCCCCTACCTTTTTTTTTTTCAAATTTTTCATTTTGTCATGATGTTAACATTATTATTATTATTATTTGTTGGTTTTATCTTATTATTTTATTTTTTCTTAGTTTGTTAACTTGCTCATTTTTTAGCATCACCAATTTATGATAAATTTTAGCCTATTTTCTTATCTTTATAAAATGAAATTTTAAATTTATATATGAAAAAAATGTTAGGGGTTCAAAATTTTTGGATTAAGTTTTTATATTAATTTTTATAGTACTTAATTCAAATTTTTATATTCGTATTATTCAATTATTAAATAATAGGTAATTTTGTGACATAGAGTATAAATGAAAAAAATTGGTAATTAAGTTTATTGAACATTATAAGTAAATATTTAAAACTAATGATGAGTACAAAGAGTGGTATAAATTGATAACTTAGTTTGCAAAAATGAATTTAAATGAGTTTGCAAAAAGTTAAAATAAATGAGTTATAAATGGGTAATTGGGTTACCCAATTCATTTTTTGACTTACCCATTTATACACATCTAATTAAATGGGTATAAATGAGTTGACTCACTTATACCCATTACCCGTTTTACCCAACCCAAACCCGCCCAAGTCACCCATTTTGACACCTCTACATGTAGTAAGTGGTTAGTGACTTCTTCAAGTTACTAGTATGTATGGTGGGCTGGTTAATTTCTTAAAACATGGAAAATTGGAGTTTTTGATGTTAAATGGGCATTAAATTAGGAAGCTAAATGGAGTTTTCTGTCCGATTATCCTAGCGACGAGGGACGGGTATTTGTTATCTTTTGGGATATACGCTTTCCGTCCTAAATTTTCCTTGCCATTAAATATATATATCCTTATATCCTTTATATACAAACTTCTTACGTTGAGAGTTTGTATGAGATAATCAAGAGTCTGTTTTAGTAATAGGCTCAAATTGAGGGGAGCTGGAGGCGGCACTGCCTGAAGAGTGACAATTTCTTGAAAAATGGTAAATTTGTTGTGATTAACCAAAATTGCGCCATCCAATCGAATGAAGTATTTTCAATGACTAGACAACAGTTTTTCTTTTTTTTTTTTTGGTTATGAGTGGTTAATAGCGTTCTAAGACATTGGTAGGATTTTATGTCAAATACCATCAATGTTCTAATAGTTTGAAAAAAAAATTATTTTGCAAACTGCCCTTGACCTTTTGACATGTGATTAGATAAAAAGTAACCAGTAATTTCTTTGAATTTACCACCATCCCTTATATGAAGTTATAATCAAAATGAAATATAGAGATATTTTTATCCTTTCATATAAAAAAAATGTTACGAGCAATGATATTAACAAATAAAAGAGTGTATGGTTACTAGGGGTGGGTGCGGGTCGGGTACCCGCCCTATTCACCATTTTGCTGATCTGACCCACACCTTGCTGGTCAGTCATTTTTTAACCCTTACTCGCCCAGCATATCAGCGGATACCCGATTATAGGGTACTGGTTGAGATAGTGTCGGGTCAACGGATACCCCTCCAACCCTATTTATCATTTAATTTTTAAAAAAAATAATTTATATCAATTTAATTTTATATATTACACATTCATCTAAGATTTAATAAATTTTTTTCTAAAAAAAAGTTTCCCACCAAGAAACAAGCATGTGAAGAGAATATAAGATAAAGGAAAAAAATTAAAAGAATTCAAAATTAAAAAAATTTGAAATAAGTAGCACAATTTTTAATATATATGTTCCACATTAATTAAACTTTTTTCTACAAAATATAAGATCATGACCTGTACAAATGAATCTTGTAAATAAACTATAGTCTCTCATATTTGTAATGTAATTTGTTCAATAAAATTACTTATTTAGTTCTAAATTATTATTTTATAGTGTATGTATAAAAATAAAAATTATATATATATGCAGGGCGGATTGGGTACCCACGGGTTTTTAATTATGTGACCCTAATCCGCCCCGCATCTTAGCTGGTACCTAACTCTCTTTTGACCCAATCAAATAATAAAAATTGGATATCCTAATTTTCGGATTGAAACAAATCGGATATGACGGGTTTTCGGGTTAATGGATAATTTTGCCCACCCCTAATGGTTACTAAATGCACTTGGAATGTAAGTCTTGTTTCCTTATACTATATAAGAATGAATTTAGAGTAAAGATGTTCTTTGGATTTCAACCGAAAGGGTAGGGTTATTTTGGGAATGTAAAAGTATTTAAAGTACAATTGGAGTATTGAATACAAGTCATTATAGCTAATTTAGTTTTGTTGTAATTACTTAAATGTCCTTTTAGACATTTAAAGCTAGGGGTGACAGATATCCGATTGAACACTAGGTATAACTAAATTTAACTTATGTTTTAGTGAAATTACATAAAAGCCCTTCTAATCATTTAATTGTATTAACATCCAAGTCTCTTAATTTCCTAAAGTATTTCTCATCAGTTATTTGTAAACTTATGATATATAGATATTAAGACACAATTAATGCCAATTAGTAGAGAAGTTTGCTTTCTTGGACGTTACCCCCATCTGTTCAAATTCATTTCATTTGCTTACAACTTTTTTCCACCACAATCATGTAGCCTATTAAATTCGGATGTTGCTACATTAGCTACTCCTCTTCCCCATTTTACAACACCTTTCTCAATAGGTATATTTTCTTTAGTCAATCTACTTTTTGGTTGTAAGAAATCTCAATAGGTATGTTTTCTTTAACCAATCTACTTTTTGGTTGTAAAAAATCTGTAATCTTGATGGTTGTATGTGCGATAATTTTTTAGTATTTTAATTCAATTGTCCATGTTAGATAGACATGATAGGGAGGAGATCACATTTGTTAATTATTATTTGTGGTTTAAAGTAAGTTTATCATCATAAATTTTTCCATATGCAGATTGCATCTAATTTTGTTGTTTTAACTATTAGTAATGATAATTTTCAATTGTTTGTTATTTTATTAATGATTCCATTTAGGCAAATTTTTCACTTCATTTGATTTGCCAATAGATTTAGCTATCTATTTAGAACTATTTGGCTGCAAATCTAAAGTATGTACTTCATTACTTTTAATTGTTTTCTTGAATTGAGTGGTCTAAGATGTTTTAGTACTTTATTTGATGTGGTTATTCCTGTAAATTAGCATGTTAGTTATTGTATATCTTTGCAACTAGATCAAAAACTGATGTTTAGTAATTATAATCTCTATCGAGAAGGAGATGCTTTACTATATGTTCTAAATTATACAACAAATCATAATTGATTGATTGGCAAATGTGGAGGTCTCATAATGATATGTTCTTGGAATCAATATAAATTCAAGAATTTGGCTTGCAAGAACCAAAATTTCACTAGTAATAATTTTCTTCAAATATACTAATTGTTCAAATCTCACTTATATGACAAGATAATGTAATGGATTGCCCTTATATTAAGATCAAATTCAAACTAAATAACAAATTTTAATATCCATAAAGTGCATGAGCAGATATAAGTAGGTTTTTTATTTTATTAGGTTAGGTGCAAAGTAGTTGATCATATCTTATAATTCTGTTTCATTACATATTAGTATATTTTTTAACTCAATATGTAACTTATGATTTTTCTGTTTAATATCATATATTAAAATTGTCATACTTCAATTCTTATACTACAAAATACCAAATAATAATTATTAATTATCTTTAATTATAGGTACTAAACTTCCTCGCGTCGTGCGGGCTTTTCCCCCTAGTATTATATATGTTAAGGGTGTGTAATTGTGCGCCTTTCTAGTCTAGAGGTGAATTTCTCTTCTTCTTAACTCTTGTGATCCAGTTGAGCCTTCCCTTCAACATAGGTTAACTTAGAAGAAATGTAAATATTGTTTGGAAAAAAGAAAAAAAAAAGAGATGCAAGTTTATCATTTTGCCTAACTTGGGACAGAATCGGTGGCAATGATAAGGAAGAAATATGCTGCCTAAATATACTTTTGAGCAACTCATAGTGTCTGAAAAATAAGAGGTTCATTTCTTAGACAGTTTTTTTTTTTTTTGTTTCGCGAGGACAGGTTATGAAAGGGATCTGTAAGGGAGAAACCAGTAATTAATTGGGAAGAGTAGATGAAGTTAATGACAATATGGAATAGCTCCATCAATAGAACCTGACAAATTATCTATTTGATTTTCTTAATTAGTTGTTTTTGTAAAGGAAAAGAATGGAAATTTTGACAGCAGTTCATTAAATAAAACTGTTTGTCAAAATGCTGATATTTATGAATGATTAGGTTTATGTGAATGATTATACAGCATTAATGGACAAGATTTGTTCCAAATTACAGTTGCAAGGACCAAATGTAAAAAATGAAACAGTTTGAGGGAGTGGTTGGAATTAATTTGGTCAAAATTATAGTTTAAATGAGATAAAGTATACTATTAGATAGAGGTGGCAATTTGTCCCAAATCTCAATGGGCTACCCATGTCCAAAGGAATTTTGAGCGGAATGGGTATTGTAATTTAATATTGGGTTTAAAATGGGACTTGTCCCAATTGTATCCATTAATTGATGAAAAATGTTGGGAAATACTTGGGTATTCATTGGGTCCAAATGTCTTTCCAAAAAACTCCTCTCCCTGAGAAGCTTCAGGAGCAATTGCCAGTGAGTAATGCAGATGAGGCTCGTCCTAAACAAATGATTCAGGTAGAGATTGAGAAGGAAAAGACTCCAAAAATAAAGCTAAACTTTGGACGGGGAAACAATTTGTGTAGCAAATGAATGCTTATGTTTCATATGGGAATGCATGATATAGTTTAATATATAGGTTCACATCTTTAGCCAAAGCTAAAGAATGGCCTAAATGGGTTCCAATAACCAAAAACTTTGGTTTGGTTGATTATTTGAAATAATTTTAAAAAACAAATATTGTAGAGTGTAAAATGAATTCATGAAAATATAAATTCACAATAAGACTAAAAGAAATTTAATAAATCAAAAATATTAAAGTTATTTAAAAAATAAAAAATGAATTAAAGGAAAAAAAATATGTAAAAAATAGATTTGGATATTGGGCGGGATCAATCTAAACCTATCCCAAAGTGATCCCGCCCAAGTTAGTTTCAAAACACATATGGGTAAGGTTGGACCCAAACCCATATGACTCGGTTCCATCTCAAACCCAAGCAAATTTCGCCCATCTCGCCTATTTTGCCACCTCTATCCATGACGCCCCGAATTCACTCTGCTAGATCCAAATTCAGGCTTTCTCATGCCACATCTCGGTATGTAATGATAGTCTATTTAATGTTGTTTGTTGATGAAACTCGCTTAGCAGTTGCGACATTACCAAAAAGTTGCTGCAAATTTAATGGATTTTTTTTGTCAAGTTGTTCCTCTATAGGTAATCAATACGCTGAATTCCATTATATGCATTGATCGACAGGAAAATACTATGCGGTAGATGCTGCTTACACTAATATCCCAGGTTTTTATGGCACCGTTTAGGGGTGCATAGGGCACGCATCATAAGCGTGCAGCTAAAGCTTTGTTCAACAGGTGGCATGCATCGGTTAGAAATATTATTGAACGGACATTTGAAGTTCTTAAGAAGCGTTTTCCAATACTCAAAAGTTCAACGCATAACTACTTAATTGCAACTCAAAATAATATTGTGCTTGCATGTTGTACTTTGCACAATTTCATGCGCGATGCCAAATGATGAGTACTTCCACGAAGAAGCACTCCAAGGAGCCTTTGCAGATGCACAGATAGCAGGGCATCAAGTGCATTAGGGCCAACCCATTAATATGTCGCAGTAGGGCATAGATAACTGGAACAAAGATCAATGGGCAATTGCGGCTCACATGTATCTCAATGCGCATAGCTAGCTACTACTGTAGGGCCTTGATCTGATTTGTCGAACAAGGCACAAGTTTATTAGTTTTCAATTCGATTTGACGTTGCATTTTGCGCACGTTTTGAATTAGGGAGCAAATTGTGTTGCTACGGTTGCTTCCATGAATATGCACTTATATTTGGACTACTTGGAAAATGTTTTAACCCCGTTTTATCAGTTCAATACCGACAGTTGGAATGCTTTATGAATGATATTGTACAAGCAAGATGTTCGCAACTTCATTTCCCAACTTCGCTCAGGGTATTCATCAATGTGATAGTTATTAGCTATGAACTGCTGCTTTTGGAAAACTCAAAATAAGCTAAATGCTGTGTTTGATATCTGCATTTGTAGTCTCAAATTTGAAGACATCTTGGCTGATTTGTGGCATAGACATAACCATATGCATATGCAAATTAAATAAAAAAAGTGTAGGTGTTTTTCAATCCAAACGCTTGTGTTTTTAAAAGATAAAGAGTATTTCAAAAACAACAATCCAAACGACAATAGTAGTTTTTCAAAAATTGCTACAGTGAAATTTTTGAAAAACACCTCCAAAAACAGGGGATCCAAATGCAATAGTAATTTGTGGTCATTACATACCCCACCTGTAGCCTTAACCAACCACGCGATGCATTCAGTTCATCTATTACAATCCTCACTTACCCACCAAGAAAGACCCAAATTCTTCTAACATTTCAAAACTTAACATTGTTTCAAGTGAAAGCAATTTAGAATGTGCCTAATCTGGTCCTCATCGGCTGCTATTCATGAAGGCACCTATAGCGAAGACAGCGTCTACAAAGAGCAGGCCCCATATGTCTTCGAATCGGCGGTTGCAATACTCGACCTTCTCCTCCAACCTTACAAGTTCAAACTCCAGGTCCGTTTGTTTTGCGGTCAAATCAGCAAGTTCGGAGGCTTTATCTACCACGGCAGGGGCCTCCACCTTATCAAGCTGCCGTTTCAATTTCTTTTGCACTGCAAGAAAAATGTGGAGATTGTCGCGCCCATTTTTCGCAATGAAAATAAGTATTTACAAAAAATGTTTTTTTATTTAAAAATAAGGAAAAAAAGACCTAGAGTGGAACTTTAAAGAATGTGACAGTTTGGTCCCAAAATTTAGTCTAAAAAATTTTTTAAGAAAAATGGGAGTCGCCATTTGGTATTGAGTTTGGATGTACCAAGTCACTCTAAAAAAATGTTTTTCTAACAAAATTAAAATAAAAAGTAAATAAAATAAAATAAAACCCTTTTCGATAATTCCATATCTTGAAAAACAAGAGAGAATGAGTTTGGGATTCACGATTGAAAAAAGGGAAGGCAAAGGTTCAATCGACTTAAACCTAAGACACCCTTTCAACCTAGTTTAAGTTAGTTGCGTGGTTTAATTAAAATTTCTCTAATCTAACCCTTAAATTTATCACGTTTGGATATTTCCTATATGGATGCAAACCTAAATTTAAAGAAAATGTCAAAAGGGACAAAATATCCATTCAAGATTTAATTGATATCATCGTATTAATTGCGAAGGTCAAAATATAATCTCTTGAAAAGGTCACGAGTATGCAAAAATAAAATTCAAAAGGAAAGAAAATTAAATTATATATAAATATAAGTGATCAAGGAAGAAGGGATGCAATATAATGGGTATAGGAGACAAAAACTCGTGACATAATGTTCTTATACAGGGATTAATCGGGTATTTAAACTAAAAAGTTATAATCACACATTTCCCATATTTAAAGAGTAATTCTCCTAATCTAGACAAGCAAATGAACGAACTTATTTTGCGATTTCTTAAATGAGATGCAATCCTAAATGATATGATTAACACATATAGAGTGTAGGGGATAATATAATAGAAAATATCATGCAAATGAGAAAATATTCTAAAATAAAAATTATACATGAAAATGTAATGAATGTCACACTCAAGATGAATCTAAATGAACGATCTAAGGGTCTAGCGTTGGACTATCCCATTTCTAAAAGTCCTTACTAACGTTAGACTAATAAGTAAGTGGAGGGAAAAACCACAATTAACGTTGGACTAGTGTGGTGATGTCATGCATTAATAATACATAGTAATACGAATAAGGCATAAATTAAAATAAATAAACACATAAGAGCACTTAGTACGTAACACATAAACATAATATTTAGATGCAAAAATCCTAAGAAAAATAGATAAAGCACATAACACATAAGCCATACAAACACACAAAACCTACCTATTATAGCGAGGAGTCTAACTATAATCTAAAATAGGGAAATATAATAAAATAAACCTATCTATCCTATCTATTACAATAGGGAACCTAATTACAATCTAAAATGGGAAAATATAATAAAATAAATCTATCTATCTTACCTACTACATTTATCTATCTAGTTACAATTTTTCATAAATATTACCTATCTATTATATCTTGAGATATTTAAATACCTCCCAAATAATTATAAAAATTAACTAAACAAATATAAAAAAATTTGAATGAACATTTGAATCAAATAAACAATAAAGCATATAAAAATATATAAACACATAACAGCACGTAGGAGCACATAAGTGCACGTAATTGACATTGAAATAATAATAGGGGTACCTCCCTTTTGAAGTGGTGACTAAATGGAGTCAAATTGCTCTATTTTATACTCAAAATGAACAAAAGAATCGCTGCACCTTTAATTGAAAATAATAATAATACTAAAAGTACTAAATTCATATTAACACATCAAACATAAAGAAAACTTAAGGACATCTAAAAATTACAAGCTCAATACATTCAAAAATAATATAATTAGCTATTAATGAAAAGAAATAATTATAATAGAGAGAGTCAAAATTCACTAGGGACTAAATTGCAAGAAGCTGTCATAAGTCAACCACTCGAAAGTAGATTAATCGCTTAATTGAAATAAATCTTGGCAATTGTTCGGTTATTTGAAACAATTGTCGAAAATCTGAGTCATATTTGATCAACGTTTTTTCTGAGGAACGAAAATATTTATCCATGTTTGCAACTACGTCAAGGCTATTACTGCTAAAATCACTACATATAGGCAAAAAAAAGAAAGTTTCTTTTTTTTTTTTTGGAACAAAAGAGCAAGAAGCATTACTTTATTATGTCCCTTCCGAAACATCTAATGAAATTGCTTAGATACAGAGATTTAAAAAAAAGAAAAGAAGAAGAAGAAGAAGTTTCTATATCACATGTGACGCGGTTGAAGATTTACTCCATGGACCTCAGCTTGCCTCTTCATCTATGGTCAATTGCGATGCCGGGAAACATGGTTATGATGGGAAGAAAATAGATCACATAATAATCTAGATGAAAGTTTCTCTCCACAGTATCTAGAGGAGGGTATACCTTTTTTTATGAATAAATCTTATGTACATTACCAATCAATGTATATACTATCATAGTTGGATGGATGACATATAAAAAAATTTTAATTTTAAATTTAAATTTTACACATGTGTCGTATATCTAACGATGATTATATATACACTGACAGTGTATATAAGATTAATCATTTCTTTTATTTACAATAGGGAATAACTGAAATTTGATATTGACCATCCATTTGAACTAGTTATTACCCAAGACAATCTATCTAAGCTTACAAAAATTTCGACATCTATAACGTTGTCAGCGGTAGAAACTGGTTTGTGCTTTCAAGAATGCCACTACCAGAGGTGTATCAAGGAGCCCAAAAACCTCAATGCCCCTGGCTGGATGGAATCATGGCCTACACTGCCAGTGGTGGAGTTAGGATATTGTTACGGTGGAGGCACAATATGAATTGAGATTCTTTTAGTCTTATTAATGGAATTAGATAATAAAATCCACATGAAAAGTAATAAGACGTAGATTTACATGTATTTGCTAAATAAAATAATATGATGTGAGATTTTGAATAATATGTTACAAAGTTATAATGACGCATTGAAAAATCCATCAGTTGATTACGCTCGTATTGATAGAATTATGCTTATAATTTTGGCCATCGTCAAAAAGTGATTATAATTTTTACAAATTCTTGTACAAAAAATTATTATCAAATCAAATGTATATGTTTGCATGCTAAGAGAGTTGTTTTAAAAAAGATATTCTACTACATAAAATGTAGATTTTTTTTTTCTCAATGGGGTTACATATATAAATTTTGAGGGTCAAAACAAAATTAAGCATTTCTTTAGCTAATGGGAATACACACAAAAAACAAGGATACAAAGCAAGGCAAAGTAGGACTCATCACAATTCGCAATTTTGAAACAATTGCTTAGTGCGATAATTTGATCTCCTGGTCTCAACCCTTGCTCCATTCTGTAGATGAAGCACAAAATCTTCCTGCAGCGAACTTAGAACAGAGGAAGTCCGAACAAATTTATCATCAAGCTTTCTGTTTATAAGCGAAAATGTGACTGGGATGCCTGCAGCTATTTCCTTCGTAACCCCTACATATATATAGATATATACATAGCACTTCTTGATCAAGTCCACAGGTGTAGTTTGATCCTTTTTCCACATCTGGCGCACCACCTCCCTCCATCTGTGCCGGCGACTGCCGTAAACAGATAGGTTGCACCGGTCATCTGGATCAATTTTCGAACCCATTGAAGAATTTTTCAAGAGAATGTAGAGAATGCATGAAAAAAATTGGCTTATTACTAGACTTGTCATTTTGATGCTGATGAGTTGATTCTTGAGTACTCTTTCTTCTTCTTTTTTTTGGTTCGATGTTTAGTGCTTTTTGTTTTGCTTTGGAATATCTGAACGACCTGCTTTAATTTCTAGGTGTGCATGAATTAGTCAATTAGATAGGTGCTCCAAGGCAAAAATAAAAAAAAAAAAAAAAAAAGAGAGAGAGAGAGAGACTGGTACTTCTTGCTTAGTGAAAAATACGGTACTTCTTACAATCACAAATAATTCTTAAAATTAATACGCATGTTAGGATTAAAGTTGAGAGAATCCCTAAAGCATGGAAACTTGGAGTTTGAAGCTCAATGGTTATAAACAAGGAAAATGGAGCTTTCTGGTTCAATTTTCCTTTCGATGAGAAACGGGGGGCATTCGCTATCTTTTGCTTGTAATCTTACCTTCCTGAATTTTTCTCGCCATGCAGGCTCAGTTTCCTTTCTGCAATATTTCTTATCTTGAGATGTTTGTATGAGAAATAATAATCTTGGGATCTTTTTCCAGTAATAAGCTCAACATGATGAGAGCAAGAAGCAACGCTGCCTGAAGAGTAATAATTCATCCTCCCAAAAAAAAAGGGTAATATTTGTTGCTACTATCCAACGTCGAAATCCATCAAACAAGCCATCCAATCGAAGGGATTTATCTTCAATGAGTGAACACTTTTTTTTTTTTTTTTTTCATTTTTTGTGTTAATACTGATTAAAGACGATGTTTATTAATGTTACGTGGGGCTGTTTCAAGTTTCCAAACAAAAAATCCTTTTTTGGTTAAAATTCAGTACAATATGTTTTAGCAGCTGATGATTTTTGACATGGCTAAAACTTTGATGCAAATAAATTGACCTGTAACTTTCTTAGATTATGAGAGGAAAACCAATACGAATTCTCTACATTGTATTTTTGTCTAGCGACACGGACTAACTGAATTCTCTAAATGAATTCAGTTAATAATATGAATATACGGGAGGGATATAATATGAATTCATATGCTTAATTTTTCTAAATTTGTGCCATATTTTAAAAAGAAATTTACATAATATATATGCATGTAAAATTTCTGAATTATACTCGTCCTGTGTTTTACTAAATATGCGGCAAGTTTCATATTTTTGCATTTTTTTGTGCCAAATTTTAATGAAATTTTGTCATTAAATTTTGGGTTAATTACATTTACCTCCCTTGAGATTTGACCATATTACCAATCAATCCCTATAATTTGTTCAAATAACAGTCTCATCCTTTGAATGATCAAACATTTAACAAAAACCCCCTTAATGCCGAAAATGCCCTTATTGAGGTCATGTTGCATTAAAAAAAGAACATATTTTTATTTTATTAACCTGGAAGCAATACAAAAAAATAGAAAAAAATTTTTGCTTATTATTTTATAAAAACCATATCTTTGCTTCCATAAATAGTTTTGAATCAATAATTATTTTAAATCTTAAAAATGAATATTAAAAATTAGATAAATTGAAAGAAAAATAAAAAAGAAGAAATTATTTTAATTCCTGAAGTATGGTTCAAATTGAGGAAAACATGCCTTGTACTCTCCGCAACATGCCTTGAACCACAAATTCGAACCATACTTGAGGATTTAAAATAATTGCTTCTTTTTTATTTTTCTTTCAATTTATTTAATTTTTAATATTCATTTTTAAGATTTAAAATAATTATTGATTCAAAACTATTTATGGAAGCAAAGATATGGTTTTTATAAAATAATAAGCAAAAACCTTTTTCTATTTTTTTGGATTGCTTTAGGGTTAATAAAATAAAAATATATTCTTTTTTTAATGCAACATGACCTCAATAAGGGCATTTTCGGCATTAAGGGGGTTTTTGTTAAATGTTTGATCATTCAAAGGGTGAGACCTTTATTTGGACAAATTACAAGAATTGATTGGTAATATGATCAAACCTCAGGGGAGGTAAATGTAATTAACCCTTAAATTTTCGTTGTGCATCTACTCAATGTACATCGTAATTTGTCGTCAAAATACAGATATTTACCAATGCAACAAGCACATTAATGATTAAGCAAAAAATCTAAATGAAGGCGGAGAGTTGAGTTGGATTGTAAAGTAAAAGAATTTTAAGTCGAAAAATTCTAAATTTAAAACTTTCCAATTAAAAAGTGTGAAAATTTTCATTGAAATGCGTTTGGAGTTAGTCAAGGGGTAATATCTATCGACGACGTCGTTTTAGCATAAAGTGGCTCAAAACGGCATTCGGTTCCGTCGAAAATCTGCACCCCCGGCGGCCTCCTCTTCCTCTCTATGTAAAGTAGAAACCCCGCGCGTTTCCTTCCCGCCAAATATTCTTCACTTAACCCAACACTAAAAAGCACACACTCCACACTCTCAAGAACACGCACAGAAAGTAGAAGAAGGCGCAGCCGAACCCTGTCCGTTTAAAGTAATTCAAAACGACAGCATTTCGGAAATCGCCATTTTGTATCGGCAATAATGGATGACGAAGAACAAAGCAAGCTTCCTGAGTTCAAACTCGGTACTGATTTTACCATTTTTTGTACTTTAATAATCTAAAAACGCTTTTTTTCCTGTTTATTTGTTTAATATTTGGGTTTTTCGGGGTTTATTTTTGTGTAGATGCTAAACAGGCTCAAGGGTTTCTCTCATTTTTCAAAACATTACCCAGTGTAAGTAGTTAATAAATATTAATTTAGAAAGATGCTATGAAGTTTTGCTCAATGCCCTCACTCACTTGCCTTTTTTTCTTTTTGGCATGCAGGATGCTAGAGCTGTTCGATTTTTTGATCGTCGGGTAGTTTGCTCCATCTCTTCTTGTGTGTCTTAATGCTGTTAATGTACAGACTTGTTAGATTGTTTGTGAAATGCTAACCCAAATTATGCAATTTATGGGGTAAAAATTGAATATTTTTTTATGTACTTTGATGATTTCGATTGAACTGTTTGGGTACTATCTAGTTGTTTGACCTCAAAAGGATTGTAAATTTCTTTGCTAACAGTTTAGATGCTTTTCGTGAAAGCTAATTCTTTTTCCTAGTCAGAACATTGGCGAAAAAGGGACTCTTTTTTGGATTAGCAAGTTGTGGTTTTGATGGAAAATAATGAAGAAGGGGAATCAGGAGCAAAATGAAAAGTTTTTTTATTCTGAAGTGTGTTTGCCTTGTAGAAATTTCACCTTAGAACACATATCTTTTGCTTATGGTAAACAGGTGGTAATGACACGAGCTAAAACATATAATTTATATCTTAAGCTAAACTCCTTGCATGTAAGGGAGAGAGGAAGTAGAGAAAAGCTCCAGAACACTTAGCTTTGATCCGATTGGTTCTGTGGCTGATGGCTGATGTACTGGTGTCTAGAAATTCCATTTAGTGTTGAATGCTCATTTGTATAACCTTGTAGTCCCATTTTCAATGATTTATGTCGCCTGGTCAACTAAATACTAGAAATCTTTTCTTATTTTCTCCTGACATAACTCACCAAATTAATGTGTGTGTGTTTGTTTGATAAACGCATTCTTCTATTTTTTAGAATTGGCTAGTTTAAGGGAAATAAAGGTTAAGTTGTAGTTGAGGTTTGGTTCTTGTAAAAGGGAAAAGAGGAAGAGGAAGATTCTGTTTTTCCATGGTTGTGTCTTTAATTTAGTCACATCTGCATGCAGAGCAACAAAGAGGTGGAAAAGATAATAAAGCAGCTGGTTAGATGTATGCAGTAATTTGTTGTTATTGTGTCTGTTATGCAGGACTATTATACAGCTCATGGAGAAAATGCGACTTTTATTGCAAAGACATATTACCACACAACCACGGCTTTGCGACAATTGGGTAGTGGTTCTGGTGCTATTTCTAGTGTCAGTGTGAGTAAAAATATGTTCGAGACGATTGCTCGTGACCTACTTTTGGAGAGAACCGATCACACTCTTGAATTGTACGAGGGCAATGGCTCAAATTGGAGATTGGTGAAAAGTGGAACCCCTGGAAATATTGGCAGTTTTGAAGATATTCTATTTGCCAACAATGAAATGCAGAATTCTCCGGTCATTGCTGCTCTTGTTCCAAATTTCCGCGAAAATGTATGCACTATTGGCCTAGCCTATCTTGATCTTACTAAGAGAATGCTTGGACTGGCTGAATTTCTAGATGATAGCCATTTTACGAATGTGGAGTCAGTTTTAGTAGCTCTTGGTTGCAAGGAATGTATTTTGCCTATAGAGAGTGCCAGGTCCAGTGAGTGTAAATCTTTGCTAGATGCATTATCAAGATGTGGCGTAATGATAACTGAAAGAAAGAAAACCGAGTTTAAAGGAAGGGATTTAGTTGAGGATCTCAGTAGGCTTGTCAAAGGATCTTTGGAACCAATTCGGGATTTGGTGTCTGGATTTGAAGTTGCGCCTGGTGCTTTGGCATCTATATTATCTTATGCAGAATTACTCGCAGATGAGAGCAATTATGGAAATTATTCAATCCGGCAATACAACCTTGACAATTACATGAGATTAGATTCTGCTGCTATGAGGGCTCTAAATGTCATGGAGAGCAAGTCTGATGCAAACAAAAATTTTAGCTTGTTTGGTCTCTTGAATAGAACCTGCACTGCTGGAATGGGAAAGCGATTGTTGCACATGTGGCTTAAACAGCCTTTATTAGATGTAAATGAGATAAACTCGAGACTGGATCTGGTGCAAGCTTTTGTAGAGGATACTGGACTTCGACAAGACCTGAGGCAGCATTTGAAGAGGATCTCAGATATTGAGCGATTAGTACGCAATCTCGAAAAGAAGAGAGCTGGTTTGCTGCATGTTGTAAAACTTTATCAGGTGACTTCTGATTTGTTATGCCTTTTATTTCCAGGTTCCAACTACTCAGAGGTTTCAAAGATTGTTGTAGAGAAAAGCAAACATATTTATTACTTGTTACAAGCTGTTTTTAAATGCTCTCAAGTGAACTATCTGATGAATGTTTTAGAAACCCTTCATATAGTTGCTGTATGTGCATTTATCTCTACCCTACAGCTAAGTGCTATTATCTGTCTACCAAATCAAGTAGTATCACTTTATCGACCCAATCAGGACATAATTATTAGGTTAATTTGAGTACTTGTTTAGTATCTTTTATGTTTGAGTTTCCTTTTTTACCTACATCCTGCAAGAAAAGAATAAAGTTGGTCGGATTGCCTCGAGAAAGGTGATTTATGAGAGCAGAAAGGCCTGTAATGTTTTCATTTATGGAATTTAAACTTTTTAATCTGAAATGTTGATTGTTTGCAATATGATTGAATTCAAGTGGTATGGTGTATGGTATCTTTCACAGTAGTGTATCAAATAATTAATTTCACTTATCTCATTGATCATAAGCATATGGTTTAAGTAATTAGATTTTCATATTGCATTGCTTTGTTGTTCTCTCAATAAGGTTTTACATGTATTGCATTTATTGATTTTTCTTTTCTTCATTTTCAGTCAAGCATCAGGCTACCATATATTAAGAGTGCTTTGGAGCGTTATGACGGACAATTTGCTTCATTAATAAAAGAAAGGTTTCTGGATAAACTAGAGGACTGGACTGATGACCGTCACTTGAATAAGTTCATTGGTCTTGTGGAAACATCTGTTGACCTGGATCAACTTGAGAATGGAGAATACATGATTTCCCCTGATTATGATTCAACTTTGTCTGCCATGAAGGATGAGCAAGAGTCACTAGAAAAGCAGATTGATAATTTGCATAGGCAGATCGCTAATGATCTTGATCTAGCTGTAAATAAAACTCTTAAACTAGACAAGGGCACGCAATTTGGACATGTCTTTAGGATTACAAAGAAGGAAGAGCCTAAAGTAAGGAAGAAGCTCAATACCCATTTTGTTGTTCTTGAAACTCGGAAGGACGGGATAAAATTTACAAATTCAGAGCTCAGGAAATTAGGGGACCGGTACCAAAAGATAGTGGATGAGTATAAGAACTATCAGAAGGAACTCGTCGCAAGAGTTGTTCAAACTGCAGCAACTTTCTCAGAGGTATCTACTTCATACCTTATTTGCAAATTGTCACAGTTGGCCTGGAATCAAATTTTAATCGGTGCAGGTATTTGAGGGTGTGGCTGGCTTGCTTTCCGAGTTAGATGTGTTACTTAGTTTTGCAGATTTGGCAGCATGTTGCCCCACTCCCTACACAAGACCAGAGATCACACCACCGGTAATGATTTATGTTTCATTCATGGTTTTAGTCTAGAAAGTGGTGAAATTTCTCTTTCTTGAGAGGGAAGAAAATAGGGCTTTTTTGACTGATTTTGCTGGCAGGATGTTGGAGATGTTATATTGCAAGGGAGTAGACATCCTTGTGTAGAGGCTCAAGACTGGGTGAATTTTATTCCCAATGACTGTGAACTAGTAAGTCCTTAAAATCTAAAGGTTAGTGTAGTCCGAATTGGTCTTCTTTCTTCAGGTTAACAACACCTGCTTTCTTGGGTCTTTCCAGGTTAGGGGGAAAAGCTGGTTCCAAATTATTACAGGACCTAATATGGGTGGAAAATCCACATTCATAAGACAGGTGCTATGGTTTTATTTTCTGCATCTAGTATCTCTTCTCTCTGTCTCTGCATGTGTGTACGTTTGTGTGTGTGAAAAAGTTGATTATCAGTATCATCAGAGGTTGGATGCTGAATTGTCAAAAATATAGGATCATACTTGCAAGGTTGCATGACCCTAACACGACCAGGGTGTAAAATGAAATTAGTCAGGCAAATACGTAAGCATTCTAAAATGCCATCTAGAAGGGATTCAGCTGGGCCAGGAGTCCTCTGTAGCAAAACCGCACCCTACCTCGCCCACCTTGTGTGGAGAAAGGAAACAGATTAGTCTAACCTGGCATGGATGCACGTACTTTTGTTCGATGACGTTCAATTGAGTGGTGCACTTTTTTCTGGAATGAAATGATTTGCAACATTATGACTGCAATATCAACAAGAGAAATAAACAGGAAGTAGGGAAAGAAAAATCAGAGGCAGTGCTTATTACAATCTTTTTTGTCCATATTTGCAGTCCATGCATTGTGTTTTATTGAAGACTGGTAATTAACTATAGCAAAATCTTTGGTTTTTAATAAGTTCTAACTAAAGGATAAGCCATGTTCTGAGCTTCTATATCCCAGGCAAATTTGGCTTCAAGCTTTTAACTCTAATAAAAGTTTCCTCTGACTATCTGTTGATGCAGGTTGGGGTGAATATCCTCATGGCACAAATCGGTTCTTTTGTTCCTTGTGACAAAGCTAACATTTCTGTGCGTGACTGTATATTTGCTCGTGTAGGTGCTGGTGACTGCCAGGTTAGTTGGCAGATTTTCTTTCATGGTAGAAAGAGCTGAATGCCATTCTTGTTAGAATAGTTGAATTAAATTGTCTAAAAACATTAGGGAGAAACCTTGGTATTAAGTACTGTTTCCTAGAGTATCTGGTGAATTTATAGTTTGTCCTTCCATATCCTGATTTATAACCTAATTGGTGATGTGAATTGGACTTTAATTGATGCAGTATTTACTAGTTCTTTCTCAGCACATTAGTAGCTATTAAGTTTTTGATAGACTGTTAGATACTCCAGATGTCAAATTTAACCATTTTTGGCTCTGGGCCTGGCTTAATCTGTTACAGGGCCAATGGTGAACTCTGTATTTGCTGACTTCAAAACCCAACAGAGAATGTACCTGTAGCCAGGCTTCTGTGCAAGTTCCAAATCATTTTAGGATCTGTCTTGAGTTTTTTTAAATTAATTGATCGATAAAACCACTCAATTCTCCATGAAGTTCTTTTGAAACTTTGATATTTACTTATCTTATTCTTCATCCTGATGTTTTTGCTATTGGAGTTGATTTCTTCGTCAATAGTTTGTTTCAATGGCTTGAACAAAAAAGTAAATAAAAGGACGACTATGCTCTTTATTGTTTCAGAAGTCCTTAAGATCTTGTGTTTACCTGTCTTTCTTCTGTTACTTAAACAGCTACGTGGAGTTTCCACTTTTATGCAAGAAATGCTCGAGACTGCATCAATTTTGAAAGGAGCTACCAATAAGTCTCTAATAATTATTGATGAATTGGGCCGTGGAACGTCAACTTATGATGGATTTGGTTAGTTTTGTATTATAATCTTCTTATTTTTTTTTTTATCTTTCAACTTTTGCACCGTCCACATTTCCACCCTGCGCCTATTGTTTTCTTAGCATTTGAACTGCATTTTGTGAAGTTGATAGTATCAGATCTTCATTGCTGAGTTATTAGTTTACCCTAAGTATGACATTTATTTTTATTTGCCTTTGATGTCAATGATCAGGCTTAGCTTGGGCCATCTGTGAGCACATATTCGAAGTGATCAAAGCACCTACGTTATTTGCTACTCATTTTCATGAGCTGACTGCCTTAGCAAATGAAACTTCTGATGATGAGCGTTCTTCAGACAACATTGCTGGTGTAGCAAATTATCATGTCAGTGCACACATTGATTCAGCAAGTCGCAAGTTAACCATGCTTTACAAGGTTGTTATCCGATCTTTTAACTTGTATTAACCCAAGGAAAACTTGGAATTTTATCGTGGATTTTATATTTTAAACTTTGTGGAAGGAGTGGAAACTGACAAGCTGATGGCTGAATGCACGTAGTTTTATCCTTTTGTGTGATAGTCTAATTGCAACCAAAGAGGGAGTACATATATTGTGGGCTGTCTTGAGCAATGGCTTTTTTTTTTTTTTTTTCCTGAAAGTTGGAACCAGTTCTGTAAGTGTATGAGAACCGATAGGGTGATTTGCTATCTGTGTTAAATTATCGTGGGGGATGTGGGATTTTGAAATGCATCATATAATAAATGGACCAAACTGAGGTTGATGCGGTAGATATGACCCAGTACTTTTAACTCTCGTTGTTCATGAACAAGTTCAAAGAATCTCCATTGGATGGTTTATGCCTTCTTGAAACGGTTTGGGTGATTAGGATAAATGTGTCCTTGTTGTCGACCTCAATTTTTTTATTTAATGGTGATTCTTTTCTTTTGATTTTATGGTCTTCATGGAAGTAGTCTCTTTGTTGGATCAGGGACAAGATAATTGGCGTGTGTGTGTGTGTGTGTTTTTCCTTTTTTTGATTGATGTGTTAGTTATGAACATGGCAGATGGTATTATAGCACTTTTGACCTAAAATGGGTGGATGTGGATGAAATTTTGTTATTCAGTGGTATTTTTTAAGTTTTTTGACTTCACAATAGTAACAAAAATTGGATTATTTACTTTTTTCACATTCTGGACTCTAGTTTTCATTCACATAAAGTGTTTGAATCTTCCCTTGGCAAAACTGTTAATTTTTTTACCCTCACATTTCCAGGTTGAACCTGGGCCCTGTGATCAGAGTTTCGGTATTCATGTGGCAGAATTCGCAAACTTCCCAGAAAGTGTTGTTGCACTTGCCAGGGAAAAGGCTGCTGAGTTGGAGGACTTCTCCCCAATGGCATTTATGCCAAAAGATGCCAAAGAGGTTTGTTCATTGCTTCTGATCATTCACATGTTGGTTCTTCTTCTGCTTCTTTATATGGCCGTTGATTATTCATGTATTAATATTATCTTCTTTTCATTGGCGTGGAAAGAGCTTGACTAAATTCATTATGTAGGCATGAGGTATGATATTTTATTTCTTCATGCCTTAAAAGAAAATTAAGTACCATTGTGTGTTACTAGGCAACAAAATGAGAATAAAAGACACTTTCAGGGTATCTATGGCAAGTATTTGAATTGTGTTGAATTCTGAGAGATAATTATGCTCTCGCTCAATGAGGCATAAAGTATTTATTCTGAGTGAGTCATTGGCTTCATTGCACATAAACTGGGCGCTCTAAACTTTTTGTTGGCATTCAATGTTATTCATTCAGCAGGACTTCCCGATGCAGAAATTGCCTTAAAGAAAAATGTATTTTTTATTTACTAATCATAAGTTTGAATGAATCCTTGTGGTTACTTTCTATGCTGAGCAAGAAATATTAGCATTCTGATGCCTTTAGGGTTGAAAAGATAGTAAAAGATTAGTGTTTCTACTCATCAACCTGTAAATGAATTGTGTCTGTTGTGATGAGCTTTATAGAGAGCTCAATCATCAACTTGAGTTAAACTTCCGCTGTCAGAAATGATTTTCAGCTGGGAGAAACAATTTTATGGTCTTCATCATGAAAAGTAAAACCTAGACCAACTATTGTGTGGTACCGGTTGGGTCTTTCATGGAAATGATGCATTGGCAATCATGATGATTGACAGGGAGCCACTAAACGAAAGAGGGAGTTGGATCCTGATGACATGTCCAGAGGTGCTGCTCGAGCTCGCCAGTTCTTACAAAATTTCTCTGAGTTGCCACTGGAGACGATGGACTTCGAACAGGCCCTACAACACGTGAGCCAATTAAGAAATGACTTGGAGAAGGATGCTGTAAACAGTCGCTGGCTCCAGCAATTCTTTTAGTTCTCAAATCAAAGCACTTGTTGTGCAGTTATGTCGAGACTTGGTAAATGTACTGATTTTCAGCTTCCCTCTACGTCAGCTGTATAGAGTAATTGCAAGAAGGTCTAATTTTGTGAATGCTGCTGGTTAATTTATGTGAATTTTGCTGAGCTTTCATTGGTATGAATGCATGATGGTGCTCTTGGAGGCTGGTGTCGGATAAGCTCAAAATTTCTTATGAAACCTCTTTTACTACTAACCATTGTTTTTTAGTGTGTCTACGTTTTTTTCTTTGGTTTTTTGGTCCTTGCAGCAGTGGACCAAATGCATTAGAAATATGAGATGGTATTTGATTGTTGTAACTTAATTGCCAGAGGGGGAGATGTTATAGGTGGCCATGCCTGAGGCTCTATGCCTCTTTTAGTTGTTATTGTCCATAACAAAAGAGGAAGGTTCCATTGTCACTCTCCTGCCGGCTGGTTCCTGTGTTCTTGGGCAGCTGCCACAACCCATGGGCCACATGATGGTGATAGAGATCATCTGAACAGCTGAAGCTTTATTTTCAGTTAATAATGCCTAAGAATCTGACTGTCTAAAAAGTCTCTTGCTGCATATTGAGCTACTTGAGATATTGGTTTTCCAGAAGATAAAAGGAGTTCCAATTTCTCGCGGGACACATTCCGCAGGAAAGAATTGTTGATGTTCAAATCAAGTTCAGAACATTTGCACATTTCTATGTTTTCTCCATGTGGAAATGAATTGGGATAGGCTTCAATTGGCTCTTGAAGGAGGACTAATGCATTTAATAAGTAAAAATACTCTATTTAATGAGTATACGCATTTATAAAATGTATGTGTTAGATAGATACAAGATTTGGTCATGTAAAAGGCTAGTTTTTACCAATATGAAATTTCCAGCTCACTGAAAGAAGTTAGTGGACATTAGCCTGCTGCTGCATGATTATAAAGTAGGTTTTACTAAAGTCCAAAATGGCTTTAAGATATAATTCTTTAAGCAACATGTAGAAAAGGTCACCTTGTGAAAGCTACTTCCAAGAATCAGCCCAACAACCAAAAGATATTTAGTAAAATATTCATTTTATCATAATGGTGATCTCTTTTTTTTTTTTTTCTTTTTTTGTGGGGGGGGGGGGGGGGGTGTGTCTCTCTCTTATATGAGGATAGAGTGTTCTTGTGTTGTGATTTATTTCATTTTTTATTTGTTGGTCTAATAGAGACAACAAATGTTCGAGAAGACAATATTATTATTATTGCTTTGAGTAAACAAATGTATGTGGATGTGTGTAATGCCTAGTTTTAATCAGACAGGTAACGTATTTGCCGGCAATTACCACAAACTTTTTCAAGCAAAGCAAATGGATTGAAGGAAAGGGGTCTCAAATCCCAATATATATGTTTGCTTAAACAGATAAAGGAGGTACTGGAAAGTCTCATAAGATTACGTTTTGGCGGCTCACATCTGCTGCTGATTTCAACTCGAGGCTAAAATGTGCTAATTGTGATATATTTTTTTTTTTAAAATAGGAGGTTTTGAACCCAGAATCTCCTATTTACAAACCCTTTCATCGAAATTTTTTTGTGTCACTTCTAACGTTGTTTTTTTTATATAATTATATCTAAGTGATAATGTTTTTTTTTTAAAAAAAAAAAGGAGAAAAGATAATGCTGTTTTTATTATCAGCATTAGTGCTACTGGCTGCATGGTATCAGCAATTCTATCATTTTTGGGACTCAAATAGCCTATCTTCGGCGAAAAAGAATAGACTAGCCATATTTTGTAGGACATGGAATGCAGGACATGAAACTAGTAACGCGATGTGTACTTCACATGAATTTGAGTGGAGGCACTAAATCATGGGTTCTTACTAGAATTTCTTTTTTTTTTTTTTCTGCGCATGCAAAGGAGTCCCAGTCATATAAATTACAGTACACCAAACATGAACTAAATGAGGTCGGTATCATCGATCAATGGTTGGATATTTAACATCAACCTGATGGAATAATGATCCTAATATGAGGTAGTTATGTAGGACCCTATGATACTTGCAACTCTGTACATTACAATTTGTATGAATGTTGAATTTTGATTCCATGCAAAATTCAATTTAAAATTCAACTTTTTTACACGTGTCAATGGATCGAATGGGGGACAATGATGTATTCACCATCAGTGTATATATAAGATCTACTCTTCAATTAACCTCTTTGTTTTTCATTTTTGACATGATATTTATGTATGCCTTTCTCACGGACTTAATTACGTTAAGAAAAAGCTTTATTTTGAAAACCAAAATAGCTGTTTTCTGAATGACAAGAAAGTGATGGGGTGAGTTAGTGGCTTTAAAATTCTTGAATGTCTTGGTCATATAAAGCTAACCATCAAAGTTCGGGAGCATTCCACTAAAATCCCTTTATTTCTATTCAACTGATTGTAGAATCAACTAAGACAGTAGTGCTTGGTTTATAAATCATGAAGTTTGCATAATATAAGTCAGTCGGCAAAAGAAATACAGAAATAAAAAAAATGTTTGGTATTAAGTACAGGCAAATCTAACTTTTTAAGCAAATCTAACTTTTTTTGGTTAAAAAGGGGAAGAAATATTCAGGAATAATATCTGAAAAATAAATTCTTACATACACTGACAATATATACATTATTGCTGTTGAATCTATGACATATGTGCAAAAGTTGAATTGTAAATTAAAAGCTTACATATTTGTCATTCATCCAACGCTGGGTGTGTATATACTGCTAGTGTAGGAAAGACTAAACCATAACTAAACTTATGAAAGGGCATTTTTTTTCAATTGCTCATTTTACTTCACTTTTCGGATTTAAAAGAAAATTGGAGCTGAACTAAGGCCTTGTTTGGATTATAATTTTTACATTTTCTGTGAACACATCTTCTAATCATTTTTTTACCTCATATATGTCAAATTGTTATAATACAATTTTTTACGAAAACTCAAAAAAATAACAATTCAAACGGGTTCTTATTTTTCAATCTCTTTCTTTTGTATTATATTGCAGTCCATCATCCAAAAATTCCGCGACGATAACATTTATATAAGCTAATCTATCCCATTTTAGAGAGAGAGAGAGATTCTAAAGAGAATGTGTAAGGGGTTAAAAAGTATACAAATCTGACTAGACAAAAGAAGTGTACTGTCACCTCTTTTGAATTTTTTTCATTATATCCTATTTTACAGGAAGGGAAAGATTTAAAGAGGACATGTAAAGGGTTAGAATGTATATAAACCTGACTAGATCAAAGAGGTGTACCGACATCTTTTTAAATTTTTTTCATTGTAAGTGGAGTTCGAATCCCCCATTTATATAGTCTAAAGAGATATTTAGTCCTTTTTGGTGCCTATTGAGCTTTGACTGGGTGGCTAGAATAGAGGTTTAACTGTTGAAGTACAAAATTGGTACAACTGAAAAACGGTACTCCCAGCCCATGCATTCATTAGGTCTTTACTTCCGATAGTAATTTGTCAAAAAACAAAGTACTGAAACATAATTAATACGGGAGCTAGGATGCAGCGTGCTGTAGGAAGATGGGCTGTGACGGCGCCAGGTGTAGGGCTGCTTTGCCGTGAACGCTAAGTCTTGGATAGAGACAGAACACTATCTAAAAGGACCCAATGAAATGCGTCTTTGAAAAACCGACGCCGGCCCGTGGGGCTATTGGCCCTCCCAAAGGTTTAGGGGAATGGAATGTCTTAAGTTTTGAATTTCACGTCTTATCAATTGCCACTAATACGTGATTTCTATTAAATTTTGCAGGTGCTCCGGCCCCGTCTCTTTCTTCCTAATTGGCGTCTTTTAATCTCTCTTTTTTCAATCATTTTGGTGGATAGTTTTCCTATTTTACTTCTTTCAGATTTTCATCCTCCGTATTTCGATTTTATCCTTGCGTATATTGGCAAACTTGATTCCATTGAACGTGTTGGATAAGGTATTATTTGAAATATTATTTAGAATAATACAGTACTTTTTGTGATATAATATGTATAAAACAAAGAAGAGCATTTAACAATAAAAAAAAGTAGGCTAAAAATGTATTTATAAAATGAGCAAAAATTGGGATAATTCCTATGGATAAGTCTCTGCTGTCCAAATCTTTTGGGGCCAATGTTTTTAAAGCCTATGGCGCTCTCTTCTTCTACGTGTCCGGAAACAAATCTATTCGATAATTGTGTTTGGCATGGTCTAAAGCTGAAATCCTTCCTTTATAAAAGTGTTACTTAACACGGACTCCAACTTGTTTTGAAAAAAAAAAAAAAAAAAAACTCCAACTTTTCATCAAATCACTCTTTAAACTTTACTTTGGGTAGACTCCATCCCTCCAATGTATACCGTGACAAATTAACCCTTAAGAGTAGGTCTAAAAAATAAAAATAAAAATAAAAATACCCTTAAGAGAGAACTAGCATAACATTGAATTTGCAGCTTATGACAAAATATCATGTCACATTAAAACAGCAATTCATCATACCTCAAAATAATTATAATCTTAATATAGTATCGTATGTAATTCAAGTGTTAAATTATTTTAAAAATAAAATTAATTAGAAAAAATATATAAATGTAAGGAAAGATAATAATTATTAATTACGAAGAACTTGAGATCAATTGTTCTACTGCACATAGTGTAAGGAAAGATAATATTCACATAATAAACTAGATGTGATTTAAAAATATTAATGAATACTCGTTGGACACTTATCAGAAAAAAATCTTATAATAAAAGTTACCATACCCACATTTCACTATTTAAATATGAAAAAAAAAATCCACATCACAATTCTTTATAAAAGTTTCTATAACTTAACGTTATCCTTTCCAAAAATTAATACTTGTACCCTCTATTAAAAAAAAATTAGGCCATAAAAAGTCGGATTTCTCCCATGACAAGAAAAGCAAAAGAGAAACTAATTAATGGCCATCTCCACAACGACCAATTTGTATGCTAGCAAATAATAGCAATTACCATCTTCTTTCTTGGCTAATACAGCGTATCTAATGACTATAGTATTTTACAAAAATGGCGCCCGTTGTTTTGCAATCCAAAACTGACAGCAAGATGAAACACCGCAACTTAGCATTAGATTGCACAATCCCAAGTGGCGAAGGAAGATGCCCCACCCCTTTAACGGAGATGACAAAAAATCTACCATCAAATCTTAAAATAAGCATTAAATCATCTTCCTCTTTTGTCTTCTTTAAACCCTTTTGTGTATATATATATATATATATATATATATATATATAGAGATATATATATATATATAAAATATCTCTGCCTTTCAGGGCCACATAATACATTACGGAAGAATCCCATTAATAATTAATCAGTTTGGGAAGATTCACTGTCCTCAATTCTTATCCTTACCAGTTACTCCTGTTAACCCCAACAATCAAAAGTTAAAAAAAAAAATCCCCCCTTTTTTTTATCTCTTCGTATATTTGCTATGTGTATATAGTGGTATAATTCAGAGAGGTGTTTGGACTAAAATTTAGTGTGTGTGCGTGGGAGTGAAAAGGAGAGGGTCGAAGAAGGGAAGAAGGAAGGATGAGCTGGAGAAGAGTGGGAAAAGCTTTACAGGTGCTATCAGCCCACACCTTTCTTCTATGGTTTACCATATTTCTGGTTCTCAAGCTGGATCATGTTTTCTCCTACTCTTGGTGGTTAGTCCTTTTGTTTATTTTATTTGAGAATTTTGAATTTTACAGGATGAACAGGCTTTCGGTGTGGTTTGATTGCCTGCAGCTTTGTGCGTTTTTGGTTGTAAAGGGTGTTATGATTGTAAAATTGTGCGAAAAGTTTCAATCTTTTTTGTTAATATGAGCAGCTGCATGCATGTTTATTTGGGTAAAATTTAATTTTTTACTCTTTTTTGTTTTGAATTTTGAATCGTATTGCTATATTTTTTGTTATTGTTCTGGGTGCTGAATCTTTTGTTTAATGCATAATTTAATCGAACTTGCTCGGGGTTTTATTTTCATTTGGTTGTGTTTCAAAGGGTGTTAGGATGGTAAATGCAATTACATGCAAGTTTATGTGGGGTAAAGTTGTGGCCTTTTTTTTTTTTTTTTTTTGGGTGTGGGTGCATGTAAATATGCTTGATGCAAATCAGGGAGGAAGAAGTAATATATGGCGAAAAGGGATTTTAAGAACATAATTGTATGGTTTCCGGGGGAAATTGGTTCTGCATTTCCTTTTTCTGTTGGCTCCTTGTAAAGCTAGTCCCTCGGCTATCCCCTTGCAAAATAAGTGCCCAGGTGAGGTTGTCTTCACATGAATATTAGAATTCATGGCTGATTAGCTGTACACCATGGACTCTAGGCTTTTGTCAAATTCTTATAAGGCTCCTGATAGAACTTTTTAAAGTAATAGACAGTTTTGCTAGGGTACATTGGATTTTGGTTGTACAACAGGCATTCATGGAATAACTTGGTTATCTGAGCTGAAAGTTGCTGTTTGGTGGTGGTTAGGACGAATTGTTCCATACTAAGACTCTCTTACGAGCCTTCTTATCTGAAGTGTGGGACTCAAGTTTTGATGTTGACAAGACTGCAGCTCTCTTTCTATATGTTCCTCAGAGGAAGAGTTATCAGAAAATTCGAGTTAACTTCACTTAAAGTTTTCTGTCTTTGGAAAAATGTTAACCTTATCAATCTTGATTTTTTACAACTCATAGTAATTTGATCATTCATCATGCAGGATCCAAAAATTCTAGAAGTCCAAATGCTTAAATTAGTTGTGGAATTTGATTGTTATGCTGGTGCATCAATATCTCTTATGGATTGTTGGTGCACTAAAACTGTTGAAATCGTTGACTGAATTGTATGTACCCTATAATGCAGGTTTATCTTCTTCCCACTATGGATGTTTCATGCAGTTGTAGCCCGAGGTCGCTTTTCTTTACCTGCACCTTCAGTTCCACATGATCGACATGTATGTCTTTGTGCTCTCCTATATTTTGGCAGCTACTGCAACCTTCTTAAACAAATTGGATTGTGTCAGTATACTTACTTCTTTTTTTAAATTTTGTGCATAGTGGGCCCCTTGTCATGCCGTGGTTGCAACACCATTGCTTATCGCATTTGAACTGCTTCTATGTATATATCTCGAGAGCATATATGGTAAGGAGGTGAAGCTCTACTCTCTGATATGAAAATGACCCAGACAGTGAGACAATAGTAATAGTTATTTGCGATAAACAAGCTATGACTTTTGTCTTTTTAGTAATTTTCTCTTGTCCTCCCCTGATAATAGAAAAGACATTTTTCCCTGTAGTTGCTTCCTCTTCTTAGAAATTTCTACCTCGTGTTTACGAATTGGGATATAATGAAGCCTTGGTTTGAGGAAGATTATAACTTTTGCACTGTCTTAAGTGTTATAGATTCAAGGTCTCAATAACATGTTATTTTTGTTTCAGTTAAGGGTTCTGCAGCTATGAATTTAAAGATTGTCTTCCTACCCCTCTTGGCTTTTGAGATTGTCATCCTTATTGACAACTTCAGGTATCTTAACTCATCTGATGTGCAAGTTTCTCATCCTTTGCTTTTAAGCTGTATTCTAAGTAAGGTATATTGTGATATCTTTGGATGCTTTAGTTAAAAAACAAACTACTGATTGAGTTATTTGTATTCTGAACAAATCTTTAATTGAAAACTTGTGTCTTTGTAAAATTTGCATGATTTGAGAAAAGGTGCTTCTGTGTAGGTTTCACAGGCGTTACTGAAAATGCTGAGTCTTGAATGAATACTTTTTCATAAAATTCCTGTGTATGGATGTCCTGATAAATTGATGTTGAATGGAGCATTTGATATACAAAAGTAAGTGGAATAAAGAGCAGAAGATTGTTACTTCTGGGGTAATAATGCTGCTTGTATAAAAGGGTTGGACAGCTGGGGCAGAGTCAACATGAAGGATAGATGTGATGTTCAAGTGGAAAATTTAATGCTAGTCAGCAAAATAAAGTGGTTTTGCAATGGACCTGTCCCTTTCTGCTCATCTATATTTTCAAAAGTGACCTCTCTTGTTTTGTTTGTCTTTCTTCTGTTTCTTTTGGTTATTTTACCAAACTATCTTTCTAGGTTGTACATTTTTTTTTTGAATTGTTAGATTAGCTGTTTTTTATAGGACTCATGATTCTGCCAAATGATCTCTTCCTAATTTGAGTTGTGTAGGAAAAATTGCTGTAATCATTTCTCTGACTTTGAATTCATTGAAGTGTCCTCTAGGAAAACAGTTGAAAGTAAGAAAAAAGATGGAAACAGTTGTTCTGGGTAAGATGCTAAAAAATTGCATGGGGCATAGGACAACAAATTAAGCTGTTATAAATGCTTTTGTTTTCTTTCTGCGTTGGCTTTTCCCTTGATATTTACAGGGCTACTACTCTTGTACCATGATACAGAATGTGCAAGGCTTTATTACCTGGAGATGATGAAAGCATGAGTGATGAGGCTATTTGGGAAACACTTCCTGTAAGTTAGATCAATGCTTTAGATGTGTCATTGTCATGTGACTTATGTTTGTGCTTATACTGTTCTTATTGCTTAATGGAAATTAAGCTGCCTACTATTGGCAACTACTCTTTTTCTTCTTTCATTTATTCCCTCCTATCTCAATTACTATTGCATCTTATTGTTAATGATATATATATTTTCTGGTCTCAAAATGATTGACTACTGAGTTAAACTTAATAGCCTAGGAAAATTGAAAAAATTGAGGGTACATTTTGAAATTAAAGAAATATAATAATCTGATATTTTTATTGTTACCTTAAGTTATCCAAATTTGTGTGAGTTTTTATTCTCTGTCACTGGTAATGCTTGAATTCTGAGAGAAGCAATGAGCTTGTTTGGACAAAGATAATTTGGTTTGCAAAATTTATTCTCACAAATCCCAATCACCTTTTTATCTCACATACATCACATCACAAAAAGTGCTACAGTAAATTTCTCAAATAAATCATCCAAATAAACTCTTATCCAAACAAACTCAATGAGGAGCTGCTACATAGGCTTCCTAGAAAGGACTGTCGAGATTTAATGAAGGGGGTATTATCTCATTGTTGGTGGAAGTAGGATAGACAGACTAGTAACAGCCTAATAAACATTATTAAAATGCCCTTAGAAGAGAACTTAAAGGATTTGTTAGCTGTTTTTTTAGATGTGGAAAAGAAACAGAAAATTGGAAGATAGAGTTTCTTTTCTTGGCGGGGCATTCATGAGCATTCGGATATTCTGCTTGGCGGTGAATGTTTAATAGGTTTTTGGCTTTATAGTGCTGGCTTATGCTAGTTTCCTCAGTCTTTTTAACTCATCTTGGTGAAATTGGACCTATTGAGTAGAAATCAGCTAAAATATTGTCCAATTAAGGAAACTAATTCTTAATAGCTTATATTCCCAGTATGTAGAATAATAGACTGCAATACTGCATTACTTGTTAATGGGAGGGAAAACTGCAGAGGTTTATTTCTCTAGCAGTGCCTCTAGTGCGAAAACCCAGACAGGAAAAAATGCTTATTCTTTAATTTTGTTATCAGTCACTGTAGCTAAACCATGCAGAAATTGTGCATAATAGATCTGAAATTTTTTTCAATCAATTGATTATTCACATTAATGAGCCTTTTCTTCCTTATATTGAAACTGTTTTTTATTTTTTGTTGTCAATATATTGATGCGCTAAAGATACAGGGATGAAATTTACTAAACAACACTTTTGTTGTTATTAGCACTTCTGGGTGGCGATCTCTATGGTTTTTTTTGTTGCGGCTACTGTTTTCACCCTGCTGAAGCTTTGTGGTATCTCTCTCTCTCTGTCTTTCTCTAGCGCAGGCGCCACACACTTGCACCCACTCATTTTTACCGTTTGAGCACAGAACTTATGGTATTTACCTTAGCATGAGGTGTTTTGGCAGCTTATCTTTTTGATTTGACTAGTTTACAGTTAAGAAATCTATGTTTAGGTTATCAAATAGGCCTTGACTGTAATCGATTTTTGTTGTCCAATATGAGTTCCTCAAGATCTGAAATTTCAATATTTGAAGAAATAAATTGCGCTATTCTCCCATTATGTAGTTTAACATGTTGATGCTGGAATCTGATACGTGGAAGGATAGAGAGGAGTAAAAAGTGATAACCATGCAGGCCAGAGTGGATAGTTTCATGTCACGGCGTAAGCCACTGACATTTATGTATGCCTTTTGGTTTACATTTGCAGGTGATATAGGTGCTCTAGGTTGGTGGGACTTATTTATAAACTATGGGTACGATCTTTACTTGGATTATGTAATTCTTGTTGTTGAGTTTCATGTAGAAGTTGAGTAACAAGGGTTGACCTGTTCTGTTCCTCTTCAGGATTGCAGAGTGCTTTGCATTTCTTGTTTGCACAAAGTGGTCTAATCCAATGATCCATAGAAGTCCTAATGCTCGAGAAGCAAGTACATCATCAAATGTTGTTAGATATCTCGACTGGAATAGTGGCTTAGTGGTTTCTGAAGGGGACGATTCCAGCAATGGAATGTGTGCTCTCCAAGACATTGGTGGACACATCATGAAAATTCCGATTGTTGGTTTCCAAGTCCTTCTCTGTATGCGCCTAGAGGTACCTAACAATTTTGGATAACATTCTTCAGGTCAAGATGACCTATTTTTTCCCTGTGATGTCCTGCCAAGTAATCCACTATTGGTTCTTGAATTCAGGGTACACCTCCAGGTGCCAGACATATACCTATCCCCATGCTATTCTCTCCTATATTCCTGTTGCAAGGAGTTGCAGTCCTATTTGCTGCATCTAGATTTGTTGAGAAACTTGTGATTTTATTACGAAGTGGAGATGAAACGGGCAGATATTTTGTGGTGACTTCAAAAGTTCGTGACTGTTTTGGTTTCTTGCACCATGGCTCAAGGTAATGTTCTAAGCTTCCCAGATGAAAAAGGTATTTCCTTTGGGAGTTGTATACTGCAGTAAAGAAGGGGAGAGAAAAGACACAAAGAATATATTGCATTGTGGTACTTTAGTTCTTACTGTATGTATTACAACTTTGCAAGCAGGCTGCTTGGTTGGTGGTCCATTGATGATTCTAGTAGAGAAGAACAGGCTCGTCTCTTCCATGATGGGGCATCTGGGTAAGAGTTTTTACATTTTCATTAGTAAGAAATAGGCTGGTATATTCTAGTCAAGAGATTGAATGAGTGAACTTATGTAAGCACGTGTCACTGTACTTCCTATTACCTTGTTATGGGAGACAAGTGAGAAACTTGAGAAATATGAGTTCTTTATGGTTAAAATTGTGTTAGTTAGCTGGAAGGCTCAGTAGTATCTACTGGTGTCGAACTATGTGAGGTTCTCTGCCCGGGTTTATACTGTCATTCATATGAAGAAAAGCATATGTAAATAAGTTAGCATCTCTCCAGCCCATAGCAAGCAAAATTTAAGGGTTGAAACTGGGGGTAGTATTGTATTATTTTCTCCCCTGCTTGTCAGTTTTTTATTCCCCTTCTTTGCTTTCCTCAATTAGGTTATTGCCTAAAAGGCATTAGGTTATGATACTCCTCCTTAAAGTGCCTTATTCTTCAAATTTAGGTTGGTATTGAACAAAAATTCAATCTCCATTTATATAGAACCGCCAGCCAAAGTTAGTAATATGCATAGAAAATGCAAAAGAAATGCTGTTAATTGTTGTATCAACTCTTCCACATGGTGACATCAAGAGTTTTAACATGTATGGCGTCTTTCTTACAATCATTTACATTTTTCTTATGAAGCAGTTATGATACGTTCTGTGGTTATCCACCTGAGATAGTTAAAAAGATGCCCAAGAAGGATCTTGCTGAGGAGGTAAATTGCAACTGCCATACTATTCTGCGTGTTACCACTTGAATTTACTATTTTGACATTTAAGTGTGAGGTTTCTAGTGATGCTTCCTTTACTGATTGTCTTCCATATTCTTTGGAAAAATATTTTATTTTATTTGCTTATCTTGTGTTATCCTATAATATTTCAGGTTTGGAGACTACAAGCAGCACTTGGGGAGCAAACAGAAATCACGAAGTTTAGCCAACAGGAATATGAAAGATTACAAAATGTAAAGTTCTCTGTCTGTGTGCTATCTTCTGGTTTAAAGTTCAACTGTGAGAATTTATATTTCAATCATAATGGAAGTACCATAAACTAAGTTGAAGATTGAAATAAGTAACAAGGTTGTTGAGCATTAAATCTTTAGGCAAGTAATACTATCAATTTTTCGACAATTTTACTTTCTACAACGCAAATGAAGTGGATAGCTTTCCTCCATTCCTGCAACATGTTTTAGTACAGCATTGTCTGGTTCCAATTCAATGATAAAACAGAACAGATACAACTATCTTGCCCTAACCTTCTATTACTTCTGCTGATCAAATACTTTGCATATTCCTTTAAGTTGGTCCTCCTGTCATGTTTGCTTTGACCTTTAACACTTGGCGTACCTTTCCTTTATCGGCCAGGAAAAAGTTCTATGCAGGGTTTGTTTTGAAAGAGAGATAAGTGTAGTTCTCCTTCCCTGTCGGCATCGCATTCTTTGCAGGTATTGCACTTAGTGTTAACACTACAACCCAAAATCCCACTTCAGTCAATTTACAACTCTCTCTCTCTCTCTCTCTCTCTCTCATTATTCTGTTTTGGTGCAGCACCTGCTCTGAAAAGTGCAAGAAATGCCCTATTTGCCGTGTCCCCATCACAGAGCAGTTACCTGTGTATGATGTATAGTTCATTGCTCCTGCTCTAAACTGGTGGGAATTGAGGGTCGTCCCAAATGGATAGACTTCTTGCAACTGAATGCTGCAGTTTTCTCCAAAACTTAGCAGGACGTGGTGTCGCTTTACTGAACTAACAGAAACGAGAGAGAGGGCATCTATAGATTGCAGTCACGTCTTTTTCATACTGTGATCTCTTATTGTCTTTCTTATGTAGATACTGATTTTTGTTTAAGAAAGTTGTAATTATAAGTAGAAAATTTTTGTGCTATTGGTCTCTCTTCCTTGTGAAATATTAACCTGTCAAAGCAAATTGAGTTGAAAATGTAGATTCACTCTTCAAGATGTACTCTCCATTGTTGGAACTTGGAAGGGTTTCCAGATCAGCTTCTTCCAGCGGCAGATGTTTATCTGGCCACTCATTCTTCTGCTCCGCGGGCACTGGGACTGCTTTTGTATTTGTAGATTGATGCCGTCTCACTAATTCATCATCCAAGAAAACGTACGGCGTTCGCCAAATGATTCTGTGGATTTTAAGACCTCCATGTGAACATTTTTGTTTTTGGAGGGGATATTAATATGAAAAATGTAGGATTCCATGTAGGCCTCTCAATTATGAGAGTTCTTCTAATGATTAAGTCTGAAATCTTGAGTGTTTTCCTTGGCTTGATAGGAGTCAATAAATGTTCTACATCATTCTAGTATGGAGAAAATCCAATGAATTCAACAAATTCTTAAAGCATGTACAAACGTAAAAAGACTTTTTTGGATGATGTAAAAGATTTTGTTTTGAGAGATTTAATTTTAAATATCAAACAAAAAAAGAATTTTTCTGTCGGAATAAACTGCAAATTCCAATCTTAATTAAATTTGATGTGATAAGGCTTTGTTTGGATATCATATTATTTTAAATAATATTTCGCTTGCATCACAAACACATTTGTCAATCTATTTTTTTATATTTTCAATCATCTTTTTATCTTACATGCATCACATCACAAAAAGTGCTACAGTGATTCTTCCTCTTTGTAACATAAACAAACAAAATAAACATACCAAATTCCCCTTGACCCAAGGGGATCCTACTCACATCTTTCCCTTTCAAAATAGAAAGAAAAACGAAAAGGCCTCCAAAATTCTGAATTATAAAGCCTCTATTGGTTGCTTTTGAAAAAAAAAAAAAGAAAAAAAAAGAGCCCCTGCTGGTAAATCCACTAAATTCCCAGCTAAACGTAGCAAAAAACTGTGACAAAGAAAAAGAAAAATAACAAAAAAGGAAAAACATTAAAAATTCCAGACAACCGAAGTCCCTCTTCAATTGCCAGTTTCGGGGAAGCCCAATTATACACATCATCTGAATGAAAGAGACCCTTTCCTATTCTATTCTACTGAATCCCTTGGAAATCTTAAAAGCTGGATGTTTTGGTTAGATATCTCCACACTCCCCCCAAATATAAAACCTACATTTATTTAGCAACCTTCAGGGATCTTACTAGTACTCCTAAATAATCTCTTTAGACCCGCTTATTTTTTTGTGTTAAATTTGGTTTCTTGGGTTGATCCGGATTGTTTCTTGCATATTCGGCATCTGGGACTTCCTCAATAGAAGTAATTAACCATTAGTTGCTCGTCAATTTGGACAATTTTCAGGTCAGAACTAGATTTGTTGTTAGCTTTCTTGTTGAATTAAGTTGGCTATTTTGGTACCTAGTTGCATTTTCCTTTTCTTTGTTTTGTTTTCTTTGAATTGAGGCTGAAACTTCATGAATTTATCTGGGTTTTCTGTATATTGTGCATTATTCAAGAAAGTTTGTTCCTTTACTTATTAATTTTCTAGAGTCCCACTTGCATTAAGTAAATTTCAACTTTCAAGCATTGCATACTAACTTGTTGGAAGATTGCATTTTGGTTACTTTTTTGTGAGGTAGCTGTTCGCTCTCATGGCTGATGTAATTTATTGTAAAAAGTTACTGAAGCTGGTTTTGACAGATTAATATCAAGCTTGATGTAGTCCTGTTTTTAGGATTGTTTGGTTATATTTGAATTTTTGTCCTTTCCTGTGTAGGTTGGTAAAATGAGGGATACCCTGCTCACTTTAATCTGAAAATGGGGAACACAGGGGTCGTTTGATATTTGGAAAACCATTCTTGGAGTAGCTGGAAATGAGTCGGTCACCGTCATTTCATGCAAGGTCAGAACCTGATGCAAAAGTCGATGAAAAAGCTTTTCAGCAATGGGCAGTTGCTTTTTGCATCATTAGATTTGATCTTGAGCAAGGGCAGCTCATTGAAGAGTGTTATCCACCAGGGTGTCTGACCCAAAATGAGGAGCTTGAAGTTGCATTTAGTTCATTCCCAGATTCTGTTTCACAACAATATAACCGCTCCAGCATCCATGACTGCATCTTCTTCTTTAGGATACGAAGGCAGGAGAAAATGCAGACGGCAAATGTAGTCTCCCATGAGATAGTTGAAGTAGATAACGAGATTGCATCACAAGATAATAAGCTTCTAAAGCTGTCTAATAACGCTCCAAGGTATTTATATGGATTTGTATTTAATAGGCAGAGACATGATGAAAGGTTAAAGCGAGGTGGCGAACAAAAATCGGTTGTAATTCTTTCCCATAGCCCATACTCTAGTGTATTTAGACCTTTGTTACAAATCATGGGCCCTTTGTATTTTGACATTGGGAAGAAAGCTCTCAACTATATTGCTGCTTCAGTATCATCTTGGGCTTCTCCTTTACCTGGTCAACTTATGGAGCTTCCTATTGGGAATGCCACGCTTAAAGTGCACCTGCCACCTGCTCATAGTTTACCTTTAGATGGTAGAATGTTCTTTGAAGAGTTAACTTCACCTATAGCTCCTTTTCTTCCTTCTAATCAATCTGTACCACAAGGTCTGTTCCATGATTCAGACCTTTTTGGTATATTTAGAGGGCTTTTGATGCAGCTTTGGAGGCTATGGGAATTGTTACTCATTGGTGAACCAATTCTTGTCATAGCACCTACACCTCCCCAGTGCTCTGAAGCTGTTGCTGGTTTAGTTAGTTTGGTCGCTCCACTTCTTTGCAGTGTTGATTTCAGGCCTTATTTTACAATTCATGATCCAGAATTTGCCCAGTTAAACTCACTTCAAGAAGGTGCAACTTTCCCTCCAATGGTTTTGGGGGTGACAAATCTTTTTTTCCTTAAGGCTCTTCGTAATGTTCCTCACATTGTTTCAGTAGGAAGCCCTGCTTCAAACTCAAATCGTCTTGCTATGTCTTCTCGGACCTCCATTGGCAAAATGCCTGATGGCCAAGATGGATTTGGGCTTCCACAACTTTCCTTGAAGAAGTTCACGCCTTCAAATTTCTTGAATGCCGTGAAATTGAGGAGGGATGGCCCTCTTTGCCTCATGACAGAACACAGAGAAGCGGTTTGGTCCACTTATACTGCTATTACAAAGCCAGACACATCTATTTTAAACCGGCTAATTGATGCAGGGATGTCACCAAGGGTTGAGGAATCAATGTCAGTTGTTAACAACGAGATACTCCGTCGGCATTTCTTGGAGCTCACTACCAACTTTTTAGCCCCGTTTGGTCCATATTTCAGGGCAACCACACCTTCTGAAGGATCATCTCCTTTTTTGGACCCCCCTCCCCTTCCCCATTTTGATAAAGAGGAGTTCTTAGCAAGCTTGTCAGCAAGAGGTCCGGGGAAGTTTCTGCTCAAGAGGATGAGATCAAATTGGCTGGATTTATACCGGTAAACGTAATTATGTCTTCATCTTTTGTAACCTGCTTATGGTGTCATCCTTGCCAGCTAAATCTTTGTCCTTGTTTTCTTTCTTTGAATACTCAAATACAGTTTATCTACAGCACATACTCTTGACTGATGCATTCAACGTGTTGGTTCTAGCTGAGTTTGAGACAGTTAACATATCTCTGTAGGCGGTTTATGAAAGGACACAACTTTTTGCCTTGGTTTAGAAGGAAGCGTGCTGTTGCTGAGCAAGAACAGCTTAGGTTGTGGAGGCAAGTTAGAATGAAGACTGACATAAAAAAATTTATGTCACAATTGTCAGAGGTGGAAATTGTTGATTCCTTCAATGCTATCGAGAGACATCTTCTTGGCGAACTGCAGGTAAGTGCATTTCTGCATTCAACAGACTCCTTGTCGTTAACTAATTATTTTTAACTGTATTGAAATTGAATCTTGTGCTAGTAAGCAATAGAAATTGAATCTTGTGCTAGTAAGCAATAGAATCTTATTGAATATGATTATCTTTCTCCATTTCGCAAGCTATCTTCTTCATTGTTGTGGGGAGTGATGAAACATAAGAAACTAAACAGAGTACAGACCTAATCCGGACTTGGTTTGCCGCACAGTCTATCATGCTTGGGACCTTAATAACTATTTGTCCTTGCACATTTGCAGATAAAGAGTTCAAAAGACTTGAAATTTTACATGTTATAATTTTATACTGTTCTTGTGATTTCTGGCAATCCTTATGATAAATGAAGTTATAGCTTGAGAAAGGCCTTGAATCTAGTGTAATTTATTTGACTTCCAAAAATTATTCTTTCAAACTGTTATATGAAAAAACATTTGTTTGTTTGCTAAAGGAATTGAGGCTTCAGGAGAATTATGATGATCCATGTGCCACTGTACAGTCTTTACTGGCTGATATAGCTTGTTTATCATGCATGTTGACCTTGTTGTAAGGCATAAACGCTCCCGAATTTCTTGGCTTTGTTATACGTTGATTACCCTTTGTATATTAAGCTTGATTTCATTTAGTTGAGCTAGACTTCATTAAGGCATTTTTGTTCATTTAACTTAATTTCAACATCCTACAGCAAGGCATATAACTTTGGTAAATTGCTTTCTTATGCCACAGCAGTCTGGTAGTGCTAATGCTAATGTAGACTCTGAGGCTGCTCATCAGAAATTGAAGGGGGATTTGCTGGCTGTGTTTAACATGCTTCCTAAGGACGTGCAGGAACTTCTTCTTATGAATCCACACAGAGCAGCTCTTCTACAAGGACCTCCTGACTGCGAGGACCTTCCAAAGGAACCTCTTGTACAGAGTGCTGTTCTGTTCTCGAGTTCACCAAGATGAGATCTGGAATATTTATTATTATTAGGTCAGTCTAAACGAAGTCAATGTCCTGGCCCAGTGCTGCAGGGGAGAGGGAGATGGTGTTTTCACATTTGTATACACCCTCATTTTGTTACTTGATATGGAGTTCTGATTTGGAACATCAGTCTTCTTCTAGGTTAGTGATATCACTTGAAGGTATTTCTTCTAATATATGGCATTTTTTAACATAATACACATATCACTTTTTCCTTTTTATTGTTTTTCTCTCCAGAATACCGTGGTTCAATTCCATTGGTATCGACTACGGCAACCAAAACTTTGGGTATTCATTCTTCTTAGAATGAATTGGTCTTGGGATGGACTTTAATCTATTTCATGAAGACCAGTTGGAACACAAGGTCGTCTCTTTTTGGCTCAGCTAATCGAAAGAAGGCCTGCATGTTCTGTGCAACAAGTTTCAGGTTTTCTTTTGATTCATGCATTATTTTGTTTGAAATTGTGTATGTTCCTAGAGAAGGGCTCAACTTCAACTTACAACCAAAGGGTTGTAATACAAGCTAACTTAAAAGGGTTTTAATCCTTGGACTTTCTGAGAGTGGTTCTGATAATTTGACATGTCGGATCTTATGAATATCTTGAGTAACTGTCATCATAAATGTGGTTTAATTTGGACAGTGGTAGACAAAAAAAAAAATTTGTAGCATACCTTTTGTGGCTGGTTAATTGTGACTCAAAAACTCACATAAAAAATTTTATTACTGGCCTAAGATGTCTTTTTTTATTTTTCTTTTGCTGGGGTTCTTTTCTGGTTCAAAGATTTACTATTAAGCTAATTAAATCTGGGAACAAGTCACATATCAATGGTCAGTTTCCCAACTGAAGAAAATATCTTCCCTTGTAGGCACCACAACGTCTGTGCAAAGACGTGGGTAGACCCGGTCTTGTAGATCCAATGGTTCAAATTTTGCCACATTTTCAATACTTCAATTGGTGAAACGGTGCGACAAATTTCAAACCATTGGTTCTACATAGACCGGGACTATTCAAGTGTTGGCCCACCCTTTCTCTCTCGTGTAGGCCCTCGTATCTCATTGATATTGTTCTTCATTAATGCTGTTCTTTCTTTCTTCTTGCTTCCTACAAATTTAACTCTCACTTGCTGTAATATTTGAAATTTAATAAGAATGACTGGAAATAATAAAAATACTGCCGCTGACTGTGGGTAAAGTAATTAATTGTTGTAGCACTCAAATTCTGGAATATTTGTTCACGAGAAAACTTCAGATGTCTTTCTTGAAAGTGGATCTATGGCACTGTTGATTAGCTTTTTGAGGGTTCTATGAGGTTTGTTTCTTTCTTTTTTTTTTTTTGTACTTTCTTTTTGGCTCTTGATGTTGAGAGGCGGGGAAAAAGTTAAAAAACTGTTAAATGGACCACAATTAATGTGATCTTATCCCTAGACCACTTTGAATTCATGATGAGGAGTAGAGTGACAATTGACGGGCGAAGGTGACTCATTGAGTGCCTCCACAACTATCATTTCACATTCTACTAATAATACAACGCATCAACTGCCCGGTCCTTCTACTGTGACTTCTCGGAACATCAATAATGGGTCATTTGCTACATAAGACTGTGACGGGAGGGTCTTAGGCTTTTCTCTCTCTCTCTCTTTCTATATATATGTATATATATATATATTGTTTCAAAGAAGTGAGGAGGAGACGGGAGAATTAGAATTACGTTCTGGGGTCTTAACTTTAATCACTAGATCAATGGCTCTCCTTGGCCGGGTCTTGGGTTTGACATGCCTAGTTGAGGACCAAATTCCTATGTAGGAAATGTCTTAAAATTTGACTCCTTTAACACCATGGAAGCATGGAACACAAACTAGTAGTAAGGAAGTACTTCTAAGTTTTTTTAGGGCATACTTCTAATAATATCAACTTAAGTAGAGAAAAATAAAAAAGTCTTTATTTGATACCGTAGCATTTTCATAATAAAAAGAGAAATTTTTTTGCATGGGATAAGTTCTTAATGCTGATTTTGATCCAAAGAGAAAGAAAAACAGTCACAATATCAATAATAATAAGTGATGTAATGGTTAATTTTGGAAGTTGGTGTGGTAGTACGAAATGATTGATCGATCATGTCCATGTGGAAGTGTCAAAATGTTGAATCAAAGGTGAGCAACAACCACAATTGCCGAAAGTATCCGCGCAATAGCAAGACGGTTTGATGGTTACGGAGATTATTCATTCGGGAAGCTCTCATTCTCTCCTCTTCTTCTTCTTCTTCTTCTTTTTTTTTTTTTGAAATTTTCAGAATAATAATTAAACGGGTTGAGGTAACAACTTTATGCATTAATCCCACATGAATTTTTGAGGAGTACCCGCTCTTCTTTTTTTTTTTTTTTTTTTGGGTTAATGGTTCTTATACCATTAACCTTTGTTCAATTCTTTGCTGTTGTATGCTGCCGGACCTCAGTTTTTTGGTTTAAATATGATACATACAGTAGTGGTTGAGATCCTTGATGTGGTCGTATTCCTTAGCATAGAAACTAGAGAAGGAGAAGAGGCCACGAATAGAAGGAACCAAAGTTCAAAAAGAGAGATCGCTTTCTTCTTCCACACACAGGGACGTGGGTAGTGACCCATGAGAAAGAATAATATTTTTGATATGTTTATTTACTACTTTGCCGAGTTCTTTAGGTAAAAATCATGCACCATTATTGTTTCCTCTGATATCATCCTAGAGCGCGTAAGAAAGCTCCCCAATAGAATAGTTAGTAGTATAAAAGACTGAAGTTTGCAGATTGTCTAATTTCTGATTGTGAGTGCAAGAAGTTATCTTATCTTACAAGGTGGAAGCATGGCCGGTTTTCAAAGAAAACTTGCTACGTTGTTTTTTGTGGACGCACTTTTCAATCATATTTTTACCTCACATATATCAAATCGATACAGTAATTTTTCTGCACAAAGTCCAGAAAAATGCAATTCAAACAGGGGATGAGTTTCGTGGTTATCCAATTTTCAAACTTTTTTTAGTGAATTGGTTAATCATTGACTTCTGGTAAATTGCTTGGCGTCTACTCAAGATTTCATGCTCAAGCAAGTCGTTGTTTTGCAGATATCTGATAACGCGAACAGTCCAAGAAAATATTCTCTGCAATAGTAGTGTGGCTCGAATATCATATCAAAAGTAAAACTTCAGACCAGCAAATTTTTGTTAAATTCATCATCATATATTTATCTTAAACTAACAATAAAAACATGAAAACAAAAAAAAAAAAAAAAATTTTTTTTTCAAAAACGCATTTCTTGATTTGAACGTATTAGTTGATACTTAATAGCAGGAATGAGCAATCTCGCTTGCTCTATCATTTCCCTTCATTCATATCCCCTTGCCATAGGTTTTCCTTTAATGCAATCCACCTTGCAGATGAAATCCCGACTCAATTGGCGGCTATAAAATACTAATATAAATGACTGTAGATGATCACTCCTGCCTTTGATACAAAAACACGCATTGCCATGGAGCGTTTGTCTGAAAATAGAAAGAGTTTTGGAAAAAAAAAAAAAAAAAAGATTCTTTGGGACCCCACCTCCCATCTAACACCAATTTCTCTACTGCTCAATCATTGCGACTAGGCAGGCAATGAGTGTAGAAAAGTCTGAAATATTTAAAGCGACAAAACATGACATTCTTTCGAATTTTAACCGTCTTGTTTGCCTGCTTCGCTCTCTTTTTCTTTTCTTCTTCTCCTTGCAATCATTACAGTCGAGAATTCTTCCAGACAATCCTTGATGAAGGCATTTTACTTTCCTGCTAATATCATGATCGGAATGCCCAAATTGTGCATGGTCTAAAAGGAGAAGAATGACATTTTGAATAAGTGAACTAAAGAAGAAAACCTTGCATTTGGTTTCTTGAGAGATCTTTTTCATACTGCCCTTGATACGCTACATGAATGACAGACAACAAATGTGTAAAATTCAATTCTTTCACCGGATTGAGATGTTAATGGAGCTGCAAGTAGCCTGTAGCTATTTGCGCAAGTAATTTCTTGGTAGGGCTTAAGAGAGAGCGTGAGATTCTTTTTCCGCTTGTTCTTGGATGTGAAATTTTTTGGCCATGACTTTGTATGGACATGACAAATGAACCCATCCCTTCTACCTCACAAGTGGTCCTTTTCCATTTAATACAATGGTTCCCTATTCTTATCTTGCACTCTCTTTTGCTTTCTTCTCTTATCCTGCCCACCTATTTTCTTTCCTTCTCTCCAACTCCCAAAAGAACCTCAGCTGAACAAAAGCATCAAGAGGCATCCCCACCTGCATAAAACTTCCCTACTGAACTTGAAAAACTGGTAAGAAGGCACAAAAGTATTATTCAGGATCTTCAAGCAAGAGGGATAATGTCTGCTTCTTCTTCTTCTGTAGTATGGAGCAGAGAAGAAGACATAGCTTTTGAGAGCGCCATTGCCATGCACTGGACTGGGGACTCTAAGGAACAGTGGGACAAGATAGCTTCTATGGTTCCTAATAAAAGCATTGATGAGTTGAAGCAACACTATAAAACACTTGTTGAAGATGTTGAAGCAATTGAAGGTGGACTTGTGCCACTTCCCAATTACAGTGGGGAAGAAGCTTCTTCGTCGACTAAGGACCATCAAAGCTTCTCTGCCATTACAGCTACCGACAGGCGTTCTAATTTTGGTTATAGGAGTGCATTTCCAGGATTAGGTCATGATTCTAGTGGTCAGGGAGGAGGAAAAGGAGGATCCAGGTCAGAGCAAGAGCGCCGGAAAGGGATTCCTTGGACCGAAGAAGAGCATAGGTATCATCATATACATATATATCCATCTAGTCTCATTCCCAAATTCTTGGATTGCAGTCTGGATGTCCGAAATATGGACTAAGGCCTACTCTCTTTGTATTTTTTTTTTTTCTTATCTCAGGTTATTTTTGCTTGGTCTAGACAAGTTTGGGAAAGGGGATTGGAGAAGCATTTCCAGAAACTTTGTCATATCCAGAACCCCAACACAGGTTGCAAGCCATGCTCAGAAATACTTCATTCGTTTGAATTCTATGAATAGAGATAGAAGGAGATCCAGTATCCATGATATTACCAGCGTGAACAATGGAGATGTTTCTAGTCATCAGGCACCCATAACAGGCCAACAAACCAATACAACCCCATCAGCTACTGCTGCTGCTGCTCTGGGACCAGCAATGAAGCACAGGGGACAACAAACTATGCATGGATTGGGGGTATACGGCGCACCGGTAGGTCATCCGGTTGTTGCTGCTGCTGCTGCTCCTGGTCATATGGCATCTGCAGTTGGCACACCTGTATTGCTTCCTCATGGGCATCATCCCCCTTATGTTGTGCCCGTTGCATATCCAATGGCACCACCTCAGCCAATGCACCAATAACACAGTTCCTCGCATATTTGGTTTATGACTTCATTGATACGAGGAGATAATTCTACATCACTTTTTTAACGGACGGTGGAAATGCTGGCTTTGACGACCCATAATTGTACGAGTTGGGCACAAGAAGATTCTGTTCAGCAAACTAATACCCGCATCATATTCCTCGTATGTGTTGTACATATAGGACTCGGAAAAACATCTCTGTATCTGTTTGGAAAACCTTTTTTTTTCACAAACTATTTTTGTTTGTGGAGTCTATGCTGACTCCATAAACAACTGTAAAAACAACTCCAAAAACACACTCAATTACACTAATAAAAATAAAATAAACCCTCATCCTCTCCCTTCTTCCAAACACCACCACCACGTACCGCTAGCAGCCACCATCCCCCCTCCCCACTACCCCCTCCTCCCTCTACCCCACGTCGCCCAACCCCTCAATAACACCTAATCCATATGGATGTTTTTTGTTTTAGCAATCTTCATTAAAGATTCTATAAACTCCAATCATTCTACATTCCAGATCTTAAGATTGTTGCAATGTACTATAATCCTACAACATAGAAGACAAAAGCAACTTCCAAACCAGAGACGGAAGAAGCAGGAAAGAGTGTAGCTCTTCTACTTTCTCCAGTGATTGCCCGGGGATTTGGGAGATATTACCAAACAGAAATGAAGAGCGAATAAACATGTAATAATCTCTCCCTCTTTCTCTGAAGACAGACGATGCCTACCCCAGAAGAGCCTCAATCCAGGTCGCATTTAAAATGGTCAATCTCAGAGCTTTCTTCCGTCCGGGGCGACATTTTCCTTGATGCCGAAGTACATCATGTTCACAAAGGAAGCCAAAACCTATTCAGAATCTATAAAACGATATCTAGCAGAATTCCCACAACTTTGTTGGATGGAAGTTAATTTACAACAAAAGCAAGGCATGTGCAGATGTGCTTAATAAAGGACAACGTTCAAAAAGGAAATTCATTCCAAATATAATCCTATTAATAAGAAAATTTAATGCAATAAGGTTTTGTTCCTAATACAAAATCTCGATCTGGGCATTCCATACGCTCAACAATGTTAAGTGGCATTCATGACATCGTATTAACTTTTTTTATGACAACGGTCGCAATGGAAAGCAAACAAACCTAATTTCATTCCAAATCAAAGTCTATTCCAAATTAGTACAGTAGCTCTGTTTGGATTGTAAATTATTTGAGATATTTTTACTGTAGCACTTTTTGTGATGTGATGTATGTGAGATAAAAAGGTAATTGGGAAGATAAAAAGGTGTGTTGGAAATTGTAATGATGATGTAAGCAAATAAATTTTGACAAATAAGCCTCTATCCAAACAAACCCGTAACTCGATGATGTTGTTATAATGGCATCCTTGTTTCGCAGTATTAACATGATTAATTATTCCATGACAAAAATAGTATTGGAAAGAAAAAAAAAAATAAAACGCTATACATATACACACACAGAGCAGCGTAGTCAAGACATTTGTTGAAGGGGGTGTAATAATTAAAAAAAAAATTCTATGTGTTGTAAAACTAATAAAATAAACTACTATAATATTAAGTGAAATATTGGAAATATTAGAGAAAGAAATAGAGAAATAGATAGTGATTATCTTATTATTCCAACTAATACAAAAGTCCTCACAAAGGGTTTCAATATACCTCTATATACAGGTATTACAAGATTAAAGGTACATCAATTCTATTAAACACCCACTACTACAAGAATATGAAAAAACTTATAAAACAGTTTCTCCACTACATGAATAGATTTATGGATTGTAATTTCTATACATAATGTAGCCATAAATCATGAATTAATTCTTTTGGGAATACAAAGGGACATCCACATTTTAGTTGTTTCATAACACTCCCCTTTGGATGTCCATTACACAAAGAATATGCCTCGTTAAAACCTTACTAGAGAAAAATCCATCGGAACAAAAACCCTAGTAAAAGAAAAAGAGTACACTATTCCTGTATATTAATTTCTCCCCCTGATGCAAATATCATTTGAGATCTTTTAATCGTCGCATTCCAATATTCTTCGCCAATTGCACTGAGATATGATACTTCAGGATCGAGTATCTCTTCATCTTCCTCTTGCGATCTAAAAGGATCCTTATTAGGATCTAATGATCTAACAACCATTGGAGTACTTAATATATGTGCCTTAACTATATAATACCGCTTTAACACCTTTCGGGTATATGTAGTTTGGTGGATAAAAATTTCACTTTTCAAATACTCAATTTGTAAACCAAGGCAGAATTTTGTCTTTCCAAAATCATTGACCTCAAATTTTTTCTTCAAATATTCAACACTATTTTGAATCTCTTCAAGAGTTCTAATCAAATTTAGATCATCAACATATACAACAATTATCATAAAATTTGATCCATTTTTCTTGATAAAAACACATGGACATATTGGATCATTGATATAACCTTCTTTAGTTAGACATTCATTGATGCGGTTATACTACATACGTCCAGATTGTTTGACCCCATACAAAAATCTTTGTAATTTAATAGAATAAATATCTTTAGAATTTGATTTGCATGCTTCAGGCATGTTGAATTCTTCGCGAATTCTCATATAAGTATCATTTTCAAAATTTTCATATAAATATGCAATAACAACGTCCATTAAATGCATCTCTAGTTTTTCATGTACTGCAAAACTCACAAAAAATCTAAATGCGAGAGCATCCACTACAGGTGAATACGTTTCATCATAATCAAATTCAGACCTTTGTGAAAATCCTTAAGCTACTAGCTTTACACCTTTAGGTGTTTGGACTACAAGTCCAAAAAATTTTCTTTCAATCAATAAATCCAATTTAGATTGGATCGCATCTTTTCACTTTGCCCAATCATTTCTATACCGACATTCATCAACCGATCTAGATTCATGATTTTCATCAACTTCTATAATATCAAGTGCTACATTTTATTAGGCTCTAATTAGATTTTCTATGATTTCATTCTCTTCAGGAGTTGGCTCTTCGAAAGCGACCTCTTCAAGAGGTTGAATTTTATCATGACATTTATTTTATCTCCAAAGTTATTCGAAATCAATTTATACCTTATTTAGATAGGCTGGTTTTAAATTTATTTGTAGCATTTATACATGTCCTTCAGGGACATCAATTTTAACCAGAGTATTTCCTGCAGGAATAGTTGATTTAATGACTCTTCTGGAGTCGATAAATATAACTATCTACAAATGAAGAATTTTTTGAACTTTTAGTTCATATTATTTTGTATGAGGATAGAGGAAATTCAATTTTTCAGGTGATTTCCTTTCGGTTGATTTTTTCCTTCCCCTAATATTAGGAATCGTAATTCATCAGAATAAATAAATCATTCAATAGATCACCTATCAATATTTTACGATATTTAATCGTGAAAGGTGATTCATACCTAAAATAAATTTTAAATTTATTTTGGAGTCATATATAATATAAAAGGAGTATGTATAAATACTTATCGACTCTCAAATATTCTCACTTTTGTCAAATCACATATACATTGGGATCAGTAAACTTCTGGTTTACTGCAATTGATGATTATAAATCAAAATGAGAATGAAGACAACTATATCGATAACCATTTCTTTCTCGAATGATTATTATGATATAATTAACCTTTATCTCACTTGATTTTTAAACATGATCTCTATTATTGTTTCATTTAGTGTCTCAATTTGATATCCATTTCGACGGATATTCAAATTCAATAAATTTTTCGAGACATGATAAAAAGTAGTGATTTATTTATGATAAACGTTTCTCCTATAGGAAAAAATATAGTAGTGGCTCTTCTGGAGTTTCCAATCACTTAAACACTACAATTGATTGTGTTTGTCTCTTTTGTTGAAAAATAGTGTATATAGTAGCATTTATTAGCGAGACACATATTATTGTCATCATAATTCTTATGGGACAAATATCATCACCATAATCCTTTGATCCCAAATATTTAACACTTATTTCTTCTTCAGGAAGAAAAGCTAATTAAATCAATCATCATACACCTTCAGGGTGTTTAAAGAAATTGGCTATGTGAAGATGATATTATAATTTTGATTCCTCATATGAATTTCGAGACATTTATTTTCAGGATCCTTACTTTCTTGTCCTCATCATTATTATCCCACTTCAAGTGGTAATTTTTTCTCTTATCATGGTAAAATATATATTTATCAAAATCATAGTCATGGCAACAATCATAACTAAAAAATTAAAATTTAGTCGCATTCATTTCTGAAAATAGACTAGAATTAGCATGCAATAAGTACAAAATATTTCTCAAAATTTCTCTTAATATTGCTACTACAAGAGCATATTTGAGAAATATGTAGAGAATATTATTTTCAACTAAGAAATAATTCTAAACATAGCAGAATTATGTACTTGCAACCATAAGTAAATTTATCATACCAGGCTTTGAAATAATGACTATATTTTTCTTTAAGTATTTCAAAGGACAAGTGAATCCTCAAACATAATTGATTTTCTATAATAGCATCTCCAAAACTCAATGCATCAGAATATAAGTATTTATAACAAATAATTCTAAAGATAAATAAGTAAAAATAAAAGATGAAATATTACCTCAAAAATGTCAAAGAATATATGTTCTTGTTTAGTAGTTGCTCAGTAGTAGACACTTGTATTTTGCAATCATTCAAAATTTAACCATATAAATTGAAATAAATTTATAGGTTAGAAATTTACCCCAATAAATAGATAGATGTTGGCGAAAAAAACATGGGCAGAATCTCGTGTTTCACTTTTACTCATTGTAAATCCTCCGTTTTCACCTTTTACTCAAAAGTAGAGACTCGTGCTGATAACGTGTTGTAAAATGAATAAAATAAACTATTATAATATCAAGTGAAATATTGGAGATATTAGAGAAAGAAATAGAGAGTGATTATTTTATTATTCCAACTAATACAAAAGTCCTCAGAAAGGGTGTCAATGTACCTCTATATATAGGTACTACAAGATTAAAGGTACATCCATTCTATTAAACACCCACTACTACAAAAATATGAAAAAACTTATGAAACGATTTCTCCACTACATGAATAGATTTATGGATTGTAACTTCTATACATAATGTAGCCATAAATCATGAATTAATTCTTTTGGGAATACAAAGGGACATCCACATTTTAGTTGTTTCATAACACTATGATCCTTTTGGGAAATTATTCCCTTAATATCTGTCTCTTAGTGATAATAGCGGTTCAAATTTTAAATAATTAAAGTCGATGTAGTCTAAGGACCCAAAACCATTTTTCAGTGATGCAACCAACATTAAAATTTACCCAACTCAGAAACGCAAATAAAGTAATAGCACTACTATTAGCTAAAGTGAACATTCCACAGTAACACCATTAACGCAGCACAACTTTTTTTTTCTTAAGATAACTTGCAACTTCAAAACAACAAAAAAGTCTTCTAGTTGTGGTTAAATATCTAACATATAAACATAGAATATATTTGCCTCATTTGTAAGCAACACTCAGCATTAAGAGGCAACACTTCGCACTTAATCAATTTTCATCCGCCGGTGACACATCATACAACACTTGGGGCTCAAGCTTCATCAGTTATGTCGTCTACGTCTAGCATCCCTGAATCAAAAGCAAGTTAGATACCCAACCATGGTCACGCTGCAAGTCATTAATTCCAGAAGTTCAAAACAGCTAGATTAGAATAACATGAAAAATGTTGTTGGGAATTAAAAAGAAGAAGAAGGAGAAAAAAACGCAACAACAATAAATCAGTAAGCATAGAACATCTATTACGGCCATCTAGTAAGGAGCTGCTTGGTTCATGTCTAGGAACAGAAGTGGAATCCAAATCAAATTACCTATGGAATCATTGCAATAACAATTGTTTTGGTTATCACATTTTCCGTAGTGGGAATCAAACTAGATTTCCTTTTTTTAACAATTTGTTTTCCCTTTCCTAGGAGTGTAAATGAGTCTAATCAACCGGAACACCCAAGTATTCAAGCTTGTTTGATTATTTTAACAAGTTTGAAATTTTGTTCAAATTTGGTTTTTTTGTTTGCCGAACCAAGTTTGAATGAGTTTTTTGTCGAGTTTGAATATTATCAAACACAAAATGCTGTTCAAACTTGACTCGACTAATTGGCGAACTAAGCTCGATCGAGCTCTTACCAAATCAAGCTTGATTCAAATATCGAGAGTGATTATCTTATTATTTCAACTAATACAAAAGTCCTCACAAAGGGTGTCAATGTACCTTTATATATAGGTACTACAAGAATAAAGGTACATCAATTCTATTAAACACTCATTACTACAAGAATATGAAAAAATCTATGAAACGATTTCTCCACTACATGAATAGATTTATGGATTGTAACTTCTATACATAATGTAGCCATAAATCATAAATTAATTCTCTTGGAAATACAAAGGGACATCCACATTTTAGTTGTTTCATAACACTATGATCCTTTTGGAAAATTATTCCCTTAATATCTGTCTCTTAGTGATAATAGCGGTTCAAATTTTAAATGATTAAAGTTGATGTAGTCTAAGGACCCAAAACCATTTTTCAGTGGTGCAACTAACATTAAAATTTACCCAACTCAGAAACGCAAATAAAGTAATATCACTACTATTAGCTAAAGTGAACATTCCACAGTAACACCATTAACGCTGCACAACTTTCATTTTCTTAAGATAACTTGAAACTTCAAAACAACAAAAAAGTCTCCTAGTTGTGATTAAATATCTAACATATAAACATAGAATATGTTTGCCTCATTTGTAAGCAACACTCAGCATTAAGAGGCAACACTTCGCACTTAATCAATTTTTATCCGCCGGCGACATATCATACAGCACTTTGGGCTCAAGTTTCATCAGTTATGTCGTCTACGTCTAGCATCCCTGAATCAAAAGCAAGTTAGATACCCAACCATGGTCACGCTGCAAGTCATTAATTCCAGAAGTTCAAAACAGCTAGATTAGAATAACATGAAAAATATTGTTGGGAGTTAAAAAGAAGAAGAAGGAGGAAAAACCGCAACAACAATAAATCAGTAAGCATAGAACATCTATTACAACCGTCTAGTAAGGAGCTGCTTGGTTCATGTCTAGGAATAGAAGTGGAATCAAAATCAAATTACCTATGGAATCATTGCAATAACAATTGTTTTGGTTATCACATTTTCCGGAGTGGGAATCAAACTAGATTTCCTTTTATTTTAACAATTTGTTTTCCCTTTCCTAGGAGTGTAAATAAGTCTAATCAACTGGAACACCCAAGTATTCAAGCTTGTTTGATTATTTTAACGAGTTTGAAATTTTGTTCAAACTTGGTTTTTTTGTTTGTCGAACCAAATTTGAATGAGTTTTTTGTCGAGCTTGAATATTATCAAACACAAAATGCTGTTCAAACTTGATTCGACTAATTGGCGAACTAAGCTCGACGAACTCTTACCAAGCCGAGCTTGATTCAAATATCGAGAGTGATTATTTTATTATTCCAACTAATACAAAAGTCCTCACAAAGGGTGTCAATGTACCTCTATATATAGGTACTATAAGATTAAAGGTACATCAATTCTATTAAACACCCACTACTACAAGAATATAAAAAAACCTATGAAACGATTTCTCCACTACATGAATAGATTTATGGATTGTAACTTCTATACATAACTTAGCCATAAATCATGAATTAATTCTCTTGGAAATACAAAGGGACATCCACATTTTAGTTGTTTCATAACACTATGATCCTTTTGGGAAATTATTCCCTTAATATCTGTCTCTTAGTAATAATAGCGGTTCAAATTTTAAATGATTAAAGTTGATGTAGTCTGAGGACCCAAAACCATTTTTCAGTGGTGCAACCAACATTAAAATTTACCCAACTCAGAAACGCAAATAAAGTGATATCACTACTATTAGCTAAAGTGAACATTCCACAGTAACACCATTAACGCAGCACAACTTTCTTTTTCTTAAGATAACTTGCAACTTCAAAACAACAAAAAAGTCTCCTAGTTGTGGTTAAATATCTAACATATAAACATAGAATATGTTTGCCTCATTTGTAAGCAACACTCAGCATTAAGAGGCAACACTTCGCACTTAATCAATTTTTATCCGCCGGCGACACATCATACAGCACTTTGGCTCAAGTGTCATCAGTTATGTCGTCTACGTCTAGCATCCCTGAATCAAAAGCAAGTTAGATACCCAACCATGGTCACGCTGCAAGTCATTAATTCCAGAAGTTCAAAACAGCTAGATTAGAATAACATGAAAAATGTTGTTGGGAATTAAAAAGAAGAAGAAGGAGAAAAAAACGCAACAACAATAAATCAGTAAGCATAGAACATCTATTACGGCCGTCTAGTAAGGAGCTGCTTGGTTCATGTCTAGGAACAGAAGTGGAATCCAAATCAAATTACCTATGGAATCATTGCAATAACAATTGTTTTGGTTATCACATTTTCCGTAGTGGGAATCAAACTAGATTTCCTTTTTTTAACAATTTGTTTTCCCTTTCCTAGGAGTGTAAATGAGTCTAATCAACCGGAACACCCAAGTATTCAAGCTTGTTTGATTATTTTAACAAGTTTGAAATTTTGTTCAAATTTAGTTTTTTTGTTTGCCGAACCAAGTTTGAATGAGTTTTTTGTCGAGTTTGAATATTATCAAACACAAAATGCTGTTCAAACTTGACTCGACTAATTGGCGAACTAAGCTCGATCGAGCTCTTACCAAATCAAGCTTGATTCAAATATCGAGAGTGATTATCTTATTATTTCAACTAATACAAAAGTCCTCACAAAGGGTGTCAATGTACCTTTATATATAGGTACTACAAGAATAAAGGTACATCAATTCTATTAAACACTCACTACTACAAGAATATGAAAAAATCTATGAAACGATTTCTCCACTACATGAATAGATTTATGGATTGTAACTTCTATACATAATGTAGCCATAAATCATGAATTAATTCTCTTGGAAATACAAAGGGACATCCACATTTTAGTTGTTTCATAACACTATGATCCTTTTGGAAAATTATTCCCTTAATATCTGTCTCTTAGTGATAATAGCGGTTCAAATTTTAAATGATTAAAGTTGATGTAGTCTGAGAACCCAAAACCATTTTTCAGTGGTGCAACCAACATTAAAATTTACCCAACTCAGAAACGCAAATAAAGTAATATCACCACTATTAGCTAAAGTGAACATTCCACAGTAACATCATTAACGCAGCACAACTTTCTTTTTCTTAAGATAATTTGCAAGTTCAAAACAACAAAAAGTCTCCTAGTTGTGGTTAAATATCTAACATATAAACATAGAATATGTTTGCCTCATTTGTAAGCAACACTCAGCATTAAGAGGCAACACTTCGCACTTAATCAATTTTCATCCGCCGGCGACACATCATACAGCACTTTGGCTCAAGCTTCATCAGTTATGTCGTCTACGTCTAGCATCCCTGAATCAAAAGCAAGTTAGATATCCAACCATGGTCACGCTGCAAGTCGTTAATTCCAGGAGTTCAAAACAGCTAGATTAGAATAACATGGAAAATGTTGTTGGAAGTTAAAAAGAAGAAGAATGAGAAAAAAGCGCAGCAACAATAAATCAGTGAGCTTAGAATATCTATTACGGCCGTCTAGTAAGGAGCTGCTTGGTTCATGTCTAGGAACAGAAGTGGAATCCAAATCAAATTATCTATGGAATCATTGCAATAACAATTGTTTTAGTTATCACATTTTCCGGAGTGGAATCAAACTAGATTTCCTTTTTTTTTAACAAAATTATTTTCCCTTTCCTAGGAGTGTAAATGAGTCTAATCAACTAGAACACCCAAGTATTCAAGCTTGTTTCATTATTTTAACGAGTTTGAAATTTTGTTCAAACTTGGTTTTTTTGTTTGCCGAACCAAGTTTGAATGAGTTTTTTGTCGAGTTTGAATATTATCAAACACAAAATGCTGTTCAAACTTGACTCGACTAATTGGCGAACGAAGCTCGATCGAGCTCTTACCAAGCCGAGATTGATTCAAATATCGAGTAGTTTAGTTCATCTTTTAGCCCTGCCCTTCCCTTCTTGCGTGGTTATTAAGATACTATTGCCAATCACCTCTAAGGGTAGCACTAAACCACTTATGCACCTCTAAGGGTAGCATATCAAATGACACACATTGCCATAAGAAGCATAACAATGCCAAGCAACACTCTAAAAAGGTAAACAAAATAATACAAGTTAAGGGCACTAGTCTAGATTTTTCTGGTTTTCTCAGATGCATGAAAAAATACCTTATTTTATCAATCATCTCCAGCTACGCTTCATATTTTATTCTGTGCCATCTAGAAAAGCATCATTAGAACTATTACCATTACCATGTGTCCATTAGATAATTGTCCAGAGCTTAAAAATACATGCTAACTCCAATGGTAAAAAGAAGGAAAAAGAAACTGAAAAAGATATATAATCATAGCTCCTCAATCAGATACAATGTAATGCCCTAACAAAGAAACAAATTTATCACTGCCACAACCACCCTCTTGCACACACATACATAAAAGAAAAACGTCTACATGACCATCGCTCATCTCTGTTTGTTCAAAGCTGAAAAAGAAAGCACAGGGCAGCAGCTACCACAGCATACAGAATGGGCTTTCCCTAGTTCACATTTTAGTTCACTAAGTTTTACATAAAAAAAGACATCCCAAATTCCAAAAACAAAATTCAACACCAATGCATAGGTTTTGCGGTCAAATCTGCAAGTTCGGAGGTTTTATCTACAGCGGCAGGGTCCTCCACCTTATCAAGCTGCCGTTCCAATTTCTTTTGCGCTGCGAAGAAAAATATGGAGATCGTCGCGCCCCATTTTTCGCGATGAAAATAAGTATTTACAGAAGATGTGATTTTTATTTAAAAATAAGTGAAAAATGACCTAGAGTGAAACTTTACAAAATACGACAGTTTGGACCTAAAATTTAGTCTAAAAGGATTTTTAAGAAATATAAGAGTCGTCACTCAGTATTGAGTTTGGGTGTACCAAGTCACCCCAAAAAAATGTTTTTTCTAACAAAATTTAAAATAAAAAGTAAATAAAATAAAATAAAACCATTTTCGACACAAAAGAATGAGTTTGGGAATCACGATTAAAAAAAGGGAAAGCAAATGTTTGATCGACTCAAATCTAAGGCACCCTTTCAATCTATTATGAACTAGTTGGGTGGTTTAATTAAAATTTCTCTAATCTAACCCTTAAATTTGTTACGTTTGGATATTTCTTATATGGATGCAAAGCTAAATTCAAAGAAAATGTCAAAAGGGACAAAATATCCATTCAAGATTTAATTGATATCAATCGTATTAATTGCGAAAGCCAAAATAATCCCTTGAAAGGGTCATTTGTATGCAAAAAAAAAATTCAAAAGAAAAGAAAATTAAATTATATATAGATATAAGTGATCATGGAAGAATGGATACAATATAATGGGTATGGGAGACAAAACTCGTGACATAATTTTCTTATACAAAGATTAACCGGGTATTTAAACTAAAAGGTTATAATCACTCATTTCCCATATGTAAAGAGTAATTCTCCTAATCTAAACAAGTAAATGAACTAACTTATTTTGTGATTTCTTAAATGAGATGTAATCTTAAATGATATGATTAACACATATGGAGGGTAGAGGATAATATAATAGAAAATATCATGCAAATGAGAAAAGATTCTAAAATAAAAATTATACGTGAAAATGTAATGAATGTTACACACAAGATGAATCTAACACATGAACGATATAAGGGTTTAGCGTTGGACTAACACATTTCTAAAATTCCTTACTAACGTTGGACTAGCAAGTAAGCGAAAGGGAAAAATCACAACTAACATTAAACTAGTGTGGTGACGTCATGTATTAATAATACATAGTAAAACGAATAAGGCATAAATTAAAACAAATAAACACATAAGAGTATGTAGCACGTAACACATAAATATAATATTTAAATGCAAAAATCCTAAGAAAAGCGGATAAAGCACATAACACTTAATCCATGCAAACACACAAAACCTACCTATTACAGCGGAGAGTCTAACTACAATTTAAAATGGAGAAATATAATAAAATAAACCTATCTATCCTATCTATTACAATAGGGGACCTAATTACAATCTGAAATGGAAAAATATAATAAAATAAATCTATCTATCTTAAGTATTACATTTATCTATCTAGTTATAATTTTTCAAAAATATTACCTATCTATAATATCTTGAGATATTTAAATACCTCCCAAATAATTATAAAAATTAACTAAACAAATATAAGAAAATTTGAATGAATGTTTGAATCAAATAAATAACAAAGCATATAAAAATATATAAACACATAAGAGCACGTAATTGATATTGAAATAATAATAGGGGTACCTCTCTTTTGAAGTGGTAACTAAATGAAGTCAAATTGCCCTATTTTATACTCAAAATGAACAAAAAAATTATGGCACCAATTTAATTGAAAATAATAATAATACTAAAAGTACTAAAATCACATTAATACATCAAACATAAAGAAATTTAAGAACTTCTAAAAATTACAATCTGAATACATTCAAAAGTAACATAATTAGCTATTGATGAAAAGATATAATAGAGAGAGTCAAAATTCACTAGGGACTAAATTACAAAAAAAAAATTTGGCGTTAAAAATATAAATTTTCAAAAGTTTAAGGGTCAAAATTTTAATTAAGATAAAGTTCAGGGACAAAAAATACAATTAAATGAAGGGCTTAGGTGAAGGAAATTTAAAATTTTTTGGGCCACAGTAAAACTACTCCAAATATCAGGAGCTAAAGTGCAAAATTCATTTTTTTTTATTTTTGCAAGAAAAAGGGCATTGGGGCATTTATTTTTATTTGCTTGGGCCGAAGTCATCCGGCCAGAAATTAAAATATGGGCTATCTTCATGAAAATAAAAACAAGTCCAAGTGGATAATTACCTCAAGAGCCCGGACAAAAAGCCCCCAACATCAATTTCTAGCCCACTAGAAAATTAAGAAACAAGACCAACAAAAAAAAATGAAACAGCCCAAGCCTTCTTCTTTCTTTTTTTCTTCCTTTTCTTTTTTTTTCCTTTTTTTTCTTTTTCCTCCTCTTCTTCTTCTTCTTCTTTTTTCTTCTTCTTCCACTCCGGTAGGACTGAAGCCTCAGTCTGGCAAATTTTTCGGTCACAAAATTTCATCAAAATACACCCCACTCGATTTTTCGTGTAGAATCCGTTTTTGAACTTAGTTTTTACAAAAAATGAATCAAAAGTGGTTGAAATGCAAAAAAAAAAAAAAAAAACCCCAATTTTTATTTTTTGAAATCACTATAACCTTCACCAAAAATCATAAAATTTATACCAATACACTCCGTATGATTTTTACAATATAACTTTGAGTTGAAATCAATAAAAAGCAACAACAATATGACAAAATTAAAGCAAAACAGTCCAAAAATAAAAAAAAAATCCTTCAATGCTTTTTAGGCTCAAAAAACTCCAAAAACTTTGGATAACCAAACATTTTCGGACCTATACTAGCCTTTGAGGAAATTGTCTCTACTTTTAAGTACTCGAATCTGTTTCATTCGCTTCATTTAATATAGCATTCCCCTTAGGGACTGGGAAATCTGATGCAGCGGTCCAGTGATTGATGACAAAAAACTCTGTGCAGTGAATGGAGAACTTTATGCATGTCACAAACACAGGAATTAGATGCACTAGTCAACTTGTTTAACACGACATGTTTTTATCATAGGAAAAAAGATATAGATGCATAAATCAAAATTTATAACAGGAATATCTTGTTGATTACTTATTTATTTATTTAACATTTTTTTGGGGTGAAAAATGGTAAAGAATGTTGCACTTAGTATTAATATGTTTTCAATAGTTTTTTTTTTTTTTTTTTTTTTTTTTTGCATATGTCTATATTGTAACTGTGCTTATACAAGATCAATCCATATTTGGCACTAGCTAAAAGAGGAGTTCAAGCATTAATATATAGAAATGAAAAATTAAATACCAAAAATTTATAAATGCAAGATAGAATAATAATTCTTAATGTCTGCATTCACATGGCAAATTATGTGTGATTTAAGCATAACGCATATCAATTAGGTACCAATTAGAAGAACCTATACATGATTCAATTATAGATCTGCCAAAATTGCTGGTCTTACAAAGTGGGTGGATCAGCCGCAATGGCTTGCTCTTTCATGAATCACGACCATTCAATCTCTGCTTCATTTCTGTTGTCTTCGACAACCTCAAGCAAATTTATCACATTAATTAACTGCATTTCGGTTAAGTCTCCTGGGTCGTCGTCAAAAGTTGCCGGCTTTTGACGATTGGTCTAGGATTTAGGTTTGATTTACGTTTCTCTCTTGGTGTTTCCAAGGAGTTGAAAGAAAAAAAAAATTAACTGCATTTCGGTAAAACGTTTCGAACAATTAGCGTGTGCAGTATGTGATTGACTTTTCATACGCTGATGCAATTGGAATATTTTTTTTTTTAAACAAACGGATGCAATTGGAATATTGGATACGTGAAATATGGTAGCAGTCACTTGCTTCTGACACGGTAGACTCACTTGAAACAGCAATATGGGTTAATTGCAACGTACCCTCACCAAGAATGTCGATTTCTCATTCTGCTCTCTAATTGTTCAATTGGTTCAGTTTACCCTTTAAGTAGCCAAATTAAATATGACCTAACCATGTGACATGTGCCTTTCGCATTTAAAACAAAAAATAACACTGAATGAAAGCAGTTATTTTTTAAAATTTTGATTAAAAAATGGAATAATTTCAAAAATCTCCCCTGAAGTTTTTAACAATTTCACTGAACTCTCTTGAGATTTTTGATATTACACTTACCTCTCTTGATGATAGACAATGGCTATAATAACTTTCATAATTTTTCAAACGAACAAGCCATTGATAAAAAAAAGGGAAAAAGATAACAAAAAAAAGGAAAATAAAAAAGGAAAACAATTCTTCTTCACCAGGCCACATATAGTGGCCAAACTGATTTAGCCATGACCATTGACTTGTAACCTTCTATCATTTAAATATGTTGATCAAGGAAGATGTTTCTTTTCTTATCGTCAGCTTGCCATCACCATCCGTACAACATTTTTCAAAATTTCTCCTGAATTTATAATCTCCTAAAAGTTAATCCGAAACTTGTACCTCTTTTTTATTCTACCACCCTACTCATTACAATGTTGGTATCACTATCCATAAATTGAAATTGAATGAAAAGCCTTTACCTCACTAATCTTATTGTCATGCTACCGTTGTTGATGATGATGGGAGCAATCATCACCACTAATAATCCAATTGGTTCGTATTATTGAGTACAAAAAAGCTACTGGATTACAAAAAGGTGTAGTTTGATAGACTAAACTAAACTACTACCCAAAATTGCACTTTTTAATGTTTTGCCTGGTTCCTCTTAATAGATATCAAACTTGTTTTCAATAAAATTGTGTCAATTTAGAGAAAAAAATGTGGGCTAATTTAGCATGACCAACCCAAATGTTGAAAGCAGAGATTAGAAGAATTTTGACAACTGAGGGCTTGGCCATTGAGTGGGGAAAATGTAAGGATTGTGAGTTTTATGACTAATAGTTTAGTAGACAATATATGGAAAAAAACTTATAGAGAGGTAAAGATTGTGAAAGTAAGAAGTACGACAGTGGATTTTGACATCTAAGACAAAGAATTTATTCGAAAGAAGAATAAGTGATAAGAGTTTGAAAGTTTGGATAAATGTAGAAAATCATGGGGTGGAAAACATCAGAACATTGGCTAAGCAATAAAACTCATAATTTTGATAGTATACAAGTGTATTCTTACCTTTTAAAAGATTTTAATGACTATTCATATTTTGAAAATTAGATGAGGGCAATATTGGGCATTCATATGCTTTTTTGGTCTTACATCATTAAAGTGAAATTCAAACCTATAGTCTAGGGAAGGTATGTATAATTTTCAAAATGTAAGGAGAGCTGTTTGAAATTATCAGAAACCTTAGGGGAGGTTTCTGAAATTATCCCTTAAAAAATAGCACATGAGAGCATACTTGCTCACCATTTTTTTTTTTTTTTTGTGCTCACAAATTGTTAACTGAGGACATAGTTTTCGTTTCAACGTATGACAATACATGTTCCCGACCCAGTCATTAATTTCATCGAGGGCATATTTATCCTTTTCTGGCAACATATACATCTCACATGACAAAACCTATTTTTTTTTAAAATAAAAAAACTAATTTTATTAATGAATGGTTGGAAATTGTTCACCACACCGTGCAACCCTGATATTCTTAAATTGAGAAAAATTTAACAACAATAGGGATCGATGGATTCAATTAAAAATGAGGGTGGGTACAACATGAAAAAGGTATATTTTTGGTTGACTTGATTTTTTAATTTGGTAATGACGATTGAAAAAATTAAAACATCAATTACATCAGTCAAATCAAATCTCGATATTTATTGAAAGGAAAAATGAAGCAACATGGACACAACCATCCCCTCCCACCAAAAAAGGGGAAAAAAAATCGCACAATGCTTCAATTAAGTGAAATTCAATGAATTTATAGTCGATATACATGTCGTAAATGTGAAGTATTTTTGCCCAAGAATTGAATCAAATAAACTAATTCTACTACCTTTCCCAAGACGTTTAATTGAAACGCAAATCTTTGTGAAGAAAAATGAAATACCCAATGGGACATCATCACACTTGGTATGAGATTGCATTGGCTTCAATCTCGCAACGGATCTTTTGTCCTATATTCTGTGCTATTTTTTGTCTCACTTTTTATTGTATTGTTATTTTATCTTCATAAATAATATATTTTATCTCTTCTTTGTTTCTTTAAGATCTAATAACCATTAACTGAGTAATACATAAAATTTAACAAATTGAAAAATTCAAAATGCATAAAAAATGAGATTTTTTTAATGAATTTTCTCATTTTTTTTGTTTTCTAGTATATATTACTTTTTTATGAATTTTCTGTTGTGAATCAATCTTCAGGCCATGAAATTTTTTTACCCCTTTATTTTAGGTCTGAAAGAAGGCCAAATGCCATGAAATCTTCCTTATGGGAGACAAAATAACTTTCAATCAAAATTGATGCATCCCATTTTAGTTCTAGAACTCTGAGATGTACGATATTACCTACAGAAAATTGCAGAGGGATGCAAACAGAATAACGGATGTTAACTTCCTTCTTTTTTTTTTTTTTTTTAAACATGAATGAAGGAGAAACTCTAGACGTTACAAGTAAAAAGGGGAGACTGGATTAGGACCTCATGGTTGCCTCGAGTTGGGTTTCTGGGATTCATGGATATTCAGTCCTTTTCTTTTTCCAATTCAAGGAGAACTCTTTAGAAGTGAAGAAAGGGAGGGCTTAATTAAGGACCCATGATTGCCCGCCAGAGACAGAGTTAGATATAGGGGATAATGGACATGAGGTAGATATTGGGGATGCAACAACCTCTTGGGCTCATCACTTTAAAGTCTTGATGGGGGTGAGAGATTAATGGTTCAATCCTTACCTTCTATTATATACTTGTTACTTAATTGTTTGCGCAACGGATCTTCTGTGCCATACTTTGTGTCACTTCCTGTCCTACTTTTTATTATATTACTATTTCTCCTACATAAATATCATATTTTAGTTCTTTTTTTTTTCTTAAAATTCAATAACTGTTAATTGAGTAAAAAAAAAATACAACAGTTTCAAAAAAGCAATATATAATAGAATATTAAAAAATATAGCAGAAAATTCATAAAAAATCTCATTTTTTTATGCATTTTGATTTTTCGAATTTGTTAAATTTTGTGTATTACTCAATTAATAGTTATTGAATTTTAAGAAAACAAAAAAGAACTAAAACATGACGTTTATGTAGGAGAAATAGTAATATAATAAAGAGTGGGATAAAGAGTGACACGGAGTGTATGACAGAAGATCTGTTGTGAATTGTCTGCCACATTCAAGTGGCTTTCTCCAATGGGATACCTCATCGGCTCCCTTGCGAAAAAAAAAAAAGAAGATATTGGGGATGCAAATTTATCACGTTAATAATTTATCACCAAAAGTTAGATATTGGGGATAAATGGACCGTAAGCAGTTGGGCTGCCCAAGGTTAACACAATATTTGCCTCTTTTTATTTCTTAAAACAAGTAGAGAAACCAGTAACCCAATCCTCTTCAGCCTCTACCCAATTAGATTTTTTGTTCTGATGGAGAAAGCTTAAAGAGGCTTCCATGGAAGTTGAGATGAACCACCCAATTAAATGAAAGGATACTTACTTTTTTTTTTTTTTGTCACTTGTCATCATCTACATCTACACCTACTCCTAAGCCTAATCTAGCCTATACTAGGGGAGGGACCCAACAGGGTCACGGAGAACCGATGGGGACTAAACCACCATCGGACCATACGGGTGCACAACACCCACATGGATCTTGAGCAAAGCCACATTAAGTGGCAACTTTTTGATGGGAGCAAGGGTTGAACCCTTGACCTCCCACCCCACACTAAAGGTGGTGGCCAACTCCACTAAAAGAAGTTGGTTGAAAGGATACTTACCGAGGGGGACAAGCTGGTGACTAGGATATGAATATGTTTCAAGTCCAAATCACGAATTGACAAAAATAAGAAAGCGAGTGTTCTGTTTTTTTTTTTTTTTTGTCGCAACGATAAATGTCCTATAACCTAATCTAGCCTAGTCTAAGGGGAAGGGGAGGGGGTTCGATGTGAGTACAGATTCCATCTTCATATTAAGACCGCCACAAATTGTGATAAATTTGTGAGAGGCAGAAATTGAACCCTTAACCTCCAGCATACCTTTTATGGTGATGATCACTGGACCAAATGGCCAGTGGCGAGTGTTCTATATATTACATATGTGAAGTATATAAGCTTCCGTATCAAAAGGGTTTAAACTTCGCTCGACGGAGTCAATACGCAAATGATGCAACTTTTAAGTCTTTAACCTTTCTCGTTGACTAGAAAGGATGACTTACCCTCCTATTCTATTGTACATTTGTACGATGATTCCCAGCTACACCAGTCTAATCAAAGCCCTGCCAAACTCCTGAAGAAAATCAATGCAAAGTGGCTTGACCTCCAATCTGCACGACTGCAACAGGTAATTCCACAACCACAAGAAGTCAAGAAGCCATGCCTTACGACTTACGACTTACGAGAGACCACTCATACTGTCTATATATTCGTCTACTTTCTGCCATGTTTGTCCGCAAGATGTTTGCATGCATATACTTGCAAAATTACACTTCTCCAATGGGTCTATTCTTTAATGCTATCTTAATTTCTGTTTTAGCTCTGTCATTACCATTTTTATCATCCTTGAAAAGAACTAATAGTTTGAGTACAGGATCATCACTTTCTTCTCAAGACGTTCTGATTTCAAAGCCGCATGGAAATTTCACCGCGGGATTTTTCAGAGTTGGCGAGAATGCGTATTGCTTTAGCATATGGTTTACTGAGCTATATGATCATGGAAATTACATCATTGTCTGGATGGCCAATAGGGACCGACCGGTTAATGGAAAACATTCCAGGCTTTCCCTGCTCAAATCTGGCAATCTTGTGCTGGCAGATGCAGGACAGTTTACTGTTTGGACGAGTAGCACGCAATCGAACTCTTTTCTTCAGTTGCAACTCCATGACAATGGCAACCTTGTGCTGAGCAATATAGATGGCGGAAATCTTTGGCAAAGCTTTGACTGCCCAACAAACACGCTTCTTCCAGGGCAGTCGCTCACCCAAAACTCTGTTCTCATATCTTCCAGAAGCCTGACGAATTATTCTTCTGGATTCTACAAGTTATACTTTGATGATGATAACGTCCTTAGTCTATTGTACGATGGTCCTCAAAGAGCAGGTATTTCATGGCCTGACCCATGGAAACGTAGTTGGGACAACGGGAGGTCCACTTATAACAACAGTAAGGTTGCCACTCTTGATTCATGGGGGAGATTCCAGTCATCAGATCAGTTTGACTTTATTACTGTTGATTATGGTCCAGGCATACAGAGAAGATTGACCATAGATTTCGATGGCAATCTCCGGGTCTACAGTCTTGATATGGCAAGTCGGAATTGGAAAGTTACGTGGCAATCCTCACTGCAACCATGCAAAGTTCATGGGATATGTGGAGAAAATAGTTTGTGCACTTACGCCCATGAGACCGGAAGAAAATGCACTTGTGCACCTGGATACAAGATCAAAAGCCAGAAAGATTGGGCTTATGGATGCGAGCCAGATTTCCAACTGCCATGCAATGACAGTAATGCATCAGGTTTTCTTCTTCTCCAAAATGTTGAATTTTATGGCTATGATATTGGTTTCTTTAGTAATTCCACTCTTGATAATTGTCAAAATTTATGCCTCAACTACTGCAGTTGCAAAGGCTTTCAATTCAAATTTGATAATGATAATGGCTACTATAATTGTTTCCCTAAGACCAATTTGTTCAATGGGTATCGTTCAATTGGTTTTGATTCTCCAATTTATCTAAGATTGCCCCAATCTATGTTAACCTCATTTGATCAAAAGCCTCTTCAACAAACCAACTTAAAGTGCACAGCCGATGTTGTTTCACTCAACCGAGCATATCAGAAAAAAGGTCAATATGGGTGGGTAAAGTCATTCTTATGGTGCACTTTGGCAGTTGGGGCTTTTGAGATCATCTGTTTCTTCACTTACTTGTTCAAAACCCGACGAGGATCTAGTGCAAGAAAACAGGGTTACACTCAGGTTGCAACAGGATTCAGGAAATTCACTTTTGCTGAGTTGAAAAAGGCATCAAGAAACTTCAGCGCAGAAATAGGACGAGGAGGGGGAGGCATTGTGTATAAAGGCGTGTTGACAGATGATCGAGTTGCTGCCATAAAGTGTCTCAATGAAGCCAACCAGGGAGAAGCCGAATTTCTTGCAGAGTTGAGTACTATTGGCAAGTTGAACCATATGAATTTGATTGAGATATGGGGATATTGTGTTGAAGGTAAGCACAGGCTATTGGTTTATGAGTACATGGAGCATGGTTCTCTAGCAAAAAATTTGCATTCTGGCAGACTTGATTGGAAAAAGAGGTATGATATTGCTCTCGGTATAGCCAAAGGACTTTCTTACTTGCATGAAGAGTGCTTAGAGTGGGTTTTGCACTGCGATGTAAAGCCTCAGAACATACTCCTAGATTCGAATTACCAGCCGAAGGTGGCGGATTTTGGCCTGTCCAAACTATTGAATAGAGGTGGGACAAATAAATCAACATTTTCCGGGATAAGGGGAACTAGAGGCTACATGGCCCCTGAATGGGTTTTCAATCTTCCCATAACCTCCAAAGTTGATGTTTATAGTTATGGAATTGTTGTGCTGGAATTATTAACCGGAAGAAGCCCAGTTGAAGGCCGTTCTATGGAGGAAAGCACCAGTGCAATGGAGCCAAGGAGACTAGTTACGTGGGTGAAGGAGAAAATGCACGCAGCTAATGGAAGAGCTTCACAAACAGCAATTGGAAAAATTGTAGACCCTGCCGTAAGTGCTGAATTTGATGTGGCAAGGGCGGAAATTCTTGTTCAAGTTGCTCTCCAATGCTTAGAAGAAGACAAAGATGCAAGACCAACAATGAGCCGAGTGGTGGACACGTTGCTCCATCAAGAAAGTGATGAATATTAGGATACATTTCACATACTTTTCAATGAGTTGTGATCATCTTAAATTGCTGACTAATATGTGAGTTAAAATTAGATATTTTATGTTCATATAATTTATATGCTTCCGCCTTACTGTTGTGAACAAAATATTAAAAGTAAGAAATATTTGTCTTTCTGAATTTAAGGCAAATAGTAATTTACTTTAAATTACAAAGCAATCCTCTTATTGTTGAATAATACAAAGAATTGTGGTTTTGATCTCAAATGTTTAGGGCGTGAGCAGTTTTTAGCTCTGTTTTGAAACTTGGACCAGACCGGCCGGTCGAACCGGGAACCGGCCAAGTGTCCGGTCCAAGTCATGGTAAAAAGCCAGAAATTTAAAGCCCGGTCAAAGCAGGTCAAAAATCAGATTTGACCGGGAAAAAACCGGTTTTTTCAGTTCAATGGGCATTTTTTTAAAAAAAAAAACTCAATCTTTTCAATATTATGTTTTGGCCCCCTAAATTGTTAAAACTTATTAATATACCTCAAATATTTCATACTTTATAAATATTGTCTTAAAATTTGATGTTATTTTTCAATTAAATTCATAATTTTAATTTTAAACTTGTCAATATTTATTAAATAACATAAATTGCTACTTGATTGTTCTAATTTATTTGTATTTTCTTGTTAAATATATTTGAAACATCAAATATATATGAATATACCTTTATTAATATTAACATATTATTAGATATTTTACATATAATATTTTAATTTTTAAATAATTTTTATTTATGATGTCATCCGGTTCGACCCTTATCGACCCCCGGTCAAACCCATTGACCCCTGACCTCGGCCGAGTCGATACCCGGTCCGATTCTGAAAATATAGGTTTTTAGTTCATGAAGTTTAGATGAAAATAAATGTGGTCCCAGGTATTTCAACTTTTAAGCACAATTAATCCCATTGACTGATCTTTGTTAATTGCTATCCAAGTCTGGTCACGCACCATCACGCGCTAACAACTAATTTTTTGAAAAATTTAATAAAATATATGAAAAAATGTTTGTTAGCCATAATCTTTTAATAAAATAGGACTAATTACCCACGCAATCACGTTAGTAATGGGTCTTTAGCTCATAATAGAATAGCACTAGTTACTCCAGTGTCGATCACGTTACATGGGTGAAAGATAAGATGCTTGAAACTAAAGGAAGAACATCACCAACAGTGATTGCAAAAATTGCAAACCTTGCCATGAACAAATATTATTGAATTTCTAGTTCGAGTTACTCTCTAACTCATAGGGGAAGACCAACGATGAGCTACGTAGTTGACAAGTTACTCCATCAAGAAAGTGAGGAATGTTAGAATGCATTTCATATGCTCTTCAATCAGTTGCAATCATCTTGAATTACTGCTAGTATGTGTGTTAAAGTCAGATATTTTCTATTTATGATTGTGGATGAAATATTTGTTATTCAATGATTTTAACGTAAATAGCAATTTCCTTAAAATACCGCATAATCCTCCTATTGTTCAATAATATCCCTATAAACTTTCCACCTTGTAGATTTATATAAGATGTAAAATGTTTAAGGAAATACCTCTACTTAACCCCTAGTGATATGAATAAAGATGCCTTTTAGAATGTGTTTGACTCTAAATATTTACAGAAACTAGGAAGACATGGGTATTTCTCCTCCTAAACATAGATAGGAAGTCAATTAGTGTAAGAAAGAAAGAAATAATTAATTCATAATTGTACTCTTCATTGTCTAAAGTTCTTTTGGTTCTTTTTACCAAGCTATTTAGAGCATATATAACTGGTTATATTCTGCATTTATAAGAACAAAGGACAAAGAGTAGAATTTTTATTCTTTTTTATGGATCTGTCATCATTTTCCTTTTTAATCAATTTTTAATAGATCTATAAATAAATGCCAAACAAATATCATAACTTACTTGTCAAAGACCATATTATTTATAGTGGTTTAGAAATCATCATTACAACTGTCAAAAAATTAAAATAAATTGTATATTATTAAATTAAGGCCAATTGAATAAATAAAGTTTTTAAGCTATAATAGGAAGTGGTCCCTTATTTTCTATTTTTAGAGTTAAATAGGAATCTGTTCTGCATTTGTGACTTATAGTCTTCAATTGATACAACTACATTATGTTCTATATTTTATAATACATGATAAAAGTTAATACAATAAATATCAAAAACATACAAATAATTGTATTTTTTTTAGAATATTTCAATTTAATATCAACCACCTTACATGTGTATAAATAAGTATTTGTTATGTATTGTCTAAATTAGTAGATATTGTTGTCACACATTATTGGTAGAAAATATGTGTTTCACTCCATAAAACACAAAACATCCAAATATCATCATCCATTTTGCAACTTATGCATGAGATGATATACATTTGACAATAATAAATAAGATGTATTATACAACATATCAGAGTGTATAATGAATAAGAAACAATATATTTGTTAATGCATGTGTATTTTTTTCATATGTTTGTATGTTTGTTAAGATTAGTTGGGGCGAATTATGTAATAGATACTGTTGATAGGTTGGGGTTTGTCGATTTGAAAAGCCTAAATCATGGTAAGGTTGGGGTTGGGGTTGGGGTTGGGGTTGAATTAGTGGCAGAGATAGGGGTGAAATTGGGTTGGCGTGGGCATTCGTTTGGGAATAAGGTGGGGACAGATTGAAATTTGACATGATCGATAGAAAATTGTCTTTTTACCTCCTTAAATTTGCAGTAGGCAAGATCATAAACAAAAATGAAACAAAAGGGAACAAAAATTACACTGACTTAGAGAAGGTTCCGCGGAGCTACGATCGTCAATCTACCTAGTTTTTGCTTTGACGATCCACATTTGGATTTTCTGGGAATGCTTTGGATTGTCGGAATGGAAAGCACAGGTCGAAAAAGGAGAGTGATGCCTTTTTCAATCTATCCAGAACGCATAGAAGTTTGGATTTAGTCATTTCTTTTGCCCTATAACTTTACCTAGGGTTTAGTAGCGATTTTGATTTTACACTTTACTTAAAAGTGCTTCTTATACAATAGTTAGGAATAGATACAAAAATACACAAATAAATAAACGAAGAAGAAAAATCTAATAGAAACCAATATTTATCTTTTTATCATTTACAGATATTGCATTCTATGACACTGGTAACTCTAAAAGAAACAAGAAATAATGAAGCAAACCATGCAAGGGAACAACACTAATGTTATAGTGGCTTATATCAGGTCTCAAGTTTCAATCATAGAGACTTGTAAACCAACGTTTTCCCAAACCAAAAAACTAATTGAACTCAATGATTATAAGAAAGCAACATTATATTCACAATCAGCTAGGCCCATGCACATATTGACCCTATTACCAGATTTGTAGAAGCCAAGGTACTCTTAGGATACAGATACTTTGCTTGGAAATAATGCCGAATCAAATGGCCAACTCACTCAGAAAAAACTATGTCCACTTGGATGGCAGTGCATATACAAACTATTGGACATAGGTATTCATCACCTTGGACATAGGTATTAACATTCTTTTAGCCTGGATTTCTTGAACGCAAAGAAGTGCCTTGAAAAAATTTTCATTAAGATCCACCTCTGTCAATGCATTTACCAACAAAAGTGATCAACCGATAAAAATCAAAATGATAAATTCAGAAAGTTGAGATATAGTTCCGAAGGCTGTTATTAGAACTAAAAAATGGGGTTCAACTTATAGCACAGGGCTCTTAAATGGATAATTCATAGACACAAAGTGAGCATGACAACCTCTTTCAGTTGTTCAGCAATTTCCAAAACCTGATTAAGCCTTTCAGTGGTTCTATAAAATTATTAGTGCTAGCATTAGAAAGGAATAAAGCGTTTGCAGTTCGTCATGCAATAAATGAAAGATGATGATGTGCATTTTTTTCCTGTTTGTACTAGAAATTGGAGTCAATTTAGTTAGCCTCTTGATACAAAGCTGCTAGAATGAAAAAATGTCAGTGTTATACAAAACATATGATTACTATACTAAAAGTGTGAGTTGGAATTGCTACAGTGCCATGGACCGGTTATCCGGTAATTATGGATAACTTTGGTAGCTTTTGTATTTGTGCTTCAGGTGCGTGTTTGGTTTCTCCAACTAAGACAGTCCATCTTGTTTGTAATTGTCGTTGCTTCAACTCTACTGGTGAGTGGGCAGTGGGATGTGTGCAAATCGGTCTGTGGGAGCCGCACAAAACTCTCTTGCCTAGGTAATCTTGTTAGCAAGCCATCTCAAAAGCAGCATATTGGATTTGTTTCTTTCTTCAATTGAAGGCTTGGGTTTAGCGGCTTTGCAATGTGAATTCTTCACTCTTTTGCCTCACTAATCTTCTGTGCAAGCCATCTCAAAAGCAACTTCCTTTTTCAATTGAAAGCTTCAGTTCCCTAATTTTGCAAGGTGAACTCTTCGCTTTATTTCTTGCGTTTTGGTGGTTTTGCAGGGTGAGCCCTTCACTCCATTTCCGCCTTGATCAAATTTTCTTTGCTACAATGTTATTTTCTTGTCACGAGACACAATTTGCTTATTCTGCTCTTCATGTTAGTCCCTTTATAATTAAGGGTTGTATTTAACATAAATAATTGAGGTTGCTCGTTTTTGCTCAGTTATGATTGTAAGAAATATTGATGAAAGCTTAGTTTTGGTACTTTTGCAGGCTTTCGCAAGGTGAACTCCTTGCTCTACTTTTGCCTGGATTGTATTTTGTTTGTTGTACTGCTGTTTTCTTGCTGCTTGTCAATTCCCTCTGGCTGTTAAATTTGTTGGTTTGTAACTAGATTCTATGTGCATGGTTGATTATAAACTATTGGTGTTAAATTTCTTGACCTTTAGAAAAGCAGCTGGATTTGTTTGCTTGAATTGGAGGATAAGCTTTTGTTCATAGCTGGTGCGAAGATAGTAGTAAATGTAGCTCTTGAATTTGGTGTGAATGTAGTTGTAAATGTAGCTGGTATAGTTAAGCGCCCGATTGCTTCTTTTGCTTGAAGTCTACTTCAGTTGTAACATAAAAACTACTTTCACTTTCACTTTCTTCTCTTTTATTACACTTTCACTCACAATGGATTACACTCCACAAGGTGTAATAGTATGGGTCCACAATTAAATCAAATATTTATTTTAATAATGCATAACTCATATCCCATAAATAAATAAAGTAATTTTTAAAAATATGTAGGTGGAAGATACATGGGAATTGGATATTAAAAATTTGGTAGATTTTGGAAATTTGATGGATGACTGGAAGTGGATAAATTTAGGAGAAATGTGTAATTTTGCACATTTGTAGGAATACCAGAAAATGTGTAATTTGGAAAATTTTGGGGGTTTTGATTTTGTGAGGATGATGAATTTTCTATAGTTGGAGCATTTAACATATTTGTAAAACTACTAAATTTTTCATCCATAATCACAAAATATTGAAATTTTAAAAAATTGTGCACAAAGGTTAAGGAATATGAGTGAGAGAGTAAAAGAAATAATAGAGTAGAATGGTGGGATATGTAAAAAAAAAAGAGTATATTGTGTGTTTATATAGAAAATTAAGTCATGGCTGCTTGAAAAAATGAACGTTGCAAATGGACTCCACAATTGCAAAAAATGAACGTTAAACAGCTAGTTTGCTGAGTAAAAATTTTCCAATGACTAAATTTTTTAATGGGGTGGCCCACCTATTACACGCATCATTCTGATGATGCGAGTAATGGTGGCCGTGTAACCAACTTTGACATTACACCGCTTATTCCACGGGGTTAGAGATGCTCTAACAACAACAGCAGTAGCAGCCACCTAGTATAAGCTAAATGATATAGAAGAAGAGAGCGCCCTCACACAGAAGTTTTCAATTCTTCTATGCTTATTTACAAATAATGCAGAAGCAAAATCGAGTCTTTCGCATACTAACAATTTCTGAAAACAAAAAAATAGGGCAGAGCACTGAAAAACCAATTGAGTTCTGTTTGATCCATAGTCATTGTTGTTGTCCCAAAATCCAAACCCTGCCCTATAATCTACTCTGATTTTCTCGCCCACTCGCTCTTCTCTTAGGGATCTACAATTTCAATATATAAGGCCTATTTGGAAACTAGTTTTTTGGGCAAGTTTTTTACCTATAAGTTTTTTAACAACTTTTGCTACAGGGACTCAAAAAACTTTTCAAAGTTTTTTACCTACACACTTCAAAATACACAAAACACACACAAATTCCTCCACCATCCTAACCCAATACACAAAACACACATAAAAAAAATTCCCTTCCCTTTGGCTTCCTTCTTCCTCCACCATCCCAACCCGGTCCACCACCTCCGGCGCCATTTCCTTTTTTTTTTTTCCCTTTTTCCCTCTCCCTGCCATTCTCCCCCTTTACCCGATTTGACTACCTTCCTCTTTTTTTTTGTGTGTCCCTCGCAACCCTCCCCCTCCCGCGACCAGATCTAGTCCCGTGACTAGATCGCAAAAGTGGAGGGGAGGGGGGTTGCGATCTGGTCGCGCAACTAGATCGCAGCTAAGGGAGGGCGACAGGGCTGTTGAGGGTGACGGGAATGGGTGAGGGGAGGAGAAAAAGGGATGGCGGGCAGAAGGGGTTGGCGGGGCAGAGGGAGAAGAAGGGCGGAGAAGGGGTGATGGGCAGAGGAGACGGGAGAGGAAAAGGGGTGGCGGGTGGCGGGGAGAGTAGAGGAAAGGGGTGGCGGGGAAGGGAGAAGAGGAATGGCAGGGGAAGGGGAGAGGGAGGGTGACGGCAGAGAGAGGGGGAGGGGTAGGGGGTGTTGCGTTGCTGCGGGGAGGGGGGCTGGTAACGGGGAAGGGGGAGAGGGAAGGAAGAAGAAGAAGAAGAAGAAGAAGAAGAAGAAGAAGAGAGGAAAGAAAAAAAAAAAGAAAAAAAAAGTTTTTCCCCTTAAAAACTTCTACAAAATTTTTCACATTACAAAAATTTCTACAAAAAAAATTTTCACCTTACAAAATTTCTACACAAATTTTTTCAAAAACTTCTACAGTGTACTACAATAAAATTTTAGACAAACTCCCAAAAAACTCAGGTTCCAAACAGGCCCATAGTTAGGGCACCAAACCACATACTTGTAACCCTGTAGTACCATAGGCACATTTTTGGTTTTTGCACTTTTACGCCTAAACTTTGTTTGTTGACACTTTACCCCTGTTTGATGTTTTAAGGTAGAAGTGTCCAGTCCAATATTTTAGCATAAATAAAAGTGTCTCTTACATATTAATTAATTTTTTTATTACTTTTCTTTACCTTTTTTTTTCCTAATAATAAGGGGATGGAAATTAAGAAGTGAAGAGGAGCATGGGGATTTGTTCTATTTTGTTTTTTTTTTTCTTGTTCTCTTTTCTTTCCTGTGACCACCACCAGTAACTTCCATCTTTTACTATTATTAATTGTATAACATTTTTAATGTACTTGAATTTATTCTTTTTCACGCTTAATTTTTTGAGGTAATAATAACCAGAATACACACACACACACACACACACACACACACACACACACACACATATATATATATATAAGCCACACGGAAAACACACTTCGCCTAGTATTCAAATTACATAGATACAGAGCTTATAATTAATCATTCATTAACAGAATGACAAATAATAAGACCAAAATAAAAATAAAAAAAATTAGTGGCACTCTGTTATTTTTTTAGCGATACTATTCTTGAAACTTTTACTCATTTGAGAGGACTAAATGCTCGTACTTTTTTTTTAATTTTGATTACTATCTTACAAAAATTAGTAAGTCATGACTTAATTAAGAATAAGGGTACTTTTGTTAATTTCCCACAATCGAAAGGTTCACCGGAATTCTTCTAATAACGAAAAGAGAGGTCCATTGACATTTCCTAACCATACACATAGCAATAAAAATGATAAATAAAATTACTACTAGGTCTTTGTTTATTCGATATTTGCTTTTAAACATTAAGTAATTATGCATTCAAATTTGTTTCTATATTTGTTTAGGTGATTGTCATATTGTATATGCTTTTCAAGTGAATCTATTTTAAACATTTTTATATATACGGAAGATTCATTTGGGAGTATTTTTAAAGAATTAATTTTTTTTACACTGACAGTGTATACACTATTAGCATTGAATGAATGATAACTATATAAAATTGAAATTTAAAATTCAACTATTGCACACATGTCATGAATCGAACGGTGATAGTGTATACACTGTCAGTGTATACACATGTCATGAATCAAACTATTAGAGTGCATATGGTGAAAATTTTCCATTAATTGAGTGTGTTTCTGTTGAGAAATACAAAACAAGCAACTAATTGGATGTAGTTCTTGTAAACATCGAAAATTTATAGAAGTTGATTGTAACTTAAATATATAAAAAAAATAAATAAAAAAAAGAGTCAGACATCGGGGCTTGCTGTACATTGCAAGACATACTTTCAACTAAATCATAATTCAAGAACTCGCAAGCATCCAATTCATTCAAACTCCAAATTTTACTCTTATTTGATTTATTTACCAACTAAATTCATTATTGATATTTACTGCATTGAACAACTTCTATTTCTCTTATCATACGCACCTAAACAACCAGACGTTCAAGAATCAGCACATCTACAGCCACGTACGATTTCTCAGCGGGCAACTTTAGCGCTACCTCAGCAGCAAACAGTGACTAAACAAAAGACTGTTAATTACGCTAGTACATCCAAATCAAAAGTTTAAAGTAAGGAAACGTTCTGTCTTGAAGAATTTAGTACTTTCTCAAGTAATATTCATGAATCTAGTTGTATAAATTTGCCATAATTTTTACTTCAGATGAGTTGATGTTAACTCGTATTCAATTGGCAGCCTGTAGCCAACATCGAACCAAACCACTCGTTGCCGCTAAAGCAACAGCTGCTACAACTGTTGCACATCAAAACTTGAGGGAAAAGTTACGCTCCAACTGTTGTTGCAAAAAAAAAAAATTTGGATCAAGATAACAAATCCAAATCCAGCCCCTTTGATTATTCAAACCGGAATGCTTAATTTGTTGTCAATTGTTTGATGTAGAAAGATGATACGTGGAAAGCCTTTCATTTTGATGACTTAAATGTGGTTCTTCTTTTGATAGAAATCTAAACACAGAGATCTTTCTTGGCTATTATTTTGGTGTAAAATATGGTAGTGTTATTATGCTGGTTGTTACTTTGGCCATGTAAAACAAGGTAATATTGAGTCCTTTTGTATGGATCGAAAATGGATGTTTTGGTCGCTGTCCTTTTTATGGCAAGAACTCTAAGGTTAATGTGTACTGCTTCGAGTCCACAAGTTGGCCCAACTTTGTAGCCGAATCAAGGTTCAAAATACTTAATAGCTTATGGACTGGACAGAGACTTATATTCATGCCATTTCTTCTTCTCAAATTAGATGTAGGGTGGGTCTCGCAGTCTCCCGCTTATAAGGTTTGTGTATCCGGTCATAGTCAAAAATGTCCTTGCAAAATCTAGTGATAGTCAAAACTGTCCACCTCATCAATCGTGCGCAGTTTCTAAAGGTCACCCTCTCTCTAATATGACATTTAATTCTACAAACTTCAGAGGTTGTTCTCGTCAAACATGACACACAGCTTCTTCCATTCCACTCCTTTACGTTGTCAAAATCATAACATCATTTGGACCCCAACTCATCTTTCTGACATTTTCTAACAGAAGTAAGAATTTACGTAAAGACAACACAAGATTCGCTCTGACACGACTGTAATGCGAGATTTGCTCTGGGACCAGCAACGACGCGCGGGGGCAACAAAGTATGCATGGATTAGGGGTACATGGTGCACCACCAGTAGGTCATCTGGCTGCTGCTGCTCCTGGTCACTTTGCATCAGCAGTAATGCTTCCTCATGGACATCATCCCCCTTATGTTGCATATCCAATGGCACCGCCTCAGCCAATGCATCAATAGCAAAGTTCCTCGCATATTTGGTTTGTGGCTTCAGCAAAAGGAGTAATTCTACTGTTTCTGCATCACTTTTTAATGGACGGTGGAAATGCATATTTGGTCTTGTGAGCCATAATTTGTACGACACTGGCACAAGGAGATTGTGTTCGGCAAACTAATGCCCGCATTCCTTGTCTGGACATACTGGACTCAAAAACATTTATGTGGTGATCGTTTTTTTTATCTTAGCCATCTTTATTAAAGATTCTATTAAATCTAATCATTCTGCACTCCACGTCTTAAGCATGTTGCAATGTTTGATTCTTCAAGATAAAGAGAAAAGCAACTTGTAAACCAGAGACCAAAAAAGCAGGAAAGTAAAAAAAAGACCAGTGTCGTTCTCTTACTTCTCCAGTGCTTGCCCCTGGGTGGGTCTGGGATATTCTCTCTCCCTCTCTCTCTCTGGCTTTAAGTCAAACTTGAAATGGTCTCTCTCTCTCTCTCTCTCTCTTAAGGCATCATTTTCGCCATATAGAGAGCTTGAATTCAACTTTCAAATTGTCTCTCTCAGAACTTTCTTCCGAGTCTGCTACTTCCCTAATGCATGTGCACTTGCTCTAATCATGTTTAGAATGGTCACCGACACACTCCCCTTTCCTCTCAAACAGCTTTTAAATTTTTTCTCTTCGACATACTAGAGAAGTTTGTTAGTTGACTCGAGGATCCAGGTGCAGCAAAATCCTAAGACCTGAAATAAAACTTCCCAAACCCAAGAAAATGCACATCGACACCATGCTGGCCTATGCCCATTCGCATCTTCCAACAAGAAGCCAGAAACCTTCTACCCAAAAATCTAATGCAGCTTTTTCTTACACCTAATTCGTAAATTAGAGGGGAAAAAAGCCTCAAAATACTAATGTCCCACAGAAGAAAGATAAAGAAAATTAGTGGCATAATGAGCGATACCAGTTCTGCAATTCACGAAGATCTTTGACAACTGAGCTTTCATGCTCGATAGCTAGTAAACTTCAATAAATTACATTGTTACAACACTGACTTCTTTTGCTATCAAAATATTTGAGATGAATTATTTGAACATAAGCAGTCTGAATTTGCCTGCATTAGTAGAAAGGAATAGAAATCTGCCGATCTAATAAGCTACCAAATGGCATTGTCATAAAGGTTGATATGTGAGACAGATTAGAGCAAGTACGTATGTAGGAGCGAGATAGAGAGAGAGGTAAAACTCAACATAATTCGCATTACTAGGAATCCATTTCCACAAAACTGCACAACCCTAATTTAGGTACTGAAGAAGTTACAAAGACAGGTCAGACTAAGAAACACATGTACACTTGGCACCTATTTCACTTTAAATTGAAGCTGCTTGGACAGCACACGATAGAATAACCTCTTTCGCCCCCATCTCCACCAAACAGGCACCACTGCCTTTCGTCTCCTTTTTACCTGCTTCCCTGTGAAAAATGCCAAGGACAAGCCATTGAAATGACGGACCAAACATCCACTCAAAACACAAGATTGAATACCAGCAAGTCATTGTCTTAGATACACGAATCTGATTCACAACTAGACCTTGTTTCAAAATATATCCTTGCACCAATCTCTGTCATTTAATTATTTCACTGGAGAAAAGAACAGGTATTTTTTCATTAGCAGCATCTCTCTCCCTTTCTCAGTTTTTACTGTTGATCATATACTAAACGATTTTTTTTTTTTTTGGGTACAAATAGTTTAGCAGAATTAGACGTGTCATCTCTCTATTACTGCTTTTATGCACGTGCACCTTGGATCATTTGGTAGAAGTGTCTTTGTAGCAGGACCAATAGTACCACTATAACATGTAGAAGAGAACCAGGGGGACAACAGATACATTGATATTGATCAAAAAGAAGACTTCACCCTGTGAAGAGGACACATTGCAAGCCACTGAGATCCTAATTCCCTATTCCATGCCCGAATGCTCTAATTATCCACCTTCTCTTATATTGGTTTTAAATTACTTAACATTAGAACCAATGTATCCCAAAAGAAAAGTGCAAGAATACAACCACACATGAAAACAGATCTAAAACCGGAAGGCTGTTCCAAGATCTCAGGCAACAAACACACTAACCTGTGTCCTGAAAAGCATAAATTCCCCATCGTAACTGCAATTTGGAAAAGGTTGACTCTAGTGCAGGCCAATATTTTGTCTGAATTTTTAAAACTTCAAAAATGGTTCGCAACCCAGACTTGGAAGGAACAATATCATCCAAGTTGCACGCTGGACTTTCACCAAGCAAGACCTGCAACCAAGTTTGAAGAAACTAAAGACACTCAAAACAGGAAGCAAGTAACGTATTAGAAAATTTAAGAAAAATATCTGGGAAGAATATTTCCACAGCTGAAGCTGAAAGCTCAATGGTCAAACCATCTTGTTCACCACTATCAGACAAATGAGCTCGCATATAAAATTAAACAAATACAAGCACGAACTACATCTTTTTCTTGGTGTCATTAATAACCTAGATGATAATGATAAATTATTTGCCTGAAAACTGTACATTCAATGCTATTCCAGCATGATGTACCTAGGTGTTAATTTCTCCAACCTGACATGTATCTACAAAGACAACTCCAAACACCCAGTTAAAGTGTAGATGGATGATACCAAAAGTAGAATGTGGGATCATATCCAGCAGCAAAGTTAAAAGCATAACGATTAACGGAGTTGAACCAGTACCAACAATAAGATAATTTACCTTAATAACTGCAGTAGCAGAGGATGATATTGAACGAAGATTATAGCTGTAAAAGTTACAAGTGTTCAAGATCAATCATGACATTCAAATACGTGAAAAAAATGACATGAACCCATGAACGTCTAAAAACCAACCCGCCCTCGAGGATAACAAGTAACTTTCCACCAGAAAGAGCAGTCAGCATTTCTGTCATCTGTGCAAAGCCAGCAGGAGTCACCTAAGAAGATGAAACAATACAATCCAGTGAAATGATGAATCTTAGCTTACAGAGGCAATATCCTATCCTTTCTTGGATTCCTCGACTATAATTGCAGCATGTATTATAGTAGCATATGCAAAATCAAAAAGGCAATCAAGCACCAAGCTTTTGCACCACCACTCTCAATTAGAGTATTTGGCATAAAAATATTAAACATACATAAATTATGAATTCTTTCCTTTTCCAGAAATGGTAAAATAAAACTTATGTGGAAGGAGGATTTAGGGAAGTATCATAACATAGCAGGAATCTCCATTGAGCTTAGTATAAAGAAAGTGAGAGACAGAAGAACCTTCATCTTTTTGTCTCAATGAAAAAACTTTGCAGCAACATCATATGCCAAATTTCAGCAACTTTTAGCAGGTCAAACAACAAACAAAATTCCTGATTAAGATGAATGATTCTGAAGCCACCTATTTTTAGGAGAAATGAAACACAGGGGAAGATGGGAAAATGATTAACAAGTTTGAGCTGTCCCAAAAATAGGGGAGGCAACGTAGAGTAGTTTCAGCAAAAGAGTGAAGGTCTCCTATACAACTTGCCTTATTCAACAAAATTTGTCTACAGAGAAAAGCAACCAGTTCAACTAAACTTCAATATCTAAAATATGATACAAAGATCAAAGCTATCAGCTTGAAGCTAATGCACAGAAAGATGATCTCAATTGAAACGCTATCACTGTGAGACACTTTTTCATCTTATTTTAAACACCGCCAGTTTCTTATATTCTCAGAGCTTGACCGGCCAGCTTAAATGCGTGCTAATTTAGCATATAGGAGTATCCCTGCTATTTTGATGATTCTGAACAGATAAGATTTGGTAGAGAATGGACTAATAGCAAATTTTAATGTGGCCCACCAATCAGCAAATATCTATTGTTGCAGTAGCCAAAAAACATAATTGATTATGAAGGGTAAAACAAAACAGATAATTTTACCAAGAGAATATTTCTTACATCACAACATCCAAGGGGATCACCCCTTGCAGCATCAAATCCTGCAGAAATGATAGTAAAATCTGGGGCAAACTCAGAGGCTGCAATAAAGTGTATTTCAGGGAATATTAGACGATTTAAGGAAGTTAATAATGGCAAAAAAAATGAATAAAATGTACAACAAGATAAATGTGTGCAAACTGATAAGAAGAGGAAAACGTACAATTACATCCCAATTGCATAATGTGGCAACAATGAGCCAAACCAAAGAGAAGCCAAGGAAAGAAGTGGAGGCAAAAACAAGTTCAGAAAAACTTTGATTCACAATTCAACATAATCCTAATTGGCATTAGACACCCAAAACATGGTACAATATATTAACTTCTCTGGACATTTTACTTTTGTACGAGTGTGGTTAATGAAAATAACATATAAACAGATGCTAACTAAAGTGAAATGGTTCCTTGAACCCTTATCAAATCTAAAGAGAAGCTTACTGGAACAAATATCCACCTAATTTATGCTGTAATGGTAAGAACATAGAGACAACTGTCTCAGAAAAGCTGCTAGGCAGTATAATTTCAAGTTTTAATCATCTTGATCAAGAATTCCTAGTCCACTAACCAATTGATAAAAAATGCAAATAAAAACTTCTTAAGAGTTACATTACTATGCCATATACGGTCTATTTTAAGGTGAGAGACAAAGAATCAGGTTATCAACCTATAGGAATCACAATATGTTGAAATGCATAAATATAGTCTTTATCGCCAACTCCCCGGCGACTCCAAGGAATATTGACACAATATCCTTCTGCACCCATGGTACCAACCTACAAAAGAGGGTATTTATTTCATACAATTACTGGCAATTCAACAATCACTGCAAATGGCGAATGAGAGACAAAACCAAACACACAGGGAATCAAATACCTCATCAGCAGCTCCAGTGCCAGGATAGAACTTTCCACCCTCGTGTCTATGCAGGGACACATACAAAACCTACATAGAGAGTAAAAGCCTTAGGACCTCAAACATCCATCAAATAAGAAACGAGTAAGCTTCCCTTTTAGGCCTCAAACCCATGAAAACCAATTATCAAAACCCAATAAAATAAGGCAACAAATACAAAATGGAGTAAGATGCCAGATGGAGTCCATAAATAATAATTTTGAAACTTTATCTGGCCTCAACATGAAGCATAAAAAAGTGTAGAATCTCGTGTAATCCAAGGAGGACTGACCGATTTGCTCTGATCAAATATCTCTTGAGTGCCATTTCCATGATGTACATCCTGTGTGATACAAAAGAGAATGAGGGTTCAGTAAATCATAGCAATTGTATTTCCAATTTATGACAGAACTGCAGTAATGACCATTCAAGGCTTATTAATAGTTCAACAGTGCAGTATGAATTCAAATACAACTGCCCTTACCCAGTCAACAATTAAGACCTTCTTAGCTCCTGCAGCTTGGGCTGCTGATGCAGCAATTGCTGCATTATTGTGAAGGCAGAACCCCATTGCCTGTTTCACACCAGCATGATGACCAGGAGGCCGAACCTGTTATCATGAGAGAGATTGAGAGAGAGAGAGAGAGAGTGTGTGTGTGTGTGTGCTCATAATATTTTCCTGTCAGATTTGTTAAGTTCGTAAAACATTCCCAATAAATGCTAGATGTCCTTACCAGAGCAAAACCATTTTTTGCACGCCCTGAGAATATAGTAGAAGCCAGATCAGCACATAAACCTGCTGCTAGCCTGGCAGCACGAGCTGAATGTTCGTTTGCATATGTATCAGGAGTGAAGTAACTGCAAGGTCCAACCCAGTAAAAGAAAGTGAAAATGCAACACCTTCATAAACCCACTCAGGCTTAATATAGACGTGAACCAGCCCATGGTTGAATGCATACAAGAAAGAAGAGAGAAGTACATCAGGGAAAGAAGAGAAGAACTTCAAAAAAAAAATCAACAAACCTAGCAAGCATACGGCTTGTGAGCTCCACAGCCTCAATGTTCTCTGGAGAGTGGATCTAAAATCTCCAAAAGGGACAAAATTAGCAACTATAATACCGTTAAAGAAAATTTTAAAAAAATTAAATGAAAAAAGTTATTATTTCCCTCGCTTTTAATGTTCAAGATTATGCAACTACAGACACAGGCAACTGCTGTTATCAGAATGCCAGTTCATAGGTAACCTTCCACTAAGATTTTAACCAAAGTTCATGGATTGGCCATGACCATCAAATTCCAAATATTTGGCTTGATTCTTCCATGGGCCAAAAAAGAAAAAAAGGGGGGTAAATTCCACATACACCCCCTGTAGTTAAGCGATTTTTAAGATACACTCCTTGTGGTTTAAAAATGTCCACTTACACCCCTTGTGCTTTGGATTTAAGTGGAAAACAAAATGAAATGGACTCTACTAGTTAAAACTTAACCATACACAATCCTATATTGCAAATGATTACTTGTTTCTAGTAATATCAAACCTCAGTAAGATTTTTCTTTTGAAAATGCACCAAGTGAACATTTCCAATAGTGATAATTTAAAGTTTTTTATAGATTGCAAACGTTGATTTGGAGGTATTTGTTGAAAAAAAATATTATTAAGTCCTCACATAATCAGAATCAAGTAACCGGTTGCACTATTGGAGTGCGTATGTGAAATTTCCGTTAGTCAACTCCATTTCTATAAGTTTTCACCTAAATTCAAAGCACAAGGGTTGTAATTGCACATTTTTGAACCACAAGGGGTGTATCTTATAAAGCTTAACCACAGGGGATGTATGAGGAATTTCCCCCAAAGAAAAACCCATGTAATAGCAAAAATGACACAGGGAGTTTTGTCTAAATGTATTACCATTAGAAGTTCCTCTCGTGTAATCTCTCTGGCTAAAATTGGATAACATCTTCCAGGAAATATACCTAAAATAATGGAACTTTATTGAGAGAACTAACATGAATTGTAAAATTCAGTACTCCAAATCAGTGAAGATTTGAGCAAATTCCACATTTTCAACAATAAAACATTCAACAATTTGTATTACGAAATTTATGAACCTGCAGTATCAAGGCTGGCAGCAATAGCCCGAAGACGATCTGGTCTTTCTGGATGCGGATGAGACTTCATTTCAACCTTTCAAATAAAGAAAGAAAGAAACAAACATAAATGTCAGACACCGCAAAAAGAGCATACAGTTGGGAGAGAAACTTTACGTCACATCCACTGACATGATCCTTAGACTGGAGAATAAACAAGTTCTTGAAGGTTATACAAGGTAAGAGGAAAAGGAATGAAAAGGCATAAAGTTATTTTTCAAATTTAAAAAAAAAAGCATAAATATCAAAATGATTGCAAGGTAATTGAACTGTACTTCTGCATGCAGCAGCATCCTCTCATCAAATCCTACTACAGTGGAGTTGTTTGGAGCAACATTCTGTGAACGTGATCCTATATTGACAAGAAATTTGTGAAATTAATGTAACTCTTATGCTAAAACAAGACAATCATCAAATCCTATTAGCAAAGTAGGAATGCTATTGCAAATATTAGTATATGTAGTGAGATAACAAAAACAAGGTCATAAAACCCATATTTAACTCACAAGAACACAAATTATCAAGACAAGGTAATAGAAAATCCTAAACTACTCAGGAGGTTAAGGATAGAAATAAACATCAAGCACAAGATCCAGAGAATAACCTTTGGAACTTTCAATTAATTCTGATCCATTTGGATCAAGACTTTGCTCAGGCAAAAACGGAGAGGCATGAAACCCATGCCTAAGAATTCCAGATTCTCTATGTTCTCCACATACCTGCACAGAAAATGCCACGTCGAATCAAAAGCAGAAGCTACTTTGAACCCAAACTTGAGAAAACATTAACACATATACATTTCTCAAAGAAATAGAAATGGGAATAAGGATGAAAACATGTTTAACAATGTTAGCAACTGAAGCATACATCACAGTGTACGACATCATCAAAGTTAACCATTGTACAGTTGACACAAAACCATTTTAAAACTTCGATGTTCTTCTCCAACGGATCCCAGTCACTATCATCATCATCATCGTCAAAATTATACTCTTTATTATAAATGTCTTCCAAAGTCATATCATTCTGCCTTTTTCCAGTTTTCTGCAGTAGATCACATAAAGAAAAAATTATCAGAAAAACCAGATGAGTTGATTAAGCAAGCAACGAGAACATAAATCGACTTTGAAGAGAACTTGTGAAGGTAGAGTCCCACTGTTTCACATACAGGTATTACATCTAGATGGGAGTTGGAATTGGAAGTAGCTGCTGAATCTCTTGTAGTGACTTCCGAGATGTCCACAGATTCTTCATCTGTATGGGTACGATTAGCACCAAATCCCAAAGAACTAACCTCTCCTAAACTTCCATTCAGGGGTTGACATAGAGCCTTTTCGCTTTGTTTGTGAAGATTGTTCTCAGCTTCTCCATTTGTTAGATGATGATTAATTTGCAGAGTATCCGAGACCATCTTGTGTTCAGAGTTTATATGGCACTTATCCACCAATAACATTTCTTCACGAGAAGATAGCCATCAGTTAGAGAGATCCAAAAAGCTAAATAAAAAGGCACATAACTAAAAACAATACAAATAAAATGAAGATTGATAAGGGGAAGAGGAAACATCCATATGATCCAATTGAAGCAACCAACTATTGCATAGACAAAACAAAAACAAGTTTCTTCTTTTTTTTTCTCCTACGAAACACCCAGATAATACAGAACAAGCCATGTCGAGTAGAGTCCAGAACAACGTTCCCTCAGTGCTGGGGCTTAGAAAGGTCTAAATTCACATAGCCATAATGTCGACAAAAGTGTTTCCTGTCTACATTCCCATGAATCCAAAATCCCCATTAAACACCTTTCTGCTCAAGTAAACGACATTGATAACAAGTTCCACAAAGAAAATTAGTCAACATAAAAAAGCTCTTGAAACCGTACAAGTTGAACCAAATAGAAAGAAATTAACCCCAATTGCACACATTTCAACACTGTAAAAGTTGAAGTTTTCTGGGGAACAATCAACCAAATTTAACCAAAAAAACTGACATCAAAGAGAAAAAACCACCAGTATGTGTACATCATCAAATGTGAAGGATATCAAGATAGAAGTTCTACAGTAATTAAATACTAAAATTCAACCCAACTCAACTGAATTAAAGCCAATATTTCACAATTTCCTGGCGTCAACTCAACGAATCCTTTAGCTGTATGTAATACTTTTGCAACCACACACCCATAAACAGGCTGTTTAGAGTAAAATCACACAGACTAAAAGCAATAATAAAAGACAAGAAGAAGTACACCAACAGAAACAAGGGAAACCAGGACGAAAAAGGATGTCTTTGCAGTTAATAGTATAGTAAAATTTTAGAATATGAAGTTCATTTTCCCAATAATTTCAAAATGCTGTTCTTAGATGACTATTTCTACGCCTGCAAATCTTCAATTTGAAACTGTGGTCCTATCTTGTTGATGACAACAACAATTACAATGTGAATTATCAACCAGTATGGGGTGACCATTGCAATGTGATTGATCTCCGTCTGGTCCTGGTCTACAAAGAACCAGGATAAACTTAGAGGAAAAAGTTGGTCTTTGCATTTTACAGCATATGCTATTGGACAAAGAACAAGTCACAAGTTATCATATTCAGAACCTAGACAATAAAGCCTACATGTCCAAAAATCTACTTCATCAAATCCATGAATATACATTGTCCAGAAAAGATCTGTTCTTAACCTTGATTGGGAAGATAAAATCACTGCATCGGAAAGATATTCTATGCTCAACCAAAAGGAGTACTATTTCAAAACTAAGCTTGTGTACATTTCTCCTCCTTGCAATGTGAACTTTTAATCCTTATACCAATTTTACTCCATTGTTTTTATAGATTTACTAGCAATTTTTAAGGCATAAAAATCGAACCTTTAAAAATTAAAAGCTAGATACTTTGACAATCTCAATCCCACTCCTAAAGTAGCACCAATAACCAAAGAAAAAAACCGAAATAGACCACAATAACAATCCAAATATCCAATATAATACCTAAAAATAACGTCCCGACTATGTGAGAAAAAATGCAGATATATATACAAATATGTACGAACAGTAAAAAGAAATAAGTAAAAAAATTAAATTTTAAAGGCAAAGAAAAGTTACCTCAGATAGCGAACTGCATGGTCTTGATGGAAGGCAGAGAGCTGAATGAGCTTCTTTAAGTTCTCCTGTCAATGTTAAAATCGCGTCGGCCGGAAGGAGAAGAGCCACGGCGGTGGATGGTGGTCGGGGGGCCGAGCGATGGCCTTGGATTGCAGCGATAGAGGTCGGGTGTGAGAGGTTTTAGGGCTCCTGGGCTCGGGCTACGGGAAAGCCTCATAAAAATGGTAAAAAAAGAATATTAACTAACTAAATTAACTTTCGGAAAAAAATTACTAACTCTTTTGGAGAATGGACACGCATACTTACTATGTACATTTTTTTTTTACAAATAATTTACTGTGTACTTTATCTTACTTAAAATGTTTAGAATGTTTGGCTTTATCTTACTTTATCACATGATTAGAATGTTTGGCTTTATGGCAAGCCTCTAAAATAAGAACAAAAAAATGAAAAATAAATAGAATTTGTGTTCGTGAAAGACTTGTTCAAAACCTTAAACGAGTCAAGTTCAAATGAATTTTTTTGTTCGATTAATAATTGAACAAACACTAGCATGTTCGCGAGTTTTAACGAACGTTTGCGAAATGGACATAATTATTATTTGACAAATTTTAGAGTTAATTTTATGGCTAGACTTTTATATTTGGAGGGTTTTATTTGTTATTTTTATGTTAATGTTAGTTATATAATTAATGAATAATAGAATTTAGTCACTTAGTACTTTAATTATTTTTTAGAATGATTAATGATTTGTATGGCATATTCAAGGCTTAAAATAATTTGGATTCGAGTATTTCGAGCATGTTTGCGAATGGCTCGTTTATGTTAAACGAGTCGAACACAAACTCGAATTCAAACATGAATTTTGCTTAGCGAACCGAACACGAATACAGGTTTGGAATTCGAAAATTAACGAACGAACACGAAACAGAGCTCAAACATAAGATACTCGATTTGATTCGATTCGTTTACAACTCTAGTTACAATTAAGTGACAGGTATATTCGATTCGATTTTGCTTAACGAATGGAACAGAGCTCAAACATGAGATACTCGATTCGATTCGATTCGTTTACAGCTCTAGTTACAATTAAGTGACAAGTATATGGTGGTAAGCAAAGGTTGAACCCTTAAGCTTTCACCCCACCAAGGCTTTAGACCAACAGCCTAACAGGCTGTTAGCCCAGTGTCTAATGTACTCTCAACAGCCTAACAGGCTGTTAGCCCAGTGTCTAATGTATTTTTTTTTTTTTTTTTTGTCGATACAGGGGTATCCGGATCAATTCTTACGGGACCCGATTAATGGATCAATCCTTACGGGACCCGATTAATTCCTTGCGGCCTGGGTTCGGCGCCCCAATCCGATCCAAATACATTAAGTGCGCGAAGGAACCCAGCGGAGCAAAGACTCAAACTCGAGACCTATTAGTCACCTATGGGAGGTGCTACCGCTGGACCATTCACGCGGAGCAGTGTCTAATGTACTTGTGTTTGTAAAATTGCAACATATACGGCCCATAAAATGACACTAGGATGGCTAGCACGATTGAACTGAATAGAATTAAAGACTAGAGAAGTAAACCCGTCAAGATTTTTTGTGCTTGAGATTTAAATCAGCTGTTCATATTGTTCAAATAGGCTATTAAAAGCAAAATAAAATTAATAGCATGCAACTAAAGACTGATGAGCGAGTAAATTTTTTGAGTCATTTCATTTTGGATCTCTCAAATAACACAAAAAATGTTTGTGTTTTATTCTGAAAGCCATTCACTGCTAATTTAAGATTCCTTTACATTGAGAATTTCATTGATCAGCAACGACGGTGCATTCAAAGGAATGTACTCGTTCCAATTACATCAGCAGCTAGCATTAGTGTTGTTACACAATATGTTCCCAACAAAATCATCAGCAAGCAAGGAACACATCCACCGAAATCCCAATTTTGCCTAGTTAAAGGTATCCTTCTCCAGTTTGCAACTACGTCCTTCCAACAGGCAAGAACAGCAGAAACAGGAATGTGCTGAAATATTACTTTGGCTCGGTATGGATTAAGTGTTTTTAGCGTATTTTAATATTCTAGTTCATTGTTTCCATTTTCAATCTTAGAAACCATTCCAAAATTAATTTGTTCCATAAACAAGTAAGGTTTAATAGAACAAACTCGATTTACGAGGGAAGGGGGGGAGAATCAGGCATTCATCTTCTGCAGATGAAACAAGAATTGATGGCATAATGAGATTAACTATTACTTCACTAATAATGAGCATCAGGTACTGAAAGGATCGTGAGTCGAAAAGAATTGTGAACATTAAAAAAAATAAATAAATCAATTCTTGTTGGATTGTCAGATGAATAAAAATCAAGAAAAATTCAAAATAGCACCGGAAATGGAGGAGCGGAGTTGCAAGCAGCCACTCCAAGTAATCCTGCCAGAAGAGAAGCAACACAATACATCTTCCCATTATGATAAGCCTACTTCTTTGCTCTTTGAGATACTCTCCTACAACTTTACATCGACATCTTTTCTTACAAGAACTTCCATTGACTGAAGCACTGTTCATCTTCAGATACTTTTCACCCGCAAAGTTCTTCCTCTAGGCACTGTATATAAATATAATAGAGCAATTCTGCACTTTATAATTGAAATTCTAAAGAAGAAAAGATGGAGTGCGTCAATCTACAATTGAACATCAAGGAAGATCACAATGCCCCTCTTATAGAGGATAAATTCACTTTGGGCCCAACATCCACTCGTTTACTAGACCCACATTTTTTTTTGGGTTAATTACATTTACCTCTCCTGAGGTTTGATCATATTACCAATCAATCCCTATAATTTGTCTAAATAATGGTCTCACCCTTTGAATGATCAAACATTTAACAAAAACTCCCTTAATGCCGAAAATGCCCTTATTGAGGCCATGTTACATTAAAAAAAGAACATATTTTTATTTTATTAACCATGAAGCAATCCAAAAAAATAGGAAAAAATTTTTGCTTATTATTTTATAAAAACCATATCTTTGCTTCCATAAATAGTTTTGAATCAATAATTATTTTAAATCTTAAAAATGAATATTAAAATTAGATAAATTGAAAGAAAAATAAAAAAAGAAGAAATTATTTTAATTCCTGAAGTATGGTTCAAATTGAGGAAAACATGCCTTGAACCACAAATTCGAACCATACTTGAGGATTTAAAATAATCACTTCTTTTTTATTTTTCTTTCAATTTATCTAATTTTTAATATTCATTTTTAAGATTTAAGATAATTATTGATTCAAAACTATTTATGAAAACAAAGATATGATTTTTATAAAATAATAAGCAAAAACTTTTTGATGATTTTTTTGGATTACTTGAAGGTTAATAAATAAAAATATGTTCCTTTTTTAATGCAATATGGTCTCAAAAAGGGCATTTCGGCATTAAAGGGGTTTTTGTTAAATGTTTGATCATTCAAAGGGTGCGACAGTTATTTGAACAAATTACAGGGATTGATTGATAATATGGTCAAACCTTAGAGGAGGAAAATGTAATTAACCTTTTTTTTTTTTCAAGTTCTTCCCCCTTCTTCATTGATTGAAAGTCGTAAAGCTGATCCTGTATAGACTAATAATACATAGATTCAATCTGCCTGACCAAATTTACACACACAAGAACTGAACATTTTATGAAACAACTTGGTAAACAAAGCGGCAAGAGTTACTCTGAAACAACTGAACAAGTGACTTGCCCTCAAAAGCCCACCTACAATTTTCCTTTTGAATTTTATTATTTGCAATTTTTAACTCTGGGAAAGGTACTTACAACTGTATGCTGATGCGTAAATTGAGCTAGGCATCTCAAATGCTTAATTACTGATCCAATCACTCACCAATTACGAAGCTTAAACATTCTTCACGGCAGTGCTAAATTTTCACTTTTTACCAGCTACATGATGGAAATACAGGTCCCATGCTGAGTCTGCACTTCCCTACATGCAATTATCCGGGAATACCAAAAGCGTACGGCCCCAAAGGATCGAAAAGCGCATGATTATTGCAAGACAATACATGGTCCCTGTCTTTAATATGGCAGACAATCTTCCTTCATTATGCGCTTATACAACTGCCCGTTTATTTCACGCCATGGTTCATGAGTGAACATTTTTTCTACGAACCTTTCCCTGTCTACGAACCTAAACATTTCCTCCTCCTATCAAACTTCAAGCCATGGTTCATGAGTGAACATTTTTTAATGGATGAAAGGCAAATTGAAATGCTCAGTTCCAAGGAGACAAAACACAATAAACTCGGAGCGGTTGCATCTTTTCTTTTTCCCTCTTGCCAGAAAAAGGAATTGTGTCAGTTTACCTTGGCTGCTAACTAAAAGTTGAGCTGAGCACCAAATTTCACAAAACTAGAATTCCTCTCAGCATGCACTGTTTCAGCATGGGGCTTGTACGTGCAACCATAAAATTTGTGGCCTCATACAACAGGTTCATGATCAGGAGGACAAGATTCAAGCATGTAAAAGTCAGCTCCTCCACATTCACTTTTCGCAGCTGCAGCATGTAGAGGGGGATAACAGAAGTGAAATTATAAGGTTTGTAAAACCTTGTAGAATAAGCAATTACAACTAAGGAGAGGTTTGAAATATTCCAGATAGTAGCCAAGGATTTTAGAACTGATAAAAAAATAAAGGTGCAAGCAATTACAACTAAAAAGAGCTTTGAAATATTTCAGATCATAGCCAAGGATTTTAGAACTGATAAAAAAAAATGTGTGATTTTGAACTTATTTGTAAACTGATCAAAGTTTAGCATTCAGATTGTGCACGTACTGTATTTTTTTTTAAGCTGGCAAACGGAAAAGATAGTGAGAAGACTATTTAACATAAGCAAAAATACCACAGCTTAATTCAAGTTAGAATAAGCACCATAGCTGTTAATAAAGCAAAGTGCATATCTAACCAAAAAGAATGAAAACTCTACAGCATTTCCACCTTGTACAGATTCAGAAGATGGCCTATATTTGCGCTCAAAATCTAAATAAAGTTTAGCCCTCAACTTTCCAAATGACAGTTAAGATTATTTTATCCCGAAATACTTTAAGAACTAAACACATTTTCTTTCCTCTTCATAGTATATACTGAAAAACTACTGATAGATGGTCAAACAGATATATACATCTCATGGTTTTGATAAACAACTTTCAATTCAGGAAAATTCAGCTGATAAGGAGTTGAGCCATCGTGGTACATGATAAGGATTTTACCTTTTTACTGATGAAGTAGAGGAAAGACATAGGGCAGAGGTGAAGAAATGGAGCCAAACCAATAATGTCAATGAAAGATTAACTGTCTCCACATATCAAGAAGAAATTACCATAGATCAAGACCCAAAAGAAATTGCTGAGAGCAGAGTTGCTTTTAACTCCTCAATATCCTTGAGCATTTTGTCATTCTCAAAGTTTCTAGCCTGAATCTCAACTTGTAAAGCTGCATCTCACCACAAATTGCAACACAAGAATAAGTGTGAGGTGACGAACAAGCCTAAACAGCACCAATGATAGTTACAGAATTTATAGAAGATTCACCAGCTTCATTGTGGAAGCAGAATTTGGCAATTAACAAGTTCAAAGAAGGCCATATCAGGCAAGGGTTTGTAAACCTTACTTCCAGCTTATTGTGTTTAAGAAAAACTATCAACAGATTAAAAAAAGAAAGAAAAGGAATAAAAACGTGTAGCACAAAAAGAAAGAAAGAAAAAACTAGCATTACCAGATATAGAACCCTGAAGATCTTCAACTATATCTTCCATGAATGCCATCATTGAGTTTTTCAGAGCATTATTCTTCTTATTCAAATCATCAATTTCATTTTCTAGCACTTGTTTCTCCTCCAGCAATACCGAAGCTCTATCATTTTCTCGCTTGCTGATTTCTTCCTGAAAATCTAGGCATACAACCATGAATTGTTCCCTGTACACAAACAGAAAAAGTCTTGACAGGGCAGTCCGCAACTTGGTGTTAGAAGTATAGACCATTAGAACTGCAGCAAGCAAACAAAATTGCACTTTGACAGACAACGGAATTCTACATAGGATTCAAATAGCCATTTCACACAACTTGACAACCCATAGAAATCTAAACAGTGAATCCCATACCTGCTATCAGAAAAATGATTTCCTACAGAAAACGGTATAAGGGGGCAAAAGTAAAAAGAAGTTTGGACTTGTTTTTGGCAACATAGCTATACAAAATCAGGATATGCGACTATTTTGAAAGTTCCAGATTAGTTAAAAAAAACACAGTAAAGCAAACAAAGAACCTAATTTCTGATGTACGCCAACTTCTACTTGTTTTCCAGGCAGACACTTTCAGAGTATTACCGCTTGCTGTTCATTCTTCTCTTTATCTCGTTTTTCTTCATTCTGAGACAGCATATCTCATTTTCCAATACTTTCACTGAGCTTGTCGAATCATCTGGGAAACACAACACGGATGAAACAGTGCATCATTCTCCTAAAAACTATAGGTGTCAAAAAAAGAATTTTTTCCCAATTATCTGTAATTTTGGAGTTAATTCGGGCAATATAAGTCTACTATTTGAACAGAAAATTAAGCAAAATACCTGAATTTAATGTTTCCATATGCCGAAAAATAATTAATATAAGCTACTCTACTCTACTGATTTTTTTTTTTTTGGTTAAGTAGTTTGCACCTGTGACAATCTTCAGGCCGTGGATTTCGAGCTGTAACATGTACGCCGTTCTCATCAATTCGAGCTCTCGAGCAATTAAAGCGGTCTCGATTTCTCCGCACTTGACGATCTCCGATTCGATGTCTCTGGTGATCTGAATATTCTTCTCGATTTCTTCGTTCACCTAAAATTTGAAGACCAAATTAGAACAAATAATAATAAATACTAAATAACTTGTGGACATACATACATGCATGCATGTATAATTGGCGTACATGATCGAGCATGTCCTTGAGAGAGGAGATCTGACAGAGAATCGCCCCTGAATCCTCCATTGCTCTCTTCCCGCGCTTTTTTTCGTGTTTTCACTTCTTAAATGTGCCTAACACACAATTATATATTATTCGATTCGATTCGGGCGGGTAATATATAGAAATCATTTTCTGTTTGAATATTCGAATTAGTACATATTTTCTCTCACAGTTCTTGTCTATTAGCCATCGTCGGTTGTGTGGCTTGGTAGGTTAGGACTTGGGAGTTTGCTCAATTGATCTACCTAAGTTGAAGTCCAAATTTGAGGAACCGTTTGGATCGAAGGGAAAGATACTACAGTAATTTTAAAAAAAAAAAAAAGAAGAAGAACGGGAATGATATAATGCAAGTTTGGATAAGAGTTTATTTGAATAATTTATTTGAAATAATTAATGTAGCATTTTTTGTGATGTGATGTATGTGAGATAAAAAGGTGATTAAAATTTGTAAAGTAAATTTTTTTATTTGAAATCAGGCCAATCGAAACAAACGGCTTTAATGTGTCTAATGATGCCAAAAAAAAAAAAAAAGAATCAACTTGTAAATGTTGTGGTTTAGATAAAATAGACTATTTGATTAATTTATTCCACGTCTTTTGTATCAATGTCTTTAATGTGTCCAATGATGCAAAAAAAAAAAGAAAAAAAAGAATGAACTTGTAAATGTTATGGTTTAGATAAAATAGACTAATTGATTATTTAATTGTCAAAATACGTGCATGTTGCGATCTAAAGAAAAAAGTACACTCAAACACGTTTGATTGTCAATTTACACTTTGAATTGCAGTAAATGGAAAAGCATAATTATCAATCAAGAAATGATAATGTTATTGTTATTTTGGTAGCTTAAAGTTTTGGGGGTTAAATAAATTAATAAAATGTTAATCTTTTTTTCCCAAATAAATTTTTTTTTTTTTTTTTTGTTGTAAAATATACTAGTGAAAGCTTATGGTGAATACATATAATGCAACAATGACAAGGATGCAGGGGAAAAGATCTAGAAAGAAGATGTTAGAAAACAAAGATGAAAAACGGATATCTTATGTGCATCGACCTTCCATTTCGAAGGAAGGATTTATGCACTAGTATATTTAATACTACAAAGTTGCTCTTTTACATTTGACTGGTGATTACCATAGTGTTGTGTTTTCTTTGAAACTGTTGATTAAAGGATTAAAATAGTCAAAGATTCATTAGGTGAACTACCCTTTTGTGATCTTTAAAACTATTGAAACTTTTTTTTTTTTTTTTGATCATCATGTACACAAACTTAATGCATACTTTTTTTTAAATTTTGTTTTTTTCTAAATGTGGAGAGAAAAGATGAGAGCCCAAAACTTTTAAATTCGAAATGCTCAATTTTAGCCACTAGACCGACCAAGTACTCTAGACAAACTTAACATACCTTAGTATGTACTAATTTCTTGGAAAAGAAATATATTAATTGCACCAATTGTACTAAAAGACAAACTTAACATACCTTAGTATGTACTACCTTAGTTATTCTGGGTTTAAGGTCTTCAACCGCACCTCCTGTCATCAATTAGTTGGATGGTGTTGGTTTGTGAGTCCCCCTTAGACTGACTTTAGAGTCCGATTTGACGATGACTCCTGAGTGTTTTTAACCTAATTGTGTGTGTTACTTCTTCTGTCTATGGAAAAATAAAAACATCCATTGCTGTCTATCATCATAAAACACATTAGTATACGGTTAGTTAACCAAAAATTGAGGCTCCCTCCTGCACTAGTGAAAAATTGTTGGAATGCTTCTGTACATTTGGAAACTAAACATGCAAAAGAGAAAATTTACAATCCTAAGATCCAAGTAGATACACAAATGAGCAAAAAATTAGATTGAGTTAGCATTCAACGGAAGAAAGCAAATCTTATTTCTTCAGATGCAAAAGATTAAGCCAAAAAAATACCACCAAAAGTTAAAATTTTGAAATGGTGGAGCTCTAATAAACATGCAACCACCATTGGCATCATGCTGGTGTGTTGAAAGGCACAATTTCTCATCCCTCTAATACCTAAAAACTGCACTTAAGCATAGGATACAAAGACATGAGATGAAAAGGGAGCCAAAAGCTTGCTACCAAATCACTGAAAAGACATGAGATGATATTGAACAACAAGGATGGAGAATGGTCACCATATCTTTCCTTCGCCAAAGAAATACTCACTCTCTATTCTCCTTAACATGTGTATTGCCATTAACTAATCAAACAGGTCCCCCAGACCAAGAAAGAAAGAACATTTTATATAAGAATGCCATCATCCGTAAGTTAGCGTACTGCAACTCCAAGAGCCATAACCAAATATTACAGCTTTATGAGCAAAAGAAAATTTGTTTCTGCACTGGAAGCAACTACCTTGACACTTGGGAGATAAACGAGCAGATAGAAAATGGAGGATACCTTGACAACAAATCACATTTTACTCGCTTCAATTCCTTGTCAAATCCTGGGCTCGTCAGATGCAATGTTCACAGTTCACCAACTTCTTCAGTCAAACAGAATGGACGGAATAACAGAAGTTTTTAATGCTTTAAGAACATAAATGCAGCATTAAATAGATATTGATTGGGCCTCATTTGAAGCGTTTCGTTTTTTTTGAGCAGGCAGCCTCATCTTTCTCTGGCTTTTCAATTTCCTTCAAGTGCAACATTTCTGAAACCGAAGAGAACCCACTGGCCTTTGCGGTGGGAAGAAGCACCCCAGTAGGCCTGCAACCTCACTGCTTCCTAAAAATGCAACTTCCCATCCAACGACCCCCCTCTTCAAAAAAAAAAAGAAAAGAAAACTCCTTTTGTTCTTCTTTTCTGCACAATTTGGACTTGGAATTCGTTGTTATCTACTAAACCCCAGAAAATTTTGTTACTGATGAGGAAACCTCTCCGTAGAAGGACTACCATGAATGCATCTATGCCATTTTGATCACTTGTTGCGAAGTTTGTTGTGCTACAATGCATATTATATCAAAGACAAAGAGTAATACTTTAAGGCTATTACGGTCCGCTTTCAAAGAATGAAATATTTTCTCCTCAAAGTAATGGGATTTAACAACAAAGGGGAAAGCTGGAATAAAACATGTTTTAAACCAAATTCACGTTTGATTTCTAAGCCACAGTAATACGTAGCACTGATGATCTCGATTATACCTATGCCATTAAATGAGCTTTTTTTTTTTTAGTTCTTTTCAAAGAAGCTAAATTCTAACACCCTGCAATAGACTGGTACTGATCTAACCTGGCTATGTTAAACTCATCACGATGAACATAACTTAGGAGTGTATCAATCTAGGTATAACTTGTATGTTCAGTGTACTTGGGTAAAGAAGAATTATTGGGCGGATTCAACAATCATAAAGATATTATCAATAGCTGTCTAGAAAAAAGGATAAATGAGTAGAACTGGTAAGAGTCTAGTTTTTCAGTATAAACCACTCGCTCTGCCTTCATCTTTCTTTTCCACACAATCCTTTAAAACATTTCTTCATCAGTTCCCAAATATTGAAGCCCCCTCGTATTTGCATTGCTGTTGGGGATATATCATATATGAGCTTTACTATAGTGCTGCTGCTGCTAGGGAAATGACGAGACCAGCTTGAATTGGAGGCTGCATTCGTCAAAATCCCTTTTTTCTGTATTAAAATTAAGCAAAGTTTTAACTCGAAAAAGAAACAAAAATCATCCCACTGGAGCCAGTTGAAAAAGTTGAAGTTGCCAGGGTGCACATTTGAACATGAACATGCAGCTTCAACCTTCCCCTAAACGGTAAAGGGGGTATGAATCATATGAATAATGATCTTCAGATTAATGATCCTCTGTGAATTCAAGAGACACTTGACCATTTAATCAATAAATGACACTGCTATTTGAAACGTGATTGAAGACTAATTAATTCATTTTTATCAGCAAACTAAGATCCCAAGCAAGTCATTGCTATGAGCTTCGTAATGAGAACTTGTTCATGAAATTAGCAATAAATATCCTCTCAAGTAGAAGCAGATATTAAGCCCTAAACACAAAGCCATGTAATAAAATTTCAGATGGACTACAGGCCAACTTTCGTCTAAAACAAGCAGTTTAAAAAGAACACGCAAGTAACATAACCTTTTAATTCCACCACTAAAGCAACATAGAAACAGAAACATTGAATCAAGAAGTACTCGTTTCTTCGGCAAAAGGAGCAACTGTGTTCAAAAATACCATCAAGATATGAACTTGATGTACATATAACTGTGGCCGCCCAGGCTTACAAATAGCATCAAGGTCTACACCAGACAAGGGTAAAATTGCGAGTGAGGGTTGCTTTCAAAACATCAACCAAGTTTCAGATAAAAAGAAATCACAATCTACAACTGACCAGCTACAGAGCAATCATTTCTAGAAAGAAGGCAAAAATGTCTTTCTACAATGAGAAGCATAATGCGAGGCTTTCACCAAACGGGAACAGGACTCCAACATCTGCAAAGTTTTAACAAATGCAAATTAGAAGTTAAAAGTATACATGAAGAAATACAAGGATTCTTAAAGCAAAATGATTTCTCAACAAATTAACCGAATATATTTGAACTGAAAAATATTGTCATCCTATCACTTTCCAACGAGGTCATGAGCAGAGAAGTTCTATCAGGTCATTGATACAGTGTTAAGTGTAATTCTACATGCACTGACTTGTGTTGCACAAAACTTCCTTCCACTTGTGCTGTAAGCAATAGGAGCGTGAATACTAAGACCTCCCAAGTTTAAGTCAACACATAGATAGCGACTTGATAAAAAAGTCATTAGCTGTATAATCTTAAGTTGAGGTACAAATTTAGCATGAAGAACACTATCCAATGAACTCCATAGCTTGTCAATATCATAGACAGATGAGCCAAAGGTAGTTTCTAAGCCTTCTTGAGAAATGCATCGAAAGGCTATAAAGGTCACCTCTAAAATGATGTGCTCAAGGTAACATATCAAGCAGCAACAAGAACAGAAATTAGAAGGATGCACCATCCATCAATTGTGTGAAACTTCAAATTGTTTACGCGAACATCAACCAATAACAATGAGATAACAATTCAAAAGCAGAAACTTTGTTCCCAACACATGGTCAGCCGAATTATAAAATCGCTATTATATAATTGAACCATTTGAATTCCCCAACCTTGCTTTCAAGATCCCATGTAATTACAGATGTCTTACTATCAATTTTACACTAATAAAAGCACCTATAGCCGTGCTACTGCAAATGTAAAGAATTCACTTCTTTATTTGCCAAAGAACACGAGTGTCAAAAAGAACGTTCTGATCTTTATATGCTAAGCACAATTCACGAATCCCGACATGCCTTATTACTGGTACTTGAATAGCCCTCAGAAAAATTCTTGACCCCAATCAAGAACGGGCCAAAACAAGGATAAGATCAGAACCCAGAAAACATACACCAAAAGCTTTGTCATTCAGAAAAACTTCCATGAAATAACGCAGATATCAAAGGTGAGAAACTACACATATCAAACATGTCTTCCAAACTAGCTAATTTAGAGCTGGTGAAATAATCTTCCACAGGACAACATCAAAACCATCTTTTTCTGTTCCAAAAGGAAAAGGATAAAACAAAGACAAAAGAAAACTAAAAGATCACATTTTTATTACATCCAGCAGAACAATGCTATAGGGATTCTTGAAATTCATTGGATTGCTCTGCAATTTTCTTCCTATTCAGCTCTTCCTCATACTTCTTCAGTCTTTCATTCCACATCTCCTGATTAACCCAAAAGAGAGAGAGTAAACAAAGAACAGAATTGACATTGTTCAACATGACTTTAAAAACTTTAAATAACATAAACAATTAAAAAAAAAAAAAAAGAAGGTTTCGGAGGTTCAACAAAACCTTGTACTTGAGTTCAGCAAGGTGCATAACATAGAAGCCAAAAATGCCACCAATAATGGTGCCTGTGATGATTCTAAAATAGCCCCATCTCGCTGATCTCATGACTCTTCTTCACTTCTTTGTCTGTTTTTCTCGTATATTCTCACTGCTGGCTTTCTCGTTGCTGATTGTTGAAATGTGAAAACCCGAAGGCCGGGCCTCTTGGTAGTGGTAAGAGTGGTAAATTTGGGCCGGTTTTGGTTGGTAACTTACAAGATGATATAAAGATGGATAAGAATTTTTGCGCTGTATTTAGGCCCAAAGTACACGAGCCAAAAATAAAATAAAAATTTTACAGTTGGGGCATTGTTTGAAAAAAAAAAAACTCTACTGTAGATTTATTTGTGAAAAAACTTGGATAACGTGGTATGTTTTTTCAGGGTCTCTTTAAACTTCAAAGTTTTAAACATCACCTATCGACTAGATCTGGTAGTGGCTCGCAACTAGGTTGCTACCAGTAAATCTATAGTAACGAATGAAGGGTGCGAAGAAGGGGAAAGGGAAGGAAGGGAAAAGGAGATGAGAGGAGAGAGAGGAGGAGGAAAGTTAGAAGAAAAAGAAGAGAACGAACAAGGAAGAGGGAGGGAAGAGAGAGGAGGAGGGAAAAAAGGAAGGGTGGCAGGTGGTATGGTAGCGAGTAGGGCTGCAAACGAGCCGAGTCGAGTCGAGTTTTGAGCTAATCGAGCCGAGCCTCGACTAAATTTTACCAAGCTCGAGCTCGAGCTCGAGCTCGACGAGCTGGCAATTTTCGAGCTCGAGCTCGACTCGAATCAAGTCGAGCCGAGCTCGAGCTCGAAAAAAATTAAAAAAAAATATTTTATTTTTAAAAAAATAAAAAAAAATAATATTTTTTCTGAATAAATAATAAAATATTAAGGATATATACGTAATTTCACTATGAAAATAAAAAATTAAAATATATTTATATATAATATACGTAATTTTATTATTAAATAAAAATAAAAAATATATATAAATATATATACTCAAACTCGCGAGCCGGCTCGCGAGCTAACGAGCTTAATATTCTGAGCTCGAGTTCGAGCTCGAGTTTGACTCGAGCTCGATTAATCTCGAGCTCGACTCGAGCTTGACTCGAGCGGCTCGCGAGCGGCTCGATTCGTTTGCAGCCCTAGTAGTGAGTAGAAATTTGAAGATTTAGGTTGATTAATCATTAATTTTGATGATAACGTAACAAAATGATAATTTGAACTAATATTTTTATATAAAAAATGATTAGGGACAAGTATCTTGCAAGATGAAAAAAAGCAGAAAAATAAATAAAAAATTAAAAAGCAATATTGCCTGTAGAACGCAAGAATCGAACGCTCAACACAGTATTAGACGTCCGACAATTAGCGAATATACATCGGATATTTCGATTGAGCACTTATCCCTCATATCGGACATCCGATACAAAAACAGTTGAAACTTGAACCTTCTGTTTACTATCGGACGTAGAGCAATTGGATCGAACGTTCGACACGTAGAATTGAGCGTCCGGCAACTCCAATGGCTAGTTTTTCAACAACTAGTTTCTTGATCGTTGAAGAGAGTTTTGGGATAAAATTTCCCCACATATAAATACTCTCAAGCATGAGAAGAAAAGAGATTTTTACCTACACAAAATACAAACTTTTTAGAGTGATTTTTGGATAGAAAAATATTTTGATTATTGTATAGGTTTGCAGAAAGTTGGATTTGTTATATTTCTTAAGAAGAGAACTAAAACTTTGTGAAAGTGAGCCTCATTTGTATAGTAGCTCTTGGTTAGTTGGTAATAATTATAATAGAGTAAGAGTTAACTAGGAAAGTTATAGAACTCTTTAGGGTAAAATACAAGAAACCCTCTTGTGGTTTCGCGAAAAAATACCTTATCCCCTATTGTTTAGAAACTTCCACATAAACACCCTAAACTTCATAACTAAAATGAAAATTACCTTCTGAACTGGTTGAGTTACCGGCAACAGGTCGAATACCTAAAATACCCTTATTTATAATAGAGAAGGAGAGAGAATCCCCACAGTCTTGTCTAGTAAGCACTGCCCAATTTGCTTATAACATCTAGAGGAGCGAGGCAACAGGAAAGAGACCTTTTGAACTTGCCACCAGAAGGCAGCCCTTAATCCCAAATGCCATTGCCAGCGGTTAGACGGGAGGGAGGATACAAATTTGAGAAAGGAATGCAAGAGAAGACTGAACTTGCAAAAGCTACCTTGAACAAAGCCGCAAACAAAGAAGTTCCCGGTCAAAGGAGTGTCATCGTAAGGGTTGATGGCGATCCAGACCCAAAAGAAGTTGTCACCAAAGTAAGCACAGTGGCATTTATAAGCAGGTCGAATAGGTGGGGATTCTATGGAGTCGATCCCTATCAACCGGATGAGCTAATAGGTGGGGATTCTGTGGAGTCAATCCAACGCCGTCTTTTGGCCAAACACTCCTTGCCCGGCTTGGCTTGCGCTATTTTCCCAACCCCCCTGGTGCTATAGTTACAGCCTACAAACCATACCCTGGTCCACACTTTGTTTCCCAGGTGTTCTATCAAAGCAGACTCTTGAATTCCAGATCTTGCATTTCTTGCTATTAGTTTCTTTTCCTACTCCTGTGTGTATGAAATAGAAGTTTGTTCATCATTGAGGATCCGAAAAGATAGAAGCATTTGGAAACATTTTTGAATTTCCTCGTAAATAAATACAACATATGCATTGGTGTTGAATTTTGTTTTTGGAATTTGGGATGTCCTTTTTCATGTAAAACTTGGTGAACTAAAATGTGAACTAGGAAAAGCCCATTCTGTATGCTGTGGTACCTGCTGTCCAACGCTTTCTTTTTCAGCTTTGAACAAAGAGAGATGAGCGATAGTCATGTGGACGTTTTTCTTTTATGTATGTATACGCAAGAGGATGGTTGTGGCAGTGATAAATTTGTTTCTTTGTTAGGGCATTACATTGCATCAGATTGAAGAGCTATGATTATATATCTTTTTCAGTTTCTTTTTCCTTCTTTTTACCTTTGGAGTTAGCATGTATTTTTAAGCTCTGGACAATTATGTAATGGACACATGGTAATGGTGATAGTTCTAATGATGCTTTTCTTGATGGCACAGAATAAAATATGAAGCGCAGCTGGAGATGATTGATAAAATAAGGTATTTTTTCATGCATATGAGAAAACCAGAAAAATCTGGACTAGTGCCCCTTAACTTGTACTATTTTGTTTACCTTTTTAGAGTGTTGCTTGGCATTGTTATGCTTCTTATGGCAATGTATGTCATTTGATGTGCTACCCTTAGAGGTGGATAGGTGGTTTAGTGCTACCCTTAGAGGTGATAGGCAACGGTATCTTAATAACAACGCAAGAAGGAAAAGGCAGGGCTAAAAGATGAACTAAACTACTCGATATTTGAATCAAGCTTGGCTTGGTAAGAGCTCGATCAAGCTTAGTTCGCCAATTAGTCGAGTCAAGTTTGAACAGCATTTTGTGTTTGATAATATTCAAGCTCGACAAAAAGCTCATTCAAACTTGGTTCAGCAGACAAAAAAACCAAGTTTGAACAAAATTTCAAACTCGTTCAAATAATCAAACAAGCTTGAATGCTTGGGTGTTCGAGTTGATTAGACTCATTTACACTCCTAGGAAAGGGAAAACAAATTGTTAAAAAAAAAAAAAAGAAAATCTAGTTTGATTCCCACTCCGGAAAATATGGTAACCAAAACAATTGTTATTGCAATGATTCCATAGGTAATTTGATTTGGATTCCACTTCTGTTCCTATACATGAACCAAGCGGCCCCTTACTAGACGGCCGTAGTAGATGTTCTATGCTTACTGATTTATTGTTGTTGCGCTTCTTTCTTCTTCTTCTTAACTTCCAACAATATTTTCCATGTTATTCTAACTCTTGATTAACTTCCAACAATATGTTGATTAGACTCATTTACACTCCTAGGAAAGGGAAAACAAATTGTTAAAAAAAAAAGGAAATCTAGTTTGATTCCTACTCCGGAAAATATGGTAACCAAAACAATTGTTATTGCAATGATTCCATAGGTAATTTGACTTGGATTCCATTTCTGGTCCTATACATGAACCAAGCAGCCCCTTACTAGATGGCCATAGTAGATGTTCTATGCTTACTGATTTATTGTTGTTGCGCTTCTTTCTTCTTCTTAACTTCCAACAATATTTTCCATGTTATTCTAATCTAGTTGTTTCGAACTCCTGGAATTAATGGCTTGCAGCGTGACCGTGGTTGGGTATCTAACTTGCTTTTGATTCAGGGATGCTAGACGTAGACGACATAACTGACGAAGCTTGAGCCCCAAGTGCTGTTTGATGTGTCGCTGGCGGATGAAAATTGATCAAGTGCGAAGTGTTGCCTCTTAATGCTGAGTGTTGCTTACAAATGAGGCAAACATATTCTATGTTTATATATTAGATATATAACCACAACTAGGAGACTTTTTTGTTGTTTTGAAGTTGCAAGTTATCTTAAGAAAAAGAAAGTTGTGCTGCGTTAATGGTATTACTGTGGAATGTTCACTTTAGCTAATAGTAGTGATATCATTTTATTTGAGTTTCTGAGTTGGGTAAATTTTAATGTTGGTTGCACCACTAGAAAATGGTTTTGTGTCCTTAGACTACATCAACTTTAATCATTTAAAATTTGAACCGCTATTATCACTAGGAGACAGATATTAAGGGAATAATTTCCCAAAAGGATCATAGAATTTTTTATTTTATTATTATTACAACCCCCTCAACAAATGTCTTGACTACGCTGCTCTGTGTGTATATATGTATAGCGTTTTTTTTTTCTTTCCAATACTACTTTTGTCATGGAATAATTAATCATGTTAATGTTGCAAAACAAGGATGCCATTATAACAACATCATCGAGGTATTTTATGTAGTTCATAACATGAATTTGGAATAGACTTTGATTTGGAATGAAATTAGGTTTGTTTGCTTTCCATCACGACCGTTGTCATAAAAAAGAAAAAAAAAAAAGTTAATACAATGTCATGAATGCCATTTAACATTGTTGAGCGTATGGAATACCCAGATCGAGATTTTGTATTAGGAACAAAACCTTATTGCATTAAATTTTCTTATTAATAGGAGTATATTTGGAATGAATTTCCTTTTTGAACGTTGTCCTTTATTAAGCACATGACTTGCATTTGTTGTAAATTAACTTCCATCCAACAAAGTTGTGGGAATTCTGCTAGATATCGTTTTATAGATTCTGAATGGGTTTTGGCTTTCTTTTGTAAACATGATGTACTTCGGCATCAAGGAAAATGTTGGCCCGGACGGAAGAAAGCTCTGCGATCGACCTGGATTGAGGCTATTCTAGGGGTAGGCATCGTCTGTCTTCAGAGAAAGAGGGAGAGATTATTACATGTTTATTCGCTCTTCATTTCTGTTTGGTAATATCTCTCAATTCCTCGGGCAGACACTGGAGAAAGTAGAAGAGCTACACTCTTTCCTGCGTCTTCCGTCTCTGGTTTGGAAATTGCTTTTGTCTTCTATGTTGTAGGATTATAGTACATTGCAACAATCTTAAGATCTGGAATGTAGAATGATTGGAGTTTATAGAACCTTTAATGAAGATTGCTAAAACAAAAAACATCCATATGGATTAGGTGTTTTTGAGGGGTTGGGCGAGGTGGGGTAGAGGGAGGAGGGGATAGAGGCATAGAGGTTGCTAGCAGTAGGTGGTGGTGTTCGGAAGAAGGGAGAGGATGAGGGCTTCTTTTAACGGAAATCGTAAAGGTGACGGAATACATTAAATTGTAAAGGTGACGGAATACGTTAAATTTAACGGAAATGATTTATTGGAACCTAAAAAAAAAAAAATTTTATGCCTAATTTTTATCAAATATACCTATTCTACCCCTTAACCCTCAATTCTCTCTATTTAGAGAATAAAATAAATGATTTTTTTGAGCTGTCTTTTGCTTAATTATATCAGGGCATTTTGGTCATTTTATCCATTTCCGTTAAATTTAACAGATTCCGTCACCTTTACAATTTATTTCAAAGCATGAGGGGTCGTGTTGTATATTTTAAAATCATGGGGGACTTTTCTGTATATTAGGTTTACCACAATGGCTTTTTTATTTTTTATCCTAATAATTATAATATAGTGAGAGTTAACTAGGAAAGTTATAGAACTCTTTAATTCAACTAAAGAGTGTTTAGGGTGAACAAAGAATGATCATTCTTATGTACAAGGTGGTTAACAACACCATCAATTGAAGAGGCTATTAGATTGGAGTCGACTTCAAGTTTGGAAGAAATATGAAAGTTTTGATTTGAATTTCTATCACTTTCTTTTATTTTGTTACTTAATTGTGCAATTTTTATTATTCTACATTTGTTTTATAATTGTGAATTTGTGCAATTAGTTGGAGTGCTCTTATTGAGTGAAAACTTGTTTTGTTTTTTGTGATCAACCTTATTCACCCTTTCTCTTAGTTTTCACTTGAACCTTACAAAATCTTTAACAAATTTTTAAAAATACTCCAACAAATTTAAAAATTTAAAACATATCAAATTGCATCTATAGTATCAAGTTTTTGATATATAATACTATAGTATACTATTTAAACAACATTTTCAAAAAAACCTAATCCATTCAGGCCCGAATTTTCAACATACATAAAATCCAGTACTTCCATACATACTCAGACAATACCTTATAAAAAATGAGGACCTATCTAGTAATGTTTAATTATTATCAAGTTAGCGTGCCAACTTATGGGTTGACCCAACCCGATTCATTTACATTTGTGTCGTTAATAGATCGACTGAAGAATGATTCATTTTTGTTCAAATTATATTAAACCTATCAATTTCAAATCGTATTCGAGTCGGATTATCATGTCATACCAAAAATTTTCACCTTTAAAGATGGAAAGATAATAATTGCACTTTCCAACTTAACGTGTTGAAGAAAGACAATTAACAATGAGGCAAATCGACTGTTACAACCACTTGTTATCTTTTATAATTTTTAGAGGTTTTGATTTCTCTTCTTAAAACAAATTATGAGTTAAAACAAATATTGTTGTGTGATGCGGACATAGAAAAGATATTGGGTAGGGGAGGGTTTTTTAACTCGAAATCAAAACAACATAACAGAACTTTCTAAATCTCAACTTAGCAATTTCTGATATACACGACAACATGACTTGAATACAACCCAAAATTAACAAATTTTAACACAATCTAAATTTTAATAGGTCATTATTGGATCAACCTATTGGTGACATAAATGTCAATAAGATAGGTTGGGTCAATCCACGGGTTGATCTAGTAGCCCGATAAAGTGCTTACTTAATAATAATAATTAAACACTATGGAGGCCATTTTGAATATTTAGTAAAAACTAACAACAATCAAATTCGGTTTGAAGATTTCAATTAGATGTTTTAAAAACTCACGGGTTTTATATCTTATATATGGAACTATGTGACTATATTTCTAAAAGATTAATTGGATGCATTTTTCTAGAGAGTTTTTGGAGAAAAAGTACTTTAGTACTGATGTGATATATTTGAGATAAATGTGAGATAAAAGATGATTACAAATGTGTAGAAGAAATATTCACAAAAAATGATGACATTTTTCAAAAAAAAAAAAAAAGGTTATCCAAATGGGGCCGAATTTGTAACTTAAATTATGTCTAGAAAGTTTCATTATTTATTTTTTTTGAATGTTTTGAAATTTTAAAGTTTGTATTGACTATATATTTCAAAAAAATTATCATATATTTTAACAAGAGCAATGTTGAATCGATTGTATGATCAAATGAGTTAAAATAAGTGATTAAAATACTAGACTATTTCTAGCATAGATTACTAGGTTGATTTGACAAAATAATACATCATATGAAAACTATTTTAATTGTATAAAACATTTGATGAATTACACGGGTTAAGTTGGATCAACCTGTTAATAGCACAAGTTATGATACAACATGAAAATCTAATGAATGAGATTTTCTAACACGAATACAATAATTACATGACCTGACCATTACTACTAAGGGTCCTATCGAACTGAGTCAAGTTCGAATAGCACCATAATCGAACTTGAAGTCGATCACTATTAGTGCTACTCGAGCTCGAGATCGAACTCAAATGAGTACATGACATTAAACTCGAACTCGACGTAATGAAAATTAAACTCGAGATCGACTCATATAAGTTTGAATAAATTGCAAACCCTTGTCAAACTTGAGCTATTTGAGCTTGAGTTCGAGATCGAGTTTTATTGAGCATTGTTTCATATAAATTTATTAAAATATGAATCCATAATAGTCATTTCATAATTAAAATATATAATATATAAATAATAAATATTAATGTTTGAACTCAACTCATTATACTCCGTGTGACTAGCTCGAACTCAATCTTAAATTTAGTTCGAGTGTTTGACCAAGCTGCTCGCAAGTTACTGTGTGCAGTTTGGCTCACCGAAACCCCTTATTGCTACCCTCCTTTTATGATCCTTCCAGCTCAAGCGGATGGTTTAAGAGAACAACTATGTCAAGCACTGACCAAAACAATAAAAACCTACTGCTCCAATTACTAAATATGCGACAATTACAAAATTCAAAATTAACACCGAAATGGTCTTCCCTATGGCATTACAATCGTTTAATTTCTTCCATCTAAGTACGCTGCATTAACTTTTAATACTCGTTCGATACAACAAACAGTTCCACTCCCCCACCAACAAAATAGACATGAGAGAGATTTCAACTGGTATGCACGGCGTCCTACTATAATTAATTCCAGTCTTCCGAGGATCTTCTCTAGGCAAAACAAAACTCATGATACAACATACAAGACGCCCTGACGCTCAGACACCAAAATGTCAGCATCAGGCTGGTACTGCAATTTTTAATTAACTTGCAATTCCTTCATTCCATCTTTCTTCTTCGGTTTCAAAGATTTTTGCCCATTTAACTGCTTGGAAGAAGGTCCAACTAACAACAGTCGAGACATTACATAGGCTAAGAGCTCTTCACGGTGAGAATATGTGAAATCCAAATGGGCATACTCAAACTCACTGTATGATACCTCCACTTCTGAATCTTTCATCAACCTATAATGCATTTTTATCATTGAAGGCCGAATTACTCTGTCCTTCCGGCCAGCAACTAGGTCAACGGGAACATCGATTAAGCTGTAATACTCCCCCAAATCCAATGGTTCAGGGGAACCATATACCTCCATGTTGGCAGCAGCACTCCCATAATCAAACATTTTAAATTTCTTTGCCCGCTTCATCTGTGCCAAATGAAGTGCCACTCGGAATGAGACACCTGGCATGTCATTCATATTGTAGTGTGGTAAGCCCAGTACTCCCACCCAATTTGAACTGTCCCCGCCCACCACATAACTTATGAGTGTTTGAACCAATCCACCAACTGCAGGTAAATTATGAAAATCCCTAGCCAACTTGTTCAGAAGCATGCGGAAAAACCAAGTAGGTATGTAAAAGGCTGGAACTAACGGGGCCAGTATCGGGGCCAACACGAGGAATAGGTATTCCATCAATGTGAACACCACGGTGGAATCATGATGGAAGCCAGCTGGTGATAATAGGATCAACCTTGAAAGTCTGTGGGGCTTCTCTTTAATCCTTTGTGTTATTACGTACGTCAATATGGCAGCTCCTCCCAGGCTGTGACAAATTGCACATAGTTTGTAAGGCTGAATGTTATTTGTCCCTCCCTCCTGATCCGATTGGATACACTTCAGTTCAGAAACTTTAATCTCATTAATTTTCTCTATCATCGCAGGAATATCTTCTGTACCATGCTCATTGATGGAGAAAGTCCAGTACCTGCAAATGTTTAGTAATTCAAATAATGAAAGGGCAGTCTCTGATTCAAGTACCATATATCTGCTTGAAATTTTGCACGAAGTGGAAAAGATTCAACACTAGCTCTTTCTTTGTTAATGTAATTGTAATTTTAATGCACATCAGGGTCCCAGATGAATGAATATAATCTAAATGAGCCACTTACTGTCGTGAAGAGATACTTCTGTTTTCATGCCCTCTGGAAACCAATCCACGAAGGTTCCCTAGGAAAACATCATATCCTGACAAGTGATGATATCAATATTATTGCCACAATAAATGAGCTAAATTAATCAATATTGACGGGAGATTTGGAAGATACAAGTCCATAAGTAAAAGTAAACAGGGCAAACCTTGATCAAAGGCTGCAAAAGCTGGAGAACCAACAACACCATTGGACACCCAACTGCAAAGGGAAATAGTGGTTTAAAGACCAACTCGAACAAAAGAACTACAAACTGCTCAACCAGAGAGAGAGAGAGAGAGCATGTGCCACTTGGAGTGGGAGGATTCACCAAGCATCTTTCATCCATATCTCTTAAAAACATGACTTAGGCACTTCCTTAAAATCCTATGTCAACAACTTCCCTACTTCATACAACCTCGTCTAACTAACAAGAGTTTGGCAAATTAGTCATTGCTTCACAGACTCATTCAAAATACATCTTTTGCAATTTTGAGCAGAAGGTCTAATTTTGACAAAGCAAGACAAGAAAAACTTTTTTCCAATTGAAACCGCAAGGAAGATATTATACAACTTTGTTTACATGAAAGTACAGGGAAGCATTTATAATTAGATTTGAGACATTTCTATCATACACTCCTCAATTAATAACACATACAATCATGGATAAAACTCAAACTACCAAAACTCATCTAGATGTTTCTACGTGAACAAAACTGATTGCTAAATTAAACTAGTACAGAGAGATTTTTCATCAGCAAGAAAACTCTTCAACAACATGAACCTGACTATATATAAGACTCACCCCATTGAAGAATCAAATATGCCATGCTGCAGATAAACAACCTTGCGAGCATCTCGTCTGCACCAAATGATTGCAAACATGAGTCCATAAACCAGAATCTAAGAAAAAAAATATCTAGTGCTGAAGAGAGAAAAATCAGAACCTTGGAATTCTTTCCAGAAGAAGAACATATCCATCAGCAGTGACCACATGAATAGCCTCATAAGGATAGCTGTCACAGAAAAGAAGCAAATGACAATCAGAAGAAGAATGGAAAGCAAACACGACATGAGAGTTGGCTTCTAGAGAGCTCAATTCTAGTAAATTAAGGCACCACTCTTAAGGCATTCCTGACCCCTCTCAGGTCTCAGTTCACTTAAAGAGTATTATAGGCTTCTTGGGTGGCACGTCATACTTTTAAAAACAAAGATAATGAAGAGGATTTAATCTTCACTATGACAATAAGTAATATGTTCTCAATAAAAGCAAAAGACAAAAAAAGATAAAATAACCTTTTGGTTCCTGAAACTCTAAACTAATGACGGAGCTACTAAGTATTGGATATACCAATAAGCATATAAGAAATCAGATCACTTGCACATTCTCATAAAGAGCAATCCAAAAACTTAGTGCCGTTATAGCCTCATAACAAGATGCACCATGCTTATCTACTATTAACAATCTCAGCTTTACTTCCTTGCCATAAAGCCATAACCAAGACAGATGTCCAAGAAAGAAACTCACAACATATGAAAGCAGTACAAGAAGCAACAATAAAGATAAGGAGGAACAAGTGTAATCGATTATGTGATGATAATAACAACAGAGTTTGATGTTTGAGTGCACAAATTTTGCAACACTTTAGATCATGGCTTCAGTTACTAATCATTTTTAATCTTATATGAGAGAAAAAATTCTTAAGTTTAATTTTTGGCACCAGGAGCAGGCTCATAAATCATTCAACATGAAGTAATGCATGCACACAATCAAAGCACAATCTTCATAAAAAAGTTCAAGCTTTTTACAGGATAATAGAGAGGAGAAGTTTACAGAGCTTTATCTACAAATACAAGCAGAAGAGAGTTTCTTTTATTGGTTATGACAACAGAAGCAATGATTTTCTTTAATGCAACTTTTTTCTTTCAATACAACTTTTAAACTCTGCATTTCCCTAAGAAGAGAAACAAACAGACACATATGGCTATAAGGTATACATGATCACGAGGATAGTACATTGAGCAGTTAATTTTCATACAAATGGAGATTAAAAAAAAGCACCAGAATGGAGTAATCTGTATTATTCTTACCCAAGCTCAGTGATTACATCTTGACATGTCCGAGCATCTGTATTAAGGGAATGATCAAAAGTTGTCTTCCTTTCTGTCGGAGTAGGATCATTGTCTGCGAGAGTTGCAGTTTGAACTGAGCCACCTTGAGAAACACAATCTCCAGAACCAGTATTTTGAAAATAAAACCATCCGATAACTCCTCTAAGAGTGTCAAATGGTGCAAGAAGACAACGTGCTGCCTTGTGGAAAATATCGAATATAGCCTCTATGGAGATTTCAAATGCAAGATGGAGATCCTATAAGAACATGTTGGCATATCAATAGCTATGTCCATAAAGGTTAATCAAGAAGGAGAAGAATAACATGCTCAAACTATCTCATGGCAGATTTAAGCTGTTTTTCTTTGTAGTCATTCTTACAAATTTTGATGAGAAGCATTAGGAAAATGTTTTTATGAGTTTATATTGAAGAACTATAGATCTCCCTGACCAAGGTAAATAAACATAGTCCTGTAATTGCTGACAACACTAATTTCCCATTTTCACAAAGTAAAGAATAGGGAGAAATAGCAAAGCTAGTAGGATTGAACCTCAACAACTCCACGCCTTCGATCAGTTGCACGTTGAATAAAATGGTCCTTGAGTGTCTGGAGTCTCCTAGGAGAATGCAAATGAGAGGGTCGATGATTTCTTGGGGTACTTGGTGCACTATTACTCCCATGAGAAGACAGACTAAAGAGCCAAAATGGTCCCCCAAAAAAAAATTTCAAAGGGAGCAGAAAATACATGAATAGGCACCTGATCCAAGTCATCTGATGCCTATCATGCTTTCTGAAACTGCTTGCTCTAGAGGTACGAGAACTTTGAGATAGTGGAGATCCTGGAATGTCTTCATAATATTCTTCATCTGACGAATTATCTAAGCTTGAAGTTGTATCAGAATCCATAGAAAGATTGTGGATAAACTGATTAAAAGATGACGCACCCCTGAATCATCAAGAAGATAAAAAAAAAATCAAAAATTTTTTTTGGGGGGGGGGGGGGGGGGGGTAAAAGTCAAAAGTTAAGATCTCCAACAACATCAACAGCAAGGTTCTTCACATGAGCAGTTAAAACCCCCCCGGGGCGCCGGGGGGGGGGGGGGGGACACAGCAATTAACAATGAGAAAAAACAACAATTAAATGATTTTCTAAAAAACATGACAACTAAGCATTTTAATCATCAAATCTTTATCCTCCAATATTTAAAGCATCCAAACTGCAAGAGCAGTTCAGGAATAAAAAATTAGAAACGTTTAAATGCAGCAGAAAGACAAGTAGCAAGATTTTTTTATTTTTATTTTGGGCAAGCTAAGTGGCAGGACATTTAGAACTTACAAAAGTGACAATTAGATTCAAAAGTACTCATTGAAAGAATAACCATGGATAAAGTTTAGCAATGCCACTATACTACCCAAACGAGAATTTCTTAGTACATAAGAAGCAGATATGACAGAAACATTAGCACTGTAAGTAAATTATTGCCTGATTTCCACTATAATAGTACGGTTCCAAAGCTTATACATTCCAGCACTATCACTAACATGTAAAGTATAAGAAGTACTAAACGTTTGTCCAACTTTTTCTTTTTCAGTGCACTCAAGGTCCTCCTTCCAGTCATGCTATTGCCAGTTCATAGAAGTTTTCAAGTTCAGAATGAAGATGGGCCCTATGAAAAATAATAGAAAAGAAGAGAAAAAATATCTTTCAACCTAAGAGCAAAAGAATCCTCTGAACAAAAAAAAGAAAAAAAATTCCATCTTAATTTGTTAACAGGTCTATGTAGGAGCATGATATAAAGTACACAGCTAACTTTTGCAAGGCATATCACATATGAAATAACAAAGCGAAAAAACAAGAGACTTAAGAAACTAATCTGACGGATCAGAACTTACTCTTCCATCCAACGTGGGAGCTTAGGCGCACGAAAAGTTGGCCTGAGTTCCCAACCATGAATACCTTCCAGAATAGAAGCCTGCCCAGGTAGAATAGCCAGCAGAAGTGCTGACACTTCATTTATCAGCCTCACTATATTGTTCACTGACTCATAAGTAAAGGTCTTCACTGACCTGACCAAATAAAAATACCAACAGAAAAAATGTAAATGCGCTGTTGTTTACACAAGATCATAATGCTTAATTAAGTAACCAAAGGATCTTTATAAGCCACTTATAAAGATCATGGCAGACATGTCTTATAGAGCTGCCCAAAACAAAGTCATCCTAGCGAAACACAAGTAAAAGAGGTTATTGGGGAAAAAATTATCAAATGAAACTAGTTTCACTAGAAAAGGTCCTGCACTAACTGGATCCCTAGCAACTAGTAGAGGCAGATGGAAGAGCATCTGATGCTGGATTAAAAAGTGCAGGGAACTTTCAGGTTTCAGCTTTTCATACATACTTAAGGGCTTTATGTTAATGTTTCCCTGCTCAAGACGATGTACACTATACCTATTCGAGGTCAGCAAAAGCACTAGATCATTTTTCAAAGTTCAAAGCTCGCCCCCTCTAACTAAATTTTCTAGTTCCTTCTATGACAATGATATACAAAAGAGAAGTCAGAAGCGTTTTCACGCGTCAACCTGAAACCAGAAAAAAAACCCATATGAGCCCACTTCTTCTGCTCTTCCTTTTTACATGTCATCTGAGTCACATGGTAACTAGTAACTACAATCTAAATCATACATACTGTTTGTTACCTTTAACTGACCTTTTTTCTCCAACTTTACTTTCAACTATCTAACCTAGCCCTCACCTGAGCCAAGGCATCATGCACTTTGCTGCATAAGAAACTCAACCTTTCTCCTTGCTTATACCACCATAAGCCAGCAACAGAATTCTCATATCTCTTTGCCACTGGATACATCAGTTCATAGTTCCCAATAACTCTGTCACTACATCGCATACTCATGGTAATCCTACAAAACCTTCGCCGCCAATTTTTGATAGCATTAAATTCATCACATAAAATCCCTAAACCCTCACCCCTCGCCCAAATTCTAAATACATCCAACATATCCAATCTTACATAATCAATGTGTAAAGACCTTTCCTTTCTTCCTACTTACACAAAATCGAGCTCAAGAGACTTGCTTCTAATTTTTTTCCGGAACAATCCACACACCAAAAATATATATATACTTACCATTTTCCAAGTAATCCACAATCAAATAAGCTAAAAGCATACAGAAACAGTACAAATCATTTTTTCCACTTCACTAATCACATCTTCAGGCAGGAAAAATACTGAAAAACACAAAAATCAATACTTAAAATATCAAAATTAATGCAGTAAAATAATCACGGCTCCATTAACGACAGATATCAACCAATAGTCAAAATCAAGCCGAAATACGGTGGCTAATAAACTCTTCCAGAAATAACTCAATCAAGAAAACAAAAAAACATTAGCTCAAAAATAAAAAACAAGAGTAAACGAAACAGAAATATAACTAAGTATACATGTCTACCTATTAGAAGTAAAGAGCGAAAGAAAGAAATGGGCAGCACTCACTCTTTGGTAACAGCGAGGACGTTGTCAACCAATCGTTGAATCGGCATCGTCTCTTAAATTTTCACCTAACTATTATCAATTAATTCCCAATCTTGAATTAGGTTAAATTAACCTCGACAACATTCAAAAAACTCGCATCGAAATCCAAGGGGAAATAAATCACAACAACCGCATCCAATTTTTTTTTTCTCAAAAAAGGAATAAGCAATTCCTATATTTCTTCGTGAATATTTTTGAAACGTGGTGCAGAAGCAATTCCTGTCGGGAGTCGGACGAAATACACACATGCGCGGCAACCGCTGCAGTTTCTTGTCAGTGTCATAAAGTCATAGTAATTAGCAGTTCTTTTTTTAAAAAATATTTTGGCAGTCCACGTGGGGATTCGTTATGGACTTATGGGTGAAGGTGGTGCACTGTGGATGATGGTGTGGTGGTGAGGTGGCGATGATTCACAAGTATTCGATTATATCTGTCTGCCCGGCTTGTTCTTCACTCCTTTGGGAAAACGTATCGGCCTTTAAATTGGAATCTTCTGTCGGTGGTTGTTGTATTTCTTTTTGGGATAATTTCAGATACCTCCCCTGAGGTTTCTGACAGTTTCACTCCCCTCCCCTGTGGTTTCTGAAATTCCACAAACCTCCCTTGTCAGATTAGTAGGTCCCATTTCTTACATCATTGGTGTCGAAAAGACTTAAATACCCTCACAAGTTTGCTAATATTTCGTGATTATCTCAAAAAATTTAGTTAAGTTAGTTATAAACACAATTAATGTAATTAACAATAAATTAGAGTAACAGAGAGCACGTGTGTAATACGTTTATGTAGGAATGGTGGAAAAAGAGAAAGAGAAAGAGAAAGCGAAGGAGAATGGTGAAGTGACGACGGTGACGGAATCGACGGCTAGGGAATTAGAGGAGCTGCCGAAGACAATTGTCCTGCGGCTGGTGAAAGATAAGCTCTCTCAGCTCTCTGCCGAGTCTGAATCTCCGTTTTCCGCGAAGCCCTGCAGGCCTTCTCTGAAAGTGGTCGCATCTTCATCCACTACCTCACCGCAGCTGCAAATGATATATGCAAGGAGTCGAATAGGCAGATAATAAATGCCGAGGATGTTTTCAAGGCGCTTGAGGAGATAGATTTTCCAGAGTTTGTTCAGTCTCTCAGGGCCTTTCTTGAAGAATTTCGCCAAAGGAATGCCTCTCAGACATTTTTTTTTGGCTTAGTTTTGGTTTTCCTGAAATCTTTCATTGGGCCTATAGCCCTTTCCTTCTATTGACATTGAACAAAGCGTGCACTCATTGTTACAAACCACAAATTTATTTTAATGTTGGGGTTGAGCAGCTTTTTTTTTTTTTTTTATCTTTGATCAGCTCTTGTACTAGTTCTGAACTGGAAACAAGATTTACACACTAGTGTCTTGTGCGCAGCTTTTGACAGATTTGGTGAACCTGTCGACAGATGTGATCCTATTGAAGTAGTAGTAGTAAATTAGTTTCAGTGAATCACTTTTTTGCCATAAGCTTTTTTCATTCAGTTGTTAATTTCTATATCTGCTGATGATATCAGGAATATTAATTCTTGGTTGTGGGAGGCATATCCAGCCAGTAAGTCCTGACCTTCGGCAATTTATTCGGTCTATGGGCATGAAACTTGAAGCAATTGATTCGGTAAGTGTACTGCTTTGGTTTTCTTACAGATGGTAAATTACTGTTTGTAAACTTGTTCTGGTTTCATAGTAAATGCAGATGGATTTAATTAATGATTGATAAAGATTATACAATCAGGCTTAATGCAAACTCATTATAACTCATGAATTTCTTCAAACGTTCATTCATACAACCAGCACCCTTCCAGATTTCATGTGTTTATATCTACATCTTTTAACAAGATTCTATCTGGATGTTTTGCTTGCGTTCTACAGTACCTTCCAGTATGAGTTTTGTGCTTCCTTGATGTCTTAATATCTGTAACATGCATAGCAGTGCTGTCTGTGGACATAGAGATTTGGCTCATACCTTGATGACTTAGCCTTTTGTGTATCTCAATCTACTTGAACCGGCAGTAGTTTATTCTTAGACGGCAAATTTTGGTGAAGCATTTTTTGTCGATTTTTGCTTCTCTTCTGCACTTGTGTTGGCCTGGCATAAGTTTTTCTAGTTTCTTATTTTCCTCATATTGCAGAGAAATGCTGCATCAACATATAATATTTTGAATGAAGAAGGAAGGATTGTGTCTGCTGCGCTTCTTCCTTATGGGGTGGAGGAGTAGGACAATCAAATGGTGATAAGAAATCGTGGAAAGCTGGGCCACATAGATCTACTAATTGCTCTGTTATGCTTGGCAAAGTGAAGGATATTAAGGCGTCTTCGGCTGAAATACTCTCTGAACTCCTTGTTACTGCTCTTGATTGTTTGCATCCCAAAGAAGACAACTTTCTGGTTCAATCAACAGGTTTTTATGCAATTTCAGGAGATTTTCATTTTTAGACATTGAGATAGCTAATAAGCATATTGGTGATGAAGTTGAAGTTAAGGTGGATGGAATGACTAAATCTTTAAATTATGACTCAGAAGGAACAAATGGAAAGGATTCAGTTGAACACAATTCATCCAGTGCCAAGCCCAAGAAGAGACGTACAAAGAAGGAAGATGAACTGACTGCCAGAAAGAGCCGTTGCCTTCCATTTTGTTCACTACTGACGTTCACACCTCAATGAATGCATTGGTCTCACTTACATCCCCTCAAGTTTCATTCTTCTTGAATTCCCTCCTTTTTCTTCACATCAGATTAGCTTTCTAACCCAAGATAATGAGGGCATTTGTGGTATACACTTGTTTCTCTCTCCAGCTACTGATTTTTTATTGTTTTCATTTTTAAATTGGGTCTATTTTGACATTGCCTATTTAGTTTTAGGGGAGGTTTGTGGAATTTCAGAAACGACAGGGGAGGGGAGTGAAACTGTCAGAAACCTCAGGGGAGGTATCTGAAATTATCCCTTTCTTTTTGGATCTTTTAGCCACTGCTCATTTGGATGCATCAATCACCTGTCCCAAGTGTTCCGTCCGTCCCCACCGTAACAGGTAAACAAAGACGAAACAGAATGGGACGGACGAAATTCGAGAACGATGATTTTTCCAGATTGGTTTGTTTGAATAGTAAAATTATCCAATGGATTATAAGTTAGTATTTGAGATATTTTTATTGTAGCATTTTTTACTATGTGATGTACGTGAGATAAAAAGATAATTAAGAAAATAAAAAGATGTATTGAAAATTGTAATGATGATGTAAGCAAATATATTTGAAAAAATAATCAGCTGTCCTTCGCTTGTATCATAAACACATTTTTTAACACATTTTTTATATTTTCAATAACCTTTTATCTCACATACATCACATCACAAAAAATGCTAAAATAATTATTTCAAATAATACTCTATCCAAATAAACCTGTAATTTGAGATATTAAGACAATGTTTGGATTGTAATTTTTTAAAAGTTTTATAAAAAATATATTATCGCGATTTAATACATGTGAGATAAAATAATGATTGAAAATTATGTTTACGAAAAACGTAGAAATATTTTTGATAAAAAATTTCTTTTTAAACTATAACACATGAAAAGTTGAGGGCCTTTTTTTCGCTGTACTAGGAACTAAAAATTAAATATGTAATTAAACAATAGTTGGTTGAAGAAATGATAGCAGTGGTTAAAAAAATCAAGCTTGGGACACCTTAAATGATTTTGCTAGAAGATTCAGGGGTAGTATTTAATCATGATAATGATAATTATGTAAAATTTAAATTTAAAATTTAATTTTTACACATTTATCTATATTATATTATATACAAAGTTTGAGGAAGGAATTTAAAATTAACATTAGTATTAACATTTATCATTATTTTATGAATTTTCATTTTTACCATTATAAAAACTATTTTTATTTTAACTACTTATAACTATCCATGACTATTTTTTATTTTAACTATTTAAATATATATTTTCAACATAACTATTCCTAAACATTATAGCTAAGGATATAAAATTATTTTATAAAAAATAGTTAAAAAATTATAAATCAAACACTGACAATATATACACATTTACTCTAAATTTTACTCTAACTGTAATATATCTTTTTTAGAAATAATTCTTCATATCTTTTTCCTTGACCCGATTGTGGATTGAAGAGTCTGCATTCAAATTCAAGCGGCCCAAATCCGGCGGAATCTTCTACATACTTGGCACTTAGGCTACATTCTGCCGAGGATAAAAAACACGAAGTCGTCTACTTTTATGGTCGGCATTTTCCCGCGTGGTGGTTCCTCGCAGTCGGTGACAGTGACAGTGACATTGACCAAACAGGATAGAGACTAGAGATTTTTTTTTTATTTCTTTTTCTTCTTTCTATTTAAAAAAAAAAAAAAAAAAAACAAGAAGAAGAGAGAGAGCACGGAAGCGCTGGAACGATAAAAGAGGCGGACGAAGCACTGACTACACGGTATTTGATTGTTGAATTAAGAGTTACTTCAAAACACGGCGCACAAAAGCCGTCGTTGGTCAGAAAAAAGTGCGGACTTTTCTTTTTCTTCCATCTAGAAGGAGCATCCACACATTTTTACTTTAGTACTTGGTTGAATTACTGCTACATGAACGGATGAACAGCACCCCACCGAATAAAGGGACATATTTGGGTTCTTCTTTGCATATATATAATGTTCTCTTTGCATGTTTAGGACTGCCCAGTTTACCTGAATGTCTCCTAAAATTGATATACTCAAAGATGAAAATTCCGGAACTGAGGATGTAGCAGCTGGCTGCAAACTAAAATTGATACACTCAAAGATGAAAATTCCTGAACTGAGGATATAGCAGCTGGCTGCAAATGATACGTTGGCTGGCTGTGGCTGGACAACTTATGATATCAGAAAATTGCTGGTCTCATTTTCATCTTTCGAACCTTGAATGAAAGCGAATTCAGAAGCCAAGGGCAGGTGATCACTACCAAATTTCTGCAGAATACATAAAAATTATCGTCAAGTACCAAATTTCTGCCATATGTCTTGGTAAACAATGCCCAATTCTACCATATTTTTATTGGACAAGAAGTAAAACCCATTGACTCGGTTGATTTCTGAAGACTAGACGTACTTCATTCTCAAGGTTCTTATATAGAGCTGAAGAGTTCTCTTTACCTGGCATGGAAGCCCACCTATGTTCTTGAGGACATTGATTGGTAAAGTATCCATGACTTTGGTGGGTACAATACCATCAGAGAACCTACATAAACCAACAGAAAGATGTTCGACAAATTATTGCTGCCATTGACTAGAAAAACAGAATCACAGGTAAAAGTAAAGACCTTTACATACCACAAATAGTCAACTGTTCCAAGAAATTTTGAGTGGTATGATGTGGCCAAAGGTTCACCATTGGAGCTTCGTGTTTCTGCAGAACCCTATAAAGTAGCAGACTCGTGCATAGGTGGAGTGATCCAAAGCAAAGGTGGAAAAACTCTCTTCATGCAATAGAAACCCGTACCTTCACCATGGCATAGGAGCTCCTGAGCTTCAACGGATTTCTAACAACACGGCTATCAGTGCCTCCAGTTGCACTTTTGATCTCTTCATTTGTCCAGCTACTGTGCAAGAATCTGAGATGATTGGCATTTAAGGATAAACACAGATATCTGGAAAGTTAGAGAGCTGTAACGTGACATTCTTCCTTTCTCTTCATATAGGTTCCAAATGTATCACCAAACGAAACAAGATGTAAGCATTTATCAAACTACAACCACAAAAGAAGCCTTAGACCTCCGTGAACATAAAGAAACAAGAGTTACTGAGACATGGAGAACTGCCGTCGCCTAAACAGTCCAAATTCGGGTATCTTATCTATGATTATGTTGACACAGGAAAGTGACAGCATGAATATGCTTCCACAAATTCATCTTCCTCCCCTCTTTCCTTCCTTCATAGGTAACTTATACAAAGGCATCAAATAGCCATTTTCAAGAGATGAAAAAGAGATATTTCAGTAGTCCTATTCTGTCCTAGACATGATGAATCCTTTCCTTTTGTTCAAGCTTTATTCTAGGATTCCAGTACATATTTGATAAAATTTCTCTCTCTGCTCTCCAGCTAACTAGTGTTGCTTTGCATAATTGTCAGCTTTGATCAGTTATGACAAATAAATAAAAAAGAAAAATATATAAAAGATTATCTTAGACTATTATCAAGAGGTGCAAAAGAAAGGCTGTTTCTTTAAGTGTCAGATCATAATGACTCTGCAACTCCATAATATGCCAAGGCAGGTTCAAGTAGCTTGTTGAAACTTAAGTAATGGAATGGAAATCATGAAATTTTATGTACCATTACGTGAGATAACAGAAAAAAAAATTTTGAATTACCTGTCCATCCATAAAAAGAGAGAACCCTGTTCTCGTCTAATGCCAAGAGCTTGAGTTGGACGGCAATTTTTCTGACCAGACAAGTCTCCTCTGTCATGTAGCATGATGTTCAACTGCAGCAGGAAATAAACACTACTTATAAAGCAACTATCCAGTACATAAGTTCTGTATTGAAACGCAGAAATTGGACTCCACAATTTTACCTCAGATGACGAGAAGAATGTGTAGATTGCACTCTGTCAAGAAGTACAAGTCAAGATCATCAGTTAGTGGCTCCAAAGAGATGATACAAAACATGCATGATGGATTTTGTGCTCCAAACCTGGGGAGTGCTATTATAATCACCAGCGAGCACAACTGGTGTGTTTCCCCACTTCTTGGAGAGGATGGATGCCCTTGATAAAAGAAAACGAATCTGAAGAACAGGATAATACAGGAAAAAAGCACATCTAGGCATCAAAACAACTTTACAAGAAGCCATAGGTATAAAAGAAATAGCGAATTATTGCTCACAACAATTAAGTGATGTTTGATTACTTTTTAACTTTTTTCTAACTCAAGAGATGCACATAAAAGGATCAAGGATAATGGAGTAATTATGAACTCTCAGTATGCTATAAGGCTAAACTCACTTGACCAAGTTTTACATCCCCTCGCCTTGGATTGTAGAGCACATGAATGTTCCCAACAAGTATTCTCCTTGATTTAGCTTTGCGCATCTACCTGTATTAGAAGAGGTAAGACCAGGAAATTGACAGGCTAGTTGAGAATGAAAAATAATTGCAACTAGACAATTGCATATGCCGTATAACTTTTCAGGAACCTTGTCAACTTGCATAATAGTAACAGCAATCAAGTTCTACAGCACTCCTTCATCCAATGCCTTGCATAGTAGGACTTCATTAAACAAGCTAAAATCTACAAAACACCCATTTCTTCCATGCAAACTAGAAACACAAGTGGAATCTTAAATAACTGAAGGGAAATCAAAGGGAAATAACTCTTTCTACTGTAATCATCATTTGAAAGACCAAACGTTGGGTTTCCAACTTCATGATAAAAGAGATTTTTTGCCGTTGTATAAAAAGAGTCTACCTTTTTTCCTACTCTAATTACCAACAGCAGGCTGCACTAGTGAAATATCTAGCAAAACTTAGAAGAAAAAACAAAAAGAAGAAACTGATCTGGTTGTGCTGTTACAAGCACAAAATTCATCATCTAGCATCTGTAGGAAAGAAAAGTTCATTTAGTTGAGCTTTAGCCTTTGCTTGACACGAGTTTTGATATGAACAGTCTCGTTCTATTCATTAACTTAATGTATTCCTCTTGATAAGCAATTTTGAATTCTTTCTACTTATTGAAAAAGAGATAAAAACTTCAAAATGCACCCTAAGATTACCATAACATATAGTTTTGCTCAGTACGGGACCCAGTATTAGCAAAAACATTGAATCAAATCACAGACAGGAGGAGACCATTGGGACAACATTGGTGACAAACACAAGTCAATGTACATATTTGATTATGTACAAGAAACCAAATCAAAATTACTCTTCTAGAATCAGAAGTTGCAGTACCAAGGGCCTAATATACCAGCCTTTTTGGAGATCTTCCTACATTTGCCCCTACCGTTTAGGACATTATCAACTGTGTGCTTGTGTTGGCAAGATTTATCCTTTAGACTACATAAATATAGAATTCGTTAGAAACAAGGATATTTATCATCTCCAGCTCACAATGTTCATCTCATCCACATGACAACTGAGTTTTTAAATCAGCTACTGAAAACTGAACCAACTAACGCAGAACTACAAGTCACTACATAGGAACGCATATATGCTCTAGATAAAAGCTGTAAAACCATCAAATATCTCGATGTTAGTGCGTTACCTCAAATACAGAGACTTGAGCAACATTATCTCGGAGCCCATACTGCTTAAACTCAATGCTCTCTCCCTCCATCAATTGGAACCTAAAAAAGCATCGAACAAACCAAACTAGAGCATCAGTATCAATTATACAAATTTGCGAATCATCTTAGCATACGTAACAAACAAGACAAATAGCATAAATATTTACTTATCCGCTTTCCAAAACATTGCGCAACCATCAGCATAATCTCCAGTCCGCCTCTATGCAAAAAAAAAAAAAAAAAAAAGGACATAAAAAATCATCCAACCAATATCAAATTCCCAATGAAAATATTCAATAAAAGAAGAAGAATTCAGGAAAGAAAAAAGAGCTTTCACCTTATAAGAACCAAGGTACCCAGCTTTCTCCATGAGGTTTAAGACATCAAAATATTTGTCCACCTCCTAAATTTTTACACCAATTGCAACAAATAAGTTTCAGTTTGAGCTTTAGTTATCCCTTGTTTGTTCCAAATATAAAAACAAAAAGGAAAGCACAAAACTTTACTTGTAAACAAATGATATCAGGGTTCAAACCAATGAGCTCTTCGCATATAACCCTTTTGCGATAGTCCCATTTCAGGTAAATTGACGGAACATTTCTGTACAAATCCCAATGCTTGAAGGCATTTCTATCACCCAATATATTATACGACACAACGGTAAATCTCTCTGCAGCAAAAATTTAAAAACTTCATTCAGTTCCAAGAAAATATCAACCATCAAGAATTGATTTTCTAGTTAACTTCGCAACCCCATATGAAACAAAAAGGAAAATGAACCTTCAGATAGAAGATGAGTTCTATTATTGTCTGCTGTAACCCACTGGCGGTCAGTATCAGGGATCAGCAGGGATGACTTTCGGCGGACGGGGTTGTACCATCTCCGGCTGTAGGATGATGACTTGGAGTTTGCTGGGCCCTTGATGCACGCAAGTAAGAAGGAGGAAGATGGCGCCGCTCTAAGGCAGCAGCCCATTGATTGAAAGTAGTAGGGGTAGGAGCCCAGGTGCAGGAGGTAACTTTGGACTTTGGAGAGCGAGCAGTAGAGATAGGTACTATATTGCACAGTAACGTAGTAGGATTGAGTTCGTGTGGAGGTGGTGAATCTGAGCGCCAAAGTTAGTTGAAGGCGTTGCTGGGAGTTGGGGATTAGGGGCCAAAGTGCAACGCCCTTGTAGACTAGTCTAATCCTAAGTAATGTATGTACGCATTTGAGCAATCCGTTACACAAATATCAACAAAAACCTTAGTATGGCCCCGTCCCGAAAGTAAACCTTTGTCTGGCCTTTCTAAATCGAACCCAATGTCTCGCTTGATTGGTACTGGAATTTTTTTTTTTTTTTTGAAAATGATAGAAGCTTTTATTAATATATCAAAATTTTACAGTAGAGTTCAATTATCTTTACATAAGTGTACCTCGACACTTAAAGAATAAAAAAATTCATTTTCTCATCTATTAATATGCCTACTGCATGTTCTCTAATGCTTTTATATAGATCCATACTATCCATATTTCTCACACAAAAGGAGTACAATTGAAACAAACTAGCTAAGTTATCAGTATCTTCCATCAATGTAGACATTCTAATGTCTTTCACCGTCCTTGCTCTAATCATGAAGATGAGCTGTTTGTTTCCAGAACTAACTCTAATTTTCTGCCATTGCTGCTCTTTTGCCTTGATTAATGCTAGTCTTACTGCTTCAACTTCATCTTGCAGTTTCTTGATTGGTACTAGTAGTGGTAGTATCATTTTAAGATTTTCTTGTGCCTTTTGTGCCCGTCATTAGTAGTGTCATAACTCATAAGCAGCAGTGTTCTATGTTTGGTTGAAGCTTCCATTACTTTGTTAACAATGATCGATATATTATAACCTAGGGATAATTTCAGAAACCTCCCTTGAGATTTTTAACAATTTCATTTAGCTCCTTCGAGGTTTTTAAAATTACATATATCTCTCTTGTCATTTAAAATGATAATACTACCCTTAAATATTTTAATGAACCCTTGTTTGGTATGCTTATATTTATTTAGAATGACTTTTAAAATTATTATTTTTCATTATTTTTCCTTCTTATTCCTTTTTATTTTAATTTTTTTGCCAATAAAACTGTAGAACTACTACTATTATCTTTAGTTTCTATTGTAACAAAATGTTGAACTAGTGATTTTTTTTATGAGTTAACTTTATACGTAATCCAATGTTTTTTTGCTAATCTTTGTTTTCTATTTTCTGATATTAAAATTAACAATAAATCAAACAGAAATGACCCAAAACCACTACTAAATTATGATAATCCCACTACTCAAAAAATTCAACTCTAAATCCATTATTTTGACATTTTCTTTTCTATCGTATAAATCTAAATCTATAATAAAATACCATCAAAAGTATCCTATCATAGAGATAAATTTATTATTATAGTTGTTTATCAAGTAGTAGGTATGGACATGAAAATTTTGACACATTTTCCTTATAATTATACTAGATAATCTTATAATTGTATAGGAAAATAAATTAAAACTCACTACATAAGGGCATTTTTGGATATTCATTTAAAAATTTGACCAAATCAATATTATTTGAAAATTTTGTTACTAAAACTATCAAATCAAGGGAGATATGTGTAATTTTTCAAATTTCAGAGGAGTTCAATGAAATTGTCAGAAACCACAGGGAAGGTTTATGAAATTATCCCTATAATCTATCTTAGTATAAATGACCTAACGTTTGTACATGATCTCAATATTGGTAAAGTTTCTCTCTTTTTCTGTTCTTGTAATACTGATTTATTTCTCTTTCCTCTCTATTTCTCCATCTTGTTCTTTCTTAATTTGATAATTCCTTATTCAATTCCATTACAACGGAATTGAGAAATTGGCACCAACTGCAAGATAGAGTTGAAACAATCTTTTATATAATTGAAAAAATATATATGTAATTGAGCATAAGACAACAAATAATAAATAATTACCATTTTATGCACTGATAGTATAATAATTTTTTTTATACTAGTAACTTTAAATGTATGCTACATATGCATGATTTAAATTTCAAATTTAAATTTATGTTATGTAACATAATCTAAATCTATTAATATAAGCAATATTATACACTGAGAGTATATAAGAAAGTTATTCAATAATAAATTTATATTCATTAATCAAATTTACAAAATCAAGATTTGAAACTGAATCTTTTACTATACACAACGAATCAACATCAAATCAAACCAGCTTGAGTGGGTTACGGTGTTCATCATTATATCTATTTTTATACATAAAGCATGAGCACGGTTTAGCGTTAACAAAATATGTTATTATTTTGAATTATCAAATTTACTTAAATTTACCATTATCATTAAGAGCGAAATGATAACAATTGCTTTGTTATCACATTGTCCTCTTCCCACATCAATAGTTGCTTTGACATAAAGTCGTTTCATTATTTATCTTTTTTCATAAAGTATGCAGACACATAAAGCGTGTGTTTATCCGTAGTGAAAAAAATTTAAAAAAAATGTTATAACACTTCTCTCTTTTAGTCAGATCTATATACCTGTTTGTCCTTTACATAATTTTTTTTAAGCTCTTTGCTCTGTAAAATATGATAGATTAAATTATAAAAATATTATCATTACGAAAAAAAACATAAAGTGTGCCTCGCCCCATTTTAATTGCTAATAATGGATAGTACTAATTGGGGGAGTACATGAACTTTAGGGCAAAAAACTTCAACAATTATTAAATTATTGACGGGATCATATTTTAACCATCAAATTATTTTTTATTAATAATTGATCATTAAACAATTTAATCCGTTAACCGTAACCATTTTGCCGTTAATTACTCTTAAGTTCTAAAATTAGCATTACACGTTTCATCGTTAATTATTCTTAAGTTCTAAAATTAGCATTACACGTAGCAATGTCCGGGACAATTTTATCCAGCAATTTACTGACCCCAAAAGTCCGATACGGCTAATTTCAGAACAATAGAGGAGTTGCTGGACCTTCGGCATCTTCCACCGAGTCGCCAGCCAAACCCCAAGTCGCATCCCTCAGCGTTCCTCGCACCGCTGCCAGAGGAACCGCCACCACCTCCACCCAAGAAGATGAATCCGAAACTACTTCACATCCTTCCACCAGGACTAACCGTTCAACCAGAGGACTGCCGGTTGCTGCAGCCGGAGCAGACGTCCCCCAAACTCCACTCCCGCCTAGCAACGTAGCCAAGGCTGCTTCGGCGTGCCGCAAAATCGAGCCCCACTTTAATCAAATTAAACGGGAGGGACACCCGGAGGATAATAATAACATTGGCAAGGAAAGGGAGCATCTTTCTGAAATCGCGGCTATTGTGCCAGCTACCTGGCAACGAGGTCTCAAGCATACACACAGTTGTTATTTACGAATAAACAGAGGAGTTGAGTTGTAGGGTCAGTAAATTGCTGGACAGTGAGCAGCTGTTCACGCACTTTTCATAAGCCCACCTGCTCAATGTAGAAACTCTTTTGCCTGCCTCTGTTTCTCTTCTCTGCTCTTGTTTTTCAAGAAATGGGGAGCTTTTGAGCATAAAGTGAAGGAAAGGGCCAAGGAATTGAAGATCCTTTTCCAGGAAGGGGTGAAGATTGTTGGAGATTCATGCAAGAAGGGATGGTACAAGGTCAAGGACATTAGGAAGTAGCGATTTCAGGGATTTTGTTCTGTTTCAGCAAAAAATTGTTCACGTCTTCTTTTTCTGCTTCTGACAAATTTTTGGGTTAATTTACCTGTTGAGTTTTGTTTAGTTGTGGTAGGTGGTTTTGTAACTTTTGTTACATGTAAAGGGGGTTTGGGTAATTCTTGTGGCTTCTTTTTTTACACGTGGCTTCTCGTGACAACTGCTCTCAACCCTTGATCAAAAAAAATTATTGGATAAAATTGCCCCCAACATTGCCACGTGTAATGCTAATTTCAGAATTTAAGAGTAATTAATGATAAAATGATCATGAATTAACGGATTAAATTGTTTAGTGGTCAATTATTGACAAAAAATAGTTTGATGACCAAAATATGATTCCGTCAATAGTTTAATAATCGGTGGGATTTTTTGCCCTTAACTTTATAGGTTACTGAAGGGGCTTCCAGTAATTTTACCTTCCTCCTAGAATTTCACACATTGCGACATCGTTTACCCCTAGCATTTATCCCCTGTAAATAGATAAAACCAAAGGAAAATCAGGAAATAATTGTGTCCAAAATTAACACGAGCCCGGAGCCACCAAATATTTTAGAAGTGGAGCAGAAATTTTGTTGGCACCTGACTGAAGAACAATAATACACTGCGACTGCGTGTGTGTGTGTGTGTGTGTGTGGTGTAGGACGACGAGGCTACAGACAGAGGCCCATTAATGGAGACCACCATCTGCAGTCGAGTTGCTCTCTCCCCCAACCCGTTACTCCAGCCCAAACCCGGTATCCAAGCTCCATCTTCTTTCTTCTTCGTTTTATTCATCCTGTTATTGGGGTTACAACCCATAAGAAATAAATTGCTGGCTGAACTGAAATTTCTTTTGATTTTAGAACATGTAGCAACAGGGATGTGATGTTGGTTTGTGGCAATTCTTGGTAAATGGGAACTAATAGTGTCAAACGAATTAAGCTGTAGAAGCCCGGTAATTTGCATGATGAATGTGGAATTTGCTTTGTTTTGTTAGGTAAGTGCTATTGGAGAAGGATTTTTCAGATGATAACTTCAATACTTAGATTTGGGATATAGGTTTATTGGAGATAAACTAATATAATCTGTACTGCTAATGTTATTGAATTTGCTGATTAAAAAGAAATTACTTGAGCATGCAATTGTTTAGTGATTTTATTGTATCACAATTCAGATGTTATAAGTTGAAATAGTATTGTGTGTAGGTATAGTGAGATGGTAATTTTTTCCGTGTGGTTGCAAATATGGGAATTGGAAAGAATCAGACCGAATCTATGTCAAGCTGAAGCTTTGAATCTCGATCAGAGCGGCTATGGTTACTCGTGAGAATATAGATATCTCACTGAATCTAGGCTATGGAAAGGAGAAAAGTTATCTGTCGCATGACTTCTGAACATCTGTTAAAATAGGCCTTTCTTTTGTGAAATGACATCCTTCTTTTTCTGTTTGTGGTTTTAGCTTGCTGCTATTCTTGGAATTTATTAAAATGTAAGCTTACGTATTCTGTGTAATTCTGTGTACTTGCGCTTGTTTCCTTTGTAGTGTTCTTTGTGGCTTGCAAACCTTTGGATACCCTGCTATGTTTTAGGATAATATTCTGGCCCCCTGTCCACATTCCATCTTGTAATTTTGGTTCAAATATTTTTTCTTTTCTCTAGCTAATAAACAACCTCAGCGGCATCCCTATTATCAGTTCCCAATCACTGGGCATTTATGCTATTGGTGGTTAACTTTTTATATGCATGCTGATAGTATTATGGTCCACAGGAGATAAATATTCTCTTCAAAAACAATGGAGAAGCAGGAGCAACTTTATGACAATGCCAATTGCAGGAGCTGGGAAAGGCGCTGGGGTGTTGGATAAGCCTGTCATAGAGAGAACAGCTCCTGGTCGTGAATCAGAATTTGACTTGAGGTCTGGTAGTTTAAACTTGTAACTTTTTTCCATGGTTCGGCAATGTTGTGGCTGTTTTTTTCTTTTGCAGAAGAACATAATTTTTGTTTCTCTCTTTATTCCATACTACTACTTTGACTTTTCCACAACATAGTTGTATCTTGTGTTTCCGAGGTCCTCTTTAGCTCTCTCTCTCTCTCTCTTTAATGTTTTATATTAACTTGGATAAAATATATATATATATATATATACAGTGAGTTGAACAGTTGTATACTATATGGGATAGGACTAAAGAACAAGACGTCTGACACTTACATAGAGCTGAGGGTTTTTGACAGTGTGGTGGAGCTTTCAGACCTGAGTAGTTTGGAATTTTTATTGGGCTTATATAATTTGGCATTCTTCTTGCTATTCATACCATACAGTGCACATCTGGTAGCACTTTCAGCTGTTTAGAGCTGGACTAAAAGAACTACAGCATAAAAAATCAAAGATGTGGTGGTGAGACTTGCTTGCTCTTCATTGACTGAACAACTTGGGGGGAGATGACGCTCTAAGCTGTAGTGGCTTATTTGCTTTAGTGAAAGTTCATTATAGTTTTTGTTGGTCCAAATCTATTTTGAGGTGTTCTCCTTTGCTTTCTATTCTCTACAACTAGCTTCAAGCTGAAAGAAACTGATCTGAAATGGCACTTTTAAAGATTTTTTTCCGAGACGACTGGCTTTTAAAAATATTTAGCATTGGCAACTTTTAAGCAAGGCATATTGTCAACAAGAAATTGTCGAAATTTTATGTATGATTGACAGAGTAAGAGCTAACCAGTGATATATTTATTTTTCTGCTGAAGTGTAACCATAAAATGTCTGGAAAGAAGAGAACAGCTTGAAGAACCTCTTATCATTTCCTGCCATGCGATGCTTGTTGTTTTTTTCATTCTTGTGGATACCTATTGCTAAAATGTCCCTCCCACCTCCCCCTTCTCCCATCAAACAGAGACAGAAAAAGAACAAATAAAAGGGACGGAAAAGTAAAGCCACCAAAAACCTGAATGAATTGGATGATGCCTTTCATTTTGAAAGTGGTGCATGATAGTTGAAATTGGCAGATTCTATAAACAATTAGGGATATGTTGTATGAAGATTACTCCACTTTGTTTTCCAGGAAATCAAGGAAAACGTCTCCGCCTTACCGGGTGCTACTGCACAATGACAATTACAACAAGAGGGAGTATGTTGTGCAAGTGCTAATGAAAGTCATACCTGGGATGACTCTGGACAATGCCGTGAATATCATGCAAGAGGCACATTACAATGGCTTGTCGGTGGTGATAATCTGTGGTCAAGTAGACGCAGAAGACCACTGCATGCAGCTGAGAGGCAACGGCCTCCTGAGCTCAATTGAACCTGCCAGTGGAGGTTGTTGAACATATCAGATTTCATTACTTTGGGGAGTTGTAATGGATCTGCATTACTAGGACTTGCACATGTATATAGAAGCTTGAAAGCTAGCATCTCAATCAGTCGACATGCACTAGGACTTTGAATCTGTAGACCAAGATGAGGGTATCAGTGCCAATATACCAGCTACCCTATCTTAATCTCCTCTCTGTATGAATAATCTATGATCACCTCCCTTATTGGCCATTTGCTGGGGGTTATATATGAGTATTTGGTTCTGAATGAGGCATGCACACGAATATATATATATATTATGATTATGTATTTTCTAAATTCATCGTTAGCTGGCTCATTTGGTCCGTCTACAAAGTTTCGTTTTTTTGGGTCAGCAAACGTACTTTAGTGGAGATGTGAAAATTGAAGCCCAATTCTCTATATGGCAGTTTTCTCCAACTTGTTATTCTTGGATCTCAAAGATTTACTCCCAAAATTTAATTTGGGATAATTGCAGAAACCTCCCTTGAGGTTTCTGACATTTGCATTGACCTCCTCTGTGATTTGAAAAATTATACTGACCTTCCTGAGGTTACTAATCCTTTGCAAATTTAGTCCAAACGATTAAAATATTGTTTTAGGGAATGTAATTAGAATTTTTTACCAAATTTGTCCTTTGTATTACATGTCCAATGAATGACAAAATATTACAAATTAATAAACTTTAAGGAATATAGTTTATAGGCAAATATGCATTATCTATTTAAAGTATCGGCTCTTTATGGGTATTTTACTTTCAAACATTTAATTTAATACAAATATTTACACTCAAATACATATTTGTATTTATTTTCAAATATTTAATTTTTGTTAAATATAAAAACTACCAATCTCTCTTTCATAAAAATATTAATATAACACTTTTTCAATTTTAGTTGCAAACATTTATGTATTTAACATAAATTAAATGATTCAGAATAAAATACCCATAAAGAGCTAATACTTTACTCGTGTAATGGATGAAAACCATAAAAAATTAATACTTTATGGGTCATTTTTTTAAAAAAATATTTAATTTATATTAAATAAATAACTTATCGATTTCCTTTTTTCAAGAATATTACTGTAACACTTTTTGAATTTTACTAACAAACATTGATATATTTATCATAAATTAAATGTTTGAAAGTAAAATATCCGTAAAAAACCGATATTTTAAATGAGTAATGCGTGTTTGTCTATAAAGAGCCGGTAACTATTTAAAGTACCTTTAACATTTAATTTAATACAAATATTTATGCTCAAATACAGACCTGTATTTACTTTCAAATATTTAATTTTTGTTAAATACAAAACCTACCAATCTCTCTTTCATAAAAATATTAATATAACACTTTTTCAATTTTAGTTACAAACATTTATGTATTTAACATTAATTAAATGATTCAGAATAAAATGCACATAAAGAGCGAATACTTTACTCGTGTAATGGATAAAAGTCATAAAAAATTAATACTTTATGGGTCATTTATTTTTTTAAAATAATATTTAATTTATATTAAATAAATAACCTATTGATTTTCTTTTTGCAAGAATATTACTATAACAATTTTTGAATGTTACTTACAAATATTGATATATTTATCATAAATTAAATATTTGAAAATAAAATACTGGTAAAGAGTTGGTACTTTAAATGAGTAATGCGTGTTTGCCCATAAATTATACTCCTTAAAATTTATTAATTGTTAATTGATTTATAGTACTTTGTCATTCATTAGATATGTAGCACAAAGGGCAAATCTGGTACAAAATTCTAATTTCACTTCCTAAAATAATATTTTAATCATTTGGACTAAATTTGTAAAGGATTAGTAACATCAAGGGAGATCAGTATAATTTTTCAAACCACAGAGAAGGTCAGTGCAAATGTCAGAAACCTTAGGAGAGGTTTCTGCAATTATCCCATTTAATTTTATCCCAGCCCAAAAGGAGAGAGTAAAGTATGGCTTGGTTTGGGAGTTTAGGAGAGAAGGAAAAGAAGACACTATGTAAGAAGAATGAGGCCATTCTATCAATACCATATTAATGGGGTCATACTCATATAATTGTTATTTTGTTGCTTATAGTTAAAATACTAATAGGTAACCCAAAAACTTTTTTACTTTTGGGAAAAAAAATTCTCTTTATGGGTAAAAAAAAAAAGGAATTCATCACCCAATTCTTTGCCACTAAAAAAATCTTCAAAATTAAACACACCCGACCCGACCCGTTACTGATCCGACCAGCCGAAAGAAGAGTAGAAGACTCGCTATTGTTCTACTGCCTGATTATTTTCAAAACCCCAACCAAAGCCCCCCTCGCAGTAGAGTACGAAGCTCGGAAAGCAAAGAAACCAAAGACCAAACTCCCCAATCAAATCGGAACTCCGCCCAATTTAGCCCTGCAACAATGTACGGCGGAGGTAGTATCGTTCTATCTTTCTCACTCACGTAGAACACACACTTACAGGCTCAGGCACTCGCTAGCACTGACTTCACTATGTACCGGTTTAAATTTGTTTTATTTACGTGCGTTTTTCTCTGCTATGTATATAAAAAAAAAGATGAGGTATCAGCTATAGTGGTGGACTTAGGCTCACACACTTGCAAAGCTGGTTATGCCGGCGAAGATGCTCCGAAAGCCGTCTTTCCTTCGGTAAGCCATTGCTAGTAGTCTATTTCAGCTCAATATATTCGCGAATTTACTGCATTTATTATCATGATTTTGCAATGTGGCTAGAATTTTACTATTCTGGAGCTGAATTTTTCTCCAAGTTTGAATTTTTTGTTTTACCTTCTTTTGCACCTGATTTATGTTAATCTCATTCGAGTTTCTTCTTAATGTAACCATTAAAGTTTGATTTTGATAGTCGTCGTTCTTCTTTTTCTTTTGGTCCTCGTTTGTTGGATGTGAACATCTTACACTGGGAGATTTTAAAGGTTGGAACGTGGAATCATGGTTACAAGGAACTGAACCTACAGTTTAAGAAAAAAGAACTAACCATAGGACAGACCAACCTAAGAAGTTGATTGTGAACATATACAGGGGGATTAAGTTGTTGTGTTGTTTTACTTTTGCCATTGTGGATAGTGCTAATTTTTCTTCAATTTACTTTCTTTTGGCTCTTTAAGGAGATTTTTTTTGACAAGGCAGTTGAATAAAATGGATTTTATGCATGGAAGGAAAATTGAAGTGCCAACTTGCTATAGATTGCAAGGGGATCTATACTAAAGATTGAAGGTTTAAATGTCGAACATATGGCAGAATTATGGACGTCACTTTTCTGATATTCACCATATTGCTACACGAGGGGTCTTTGAAGGAAAAGGGTCTTGTTTTGGTAAAATGATGCATCAACTATTTGATCATTTATCAGGTTGTTACATTGGTTCTAGAATCTTAATGAAGACTTTTCTTTATCGTGAATGTGAAGCTTGATGGAGATTAAATACAGGATAACTGATGCTTCTAAAACATACTGGTGAATGTAGCGTCTAATGGATGCACAGTAAACAGCTGACATAAGATTTGTATTGTATAAGGTTATTGGATCAATTGATCAAATGGAAGTTGATGAGCCGGATAATCCAGACAAGAATTCTGGATCTGTTCCAGATTCTAAATCCAAGGCTAAGCGAAAGTTATACGTAGGATCCCAAGCCTTGGGATTCCGCCGGGATCACGTGGAGGTCAGTCAGAAGAACATCTTTTAGATAGGTTTTGGCTTGCACGTTCAACCTCTTTTCTTATTGAGCTTGTGATATTCTATTTTCTCAGGTCCTATCTCCAATTAAGGATGGGATAGTTGCTGATTGGGAAATTGTTGAAAGCATATGGGATCATGCCTTCAAGTAATCAAATTTGCGTATTCATTTGGTTCAAATTGTATTCTAAGCATATGGAATCTCTGTGCTGCATCACCTGCTTAGTAGTTACAAGGGATGCAACAATGGTTTGCTTACTAAATGGATCAGACCTTAGCAATAGGGAAAATTTATGAATAGCATATTGGCGGGGAGTAATAGCCAATTCAACTTAAATAATTTCAACACATCCAGCTCTGTTCAAATCTTTAATATTTTGATTCTCATCTTGGAGGTCCTAGATAATATATGTAACTAATCTTGTACTTCTTCTCATCGTCAGACTGATACCACTTTAGTGGAATAATTGTTTTCGTATTCTAGAATTCATTTAGATTTACTAGAAGACAGGAGAAAAGGGGAGCTTTTATGTGCTGGTGTATTGTCTTCAGCTATGGATAAATACATCCCATCCTTTCCATTGTCATGCACTGCTTGTGGAAAAATGTGTTTTTCCTTTTTTCTCTTAATTGTGCATCTCCGCATTGTTTTTGAATGGTACAGCCATCTCTACCATTCAATGAATACTATAATTCATAATTCATACTATCACTTGCTTTGTCATTTGTAGGGAATGCCTCTTGATTGATCCTAAAGAGCATCCCATGCTGCTTGCTGAGCCATGTGCTAATTCTCAACAACAGAGAGAAAAGTGAGATGATAATCAAAAATTCAGAATCCCGTTATGGATCCTTCTTTAGTCCTTTAAATGCCTATATGTTTTATTACTTGCATGACATCTCTCATACATGTGACCTGGAAGGTCCTTTTGCTTCTTGCTCCAAAAGATTAGTGTTAGTAATTTTCTAATATAGTGGTGATGCTTGATTTATAAGTTAAATTTTTCTCATATAATTTTGGGGGGTATGGGTGGATAAGTCTGTCTTTGCAAGGTAAGCTCTGGTTATTTTTGTCTCTCTTCTTTTGAGATTTCAGTCATTTGAGATTTCAGTCATTTGAGATGTAAGTACTTTTCTTCCATTTCCCATTATTTTGAGAGACATAAGAAAGGAGATGGTGGTATTCCATGTGGCTGTCTAAACAAAAATGCTCTTCTCCTTGGGCTCGTAGCACCTAAGTAGATCTGCTGAATTATCCCCTTTTGCCAGTCCTTTTTCCATGTTCTTGTATGCAATACAATGTTTTGTGTTTTTTTTTAAAGTGATTTTAGATTATTTGGTGTCCCTGTGTTGCTTCTATGAGTTAGCTTTTGGAAAAGTTCTGTCTAATCTCCGGCACTAAAGAAACTGACTAGGTATCTGACAGGTCAGCAGAGATTATGTTTGAAAAGTACCAGGTTCCTGCATTGTTCTTGGCTAAAAATGCGGTGAGTTCCTCTATTCAGTTTCCAACTGGTACTTGTAACTATTTATGTCAATCTATGATGAAGTATGCTACAGCCAGTGTTTCCCTTCATAAACTTCCAAGAAATAAATTTGTCTATGTTTTGCTAATTATTGGCTGCTATTTTCAAATGCCTGGTTTCCCTTCATATGCTTTTAAAAAATCATTTTGTCTGTGTTTTGCTAGTTATTCACTGCAATTTTCAAATGCCAGGTTCTTACGGCCTTTGCATCTGGACGTGCAACCTCTTTAGTTGTTGATAGGTAAGAGTTTTCTTATGCATGCCAATTACTTTTACTGTCCATTCAATGCAGTATTTTAAATTCTAGTTTGTGTGATTACCGCACTATCCTACTATATTCCAAGTTAAATTTGTTTACCCATTTCCAAGATGTTGCTTCTATATTTTGCATGCATACTTCTTTCACCTTATTCTCGTCCTTTTCTATGACTCCTGGAGTTCGTAAAAAGTTGCAGACATCAGATATTGGTGTGACAAGTAGTGGTATCTCAGGTGGTTTTGTTAGAAATTGTCTTCGACAAGCACAACCTCTTGATCTATAAATCATTCTTGTCTAGTATTTAGGATCATTTTGAGAAGCGTCATGCAGAGTTTGCTTGAAAAGAATAAGATGTGAACCTTCACTTTCTCAGTCAAATGTTTGCTGGGGAAGAACAAAAACCAGAAAAACAGTCCCATGGTAATTTCAGCATGCAACTCAATCCTAGCTCTGTAAAACTTCTGAGGAATAATTTCTTACTTTAAGTTTTTTCATGCATTTGTAGTCTTTAGAGTGTTTTGCGGAAAACAAAAGAACAATCCCTCAATCTTGTGTTTTCTTTTCTCTTTACTACTGTGCTGGATCATATTCTGTTTTCTACCATAATGAAGTTGCTTTTTTCCTGATTTTTCTTGTCGATCAATTAAATTTTATGCTTATTTGACCTTGATTAAAATGGGCACTTATTGGTTGTGCTAATTGATTCAGTGGCGAGGATCAACTACAGTCGCTCCTGTACATGATGGATATGTACTTCAAAAGGTACTCCTCTTGATCTATGTAGAAACTGCAGATGGATACTAGCACTGACTTTGACCTTACTATGTTGGAGGTTTTTGGTAGTGAGATCATTGTACACCCAACTCCAGTGATCTTCTTTTAACTTTGTTAATGTGTTAATCCATGTCTTTTGTAGCTTTTTTTTGAGCTACTTCTTATGGAATAACTTGGATTTTTAATTGACTAAAACCTTTTTGTCCTGAGTTTCATATTCTGTTGTCCAGTTGTTGTCTAGGAAATTCCCAAAAGGTGTGATGTTTTAAAATTAATTCCCAAAAGATGGTGTTTTTCAAACCTCTTCCCAAAGGGTGAAAAACGTACTTAGTGAATGTGTTGTTTCCTTAAAAGATGCATTCGCATAATACGCTCTTTTATTTGTTTATGCATTTTTTCCCTGGAAGAATACATTTATTGAATTTGTTGTTTAAAAGACGCATTCAGTGAATGCGTTGCTTCAGAACTCTCACTATTTGAGAAATCTTCTTCAAAATTACCACAACTTGGTGATTTACTCGGTTGTTGTCTAGTTGTACTGTTGATTGATATGCACATAGTAACCATTGCAAATGTGAAGGATCCCAATGGTATTGCAACAAATATAGTTTTTCTGATGCTTAAAGCTTTATTGCAGTACATGGTTTGATTTCTGAGTTCCAAAGGTGAAATAGCATTAATACAGGTGGAGCTCTGAGATGAGATATATTGTTGTCAAAGAACTAGTGGTCAGTAAAAAGTGGAGAATTGAAGTTCATTTTTGGGGGGTTGTTTGTAGGCAAAGTCTGAAGAATTGAAATTGTGTGATTCACGTAGCAATAGTTGCATATCTTGCGTGCTAGTTGGCATAAGACGTACACATTCATATGTTTCTGCTGTTTGAATAAACCTGTAAAGCCTTACCTACACTGTTTGCAAGGCTTGTCTGCTTTCAATTTGTTTCTAGTGGATGTCCAATGGTTATACTGGATGAAGTATACATCTGGATATCTAAATTCATTAGATTATTGCAAACAATTAATATGAGCATTTATTTGGATGGAGTATTCCTTTCTAATTTACACCTTCCCAATTCTTGTAAAGATAGCCCAGTTTATAGTTTTCTTCGTCTTTTAGAGATATTTTCTAAGTTTCTATTTTGTTGCATAGGCTGTGGCAACATCTCCTATTGGCGGAGAATTCCTTACTGATTGCTTGATGAAAAGTTTGGAAAGCAAAGGCCTTACTGTGAGTTCTTTCACTGAATGAATAATACTATATGCTCTTAAATATCTGATCATGATTATCTGACTATTCTATCCTTGTACAATCTCTTGGTTCTCCTATTTTCATTTCAGATAAAACCTCGCTACGCATTCAGAAGAAAGGAAATGCGGCCTGGAGAATTTCAGGTGATTTTTCCTGTTATATTATGAATGTTTTTTAACATTTTACCTCTATATCACTACCACAATTGTAGACATTATTCTGCTTCTGGAGAAATTGTTTGGAAATTTCTTCTTCCACCTTCTGCAGTAGATAACTAAATAAGTTGATAGTCTGTACTTAAAATTAACAATAATGTTGCTTTACGTGCTTTATCTTCCCCTTTCTTTGAAGTGATCATCACAATGAACTCCTCCTCAAGCCTTACTAAATGTTGTCTTACAATGTCTTTATTTCATTGTACAGCCTTGCGAAATGCTAATCTGGTCTCCAGAGAACGATCTGCTTTATTTTTTTCTCTAAAAGCTCCACAAATGTGGCTTTTATTTGAGTTTTAACAGGTGTATGGAGTGCAAGCATGAGGTGGCTGTACCTTTAACCTATGCTTATGATGTTAAATAGCAAGTCTTCTTAAAAGCTTAAACAATGGAAAAGCTTACTGGTTATATTTTTGACATTTCCAGTGTGGAATCAAGTGATTACAGATATTTACTATTTTAAATACTTGTGTATGTCATAGGCAAAGCTGTTAAAGTAAATACTAAACAAGGTTGTAAACTGAAGCTAATGTAATTAATTTCTACTTTCTTTTCTCTGAAGGCTTAATATTGTACTGATTTTACTGATTACCATGCTTGTGGTTCTTATTACATTGTATGGATTGTTCATTGAGTCTTACAGACAGTAGATCTTGATTTTCCAAATACAACTGAGAGTTACAAACTCTATTGCCAGGTTACTGACTGACCAAAATCTACATTTATTCTGTACTTGTACCCTTTTTTCTTCTGCTACTGAATGTGGCTTTCTTTTAACAGAGAGTAATTGCTAGTGATATCAAAGAATGTGTATGTCGAGCTCCTGATACTCCATATGATGGTTAGTACTGCTTTGGTGCATTGTTTAAACTTCATTTGATCTTGCATTTATTGACTCATTATTGGGAATAAATATAACCTAGGATAGAAGAGTATAGAAAGTGTGCATACTATTTTTCAGGGGAGTCCCTGTACACAGTAAGAGCCAAGTCTGAGTACTTAGAAAGTGTACATGAACAAGGGCATCTACCAATAATATCACTTGTGAAAATTGCGTAGGGATAGAGCAATCTTTAACATTACTGTATTACAAGTCGTCATGATCCAACAAAAAGGCTAATGCTTCTCTTTAGCACATGCCATAATCTTTTACTTTATTATTTAATCCAGCAGACCCACTGCCAACTTCCTTCCTATCTTTGTTCAGGAATCTGGCTAATGCTTTATAATTAGTTGATCATGTAAGATGTGCTCCTATTTATAGTGGTTTCATCATGTTAATTGTAGTGCAATAACAAAAGCACTTGCAAATAATCTTGGTTTTTTATTCTTTGCAGATAGTTCATACTCGAACATACCAATGACATCTTACGAGCTTCCTGATGGACAGTAAGTTTTGTTATTAAAGCCTTGTTTCTAGCTTGAAAGTTTTTTACAGGATATAGACATTTTTAGAATCTGTAAGTGATACATCTTAATGAGTTGTTCTTGTCCCATTAACTTTTTCATGATTTACCTGGGGTGATATATAATAAGGCCATTGATAATCTAGGTCTTACTGTATCTCATAGCTTTCTCTGTATTTCTATTTTCTTACTGGCACTTCCTTCTCATCTAAGTTCATTGTTTATTAATCCAGGACAATAGAAATTGGAGCCGACAGATTCAAGACACCTGATATTCTTTTCAACCCATCCTTGGCTCAGGTGGTTTTGAAACTTTTTCCTATGCCGCTTTTCCATTTATAATCATGATGTACAAATTTGACTCTTCAGGTTTACATAATCTGCAAGCCTTTTGGAGTATTTTTTTTTTACGTGCTATTATTTTGAGCTTAGTATTATGAGATTTTTGTGCTTTTGCTCAAGGGGGAAGTATAGCATACATGTATCCCAGATTGAAAGAAAAAAATGCATTTTTCTTTGCATTATGCTTTACCTCTCGACTGTCCCTTGTCCCCTATGATTTTCATCATGTTTGTCTTTCACTGACTTGACAAATAGTTTAAGTATCTACATCACATGAAAGTAGCAGAGTATCCTGGGCTTATGTATATTGCACAGCACGAGGTTACTAAGATAATCTAATCCTTGAACAAAAATTATAAATTTGTTTGACCAATTCTCCTCCCTAAGAGTTGAAGCTTATAGCTAGATTTGTAATTTTATATTTTTCAACCTCAAATGTTCTTCCAATTGGATTTAGTTATTTTCATGTTCTCAGAACATGTGGAGCTTGTCGTGACATATGCAAGTTAAACTTTTACCTTTCTTCTCTGCTTTGAAATTCAAGCGTCATATTCTTAAGTATGCAGATCTCTTAAACCGTGCACGGTTGGAGAATCATAGCTCAAATTTTTTGGCTCAACATGGATATCCTTTTCTTGGCCAGGCTTTTAGGACTTTATTAATTGCCATTGGAAAATAAAGATGGTCTGAAAATGCACATGTAGCAAAGAATAAGTAAGTGCTTGTGGCAGTTTCCTGCTCTAGCCTTTAAGAGGTCTTTCTCATCATTTGTTGGAACATTCATTGTCCAATAAATCTTGCTTATAAAGACAAGAAGCGATGAGGTTTGCTGCTATATTAGACTTGTTTAGCACTGACCGGAATTGCCTAAACATACGCCTCATTGCATGGGCTACTTTTAGAGACCTTTATGCTGATGAGTTTAGATTAACTAATATACTGTCTTGGTTCAAATTATCAAATAACTAGAGAAACAAATGATGCATTTTGACAAATGATGCTGATGAGTTTTTTTGACAAATGATGCATTTTGAATTCTCTTGATTGCTTTTGGTTTGATTTGAAATTCCATTTATTGACATGATCTAATCTGTCAGACTATTCCTGGTATGGAGAATTTTGCCGAGACTGCTCCTTCTGTTTGTGGCCTGCCACAAATGGTAATTCCTGTCATTTTGCACTTTTATCCATGAGCTGGGGATCTAGCTACCATTATTCTCTTTTTACTTTTACAATATATCCTTCTAAAATTCTTCAGGTCTTGGAGAGCATAAATAAGTGTGATGTGGATATTAGGAGAGAACTCTTCAGCAGTATACTGGTAAATTTTCAACCCTTCAATGTGAATAAGTACCTTAATTACACCAAAATGTATAAGGCTGTTATCTAGACTTTTTTTTTCTGTCGACAATAAATTATTTTTTCCCCTGTTGGTTATCAAAAATCTCTGCAATTTTAGTGAGGTAAACCTTGTATGTAGTGCTTCATTGCAGCTGTTCCCCTTTTTCCTTGGATTTCCAGCTTCCCATATATTCTCTTCATAGTATTTATGCATAATTGGCTGCGTCCCAATAAATTTGCCTCTCTCCACGAACTCAGACATCTTACTTAATTCCTACTTTTTCACTCTGATGATATTCCTATAGTAGCGGGATATTATTTTTTGTCCTTTTTTCAGTGCAGATGCACATCAAGGATTCCTGCTGTTATATTTAGGTTTTGCTAACTTCTTTTTAAGCTTGTTTTAGCTCAATGACTCTTAAAAGATGATGTCTTCCACTCCAGTTTATGTTCTGTCCCCCAGATCATTGTATTTGCATAGTTACCTTTTGTGTTGTCTTTAGGAAACATATCTTGTACTTAGAAGAGTGGATCATATAGTATCTGATTTGATTTCAACCTTACACAGCTTGCTGGTGGCACTGCATCCATGCAACAGTTAAAGGAACGGCTGGAGAAAGACTTGCTAGAGGTAGGTTTTTTTCAGTCAGATTTCTGTATTTAAAAGAAAAAGAAGTCCTTGTTCTGGTACTCTCCCCAAAAGAGGAGAGGGAAAATAAAAAGGAAACTCAGAAGCCCAAAGTTGTGTGATGAAGGAAAAGATGAAAGAAAGGGAAGGAAGAAAAGATCAGATATGTGGCTATCTAGTTATTTCTGACATCAAATGCTTAATGTTGAGAGAATGCACAGCTTATTGCAACGTGATGATTCAAGTTTGTCCAGTGGTTTTAGTTAATGCTTGAGATTTTTCTTATGTCTGGGTCTACCGTTTGCAGGAATCTCCTCAAGCTGCTAGAGTGAAAGTTTTGGCAAGTGGAAATGCAACAGAAAGGAGATTCAGGTAGACTAACTTGCTTGATGGGAAAAAATTTTTTTTAAAAAAAATGAAAAATGGAAATCAATGTGTTCTATCTTCTGCATTTGTAGATGGGTGGATGTAGATTGCTGTTGTCCTTTCCTTCCCATGTTATTTTCATTTCTTCTAGAACCAAATTTTCAGGTTGAACATTGGGAATTGTTATATAAATCGGCATCTCTTTGGGAGGCGGCTCAATAGAAAAGCCATTAGGTTACAGCATTGATGTTACGTGTCACTTAGGAATTCGCCATATCGAGAGGGTAAATCATGTTGGTAACTGGCAGATATGCTTTTGTTTCATTCCTGTATTCCTTGCCTCAGTGCTTCCTCCAAAGCTGCATGTTTAGACCAAATTGCTTCTGTTTTATGATTGAACTTGAAGAGGATATTTCTTTGCATTCATGTTAGCATCCTACGCGTTGACTAACTCGTCGCATTCAGTGTTTGGATAGGTGGGAGTATATTGGCGTCGCTTGGATCCTTTCAGCAAATGTGGTTTTCAAAGTCTGAGTAAGCTTTGACATCCACTCCACCTTTCAATATTCAACTTTTCTCCTTTTTTCTCCCCATATTCAATCCGTTTTGTCTCTTGATTAACAGGTTCGAGGAACATGGAGCTTCTTATGTTCAAAGAAAATGCCCGTAAAAGTACTTGACTGGTGCGGACAATTATCACATTAGACAGAAATTCATGGAGCTGACTTCACTTTGATTAGTTTGCTGACGGTATGGGTTGCTCGGTTTTAATATCCTGCTCTATAGGCGCCCAAACAATGTACTATATATATACTGTACCTCTCGCGGATCGTTGCTAATGTTGTATAATTATGTTACCTAGTGGGGATTATAATATCCTCCGTTTGGGGCTCGTGTAGCAACATTATTGACGTGCTATCTAAGTGACCATGAAGAATTTTACGCTCGCAGACATTTTAAAACTTGGGGTGATTTGTTGCTGTCTTCCAGGATTACTTAGTGAAAGAGGGATTAAATTTCTGCGTGTTAAATTTAATACTCCCTCCGTCCCACTTTGATAGTCCTGTTTCTTTTTTCACACAGTTTAAGAAAAAGTAGTTAACTTTGTTGGAAAAGTAAATTTAGATTGCTATTTTTCTAAAATACCCTCATATTAAATATGGTGCAACTTTATGGGAATTTGAATTGATGGTAAAAAAAGAATAACTCTTATTAAATGGGGTAGGTTTATAGTAATAATTACTTACATTGAATAAGGGTATTTTAGAAAAATTAAAATACAATTACATTCTTCAATTGGAAAGTGGATTACACTTTGGGACAGATGAAAAAGGAATATAGGACTATCAAAATGGGACGGAGGGAGTAAAAGTCTGAAATGATTTGGTGCAAGTGCAGCCTTGGAAAGCTAAAAGCTATTTCCCCCAACAACTAAAAATGTACTAATGGTCATGCTCTGATTCCAACATCTAAGCAGCTGTCATTTTATTTCCAATGCAAGTCAATATTCTTAGTAGTTAAAACCTCTTCCGTCTTCTACTGCTTTAAAATTGGTTTTGAGCATTCTTGGCTCTGGTCAAAGCTGGACAAACAAGAACACGTGGCTCTTCCTTAGATTGGCAAGTGTGGTAAAGAGGAACAGAAAAAATGCAACATATATATATATATATATATATATATATATATATATAATGCAAGGACATGGTTGGATAATAAACGAAAAAAAGAACTAACTTTTTTTTTGTTTTTTCTTTTTTCGGATTATATGGGAGTGTTTGGATAGCAAAAATATCTCAAATTGCTTGTATCATAAACACATTTTTCAACCCACCTTTTTATATTTCCAATCATCTTTTTATCTCACATACATCACATCACAAAAAATGCTACAATAATTATTTTAAATAATATAATCCCTTTCTTGGCTATGGTCGAAGCTGGACAAATAAGAACATGTGGCTCTTCCTTTAGATAGGTAAGTGTTGTAAGAGGAACATAAAAAATGCAACATCTTCCCAAAAAAATATATACACACACGCACACGAGGACATGGCTTGATAATAATATGTTAGGTTAATATTTTTTTGAAGAAAAATATAAAGAGAATTAACTCTTTTTCATTTTTTTTTAGATTCTATTGTTGATATGAATAATCACTTTCTTGATTATGATCGGAGCATGACATATAAGAATACGTGGCTCTTCCTTAGATAGGCAAGTGTTGCAAGAGAAACAGGAAAAAATGCAACATCTTCCCCAAAATATACATACATACATACATATATATATATATATATATATATATATATATATATATACTAGTTTGTTGGGGCATCATGCGATGCATGATGTTGCCCAGATGAAAGTCATAAAAAAAAAAAATTTGTGGCTATAAAGAATGGAAGAGTATTTATCGATTAGTGATGCTTGTAAAATAATCAGAGAAAATCCAAATAAATTTCTGAGGAGTAATAATTTTTGAAAAAACAATTTTGCTTAACGATACTTAATTAAAACCTAGACAATTAAGGTATTGGACGTGGTCACTAAGAATAATTTAAATGGTATTTGAATAGCATCTATTGGCTCAACAAAACTGATTCATTAGGAAACCAAATAGGAAGAGGGAATCAGCAGACAGCTAATTTGGAATTTTCTTATTTTGGCAGGTAATTTACTATCCAAGTATTCATAAATTGGAGGATTTATTTGAGTGCAAGACACTTACTTCTAATACATTACAGTTTGTAAGTTGCAATCATCTGGGAGATGCAATCTCATAGTTGAGAAATCAATGGAAGATTGAAAAGAAAAATTTGACAATACAAATAGTTAGACATTAAATAGGACAGTTTATGAGACTAAATTATTGTATTTCAGGAGCTGTTTTAAAGACTATAAGTCTTTTTTTTTTTGGGAAAACTGAGATATATAAGTTTAATTTATACATGTCACTAACGATAAGATCTAGTTTTTTTTAATTCATTAGTAAAATATTCAAAGGAGTAACTTTTCTATGCTAAAGTTTTACTTTAATGCAAAAAGATGAGTTTAATCATGTATATTATTTCATGCAACTATTAAACAGATAAAAAAAAATATCAGGTTTAAGCATAGCATTAGAGGTTCAAATGCCAAGGATTGAGGAAAATTAACTCGAAACTTGGAGCTTTTATGTGAATTCACGGAAGGCAATAGTTTATAATATATGTGCATACATTTTGGTAGTTCGTACATTAGCAAAAGCTGTTTACTATAGTGTACAAGACATGCAACTTCAGAAACTCCTAATTGCTTCCACGTAAGCTAACAACACCATCGTATCTGTCTAACACCCAAACATCAAGGTGAAATTCCATAATTAACCACCTACTGATGGTGCCCACACGGGACCATCACTTCTTATGAGATATCAGCCAACTCCCCTTTTTTATACGTCTTAGGATATATATATATGTGATGACTTGGCAATAATCTCTTAGGTTAATATTTTTTCTCCAGAAAAAATATAAAATGGATTAACTCTTTTTGGCTTTTTCTTTTTTGGATTATATTGTTCATACGGATAATGACATTCTTGCCTGCATTACTGCGTATAAGGTTTTCCCTTCGTTTCAATTTACTTCGCAGCAACTGCCCTGCCATACTGCATTATTTGCCGATTGCCAATGATAGTCCATCCTTCAGGCATCTGGAGATCTCACTAAATTCAGTACTTATTGGTCTCGGCAAATGCAAGGTTAACCTTGCCCAGACGTAATTTTTTTACAGGAATAATTTCAGAAATCTCCCTTGAGGTTTGTGGCAATTTCACTTAGCACCTTTAAACTTTAAAAAATCACTTGCCTTCCTTATTTTTAACTTTTTTGTAACATTGCCAACCCATTTCAAATATATTATTAAAAAAAACTCATTTGTAGATAGAGAATATAATTTCATTTCAGTATTGCCCTTCTCTTGTGAACCATTTTGTTGACATAACAAAACCAGTTAATCTCTTAACTTTTGAACACTTGGCCGATGTATTTTTTAGTTAGGAATTGCAAGGTGTTAACAAGGTTGAAAGACCTATTAATAATTTTCGTGTTAACAAGAAACATACTAAAAATTTAAAAATCTAAGTAAAGATAGACAGAGGGAAGAGAGATCACTTGCACCAACCATCTTTGCACTCAACCGACAAGAAAAAAGATAAAAGCATCAAGTAGAAAGATTGTGAATAGCTCAAAAAGAAAGAATGTGAATAAAACAACAGGAGTTTCGACTCTGGAGTTTCTCTGCAGCACAAATAAAAAACCAGGCAAACAACAAGAAGGGATTCACAAGAAATCACGAAAGAACAAGAAGACAAGCTTTGCACGAGGCTTCATTAACAAATGGTTTGTCCGGTGGATAGTGAAATTATCTCAAATAATAATATTTTGCTTTCATCATAAACATATTTTTCAACACATCTTTTTATATTTTCAATCACCTTTTTATCCCACATACATCACATCACAAACAATATTACAGTAATTATGCTAAATAATGTTTCAAATAATATCCTATCCAAACAGTTAGATCTCGGATCTGTTACTGGACGTACTAGCCACACTTTAAAATCAACAAGTTGATTTCCTAATCAAACATCCAAACTCGAAAGCTAAAATACTACTATAATCAAGGTCGAAAAATGAATGAAAATTAATCCATTGCGTTAACCAAGCCCAATCCATGCATTGCCACCAATACCCAAACTCCTGAAAAAGAAAAGAAAAAGGAAAATGTCAAGAGGATTAACTTTAGAGAGCGGGTTTCATGCTTCTTTCAAACTTTAAATGCTCCTCTTGTTCTCATCCTCAACAGGAAACAACCCTGACCTGAGGACCCCCCAACCCTTCCCCCGTCCTTTCCCTGCCCCTCCTTTGCCTTACGTCCTTTACTTAAGCCCCATTCCCAGCTCTCACTTTAACTCACTCCTCTGAACCTATCAAGAACACAACAACGACGACTACATGGCTCAAACTCCAAGCCCCATTCTCTCCTTCTTCTTAGTTCTCGCTCTCTTGCTTTCCTTTACCTCTGTTTCGAATTCCATTCGTGATCATCAACACAACAGCTACCAAATTTTTGATGTTTCAGCCGTTATCCAAAAAACCCATCAAGTTTTCACTCAAACCCCACAAGCCCAGCAGGAAGAAGAAGCTAAGCCTACCATCACTGCCACCGCACAACATAACTCTTCGGTTCTCTCATTTTCACTGCACCCAAGGGCTTCCGTGAAAAAACCGCAGCACAAAGATTATTCTTCCCTCACGCGCGCCCGTATCGCCCGTGACTCGGCCCAAGTTAACTCTCTCAACTCCAAGCTCGAGTTCGCTCTCTCCGGCTACACCCAAGCGGACCTCAAACCGGTTCCGACCGCCGTCCAACCGGAGGACCTGGAGACGCCGTTAACTTCCGGGGTAAGTCAGGGAAGCGGAGAGTACTTTGCCCGTATGGGCGTGGGTCGACCAGGCAGATCATACTACATGGTTATCGACACCGGAAGCGACCTCAGCTGGCTCCAATGCCAGCCCTGCGCCGACTGCTACCAACAAACCGACCCGATGTTCGACCCGAGTTCGTCATCGACTTACCGAACCGTTTCTTGCTCCGCACAGGAATGCTCGCAGCTCCAGATTTCAGGGTGTAGTGATGGGAAGTGTATTTATCAGATTAATTACGGGGATGGGTCCTACACGATGGGGGATTTAGCTACTGATACGGTGTCGTTTGGGAACTCGGGTTCGGTTAGTGACGTACCCATCGGATGCGGGCATGATAATGTGGGCTTGTTTGTTGGTGCGGCTGGCTTAGTTGGACTGGCTCGAGCCCCTTTATCATTGCCTGGCCGACTGAGAGCGACGTCGTTTTCTTACTGTTTAGTGAACCGCGACTCCAGCTCGTCTTCGACTCTGGATTTTAACTCAGCCCCACCCGGTGACTCAGTCTTTGCTTCGATGGTTAGAAACCCCAAACTGGATCTATTTTATTACCTGGACATGGTCGGGATAAATGTCGGCGGCGAGACTCTATCGATTCCGGCGTCGGTTTTCCAGGTGGACGGAAATGGGCGCGGAGGAGTTATAGTTGACTCGGGAACGGCTGTGACTCGGTTGAATACACAGGCGTATAACGCGCTGCGCGATGCGTTTAAGAAGTACGCATCAGATTTGCCTTCGTCCAGTGGGTTCTCTTTGTTCGACACGTGTTATGATTTTTCATCAGTCGGCGGTTCGGTGAGGGTTCCAACGGTGTCTTTTTTGTTTGCGAGTGGGAAGAGGCTGTCATTGAAGCCGAGTAATTACTTGGTGCCGGTTGATGGGCGGGGGAAATTTTGTTTGGCATTTGCTCCGACGAGTTCACTGTCCATTATCGGTAATGTGCAGCAGCAAGGGACACGTGTCAGTTTCGACCTGGCTAACAGGCAGTTTGGTTTTAGCCCCAATAAATGTTAGTAGTACATTTGGTGCAAATATTTAGTGTTTAAATTTCAATCGTAATTATAAGCTGGTAATTGCAGATTTAAGGTTTACCCAAAAAAAAAAAAAAAAAAAAAAAAAGAAAAAGCTTTCCAGAATTAAAGTTGGAAACTGTGAGGAGTGAGGAGGAGTATACATACTTTAATTGTTAGTATGGGTGGACATTAATTGTGTGTAAATGTTGATGGACCTGTGGTGGATGGAAATGGTCCCACCATTTCCACCTATGAAATTAATACTGCAAGTTATAAATTTTGTAGTTCCTCGCCTCAGTGGTAGTTGCTTGATTTGGAAATGCACAAAATTTGATTGCAGAAGAGAAATTGCTTTTGTTGTTTAAATTAGAGAAAGAATACGCAAGAGAATAGATTCCCAACATTTACACCATTCACTTGTTTTGGCCTAAGCTTACCTTAATCTTCATGCTACTTGAAAAATCTCTTTTCCCTCGTGCTCATAAAAATTACTGATGTACTGTTGAGATTTCGGACCTCTTAAGCAAAAGAATCAAAATGGAAGAAAAAATAATAATAAAGCTTTCCCTCAACTTTGCGATTGTGCCATTATTATTATTATTATAATTCTCCATCCTTGTAATAGATTCTATGACACATCCAAGACTAGTGTGATTGTGTCATTGTTTTTTTTTTTAAAACGGTAAAATTTTTATAACCTAATTTAGAGGAAAGGGAGAGGGACTCAACGTGAGTCCGAGATCTCATCGAAGAAAGCTAATTAAGTCAGTCTGTCACATAAAGTGGTAGTTAGTGGGAGATCAAGGGTCTCTACCAAGACTGGTGGTGACCACCAGGCCTACAACTTTTGCTTTGCTAATCTCTAATATGGACACAGGACAGTGATGGAAAAAGAAGACAAGGACTTCTGATAACCATATATATATATATATAGATTTTTGTACACAATATTGTATTATTGTGTACGCCACAGCAACTTGGTACAATGAATTGCATTCATGCATTCAGCTTTTCTTTCGAGATGTTTGTATTTGTGTTTTTTGTGAGGGAGAGTTCACGTGAATTGATAGCGATGCATTACCTAATAATAGCATTCCTATGATGTTTAAAATCTGCAGCAGGATTGGTGAGTATGTGGATGTCGTTATTATTCTCCAATACTCCTTTAACATATACTATAATCATTGTTCTCAAAGGTACCTGTTTAGTACTATAGCTTTGTAGTGGAAGGCAAATGATTCAATATACTCTTTTTGTCTGTGTCACCTTTCTTTCTTGATCATATCCCAGAACTTTTGATCGCCCAGAATGGCGCCAAGAAAACAATAGTCTCTCCACCTCTATTGCCACGTACACAAGATTCAAACTCTGAACCAGAGAGACAGCAGGAAAAACTCTAAGAGCCCTTTCCTGACCATTAATTGGACCAACTCCATTGATTAGTTGGTATGGTTACCTCACTTTAAAGCAGGGAAAAGAAAGAAAAGGAAAGAACGAAATGACTTGAAAAAGTGGTGCGAACTTGGTACCGGAGGCTTCGTATGCTTGGTTGCAGAATTTGTCTGCAACAGAATCTAGTGAGCTGTGATTAACAGAACAGAAAGGGAGAAGAGCATATTTTCTTTACTGACTGGCAAATCTTGATTGGTTATTAATCTGCAGAACATTTCTCAGTATATGAAAAATCATTTGAATCTATCATAGAATTACACATAGAGACAGGATAAAGGGAGTTGACTGATTAAGAATAAGAATTTGCAGGTTATGAAAATGCTTTCTTGGCTGAGAGAGAGAGAGAGAGAGGCTATTGTCATATTGCTTATTTATCAACCTGCAAATCTGTGCATGTGCAAGTGTTGTTATCACCGAAGGTGGATGGATGCCCATTTATCTACGCCCTATTTCTGTTCTTTTCTAATGTCTGTCCCTTTCTTCGTTGCTGTCACTACTACTAGTGTATTTTTAGTGAAGTAATGGGACCTAAAACTTAGAGATTGAATTATTGGGGATGCATCCCCTAAATCCCACTCCACTATTTCAAAACCAATAAAATGATTTTGAAGCATTAACCAATTAAATGATGCCCAGTACGTACTAGTAGGACCTGCTTTCTTTGTTGTTCTGGGAGTGCATTATTTTGATGCAAGAGCTTGATTCCTTGATCACTCCTTTTCTTCTCTCTCTCTCTCTCTGTTTTTTTTTTCGAATCACATAAATTCCTATACTTCCCTTAAAAGAATGAAACTATTATGCAGACTAGATGGGGTCGATAGAGACTAAATTTGAAAAGAATAAAGTAAATGTTTATGGCTTTATGGGTAGTAATAATCTCACTAGAGCTTCTTCAGCAGATCGAGAAAGGAAGAATGAGAAAATTAAAGACTTGTTTTATGACAAAAAAAAAAAAAAACTCTAAGCTAGGTTGCATTATAGTCTTTTGCTTCCGAACCCAAAAAAAAAATAAAAAAGAAAAAGAAAAGAAAAGATTGTCAGTTTCAAATCTGAGCCACCAGCCATTTATTTCCAAAGGGGGAAATAAAAAAAAAATTAAATAGGTCACGTACTTCTTTGTTCCTCTGGGCTTAATTTAGTGGATCAGGAAGAGCGGCAAGAAGGTCGCATGTTCCTCTGAAATTAATGAAAGTAGTCAAAGTACACTTAGTACTACTGATACGTAAAAAAACTCCTTGTACTAGGCGTTAGCTTCCCTAAATGGAATTGACAAAGAACGTTGAGATTTTTCGGCTATTTTCCTCTGATTGATTATCATTTTCTGAGCATTCCATCCCATCTCACTTAACACAAAGATATATATATATATATATATATATATAGAGAGAGAGAGAGAGAGAGAGAGAAGATTCCGCTGTCAATTTTCTTTCTTCGGGATTGGGGTGCTTCAGTGATTTGCTGCCCACCACTCATGCAACTGGGTCCAACTTGATTGTGAAACCTAAAAAATTTAATATTTGGATTAATTACAATTAATCCCTTAAGGCATATCTCGCTTTTCATTTTGTCCCTAAACTTTTATTTTTATCATTTCACCCTCTAATGGACAAAATCAACCTTTTGTTATTTTGATTTTTGATTTTCCTTTTTTCCCCTTCTTTATTTGTTTTTTTTTTTTTGGTTTTTTCTTTCTTTTCTCCTCCCTGCATCTCAACTAAAAAGTTCATTTTATCTAAGGAGCACAAACCCGTCACATAGTTACCTCATCTTATTGATGACCATTTATTGCCATTTGTATCACTAGATAACTTCTCCACCATTCCACTGCCTAATTCCCTTCTCCCCAAAATCCACGTTTCGATCTTTTCGTACGATGCCATGAGTTGTAAATTGCAATTAATGATCATTTATTAGGTCACAAAATTATCTTGTGATGGTTTCTTGAGAATAAAATGAAAAGCTAGGATAGGAAGTAAAAAAAGCAAAAGAATTGAAGGCTCAAAAAATGGTGTCTTGAGGAAGGGGTATGAATATTTGTGATCATTCGAAGTGGAGATAGATCTCTACAATTTCTTTTTTTTTAGATTCAATCAATGAGATGAGACTTCTTGTGGAAAAGCGAAAGAAGTAAAGAAAGAAGAAAGAGATAGAGAAAACAAAGGAGGGAAAAGGGGAAAGAAAAAATACAAAAGAGAGAAAAAAAAATAAGAATATGTATATTTGATTGTCTTTGTTTAACTTCCGTAAATATCTGATTAGTAAAGGAAATCAAGATTATCAACCATCAAGATGATGATTGACAAATGCATGCACGTTATATCGAGGATAAATCATGCAGTGCCTTTGTTCTTCTACTACACAAGGGTTGGAAAAAGAGAAAATGCAATTGAAAGTCGCAAGTCAAAGTTTCACACGTTAAAATCTACAATGTGAGATGCACATCATGGATGGAAGTTGTTTTATATGAAAATGCAAGCTTGCTTTTCGTGATGCACATCATGTAAGCTTGTCTTTCATGATTCTGAAATTTGTACTTATTTTATTTCTTTCACTTTATCATAATTATTATCGATGGAGAAAAAATTGTACTTACAGAAACGTTGAAAGAAAAAGTTTGTTTCTCCTTTTCTTTTTATTTGTCTATAAAACAATCAACACACACACACACACACACACATATATATATATATATATCAAAGAAAATCCAATTATACTGTTAGCTTACCAACTTCTTACAACCCTTTGCGCGATCATTTTTGCTGCAGAAATTATCCTCAATCTTCGGAGTTTGCATTCACCAAGTTAGGACACTCTGTTCTATAACATGCCGAAAATAAATAAATAAATAAAAGTATTGTGGTAGAATGATATTAAATTTATCGTAATCTTGGGAAATTTTCAAAGATAATAAACTCCCTTGGATTATTATGGCATTCCAAATTGAACATTTGCCAATCGAAATATCCACCACTAAGGAAAGATGACAAATGTTGGGGCACCAGGGATCATGGCGGACCAACGCTTTTGGTTTGGACATCGCGTCAGTTCGTTATCGCCTTCAGATGACTTGGCCCGAAGTTCACGTTACTTTTTCAAGTCCACTTGTCGGAATGTCAAGAAGTACCGGTACAAAGTTAGTGCAAGCACGGTCAAATCATTCTTTTCTGATTTGATGATGAATATTGCTCTCTGATTATTGATGGGTAGATAGATGCTAGAGTACCGTTATTGTCAATCTCAGCCAATCATGCTCATAATGCTTTTCTTATTAAAAGTTCCATCAATCGAGTTCTTTTTATCAGTTAACTTTGGCCTTTCCTTCAAAAAAAAAAAAAAAAATTTGGCCTTGTTTGGATTTCGACTTTATTCTAAAATATTTTTACGTTTCTTGTGAACATAATTTTTTATATTTTGTATCTCATTTACGTCGAATCATTGCAATATATATATATATATATATATATATATTTTTTTTTTTACAAACTAGAAAAAATTGCAATTGAAACAGTTTGTTAGTCACTATGACTTGAAGAAGAAATTTTATGAAAGATTTTATAGTTGGGCTCGTTGTTTCGGGCCCCAGATAATTGCTAGCAAAACACTACTTGCATGTAACATAGCAAGGCTGATTGGTTTCAGCCCAAACAAATTTTTTAGGCATTGCCAATTTGCTATTTGGCAAAGTTTTTTAGGCATTGGTAAGTGGAGATGTTTATGGTCGCATGGTGTACAACCTTGTTAGTAGATCAGATTTATCCAAATACTTGCCTTGGCATTTCGTAGGACTCCATGTCCCTAAACATTGTTGATAGCTCAAGAGCTTGCTGTCTTCATTTTAATTTAAAGTAAATTATCAAAGACTTGCATAGACCCCATCCACCACTTGAAAATAGGCCTTGTAAACATAAATAAATCATGTTACCCTTTTGCTTTACAATCTTCCACAAAGAAGTGATATAGCGATGTTTATGGTCACATGGTCTATAATCTTGTGGGTGGACCAAGTCTATCCAAGTATTTGGCGAGTTATGTTAAGTCTTGATTGTTTTTGTTGATTTAATACTTGAGTTACCTTTTCTAGCAAAATGAACCACACATACTCGGTCGTGTCAATTTAGGTATATCTACAAGAAGAAAACCTCTCCATTATATTCGTCATAATTTGTCAGTTGCTCATCAAGGAGAATTATACCCATCAAAACCTCCATAACCCCCCAACTATCGAACTAGAAAGATAATTTTCTTAGTATAGAGAGCTCTTTGCATAGAATTTATGGAAGAAACAATTTCTTCTAGTCCTAATTAATCCTAGCTAGCTTGGTCTAGAATCCTACAAGTTATTCCTTAGCCTGGAAAAATGGCAGTGCAACTAAGGGCCTGTTTGGAAGTGAGTTTTTTGCCCAAGTTTTTTAGCTACAAATTTTTTAACAACTTTAGCTACAGGAATCCAAAAAAATTTATCAAATTTTTTAACCCACACACTTCAAAATATCTAATACACAAAAAAACTTCTATCTTTCTTCTTCTTTCTCCCCCACCCCATCCACCATACTTTCATCGCCGGCCACCACCTCCGCCGCCGTTTCTAGCGCCGGCCACCTATTTCGGCGTCAGCGTTCCCAAAATTTTTTTTCCTTCCTTTCTCCCTTCCTCTCTCCTTCGCTCCCCTCTCCCCCTCCCCTCCCTAGCCAAACAGCCCAGAACTATGCAGCAGCAGTAGTTACTTTCCTACGCTATGGCTGACGGGGAAATGGGGGAACAAGGAAGGGGGGTGGCGGGAAACGGGAAATGGGAAGGGAAACAAGGGAGGGGGAAACTGGAGGGGGGTGGCGGGGCAGAGGGGGTGGCGTGCAGATGGGAGGGGGAAGGGGCAGGGAGGTGGTGGGGGGAGGGGGTGGCCGGGCAGCGAGGGAAGGGGCACAGGGGAAGGGGAAGAGGCAGGACAGAGGGGCTAGCGGGGAAAGGGCTGGCGGGGGAAGGGGGTGGCGGGGCAGAGGGGGTGGCATGCAGAGGGGAGAGGGAAGGGGTAGACGGGGTGGCGCGGCAGTAGGGGAAGGGGGTGGCGTGGCAGCGGGGAAAGGGCTGGCAGGGGGAGGGGGTGGCGGGGCAGAGGGGATGGGGAAGGGGCAGAGGGATTGGCAGCGGGGGAAGGGCTGGCGAGGGGAGGGGGTGGTAGGGCAGAGGGGAGGGGGAAAGGGAGAGGGACTGGCGGGGGAAGGGGCAGAGGGACTGGCAGCGGGGGAAGGGCGGGCGGGGGGAGGGGGTGGCGGGGCAGAGAGGATGGCGTACAGAGAGGAGGGGGAAGGGGGCTGGCGGGGGAAATGCAGAGAAGAGGAGAAGGGGAAAGGGAGGAGAGGGGTGGCGGAAGGGGGAAGGAAGAAGAAGAAAAAGAAAGAGAGGAAAGAAAAGAAAAAGGGAAAAAAAAAGAAAGAGAGAGAAAAAAAGAAAGAAAGAAAAAAAAGAAAAGGAAAAAAAAAATTCACCCTACAAAAATTTTTACAAAATTTTTATCTTACAAAAACTTCTACAAAAAAGTTTTTCACCTTACAAAAACTTCTACAAAATTTTTTCAAAAACTTCTACAGTGCACTACAGTAAAGTTTTAGACAAACTCCCAAAAAACTTAGGTTCCAAACAGGCCCTAAATCTCGTGCATGGGCTTCTCCTTTTGTCACTAGTTGTGCATAATCGCACGCACTTTTTATTGTGTGAATAGTTTTTCTTGAAAAATCAAGTCATCAACCAAATTATCTTTGCAGCAAGCATAAATGATCCTCGGGCAAGAAGTTCCCACGAAACAGCGAGTTTGTTTGGACAAAGATAATTTGATTTGCAAAATTTATTCTCACAAATCCCAATCACCTTTTTATCTTTCCAATCACTTTTTTATCTCACATACATCACATCATAAAAAGTGCTACAGTAAATATCTCAAATAAATCATCCAAATAAACTCTTATCCAAACAAACTCAGCGTTTTTTCGTTTCTTTTTCTCAAACTGTTTTTTCAATTTCAAAACTTTTATGAATAACAATCTTTTGGTCAAAAACTCTATAAACAGCCCGAGCTTGTATATAAAAGGAAAAAAAAATGAAATTCCAAATTCCTTATTTATAAAAGGAAAACTTTGGTTATGTTATAGAAAAGCCTCTCGAATATTGCACAGGAAACTTTTTTATATGGACCTGGTCCATATGCCTGAGCTTGTGAGCTTAAAGAGCCGCATCTTGTGTCCCGCACCTCTTTAGGGACAAAATTTGCATGCAAAGCCCTTAAAGAATATTGCTTTATGAAAAATTATTAGCAATTGCATTAATCCACAGCCCCACTTAACTTTAGATAACAAAGGCGTGATTACAGGAAAAAAGAAGTCACAGTAACCCTGCAGTCGAGCCACACACTTGCCACACCCTCGAAAACCATTTGTATGCGTCAGTTAGTTGTTATTTGATAGTAAGAAAATTAAAAAGAATTAACATATAATTTTTGTGAAGAAAAAATAATAATATAATAAAAAATGGAATAGGGTAGAACAGAATCATATTGGAAACAAAAAATGTAATAAAGAAAAACCAAAGTTTTCTACTGTAATCGAACATTTGAACTTATCCGGATCCGTTAGTTGTGTCCTAAAACAAAAGAATGTGAACGCAACTTCATCTTACCAACCCCTCCATGCAGATCGACGTGCATATAAACCCATGCTCATCTCCCAAACTTCTCATCACCAAAACCACAAACATGGCTCGAGAAGGTCAAAGGCCATTTCCTTCCGTTAACATCTTCATCATCCTCTCCTTCTTCTCCTTAACCCTCAGTCCTTTTTCACCTCAAGTTGTCTCTGCTTCAGTTTTCAAGAGGCTTCAACTCTTCTCAACAGAAAAAACTCAGCCTAGCTCAACCTCCTCCGTCTTGTCACTCTCCCTACATCCTCATTCCTCCATCATAAAGCCGCCATACGACAACTACTCCGACCTCGTACTCTCCCGACTCGCGAGTGACCGAGCCCGAGCCAAGGTCATCAACTCCAGTGGCGGAGTTAGGAATTGCAATTAGGGGGGGCGAGTCTCTGTTATTTGGACTTGGTCCAAATAACTTTAAAATATTATTGTTTGAGTCCTTGAGAGGGGGCAAAGTGAAATTTTTTATCAATATTCTGGGGGGGGCAAACAATATAATAAAAATTATTTTACTTAGAATTTTTTTTATAACAATTGGAGGGGGGGCAAAGTGAAAATTTTTATCAATATTTGGGGGGCAAAACAATATAATAAAAATTTTTTTACTTAGAATTTTTTTTTTAACAATTGGAGAGGGGGCGGTTGCCCCCCCTGGCCCCCCCTTCCCTCCGCCTCTGATCAACTCCAACATCGAACGGGCTGTCTCTAGCTTCAACCACCCTCATGCTGTTAAATGGGACGTACAAGTCCAGCCGGAGGACCTCGAAGCTCCACTGACTCATTCTGAGGGAGGGTACTTAGCTTGGATCGGAGTGGGTCAACCCGTGAAAGAATTCCACCTCATAGCCGATACGGGTAGCCAAATCACCTGGCTCCAATGCCTGCCCTGCGATGCATGCTTTAACCAATCCGACCCGTTCTTTGACCCATTCGGGTCTTCATCTTATGGTCCTTTATCCTGTGCATCGCAGGAGTGTACCTCCCTGGGCACGAACCAAAATTGCAAAGCCGACCCGTGTACGTATGAAGCGTCCTACGGAGATAACTCCAGTACTACGGGAGAATTCGCCACCGAAACGGTGTCGTTTCGAGGTTCGGGTTCGGCTGATAAGGTAGCCATCGGGTGCGGGCATGCGAATCAGGGCGGGTTTGGTGGGGCAGCTGGGATACTTGGCCTTGGGGGCACCCCTGTAGGCTTTCCTTCTCAAATTAGAGCCACGTCGTTCTCCTACTGCCTTGTGGATATGGACTCGAACTCGTCCTCGAGTCTTGAGTTTAACTCAGCTCCACCCGGGGACTCAGTCTTCGTTCCCTTGATAATTAACCCAATAATTCAGGTTTATTATTACGTGGAACTCACGGGGGTCACTATTAATGGAGAAAAAGTATCCATTCCGCCATCAGATTATCAAATAGACCAAGATGGAGGTGGGGGAATCATAATTGACTCGGGCACCACGATAACTGAGTTCCCAACTCAGGTTTATAACTCGTTCCGCGATACGTTTGTTAAGTACGCTCGAGCCTTGCCTCCCATGAGTGGGTTCGACGATGGTCTTGTTAAATTTGACACTTGCTATGATCTATCATCTGAGCACAAAGATGGCTATCCAACGATGTCGTTTGAATTCCACGGGGGCAAAACGCTGTCGCTGAGGCCTGCAAATTATTTGGTTCGTGTTGATACCAGAGGCAAGCATTGTTTGGCTTTTACCGGCACTACGGAACGCGTGTCAATAATTGGGAACATACAGCAGCAAGGGATGCGGGTCACTTACGACCTTACCAATAAGTTGATTGGTTTTAGTCCGAATCAATGTTAAGACTAAGAGCACCGTCTCTTATTGCCAGTACGAGAATATATTTGATTTGAACCAAAATACTGTCCCTTCCTTCAAGAGGACATTCGAAGATATTGGAACCAAAATATTAAATTCATACTAATGCTGCTTCGTTTCAGATATTACAAAATCAGATTTAAGATTAAAAAAATGACGATAGAGAATAATGAGAATATTAGTAAAATTTATTTTTTTGATTGATTATGAATTTTAGTTTTTTTAATAAAAAATAAAATTTGTATAATTAAAATAAAAAAAATCACAAAAACTGATTATCTAACGTCAGAATCCATAAATATATAGCTAAAGTAATCAATCAAGAATAAGTCTTTAGTGACCTAGGACAAGTCATTATGGGACGAATTTACACTAAATGTAATAAGAATCGTGTAAACTAATTTGTAAGAGACAAAACTCAACTTTGAGATGCCTGGTCTCCGAAATTGTTGGGGCGACAAGGATAATACTATAATAGAGGTGCAATGCTTTTGGCAGGTTTGGACGTGGCATCAGTTTGTTATCCCCACCAGATTATCAGTTTGTTATCCCCACCTAAGGCTGCAAACAAATCAAGCCGTTCGCGAGCGGCTCGAGTCGAAATCGAGCTTGAACTCGAACTCAAAATATTAAGCTCGTTAGACTTGCGAGTTCGAGCTCGAGTGTATATATATATAATATTTTTTATTTTTTATTTTTTATTTTAAGTATATATATATTTTTATTTTCTTCTTTTAATAGTAAAATTACATATATATCCTTAATATTTTATTATTTATTAAAAAAATATTATTTTATTTATTTTTTAAAAAATAAAATAATTATTTTTTATTTTTTTTTTGAGTTCGACTCGAATCGAGTTGAGTCGAGCTCGAGCTTTAAATTGCCGGCTTGTCAAGCTCGAGCTCGAGTTCGAATTTGGTAAAATTTAGTCGAGACTCGACTCGATTAATCCAAAATTCGACTCGACTCGACTCGTTTGCAACCCTAACCACCAGATTATTTGGCTCGACGTTCACATTCCTTTCCATGACCACTTGTCGGAATGTCAAGTAATACCGGTACAAAGTTAGTCTAAACACGGCTCATATAATTCGTTTTCTGATATGATCGATGAAGATTCCTCCATTTCAATGCTTTAATATCCATATCGTTGATTTCTACCTTACATGTTCATAATGCTTTTCTTACTACTAGGAGGCATAAACGCGCTTCGCGCGATAGAAATGTAAAATGCCCTATCCACTTTTGTATACAATGCAAAATAAAATATATGAAGTAATAAAAATTGTAATTTATGCAGAAAAAGTATGCGAATTATTAGTAAAATCTGAAAGGAATGGATCCTTAAACAGGTAGTCTATGGAGTTAAACCGGTAGTCTATGGAGTTATGTCTGTTCCATACTTTGTTTTGCATATGAAAACCATTTGCAGAGAAATGACAATAAATTGTATCTACGTCTCATGTACGACATCATAGCCATTTCTTTGGTCTCCCTACCACACTTACCTTCATCTTTCCTAGTAGAAAACCCAGGCAGCCATTCAATTAACTCATTCTTGTGGAGATTATACACCATCCACATTTGTATAAAGAACTTTGTTTCTGAAAATACTCTATAAAGACGACAACAACGCTTCTGAGTGTATGTATAAAGAACTTTGTTTCCACAGAAGCTACGACATATCCCGCGTAGAAAACACACACTCAAGGCGGGCAACAAAATTGACATTGCACGTAAACAAAAATTGGTGGAAACAGGTACCACATCATCATTTTGCCAACATTACTTTCATTAAACACAAAACTCAATGGCCAATGCCTCTACTAATATTACAAAAATACCAAATCCGCACTAATTTGAAGGCTATGAGAGGAAAAACAGATTTTCTAGTCTTCAATTGTTTAAGCGATAAACAAACAGAGAGAACTCCAGCACAGTACAAACTTAGTAACCCCCTTTGAGATCGACCACATTATATGGAATTGGAGTTACAGTCTCCAAAGTTGCACCTTCTACCATGAAACCTGGTTTGGGGCCTTCAGGTTGCCTCTTAGTGTTGTTGACCTCACCTCTTGCCTTTGCTGCAGCCTTCAATTCATCATTTTTTCTGTTCTATGCTTGATTTCCTCATTGCATCGAGAAGGCTGAACATGCTCTACGCGAACATGAATCCTCTTCCTAATAATCATATTATCAACCTGTAGGTAAAATTTGTGGAAGCAAAGATTAGCTTGCTTTCAAGATAATGCAATATAAAGTAACAATGTCATGATGTTGTGGAACAGGACCATAGAAGATACATGAATAGAATAATTAACATGCAATTCTTGATGCATAAGGCCCAAAAGAAACCATACCAGTAACAAAATAACAAAGTTAGGCTAGATCTGTGTTGCTGGATCTTCATGATCATGTCCGTCATCTTCACTCTCATCTTCTTCATCCTTCCTCTTTTTATTAAGTTTCCCATTCTGATCTCTGTTACCTGTATTCTGATGCCCGTGACAGACATCTCTATTTCCCTGAACAGCCTTGTCTTCATAAGTAGACTTGCCTTGTTTCTTGGTATCAAACTTCTTTTTCCTGATAACATGTTGCCAAATATTCCTCAGCTCCTTAATTCGAACAAGTTTCACCAAAGTCACATGCACCATGCATGACCCCTTTTATTACAAGCTTGGGATCACTGTTTGCTGATAACACTGGCAGAATTCAAGGAAGTATTAGAAATTCATATGGAATGATCAAAGGGTTTCTATAACATAATGTCCAAATGCTCAATATGCATATATTTTGAAAGACAAAATAGTAAAACGTTCTTACTTCACGCATTTGAGCAAATAATGCCAAAATAATGCAGATAAGTAAATGACATGCTTCCTGTTCCCAAATGCATTCCAGAAAGGAGTAATCATAACATTCTCGAATGACATAGAAGAGAAAGTTTGTTTGCTTACTCATGACAGGAAGGTCCATTTCAAGTCCAACAAGCTCCAAAAGCTTATAGCCATCCATGTCAGGCATATGAACATCCCTAATTACTAAGTCAAATCGGTCCTTATTTTCCCTCAACGTCTTCAACATGGCTTGCTGGGTATTTTGAGTACTGTAAGTTGAATGAGACTGAAGAAAAGAAAGAAAAACATAAATGTTTGTACTAAAGTGAGCATTGTCAGCATGAAGTTGAAGACATTTCAAATTCAGTGTGGAAAAAGTACCTGATACAGCCTTTTTTTGTTGTTTCCATCCCACACACTAACATAACCATCACAACCCCCAGTAGCAAATGTACCATAGCTGCATATTTAAATCAGTTTTGAGATAGATTACAAGAAGAGGCTAAAGATATTCAATCAATAGAAAATTGTAATAGATCCAGCTCCACTAGTGAAATATCTTAGCATTGATTTTCTTTCTTAACAAAACTTGAAAAAAAAAAAAAGAGGCCATACAATCCAACTTCCAATGAATGACTGCTGAACAATAATCTCTTTATTGTGGATAAATGTATATGCACCACTTATATAAGATGAAATGCAATTGAATTCAATGGGGTAGACAATGTCCCTTCCAGCTCCAGATTTTCGATGACACTTGAATGCATATCTACACATATAAACCATCATATAGTAGACAATTATCAAGGTCTGCCTGTTTCATTCTTGTTGAATTCTTGATATAAGAAATTTACTCATCTTATTCAATAGCCAACAGAAGTTTTAATCCACCAGCTCATAAGGAATTACACACATGTCAATATCATTGCACCATGTTTCATTCTCTAACAAGTAATTTTAAGGTGAGATGCAAGAAGGTAAAAGTACAAAAAACTGGATAAGAGCCTCTATGAAGAGCTAACAAATTGAGGAGGACCGAACATAAGAATGATATTGGTAAGGTACCATAATAGCTTAGTTCCTCATTCCTCTCCTCTATATTACTCTCCGAATCAAAGTTGCCATAAAAGTAAAACTTATGCAGACACACAAACTAAGATTGATCATATCCTGTATACTACTCCAAAACTGCCGCCTCCTATTCTAGTTTGAGGAGAGAAAGTGTCATGTTGCTGACCTCAAAGAGTTGTATGAGAATAGCCTAACATTGCTGGTAGCAAGCTCTAACCATGCAGAAGCAGATAGAAAACCAGAGAATCAGAAGTGATCATATACAAAATCATGGAAAAGAGTTGTAGATTAGTATATGCACTATTCAGATGAAACCATAACACCCATCCTAAAATATGCAGTATAAATCTCACAAAAAAAATTCAGGTTCTTATATCTTTGAACTGAAACTGTTATCTAAGTTGTGAGCCGCTAAAGGCACTTATGTCCCGCTTAGATTAAGCTCAAATTGAAACCTGACTTTGGAGCTTTTTCTGAACCAAACAACTCTAAACTGGGTAACATAGCTACCTTAAGAATACATGGATCGACTCCACTTATCAAGTTAGAAAAAACAGATGTTTCCTAAGGACGCATAGTTATGATGAGAAGCTTGAAGGTTGTGATTGCCTAGGGAATATCTAGAGTTGAAAATTGGAAATCGGGAAACATAAATTCAGGTTCAATTACTTATTCGTAAACTGTTAAATCCAATCAACAAAATTATCACCATGCTCAAATTTAGCAATAATTGAGAAAAACCTCCATTCAAGCCTAAACTAAAAATTGAAATATTCTTGGTTCTTACCTCATGGCACATGTGCTTTATTTGTCCCTTGCAAGAACCAAATGCACTGAAACAGCTACTAAACCCCATCTCTCCTTTTACGCATCTGATGACAAGACCCAACCAAGAAAAATCTTACAATCGTTGATGCACCTGCTTCAAATCCAGACCCATTACCTCGTAAGATAAGACAACAGAGTATGAAAAACCGATTGAGGAAAAAAAAAAGGCAAACCTTTATCCAACTTCCCACAGGTTGTTTTGGACGGCAAAGGAGGATTATACTCGAATTCGGGTGCCGGTGAATAAAGAAGTAAACTATACGTAGTAAGATGGGATAGGGAGAAGAAAGGGCAGGAAAGGGAGAGGAAGTGTGAGAAGAGCGGCGGGGATGAAAGGCGGGTCAGCTTAGGGTTAGGAAAAAGGGAAAAGGAAGATGCTTTAATTGTTCTCTTTCTCTGTTTCCTCCAAGCAAGGATGGTCTGGAGATCTGGAGGAGCCGAGCCTATAAAGGGCGAGGGTCTGGGTCCGGAGGGTTTGGAGATCTAGGGAGGAAAGGCAGTGAGAGATGCCGATGATGGCGAGGATCTTGCTATGGAATTGAAAGGCCTCCCAAAGGCTGAGAGATAAATGAGAGGAAGAAGGTGTGGCGGTGGAGGAGAAATGGTATTAAAAAAAAAAAAGGGAACAGCGAGGCTGAACTTGAAGCAGAAGGAGGCGAAAGGGGAATCCCAGGGCCAGTGGAAGAAAGCGGACCTCTGATGCTGGGTAGAAAAGGAGCCGATAGAGGAGAGGGAGACAGTGTGTCGACGGAGGAGGAGGAGGAGCGAATGGACAAAGTATGAGGATGTACGTAACCCTAGAGGAAAGGAGAGAGAAATTGAGAGGACAGAGCAACATTGTTGTGGAAAGAAGAAGAGAAAGAGAAAAGAGGAAAAAGAATGACAGAAGAAAGAGAGAGAGAGAAGCTGCAGAGAGAAGGCAGCGGGAAGAGAGAATGCAGCAGAAGCACATGGGACACTGGCAACGAGGCCAGGTGGGAAGCTAACGCGCAAGGCGCGAAGGACTGAATGCTTCTAATCCACACGCCGGGCACGTGAGAGGACGACGAAAGTTTTGGCTGAATTCTGTTGGGACGTTATCTACTTATGTTGAAAAGTTCCGTCAATTGAGTGCCTTTTTTCATCGGTTAACTTAGTCATGAAAACATGATAATGAACTTGAGAAATTTATAAATTAAAAGATTTTGTTTTAATAAATATATTTTGTACACTGACAGCGTATGCATATATTAACGAATTTAAATACATGTTATAGATATAAAATTTAAAACGTACATGAGTCATGCGTCTATACATGATCAGATACACATTAGATAGGAAAAATAATCGTTCTTTCGATTAGTAAACAGGGTATATATGATGTATTTCGTCGATAGATATAGAATGAATAAAGTTCTGGCAAGGAGGGAGTTGTACGACCATTCCATTCCATTGGCTGTTTCATTTTCCACATGAATGCTTGCAAAATAATACAAGGCCGATTGGATTCAGCCCTGCTGTCTTCATTTTAATTTGATAGTAAGTTATGTTGAGTCTTGATTGTTTTTGCTGGATTAATCCTTGAGCTAGCTTTTCCCACACATATTCGGTCATGTCAATTGAGGTATACGTACAAGACAAATCCTCTCCGTTTTCGCTGTAATGATTTATCAGTTGCGCTCGTTGCACGATCGAGCTGGAACTCGTAAGGTCTGCCGATCTGGTGAAGAATTAGTGTACACATAAAAGGAAGAATTACGTTGCGAAGAATTAATGGAAGAAACACATTTTCTTTCTTCTAGTCCTGCTCCTGGCTTGACCTAATAAAACTATAAAAGGGGAAATTTTCTTTTTTTGTTTCCAGCTTTAATGCTTTGTTTTTGCCTTACCGAAAATTGGCAAGAAAAAAGTCCTGGTCTTTGTGGGCTCTGATTAATGGGTATCAAAGAAGGTTAACTTCTTTGGTTTGTCTGATTGATCGACTAGTCGCCACTGAGTCAATAGGCTTTACCTGCAGACTGGTCGAACGAGTCTGCATCAGAATATTCTATCCAATTGCAATGAGCCCTCTGGTGCGGTGCCTTGATACAACCCCTATTCCATAATGTTGGGCTCGTGGTTCTCATTAATTGAAAACCATAGAAAAGTGTAATATCCTATGAAAACTAGAATGTTGGCCATCTTTCATTGGCAACTCTAATTTAGGACATGTAACTGTTTCAGTGTACAATACAATTTGTTTTTAAAGTTCTAAAAAGTTTAGGCTAGGGACAAATATGTAGAAGCAATTATACATTTACAGATTTGGCGACTAGACAATTAAAGTTTTTGATAAATGAGTTCAAATTAAGGCCATTTGTTCTTTTTTTTTTTGTGTACCAAAAATTTAAAGTTTCTTCTTTATTTAAACAACTAGAAAGAGCATTAACGAATGACGACTAGAGTTTCTCTAGGTTAAATCAAATGGACAAGAAGACGAAATGGTCTGATTGGTTGACGAATGGTAAAAGTGCAGCTGTTTTGATGTTGTGTACGTAACGGATCTTCTGTCCCACATCAGCTGTTTTGATGTTGCGTACCGTTGACAGCTAATTAGTCGCCTAATATGCATGCGATACCGAAAGGGAGTTTCTGCATGAAACACGATTATCTGAATTTTCAACTTTGATTTCAAGTATGGTTTATGTGTCAAGATGAACGTCTACGGTATTTGGTGATTGGCCTCTTTGCAGGATTTTTCTCTGTTCAAAGAAAGTGCCATCGCATTCATTATACAAAAAAAATTCCAATTGTACTGTCTCTTCTTCTTAGAGATGGACCCGGACCACGCAGGTAAAATTGTGGACCGTGTGAGTTTAGAGAGCCACATAATTCCTTGTGTTCCACAACTCTTGGGGAAAGAATTTGCATGTAAAATCCGCAACAGATCTTCTGTCTGGTAATCTTTGTCACTTTCTATCTCACTTTTTATTATATTACTATTTCTCCTACATAAACATCATATTTTAGTTTTTTTTTGTTTCTTTAAAATTCAATAGCTATTAATTGAATAAAAATAAATATAACAGTTCAAAAAAGCAATATATAATAGAAAATTAAAAAATACAGCAAAAAATTCATAAAAATCTCATTTTTTTTATGCATTTTGATTTTTTGAGTTTGTTAAATTTTGTGTATTACTCAATTAATAGTTATTGGATTTTAAGAAAATAAAAAAGAACTAAAACATGATGTTTATGTAAGAGAAATGACAATATAATACAAAGTAAGATAGAAAGTGGTATAGAGTGTGGGACAGAAGATCCGTTGCATGTAAAACCTTTGAAGATTTTTTTTTAACGTAAAACCCTTGATGATTTCTTTACGAAAAATTATTACTTGCATATATTAACCCATAGCACCCACCATTATTACTTGTTTAATTTTCTCTTCATTTCTTCAGGGAAGAAGGGTCTGTTGGTGTCTGATGCTGTTCTCGCGGATTTAACATGAATAAAAATTCCTTATTAAGCTTCAAAGAATTTTTTTTTTGAAAAAAAAAAGGTCTCTTCATTCTTCTTCTAGACTCTTGTCTCGTAACAAGGAATATCAGTTATTCTACATTCTCCGAACATGTCTTCGTTTGAAGGACTAGTAAATGTATATGTACCCTTTGTAAAATGTGAATGCAGCCATGTCTTAAATTAATTAACCACATGCCCTCCATGCAGATCGACGTGTATATAAACCCTTGCTCGTTCCAAACTTCTCATCACTTCTCTTCTGCTCCAAACCCACAAACATGGCTCGAGAAGCTCAAAGGCCATTTCCTTCCATTAACATCTTCATCATCCTCTTCTTCTTCTTCTTCCCCCTCAGTCCCTTTTCACCTCAAGCAGTCTCTGCTTCAGTTTTCAAAAGACTTCAGCTCTTCTCAACAGAAAAAGCTCAGCCCACCTCGACCTCCTCCGTTTTGTCCCTCTCCCTACATCCTTATTCATCCATCATAAAGCCGCCAAACAACAACTACTCCGACCTCGTACGCTCCCGACTGGCGAGTGACCGAGCCCGAGCCAAGCTCATCAACTCCAAAATTGAGCGGGCTCTCTCCACCTTCAACCGCCCTCATGACGTTAAACCGGACGCCCAAGTCCAACCGGAGGACCTGGAAACTACGCTGACTCCATTTGGAGGAGCGTACTTAGCTCAGGTCGGAGTGGGCCAACCAGTAAAAGAATTCCTCCTGGTAGCGGATACGGGTAGCCAAATCAACTGGCTCCAATGCCTACCCTGCGATGGATGTTCTAGCGTGTCCGGTTCGGTCTTTGACCCATCTGGGTCTTCATCTTATAGTCTTTTATCCTGCGCATCCCAGGAATGTGCCTCCCTGGGCGAAAACCGAAATTGCACTGCTGACCCGTGTATGTTTAGAGCGGGCTACTTAGAGGGATCCAGCGTCGTGGGAGAATTCGCCACTGAAACGGTGTCGTTTGGAAGTTCAGGTTCGGTTGACAAAGTAGCCATCGGGTGCGCCCATACAAATCAAAGCGTGGGGGCGTCTGGGATACTTGGTCTTGGGGGCACTCCTGTAAGCTTTCCTTCTAAAATTCAAGCCACGTCCTTCTCCTACTGTCTTGTGGATATGGACTCGGGCAAGTCCTCGACCCTTGAGTTTAACTCAGCTCCACCTGGTGACTCAGTCCTCGTTCCTTTGATTTTTAATCCAAGTGGGATTTTTTACTACGTGGAGCTCACGGGGATTACCATTAATGGAGAACAAGTACCCATTCCGGCATCAGCTTACCAAATAGGCCAAGACGGACGCGGGGGAATTGTAGTTGACTCGGGCACCACCATAACTCTGTTGCCAGATGAGGTTTATAACTCGGTCCGTGATACGTTTGTTAAGTACGCTCAAGCCTTGCCTCCCACGAGCGGGTACGCTGAAGGCATATTTAAATTGGACGCTTGCTATGATCTATCCTCAAACCCCACAGACGGCTATCCAACGATGTCGCTTGATTTCTCTGGGGGCAAAACGCTGCCGTTGAGGCCTGCAAATTACTTGTTTCGTGTTGATACCAGTGGCAAGCACTGTTTGGCTTTTGCCAGCACTTCGGAAGGCGCGTCACTACTTGGGAATATACAGCAGCAAGGGATGCGGGTCACTTACGACCTTGCCAATAAGATGATTGGTTTTAGTCCGAATCAATGTTAGAGCACTCCCTCCCTCTAGTGCTACTACTAGAATATATATATATATATATATATGTATATATATATATATATGTATGTATATATAGTTGATTTCAACCCAAATAAATGTTGTTCTTCATATATATATATATATATAGTAAATGTTTTCATAATTATGTTATTTCGAGGATCTCATCGTCTACCTTTGTTCTAAAGTACTACTTTCTTTTCTCAACCAAACTAAAGGGTGCTTGGTTTGAGGGTATGGGATTTGGAATTTGGAATGATGTCCATTTTAAGTGCTTGGATAATAGGTATGAGATTGAAGATTTTGGAATGAATTCTAAAAAGTTGTCAACTCTCCATTCCCGAGTAAATTGGTGGGTTTTGTTAATTTCTATATTTGATTCCAAGATAAATTTAATAAAACATTTTTTTTATCCACTTACCCCTTCATCCTCGTTCAGTCATCCTCCCTCTAGTCTTCCTCCATCAACTCCCACCACTCATCTCCTCCTCCTGCACAACCTCACCCCTGAGTTTAAATCAGTGTCCGAATTTACAGCCGCAATCTCAAGGGATTCAACTTCAACTTGAGAAAGAAACCCCACCGGCTTGAGTCTGGTGCCACCCCACACAAAGTTCCTTAAATCTGCCTCCTCCGCCTTCAGTAATTAGGGTTGGCTTTGGCAGAAATTAGCAGCCGCTGAAAGCTTGATAGAGAGGAAGACGATATCGAGATGGGACACTCCAACATCTGGAATTCTCATCCTAAGAACCACGGCTGTGGCTCTCGCACCTGCCGTGTGTGTGGAAACTCTTATGGTATTATCAGAAAGTATGGCCTGATGTGCTGCAGACAATGCTTTTGCAGCAATGCTAAGGAGATTGGATTCATTAATAAGTATTGTTGAAGGAAAAGGTCGTTGCCTCCTTGCTAGTGGATTTTGTTAAGCAAGCTGCCGTTAGAGATAAACGGATCCCAAGTTGTTATTTGCTTTGTATTTTGAACAATTTTGGCTGTTCTAATTTGTCATTGAACCTCAATTGGTATGTGAATCTACAAATTCTACTATATGTTGTTCTTTAATATTGGATATCGCATATTTTCTTGAAAAAAAAAAGTTCCTTATATCTGTTTGCAAGCCAACAAAGAAAAAGATAGGGCAAAAATGCAATAATAATTTTGATACCTATTCCACTAAAAATTGTACCAAGCAGTAGTTATTTCAATGATATCAGGAGCTTATACCCATACTGATTTTTTTATATTTCATTCCGTATCCAATTTCAATTCCGGAGCATGAACCAAGCACCCCCTAACTTTTGTGATTCTTAGTATAATTAGATCCTTTTCTTCTTCTTTTTTTCCTTTTAGGTCCTTTTCTTTCTTTAGTATGCTAATAACTTCTTTGAGAATGAAGAAGTGCTTGTACCGTGAAAACCAGGACAGAGCTATATTTGGGCATAGCATGCATGTTTATCCGGAGATTGAATTGATTGAAAATGTAATCAATTCATAAGACTCGCATTAATCTACTCGACAATCACATTTTGGAGTTTCAAAGAAATTTCTCCCATCTATTACATCTGTTTTACGTTTTGATGTTGCCTTGTGTTGACCGCTCAGCCGCCCGAATTGCCTAATGGCGTAATCTGCGCGTCAAATGTGAAGGAGAACCTCTAGAGATAGTCCATTCATGAAGGTGCTCCCTCTAGATAAATAGTACTATTAATATACATTATAGAGAATTGAATTGAACACAAATGAAGAAAAACATAAAAATACTTGTTTTTGTAAATAGTAGCGTTTTTCTTGAAAGATCAATTCATTACCCAAAAATCCTTGCGCAAGAGACGTTCCCACCAGGATTAATACGACCTCACAAACAGCAACTTGTTCCATCATGTTTCTTTAGAATGTCTGGAGGAAAGTTATTCCACATTACGAAGAATCAAACATCTCGAAATAATTATTGTGACCAAAAGACCAACTATCAATATCATGGACTCCTTTTAAGTCTACTGACACTCGTCTCCATTTGAAGGACTAATAATTATATTATATATCTACCCTTGGAATTGATCAGAGGTACCAATTTCTTACTCTTTTTTTTTAAATTTATGGAAATTGAGTTAATTAATCCGGGCATTTAGTTGTATCCTGCTATAATGGAAAGGCCAAAATTTTGTTCCCAAAACTCAACTCAATTGGCACGGATGCTTTTAGGTGACTGACCGTAAGGTCTTGACCCTTAAACTCTCCTATTTTTCCTTCTCCTTGTAAAAGTTGGAGCCTCTATGTACCAAATATTCAAAAAAAAAAAAAAAAAAAGGAAAGAAAGAACCACCAATGGACTAATCTGCGTGTGAGACGGAAAGGAATGATGCCCTATGAGCAACGCTTATTTGCATGTTACATGCCAATGTTTTGATAGCTTAAATCAATAATTGATAGGTCAAGATTTATTTTGATTTAAAGTTTTTTTTTAAGAAAATTTGCATTGTATAACATCAAGCCCACTATATATCTAATGGCATGGATGCATAATGCTCCAACATTTCCCCAGTTTGCATCATGAAAATGAAACACCAGCTGCCGTTGGCGCATCTACCTTGTTTCCACCGTAAATTCCAATTTGATTCCTTTTTGATATGCCTGTATCAGAAAGGCCAACTATCGCGATGCAGCGGATGCCTGCAAGACTCTAAAAAGTCTTCCCTCCCAGAACTCAAAATTTCGATTAAAAGCCTACTAAAGTTTGTTAAAATCTTCTCGTTCTTTCCCTTTCTTTCATACGGTAACGACACTCGTGGACCGGGGCGGATTTAGGCTTAGTTTGGGAGTTTATGAAGGAAGAGAAAAGAAAAGAAAAGATAGCTTAGGAAAGAAAGGAAGAGAAGGGAAAAGATGCATATTTCGTTTGGGAGCTTAATGAAAAAAAAGAAAAGAAATATCTTTCTCTTATTTGAGAGTTGGAGAGATATGGAAAGAAAGGATTTTATGAGAATACAACTTTACATATTTGCCCTTTCTATTTGTAAATCAAAGTCCAAAAATTAGCTTTCTTGTTCCCATAAATAGAATATTTGGACAAAACAAATTTCTAAAACAATTGCATATGCATTCCCACAAGGTGAATAATACAACAAATTTCTTACTGGACTTCGATTCTCTTGCATGCATGTAAATCGCCTCAAGTCGTTGTAGTATCTTTTAGGTATTCTTGACATATGATTTTGATATTGACCGGAAATGCCATTGTACATGTTTCAGCTAGTGTTTTTGCTAAGCTGAAACTCAAGTTTACTACTAATTATTAGATTATCTCAATCTTCACTTCTTCACCACTTGATCCATCCTAATGTTTATAAAATTTTATTTGTTGATAGTTAATGCACTGACAAGCATGACGTCTGGCATTTAATATTGAAAGTTTTCATCATTTGATCTTTTTTTTTAAAAGAAAAATCATTCCAATACCATTTTGATGAATAAGACTGACGATTACTAACCAAGACTAGAAATAAACCCGTTTTTAATGTAAAAAATATTACTAACAAATTTATTTATCGGATAAACTAAAAATAAACTCGTTTTTCAATAAAATACTAGTTCTTTATGGCTTTCCTCCATTATAAGAACGGAGTACCCAAGTTTTTATGGGCATTTTATTCTGAATCATTTAATTTATGTTAAATACATAAATATTTGCAAACAAAATTCAAAAGCCGTTACACAAATATTTTTACGAAAGAAAAACTAGCATGTTTTGTATTTAATATAAATGAAGTATTTGAAAGTAAAAAAAAAAAATTGTTCATAACATACCAGCTCTTTACGAGTTTCTTCCATTAGATGAACAAACTATTTGCTATTTATGAGCATTTTACTTTGAATCATTTAATCCGTTTACCTCTCCTTCACTTTTCAGCTGTCCGTTGGAGACTCCCTCATAAATGTATCCTCCACTCTAATTCACGGTAATTACCTCTATTGGTTCAAGTTTCACCCAAATCTTGTACTCACATTGTTGTAAGAATGAATTGGAAGCTGAAATGCGGCGATTTTTACATAAACCTACTCACACACAATAAATCTAAAACCTTTAATTTCTTTGGGAAATATCCTTGAACCCAAAGAGTAATAATTCTTAACAAGAAAAGACTGCAGGCTGAAGAAGAAGGAAGCAGTGATGTAAAAGTAGAGTGCCATCCTGATGAGATCTTATTTAGCTTTAACAGCTGCTCAACTGTCTATTATTTTTAGCTTTAGTTTGCTAAGTTGAAACTCAGGTTTACCACTTGCTAAGCTGAAACATTAGTGATAAACTCAGGTTTCAGCCATATATATGTTAGCCAGTCTGTTTGCTTTCTAAAGCAAAGATTGGTGAAAACAACAAATAATTAAGCAAGGAGGTGCATGGTACCATAAAATACATAAACAAGATATACGTGGAATGCAACCCAAGTAAATAAAATGCCATGCAACCAAGTGAACTCAAAATATACATAAACCAGGTTTACATGGAATGCAACTAGGTTTCCTGTTGCATTCAGATTTCCGAATTCACATGAGCATTTACTCCTGATACAAAGCAATTCTATCAATTTCTAAACAAAAATACACCCAATGATCTACATATTTTCAAAACATGAAATGACCAGTGGGTAATTGGAATCATCTTCAAAACATTTGCATTGCTATTTCATTCCTTAAACTCTCTCCTTGAGCATGATCTTTTTCAGCACTTATATCACCACTTTCTTCCTCCGATGGAGATTGACGTGCCAATTCCTCATCCACTTCATTAATGTACTCCAAGTCAGGATCAAACTCCATGAGAAAATTATGTAATATACAACAAGCAAGCACAATTTGTGATTGTATTTCACCACTATAAATTGGTTGAGTATGGTTTGGCTGCATGTCATAGACTCTGGTTTGGCTGCATGTCAAGAACCAATATCAAGAAAAGCAATGTGGTGCCTTTGAAGATGTATGTTCCCTTGGGATTTTGCACGTACATAATTTGTATGACTATTATAGCCCTCAATTCTTGTGAAACTTTTTTTTTTTGCACCGTGAGTATCTACTAATAATGTAGGATTCAAAGTTTTTTTTTTACCTACTATATTGTATACTTGATTAATTTATTTGTAATAACAGAGCAATGTATGAAAATTTAAAGAATGTGTCAAGTTTGTCGAACTCTGTGGGTTTGAGATAATTGAATTCCGAATTTTTGTACCTATCTAAAGACAAAGTTTACATGGCCAGACTTGCAGAAGCTTCGACAGTTTTAAACTCTGCTATTACCAATCCTTACGTTGGACTGTTTTTAAGGTAATTTAAGGCTTATTATATACCCAGGATCGTAACTTGAGCAGGGACAAGCATGAAACCTCTTGGGGATGATGAATAAGGAGATCTCTAATTTTGTTTTTGTACATCAGCCTCCATTCAAAACAATACTTCTAGTATTACTATCTTTGTAATCATTTCAAAGAAACATGCATTATTACAATAAAAAAGGCTAACATATTGTTTATGGACTCTGTGTTGATCATTTTACACTTTGAAGCTTACACGGGCAAATAAACAAACAAAATGTATGCATTTAAATTTCATATTCATGTATCACCACTGAAACTTACATGTACCATAACAATGCAAGATATAATCACAAATCAATAATATAAAGATCAAGATTTCCCGCAGACAAGAATTTTATGACAGAAAATGAACAAAAAAATTTAGAATATAAACAATAACAATCTACACAAAAAATGCTTTTTCCATAATTTTCTAAAGAAGATTGAGCAAAGAAAGAAAGAAAGAAGAGATTGAGTCAAAAAAATACCTGTTATTGAATTGTGGGTGTTGAACGGAAGAAAGTCAGGTGAATCTCGTTGGAAGTATTGAAAGTAAGAGCTGAGAAAAAGATGAATTGGTGGTTTTACTAATGAACTTTAGGATATATTGGGAATAATAAATTTTTGTATCAGCTTTTAAAGGACAAAAAATGTCATATTAAAAATACCTTTTGCCGCCCAACAAGTTTCCGTCCTTTTCTTCCCACTTTTGGGCGGAAAAATTTTCACCAATTGGAGGGGGTCCTATCCGTTTGTTTCCCTTCTCTCCTGTCCATGTTAAAACTCCCAAATGAAGGAAATGGTACGGCTGTCTCTCTAGTCACTTTCTTTTCTATCCTTTTCTCTCCATCTAAAGGAAGCCTTAAGGTGGGGGCACTGGGAGCAACGGGCCCCCACTGCCCCCCTTAAATTCTTATAATATTTGTACAATTTTAATATAATTTTAAATGTGCCCCCAGAGTTTTTTTAGAAAGAATGTGAAAGAATTACGTGATTTTTTAAATTACTTCATAAACTAAAATTCTAAAAAGATACGTGGGGCACAAATTCCATTTGAAATAAGCTAAAAAAAGCCTTTTCATTTTAATTAGCAAGTACCAATAATATCATTCACTTTCTTTGGGCCCTACTCCCCAATTTCCCTTCCCTCATCTGGTCCCCCATTTTCTCCCCACAACCGAGAGCCACTACCTTCCACAACCAAGCAGCTAGCTACTCTTTCTCTTGATCAATTCATCCAATCATATCATTCACTTCCTTTGTCCCCACTTCCCAATTTCCCTTCCTTCCACTGGTCCCCTATTTTCCCTCCACAACCGAGAGCCATTCTTACTTCTATAACCAAATTAGTTATCAAAATATAAAAACTCGCAGTGAGCAATTGTAAATAGTGTAATTTATTTTTGAAATAAAATTATTATTACATTAATAATTTTGAATTTGTCTTTTTATATTTTTCATGGAATATATGTATCATTTGTACTTGTTGGTGATTTTTTTTTTTTTTGCTTAAAAAACTAGAAAAAGAGTAGGTAAAAAATTTTAGTGTTGCTTTGCCCCTACTAAGAATTTTTTCTGGCTCCGCCCCTGCTCGTAGACTAGGAATATCAGTTGTACATTCTCACTTACACATTGTACATATCTTGATTTGAAGGACTGGCGATTAATTGTGTATGTACTCTCTTTCTTGTATGTTAAGGTACCAAACTTTTACTTTTCTATGGAAATTAAATTGATATGGACCTTTGTTATCAAAATTTTTTTTTTGATATGGACCTTCAATAAATAATAGTAACACGCTACTGATGCCCTGCGTGCAGATCAACGTACGTGTATATAATAAACCCATGCTCATCTCCCAAACTTCTCATCACTTCTCTTCTTTGTTTGTTGTCTGCTGCGGCAAAAACCACAAACATTTACATGGCTCGAAAAGCTGCAAGCCCATTTCCTTCCGTTAACATCTTCATCATCCTCTTCTTCCTCTTCTTCACCCTCAGTCCTTTTTCATCTCAAGCGGTATCTGCTTCGGTTTTCAAGAGACTTCGACTCTTCTCAACAGAAGAAACTCAGCCCACCTCCACCTCCTCCGTTTTGTCCCTCTCCCTACATCCTCATTCATCCCTCATAAAATGCTGTTTATGAAATGCATATAGGTGTTGATTTGATTTCAACCCAAATAAAATGCTGTTTATGAAAACATACTAATATTGCTTAAACAATAACATGGGTACTTGGTAATCTCTTTATTAGATGTCTTTGAAGAAATTTTGTTGTTTGGATATCACCTTTGCTGAAAGAATTGGAATTCATATAGTCTCATCATCAACAATATATCGTTAATATAACACATAGACCCCGTTATATTGCAAATACACGATTAAATCTTTTGGCTACTAATTCAACATAAAAATGACATGAGTTATTTCCAAGGGATTAAATCAAGTCACTTCTTAGTGTTAAAGGTTGAATTGAGAATTTTTTTTTTGAAGTATAACGAGGCAACTTGAGTAGTTTAGCCATAATAATCATGGGAGTTGTCAAGCAATTAAGGCCTTCACCATCAAAAGTTTAAAATGCTGACAATCATGATTTAATTCACTTCAGGCTAATTGAGTACATATTTTCCTATAAAATACTAGAATAAAGTCAGGGGCTGCTTGGTTAAAAGGTTTGGGAATCAAATAATGGAATGAACCCCTTATTTGTTACTTGGGTTAAGTCTATTGGAATGCAATTTCTGGAATCATTTCTAAAAAATCGGACTTTCACCATTCCTGAGTAAATTGGGAGGTTTTGGACAAAACCCCCAACTCATTCCCGAGCAAAAACATTTATGACGAACCTACCCTCTTTTTTTTTTCATTACACTCCGCACCTTCTGTTCTTCTTCTTCATCAGATTTTCTACCGCTTCTACTTCACCGATTGGACAACCATAATGATCAGTGGCTTTCGACTCTCCTTGGACAACGAATTCTAGAGTTGAAGAGTCTTCTACTAGGGTGAATTCCTTGATCCCAGGTCAGTGGATTACAAATTCCCTTGCCTCTTCAATTTTCTTTTCGTATGCAAGCTTTTCTCTTTCTTCTTCTCTGTTTTTTTCAGGCTACTCACTGGGTAACTGAAAATAAAGAAGAAAAGAAGGGAATCTGATACAATAACACTAACTGGACCAAAATGCTATGCTCTGGACCCATCACCTTCTCACTTTTATTCCACTCACGCTACACAATCTGTCAGTTTTGCAAAAAAGTCTTCCTTCCATGAATTCATATTCTTTTGTCACAAAATCCAATAAGAAATTATTTCCGCAACAAATACACGATTATTGGTAAGAATAATACATGTTTTTAATCCATGTATTTTGTTGTAATACATGTATTTTAATTCACCTACTTCAACAAATACATTATTTTGTTCTTTTTTTTGGTGAGATAAATGTTAATGTCACTAGATTTGTCATTTTTATTTTTTTAATGTGTTTTCTTGGATTATGCATTCAATGGAGGTCAATCAATTCTTGATCTTTTGGTTATTTGATCCGTGAATACTGGTATAGTTTGGGTGGGTTTCTACATGCCCTGTACCTGTTTGTAAAATTGTCTGCTTGAATAGCTTTCAGTTTCATAGTTATTCGTACATTAGGATTTCAAGTTTCAACCATCAATTTCGTTTGTTTATGCTTATTTATATCTATACATCATTGTGTTTACGGATGTATGATGCATGTCTAGGCCCTTTTAATAAGATCAATTGATGTTTAATGCATTTGAAGATTTTGATGCCGTAATCTAGTTTGGTGAATACTTACGTTTGGTTGTCATATTGTTATGTAGACAAAGATGCCACATTTGCCTATTGAAAACAGAAGACGCAGAAAATATCGAGGGCAAAGCCAGATTTTATCAGGAATGATAATGGTTGTTATTGCACTGTTTATGATGTGGTACCAGTTAATATTCATTCATCTCAAAAGTAGAAGACGCCAAATAAAATCAAAAGAAGAAAAAGTCACTGAGCGCATGCAACACTTATTCAATTTGACTAGGGAGAGTGATGCTTATTGTATTAGCGAACTTCGTATGGATAGACGAACATTTGGGATATTATGTGAAATGATTAGAGACACTGGAGGTTTGAAAGCTACAAGAAACATGTCAATAGAAGAAATTGTTGCCATGTTTGTATATGTTTTGGCTCACCACAAGAAAAGTAGAACAATTTGTGGTTTATTTTAGAGAAGTAGAGAAACGGTGAGTCGTCAATTTAATCTTTGCCTCCTAGCAGTTTTGAAATTGCATACTATATTACTTAAGAAGCCTGAGCCTATTACCGAAGATTGCACAGATGAGAGATGGAAATGTTTTAAGGTAATTCAAACATTAAAATACAATCATTTAATAAAATGTATGTTTTCATCTAAACTATCCAATATAGACATTTTAACTCATTTATATTTTTTATTTTTGTTAAAATAGAATTGTTTAGGTGCCTTAAATGGGACATTAATAGATGTGACACCACCCACCGAACAAAAATCAAGATACCAAACGAGAAAAGGAAGTATTGCAACGAATGTATTAGGGATTTGTTCTCCTAATATGCAATTTATCTATGTCTTGCCTGGTTGGGAAGATTCGGCACATGATGGTCGTGTGCTTCGAAATGCTATCTCTAGACCAAATGGTCTTAGAGTCCCACAAGGTAAACATATATTGCAGTATTCAATACCATTCAATCAATTTTTTTTCGAAAATAAGGTAGTCTAGTATTAATTTGTACATGATTGAATTCTGAAGGTTGTTATTACTTGGTGGATGCTGGATATTGTAATGCTGATGGATTTCTTGCCCCTTATCGAGGGCAAAGATATCACCTTAATAAATTCAATGGTTATCGACCACAAAGACTAGAGGAATATTTCACATGAAACATTCTAAAGCTAGAAATATCATAAAAAGATGTTTTGGATTGCTAAAAGGAAGGTGGAAGATTCTAGCATCCCCTTCATTTTTTCCAATTCAAACACAAGTGCGAATAATTATGGCATGTTGTCTGCTGCACAACTTGATAAGGAAGTTCATGACTTTTGATCCACAAGAATTACTACAAAGTGAAGAAAATGAAAGTGAAGATGAAGACAGTGATGAAGAAGTAGAGTACATATCCACCATTTTGCCAAGTGATCAATGGGCAAATTTTAGAAATAATTTAGCGCATGAAATGTTTGACAATTGGAGGGCTGGACTTAGTATTTAGCTATGAATGGATGTTTAGCTCTTAGACTCATTAAATTTGGATTGACATTTGATGTACTCTTGTAGTGGATTTGTGAATTAGATTGACACTTGATGTATGTTCTTTTAAATTTGGATTGACTTTTAATTGTATGTTCTTTTATGTGTTTTGTTATATTATAAATTTCAGTTATATGCTATTGTGTATCAAAATTAATTGATATATATGGGTTGACTTCTAAATGATAGGATGGAGAATGATGAAATTGTACGTGGAAGAGGGAAAATAAATGTTTTTGGACTGGTGAAGAGGTAAAAGTGCTCATAGAATCATTGCAAGAGTTGGCTTGTGATCCAATGTGAAAATCAGATGGAGGATTTAAAAATAATTATATGAGCAAATTACTTAAAATTATCTTGCGTAAGCAACCTACTTTTACCAAACAAGTCAGCCCACATATTGAATCAAAAGTTAAGTGACTGAAAAATAGGTTCCATGCAATTGTTGAAATGTGCAAAGAAAGTGGTTGTAGTTGGAATGATGCTGAGAAAAAGATTTCTTGTGAAAAACAGTGGTATGATGATTGGTGCAAGGTAAGAAATTGATTACTTTTTACATTCTGATATGTTCTTTTTCAACATTTTATTAAGATTATCATTTATCTTTCTATTCTATCTCTAGACTCATAAGGATGCAAAGGGCCTTTGGGATGTCAAATTTCCATATTTAGGAGATCTTGAAATTGTATATGGAAGAGACAGAGCCACTGGAAATGTTGCTGAAGATTTTGCACAAGCTGTCCAAGATATGGAAGATGTCCAAAATTTGGAGGAAGGAGATGAAGGGCTTGATGTTATGTCAAACTCGGATAATGATAAGGTAGAAGAAGATGAAGTAAATTCCATGGAGCAATCAACTCAACCAAACTCAACAAGCACAAGAAATTCCAAGAAACAAAAGAAACAATCCCTTCCCATTGCAAATGTGTCAAAAAAAATGAAATCTGCATCAACAACAAGGGGTGATCTTGATGCATCATTGCAACTTCTCACCAGCAAATTTGGAGATTTCGTGGAGAGAATTCAAGCTAATTTCACAACTATGGCAGCAGCCATGTCAAATGAGGATAAACGTGAGCAATTGGTCTCCGATAGAAGAGATCAAGTTGTTGCTGAGTTAATGAAACTTGCTTTACCGAGTGGAGATGTAATGAATGCAGCCGACATACTTTCGGAGCAGATTTCCAAGCTTCATGTGTTCTACAATCTTCCTGCAGAAATGAAACGATAATATGTAATTAACCTCCTTTATCCTCCATCTACTCGCTGAAGTAAAATTATTGTTAGCTGGAAAGTGATGATTTGATGGCAATTTCTTTTTGATATGATGATTGTTAGATGGTTATATGATTAGTCTTTTGGAGATTGTGGACATTGAGTGGCACTCTCGACTGGATTAGACAATTGATTTGTATTTGGTATGGTTAGCTTTTGTGATTTGAGTCTCCTTCTTTTGTTCATATATGTAAGGAGTGATCTATTTCATATCATTATCTAATGTAGGAACCACAAACGACTTGTTAATGGAGTAAATTTCCAAAAAGAAAGAGTTTTTAAACTAACTTCCTAAAGGCTGGCAATTTTTGAGTCTCTTCCCAAAGGATGAAAAACACATTCAAGAAATGCGTTCTTCCAAATAAAAATACAACTTTCAAATACGTTATTTTAATTTTCGTAAATTTGTTTAAATAAAAAAAAATTGGTTAAATAGCGTATTAAATACAAAACCTGCTAATTTCCCATAAAGAGCTGGTATCTTATGAGTAATTTCTTTTTTTTTTTAACTTTCACATATTTAATTTATGTTAAATACAAAGCATACTAGTTTTCCTTTGGGCGCTATTTAATCAATTTTTTCCATAAAGAGTTGGTATGTTTTCCATAAAGAGTTGGTACAAAACATACTACAAAATCTGCCAGTTTCCCTTAAAGAGCTGGTATCTTATGGGCAATTTTTTTTTTTTATCTTTCACATATTTAATTTATGTTAAATACAAAACATACTAGTTTTTCTTTGGGCACTATTTAATCAATTTTTCCCATAAAACTGGTACAAAACCTGCCAGTTTCCTATAAAGAGCTGGTATCTTATGGGCTATTTAACCAATTTTTCATATTTAAACAAATTTCCAAAACATATTTGGAAGAACACATTCCTTGGATGCATTTTTCGCCCTTTGGAAAGAGACTCAAAAATCGTCACCTTTTGGGTGATTGTTTAAAAACTCTTTTTTTTTGGAAATTTACTCCTTGTTAATGCAGCTACTATATTTATTTTATGGTATTAATTTTTTTATTATTTATGATTTTCTTATGTTTTATTAAAAAGTTAATAACTATTGTAGTTACAATTATGAAAATGTTAATTTGTCGTATGTGTAATTCTTTTGTTTTAGAAGAATTGTTATATCAGGGGTAAATTTGGAATTTAATTGCATTTAATTCCGAAACACTCATCAAACCAAGCGTCAGGAATTGGAATAATGCTAATTCCAATGTGTGAACCAAGCAAGATATTGGAATGAAAAGTTTTAATTTCAAAACCAGAGTCTATGATTCCAATTACAATTCCAATTCCTAAATTTGAACCAAGCGCCCCCTCAGTTCTACATGTGATGATTGTTCAAGTTGCATAGCCAAGCGTCCGGATACCTGATTGATGATGTGCATTTGAAGCGTACAAGTGAAACGCCAAATTGCACTAGCCTATCAAACGAGTACTTTAGACTATAATCTTTGTTACCGTTCTCATTTTACAATTTCATTAGGTATTGCTTTTCTTAAACCAAAATATGGGTTTTATGAGTACATAAAGTACTTAACATCATATATTCATATGAAAAGAAGTTATCCATTTTATTGCTTTTTGGCTTGCACTTTTTCCTTTTCTAAAAACAAAAGGAAAAAAATTAGGATTTTGGATTTCTTTTTCTCTAGAAATTCCTTGAAGTTTTTCTGCAGAAATTTTTTTTAATATTTTTTATGATCATATTTTTCAAACACTTATTTTTATCTCACATACATCAAATTGATATAGTATATTTTTCTACTAAAAAATCCAAAAATCTATTTTTCAAAAACAAAATTTTCAAATACAATGCTAGAATAATACACAAATAAAAACAACTCAAAAACATCTCATCCATACAATATATAAAAAATAATTCACAAATATACACAAAAAAATTTTTAAAATTGAATTATATAACATTTTCCACCTATCACCACCACTACTCGCCACCACCACCCACCACCATCCCCGCCTACCACCAATACCCCCCTCTCATTTCTTCCTCCCTCAATCTGCCAAAGACCAGATCAAGGTCTCTAGTTGTGACTAGAGGCCGCAATCTAGTCGATACTAGACTTTCTGGCCGCGACCAGATCGCAGCCTTTGGTTGCTGCCAGATTAAGGGGGGTGGGGGCAGGGAAAGGGAAGAGAGAGGGGGAAGAGAAAGGAGGAAGGAGTGGGTGGTGGAGGTGGTGTTGGTGGTTATTTGTGGTTGTGGGTGATAGTATTAATTTTTAAGAAGTACTTTAAAAATATTTTAATTTTAAAAGGTACTCCAAAATATATTTTAAAAATTTATTCAAAAATATCACAAAAAAATTTACAATCAAAATTTTTCATATACACTGTTGCAGTAAAATGTTTTAAAAATATAAAAAAAAAGTAATTAATTCAAACGGAGCCAAAAATATTTTGTCAAGGAAAACTAATGAAAGAAACTAGTAGTCTACTACCCAACTACGTGTATTCACAGTTTCATGCTATGTAGTATCTCTATTCTCGCCACTGGCCATTTGGTCCAGTAGTCATCACCCTCTTTGGTGATGTTGGAGGTCAGGGGTTCTACCCCTGCCTCCCTCATACTTGTCACAATATGTGGCTGGTCTTAGTTGACCATCTCCCCTTACCCCTTACCCCTTCCTCCCTCGTACTTGCCACAATATGTGGCTAATCTTAATTGACCGTCGCTCCCGTCGTCTACATGTTCCGGGAATTGGGGCTAAATTACAGAGGCTATTAATTATTTTCAGGTACTTTTGGTCATCCTTATGATCATGCTTTATTTTCTGCTCAACATTATAATTCACAAAGTCAGCTGGAATTTGCAATCTTCTTATGGCTTGCTTAATTTAAATAGATTTCCTCGCTAACTTTATAACATTTACTGATATAATCAGGTTCGCCTTCGGGATTCAAAGTCTTTGCCGGCTTGCCCTTCATGGAATCAGGTACTCTTTGTAAACTTTCTTTCTATAAATGCTTCAGTTGCTTAATTGTAATAATCCTGCACCATTTAGTCTGATTACTTTATAATCATGAATGGATGAAGACTTTTGATTTTGATTAGCATATAATTGTAGTGAATCAGCACGTTGGAGTTCGAATTTGTGTATGGTCGTCAATAAATAAGGAACTGTTTGAGTTTCAAATTAGCGCATAACTTTGATAATCCAGCACGTTTCAGTTCATATTAGTGTATAATTATGAATGAATAATGAACGTTTGAGTTCTAATTGGTTCTGTTTTGATTATCAAGCATATTGGAGTTGGAATTAGTTCGTAAATGAGTGACAGATGAAATTTGAGTTCTAACTGGTCAATGAACGCTTTTGTTGGTTAATAATAGAGGAATGTGAGCAGGAGAGATCTGGTTTGGAGATTGCCCCTTTGGACTTCATCTCGCGGTTGCCTGATTCCGTGATTCATCACATTTTATCTTATCTGCGTGCCAGAGATGTTACCTCTACTGCAATATTGTCAAAGACTTGGAATCGCACCTGGTCCACTTATCCTTATCTTGTATTCCACTTTTTCTATGATAATTCAGTCACAGAACAAGAGCAAGTTCTTGGTGACTTGCATATAAAAAAGCGAAAACATGATTTCTTGATTCTTGCTGGAAATTCCATTTGTCGGCGCTTGCAACTAGATTTTTGCGTACAAAGATTTCAATTGTATATTGACTTCCCTGATATGGAGTTGTTGATGCCTAATATGGACCAATGGATTGGTATAGCAGTAGACAGGACTGCTCCAGAACTTGCTGTTTGCATTGATAGTTTGTCGGGCTCAGATAGACATTTTTAGCGTTCCGCAATCGGTTTTGCTCGCTAGCTCGCTAAAAGTTTTAAGCTTATGTGGTTGTAGATTTGAGAGTGGATTGGATATCAAACTTCCACATCTACAGAAGTTTTCTTTATCTCATTCTTGTTTCACCGACAAGTTTTTATTTCACCAAATTCTCTCTGGGTGCCCCGTGATAGAGTATGTGAAAGTGTCATTTTGTAAATGGATGGACACACTTCTCTCAGTTTCAAGTTTATCTCACTTGAAGTATTTTGAGTTCCTGTACTGTGATGGGATTGATACTGTTCAGATAGATGTGTCTGATCTTCATACTTTTTCGTTTGCACCATCCTTGGGAAACTGGCCCAGAAGTGTTAACCTGGCTACTTGCAAAGCACTGAAGGAGTTGAAACTCAGTGGGGCAGGTGACACAACTAACTTTGGGCACCAGGCGCTGACATTTCAAATCCAGGCCCTTGAAGCCTTAGAGTTTCGAAGTTGCCATGGGTTGGGGAGTATCAGAATTTCAAGCCAAAGGCTTCAGAGACTGGCCTTTAGAGATTGTCGCACTTTTCAGGTGCTGAAATTGACACTCCAAATTTAGAGTTTTTTTAATGCTGCAACTGTGACAATCCTTTCATTCCCATCAAAGCCTCTGATGATATCAAGATACACTTAAGATTTTCCCTTAGTGGAAAAACGGTTGATTGGGTGGTTAAACCGAATCAATTTTTGTCGAGTTAAGATTTTTTCAGGATCTCAAGTTTATCGTCTATCATCATTCTAAGGTACACTCTTTTCTATTCCTATTCAGCTTTGGTGATCTTTAGTAGTTTTATCCTCTTCTTTCCTTAGAATGCTATTGACTTCTTGAGAATGAAGAAGTGCATGTGCACAGCTATGCTTTTAAGCGCATATTGCATTTTCATTTTTGGAGCCTATTTTCATAGGTTTCTGGGGATCAGATACCTCCAGTCACATGTTCCTGCATGGATCTCTGCATAACAGATATGTTATACCAGTTTGGTAGTATTTGAGTCTCTCTTGGATGCAAAAGAAAAAGGATGAATGCATACTGCTATGTACTTTCTAATTGCCTTGAATCCATCTGTACAGATGAGAAAAGTATGTTATTCACCTTTTACTTTCTTAGACTTGAACTTCAGAGAAATGTGTCTTTTTGAAACATTAGATTATTCCTATTTTATTGTCTTTGATCTCGATTTTTCAACTTGATGCTTAGTTCCTTGAAGGCAATTTTTAAATAGGGACCATTGTGGTCATCTTGCATCAGTAGGCTGACTCCTGGAAACAATTAATACTCCTGCAGAATTATGTTAGGCAGCGTTACAAGTGTGTTCAACTGCAGAATTATTGAGAACTTTGCTGGAGAATTTCATCAAAATACAGAAAAAAGCGGAAAATGGGAACCTAACCTACCGTCCATTAAATTTTATGAATCTCATAAGTTTCATATTCCTAATAAGAGAAACAAATGATCCTAGGCCAAGGCGTTCCCACGAAGATTACAACTCTACAAACAGCATTTTTTTCGTTTCTTTTTCTCAAAATTTTTTTAATTTCAAAACTTTTATGAATAACAATCTTTGGTCAAAAACTCTATAAACAGCCAGAGCTTGTATATAAAAGGAAAAAAAAAAGAAATTCTAAATTCCTTACATATAAAAGGAAAACTTTGGTTATGTTATACAAAAGCCTCTCGAATATTGCACAGGAAACTTTTTATATGGACCTGGTCCAAATGGCTGAACTTGTGAGCTTAAAGAGCCACATCCTTGTGCCCGCACCTCTTTAGGGAAAGAATTTGCATGTAAAGCCCTTAAAGAATGCTTTACGAAAAATTATTAGCAATCATATTTAACTTTAGATAACAAAGCCGTGATTACAGGAAAAAGAAGTCACAGTGACCCTGCAGTCATATTGAGTTGGCCATCACATTAATCGTGCGATGGGAGGTTAAGGTTTCAAATCTTATCTCCCATCAACGTGTCTTTATATGAGATTTGTTCTAAATTCATACGACTGCATGGTATACCCGTCTAATCTGATGGCAGTTCAATTCCCGTTAGATTTTCCCAACTTAATTGGGCTATTCTATGATGGTAGTTCAGTCTCATTTGGCCCATCTATCTTGAAAAACATTTGTATGTGTCAGTGGTTATTTGAACGTGAGAAATAAAAAAGAATTAAAATATAATTTTTGTGAAAAAAATAATAATAATACAATAAAAAATAAAATTGGGGTAGAACAGAGTCATACTGGAAACAAAAAATATATAATAAAGAAAGACCAAAGTTTTCTACTGTGATCGAACATTTGAACTTATCCGGATCCGTTAGTTGTATCCTAAACCAAAACAATGTGGACGCAACTTCATCTCCCAAACTTCTCATCACCAAAACCACAAACATGTACATGGCTCGAAAAGCTCAAAGGCCATTTCCTTCCATTAACATCTTCATCATCCTCTTCTTCTTCTTCTTCTCCTTCACCCTCAGTCCTTTTTCACCTCAAGTTGTCTCTGCTTCAGCTTTTAAGAGGCTTCAACTCTTCTCAACAGAAGAAGCTCAGCCTAGCTCAACCTCCTCCGTCTTGTCACTCTCCCTACATCCTCATTCCTCCATCATAAAGCTGCCATACGACAACTACTCTGACCTGGTACTCTCCCGACTCGCGAGTGACCGAGCCCGAGCCAAGCTCATCAACTCCAACATCGAACGGGCTGTCTCCACCTTCAACCGCCGTCATGCTGTTAAACCGGACGTACAAGTCCAGCCGGAGGACCTCAAAACTCCACTGACTCATTCTGAGGGAGGGTACTTAGCTCGGATCGGAGTGGGCCAACCCGTGAAAGAATTCCACCTGATAGCGGATACGGGTAGCCAAATCACCTGGCTCCAATGCCTGCCCTGCGATCCATGCTACGAACAATCCGACCCGATCTTTGACCCATCCGGGTCTTCATCTTTTAGTCCTTTATCCTGTGCATCGCAGGAGTGTACCTCCCTGGAAAAAAACCAAAATTGCAAAGCTGACCCGTGTACGTATAAAGCGTCGTACGGAGATAACTTCAGTAGCATGGGCGAATTCGCCACCGAAACGGTGTCGTTTGGAAGTTCGGGCTCTGTTGACAAAGTAGCCATCGGGTGCGGGCATACGAACCAGGGCGGGTTTGGCGGGGCAGCTGGGATACTTGGTCTTGGGGGCACTCCTGTAGGCTTCCCGTCTCAAATTAGAGCGACGTCGTTCTCCTACTGCCTTGTGGATATGGACTCGAACTCGTCCTCGAGTCTTGAATTTAACTCAGCTCCACCTGGTGACTCAGTCCTCGTTCCCTTGATAATTAACCCAAGAATTGAGGCTTATTATTACGTGGAACTCACGGGGGTCACTATTAATGGAGAAAAAGTATCCATCCCGGCATCAGATTACCAAATAGGCGAAGATGGACGCGGGGGAATCTTAGTTGACTCGGGCACCGCGATAACTGAGTTCCCAACTCAGGTCTATAACTCGGTCCGCGATACGTTTGTTAAGTACGCTCGAGCCTTGCCTCCCGCGAGCGGGTTCGACTATGGTCCAGTTAAACTTGACACTTGCTATGATCTATCATCTGAACCCACAGATGGCTATCCAACGATGTCGTTTGAATTCCATGGGGGCAAAACACTGTCGCTGAGGCCTGCAAATTATTTGATTCGTGTTGATACCAGTGGCAAGCACTGTTTGGCTTTCACCGGCAGTTCGGAACGGGTGTCTTCGGAACGGGTGTCAATAATTGGGAACAGACAGCAGCAAGGGATGCGGGTCACTTACGACCTTACCAATAAGTTGATTGGTTTTAGTCCGAATCAATGTTAAGACCATGAGCACCGTCTCTTATTGCTAGTACGAGAATATATTTGATTTGAACCAAAATACTGTCCCTTCCTTCGAGAGGACATCCGAAGAAATTGGAACCAAAATATTAGTAAATTCATACTAATACTGCTTGGTTTCAGATTTTACAAAATCAGATTAAGATTTAAAAAAAAAAGACTATAGAGAATAATGAGAATATTAGTAAAATTTATTTTTTTGATTGATTATGAAATTTAGTTTTTTAATATTAAAAATAAAAAATTTGTATAATTAAAATAAACAAAAATATCAAAAAAATTGATTATCTAACGTCAGAATCCATAAATATATAGCTAAAGTAATCAATCAAGAATAAGTCTTTAGTAACCTAGGACAAGCGATTATGGGATAAATTTACACTAAATGTAATAAGAATCGTGTAAACTAATTTGTAACAGACAAAACTCAATTTTGAAATTGTTGGGGCGACAAGGACAATAGAGGTCCAATGCTTTTTGCCAGGTTTGGACATCGCATCAGTTTGTTATCCCCACCAAATTATTTGGCTGGACGTTCACATTATTTTCCATCTCCACTCGTCGGAATGTCAAGTAACACCGGTACAAAGTTAGTCTAATATAATTCGGTTTCTGATATGATCGATGAAGATTCCTCCATTTCAATGCTTTAATATCCATATCGTTGATTTCTGCCTTACATGTTCATAGTGCTTTTCTTATTAAAAGTTCCGTCAATTGAGTGCCTTTTTTCATCGGTTAACTTAGTCATGAAAACATGATAATGAACTTGAGAAATTTATAAAAATTTTGTTTTAATAAATATATTTTGTACACTGACAGCGTACGTATATATTAACGAATTTAAATACATGTTATAGATATAAAATTTAAAACGTACATGAGTCATGCATCTATACATGATCAGATATACATTAGATAAGAAAAATAATCGTTCTTTCGATTAGTAAACACGGTATATATGATGTACTTCGTTGATAGTCGACATCGTTTTGGGGGAACTATCAGGAAATCAATTACTTGGCAAGGAGGGAATTGTACAACCATTCCATTCCATTCGCTGTTTCATTTTCCACAAAAATGCTTGTGATGTGACTGCCAAAACCAGATCCGAGCTGGGCTGTAGCGAACCGAGCTGGTCAGGCGCAGCTAGCCTGAGAGAGGGAGCCGAGCTGATGTACCTGCGAGGAAAGGTCAGGGGCGGGACTGGCGTCCCTGGGATAACTCCGACGGTCAAGTTAGTCAGGCTTGTCCACAGAGTAATAGTAGAGAATACTTGTGTATGCGTACCTTGTATTGTCCCTAGGCATGGTTTATATAGGGTAGAGTGGGTTGTAGTTTCCTTGTGGAAGTCAGAATCCCCGTAGGGTTCGGAGTCTTCTTAGGGTTTCGTGCGGCGGGTCCTACAAGTTCGGAGGCGGCGGCCCATAGGCCCATCTCAGGGATCGACAGGTAAGGCCGAGCTGGCATCCACATGCCGAGCTAGCGCCTACGAGTCGTGAGGTCTCCACCGTCGACCTGACGCGCACAACCTGCCGAGCTGACACGTGTCACGTGCAGATTTGCCCCACCACACTAGCCCCCTTGAGTCTAGAGTCACTGATGAGTCACGTGGGTTTAGACCAAACTTCGAAGCATCACGTCGGCTTCGTGCGGGACCCACGATCCCACGATCACGTACCTCCTCCGAAAAACTGCCACGTCCGCCTTCGTAACTGTCATTTCAAGGGTCACGTCCTTTATGATGGAGGTTTGTCAGCTCAAGCGTCTTCCAAGGTAACCGCCCCCTTGCAATAAGTTTGAATTTCTTCCTCAGGACTCTTCGGCTTCCCGCCCAGGGAGCCTATAAATAGGCCCCACCAAACGTCACTTTCAAGCCTCCCCTCTCATTTTCTCTTCTCCTCCAGTCTTCTCCAGCTCGCTCCGCATTCCGTGAGGTCGTCCGCGTTCAGATTTCTTGAACTCCTGGACGCCCTGCTGACGCCCCTCTTCCCTTGCCGCCTCCACCAGCTCGGCAGATTTTTTCTGCTCTGCCTCCAAAGTCGCAGCCAGTTCGGCCGCTTTCTTCTTTTCCAGTTCGCAGGAGGAGTTGGCATCTGCAAGTTGCTTCTTTAGGGTCTCCAGCTCGGTCTCTGCAGCCTCGAGCTGGCTGGACAGCTTCTCTTTGGCAGCGTCAACCTGGGACAGGTTGACCCCCATGTTCTCATATCGCTGAGCCAGCTCGGCCCCCGTAACATTGAGCTGCATATTAGTTACAGGATAAGTAGGCAGCAAAACTCGAAAGGGTGCCAAAGAAAGTGCTAGTTAAGAAGCTACCTGGGTGGTGCTGAGGTAGAAGTGCTCTAGCAGCTCAGCATTGGTGGCAAGTTGGATGAAGTGGTGATCGCGGGGGAGTACAGCGCCCTTGACGAGCTCCTTCGCCACTTCAGGGAACTGAGCTCGGTCGTTCACCGACAGCCCCCACTTCGGGCAGAAATGGAGGGGGTGTGGGTGTGAGCCCAGTTCGGTAGGGGGCTTCATGGGAATTACATTCCTCATACGCCACATAGCAGGGGGAGATTGTGACGAGGCCTGCTGCTCGGCGGAGCTCACCCCGTAATGAGAGGCAATGGCAGTAGAGGGCTCCTCCTGGGACTGGGGGGAAGCCGCCTCTGTCCTGGCCTTCTTGGCCGTGGACTTCTTTCTTTTCTTCTTTGATCCCTCCCCCAGTGAAGACTGAGCGGCAATTTGGGGAGTGGACACAGGTGGAGGTGGAGGCACCGTGCTGCTCGGCGCTGTGGAAGGCGCAGGAGTTGGCGTGCTCGCGCTACCAATTCCGCCAATGTTCAGCAGCTGGGAAAACCTCTTCACTGCAGGACAGAAACACTTAGTCAGTTAGGATGGTGTGGACTCATGAAAAGGAGGAAGTCGAGAAAATTACAAGCTGTCAGCTCCTCGGGGGTGATAGGTCGGAGATCGGGGGCAGGGTCGTTCACCTCTGCTCGGATTAGCCCCGCCGACCAGAGTTGGGCATTGTTAAATTCCTTCACCTTCAGTTGAGCTTCCGAGCTGACCAAGCGGTCTAGCTCGGCCTCGGGCAGGGGAGAAGGGATTGGATCGGTCACCTGGGTATCCTCCCTCCAAGTTAGGGGAGGAAACCCAGTATTCTTCACAAAAAAGAACTGGGCTTTCCAGCCCTTGATGGAAGAAGGCATATGAGTGAACAGCTCGCGGGTAGGGAGTTCCCCTCCGCTCCTGCGAGCGAAGTAGAACCAACCATGAACTGGGCCGCTTACCTTCATCTGAAAGAAAGACCTAAATAGGTCCAGAGAATAAGGGATTTCAAGAGCTCGACACAAAATAAAGAAGCCGAGGATGGACCGAATGGCGTTGGGAACGACCTGGGTGATTCAAATGCCCCAGAAGGTTAGGATGTCATAAAGAAAGTAGGGAATGGGAAGGCGAAGACCAGCCACGAGCTGATCCCTGTAGATAGCTACAAACCCAGGGGGAGGTAGGCAAGCATACTCCCCTGGCCGGGCTGCCCTAGCCTCGAACTGGGGAAGGATGTCATACCTCTCCACTAGCTCATCTACGTCTCCCTGGTCGAGAAGGGGGGGAATAATTTCGACTTCTCCAAAGTCGATGTCTGGCCCCCTAGGGGGTCCTGCCCTAGAGCGAGCTGGAACTACCTCCAGAGGAATCCCTGGGACAGCAGCTCCAGCCCCGGGCTGAGCAGATGGGCCAGGTTGGTCCATGGCTATAGCAAGAGGTGGGGCAGGGGGAGGAAGGTATTCAGAATCAGACGAGCTGGAAGAAGAGGAGCTGGAGGAAGGTATTTCTATGAGTGCAGGTCGGGTAATCCTACGCCTAGGTGCTGAGCTGGTAAGGTCTGAGTGTGTGGAGGAAGACGACATAAAAGGAAAAGGAGGACTTACTGGTGGATAAAGGAGAAGAGCTGGGATGTGCTTAGAAGGTAATCCTACTCTCGGACGACCTCACGGAATGCGGAGCGAGCTGAAGAAGACTGGAGGAGAAGAGAAAATGAGAGGGGAGGCTTGAAAGTGACGTTTGGTGGGGCCTATTTATAGGCTCCCTGGGCGGGAAGCCGAAGAGTCCTGAGAAAGAAATTCGAACTTATTGCAAGGGGGCGGTTACCTTGGAAGACGCTTGAGCTGACAAACCTCCATCATGACGGACGTGACCCTTGAAGTGACGGTTACGACGGCGGACGTGGCAGTTTTTCGGAGGAGGTACGTGATCGTGGGATCGTGGGTCCCGCACGAAGCCGACGTGACGCTTCGAAGTTTGGTCCAGACCCACGTGACTCATCAGTGACTCTAGACTCAAGGGGGCTAGTGTAGTGGGGCAAATCTGCACGTGACACGTGTCAGCTCAGCAGGTTGTGCGCGTCAGGTCGACGGTGGAGACCTCACGACTCGCAGGCGCTAGCTCGGCATGTGGATGCTAGCTCGGCCTTACTTGTCGATCCCTGAGATGGGCCTATGGGCCGCCGCCTCCGAACTTGTAGGAGCCGCCGCACGAAACCCTAAGAAGACTCCGAACCCTACGGGGATTCTGACTTCCACAAGGAAACTACAACCCACTCTGCCCTATATAAACCATGCCTAGGGACAATACAAGGTACGCATACACAAGTATTCTCTACTATTACTCCGTGGACAAGCTTGACTAACTTGGCCGTCGGAGTTATTCCGGGGACACCAGTCCCGCACTTGATCTTTCTTTGTAGGTGCATTAGCTCGGTTTCCACTTCTAGGTCGCTTGCGCCTGATCAGCTCGGCTCGATACAGCTCAGTTCGGATCTGGTTCTTGGCAGTCGCATCAGCTTGCAAAGAAGGTTAACTTCTTTGGATGTCTGATTGATCGACTAGTCGCCATTGGCTTTGCTTGCAGAATGATTCAACACATAAAACAAATCGTTAAATGAAATAAGTTAGACCGACAGCCTGATTGATATTGTCTTTGACATCGCCACTTTGATAATCGGCCAATAGAAATAACGGAAGTGTACAACCTTAGTTTAATGAAACTTGATAATATTTGATAATATCAACGGAAATTTACAACTTTAACTTGATAGTAATTTTCTAGTTGGCCTTTCGTTCTTTCTCTTCTATTGCTTTGGTCTAGGTGTTTTTTTTTCTTACTAGCAAATAGAGCTAATAATTCAAAATTCTAATCAGTTTATGAAACTTGCATTAGTCTATTTGAGAATCACAATTTGGATTGTCTTAATTCTTCGAAATAGAAGAAAATTCCTTCTGTCTGTTGCATTCCTTGCACATTTTGATGTTATTTACTGCTATTAGTGCAATTTTCATTGAATGAAATTATCCCCAAATTTTAAAAAAAAAAAAAGAAGAGAAGAAAAGAAAAGCAAAAGGGAGAATTTCGTTTCATTTTATGTTTTAATTCAATCCTGTTAAGACATTTAAACTAGAAAGAGCATTAACGAATGACGACTAGACTTTCTCTAGGTTAAATCAAATGGAGAAGAAGAAGAAATGGTCTGATTGGTTGACGAGTGGACTAAATTGTAAATGTGCAACTGTTTTGATTACCGTTGACCGCTTACTCGCCTAATGGCCTAATCTGCATGGCATGAAAAACGATTATCTGAATTTTACACTCCACTCCCTTGATTTTATTGTTCAAATCAATAATACTAGCTAGTAAGCTCTGATGCATGGGATATTACTTTGATTTCAAGTATGGCTTATATGTCAAGATGAACGTCTACGGTATTTGCAGAATTTTTCTCTGTTCAAAGAAAGGGCCATCGCATTCATTATATTATACAAAAAAAAAAATTACAATTGTACTGTCTCTTCTTCTTAGAGATGGACCTGGACCATGCAGGTAAAATTGCGGACCGTGTGAGTTTACACTTGGGATCATCGGTGACATGTTTTCTATGCCAATTCAATGCCACCAATAGTATTGCGCCAAGTGTCTTGTTATTATTTATATTTGTGTTAAATCAAGCCAAGTTGAATTATTAGAAAATTAAAGTGTAATTAATAACAAGACACTTGGCGTAACACTATTGGTGACATTGGGTTGGCATAAAAAACATGTCACCGAGGATCCCAAGTGGTGAGTTTAGAGAGCCACGTAATTCCTTGTGTTCCACAACTCTTGGGGAAAGAATTTGCATGTAAAACCTTTGAAGATTTCTTTTTTTTTTTAAGGGTTTTTACGTAAAACCCTTAAACATTTCTTTACGAAAAATTATTACTTGCATATATATATATATATATATATTAATCCATAGCACCCACCATTTAACTATAGATAACGAAGGCATGACTATCGGAAACAAGGAAGTCACAGTAATCAGTGTGATTGGCAGATAGCAATTTTCTGTGGGTTTTTTTTTTTTTTATATTAACCCTAATTATTTCTAATTAGGTATAACCCTGCAGCCGAGCCAATATATATTTGCTCTTCATCAAAGATCAAACTGAGTTGTCTGTTGCCGTTCGTCCATCTACCTTCAAAGCCTTCTTGTTCCCTAGCCACTGCAATTCCAATTTTCCATCATATTCAATGCCATAATTAAGATAATTATTGTGACCAATGCCCACCAGAAGGACCAACTATCATGTCTACGCTCCTCTAAGTCTTCGCTCTTAAAAAGTTAAAAGAGGATGGTTAATATGGTGATATTTGTGAGGGGCCATTTTTTCAGACTGCTTCTCCATATATACGAAGCATCTGAATTACTACGTACTATCGTTAAGCAACTGCTACTACTTTAATTTTCTCTTCATTTCTTCAGGGAAGAAGCGTCTGGTTGTGTCTGATCATCGTTTTCTACCGTAATTCAATTTGAACTTATCCTCAACAAAAAAATAAATAAATAAAATGTGAATGCAGCCTTGTCTTAATTAACCACATGCCCTACGTGCAGATCGACGTACGTGTATATAAACCCTTGCTCGTTCCAAACTTCTCATCACTTCTCTTCCATCTTCTCTTCTGCTCCAAAACCACAAACATGGCTCGAAAAGCTCAAAGCCCATTTCCTTCCATTAACATCCTCTTCTTCTTCTTCTCCTTCACCCTCAGTCCTTTTTCACCTCAAGCGGTATCTGCTTCAGTTTTCAAGAGACTTCGACTCTTCTCAACAGAAGTAACTCAGCCCACCTCCTCCGTTTTGTCCCTCTCCCTGCATCCTCATTCATCCGTCATAAAGCCGCCATACGACAGCTACTCCGACCTCGTACTCTCCCGGCTCGCAGGTGACCGGGCCCGAGCCAAGCTCATCAACTCCAACATTGAGCGGGCTCTCTCCGCTTTCAACCGCCCTCATGACGTCAAACCCGACGTCCAAGTCCAACCGGAGGACCTCGAAGCTCCGCTGACTCCGTCTGGCGGAGGGTACGTGGCTCGGGTCGGAGTGGGCCAACCCGTGAAAGAATACTACCTGATAGCGGATACGGGCAGCCAAATCAACTGGCTCCAATGCCTGCCCTGCGGTCAGTGCTACGCCCAAACCGACCCGATATTCGACCCATCCGGATCCTCGTCTTACAGCCCTTTATCCTGCACATCGCAGCAGTGCACCGCCTTGAGCCGCCAGAATTACCAGTGCGGCCGAAACAACACTTGCATCTACGGAGCGTTGTACGGGGATAATTCCATCAGTATTGGAGAATTTGCCACTGAAACGGTGTCGTTCGGGAGTTCGGGTTCGGTTCAGAAAGTGGCTATCGGGTGCGGGCACGCGAATCAAGGCCAATTTGGCAAGGCAGCTGGCATACTCGGCCTTGGGGGCACTGCAGTAGGCTTTCCTTCTCAAATTCAGGCGAAGTCTTTCTCCTACTGCCTCGTGGATTTGGACTCCAGGTCGTCCTCGACTCTCGAGTTTAACTCAGCTCCACCTGGTGACTCAATCCTCGTTCCTTTGATTATGAACCCAAAATCTGAGATTTATTACTACGTGGAACTCACGGGGATCACCATTAATGGAGAACAAGTGCCCATTCCTGCATCGGCTTATCAAATAGGCGAAGATGGGCGTGGGGGAATCATCGTCGACTTGGGTACCACCATCACAGCGTTGCCAGCTCAGGTATATAACTCGGTCCGCGACACCTTTGTTAAGTACGCTAAAAAGTTGCCTCCCGCCGCTGGGATCGGTGGTCTCGACACTTGTTATGATCTATCCTCTACGCCTACCAGAGATGGCTTCCCAATGATGTCGTTTCAGTTCTCCGGGGGCAAGACGCTGCCGCTGAAACCTCAAAATTACCTGTTTCGTGCTGATTCCGACGGCACGTTCTGTTTGGCTTTCCAGACCACTTCTCAACCTCGCTCAGTAATTGGCAACACGCAGCAGCAGGGGTTTCGGGTTACTTACGACCTTGCCAACAAGATGTATGGTTTCAGCCCAAATAAATGTTAAAAAGCATATAGGTGTTGAATTGATTTCAACCCAAATAAAATGCTGTTTATTGCTTAAACAATAACATGGGTACTTGGTAATCTCTTTATTATATGTCTTTGAAGAAATTTTGTTGTTTGGATATCACCTTTGCTGAAAGAATTGGAATTCATATAGTCTGATCATCAACAATATATCGTTGATATAACACATACACCCCGTTCTATTGGAAATACACGATTCAATCTTTTGGCTACTCATTCAACATAAAAATGACATGAGTTATTTCCAAGGGATTAAATCAAGTCACTTCTTAGTGTTAAAGATTGAATTGAGATAAATTTTTTTTTTTTGGAAGTATAAAAAGAGGCAACCTGAGTAGTTTAGCCATAGTAATCATGGGCGTTGTCAAGCAATTAAGGCCTTCGCAATCAAAAGTTTAAAATGCTGACAATCATGATTTAATTCACTTCAGGCTAATTGAGTACATATTTTCCTATAGGATACTAGAATAAAGTCAGTTCTACATGTGATGATTGTTCAAGTTGCATAGCCAAGCGTCCTGATACCTGATTGATAATGTGCATTTGAAGCGTACAAGTGAAACGGCAAATTACACTAGCCTATCAAACGAGTACTTTAGACTATAATCTTTGTTACCGTTCTCATTTTACAATTTCATTAGGTATTGCTTTTCTTTTTAAACCAAAATATGGGTTTTATGAGTAAATAAAGTACTTAACACCATATATTCATATGAAAAGAAGTTATCCATTTTATTGCTTTTTGGCTTTCATTTTTCCTTTTCTAAAAACAAAAGGAAAAAAAAATTAGGATTTTGGATTTCTTCTTGGGAATATACAGCAGCAAGGGATGCGGGTCACTTACGACCTTGCCAATAAATGTTAGAGCACTCCCTCCCTCTAGTGCTACTACTAGAATATATATATATATATATATATATATATTTATATGTATATATAGTTGATTTCAACCCAAATAAATGTTGTTCTTCATATATATAAATATATACTAAATGTTTTCATAGTTATGATATTTTGAGGATCTCATCGTCTACCTTTGTTTGTTCTAAAGTACTACTTCCTTTTCTCAACCAAACTAACTTTTGTGATTCTTAGTATAATTAGATCCTTTTCTTTTTCCTTTTAGGTCCTTTTCTTTCTTTAGTATGCTAATGACTTCTTTGAGAACGAAAAAGTGGTTGTACCGTGAAAACCAGGGCAGAGCTATACTTGGGCATGTTGCATGTTTACCCTGAAATTGAATTGATTGAAAATGTAATCAATTTATAAGACTTGCATTAATCTACTCGAGAATCACATTTTGGAGTTTCGAAGAAATTTCTCCCATCTATTATATCAATTTTACGTTTCGATGTATTAGTTTTTTTTTTGTTTTTAAAAGATGGCACTTTGTTCCCACTTTAAGGTTTTGATTTAAATTCTAATTTTGATGTTAGACGTTTGAACAGACAAGCAAAGTTAACGACTGAGCTTTCTCTAGAGGTTCAGTGGAGAAGTAGATGAAATGGAAACTGAAGAAAATAAATCAAGACCGGAGTAGTTTGATTGGTTGCATAGTACTGGTGGGCCAAATGCGCAACTGTTTTGATGTCGCCTTGTGTTGACCGCTCAGTCGCCCGAATTGCCTAATGGCGTAATCTGCGCGTCAAATGTGAAGGAGAACCTCTAGAGATAGTCCATTCATGAAGGTGCCCCCTCTAGATAAATAGTACTATTAATATATATTATAGAGAATTGAATTGAACACAAATGAAGGAAAACATAAAAATACTTGTTTTTGTGGAAAGATCAATTCATTACCCAAAAATCCTTGCGCAAGAGAGGTTCCCACCAGGATTAATACGACCTCACAAACAGCAACTTGTTCCATCATGTTTCTTTAGAATGTCTGGAGGAAAGTTATTCCACATTACGAAGAATCAAACATCTCGAAATAATTATTGTGACCAAAAGACCAACTATCAATATCATGGACTCCTTTTAAGTCTACTGACACTCGTCTCCATTTGAAGGACTAATAATTATATTATATATCTACCCTTGGAATTGATCAGAGGTACCAATTTCTTACTCTTTTTTTTTAAATTTATGGAAATTGAGTTAATTAATCCGGGCATTTAGTTGTATCCTGCTATAATGGAAAGGCCAAAATTTTGTTCCCAAAACTCAACTCAATTGGCACGGATGCTTTTAGGTGACTGACCGTAAGGTCTTGACCCTTAAACTCTCCTATTTTTCCTTCTCCTTGTAAAAGTTGGAACCTCTATGTACCAAATATTCAAAAAAAAAAAAAAAAAAGGAAAGAAAGAACCACCAATGGACTAATCTGCGTGTGAGACGGAAAGGAATGATGCCCTATGAGCAACGATTATTTGCATGTTACATGCCAATGTTTTGATAGCTTAAATCAATAATTGATAGGTCAAGATTTATTTTGATTTAAAGTTTTTTTTTTAAGAAAATTTGCATTGTATAACATCAAGCCCACTATATATCTAATGGCATGGATGCATAATGCTCCAAAATTTCCCCAGTCTGCATCATGAAAATGAAACACCAGCTGCCGTCGGCGCATCTACCTTGTTTCCACCGTAAATTCCAATTTGATGGGGGCACTGGGGGCAACGGGACCCCACTGTCTCTCTTAAATTCCTATAATACTTGTACAATTTTAATATAATTTTAAATGTACCCCTACAGTTTTTTTTTTAGAAGAATATGAAAGAATTACGTGATTTTTTTAAATTAGTTCATAAACTAAAATTCTAAAATGATACCTGGGGCACAAATTTCATTTGAAATAAGCTAAAAAAAATCATTTTCATTTTAACTAGCAAGTACCAATCATATCATTCACTTTCTTTGGACCCTATCCCTCAATTTCCCTTCCCTCATCTGGTCCCCCATTTTCCCCCCACAACCGAGAGCCACTACCTTCCACAACCAAGCAGCTAGTTACTCTTTCTCTTGATCAATTCATCCAATCATATCATTCACTTCCTTTGTCCCCACTTTCCAATTTCCCTTCCCTCCACTAGTCCCCCATTTTCCCTCCACAACCGAGAGCCATTCTTACTTCCACAACCAAATTAGTTATCAAAATATAAAAACTCGCAGTGAGCAATTGTAAATAGTTTAATTTATTTTTGAAATAAAATTATTATTACATTAATAATTTTGAATTTGTCTTTTTATGTTTTTCATGGAATATATGCATCATTTGTACTTGTTGGTGAATTTTTTTTTTGTTTAAAAAACTAGAAAAATAGTAGGTAAAAAATTTTAGTGTTGCTTTGCCCCACTAAGAATTTTTTCTGGCTCCGCCCCTGCTCGTAGACTAGGAATATCAGTTGTACATTCTCACTTACACATTGTACATATCTTTGATTTGAAGGACTGGTGATTAATTGTGTATGTACTCTCCTTCTTGTATGTTAAGGTACCAAACTTTTACTTTTCTATGGAAATTAAATTGATATGGACCTTTGTTATCAAAAAATTTTTTTTTTTTTTGATATGGACCTTTAATAAATAATAGTAACACGCTACTGATGCCCTGCTTGCAGATCGACGTACGTGTATATAATAAACCCATGCTCATCTCCCAAACTTCTCAGCACTTCTCTTCTTTGTTTGTTGTCTGCTGCGGCAAAAACCACAAACATTTACATGGCTCGAACAGCTCCAAGCCCATTTCCTTCCGTTAACATCTTCATCATCCTCTCCTTCCTCTTCTTCACCCTCAGTCCTTTTTCATCTCAAGCGGTATCTGCTTCGGTTTTCAAGAGACTTCGACTCTTCTCAACAGAAGAAACTCAGCCCACCTCCACCTCCTCCGTTTTGTCCCTCTCCCTACATCCTCATTCATCCCTCATAAAATGCTGTTTATGAAATGCATATAGGTGTTGATTTGATTTCAACCCAAATAAAATGCTGTTTATGAAAACATACTAATATTGCTTAAACAATAACATGGGTGCTTGGTAATCTCTTTATTAGATGTCTTTGAAGAAATTTTGTTGTTTGGATATCACCTTTGCTGAAAGAATTGGAATTCATATAGTCTGATCATCAACAATATATCGTTGATATAACACATACACCCCGTTCTATTGAAAATACACGATTAAATCTTTTGGCTACTAATTCAACATAAAAATGACATGAGTTATTTCCAAGGGATTAAATCAAGTCACTTCTTAGTGTTAAGATTGAATTGAGATTTTTTTTTTTTTTGGAAGTATAACGAGGCAACTTGAGTAGTTTAGCCATAATAATCATGGGAGTTGTCAAGCAATTAAGGCCTTCACCATCAAAAGTTTAAAATGCTGACAATCATGATTTAATTCACTTCAGGCTAATTGAGTACATATTTTCCTATAAAATACTAGAATAAAGTCAGTTCTACATGTGATGATTGTTCAAGTTGCATAGCCAAGCGTCCGGATGCCTGATTGATAATGTGCATTTGAAGCGTACAAGTGAAACGCCAAATTGCACTAGCCTATCAAACGAGTACTTTAGACTATAATCTTTGTTACCGTTCTCATTTTACAATTTCATTAGGTATTGCTTTTCTTAAACCAAAATATGGGTTTTATGAGTAAATAAAGTACTTAACATCATATATTCATATGAAAAGAAGTTATCCATTTTATTGCTTTTTGGCTTGCACTTTTTCCTTTTCTAAAAACAAAAGGAAAAAAAAATTAGGATTTTGGATTTCTTTTTCTCGAGAAATTCCTTGAAGTTTTTCTGCAGAATTTTTTTTATATTTTTCATGATCATATTTTCAAACACTTATTTTTATCTCACATACATCAAATTGATATAGTATATTTTTCTACCAAAAAATCCAAAAATCTATTTTTCAAAAATAAAATTTTCAAATACAATGTTAGAATAATACACAAATAAAAACAACTCAAAAACATCATATCCATACAATATATAAAAAATAATTCACAAATACACACAAAAAATTTTTTTAAATTGAATTATATAACATTTTCCACGTATCACCACTACTACCCGCCACCACCACCCACCACCCACCACCATCCCCGCCTACCACCAATACCCCCCCTCCATTTTCTTCCTCCCTCAATCTGCCAAAGACCAGATCAAGGTCTCTAGTTGTGACTAGAGGCCGCAATCTAGTCGCTACCAGACTTTCTGGCCGCGACCAGATCGCAGCCTTTGGTTGCGGCCAGATTAAGGGGGGCGGGGGGAGGGAAAGGGAAGAGAGAGGGGGAAGAGAAAGGAGGAAGGAGTGGGTGGTGGTGGCGGGTAGTAGTGGTGGCGGGTAGTAAGAATCAAACATCTCGAAATAATTATTGTGACCAAAAGACCAACTATCAATATCATGGACTCCTTTTAAGTCTACTGACACTCGTCTCCATTTGAAGGACTAATAATTATATTATATATCTACCCTTGGAATTGATCAGAGGTACCAATTTCTTACTCTTTTTTTTTAAATTTATGGAAATTGAGTTAATTAATCCGGGCATTTAGTTGTATCCTGCTATAATGGAAAGGCCAAAATTTTGTTCCCAAAACTCAACTCAATTGGCACGGATGCTTTTAGGTGACTGACCGTAAGGTCTTGACCCTTAAACTCTCCTATTTTTCTTTCTCCTTGTAAAAGTTGGAACCTCTATGTACCAAATATTCAAAAAAAAAAAAAGGAAAAAAAAGGAAAGAAAGAACCACCATTGTATTCGATTATTAGACAGTCGAATTTTCCAAATACCCTTTAGACGGACTCCTGCAAGACTCTAAAAAGTCTTCCCTCCCAGAACTCAAAATGTCGATTAAAAAAAAAAGCCTACTAAAGGTTGTTAAAATCTTCTCGTTCTTTCCTTTTCTTTCATACGGTAACGATACTCGTAGAGTAGACTAGGAATATCAGTTGTACATTCTCACTTACACATTGTACATATCTTGATTTGAAGGACTGGTGATTAATTGTGTATGTTAAGGTACCAAACTTTTACTTTTCTATGGAAATTAAATGATATGGACCTTTGCAGTGCCGGAGCCAGAAAAAAATCTCAGTGGGAGCAAAAATAACACTAAAATTTTTTATCTACTCTTTTTTTTTTAATTTTTTGAGCAAAAAATAAATAAATTCACTAACAAGTACAAATGATATGTATATTCCATGAAAAACATAAAAAGACAAACTCAAAATTATTAATGTAATAATAATTTTATTTCAAAAACAAACTAAACTATTTACAATTGTTCACGACGAGTTTTCATATTTTGATAACGATTTACAACTTTCTCATTTTCAACTTCACGAAGTATATTTTTCTCAATATAAGTAACTAAACAATCATTTATGCAAGTGTCTCCCATTCTATTTCGTAACCGATTCTTCACTATATTCATAGCTGAAAAAGCTCTTTCTACTGTAGCTGTAGCAACAGGCAAAATCAAAGCCAACTTTAAGAGCATATAAACTAATGGATACACAATATCTCTCTTAGTCTCCACCAACCTTTGAGCTAGATCAGGGATTTTTCTTAAATCGAGAAATTCCTTAGCTGATTTCAAGTCATTAATATAAGTATCCAATTCAGTGTCAAGTGCAAGAATATCCAACTTAGAAAACTCACAAGGATAATGTTCTGCAAGACGAATCAACTTTTTCTTATTAAATGCTGCAAAGGAATCACTTGGGTTCAAGCATGCCATACACAAAAGCAACTCCATATTGATTTCATTGAAACGATTGTTGAGTTCTTGGAGTTGTAAATCTATGACAGCACAAAATAGCTCAACTCGATAGTGGTGAAGGTTTGCAATTTACTGAACTTTTCTTTGAGATCTCCCACTAGTAATGAACATTTCATCCATTTTCGGAATGATGATCTCATGTTTTTCACAAAACAAACAAACTTCATCAAGTAAAAAATCCCATCCATCTTCCCTAGTAGCTTGTAACTGTTGCTTAGAAACTTTGACCAGACCCATAGCATTCACAATATCTTGATCCTTCCTTTGTAATGCTTCAGATAGTACATTCGTTATTCCCATGATTTTCTTCATCAAGTGTAAAATAAATGCAAATTCAAAAGATTGCAAAGAATTAAGAAGTGCATATGCTTGACCTCTTTGCTCCACCAGGCCATCATTTTCAATTATCAAAAGAACATCTATTACAGAATCATACATAAGAACCAACTTTAATAACGAGCCAAAATGTGAACCCCAACGTGTATCACAAGCTCTTTGAAGGCTAGTTTCTTGATTTAAGCCCCGACCACTCACAAGATCTCCAGTCATTAGATCATCAACGACTTTCTTAAGGCGTTGTTCTCTAAGAATTTCTTGTCTTTTAGATGAACCTTCAAGAACATGCACTAAGGTAGACAATGTATTATACATAGAAGAGACTTGGACATGTTTCTTTGCAACCCTTACAAGTGAGAATTGCAGCTGATGTGCAAAACAATGAATATAATATGCAGAACCATTTTCCTTCATGATCAAAGTTTTTAAACCATTATATTCACCTCGCATGTTACTAGCACCATCATAACCTTGACCACGGATTTGTGATATGCTCAAACCATGCTTTGAAAATAAATCATCAATTGCTTTCTTAAGTGAAAGAGCAGTAGTATCTCTTACATGTAGAATACCAAGAAAACGCTCAATCACATATCCATGTGAATCCATGTAACGGATAACAACTGCTAATTACTCCTTTGTTGATGCATCACGAGATTCATCACATAAAATAGCAAACAATCCATGTCCAATGTCATTTACAATAATGATTGTAGTCTCACTCGCCAAAACATTTGAAATATCCTTTTGAATATCTGGAGCAATGAGTTTGAGATTTTTAGGGGCATTTTCAAGAACAACCTTCTTTATATCATCATTATGACCCGTAAGGAAGTGCAAAAGTTCAAGAAAATTTCCCTGATTTTCAGAGGTATCAGATTCATCATGACCACGAAAAGCCAAACCTTGATGTAGGAGAAATCTAGCACAATCTATTGAGGCTAATAAACGAGTCCGATACTCAGCCTTCATTTTCTGTGATTGCTTAAAAAATGCCACTTCGATATGCTGATTTTGATTTAATAAACTTTGACATTTACTCCAACTCAGATTGTGTGCACTATTAGGACCACCAACATGAACATCAAATCTATCCTTTTTTTTTCCAATTTGTGAATCCTTCCTTAATGAAACTATCACCACCAGATTGTTCACCCACATCTGGTCTATATAGATAACAACATAAGCAATAAGCGGCATCTTTTTCAATACTATATTCTAACCAATTCTTGTAATCATCAAACCAGCCCCGAACAAATCGACGCATCTTTTTTCCTATCTTTCTTTGTGGAAAAACATGCTCATGAGGTTGACATGGTCCCTTTTGTAAGCAATATCTCCGAATTTCATCTTGAAGGTTTGGATGATAATCCCCAATTTTTTTTCTTTGGGCTGGATCCGCAGGTAATTCATCTAAGTTAATTTCCAAGTAACTTCTTTTATTGTCATTTTTTGCACTTTCATTATCCTTGGCTTCTTCTTTATTAGATGACTCTTTTTCCATTGATTTCCTCTTGAAATATCTCTCCATAGCTAAAGAAATCAAAATCAATATATAAGATACTAATCCAATTAAAATATTAAATGTACAATAAAATCTAATAATCTATCCAAGAACTATTTTACAAGTTAAAGTTATTTATTAAATCATTAATCACAACATATCATTACTATATCAAATCACAACTTATTTATTTATTACTATATCAAATCATTAATCACAATATATGAACCTAATCAATTTAATTAGACAAAAGGATCCATACAAGAATAATTTAAAAGTTAAAATATATGTCAAATGGCCCTCTATTCATCATTACATTAACTCCAAATAAGAAACTAATCAAGGAAAATAAATTATAAATTATAAATCTATAAAATCACCATTTCACAAGTTAAAATATTTATCAAATAACCCATTTATTAGTTATTACATTAACTAATCAATTTTCAAATTTCTCTAAAATAGTAATAGTCTCATGCTCTAGAAATATATTTGCAAACAAATTTAAAATAATAACAAGAAGTAATTGTTTAGAACCTAATTTTGATGGTCTCCCAAAATTGGTGAAAAGAGTTGCAAATCAGTGGCGGACTAGGTCCCTTTACTTCCTTTGTGCCCCGTATCACGTTATTTAATTGGAAAGAAGTCAGCTTCAAGGACTGGTTTCTTGCAGTTGAACTGAAGAAAGCAGGTCCTGGTTTTCAAAAAGCTTACTCCTTTAATGGAACACTGCGTGACTGCGTGAAGAAGTCAACAACACCATTTTCATGACAGGAAAACCAGGATTGGACTATTTGATGGGAGAGACCATTTTCAGTGGGGACAACTAAGAGCCAGAAGAGCAAAGAAAAATTGGAGAGTGGGGGACAAAGGAAGTAAATGATTAATGATGATTGGATGAAGTAATAAAAAGAAAGAGTAGTTAGTTGGGTGCAGAAGAAGAGGAGTCGTGGGTTGTGAAGTGAAATAGGGGACCACAGGAGTAAAGGGAACTTGGGGAGTGGGGACCAAAAGTAATTACTGATATAATTGGTATTTGGTCCTTAAAGGAGGAAAGTGAATGATATAAAATTTATGACCCATTCTTTTATATTTTTTTTAAAAAAAATTCTAGAGACACCACTAAAATTATGTCAAAATTATAAGAGTATTATAGGAATTTAAGGGGGCAGTGGGGGACCGTGCCCCCAGTGCCCCCCTTTAAATCCGCCCCTGGACCTTTGTGATATGTACCTTTAATAAATAATAGTAATACGCTACTGATGCCCTGCATGCAGATCGACGTACGTGTATATAATAAACCCATGCTCATCTCCCAAACTTCTCATCACTTGTCTTCTTTGTTTGTTGTCTGCTGCGGCAAAAACCACAAACATTTACATGGCTCGAAAAGCTCCAAGCCCATTTCCTTCCATTAACATCTTCATCATCATCTTCTTCTTCTTCTCCTTCACCCTCAGTCCTTTTTCACCTCAAGTGGTGTCTGCTTCAGTTTTCAAGAGACTTCGACTCTTGTCAACAGAAGAAACTCAGCCCACCTCCACCTCCTCCGTTTTGTCCCTCTCCCTGCATCCTCATTCATCCGTCATAAAGCCGCCATACGACAGCTACTCCGACCTCGTACTCTCCCGGCTCGCAAGTGACCGTGCCCGAGCCGAGCTCATCAACTCCAACATTGAGCGGGCTCTCTCCGCCTTCAACCGCCCTCATGACGTCAAACCCGACATCCAAGTCCAACCGGAGGACCTCGAAGCTCCGCTGACTCCATCTGGCGGAGGGTACGTAGCTCGCGTCGGAGTGGGCCAACCCGTGAAAGAATACTACCTGATAGCGGATACGGGTAGCCAAATCAACTGGCTCCAATGCCTACCCTGCGATTCATGCTACGCCCAACCCAATCCAATCTTCGACCCACCGGATCCTCATCTTACAGCCCTTTATCCTGCACATCGCAGCAGTGCACCTCCTTGAGCCCGAATTACAAGTGCGGCCGAAACAAAGCTTGCATCTATGAAGCGTTGTACTGGGATAATTCCGTCAGTATTGGAGAATTTGCCACTGAAACGGTGTCGTTCGGGAGTTCGGGTTCGGTCCAGAAAGTGGCTATCGGGTGCGGGCATGAGAATCAAGGCCGATTTGGCAAGGCAGCTGGCATACTTGGCCTTGGGGGCACTGCAGTAGGCATTCCTTCTCAAATTCAAGCGAAGTCTTTCTCCTACTACCTCGTGGATTTGGACTCCAGCTCGTCCTCAACTCTTGAGTTTAACTCAGCTCCACCCGGTGACTCAATCCTCATTCCTTTGATTATGAACCTAAAATCTGAGATTTATTACTACGTGGAACTCACGGGGATCACTATTAATGGAGAACAAATGCCCATTCCTGCATCGGATTATCAAATAGGAGAAGATAGGCGTGGGGGGATCATCGTTGACTCGGGTACCACCATATCGGCGTTGCCAGCTCAGGTATATAACTCGGTCCGAGACACCTTTGTTAAGTACGCTAAAAACTGAGCTGAGCCGAAGTGAAGATCCGAAGTGAAGATCCGAGACACCAGGTCCGAGACACCTTTGATGCGACTGCCGAAGTGAAGATCCGAACTGAGCTGGGTTCGGCAGGACGAGCTGTTTGGACGTCTGACCTGCACGTGAACGAGCTGTGGGGCTAAGTCCCCTGGAGCAACTCCGACGATCAAGTCAGAACGAGCTCGTAAGTAAAAAGAGTAGAGATTGCACTATGAATAGCGTACCTTATGTTTCTTCTTGGCCTGGTATTTATAGAACGCAAGGTGGTAGTTTCCTGGTAGGACAAGGAGTCCCTACAGGGGAGGAAAACGGCTCCTAGGGCTCCATGACATGGTCTTGAAGGCGCGGACCTCGCGGCCCATCAGGCCCATCAGCTTGAGGGGCGGCGCTCGTATGGACCTGTGAGCCGACATGGCGCCCTAGTCCAGCTCCTCCTGTCCGAGCTCTTGGGCCGGACCGACGTGTGTGTGGACCTGACCGATGTGCTCCTGGAGCCCACCACACTAGCCCCCCCTTTAGTCTAGAGTCATCGAACGTGCGCGTGAGTCTAGCCGTCTTCTTGGCATCGTGTCGGTTCAGTGTGGGGTCCACGCCTGTAAGTAGCGCACGCAACCGTCGCGTCGGTTCATGTCAATCATCTCGATCGTGCGTCGTGGCAGCTCGGTGTGGGGCCCTCGTCCGTAAGTGGAGCACGCAACCGCCGCGTCGGTTCGCGTCCATCATCTCGATCATCACGCCTGCCAGCTGCAACGGTCAGGAACGGTTCCCCATAATCGGCTCAAATAAATGCACGTCTCTTCAGTTTCCCGCCCCGTAAAATTGCCTATAAATAGGACTCCTGGGCGTCATTTTCACTCCTCCTTCTTCACTCTATCAGTTCGCTCCTTTCACCCTTAGCTCGCTACTCCACACTTTTTTCTTTCAGAACACATCGGGTCGACCTTCCTTAGGAGCCCAGAGCCAGTTCGCGCCCTCCCTAGATCAGCTTTTCATCCGATCTCCTTCCATCAGTAAGTTTCCTTTTCCTTTTTATGTCTTCTTATAGCTCTGATAGTTCTGACGTCACCAGTTCGGCCCCTAGGCACAGAGCAGCTAGCCCCATACTCCTAGATAGCCCCTCTCCCGACCCTTTAAGCTCTTCTCCTTCCACTTTCTCTGGGTCAGTGTCCACGTCTCCTCCCATCCAATCCCCCGTCCAAATAATGAGCCCAGCCGAACAAACTGCCCAGCCTCTGGTTGGGGCTGCAGAACAGGCGGCTCCAACTCAGATGGCCGTAGGGACCTCGGGAGGACCTAGTGGCGACTTTGGAGAGGTCGACACTATTCCCCCAGCCCTGGGACAGAAAGATGTTGACGGGCTGGCCGAGAAATATGAAATTCCATCCCAGTTCGAACCTAGGGCTGCCCAACCAGGGGAGGTCGCCTGGCGACCTCCCCCCGGCTTCGTGGCGATTTACAGGGACCAGCTGATGGCTGGTCTTCGCCTGCCTATTCCCAACTTCTTCTTCTTCATTCTCACCTTCTGGGGTATCCGTATAACTCAGGTCATCCCCAATGGAGTTCGCTCCATCATAGGCTTTTTCATTCTCTGCCGAGCACTGGAAATCCCTTTCTCTCATGACCTGTTCCAAGCCTTCTTCCAGATGAAGGTTAGCGGGAAGGTGCCTGGGTGATTCTATTTTGCCCGCCGAAGTGGAGCGAAAACCCCCACCCGCGAGCTGTTCACGGGGGCACCTTCCTCTATCAAAGACTGGAAGCGTTACTTCTTCTTTGTAAAGAACCTGGGCTTTCCCCCTCTGACCTGGAGGGCGGAGACTCAGGTTTCGGATCCACTTCCAGACCCGGTCCTGTAGCCGAGCTCAGCCGCCTACTCAGCTCAGACGAAAAGCTGGAGGTGAAAGAGTTCAGCAGTGCCCTGCTTTGGGCGGCGGGGTTGATCCGAGCTAACCCCTCAGATCCCTCGCCAGAGAATAGGCCGCTCTCACCAGACGAGCTGACCTCCTGTAAACGACCTGGCCTTCCTGTTCTTTCTTCTTCTTCTTTTTTTATTTATGCATCTCCTGACCTTCTGGTCCGGTTTTCCTGCAGTGAAGAGGTTTTCTTCTCTCCTAACCATCGGAGGAGCCAGCAATCCAGGCGCCACCACCCAGCCTTCCTCAGCCCTTCCAACCAGTTCGGCACCAGGTCCGACGCCCCAGCCGGCTCCTGCTCAATCCGCCAAGGCTGTCGATGCGGGGAAGAAGAAGAAGAAGAAGACAACTGCAAAGAGGGCTAGAGTAGAGGCGACCTCCTCCCCAGTTCAGGAGTCGACGCCCGAACCTGGTCAAGGCGGCCACTACGGCGTGAATACCGCCGAGGAGCAAGCCCGTGCTGACGCTCCTCCCAACTTGTGGCAGCGCCAGAGCTCCACCTTGCTGTTCGACCCGCAAACGCGGCTGATCACGCACCAACATCCCATGCACTTCTGTCCCCAGTGGAAGCTCTCCCTAAACGACCGAGCTCAATTCCCCGAGGTGGCCAGGGAGCTTGCTCATGGGGCCATCCTTCCAAGGGACCTCAGCTTGGTTAAGGCCATGGAGGCATCCGACCTTCTCGACTACTACTATACAGGCGCAGCCCAGGTGCACTTGGTTGGGGCCGAACTGGCCAAGCGCTACGAGAGCCTCCTCCCCCTGATGAGCGAGACGAGGGCGGCCAACGAGAGACTGCTCAGCCAAAACGAAGCAGCTGTGGCCGAAGCTGAAGGTCTGAGGAAGCAGCTCGCCCAAGCCCATTCCAACTTCGAACTGGAGCTAAAGAAGAACTCCGATCTGACCTCTCAGCTGAACGAGGAGCAGAAGAGAAGCGCCGAGCTGTCTACCCAGGTCGAGGCGGCTAGGACTGAGGGAGCCCAAGAGGGCGTGCGGGCCTTCCTCAGGTCGGAGGATTTTAGGGGCGACCTGGCCATCCTGAATACTCCCGTCCTGCATCACGGGTATTCTCAAGCCCTGGATGAAGTGCAAAGGCTGGGTCTGCCTGGGTTTGACTTGAGCAAGTTCCCCAGCTACAATCCTCTGGCCGTGGAACAGCTCGATCGCCTGGTGGAGGGCTACACGCATGGGCGGAGGCTGGCCGACCTGGTTGCTGACCCTCTACTGCCAGTGACCACCCCCGAGTCTGAGCAAGAGGAGGAAGAGGGCGAGAACTAGAGTAGGGTCCTGGAACCCGAACTGTCAGTAGACAGCTCGTTTTGTATGAGCTCAGCTCCGTCTTTATTTAATTCCTTTTGTATGAGCCGGGCACCTTCTTGTAAAGTTTATTTAATGAAATGAAGAAGCCATTCCTTTGTTTCATACTTAGTCTTATTTGCAAAGATCATCGCAGAGTACATCAGTTCGGCCCTATGTCGACCTAAAGGAGCTTACTTTCTAAGACAAAGTAACTTATTAGCCAAGTACATCAAATAATAACGAAAGATCTCGACCTTGGAATGAACTGGTAATGCGCGAGCTGTCTTCCTACCGGAAGATCCTCAAATTGGAGTTATGCCAGGTACGCGGGACCTCTTCCCCGCTGAGGTGAGCTAACCTGCAATATCCAGCTCGGTCTGCTTCTTTCACCACATAGGGACCCTCCCAATTCGGGCCCAGCTTGCCCGTGCCCTGAAGTCGGCTCACGCTATTTTTCCGCAAGACTAGGTCTCCCGGCTTGAAGGAGAGAGGCCTCACCCAGGCATTGTAGTGCCGCGCGATCTGCCCTTTGTACTTAGCCATGCGTATGGCCGCCTCCTCTCTTCTTCCCTCCAGCAGATCCAGGTTAAGGCGCAGTTCATCCTCATTGTCCCGAGCTATGAAGTTCTGAACCCTGCCCGAAGGGACACCTATCTCCGCAGGAATCACCGCCTCTACTCCATAGGTTAGAGCAAAGGGAGTCTCCTGGGTAGCGGTTCGGGGCGTAGTTCGGTAAGCCCACAGTATGGTAGGCAGCTCGTCCAGCCACCCAGTTCGGGCGAACTCCATCCGTGTCTTCAAACCGTGCAGGATGGTCCTGTTGACATTTTCGACCTGCCAGTTGGCTTGAGGGTGACCTACCGAGGTGAAGTGCTGACGGATTCCGAGCTCCGAGCACCAACCTTGGAGGGCGCTGTCAGCGAACTGGCGCCCGTTGTCCGATACCAGGGCACGGGGTATACCAAATCGGCAGACGATGTTTTTCCAAAGGAACTTCTGTATCGACCTGCTGCTAACGGTGGTAAGTGGCTCGGCCTCCACCCACTTGGTGAAGTAATCTACCGCTACCACCACGTGCTCGTAACCCCCAGGAGCTCGGGGAAAAAGGCCCAGCAGGTCAATTCCCCATTGAAAGAAAGGCCAAGGACTCTGGAGAGGGATCATCTCTTGAGTCGGGGCGTGATGGATCGGCGCATGCAGCTGGCAGGACCTACACCGAGCTACCAGTTCGGCGGAGTCCACGAAGATGGTAGGCCAGTAATACCCAAACAGCATTCCTTTCTTGGCCAAAACTCTTGGACCGACGTGGTTTCCGCAGATTCCCTCATGCAGCTCACGCAGGATGTAGTTTCCCTCCTCTGGAGTAATGCACCGCAGCCACGGACGTAAGTAGGATTTCTTGTAGAGCACCCCATTCGAGAGCTCGTACACCTGCGACTTGAGGAGGACCCTACGTGCCTCCACCCGGTTTGGAGGGAGCTCCCCATTAGCTAGGTATCGCACGATGGGATCCATCCACGAGCTTATTACTTGGATGACCGCCGCATCTACCTGGTCATACGCCCGACTTCGAACGACCTCAACCAAGACCTCTTTGTTCAACGTGCCGACCGAGGTGGAGGCTAGTTTGGACAGTGCATCCGCCCTCTTATTTTGGCTTCGCGGCACCTGCTTGAGCGTGAAAAATTTGAACTGAGCTTCCAGCTCCCGTACTTTGGCAACGTACCTCCTCAAGGGCTCCTCTTTAACTTCGTAACTTCCCCCGACCTGGTTGACTATCAGCTGTGAGTCGCTGTAGACTTCTATTGACTCAGCCCCCAGCTTCCGGGCTATCATCATCCCCGCGATCAGAGTCTCATATTCGGACTCATTGTTGGAGGCTCTGAAATCGAATCTCAGGGCGTAGGCCAACTCATCCCCCAAGGGGCTGGTCAGGAAAAGTCCCGCTCCGCATCCGTCCTTGCTTGAAGATCCATCCACGAACAGTGTCCAGGTCGGGATGGTCTGATCGGCCTGGCCCGTGGCCTGTTCAGCCTCGACAGCCTCTTTGACCTGTTCGGCCTTGGCTTCCTTTGTGGCCTGTTCAGCCTCAACAGCCTCTTTAACCTGTTCGGCCTTGGCTTCCTTTGCGGCCTGTCCGACCCCGGTGGGTCCCTCGGCCTGCTTGGCCTCGACTGCGCCTATGGTCTGTTCAGCCATGGAAGTCTGAGTGCCTTTCACGACCTCGGCAGCTTCTCCGACCTGCTTGGCCTCAGCTACGTCTTGGGTCGACTTGGTCTCGGCGGCCTGCGCGACCTCGACAGTTCCTCTGGCCTGCACAGCCTTGACTGCGCCGCTGGTTAGCTCGGCTTGCAACTGCTCTTGCCCAAAGGAGATTCCTTCGGCTATGAACTCCGCCAATGCTTGAGCCTTAATGGCCGTGCGGGGTTGGTAGCTGAGATCGTATGCAGACAGCTCCACGGCCCACCTTACCATTCTTCCTGATGCCTCAGGCTTTGAGAGAATTTGCTTGAGAGGTTGGTCGGTCATGACCAGCACGGGGTGAGTTTGCAAGTACGACCTGAGCTTCCGGGTCGCGTGCACCAATGCTAGAATATACCGCTCAATTGAGGTGTACCTTTGCTCCGCCCCCTGCAAAGCTCGACTGACATAGTATATGGGTTTTTGGATTTTACCTTCTTCCCGAACTAGTACCGCACTGATCGCCTCCTCCCCAACTGCTAGATAGATGAATAAGACTTCTCCTTGTGCGGGAGAAGTCAAAGCTGGCAAGCGTGCGATGTGGGTTTTGAGTTCGTCAAACGCGCGCTGGCACTCGGGAGTCCATTCGAACTGGGGACCTCTTCGCAGGGCCCTGAAGAAGGGGGAACCCCGAACGGCTGACTTCGACAGGAACCTGTTCAGGGCCGCCATCCTGCCAGCTAGCCGCTGGACCTCTTTTACGTTTCGGGGAGGAGCCATGTCCATGATAGCTTTCACCTTGTCGGGATTAGCTCTTACCCCGTCCTTGGATATCATGTACCCCAGGAACTTGCCCGACCTAACCCCGAAGGTGCACTTCTTGGGGTTCAGCCGCATCCGCGAGCTCCGCAGGACGTCAAAGATTTCTCTTAGGTCGTTGATGAACTGCTCCTGAGTTCGGCTTTTCACCAGCATGTCATCTACGTACACCTCCATATTTCGGCCGATCTGGTTTTTAAACAGCTTGTTGACCAGCCGTTGATAGGTCGCGCCTGCATTTTTTAATCCAAATGGCATAGTGATATAACAATACGTACCGTATTCGGTGATGAAGGCAGTCTTCTCCTGGTCGGCCTCGTCCAGAGCTATCTGGTGATACCCCTTGAAGGCATCCAGAAAGCAGAAGATCTCGTATCCAGTGGTCGAGTCGACTAGCTGGTCGATGCGAGGGAGGGGGTAACAATCCTTCGGACAGGCCTTGTTCAGGTCGGTGAAATCTACGCACATCCTCCAGGCCCTGTCCTCCTTTTTGATCAGCACAGGGTTGGCCAGCCAGGTCGGATAGTAGATCTCCTTCACAATTTTGGCCTCCAACAACTTTCCTACCTCTTCCTTGACGACCTCGTTGCGCTCAGGAGCGAAGTTCCTCTTCTTTTGCTTCACTAGCCGGATGTTTGGGTCAACGTGCAACTTGTGAACTGTCAGCTCGGGAGGGACTCCGGGCATGTCGTCAGCACTCCATGCGAAAATCTCGGCATATTCCTCCAGCAAAGACTCCAGAGCTCTCCGTGTCAGCTCGCTCAGACCAGCTCCGGTTTTTACCACGCGATCAGTTCGCTCGGGGTAGATCGACAATTCGATCAGACTCTCATCCGTCTCCAACCTTTCCTCCTTTTCAGCAGGCTCCCAGGGCTCCAGACAGGTCATTTGGGCCACCAGTTTCTCTTTACCTTTGAGGGTTGCAATGTAACAGGCTCGAGCTACCTCCGGGTCCCCCAACACCTCGGCCACCCCCTCAGGCGTCGGGAATTTCATGCTAAGGTGTAGGGTCGAGCAGACAGCTCGGAGAGCGTTGAGGGTTGATCGCCCTAGTATCATATTGTAAGAAGACGGCTCCTTCACTACCGCGAAATTCACCGGGATAGTTCGGCACTTCGGTGACTCCCCTACCGTGACCATGAGGGTTATCATTCCCTCTGGTCTAACCGGCGGCCCTGCAAAACCTATCAAGGGGGTCCGAACTGGGATGAGCTGCTTGTCTTCTAGCTGCAATTCCTTGAAGGTTTTGTAATACAGCACATCGATGGCACTCCCATTATCGATGTACACCTTCTTTACCTTATAGTTGCACGTGATAACTTCTACCACGATCGCCTCATGATTATTATAGGCTAAGGGTACCGCGTCCTCTGGCCCGTAGATGATTTTCTCGTACATCTTCAAACGTTTGCTCGAGCTTTCTCCGCTAGGGGGAGGTCGGTTATTTTGTCGAGCCGTGTGGCTATCTCCTCCAGCAGGTCCCCCTGCAATAGTGTTGATTACTCCAGCTAGGTTCTGAACCCCCTGCTCCGGAGTACGATCACTAGGACCTCGAGGTCGGTCGTGCGAACTGGCCGTCCGATCTCGCTTGTACCCTCCCGGCTTCTGGTCCGTTCGCCCGTCACGGACGAACTGTCCGAGATGACCTCTTCGTATCAGTTTTTCGATCTCCTTCTTAAGGTGTCGACAGTCCTCAGTATCGTGTCCGACATAACTGTGGTAAGCACAATACAAACCTTGATCTCGCTGGGTCTTGTCGCCCCCCAGCGGCCGAGGAGGACGAGAAATCCCTTGCTGTTCCATCACGGCCAGAACCCGAGCCCTGGGCGCGGTGAGCGAAGTCCAGGACTTTTCCTTCTCCCAAGGTCGGCTCCGAGGTAAGCGCTCGGATACGCCCTTTCGGTCCTGACCTGGCCGTGACTCTCCCGGGTCGGCACCCTTCCTCCGCTTGTCATCCCGCAACCTTTCCTGGGCGCCCTTCAGACGGTTGGCCTCCTCGGCGTTCGCCTTCTCGTGGGCTCGATCTAGCATCTCCCGGACGGACTTGGGAGGTCTTTCTACGAATTCCGTATACAACTTCTGCTTGCGCAACCCGTTGACGAAGGCAGCCATCACCACCTTGTCATCTCGGTCCCGCACCTGAAGGGATTCGTTGTTAAACCGTACCATATACTCACGCAATGACTCCTCGGGCCCCTGATGAACAGTCATCAGATGAGCCGTGGTTTTGGAATAAGCGCGGGAGGAAACGAACTGGGCCGCGAACAGCCGCGCGAGCTGGCTGAACGACCGAACTGACCTAGGAGGCAGGCCCTGAAACCATTGTCGGGCCTTTCCTTCCAAGAACATCGGAAAGGTCTTGCACCTGACCGCATCAGCAGCTGTCTGAAGGCGCATCTGAGTCAGGAACGCGAACAAGTGATCCTCCGGATCAGTGGTCGCGTCGTAGGACTTCATGGATGGTATTTTGAACTTGGCAGGCAGAGGGTAATCCTCGATATCAGGTATGAAGGGAGAGGCAGTGTACCTATCCGCCTCCGGATCCAGCAGGAGGTCCAGTTCATCCTGGACCTGGTAATCCTCCTTCCTGTGAGGGATCTCCATCCGAGAAGGCCTCAGAACGGGCTCCGGATGGCTAGTTCGGGAATTCTTGTGAGAGGGCTCTGGCACCTGGACCTGCTCGCGTGTAATCTCCCTCCGCGCCCTCTTCGACCTGGGGCTTCCAGATCGAGATTCCGAACTCCCTGTTCTGCCCGTTTTTCGCACCCGACGCTCCGCACTGGGAGGGACTCCAGATTGTCCCTTCACCGCACCGGATTGTCCAGATTGTCCCTTCAGGTACGTCACAATAGCCTCAAAGGTAGGCAAGTTCGCGGCCACCGACTGCACCAGTTGTTCCGGCGAGATCTGCGAGAGCTCGACCCTTGCCTCCCCTGTGTTGGCTTCCTGGTGAACTGGTTGGGGGCCGCCCTGAGCGCCCCCCTCAGTACCATCCACATTCCTCTGAGACCTAGTCTTCGGCATGTTGTTCGCGAAAAAAGAGAAGAAAACGTTTCCCACAGACGGCGCCAATTGATGCGACTGCCGAAGTGAAGATCCGAACTGAGCTGGGTTCGGCAGGACGAGCTGTTTGGACGTCTGACCTGCACGTGAACGAGCTGTGGGGCTAAGTCCCCTGGAGCAACTCCGACGATCAAGTCAGAACGAGCTCGTAAGTAAAAAGAGTAGAGATTGCACTATGAATAGCGTACCTTATGTTTCTTCTTGGCATGGTATTTATAGAACGCAAGGTGGTAGTTTCCTGGTAGGACAAGGAGTCCTTACAGGGGAGGAAAACGGCTCCTAGGGCTCCATGACATGGTCTTGAAGGCGCGGACCTCGCGGCCCATCAGGCCCATCAGCTTGAGGGGCGGCGCTCGTATGGACCTGTGAGCCGACATGGCGCCCTAGCCCAGCTCCTCCTGTCCGAGCTCTTGGGCCGGACCGACGTGTGTGTGGACCTGACCGATGTGCTCCTGGAGCCCACCACACCTACCCTGCGATTCATGCTACGCCCAACCCGATCCAATCTTCGACCCACCGGATCCTCATCTTACAGCCCTTTATCCTGCACATCGCAGCAGTGCACCTCCTTGAGCCCGAATTACAAGTGCGGCCGAAACAAAGCTTGCATCTATGAAGCGTTGTACTGGGATAATTCCGCCAGTATTGGAGAATTTGCCACTGAAACGGTGTCGTTCGGGAGTTCGGGTTCGGTCCAGAAAGTGGCTATCGGGTGCGGGCATGAGAATCAAGGCCGATTTGGCAAGGCAGCTGGCATACTTGGCCTTGGGGGCACTGCAGTAGGCATTCCTTCTCAAATTCAAGCGAAGTCTTTCTCCTACTACCTCGTGGATTTGGACTCCAGCTCGTCCTCAACTCTTGAGTTTAACTCAGCTCCACCCGGTGACTCAATCCTCATTCCTTTGATTATGAACCTAAAATCTGAGATTTATTACTACGTGGAACTCACGGGGATCACTATTAATGGAGAACAAATGCCCATTCCTGCATCGGATTATCAAATAGGAGAAGATAGGCGTGGGGGGATCATCGTTGACTCGGGTACCACCATATCGGCGTTGCCAGCTCAGGTATATAACTCGGTCCGAGACACCTTTGTTAAGTACGCTAAAAACTTGCCTCCCGCCGGTGCGGTCGGTGATCTCGACACTTGTTATGATCTATCCTCTATGCCCACCAGAGATGGCTTCCCAATGATATCGTTTCAGTTCTTCGGAGGCAAGACGTTGCCGCTGAAACCTCAAAATTACCTGTTTCGTGCTGGTTCCGGCGGCACGTTCTGTTTGGCTTTTAAGACCACTTCTCAAAGTGTCTCAATAATCGGCAACACGCAGCAGCAGGGGTTTCAGGTTACTTACGACCTTGCCAACAAGATGTTTGGTTTCAGACCAAATCAATGTTAAAAAGCATATATGTGTTGATTTGATTTCAACCCAAATAAAATGCTGTTTATGAAAACATACTTCTAATATTGTTTAAACAATAACATGGGTACTTGGTAATCTCTTTATTAGATGTCTTTTAAGATATTTTATTTTTTTTTTCTGGAGACAACAACTGTAGTATATCCTAATCTATCCTACACTTGGGAAGGGGTGGATCTAAGGAGATCCAGGGGTAATTCGGAGGGAACTGAACTATTATCGGACCAAATGGGTGCACTACGCACCCGCCTGAATATTTTGAAGTAAATTCACGTTGAACCACCATCAGACCAAACAAGTACACTACGCACCTGCCTAGATTTTTTGAAGCAAATTCACATTTTAATCTGACAATTCGTGAAAGGTAAGGTTTGAACCCTTGTTTTCCACCCCACCAAGTCTTAAAGGCTGATGGCCACTGTCAAGCCTTTAAGAATTTTTTGTTGTTTGGACATCACCTTGGCTGAAAGAATTGGAATTCAAAAACTTAGCACATAGTCTGATCTGACGATGACAACAATATATCGTTAGTATAACACATAGACCCCGTTATATTGGAAATGCACGATTAAATCTTTTGTCTACTAATTCAATATAAAAATGACATGAGTTATTTCCAAGGGATTAAATCAAGTCACTTCTTAGTGTTAAAGATTGAATTGAGATTTTTTTTTAAAGTATAACGAGGCGACTTGAGTAGTTTAGCCAAAATAATCATGGGAGTTGTCAAACAATTAAGGCCTTCACAATCAAAAGTTTAAAATGCTGACAATCATGATTTAATTCACTTCAAGCTAATTGAGTACATATTTTCATATAAAATACTAGAATAAAGTCAGCTCTACATGTGATGATTGTTCAAGTTGCATAGCCAAGCGTCCGGATACCTGCTTGATAGTGTGCATTTGAAGTAGGGATGGCAATGAGGGTGGGTTACGGGCACCCGCCCCATGGGGGCTAATGGGGAGGGGGTTGGGAAGGGGGGTGGGCCGGTGGGGAGAATTTCCCCTCCCCCCCCCGCTTAGAAACGGGGCGGGGGAGTGTATCCCCGCCCCATCCCCCACCCCGCCACCCGCTTTAAAAAAATAAATATATAAAATATATGTATATAATTATATATAATATATAATTTAATTAGTTACAAACTTATGATAATAATATTATTAGTTATATGTATTATATGATGTCTATTAGTATATATAATATAATTGATATTATTAATTATACTAATAATTATATATGTGTACTAATACGAATTATTAATTGGTTATACTAAATTTACTAATACATTTATACTAAATCCCTAATTACACTTAATACAATAACATTTTTTTCTTAAAAAAAGCACAAGTACAATAATGATTTAGTGATTGTATTTGTGCCAAAAGTGAAAACTTGATTACTTTAGTTATATTTATTTCATCATGTTGGATTGTATTCAAATAATTTTTGTTTGATTGTTTTTATAAGTTTCAATTGTAAAATTACAATGAATAATAATTTGATGATGTGTTGATATTTTAGTACTTGATTATTTGCTAAAATTTAATCATAATAAAATTATATAACAAATTTTTATTAGCCCCGCGGGGGAAACAGGACGGGACGGGGGGAGCGTGGGACGGGGGATGGGGTGGGGACGGGGGGAGTTTGTAGGCAGTGGGGCGGGGGATGGGAGAGGGGTCCTCCGGCCCAACCCCGCCCCGTTGACATCCCTAATTTGAAGCGTACCAATGAAACGCCAAATTGCTCTAGTCTATCAAACGAGTACTTTAGACTATGGGTCTGTTTGGAAGGTGAGTTTTTTGGGTGTTTATACAAAACTTTATTGTAGATCACTAGAGAAGTTGTAAAAAAACTTTTGTAAGATGAAAATTTTTTTTTGAAATCTTTTCCTTTTTCTTTCTTTCTTTTTCTTTTTTCTTTTTCTTTCTTTCTTTCCTTCCTCCCTTCCCCCTCTCCTGGTCCCTCTTCCAAAACTGCCTCTGCAAACACATACAAACTTTTTTTTTCTCCTCTCCCCCCTCCCTCTCCCTCCCCTGCCACCCTTTTCCTCCCCTTGCCCCCACTACTGCCCTCTGCCTACCATCCCTTTCCTTCCCCCTCTGCCCGCCACTCCCCTTGGCCCATCACCCCTCCCACTCCCTCCCTCGCCACCCCCTCTGCCCACCATCCCTTTCCTCCCCTCCCCGCGCCACCCCCTCTGCCCCTTCCCGCTTCTCACTATGCCTGATTTCTTTCTTTTTTCACATTTTCCCTCTCCCTCTCCTCTCCTTGCTCTTGCCGGCAGATGAAGCAGCGAAATGATTTTTTTTTTAGGCAAGTTTCCTTCTCCCCCTCTTCGCCCCTTCCCCCGCCACCCTCACCCCTCCCCCGGTGCGATCTGGTCTCGCGACCAGATCGTCCAGAGGGGAAGAGGAAGGGTGGTGGGGGAGGAGTAGGGGAGACGCAGGGAGAAAAAAAAAGATAGAGGGGAGGATGGCAGGGGAGGAAGAGGGGGAGAGGGAAAAAGGAAAAAAAAAAAAAGAAGACCGGCACCAGAAGAGGTGATCGGCGCCGGAACCGACGGCGGAGGTGGTGGCCGGCGATGGAGGTGGTGGTGGGGGAGGAAGAAGAAGAAAAGGGGAAGGGATTTTTTTTTTTGTTTTAGATATTTTAAGTGTGTAGGTTAAAAATTTTGATAAGTTTTTGGGGTTCCTGTAGCAAAAGTTGTTAAAAATTTAGTATAATACAAACTTGCTAAAAAACTAGACTTCCAAACAGGCCCTATAATCTTTGTTACCGTTCTCATTTTACAATTTTATTAGGTATTGCTTTTCTTAAACCAAAATTATAGTTTTTGTGAGTAAATAAAATACTTAACATCATATATTCATATGAAAAGAAGTTATCAATTTAATTGCTTTTTGGCTTTCGTACAACTCATTTCACTTTTTCCTTTTCTAAAAACAAAAGTCAAAAAAATTAGGATTTTGGATTTTTTTTTTTACAGAAATTCCTTGAAGTTTTTTTGCAGAATTTTTTTTTATATTTTTCATGATCATATTTTTCAAATACTTATTTTTATCTCACATACATCAAATTAATATAGTATATTTTTTCTACTAAAAATCCAAAAATCTATTTTTCAAAAGAGGTTATTAAATATAATGCCAGAATAATAGACAAATAAAAATAATTCAAAAACATTTCATCCATATAATATATAAAAAATAACTCAAAAATATACACAAAAAATTTTAAAAAATAAATTATATAACATTTTCCACCCATCACCACTACCCACCACCGCCACCATCTCTGCCCACTACCGCCACCATCCCTGCCCACCACCACTACCCTTATTCCCTCCCTCCTCCTTTCTTCTCTCTCTCCCTGTTCCTCCACCCCTTCTCCCTTCCCACTTCCTCTTCCCCTCTCCTTTCCCGCCACCCCTCCCATTTCTTCCTTCCTCAATTTCTCGAGACCAGATCAAGGCGTCTGGTTGCGAGTGCATGTGTTTTAAAACTCGGACCGGACTGGCCGGTTCGATCGATCGAACCGGGAACCGGTCAAGTGTCCTGTCCAAGTTATGCTTAAAAATCGGGTAAGTAAAAATCCGGTAAAAAATCGGGTTTGACCGGGAAAAAACCGGATTTTTTGGTTCAATTAACATTTAAAAAAAAAATAAAACTTTTTCAACATTATGTTTTGATCCCTAGATTGTTAAAAATTATTAAAATATTTCAAATATTTCATACTTTATCAATATTTTCTTAAAGTTTGGTATTATTTTTCAATTAAAGTCCATAATTCTAATTCTAAACTTGTTAATGCTCATTAAATAATATAATTTGTTACTTGATTGTTCTAATTTTTTTGTATTTTCTTATTAAATATATTTAAAACATCAAATATATATGAATATACCTTTATTAATATTAACATGTTATTAGGTATTTTACATATAATATTTAATTTTTAAATAATTTTTATTTATGACGTCATCCGGTTCAACGCCTATTGAACCCGATTGAACCCATTGACCCCTGACCCCTGAATTTGATCGAGTCAATACCCGGTTCGATTTCTGAAAACATAGGTTGCGACTAGAGGCTGCAATCTAGTCGCTGTTAGAAGGTCACAACTTTCTGGCTGCGACCAGATCGCAGCCTTTGGTCACGGCTAGATTGAGGGAGGGAGGGAAGGGGGAAGAGGGAAAGAGAAAAGAAAGGAGAAAGGAGTGGGTGGTGGCGATGGTGGGTGGAGGTGGTATTGGTAGTTGTGAGTGATAGTATTAATTTTTAAAAGGCATCTTAAAAATATTTTAATTTTAAAAGGTATCTTAGAATATATTTCAAACTCCCTCAAAAACATTACAAAAAAAATTTATCGTAACAATTTTTTAGATACACGGTTGTAGTAAAATATTTCAAAAATATTCTCAAAATAGTCAATCCAAACAGAGCCAAAAATATTTTGTTAAGGAAAACTAATGAAAGAAACTAGCAGCCTGCCACTTAACTGCGTATATTCACAGCTTCACGCTATCTAGCGTCTCTATTCTCTCGCTGCCGTCGTCTACATGTTCCGGGAATTGGGGCTAAATTACAGAGGCTATTAATTATTTTCAGGTACTTTTGGTTATCCTTTTGATCATGCTTTATTTTCTGCTCAACATTTTAATTCGCAAAGTCAGCTGGAATTTGCAATCTTCTTATGGCCTGCTTAATTTAAATTGATTTCCTCGCTAACTTTATAACATTTACTGATATAATCAGTTTCGCCTTCGGGATTCAAGGTCTTTGCCGGGTTGCCCTTCATGGAATCAGGTACTCTTTGTGAACTTTCTTTCTGTAAATGCTTCATTTGCTTAATTGTTATAATCCTACACCATTTAGTCTGATTACTTTATAATCATGAATGGATGAAGACTTTTGATTTTGATTAGCATATAATTGTAGTGAATCAGCACGTTGGAGTTCGAATTTGTGTATGATCGTCAATAAATAAGGAACTGTTTGAGTTTAAAATTAGCGCATAACTTTGATAATCCAGCACGTTTCAGTTCATATTAGTGTATAATTATGAATGAATGATGAACGTTTGAGTTCTAATTAGTTCTGTTTTAATTATCCAGCATATTTGAGTTGGAATTAGTTTGTAAATGAGTGAATGATGAAATTTGAGTTCTAACTGGTCAATGTACGCTTTTGTTGGTTAATAATAGAGGAACGTGAGCAGGAGAGATCTGGTTTGGAGATTGCCCCTTTGGACTTCATCTCACGGTTGCCTGATTCCGTGATTCATCACATTTTATCTTATCTGCGTGCCAGAGATGTTACCTCTACTGCAATATTGTCAAAGACTTGGAATCGCACCTGGTCCACTTATCCTTATCTTGTATTCCACTTTTTCTATGATAATTCAGTCACAGAACGACAGCAATTTCTTTGTGACGTGCATATAAAAAAGCGAAAACATGATTTCTTGATTCTTGCTGGAAATTCCATCTGTCGGCGCTTGCAACTAGATTTTTGCATACAAAGATTTCAATTGTATATTGACTTCCCTGATATGGAGTTGTTGACGCCTAATATGGACCAATGGATTGGTATAGCAGTAGACAGGACTGCTCCAGAACTTGCTGTTTGTATTGATAGTTTGTCGGGCTCAGATAGATATTTTTATAGCGTTCCGCAATCGGTTTTGCTTGCTAGCTCGCTAAAAGTTTTAAGCTTATGTGGCTGTAGATTTGAGAGTGGATTGGATATCAAACTTCCACATCTACAGAAGCTTTCTTTATCTCATTCTTGTTTCACTGACAAGTTTTTATTTCACCAAATTCTCTCTGGGTGTCCCGTGATAGAGTATGTGAAAGTGTCATTTTGTAAATGGATGGACACACTTCTCTCAGTTTCAAGTTTATCTCACTTGAAGTATTTTGAGTTCCTGTACTGTGATGGGATTGATAATGTTCAGATGGATGTGTCTGATCTTCATACTTTTTCGTTTGCACCATCCTTGGGAAACTGGCCCAGAAGTATTAACCTGGCTACTTGCAAAGCACTGAAGGAGTTGAAACTCAGTGGGGCAGGTGACACAGCTAACTTTTGGCACCAGGCGCTGACATTTCAAATCCAGGCCCTTGAAGTCTTAGAGTTTCGAAGTTGCCATGGGTTGGGGAGTATCAGAATTTCAAGCCAAAGGCTTAAGAGACTGGCCTTTAGAGATTGTCGTCACTTTTCAGGTGCTGAAATTGACACTCCAAATTTAGAGTGTTTTGAATGCTGCAACTGTGACAATCCTTTTATTCCCATCAAAGCCTCAGATGATATCAAGATACACTTAAGATTTTCCCTTAGTGGAAAAACGGTTGATTGGGTGGTTAAACTGAATCAATTTTTGTCGAAGTTAAGATTTTTTCAGGATCTCAAGTTTATCGTCTATCATCGTTCTAAGGTACACTCTTTTCTATTCCTATTCAGCTTTTGTGATCTTTAGTAGTTTTATCCTCTTCTTTCCTTAGAATGCTATTGACTTCTTGAGAATGAAGAAGTGCATGTGCACAGCTATGCTTTTAAGGGCATATTGCATTTTCATTTTTGGAGCTTATTTTCATAGGTTTCTGGAGATCAGATACCTCCAGTCACATGTTCCTGCATGGATCTCTGCATAACAGATATGTTATACCAGTTTGGTAGTATTTGAGTCTCTCTGGGATGCAAAAGAAAAAAGATGAATACATACTGCTATGTACTTTCTAATTGCCTTGAATCCATCTGTACAGATGAGAAAAGTATGTTATTCACCTTTAACATTCTTAGACTTGAACTTCAGACAAATGTGTCCTTTTTGAAACATTAAATTATTCCTAGTTTATTGTCTTTGATCTCGATTTTTCAACTTGATGCTTAGTTCCTTAAAGGCAATTTTTAAGTAGGGACCATTGTGGTCATCTTGCATCAGTAGGCTGACTCCTGGAAACAATTAATACTCCTTCAGAATTATGTTAGGCAGCGTTACAAGTGCGTTCAACTGCAGAATTATTGAGAAATTCGTTGGAGAATTTCATCGAAATACAGAAAAAATGGAAAATGGGAACTTAACCTACCGTCCATTAAATTTTATGAAGCTCGTAGGTTTCATATTCCTAATAAGAGAAACTCATGTAAAACAAACAAATTGGTATCTTGTATGTGTTAATTGGCCTTCCTATTTGTGTAAGAAGGCAATTGAATAAATTAATCTGGAATATGCAGTGAAAATCGAGGCGGAGCTTATTTTTTGATGCATATGATACCCTATTTGTTATCCAATTTATGCATTTTTTCTGGATTGTTTCTCTTATTTATTCTTGACATGTTTAACTCTTAATGCTTCTGCAGAACATGATTATTCACGAAAAACTGAGTGAGATCCGCTTTTCTTCTCTCTGCCATTTAATGCGTCCGAAATGTATATGCATATCATCGAAGAGCTACAAAGATCTTGTGGATGAATTGTTTCCGTCAGTGTGCCCTAAATCGTTATTTGCCATGTACTGTAGCACCAAAGTGATTGAGGTACGTCAGCTTGCATTACCCTTTGGTGTTGCTTATATGCAAATTTGCCAATTGCTTTTGCTTCAGTTTGGTAATGTATTTGCCTTACGTGCATCTCAGATATTGTCACAGAAGATGAAGGATCTTAGAAAAGACTCAACTTTGCTCCACAAATTAGTTGGTTTTGAGGTGATTTTGTCTAAAGATGCAAAGCATCCAAGTGATCCTGCCACAGAATACTTCATACAAGCACACTCAACTGCTCGTTTCGAGATTGCCACAGTTATATTAAACTGGAAGTATAATGTCTACAAACACAGCGTGACATTATAGGCTCGAGTAGTATCGCATGATTTACTGCATTGGTGTGTTGTACTATTAAATGTATGTTCTGCAATACACTGATGATTTAACTTTTCTTTTTTCTTTTGTAAAAGATTAATCTATAGAATTGTACTACTGATAACTTGATGACTGATGATGATTAAAGAGGGACTATCTTTAGGTGCTTGGAAGTAGGGCTGTTCGTGAATCGAGTCGCTCGCGAACCGATTGTGAGTGGCTCTAATACGAGTTCAACTTAAACTCGGTCAATTCGCTCGCGAGAGGCTCGAGTACGTTGACTCAAACTCGAGCTCGAGTTCAAAAATATTAAGCTCGTTGGCTCGCGAACTCGATTATATATATATTTTTTATTTTTTATTTTAATAGTAAAATTACATATATATTTCTAATATTTTATTATTTGTTAAAAAATTATTATTTTATTTATTTTTAAAAATAAAATAATTATTTTTTTAAAAAATAAAAAAATTATTATTTTATATATTTTTTAAGCTCGAGCTCAAGTTTGATATTTTGAACTCGTCGAGCTCGAATTTGAGTTTTATAAAATTAATTGGAGGCTCGACTCGATTCAATTCGACTTGTTTGCACCCTTACTTGGAAGCGCTTATAAGATTGGTGGTAACCATTCCTGTTTATAGTAAAATGGGAATGACTTCAGTTATAATCTCTAGGCAGTTCCTATTTGATAATCCAATTTAGCACTTAAATTTCATGGATTCAGATCTTAACATATTCAAACCGTTTGATAATAACAAATTAAACATCTGAATTAATTAAATGACATTGAATTTTTTAGGCAAAATTTGTTTTCAAAATTAAGTGATAGGTTATTCACTTATCACTGAATGTAATATGCACTCAAATATATTAAATTTAATATTTAACAATTCAATAATTTAATGAATTCATACTTCAGCTTTCAGATTTTATGTGGGAAACTAAGGAACAAATGGCGCTAGTAACTCTTAGCCATAGCATGATGAAGTCAGATCGTTCTTTGAATCTAAATCCATGCATTGCTGTCCTTGTGATGCACTTTTCTTTTTAGATATGATTTCAATTGCTTCGCTGTCCTTTTGAACGTTGAATCCAACTCTAACAGGATTTGAACGTGTTTGCATGAAAATTAGACTAACAACGACGCTAATTAATTCCGCAAAAAACTAAGTAACGTCCAACAAAAATTCAATTCTAAATCCAATGCCACCAGATAAAGGCACTTGCAATTATATAATTAGTGTGTTGTTGGATCTTTTTAGACATTATGTGTTCATGTTATGCACTCAGGAGGAGCATTAATAGACAAATCATATTAAGTTGAAATTAGAGTTTCAGCAACAACAAAAGCCGCAAAAAATAAACACTCTTTCTCCACACGTATATACCGTCACACAAAAACAAGGGATATAATTATTATGAACTTTGAGAAAAACTGAAACTAGAATAAGAATTAGGGATTCAAACACTATTAGATCCTCTGAGCATTCCTTCAATTCAGCATGCAATTTACATGAAATTGAAAAGGCAAAAACATAAAAATTCATTGAACGGGTCAAGAATTTTTAGTTATTAACCAAAAAAGTAAAACTTTTTTTTAAAAAACTCGAAAAGAGCAAGAAAAATCAATTTGATAGTAGCCGTTAACGTTTCGAAATATAACTTTAAACTTTCAAAGTCTAACCAGGATACTCATGAACTTGTGAGTGCCTGCTGACTATTATGCTATTACAGCTTCAGCTTAATGCAAAATAATGTAGAGAAAATGATTATTCGGCTTAATTGCATAAACCTAGGAAGAACAGTCGAATGTAACTCAACCTGCGTTTTGTCGAAATAAACCTGGGATGCAGCATATACAAGCTTGTAGATTTTTTGTTACCTTCCATTGTCCTTTTCGTCAAAACCCAAGTAATTTTCTTCCAGTTGGAATAAATTTCTCTAGAACTCTAAGCTGTTCAGCAATTTTGACAAAAGAAAATGAGAGACAAAGTATGAACCAAAAGGAGGCCACCATTACATTTGAAGGCAGGTTCAGAACTCCAAGGGAAAGGGAACAGCCTGTAAAAGGCATTTTTCTCCAGAAAAATTTTACGTTTTTCATGAACATATTTTCTAATCACATTTTTACCTCACGTATTTTCTAATCACTATAGTATATTTTTTTAACAAAACTCCCAAAAATAGCAATCCAAACGGCCTCTGATAGTCCCACTCGTCAAATTTTCAGCTCCCCTCAACTAACCACAAGCATTTTTTTTTTAATCTACAACGTATGTGCATGGAGAAAACACCCAAGAAAAATTTATGCCAAAAATCCATCTCTGTTTTAAAATAAAAAATGGGAAAATGGTGGGCAAGTGTAATATGGTGAAAAAGAATAGATGTTACTCATCAAAATCTGATTGTTGTTGGCCTCCAATAAAGACAGCATGGCAAGCTCAATGGAGGGTCAAAGATTGTCACCCAAAACCTCAAATCCAAAAAGGCCCCAAAAGCAATATTCATCATGTAACATTGTAACCCTCTCATTTACAAGTGAACAAAAGATAGCTTATGCCCAAAAAAAAAAAAAAAAACTTATGCATTTTTTTTTCTTTTGAAGAAAAAAAAATGAAAAGCCAGGATTACAATTTAGAATTCAAACATAATTAAGAGTTTTAATCATTGCTTACAGTCAACAAGCAATTTACATGAAAGTGACAAGGCCAAATGTCAAAATAAAAAAAATTCATTAAACGGATAAAGAATTTTTGACTATCAAGTGATCTAATATGACTCGTTATTTAAAAAAAAAAAAACAATTTGTCGGGAAGTAGCCGTTTAAAGTCTGAAAATAGGACTTCAAAATTTTCACACTGTAACACATTTGTGAGCCTATGCTGGCATTTTTGCGGGATCTCTGAATACAAATCACGAGTTAGAACTATTTTTCATCAATTTCGTCCACTGTTAACTTATTTCATGTTAGAGAAAAAAAATGAAAATAGCATGAGTAATTAAATTTGGTCTTGACTTCCAAGTGTATTTAAGGGATCCACTCATGCACCATTTACTCTTTCTCCCATTCCCAAACAATTCACATCTCCCTGAGCCCAACCCCCCGCAGCCGCTCGCTGGTCATAAGTTTGCAGGTATTCATCCTCTTCTACATGGAAATTTTTCTTAAGGAAAGAGATTAATCACAAAGAAAAAAAAAATACCCAGTCTGACATTGAATTGGAGCAAATGTCTCAGTTTTATTGAAATGAAGCAGTTGAATTTCTTGATTTTTGAGATTCCACCTCGATTGTACTTAGGTTGCCTGCATGCCATCCCCATGTGGTAAGATTAGAATTGATTTTTAGGAATTGATCTTGATTGTTTAGGGATTACAGACTTCTATGACAAAATCCTAATTGGATTTTGATTGAAATCCAATTCCCACTGCTTGAAATACATTTCTGCGCATGATTTTTTTCATAGGATCTATTTATCTTCATCTGTTTGTGATTGTTTCTGCACATGATTTCTTATAGAATCTATTTATCTTCATCTGTTATGTTGATCATCCTGGCAGAGGATCATGGTTTTGCTAAATTAAGACTCCTGTTTCATTATTCAAACACTTTTTTTTTAAGCCAAGTTTGACTTGTTCCATTTTTTTGCCTCCTCCATTTTTTCCCCTGTCATCATGCTGTAATCCGTAACTGTACCTGCCCTGGTCTAAATGTTGTCGTTGTTTTGGGAGTTTCACTGCAGAAGAATTGAAGAGGAGAAATGGAGGGATTTCTAAAGATCCTTTGTCATCAGAGAATAAATAATTTATTTGTTTATTTTTGTCGAGCCTTTGAAAAATGCGGGAAAAAAGATCGTTAGTTTAAACTTGCGAATTTCCCAACTTTGCCCTTGCGGAACTATTGGAATATGATGCAACAAAATAAAGGGAAAATCGAGTAACTTCTTCTTTTCTTTTCACTGCCAAACTAACGAAAGGAACTTGAATTTGTTCTCTATCACTAGAATTCCCAAATAGATGAATTTTGATTAGATGGGAAGGGGTAACGAACAATTAACAAACTCAACAAATGAACAGCGGTATAGATTGACATCTAATGATGCAGTTTTTCTCATTTTTGAATGATCATGAATAATTGTAAAAAATTAGTTTACTTTCTTGAAAAATGACTAGTGATAAGGGCCCACCCGAAGTATGTAATTTAGGAACAATCATTTTTTATATGAAAGAATTTAGTATAAAATTTTCATGAACAAAAAAAAAAAACTTTGACCTTTTAAAAATTTTTTGAATGAAATTTTAATTAATTTGGTGGTTACATATTTGCAAATGGTTATGGGTGAAAATTAGTGATTACATTGGTTGGTAATATGTGATTAGATGGTAAAGTTATAATTCAATGATTGTAAAAAGTTAAAAATCTAAAAAGTGACCCAAACAAAAAAAAAATTCCACTGCAAATTCAATGCTCTCCCTTTATATATAATATATAGTATAGATACTTTTGAAGTTTACATGATCATCCAAGTCGTGATTGCGCCGCCATTCTACACTACTATTCCGACTAGATGTGGATAATTTTTTTTTTTTAGAACACTTTTCTCGCTTTAATTTCAATTTTGCTTTTTTTGTTTGAAGAAAAAAAAAGAGATGTCTAAACTTGAATTTTGAAGATCTTATTCTAACGTAATTCTTACTAATGCAGGAAGTATTACTAAGGTTTCTTTTGATATTTGTCTATCATGGAACCAGGTAGTCTTTACGAATTCACTAAGTTCTTCAATCAGTACCCTTTGACATGGACTACTAATGAAATATCATTAATTTCATTTTGTTGGTCATTGACAGGAAACGAGGTGCAACCTAAGACTACTCGGAAGGATGCGAACCTTAATCACTTCTCCCGGCTGTCTGATTCGATCATTCATCACATCTATTCGTTTTTACCCACCCGAGATGTTGCCTGCACCTCCATCCTGTCCAAGTCCTGGTATCGTATTTGGACCCTTTATTCATTTGTTGTCTACCATTTTATCTGCACTACGTCGGACCAGGTCGAAGAACAAGAAGAAAAAGGAGTAGGATGGGTTCAAGAACGTGGTGCAGAGGTTCCTTGTCCAACGTTTGACTGTACTGGCAGTGGCAGCAGAAAAGGCCATTTCCTGTCAATGGCAGGAAAATTCATCAGACGGCGCTTTATAGAAAACTTAAATATACAGAGATTCCAATTGTATATTGACTTCCCTAAGATGGGCTCACTGGCTCCAAGATTGGATCTATGGATTGATTATGCAATGATGAGGACTGTGCCAGAGCTTGTTCTTCGCATTGACTGCTTCACCAGTGGTAAAGATGTTGGTCATCGCGTTAACGCTTTTTCAAATCGTCAAAGGCTCCATTATGCTATACCTCAATTTGTTGTTGAAGCTAGGTGGCTAAAAATTTTGGGCCTGAGTGGTTGTAGATTTGCAACTTGTTTGGACATCAAACTTCCCCAACTGCAGAGCCTTTCATTATGTCATTCCTGCTTTGATGATAAGTCTCTATTGGAAAGGTTTCTCCTTGGATGCCCACTGGTTGAGTATGTGAAGATATCATACTGCAGTTGGATGGACAAACTTCTCTCTGTCCCGAACTTACCTGAATTGAAGGATTTTGAGTGTTTGTTCTGTGATATGGTTGACATTATTCAAATCAATGCAGCTAAGCTTCGTACTTTCTCATTTGCGACATTGAAAGAAGTCAAAGAACTTTGGCCATTGACCATTGACTGGACAGCTTGTGCTACAGCACTGAAGGAGTTGAAGATATATGCGAATGGTGCCGCTGACATAGATATGTTAGAGACACCAATATCTCAGCTTCTCTTTCTTGAAACATTGGATATACGTGGCTGCAAAAGTTATGCGGGTTTCAAGATCTCAAACCAAAATCTCAAGAGATTGATCTTTAGAGATTGCAGTCACATGTCAGCTACTCAACTTGATGCTCCAAAGTTAGAGTTGCTTGAATTCAGCAACTGCGATAAACCTTTTCTTCCTTGCAATGCCTCGAACAAACTTCAGATTAACTTTAGTTTGTTCTTTAGAGGACATTCAATTGAGTGGCTTTTGCGATTGAAGTATTTTCACAGGACGTTAGAGCATTGGGAAGATTTGAAACTGATCGCCTATCCTGAACATCAGGTACTGCACTTCTTTCTTAACAACTTATCTAAGGTTCCGTGAATATGTTTTTGTTGCTTTACTTGATTTGAGAGTTATATGTGATGCCATTCGACAATGGACGTAAAAATCTTGAAATTATGTACCCCCCTCCCTTTTCTCTCTTCTCTATGCATGGGTTTCTGAGTTTCAATTCTTTTGCAGATGAAGATTACGGATGAGCTGCCAATCAAGGTTTGGTCTTCTATCCATCATCTAGTTCATTAAATATTCTTTTGAATATATAATCTCCTCGTTAATTTTTCGTTTCAAACTATACTTCCTAACCTAATGGAATTATTCTTGTGCAGGACATGGCTATTCATGACAGACTGAGTAAGGTAAGCTGTTCTTACCTTTTAATATATAAATTTAGATTAGTGATGCCCTCTTTATCGATGCATTCAAACTGCAATCATGTGGACGTATGATTTGTAGCATGCAAATTAAATAACTTTTGTACACATTAAAAAAAAATTTTGTTTCATTGCGTCGCATATTTACTCGGATTAGCTCGACCTGTGTACTAACCTTCCTTTGCTGATCATTTTCTTACCTGTATGTCAGTTTGTACTAGAAAAGGCCAGGGAACTTAGCAATAGTCCGGGCAAAGACCAGAGGCTAATCAGTTGCGAACTGGATACTTCTGAAGCAGTTGACTATCCACCGGATCCAGGCGCAGAAGTCTTTAATGTGAAACGCTCGAGTCCTGGCAGCAAGGCTTCTAAAATAACATTCTTGTGGAAGTATGATGCTTCCCAACAAAGGTTTATACTGTAGTCCAAAACTTTGGCTTAGAATTTCTGGGATTGAACTTCATTTTTCAGCTTGTTTTGATGTTTCATCTTTAACTTGTGTATTTAAGTTTTCTGGATTGGTACATACTATTTTTTTTTTTTTTTGATGTTTCATATTTGACTTGTATCAACTATTTAGATATAAGCACATACAATTCTTCATTTCAAAGTGGTATGTGTTGGTATTGATGGCTGAAAAGAAAGAAACAGGTTTAACATTTTGGGGATTAGCTGCAGTAAGGCATGCTTTGCTCCATAAGTACAAATACTTGTCATATATTTTGTCCATCCTAACAGTTATTGTGCTACGGCACCATCAACTCAAGTAGTTGGACCTTCACAATCAGCTCTAAGTTGGCGCCTAATAACACACAAGTTGTGGCATGGGCTGTAATTCATTTAGGTTTTGTCTAGACCTTAGATGAGGCACCATTCCAAATTTTGCTTTGTACCCCACCAACTTTGGTCCCTGATTGCCCCTAATCAGGTTACTTTTAGGTTGGATGTCTGCTGCATGTGAATCTTTTGCATCTGTCGCTTATGTCTGTTTATAAAGGATATTTTGACATATCATACAAGAATTTTACTACTACCGCTATCAGGATAGAAATTTTACAGGAGCCATGCAATAATTTGTTTTGTTCCAGAGGCCAGTGCCTTACTATTCTTGTGCTTTACTTGCATATTGTGAATTATCATACATGCATGTCTAGTTGCCTATAAAGCAAGTCCATTTCTCATTGCTTCCCTCCTGTGCATTCTGTCCCAAGGAAACCAGAAAACTACCCCCCCCCCCAAATGGCTCCAACTAAAACACCCTCCACTTTCAATGCCTTGTTCTTCTTCCTCTTCTTCATTTTAATCCTCTTCTCCATCTGCCACTCGTCTCTTGTTTATTCGCTTCCTCAAGAACAAGAAGAAAACCAACACTTTCAAGTCCTTAACGTGGCTGCCTCCATTCATAAAACTCTTCAACTCTTCTCAAAAGCGACTCCTCCGTCCCCCACCATTACCGCCGCCGCCTCCGCTGCTAATTCATCCGTGTTCTCAGTTTCTCTCCATCCACGCATTTCTGTGGTGAAACCCCACCACCAAAACTATTCTGCACTCACAGTATCCCGACTAGCCTACGACTCAGCTCGAGTCAAGTCCATCAACTACAAGCTTCAACTCCCTATTTCTCAAACCGTTCATCAAAGGCTCATCCAACCCGAGGACCTGCAATCCCCAGTAACCTCAGGGGAAAGCCAGGGAACCTTTGAGTACTTAGCCAGGGTCGGGCTGGGCCGACCCGTTAAAGAATTCTTCATGTCAATAGATACTGGAAGCGACGTTAGCTGGCTCCAGTGCCAGCCTTGTGACTCTTGTTACCAACAGTCCGACCCGATTTTTAACCCGTCCGGATCATCCACTTTTAATACCCTATCATGCTCTTCCCGGCAGTGTAATTCCCTTAAAATCAACGGTTGCACTGATGACGCGTGTCATTATTACGTGTCCTATGGGGATGGGTCATTTACGTCCGGGGACTTTGGCACGGAAACGGTGACATTTGGGAGGTCCGGTTCAGTTAGCAATGTTGCTGTCGGATGCGGGCATGATAATGAGGGGTTATTTTCTGGATCAGCCGGTTTAATCGGGTTAGGAGTTGGATCGCTGTCATTTCCTTCACAAATTAAAGCGACGTCATTTTCGTATTGTCTCGTGGACATGGACTCCCATTCATCTTCAACTCTCGAGTTCAACTCAGTTCCACCTAGTGGCTCAATCATTATTCCAATGGTTTATAACCCGAAATTCGATATATACTTTTATGTAGATCTCGTGGGAATTAGTGTTGCAGGAGAAAAATTGCCGATTCAACCCTCAGTTTTTCAGGTTGGAAGTGACGGAACCGGGGGAGTTATGGTTGACTCGGGAACAGTAGTGACTCGACTAGTGACTCGGGCATACGAGTCCCTGCGTGACACTTTTGCTAAGCATGCTAAGAACCTACATCCCACGAGTGGTTATTCTCTGTTTGATACATGTTATGATTTGTCCTCCATCCCTGATGAAGTGGAGGTTCCAACTGTGTCGTTTCATTTTTCTGGTGGGAAAACGTGGTCATTGAAGCCGAAAAATTGCCTAATCCCAGTTGATTCCAGGGGCAAGTTCTGCTTCGCTTTCGCTCCTTCAGACTCAATTTCCATCATTGGTAATATACAGCAGCAAGAGACGCGCATCAGTTATGATTTGGCCAAGAAACTAATTGGTGTCAGCCCGGATCAATGCTAAGGCTATATATAGCTGTTTCTCGATCGGAATTAAAATGCAATTAGGATTTAATACTGATAAAACTAGAATCTCAAATAACTTGGATTCTATTATTTATATGAATTGTACATTTATATTATAACAGATTAAGAGTGATATTCAAAACGTTAAAGAGCTCAGATCGAGTCCTTATTTTTATCAAATTAGCAAGGGAATGTCAGCACGACAATGCACAATATTTAGTGTCGATGTGTGTTTAATTATTTCAAAAAATTAAGGGTTTTAAACTGTGGAAGATTTGTGATAGCTACAATTTTGTGCAAATGATAATTGTACTAATTTTTGATATACTGATAAATTGTACACTAGTGAATCGATCTCATGTATACATTAATTACCCTAAAACATGAACTGTGGGTGTAATAAAGACTAAATCATCAAAGTTCTTCCAAAAAAAAAGTGTAAGCTTAGAACTTTCAAACGTACGTAACAGGTAACGCTGCTCTCATCAATCCTTGGAACAAATTTCTAACGATCACGTGAAGAAACTTTGGACGCTACTGAAAACTGAGGATTGAAGGGAAGAAAATATGTGGATTCTGTCTCCCTTGTATAAGCGATGGCGACTTCCCATGTTACTGATTCTTTTCTGCAACTTTTTCATGCATGTTCCATCGACACAAAAAGTAATTGTTGATTGGATAATCACTATAGCTTAATAGACCGAACAAGAATGTAACAGACACTGGCTCTGGCCTACATCACAATGTCTGTTTCTCGAGGATTACACTGTATATTTTGATCTCTATTTAGCTTATTCAAAACAAGACCGCAGTCCATAGCTACCACAATAGGTGAAAGTTCTGATGCAACCATACCATGTGGTTTTCGGTTTAGGAGTCGTTTTCTTGTGTTATGATGAGATGTTACATGGATTCTTGATCATTTTGGAACCATTCTCGTCATTTGCTTGGGTGGCAACTTGCATGGCTGGCTATTGTAAACTTGTATCCCTTTCCATCGACTTGCTTTCCAGTTGATTTCCCTTTTGCTATCATATGCTATTGATTTTCAATGGATATTCAATTTGCCGGAGTAGACGAGCCTGGCTAAATCGGGTCTTCGTTCACAAAATATTGGCCACTTTTACGTAATCAAAGGTCAGAAAATTAGTCAAAAAAGTTCAAGATATTATGCCATTATGTCAGTTCAAACACAAGGAGGGGGATAGACATGTCAATAGGTAGGACTTGGATTGGATCCCTTTGATCCAAATCCAAACATATTAAATTTAGTTACACTCAAACCCAAATTTTGAAATCCTTATAGGTTTGAAAAATAAATTGGAACCCAAATCCTCATGGGTTTAGGTATCTAATGGGTATCTGTAGGTATTTTTCTAAACATACAGTAAAGAACTAAAGCAAAAATATTTTAAAAATATATACAGTTCAAAAATAACATAAATGCCATCTTTAAATAATAAAATTAACATTCAATAAGTTGAAATGAGATAGAGTGGGAGTCAAAGGCGAGAGGCGCGCAATAGATAGGTGAGATTAGATGGTGTTTTCTTAGATTAAGAGCATATTATTTAATCTAATAGTTATGAATTCTTCCTATATTCGATCCAATAGCCATAAGATATTTGATTATTATTATTATTATTATATATATATATGTGTGTGTGTGTGTGTATGGCTCTAGGTAAAATCTGATTTAGATCTAAATCACATAATATTAGACCCAATCCAAATCCATGACTTTCTTACCTATAAATAGAATTTGACTTTGGGTGAGCTCTAAGTTTGAAAAATTAAATCCAGATCCTATCCAAATGCGTTGGATCTGGATAAGATTCAATCGATTGACATGTTTTAGAGGTAAGTATGAATTAAGTTAATTCTGAGTTCGAATGCCTTTTGATCCTATTTTATTTTGGAGTTGGATTGATTAATGCTGGATGCCTGATTGCCTACTAATTGAATTGGAACTTGGAAGGCTGGAACTGGACCAAATGATGGACTACGATGCATATCCACTTCATTTAAGAACAGTGCCTTCTTCATCTTAGTCGTGATTCCATCCACCAATTCCTTCATAACTTAAATGAAAGATTTGAGAATCCACCAGAGCCGCTGAGACCTTTATTAGGGATGGATATCATGGGCGTGATTATTTCTACATTTGTAGCTATTCAATTTGAATGGGACCTGCGTTTCTTGTAGTTTGTATTAAGGACCGATGGATTTCAAACCTTTACCATGTTCTGTCTCATCATTACGTGATCCGAGTGTTAAAAAGGTACCACATGCATTCCCCGGTATTTCTTTGGGATCTCCAGTAAGCATCAGAAGGGGATTTGATTATTCCTAAACTTTAACTCTACCATGCAAAGAAACAAAGGTCTTTACATTACCAGCATATTTTGATTTTTTTTATTTAATATATCATTGCCTTGATGAAATCATAGTGAATAAGTTATGGCATATAGATTGTTACTTGATTGAATAATTGATGATGACAAAATAGAATATTGACATTGGTTTTTTCTTGTTAAAGCTGCCTTCTATGTGTGCTCTCCGAGTCCGACATTGAAACTCGCATAATTTCTTCCAACAAGAAATTGATATTTATACTCCCTCCGTGCCATTTTGACAGAAAATTTTTTTTTTTTTACAACCATCTCAAATTATAATCCAATCTTCAATTGAAAAATGTTGACATATTTAATTTGTAATTTCTCTAAAATGCCCCAGACTTGTTTTATAAACTTGTTTTCCTTCTTCATCTATCTTAAATTGTAGTCCACTTTCCAATTATGAATATATATGTAGTTAATTTGTAATTTCTCGAGGATGCCCTTATTTACTGTCGGTTATTATTGAATATAACCTAATTTATTTATTGTAATGCTAAGTAGTTATACTCCATTTAATGTAATTCATTTATTGTAAAGCTAATTAATCACTCTATTTAATGTATTAGTCATACTCCATTTAATAGAAGGATATTTTAGGAGGGAGCATCCGGCAATTAAGAGCCTCAAAGCCCCCACACAGTTACAAGAAAATGTTTTAGAATTAAGAATTGGACAGGGGCCGCGCGAACGTAGGCCCCCACTATAACAAATTATGACGTAGGCTCAACCAACTTGGGCTGACCTTAGGCGGGCACCCCTCCCAAGTGCAATGGAGGTCACCAACCTAGGCTATGGGCCTTCTTGATCGCCCATTGACCCCGTCCAGGTAAGTATGTTTCCAAGTAGCTTCCATAAATATTTAAGTATGCGTTACAAGGTTTGCCGTCTCTTGTGTGTTCCGATGTGGGATAATGCCTTGTCACTGCTTTTGTCATTCTATTCTTTATTGTGGGTCCTAACTCCTAGCTTTTTTTTTTTTTTTTTCCAAGGTCCTAACTCCTAGCTAGTAACAAGTATTGTTACGTTTTGAATAAAAAAAATCAAATTAATAATCAATAAATATAAATGAGTTGCAATTTTATGGAGATTCTACGGTGTCTTTTGGGTATCACACTCACAAGTGAAATTTCCCGTTGGATGATGACAAAAGTGTTATAGACCATTAAATTAAGCATGGTTAAATATTTAATATTTAAATTATTTTATTTAATGAGAGATACAAACTAAAGAAATGATACCCAAAAGGGATCATAGGATTTTTTGAAATCTATCTTTAAGTGTCTTAAGATGTCTCATTGCAATGGCCTTTTTTCTTTCTCCTTTTTCATTTTTGTCTTATAATATGGTGCAACGAACTTTAGAAGAGGACAGCTTCATTTTAGTAATTATTATCCCAATTAAAACATATGAACTTGGATATGAGAAGTGAGGGTACCATGGAAATAACAAAAAACTAAGAGCCAAATAATGGTATCACTTGAAAAGAGGAGAAACTATATAGATATACACAGATTGGATTGAAATACAAATGGTTTCAATGGTTAAAGAGGGTATATCGATATACACAGATTAGATTGGATACAAATTATATAGTTCTAAAGAGGGTATATCGATATACGCAGATTAAATTGGATACAGATAGTTTCAATGGTTAAATTGTCTTTTTCAAGAGTTTGCTTTTCCTTTATCTTCATGAAACTAATTTGACTCTCAGCATAATCTGACTAGAGTAACCATCAAACACCACCAGATAAAAGCACTCACAAATCACACAAACATCTACACAATGACCTTTTTAGTTCTTTGGGCATGGCTTTCTTCTAAAGAAGCAATTTACGTGAAAATGTAAAATATATATATATATATATATATATATTAGTGGACCAAGAAATTTTTTTGTGCACAAGCCATTTCTAATTTATAAGGAAAAAGAATAGGTGACCAAAAAAAGAAAAGGGAAACAAAAGAAGAAAACTAGAAATCAGGACTCAAAAAAATATTTGCAGCAAGTAACCGTTAAAGTTTCTAGATAGGACTTTAAACAAAGTTGGCTGTGCATTACTGCATGGTGAAAGAAAAGTCCAAAGCCATCAACCTTTTACACCCTGAAATACAAAGAAAAAGTGAGCACAATTTTTCTTCAATTTCTGCTGCTCTTCACCCCTCTCAGATTTTTGCCAAAGAAATAAAAAGTTGTCGTGATCAATCAATCAAATTCAGAATGTAATTTGTAAACTTTCAAGTATATTTCTAAAGCTTTCACTCTCACTGCATATTCTCTCCTCCTCTAATTTCTCCCATCTGATCAGAAAGACAATTCACACCTCCTCTCTTGGGCCATCCACCGCTTCCTCTGGTCACCACATCAGTTCTTGCAGGTATTCTCTTCTTCATCTGGATTTAGAAAACTTTTGGCTTTTATTACAGAAATTAATGCATGACCAAATGCAACCTAAGGTCATAACATAGTTTGCAGCTAACTATATGTTGATCATCTTGATTCGGATTGGAAAACTTGTTTTTAATTACAGAAATTAATCCATAAACAATTCCAATGGGAACTTGCATTAGAATTGATCATAGAAGCATTTGAGAGAAGCTGATCATAGAAGCTTCAACATGCATGTAATTTAATGTATGGTTCGATTCAATCTTAAGTTTATAGCATTAGAATTGATATTTCCAACATATTTGTGTAATTTGGATCACAAAATTCTTGGATTATTTCTTTAAATTCCTTTGATCCAACAAACTGCAAGTTTCATAATTGGCGAACTTGCATGTGTTAGAATTACTCTAAATCTGTTTCAAATTGTTACAAGTAGTAGTTTCTTGTGTTCTTTTTCTTTTCTTGTGTTCTTTTTCTATATTTCTGCATCTGTTTTTTATGTTCAAGTTTGATTTAAGATTAATTGTTCCTGCCCCACAAAAAGAACAACCCCCTGCCTCAAAAACCCCAACCCTTTTCTCCTAGGATCATGATTTTGATAAACACTTCCTCTCATTCATTCTTCAACCACATGCCAAAGCCAAATTTTGCTCTTTCCATGTCTTTAATTTTTTTTTTCCTCCAATTTTTTTTTTTTCTTGTCATTATGCTATGATCTCTAAATGCTCCAATAGGAGTTGTTGTGTCAGTTTGGGAACTGGGAGTATCACTGGAGAAGAAGAAATCCTTCTATATAGAAAAAAACAATACTAATTTATTTTGCCGTTCCTAAGAAAACGCGGGAATGAAAGTCGTTGACAATTTTAGTTTGTCGTTCCTAAGAAAACTCGCGGGAAAGAAAGTCGTTGGTTTAAACTTGTTAATATGCCAGCTTTGCCCTCGCGGAACCGGTTTTTTTTTTTTTTCCAAATAACCGTTAACGGAGGCCTTGGTGTTTGTCGCAAAATGAAGGACAGAATTAATTTTTGTTTTTTAAATTTCTTTTCTTTTTTCAGTCAAAATAACTAAAGGATGTAATCAAATAACTTTTTATTAACTTCCGAAACATATATTGGACGGAACGCATGAAATGAAATAACATGCTTGCACAATATTAATTTATAGTTTACACGATTTATTGATAAGGCACTATTTTTTTTTTCCTATATGAAATTTTCTCTCCATATTAAATGTTAAATCACTTTTTTATTAGTATCTATTTGTTGAACTGTTTTTTTTTTTTTTTTTATATATATACATTGACACTATCAGGCGTTGATGCATGATAACTAATCTTAATTTCAATTTAAAATCTAAGTTTTGCATATACAGCATACATTGAAACGGGATAGTATATATACTGTTAATGTGTATAAAATTAATTCATATTTTTTTTCACTTATAATTATATCTTAAAGTTATTCTTACTGATGCAGGAGGTTTGAGTGGCTGAAGTTTCTATTGATATCTGTCCATCATGGAATCAGGTACTCGCTAGGAACCTTGTGAAATCTTAAAACGTGACCCTATTTCTTGGACCTAGTATTAATTGTTGAAAAATGTATATATCATTTTTGGTGGTTTTTGATAGGAAACGAGGTGCAAACAAGAACAACTCTGGATGATGTGAGCCTTGGCAACTTCTCCCGGTTGCCTGAATCGATGATCCATCATATTTGCTCGTTTCTATCTGCTCGAGATGTTGCTCGCAGCTCTATCCTGTCCAAGGCTTGGTATTGCATCTCCGCCATTTATTCCTACATTACCTTGCATTTTACTTACGAAAAGTCGGATTCGGAAGATTTATTCGGACATGGTCTTCCTGATGAAAGGTTTAGTCAACAAGTTGAACGCGAACATCTCGATTTCCTGTTTATGATAGAAGAATCCGTTCGAGAATGCCTCGAAATGGAGTCTAATGTACTCAGAGTTGATCTACATATAGACTTCCCTGATATAAATCTGTTGGCTCCAAGACTAGATGGATGGATTTCTCTTGTATTGAAGAAGAAAATTAAAGATCTTCTTCTTTGCGTTGACACTTTAAATCGCACTAGTGCTCACTCTGCTTGGTCTCATTATAATCGCATTAGAGGTCTCTCTGCTCGGTCTTCTTATAATGGCAGTAGCGGTCGCTCTGCTCAGTCTTATTACAGTGTTCCTCAATTTCTTGTACTTGCTAGCTGTTTAAAAGTGTTGAGCTTGAGTTATTGTGCTTTTGAGAGTAGTTTGGAGATTAAACTTCCCCAGCTACAGAGGCTTTCTTTCCGTGACTCTTGTTTTGTGGGTAGATCTTTATTTGAAAGGTTTCTCTGCGGATGTCCCGTGATTGAGTGTGTGAAAATGTGGTCCTGCAAAATAGACAAGCTCCTCTCTATCCCAAATTTACCTCGACTGGAGTATTTTGAGTGTGTGAACTGTGCTATTGTTGACATTATCAGAATGGATGCGGCTAATCTGCAGAAATTCTATTTTGGTGCACCCCAAAGTGGCTGGCCTAAAAGTATTGATTGGGCAACTTGTAATCCAGCCTTGAAGGAAGTGATATTTAATGGAAAGAGTAGCGCATGCATCGATGTCTTATCAACCGTATTATCTCAGCTTCCGTTCATTGAGACATTAGAATTACATGACTGCATGAGCTATGGGAAGTTCAAGATTTCGAGCCAGACTCTTAAGAGGCTGGTCTTTAAAGACTGCAGTAACCTGTCATTTGCTCAAATAGATGCTCCAAACTTGGAGTTATTGGAATGCGTTAATTGTGACGAGCCTTTTCTTCCAATCAGTGCCTCACATCATCTCCAAGTTCACTTCAGCTTTGTGTTTGGAGCACACTCTGTTGAGTGGCTTTTGACATTGAAGGCTTTTGTTAAGAAGCTGAAGCATTGGGAAGATTTGAAGCTGATCGTCTATCCTGAGCATCAGGTACTACATTTCTTTTCTAACCACTTAGTTACGGTTCTTTGGATATCTTTCTGTTTCTCCCCTTCATATATAACTATTCTTTCTCTGAAATGGATCTCTGAAATGAATTGGAGATAACAAACTGCATTTTTTTTTTTTTGTTTGATTTTCTCTAAACGTTAAAATGTTGGAATTATAGGCTCCCCTCTTCTCTCTTCTCCATGCTTACATTTCTGTTTTGATTCTTGTGCAGAACAAGATTACCGATGAGCTGCAAATTGAGGTCTGGTTTTCTGTCCATTATTTAGTACATTCATTTTTTTTTTTTGGGGTCTATAATTGCCAGACTTCTCGTTCTTTCCAAAGTATTCTTCTTAACATAGATGTTAATTCTTGTTCAGGGAATGATAATTCATGACAAACTGAGCAAGGTCAGGTTTTCTTATCTTAAAGATTTTATACACTACTGGTTGACTGTCTAGGAATTTTATCCAAAATGTACCCGTTTTGGTCATTGTCTTACCTCAGTTGGCATTGGAAAAGCTGGAGGGACTTAGCAGTAACGCAGATCCAGAAAACCAGCTAATCCGTTGCGAGGTGGGCACATCTGAAGCAGTTGAAAATTCAAAGGATCAAGCCTCAAGTTCTCGCTGCAGGACTTCCAGGATTACTTTCAAATGGAAATATGATGCCTCGCAACAGAGGTTTGTACTCTAGACTTGCTTCAGATGAGCACAAATTGGTACCTGAATGCTGCTTTCCTTTTGGTGATGCCAACCCATGAGAGCACATACTTGAATACTGTGCTGGACATATTGAGTATTGTAGTATGTATTTCAACCATATATTTTTCAGTCCAGGTGTCATTTTCTTCGATTAAGATGATGTCGTATGGGTTCTTGATCATTTATCATTGTTTGATATTGTTTTGCCCCGGTGAAATCATATGGACAAGGCAGGCAGCTTTTATTACTCTATGGTGCCAAATGACCTTGAGATGTACTACTAGTATTTAATTGAATTAGAAGCAAGATTGGGATTGCAAACGAATTGAACTGCTCGAGTTAAATCTTGAATTCAGTTCGACTCGACTCGTTTACAGTGACAGAAGAACTGACCTTGGATTTTATATCTGTGAAGCTGCCCATTATGTTGCATGCTCATACTTTATTCTCATCATTTGTTTAAGGTCAGGGTTAAAAGAAAATTGACATAAAATTCATAATTTTGTTAATAGAAAACCAGATACTGGAATCAAATTAGAGGAAGTATTTCAATTGTTAACCTCCCAAACTAACACAAGCTGCTTTCTTTTAATTTGCTTAAATAACATTTGAAGGTATTAGAGCCTGACACACAGCTAATTTAATTAGGGATTTCAAATAATAAAATACTAGAGGCACTAGGCCAAAGACGTACTAATTGTATAATAAGATTTGACAGACCAAGTCTCTAAAACCAACAAGAAAAAAAAAAAAAAAAGATTTGAGAGACTAATATTGGGCAGGGGCCGCGCGAACGCAGGCCCCCACTATCACAAATTATGACGTAGGCTCAACCAACTTGGGCTGACCTTAGGCGGGCACCCCTCCCGAGTGCAATGGAGGTCACCAACCTAGGCCATGGGCCTTGTTGATCGCCCATTGACCCCGTCCAGGTAAGTATGTTTCAACGTTGCCACCCCGCTTACTTAATATCTCACGCAAGCCCTGCCTTCTGCTATGTGTTTCGATGTGGGATGACGTTTATGCATTGTTTTTTTTTTTTTTGATAATACGTTTATGCATTGTTGCACTTCGAAGTGTCCAAAGATGGCTGCTTCTACCATCCCTCCGCTCTCGGATCGATAAATAAAACCAAAATGATGATTGGTTAAAATATGAAACAATTCCAATTTGAAGAGTCCAAGATGGCCGAGTTCAATGAATTTTTTGTAAGGTAATACAAGTTTAACTTTTCAAATTCTCTTTTTCCAAGGCCTTTTTTTTTCCTTTTACCATTATTTGATGTATTTTATTATTAGTGATATAACCTATCTTATTCATTAATTGCACTGATTCATTGCCTTGAATGGTGTAACTTTTCATCAATATTGTTATTGTAATTAATGTAAAGATATAATGGTTGGTTATACTACTAATATTAATGTGAGGGTATATTAAAAAAATAGTAGGCTAGATTTACTATTTCCATAAAGTTAACTAAATTGTGTGAAAAAAATTAAAACTATCAAAGTGGGACAGAGGGGAGTATATGGTTATGGTTTAATTTCTTAATATTTCACAATGAAATTATATTAGTTTATCAGGGCGATTTTAAAAGTAAGTCTACATCAGCGAATATTCTTAATATCGCTAATAAAATTTTAGTTTATCTAATGGAATGTTTGGTCTGTCTAATAGGTGTTCATTGGACACGCTACGCTATAAAATGTACTTCATGTTTTAGATTTTTGAAAATGTAAAATTAATTTAAAAAGTACATAAATATAAGGAAGGTAACAATCAACGGTGTGTATATAAATGATGGATTGGATAAAATTTAAGTATATTAACGAGCATTTATTGAGCATCTCTTAGAAAAACCTATCGCTCCGTTTGGATTAGTTGTTTTTGAAGAGTACTTTAAAAAATTTTACTGTAATAGTGTATATGAAAAATTTTTATAGTAAAAATTTTTTGAAATATTTGATATATTGTATGAATAAGATATTTTTTAAATTATTGTGTATTATTGTAGCATTGTATTTGAAAAACTAGTTTTTAAAAAAAGGCCAATCCATATAATATTTTAGACATACAGTTTGCTTTCTAAATTTGGTTAGTGGTTAAGGCTTTTTCTTTCCCTTTTTTTTTTAAGTGTAAGTAGGAGGTCTCTTTTAGTGTAAGTTAGGGGCTAAGTTAATTATTATTTGTCCAAACAATTTTTTGCTGAATTTCAACTTTGAGGGTTTGCTGCTAAGTCAGAAGGCGGGAATTCCTGAATCATTTAGAACCAACAGAAGCTAAACTACATCAATGAGACCAAAAAGTAAGATAGCTGTAAGATCAATTGTCATTTAACCAACGTATACATACTCCCTCAAGGAATTAAGATGTAAGAATGATATTAAAGGGAAAAGAACAAGAAATCGCCTTTGGGTCTCGAATAGCCTTCTATTATAGTTCTCCAACAAAGTTCCATACTAGCTGGATTTCTGCACTTTCCAGAGCTTCCTCCACTTGCAAACTTGCATGACGTTGTTACCACTTCAAAAAAGAACGTAGGAAACCAGCTAGTTACTGAAGCTGTTCCAATGACTTGGCACTATTAACAAAAGTAGCACTTCTATTGATTCCCTCGAGCAAAAGAATTCGCACTGCTTCTAAGCCAGTCTGAAACGTAAAATTCAACTGGAGAAAGGGAACAAGCAATTGTTAACCTCTTACATAATCTTCACTATAACTCCCTTCTTTTGATTAACCATTATCCCTTGATTATATGACGTTCAACAGTGTATTAAACTTGAATATTACCTCTTCACGTTCTTGTTTGGTGAATGGGCGCATAACGAAATTCATGGGATCCATTTTCCCGGGGGGCCGGCCAATGCCTACATGTATTTCATGAAATTGGTAAATGACAAGGACCTGAAGAGACACTTTCACAAGAAAGCAAAATGAGTTCAGGATGTACCAATCCTTAGACGAGGAAAGTCCCGGCTACCTTTAAAGTGATTAATAATATTCTTCATCCTGAAAAGAAAATGACATCAATCTTCCTTTGCAAAACCAGAAAAATATATTCTTTTGAGACAAAACTTGTCGATATGCTTGAGAAACGAAGGTGTCATTTTTAGATGGCCCTTGCTCTTGGCAACCATTGGCAGACCACTAGTGAATTGAGATCTTCAGTTAGCCAAAGACACGAAGTACATAATTTTTAAAGCTTTTACAGAAAACTTACATAAACCTTAATGGATTATGAGTGACATTATGTCATCATAACCCAAATTCTTTTAGTCTGTCTTCCTTATAAAAGCACAAGAAGGGCTTAATATCCATATAAAGAAGACAGATTTTGTTCAGCATTAATCATCTAATGTTGCTTACAAATAAAAAAAAAAAAATTGGCAGAGAACCAAGAGAGCTTTGTCACATTGCAGAAAGTTATCTGCTCTCCGTCTTTCAAGAAACAATTATCAGAGCTAATCTCCAATCCACAACATAACTAAAATCTTTAGCAGTGACAAGCATTTCTAAGTCAACATCAGATCCTTTTGCTTAGATGCATGATTGCATTTATTGGTCTACTAAGAGTTTTAACTCACTAAATTTCCCTGAATTGGTAATTTAGATATCTGCCTACATATATGTCTATGCACTTGCTTAAACAGTATAATTATATCAATTTTGCCATTGTTAAATCATAATTTAACTTTACAGCAGGGGGAAGACGCAATGGGATAAAAACCAGTAGATGTTGAATGGAAGCAATACAAAAGCTAATGTTCCGACTGGTATGTACCCGTTATGCCCTCCATGACCACCCTTTGGCAGTAACCGCAGCTTTGCAAATGGAAGATCCATATCATCAAAAATCTACAAAGCATAAAATCTTTAGGCTCTTAAGCCAACCAAGATTGGAAGGAACTTTTTTTTTTCTCTTTTTTTTTTAAAGCAGATTGAAAGAAAGTTATTAATTGGCTTTTAATCAAAATACACATAATTACCACTAGGACTTGCGCCAATGGGATCCTATAATACGAAGCAATTGCCCCAACCTATTACAGAGTCGAGGAACAAGAAACAAGTTAACCATTGCTACAGACATTAGTTAGCATCATGCAGTGCATAGCAAAGAAAAATTGTGAGAGCAGAGGAAACAAACTTACAGACTCACCACTTGCATTCATGAAAGTCTGTGGTTTAGCTAGCATCACAGGCACGTTTGCAATTTGACCTACAATGGAAATTCAATACAACTTCAACAATTATCCATTACCCAAAAAAGGGGAAAAAATGTCCCAGAAATCAACAAAGTTTAAATCTTTCCTTTTTTTTAACCTCAACAAAATGTCCATTCAACATCTACCTCAAGATTCAAGCGTCAACAGTAGCAAAAGTAAAAGAACAAAAAAAAATAAACCTTTTCCAAACAGGGCCTTGAAGGAAATACTACCCATTGAAATGCCCTCTGCTTGAGCAATATAATCCACCATCTCAAAACCCACCTATCAATAAAAAAACTTTTATTAATCAAGATTTTCCAATAAAATTACTTTAAACGACTATGAAGAAGAAGGGAGGAGAAAGTACGGACGTTATGGCGGGTCCCATTGTACCGCTTCCCCGGGTTACCGAGCCCTACGATAAGCCAGGTCTGAGTTTTCGGCTTATCAGTAGGCGCCGCGGCTGACGCTGACGCTGCTGCAGAAGAGGAAAAAGAGGCTGCGGCGGAGACTGAGGAAGGGGATAGGTCATTATTATGAGTATTATGCACCATTCTTAATCTTGGGGTAAATTGGGTAAGAGTAGAAGGATGCCTTGTCCAAGAATAAAATGGGATAAGGGTTTTAGGGTGGTCACAAGAGGAGAAGAGGAGGCGGAGAGCGGCGGCTGCGGAGGTGGTAGAAAATGCAGCAGATACTCTCATTATCACAAAGTTTAACTAAGCAGGCATAAACAAAACTGGGGCCAAATTTGGTTTAGGAAATTTTCTAATTATTTATGAAAAGTAAGCTGAAAATGGCAATCTCTTGGGCGAATGGAAGCGCTGCCAACGCCGCCACCGGCTAAGCGGAGGAAGGCAGAGGACAGCCTTTGCTGCTGTTACCAGAACATTTTGTACAGAAGAATTATGGATTGCTTGACCTCAAACTCAAATTAAGCATCACGACGCCGTTTTGGCACAAATCCAATAAAGCAAAAAAAATTAAAAGATAAAAGATAACGCCGTTGCCGGGGATCGAACCCGGGTCACCCGCGTGACAGGCGGGTATACTCACCACTATACTACAACGACTTCGTTGTGATGAGGCTCGAAAGTTAGCTAATCTTCTAGTAAGGATGGTTACGCTTCAAGTCCCAAATTTCCATTCGAGGACCTGTCTTTAGTGCTTAAATTTGAGCTGCTCTCTCCTCTTTATTCCAGCATAAACCATTTTACACCTTTTTGAGTCCTTAATGTCGCGGTCTTCACTCCAATTTCGGTCGATATAAATACGAGTTCTGGTAAATAAATCTTGTAAAGTTCAGTTTGTAATGCTCTTGCTACGGGAAATCTGTAACCATGGTAATCAACTGAATGTGTTGGCTTGGCTGTTTCTCTTGTACTACTTCCTAGATCAATTGTGCATTTCACACACATTTAGACTAACAATTGACTGCTTTTTGTTTGATCTCCGGTTTCATGCGTATGTTTCTTGACATTAAGTGTCCTATTACTGCGATAAAGATTTTATTTTGTGCCATTACATTGGATTCTAATGCACACGCATGAGAACATGGAATTTTGTGATGCCCTCTATGCTCGCAGATAAATGAGAAAATTTTACGGTACGCAAATTTCATTAAGTTAATAAACAGATCAAGTGAAAGTGGTCGAATGAAGTAAAATGTATTTAGGATATTAATCGCTTGTTTAAGGGTTTTTTTTTTTTTTTAAACCTCATCGACTTTGTGACCATTAAATTCTGGGTGTTTGTTCCTAAGCACTCGACATGAGTGTTATTAGTTCTTGATGGACTCATCATACACACTGTATCTCCATGATGAACTTTAAGCTAATCACTCAATGGAGCAAAATGAAAGACCTGGGACTGGAAAGGGGAAAATGTACTCTTACCCAATGCGGGAGAATAAAAGTGCCGTCTCGGTATCCCTATTTACACCGTTTAAAAATACTTACATCAACCAGCTTTCTATGTCTACAATTGAATTTTTTTAACAAAAAGAACCATCCAACAGGCAATAAGAGAATCGAGAACAAGTATCAAAAAGGACTATAAAGCGTGAGGCAGATTTATGTTTTTATCTCCAAGCAGTGATTCCTCAGGACCATTGCTGCATAAACATAGGAGACGACGGACAGTTAATAACCAACCATCGGGATTATGAAGAATAATGATATTCAGCAAAGGAGAAAGAAATCAGAACCGGATGGAGAACAATTACCTCAGGTGGCTATATGCTGACATCCTATACAGACAAGTGAAGACTAAAACGTGCAATCCTATTGTATAGAAGAATGCAAAGGTTCGAGCATATCTGCAAGGCATTCAATTGTTGCCCTTTAGCATTATCAGTGTGAATAATTAAAATGGTTGACTAGAGGATGAAGGATTTGTATGTGCTAGCCTAGCACCCAAAAAAGAGAAGGTAAATCAGAAAGAAAATAGCCTGTTTATGAAACAATTAGCAGTAACCATTACTCGGGTTATGTACTTATTATAGCCAGCTATTCAAAATGGTCAGGCTGGCTTTAGGCGGTCACAGACACGATACAGTAACAGAGCCTCTTTGGACATAGACTTTAGGTTGTAGTAAAAAGTCCTAGACTCAAATGCAATATTCATTGCCGAGAAAATATTTTAGTCTAAGCCTCCATCAACGCCAAGGAACTTTTAGCTGCATTTGCCAATGTGCTGATTTGACCCAAAGAAGTTGTGAATATAAACAATTACTTCTTTCTTTCTTTTTTTCAACCCCTCTCCACACCCTCCCAACCCCCAACTACCAGGCCCAAGATTCAAACCCTGGACCTAAAAGCGAGGAGCACCATCCCCTGGCCTGCCAGTGGTCCAACAATTACATTAAGCAAGATCTATGGTTAGATGCAAATAAGATAATCAAAGGCCAAAATATACAGCAACTGAACTGGAAAGGATTTGCATTGCACCTGAAATTTCTAAATGCAAGGGACCATTTTAGAGCATTTAGCATATTTTATTTACATTTAAAAAACAGAAAAGGACCATCGAAGCATACTTGTTACCGAGAAGAAACCGTCCACTGCTAAGAGTAATTTTATCCCTTAAGCCCAGTTCCTTGTACCTTTGATCTCTTTCCTTTAAAAGGAAACAACAGAGAGAAGAGAAGAAAAGAAACTAGGTAAATGATTTGTGACAAGGAAAACAGAAGCAAATTAGGAGAATAGAATTAACACATTGCGAAAGGCCATATTGACACATTTTTTTCTGTGAAGATGTACGGTTGAATAGTTTGACGAAGTTTCAGAAATAAAATATAAATATAAATATCACAACTGCAAAACAGGACATAAGCAAGTTAAAAGTGACACTGTTTACGAACCCAACTTCTAAAGACGAAATCCTGCTATAGAACTGCTGAACAAAACACAAAAAGAAGACCTTTTCCCTCTTTGATTCTAGACTTGAAAGGAAATCAAAGCTAAGCTCCAAACACAACATTATCCTCCATTGCAAATAGATAAGACGGTATATACATACATATATATATATATCTATGAACCAAGGAAAAGAGAGAAGTCAAAAAACCTTCTTTGAGAATGCTGCAAAAGGATTTATATCGTCTTCATATATCTTCTTATACTTCGATTCCACATCAGAGCTGAAACCACTTTCTAAATCCTCGGCATACTGCGAATTTCATGTTATTTTAGATTTTTTTTTATAAGACTAGAAGCAAGGTATATAGATAGACGAGTTGCAATAAAGCACCTTCTTTGATCCTCTTGAAATTACTTTTTCAGAATTATAATCCTGAACATAACGAATTTTCCCATAGAGTTTAACATTATCTGCTTTTGTTTTCTCAAGTTCAGCATTTAGCATCCCTATCTTCTCCTTCAGCTGTCTTATTTCCTGCAAATGTCAAAAGTTTAGGAGACCAGAGGATATGCAAACGTGAACAAATTACACTGCTTGCTAAAAGATAAAGGTGGTAAAATATAGGAGTTGAAATACAAAGAGAAGCAACTAAGCAACCTCTTCAGTCTCTCTCAAGCGTGCCCGGAAACGGTCTCGTTGATTGCAGATCACCTTAAGCATCGAACTTTGATCTTGATCTGAGGAAACATGTCTTTGTTCCGTGTTCTGTTAGACAGAGTTAAATTACTGAAAATTGTCATATTCAAACGCCCAGAAGCAGAACGGTTGAGATGAATAAATTGTTAAATTAACAAAGAATAAAACAATCAACATCTGGGTGTATCAGTTGAGTTTGTTCTGCCAAAGAATCTGAAGAGATGATATTTACTTTTTCCCTGAGGAAGTGGGACCAATAATTGGAACCATTCAGATAAATTGCAGGTTGACTAGCCACTGCTGGCACTGATGTACTTCATGCAATTTTACAAATTGTCAGGGATAGGCTTAATGCTAGCCACTTAGCCATTTTTAAAAGTTTAACAAGTATTAATGCATGCCAGATGAATCAAATAAATGCCAAACTCACTGCACCTGTAGAAAAGACTATTTTGAACTAGCTTTATTAGCGAGAACTTCATACAGGAAGCAGGAAAAATGTACTTATAATCCATCTATACTGCGCAGTTTAGAGAATTGCACAACATACTTTCCCTCAGTAATACTTTCTATTTTATTTTGCAGGGATGAAAATTAACGGAGAAATTGATAAAAGAGGTATAAATATAACCTCAGATGGTTGTGACCCTCCAGATTCCGATAGATCCCAATCTTCAAATAAAGTTCCTTTTGTATCTTTTGAACCATAACCCTGCATTATATGTAAGAGAAATAAAATTTAGATAGGACGTGATTAAAAATGTCAAAGTCATGGTATTTTATTCCCCAATATGCAAACCAACCAAACAAGTTTAAATTTTGTGAGATTCTGCTTAGTACACAAAAAAAACCATGATTTTATGCCAAAAACAAGAGGCTTCTGATACAACATACGACAGCACGTAAAGTCCTGTTTATATTAACCATACCATCAATATTCACTTATTTCAGTAAAAATTTGCCCTAACCTTTAGTATATCATCCTCTAATTTCTGTATTAGCCGTTGTTGTTCATTGACCTTTGCAGTTAATTCTTCTCTCTCGGCTTCAGCTGCTTCCAACAAAGATGTCTTTTCTGAAAGCTTGACCTGACAGTTAATAGGTAAAAGATAGAAGTCATTCTCTGATAAGTTTTCTTTTGTTCAAGTGCAAGCACATATAGATCACAATGATGTTTAGCAATTAAAAAGATACTGGGACCATTAAAAATTTCAATATCATCCATTTTGGAACTTCATACCTTCAACTGAGTAAGTTCGTGCTCCATTTTCCGGTTCTTGTCAAGCAGAAGCGACTCGAGTTTGCTCATCTCTTCTCCAGTGGTAGCTACTTCCCAATCTTCAGCCTCAATAGAATTATAGCCCACAGCCTTAAATTTAAAATGAAATTGTTGATAAATGAATGAAAGAATTTATCAAGCAACAACCTCAGTTGTAATCATGAGAGCTAAGATGGACAAAGAAACTGATGGAGAGAGTCAGAGAACATAGTTGGACCATTGATGCCTTTAAATCTTCCAAGTGATGTCAAACGCCATAAAAACTAACACAACATGCTGCACTCAGATCTAACAGTCATTTCATTTTTCTGAAAACAAGTTATTAATCATCATTTCCAAATTAGAACTTTTTGGAAGCAAGTTAAAGGAAAATCTGAAAATCATTCATACTGACGTTGACAAAAATGTCCAGTCTTTGATAGGGTCAATGCCTTATTATCCAAATTTCAATTGCTTACATGAAGCAGTGGAGCAAGACGAGAAAATCAAAGCACGTCGACTATGTCATGCTCAATTTACTCGTATTCCTTCCTTCTATTTTAAGAGTTCTCTACCCTATCCTTTCCTGCCTGTCTTTCAATTGAAAATGTTCCTGAAGGGATGACATAGAGTTGTAAGAGTGAGTGAGGTACCTGCAAGATTTTGACCTTTTTCCGCAAGTCATCAACTAACTTTTCTGTTGGCCTTGCCTGAAGCTCCTTTTTCATCTCCTCCAAAATAGTTTCCTTAGGTTCAAAAGAGAAAAGATGTATGAAGGCAAGGAAGATATACAAAAATTAATACCAACATAATTATAACACTAAGGTGGTTAGAGTGCAGAAAAAATAGAAGAACTATCACAGGACTCCAATTTGAAAATTTTGACAAATATAGGTCAACAAGGCCTAAGTCTAAAACTTTTATGGCACAGAACCAATTAGAAACTATTTAGAAGGAAATGAAACAGTTAAAGACAAGGAACAATAATCTGTGCGGGGATAAGAGCATATATAGCAATAAGGACAGATCTAAGATTGTGTATGACAACCTTGAATTCTATTAAGACCAGGCTAAATTATTGAATCTTGGATCTCAGTTTCTCACAGAGGACGGTGATACAATTTCTTCAACTTCCAGCTCAAAAAACATGAAAAGAAAACCAATCCTCATTAAAAATTTGAAAAAAAAAAGAAAGAAAGAAAAAAAACTCCAACCACTTCTATTATATTTGTTCCCATAGTTGATAATAAGTCTGGCCAACAAAGAACTAGGTATAACCCAAAGGGTATGGATTTGATTCCCCCATCTTAAGAAGGGGATCAAATCTTGCTTGCCACGCCTCATTCCCTAGGGGCTTTCCAGCTTCCAACCTCCCATCCCTTCTAAAAGGAAAATTCTTGCCAAAAGCAAAAGTGTACTTATAGTATGTCATAGAACTAGCATTATAAAATTTCTCATCATATTTTTCCAAGGGAAAGTTATAGTACCCTTCCAAATCTTCCATAAGTACAAGAAATATATTTCTTCCATGCATTAGAGCACACTCAAATTCATCATTAACAGAGTTAATCCTTTTCTAGACCAATTAGTTATAATCAAGCCAAAGGAGGATGCAGAAATCATGTCCTCTTTTATCTCTTAAAGAATTCATGGAAGCAAATATTACATCAGCTACTAGACCTCAAATTAAGGAACTATCTGTAACTTATTTGGTTACTTGACAATTGCAGTCCTGTATATCATCAAAAACTTCAAAATTTCAGTCAGGAACAAGACCACATAAGGAAACATTATTGGATAGCCCCAGGGATGGGATGGGTCAAGAAAAACAGGCATACCTTCTCATTAAGCTTAGTATTCAATCTCTTCATTTCATTTATGTGCTGCTCTCGCTCATTTGCTAACGTGGTTTCAAGGTTGTGAAGTTCCATATTTAATTCAGAGATTATCTTTTCCTTGGCACTAAGAGAATTCTCAAGCATGCTATGGACGTCCAGGCTGTCACTGCAAAGAGGCAAAAGACGATATTAGACCAGGTCTTAGTGGAACAATTGTTTACTCAACAACATAGAGGTATGGATTCAGTAGGGAAGCAATATATCTTCACCAAGCACTTCAAAAATAAGAGAATGTTAAATATTTTCACAACTGATAGGTACTTTAAAGTCCTTACTCAACCAGTGCGTTCCAGTCTGACTATGGCCTAACTAACATCAAGTTTTACACCTACAAAATTATGCATCGTGGCATAATTCAAGCTTATATTCTTAACAACACTTTTGCTCCATTTCCACATTTCTCTGGCAATCACCTCTTTAACAAAAAAAATAATCAGTATGCATTCTGTGACTTTGATAAATGGAAGCTTTTGTTATAATCCAACTTGCACATAAATCTCTGTAAGTACAACAAGGATGAGACAGTATTGAAACCTAACAAATCTTCCCTGATTAGCAAAATAATTTATGTCTGTTTTTCTGTACTCAGATAATCTTCAAATCAAAAAATAGAAAGGAAGAACAATTCCAGTTCTCTGACACAGTAGTTATACATCATTGGAAGGCCCGCATTAATAACATAAAAAGAATTACATAATTCTCAAAAAAACAAAAGAAAGATACTTTAAGGAAAACTATTCACCTTTTCTTCTGCTCATTATCTTCATTTGATGTTTGTAACTGTGACTGTAACAATCCCTGCAGCAAATTCCAGTATAAGAGAATGTAAACTGACCAATTTAAATTGCAGGAACATAAGAATTCCGTCAGATGACTACAAAGCTGAGAATATGTAATGCCAGCTGAGTAAACCCCTTTCAAGACCATATCAGCTCTCTGACTAAGATAACTTCCTAACGAACTGGAAGATGAGTGGTAAGGAAACAGCTATAACAGTGTCAAATATGAAGGACCAAGTATGGTAACCACAGCAAGTAACTCTGGATACATTCATGAGGATCCTCGGTCATGTTATTGATTTTCTACTGTTCTTCAGGGAATTTATATGGGATAAATGTGGGTTCAATTACTATAATGATATATGGTGTAATATGGCATCACAAAACATTTTACACCATTCCCCTACTATGAACAGAAAATGAATAACTGATGATAACTGTGGTCAATCTTCAAACAAGCCCAGACTGACCCAAATTTTGATAAAAGAACAATCTCCAACCAAACACACATGCCATATTAGTGGCTGAAACTAACATAAAAGGATGTCTTATCTTTTTCAAAACAAAGAGGGGATCCTGTCACACACCTTCTCCCTCTCAAGACTAAGAAGCCGTGATTGTGCACGTTCAACTTCGTCCATCAAGAGATTGACTTCTGATTGTTTTGCTGCTCTCTCTTCCTCTGAAATGGACAATCTTCAACATTAGGTACAGTATATTCACGGATTTTCCAAAACAATCTTCCAACTTTCATCTCTCATTCTGTTACATTTGATTAATGAATTGTGACAGGCCAGTAAAACCTGATTGTGCACGAACTTCAAACAACTGGCTCTGTGCAAGTTCATGCAACTTTTGCATGGTAGAGACACTGTCTTGGGCTTGGCGTAATTGATCTTGCAACATCCGCTCCCTGCATCAAGGGATAAAGCAGTAATAACTTTTTTTTTTTTGTTTTTTTGGTTGGGGGGGGGGGGGAATACACTCCCTTGACATGACATAAAAACTAACATCAGCAACTGCATTAATACACTAGCTGCTTGCGATTCTATAGGATGATAATACCTTTCCTTCAAAACCTCCATAGTTTTTTGATTCTCTTCTGCCAAACTACGTTGCTTAATCTCCACGATTTCTTTTACTTTTTCTTCCATCTAAATTTACAGCAGAAAAAGATGATCAGAACAAAAACATCTATATTAGGTACCAAAAAAACACACACACACACACACACAAAAGCCAAATTAAACTAGACTATACACCCCGTGATGAAGTGTAAAAACCTGCCATATTATCCACTAGCATAGATCCTCTATTAGTCAGGAGCTTATGTATCAAGTCTTGATCACAGGAATAATGAAAAAGGACTTTACTGTAGATTAAAATAAATATGGAAGCTAACCGTACAGGGAGATATTGAATGCTGTGAAAGATAAAAGAAAATCCTGGACGCAGTCAAAAAGTATCACAAGTAGAAATTGAACTGGTTTACTCTAGAAAGCTCTCCTCCAGACACTTCAATTGCTTACTAGATATTTGTGACAAGAAGAAAAAACTACCACTGTATGAACAACTAAGTATAATAGGATTTTCCACCCATAATTATATCGACTTAGAGCAATCCTAGATCGTATCACAAAAAGTAGAAAGTCCACAGAAAGAAGTCAAAAGATGGACTGAAGAAAGGAACATAAAAGTAAATTGCAAAAAGAGGAGGAAGAGTCTGATTTGTCAACCTCAATTTACAATACCAATTGCTCAATAATAAAAAACCTAAAACAGACCAATGCACGTTTTGCTGCAAAAAGCATAAAATGGAACATATGCCACATTATATAAAAAGATTCCAACCTGTTGTTCTAACTGGCGGGTCCGCTCTTCAAGTCTTCGTATGGTTGCCTGTTGGTTTTTCAGATGAGTTGCCTCTGTGCGGAATTCCTCAAGCTCAACCTTCATCTTTCGGTTCTCAGATTCTAGTTCAGACAGCTTTGAGTCTTTCTCCTGCAGAATGATCACAACAATCACTAATCCATTAGGAAATGAGTCTTTTAAGACTGCTAGGTTATGACACAAGCTCATCAGTTCCATCGGTTCCAGTCATGCAAAGACCTCATCAATTCTATGAAGGATATAGTATGCAGTAGCTTTTGTTTCCTGGTGCTTATAATACAAATAACATACATTGAGATGAAATAGAACTTTCATGGTACATGATTCTAATTAGCTAAAAGGAAGAACAGCTTAACTTTGTTAAAGTATGCAGCGGAGCTTTGGTGTACAAAGCTTGTATCCCAACTTCTAGAAGTTAATTAGGAAGCTAATTTTAGTCCTTTTACTAGTAAACTTCCATATTGATTGGATAAGTGTTCAAAAGTTACTAATCTTGCAGCAAAGAAAGCTTTCAAAAATCACATCTTTCACGAAGCCTTCTGTGAGGATATTCAGGTATTTCATGCACTCTACGATGTCCATATGATTTCCATAACAGCTGTTGAAAAGGTGTAGTAGTTATCGGGAGTTAAATTTCTTGCACTGTAAATCCAACTGTTATTTTGGCGGCTTATCTATGACTCTGTCATAGGGAAGCCAGCGAAGTAAGAAAAATAATAAGATATGAAGCATGAATTTTATGCAACATAATCATGAGATCGTTATTCCGTCTCTCATTATCCGCAAGGCAGACAAATTTGACAAACTGATTTTAATTTCAAATTCTACGTTCTTTTCCATGTTGAGAGACGATTAAGTATCTTCTGCACTCAACTTCAAAGACAAATGGACTTCAGCTACATGGGAAAGCAGAATGATACTTCACAAAATCTCAAGGAAAAAGACAAACAAGGAAAAGTGAACAGACAACTTGTACTTACTGCTATTGAAGCAAGAACTGGATAAGGATCTGGTGCTTCATAAAGCTTCTGATAAATGTTAAGAAATGAATTTTCTCCAAATTTCGCCCTCTTGGTAAGATTATCAACTTCTTCTTGATATCCCTTGAGTAAAGAGTTAAACAAACTCAACTTTTCTTCATTTGAAGCTTTCTTGAAGTCTGTCAACAGTATATGAAGAGAATTTCAGAAAAGGTCATCAAAAAAGATATATTAGCAGCACCAACAATTTACACCGATCAAGCAATAGGAGAAAGGATGCTCCTACCATTCACATAAGTTAAAACTGAACATCAGGGACTACAATAGTGACCTGGCAAGTATAATACCTCTAGTACTCTCAGCAAGCTTTCGACGATTTTTCTGACTGTTCTCCTGATTCTCAGCAATCCTAAGCCCTTGTTCATCCAGAATGGCTCGTTCTTTCTCCAGATCAAAATCTGCATGATTAAATGATTTATAAGTGTATAGTTTTTCCAACCAACCCAGCCAATACAGATCCATAAAAGTGAATCTTTACTTCAAATTCAAATACAAACATCCAAATCTTTTTAACTCTGCCATTTCACATGCAAGGAACTAGAAACATTTTTTTCATTCATACATTAACCATGGAGTGTCTGAAATAGCAAAATATGACATATCAGGTGAGGCAAGAAAATAGCAACACCAATGAAGCAGAACATATTGTCCAATACTACCTCATTAGGTTGTAAGGTAAAAAAAAGTGGCTAGGCATGTTTAACAAAATTCTTGCAAATATTTCCATATTCTCTAATTAAATTCCTACTAATTAGAGCAAAACTAAGTTAAAGCACAAATCTTTCATACACCAAAAATGTAAAGATTATTTTACATGGGATGGTATACATGTATGTCACATTTAACAGGAGATTTAACACAAATTTTCACACTCTTAGGGCATAAAAGACTAACCCATTACTAAGTTCCTCCTGGCGACACTTCATCAGCTTCTGAAACTAATAATGCGGAGAGATATTACCCAACATAGCAGACACATGCCACATACTTTGCTCACTGAACTAGATCCAGAAACACAAAACACAAAACTTACACACGGCTCAAACCAAATACTAGCTAATAATGCAGCACACGCTTGCTCCTTTATCAAGGCACTGTTGATACTAGCTTGATTCGCCTCCGCTAACTTGTCCAATTTCCAATGATACTCAATCATTTCAAACTTATACCTAGGAGTTAAATCTCTAACTGAAAAATCCCCCAGGTTTGAATAGAACTTATACTAATAAGAAAAACTACAGGATTTAACTAACATTACCAATCTGTTCTCGAACTCTCACATAAATCTTAAAACTCAGTGAATGATAACAAAATTCACTAAAAAAATGATATCCCAAAATTCTGATTAAATCAACCATACAAGTAATTGCATTTAACTAAAAACAAGAGCTGCTAAGAAAAGAGGATTATAAAGTACTCCTGCATTAGAATGTTGTACCTTTCCAGAAGCTGGCGACAGCAGGAACGGGAGCCGAAGAAGCCGAGTTGGATTTCTCTCTCTCCGTTCCACCTTGCGTGGTTTCCATTGCTGATCGGCCTCAAAGCTAAGCTGTTTGCTCCAATTAATATCTGACTCTCTCTGTATAATTAGATTTTCCAGGGATGATTTTTTTTTTTCCCCTTTTTCAGTGTATAATATAAGGATTTTGCGTGAAATTTTGAGTCTTCAATTGGAGAGAGTAAATATTTGAAGAAGAATTAAGCAGATTTAGTTTGAAGAGCAGAAATCTGTTTGATTGCTCTGGTTATTAAGATCTCGAGTTTTGATGATATAAATGAGATGGTGAGTTTTGTTTCTTCAGAATTAATCTTCTTCTTTGCTAACCGGCAAGAGAGGAACTGGACCTTCGTGGCGGGGAAAGCGAGATTGGGCCAACCACAAGGTGGATGGGCTTCCTGTTGCTCCGGTTCCAATTTATCCAACTTTTTTTTTTTTTTTTGCTTTTTTGTGAATTATAAATACTTTTGCAATAATTTTTTTCCTCAATAAAAAAAATGTTCATATTCTAATTTGCTTTCACTTTGAGTCCTTCATCGTTGTGGTTTAAGCATTGAGATATAAGGTTTAAATCCCCCCATGAGTTTAATTAGTAGAATTAAAAAGGCCTTTGAGAATCCAATATCAATTGATGAGGGGGGTGAAGGATTTTTGTTCTTTTTTGCCTTAAAATTGATCAAAGGCAGGCAATGTATCTTTATTCACCGTCAGACTCCTTGCTTCCCTCTTTCTCAGCCTTTGAAAAATAGTGTCTTTGCATTTCTCCATCTTGATGACAACTTTCTTGATTTCTTTTCGCTTTCTAAAACTTATGTAATGTTGCCTTTGTATTTCTGCATTTTCACATTGTTGCCCAATTGATTGAGTTGCACTAGCTGGCTTAAATGAAATGGAAATGCATTGGGGTTTAGCCAAAAACAGATGGGTCTAAATGGGAAAATGTTTTTTCCACCCAATTTTTCTCATTTAGCTAAAGAATTTCTCATCTCGTTTAATATTTAAATTTTGTCGCCTTCATTTTTTTTTTAATCCAGTTTAGTTGTTAGATTTTGCATTTGAATAGGCACGAAAAGACTCAACGTTAATAGCGTAATGATGAACCAAAATGTAAATTGTAAATTTATTTTCAGTTTTTTTGTGTATGATTAAAATACGTAATATGGCATCATCTACTATTTTTGTGAGAACCCGTAAATTCTTCCTAATATTTTTCCTAGGGTTTTCCCTCTTAATGGCATGTTTTCTGCATTTTCTGGCTTAGGAAAAATTTTCTCGGTGAATTTTATGAGTAAATATAGTTTTTAGATGATTTTTCTAGTATTGGATAGTTTTGGAAAAATTAAAGATATATATTGGACGTAGGACCCGCTAGTGCGAAAAGTTCGGAAAAATTCGACCAATTAGGTTAAGTTCCGGATACTGGGTGAAATTTATCGGGTGTTAAGAGATAAGTAGAGGTTGAGATGTGATTGATGTGAGAGGGAACAAAAGGATAGAGATGCTTTAAATGAGGTGACAAGTGTCACCATGTGATTGGATTGAGTTGTCCACAACTATTCACCTTTTTACTATTTGACCAAATAAATCAAAAAAAATACCAAAAATTCACCATTTTCTTCTCTTCCCTGGCCAACCTCTTCAAGCTCCAAAAACAAGAAAACTCTTCAAGTTTTTAGCTTCCATCTAGCTCAAATCCTCCAAAACAATCACTTAAACTTGTTTCTACTCCATAAAACCTCTTCATTAGGTGTTAGTGAGTTGTTTGGTGAAGTGTTTGGGGAAGCTAAGGTGACAAGCAACTCTCCCTCTCTTGTTTTACTAGGTGAGTAGTGAATGAACCTTCTCCTTCACCTAATGAAGCTTAATTTGTGCTTAGTGGTAGTTAAAATGTTGAATTTTGTGGTTTATTTCTTGATTTTGGATGAAGTGGAGAAGTTTTCTATTTATTGGTGATTTTTCTGTTTATATATGAATTTGATGGTGTGGCCTTGTATGATGATTGACAATGGCCTAAAATGAGGCTAGTAGGTGTAAATGATTGTTAATTGCAAGCACTTTTTGGTTTGGAGGGAAATTTGGAAGACTAGGGTTTCATACCCTTCAATTCTGCCTGAATTTTTAGCGCCTAGTTAGAGGCCGAATTGGCCTTGGCTTAAGACATGAAAGTTGTAGGGAATGACATTTTAGAGGTGCCTACAAAATTTCAGGTCAATCGGAGTAGTGTAGAATGAGAAAAGTCGACATTACTATTGCTGTTCTGGTTTTACCCGAATGTAAGAATTGCGCCTGTAATTGGTTGTTTTGGCTGGAATTGCTTCCGAATTGGTTGTTGAGGCCTTCTGATGAAATTTAGCCCTATTTCTTAGCTTTCAGCTGGTTTTGGAATTTCTGGATTTGGACTTGTAGAGCCTGAGTTATGATGTTTCCGCTAGAATGCGTTTTGGTGAATCTGTTTTACGTTTTTGATGTAGTATCTTGCATTTTTGACCTGTTTGCACTCAAAACTGGGTTGAGTGACCTTCTGTGATGTTGTAGCCCTGTCTTTTAGCTTCGAAATGGTGGGTCTTGCAACCTCATCCGATAATCGTAGTGAAATTGGTGCCATTACCGCAAAATGAGAACAAAAACTGTTTTTTTTTTCAGGGCCAAAGCTAGTTACATTTCCAAAATTTCTGGTTTCCTTTAATGTTTGTATATGCTTATGGAACCCTATTGTGGTCATGTTTGGCCTTGGTTTATGACTCATTATCGAGTCTCATTGTATTTGTTTGCATGTTTTAGGACGTGACCGTGGTGCACAACGTTCTTTTGACGGAAGTGCATGAAACCACATTTGCGAGTTTGGTCAGTATACTACTCACTTGTGTGTTATTATATGACTTTGATACTTGAACTTGAGATGTTGAATGTTAATTGATTGAAGTGAGAGTGTACTTTATCACTTTCACTTATTGTTTCGCATGTTGTTGGAAAGTTATTGGAATGTTATATGAAATGTTATATGAAATGAAATACATGACTTGGTGTCGTTTGGACGAGTCTCCAACGACTACAATTGTTATCCTTGAGCTCAACCCCATTGGTAATTGATTGAATCGAGCCGGCGAGGGATTGGTCGTGCCAATTAATGTGCCTTGGGGTAATGTTATATGGAATCTTGTAGTATGAGAGACTCTCGATTCCGGTTTACTCGAGTAATACCACAATGCAAGTGTTTGGATTTCGGGCCCGGTTGGAGAATGTTAGGTGGAAGGAATGGAAGTAAAGTGGGGTCTATGGTTGGTTATTTTTGAACATTGACGGAGAGTCAATGACGTCCGATCAAGAAATGCAAATGAGGAAAAGTGCTCTTGAGAGCCATCTGTATCATTTTATCACCATATTTGACGTGTGCCTTTGCTTATTTTACTATATTGAATGAAAGTTTGATGCTTATGTGCACATGGTTGCGTAAGTGATAGTATCTCACTGGGCAATTAGCTCACACCGTTTCTTTTGTTTTCCTTACAGGAATATGACTCTTTTTGGAATGAATCTTGATAGATGGTTGCCGAATGAACTAGATGTATATTTTTTTTGTATGGTATATGAAGTGAAACCCTAAATGTATCTTTAGGGCCGTTTTCACTTTCAATTTGGCAAACCGTGTATATATTCACTTTTGACAACTTTTGTATGTCACTTTGGATTGTATTTGCTAAAGTTCAAGATGTGAATGTTTGTTCGTTATTTGGTTGCGTTCTGACGGGTTGGTTACTATTCATGACCGACTCCGAATTTCATTTTTTTTTATTTTGGGTTATTTTGCCCTTTTGCCTTGTTTACGCGCGTTTATAAGTTCCAGAACGAAATAGATCGCTCTAAACTGCACCGTTAGTCCTGGCGAGAGTTGGGCAGACAGTCCGCTAACCTCTTTGGTTCGCCTTAGGGGAAGGTGGGGCTGTCACAATTTTTATTTTCAAATATAATTTCATAATCCCATTTACACTAATCAAGATATCCTCAAATTTTAAGATTAAAATGCATGTGATGGATTTTATATATGCTTAGTAAAGTAGTGTACAGAGTTGAAGTTTAAGAACTAAAGTGAGATGAATTTCAAGAAAATTTAGACAACAAAGCCATAATCTTTAGGGTATTCCTTACTCAAAGTGAGTAAACTAAAGATCATGCAAGCAAAAGAATTTGGACTGAGATTTGTTGATACTAATTAAAGCGAACATACTTCAATATAATATTTTTTTTTTCTTCTTTTTCTTGATAAACAAATGGATATAAATACAATCAAAGCACAGTCAAAACACAAACTAGTAATGAACGAGAAAGCAATCGTGTTAATGCAATTGCTAGAATCCTTGATGGTACATTAATCATACTAGTAATATTCAAATTAAAAAGCAGAAGGATCCCGTGCTCGAAGGCCTGAAAGCTGGCTAACGATACATCCCGGCTTCAAAAGTTGGGGGCGCAGTTGTCCTGACCGCCAGTTGGTTCCATCTCTCAACATTTGCTATCCATCCTTCATATTTGTTAATCAACAACATATAAGTACTAAATTACATAAAGAAATCGCTCCGTATACTTTTATATGAAAAAAAATAATGTCGGGAGATTCATTCCTGAAAAAATGTAGGATAGTGCTCGATTCTAAATTAGTCGGAACATAATCCAGCCACAAAATATCGAAGGATTTAAACCAAGAAAGAAAAAAAAAACAGCTATAGGAGTGTTATGATCGAACGAAAGACAATCTTGATCATATATACAGGTTGGACTTTAATCTGAAGAATGTATAATTCAATTGTTAATTCAGTCTATAATATCAGAGACTAGATAGTGTGGTAAGGATGATGAGGTATGGGTTGTATACCGTGGGAGGGGTCGAGGCCGCGATTCTTGAGCTCTCTATACTCTTGGCAGACAGCACAAGGGAGGCAGAAGCAGTGAACAAGGCAATCGTTACAAGGGTCTTCGGAGAGATTGAAGTAAGCCCTTAGTTTGGAACGATAGGTGCATGAGTAACATGATGCGCACCCAACATGCGCCAGGCAGTAGTATATGATCCCAGCTTGAGCACAGGCTGCCCGTCATTAAGCCCCCACGGGCACGTCGTAAGTAAAAATAGAGATCAGAAAACTGATCAATAATAGTACAATCGGGAAATGTTACCCTATCCTATATATGGCTAAATTACATCCAGAAATTAATACCTCTGAATAATGTGTTGTTAACAGTTAAAAGAACTAATCTTTCTTATACTGATAGTGTCAGTGTATACACTGTCGGCACTGGATGAGTAACAAATATACAAAATTTGAATTTAAACTCCAACTTTTACACACATGTCATGGATTCAACGGTTATAGTGTATACATTTTCAGTGTATATAAGATTTACTCATAGTTAAATCTTTCAATCTCATTGATTTTTACAAAAAAGTGAGATGATAAATAAACTCTAGGGATGTTCAAGAACTTACATGTGGTTCCCTGGTCAATTATTTCGACATTCCTACCGAAAGTGATGCAGGGACAGCAACAGGTCACGCAGCCTACGAACAAATCATACAACGGTTAAACAACATTTGAAGCTCACAAATATATTGTATTGTAGGTTTAGAACTTGTATCTTCGAGGGAATATTGATGATTGTGCTTACAATTGGAGGTCTCTTCAAAGCAACCACATAAACCAGTTGACCACGGCCCGGCTGCACTAAATACAGCAGCCACCGGAGCTGCCTGCGCTGGTTGCTGCCCCATGTTCACGGCGGATTTTCCATTGCTCTCAATGTTATTCGCAGACATTTCTCGCACTTGTTTGATTCCCAAGGGAACTATAGAGAATTAGGCTGAGTTGAGACGAAGGTTAAAAGAGCCCTTAACCAAAAATATGAAGGGACATTAATTACGAGTGTTGATCACAAGGGCAAGTAAGAGAAGGCTCTTATATAAACAGCAGCTAAGCTCAAACATCAACGTTTTGAACTGATTAGAACGTTAATCTTGGACTGGTGGAGGTTCATGTGATATGCAAATACAATTAAGAATGGTAGATCGTGCTTGAGAGATGATCTTTCTTTTTTTTTTTGTTTCTAAAGTAAGAGAGATTGATTGTCCTGTCATTTTATTCTTCCATATCATTGTGGAGTTCACTAATCAATTTGCATGGATGATATTGGTTGTCTACCATAACCAAGTTGAGTTTGAACAAGTCCAATGAACATAAATGGGTAACATATTTTCTTGGTCAATGGAACATTTTTGGGGTCAATCGGCCAAAGAGATTATACAAATTTGCACCATTACCAAGATATAAATGATAAAGGAAGCCTGAGAATTAGATACATTTAGTTTTTTCCGGCTAAATAACACTACTAGTTTTTCAGTCCTGAAAGTTCATGATTCAGGGTGCTTGCAAAATTTCTTCTCTCCACAATTTGAAGTTGCAAGAGCAATAGTAGTCTTTGAGTCGTCTATACATGTAGGCCCTGATTGAACCTTACACCAGATTTCGGTGAGTAAAAGTAAGTGAAAGAAACATGCAAGAATCTATCATAACAGAACCATGGAATGAAAATGCACCTGGGTATATATAGGTTTTTACTTGGCAACCAATTAAAGAATTTAAGGAAAAATATTTTGATTAATTTTTTATAACTTGCTACATCTTGTATAGATACAGAAAGATTACAGAGCATAGGAACTTCATTTTTGGTTTGGTTGCCAAAAAATAAAAAAGAAAGAACTAAACTGCATCCCAAGTTCCAATAAAAAAGAGGGTGATACAAAAAAAAAAAAAAAAAAAAAAAAGTCTTTCGGTTGCTTCTGCGCGATATACAGGAGCATGAAACGAGGCAGAAGAACTGAAGAGGTAAGGGTTGTCACTAAGCTGGAAGCTGCGTGGAAGAACATGGATGATTCATGATTGGATGGAGCGAGTGAAAATATAGCGAAGACGATCCCTTGATTGTAGCCACTTTCTTTGCCAGATAAAAAGACGCTATCTTCACAGCTTACCTCAAAAGTCAAAAGTAACCGTTGGCAAAGCAGCAGGTGCAACGCAGTTGGGATCCTCTACGGCACTACTCGATGTGAAATTCAGTGTCAATCTCACTTATCACGTAATGGTAAAAAAAATTTATATAAATAACACATGATAAATTAAATAAACAGGACACTTACATAGATATAGAAGTGGTACTGGAAAATTGGAACTGACTGAGGATCCGTGTTGGTACAACGTACTTTGTCTTTGGGCCTTGCGACAGAATTTTAGGAATGCCCAGATATTCTTTTGAAGGAATGCCCAGAATAACTGCTGGGCACCAAATCAGAACCAGGAACGATTGATTCATAATTTTTGAAAGGATTTGTCCAAAAAGGCATACGCTGAAGGCTCGTTAAAATGTTTTTCAAGTTTTAATTTTTTGAAAATGTAAAATCAACTATAGAAAGCATATAAATATAAGATCGAGTAATAATTGTAAATATATATATATACGCATATGATAAATTAGGTATGATTTAAGTACATTCATAAGCATCCCTCGTTACGAAACTCATTTTTAAAAATCAGGTATGAAGGATCGTTAATATCTTTTCGCTTGATTAACTCCAAATTCATTTCTGTATCTTCTTTTCGTTCTCTTGGCCAACCATATGATGATTGGACCAAAGAAAATGCTTGCTCTACTCATGGGATACACAGTAACAATAGTACCAAAAGTCAAGAAGAAGTTAGAACTTAAAAACGTGTTTGGCACATGGGAATGGAATGGAATGGAATGGAATCAACCCCGGCCCAAGTCAACGTCAACCCTTCTTGTACGTTAATTTTAAGTCAGTCAAAGTCGTCCCTTGATCGGCAACTACACCGATAAAATGCAACTATTAGTCATCAATAAGCAAGTCTACTCTGAGATTATCCACAAAAAATATACAACTAGTTCACACGACATATTAATCATCATTTAAGTAGACGACGGGCTGGCAACTTGTTAAGCCCTTGTACTATAAGAGCTCGTCCAGCTCCATTTCTATTAGCCACTTGTTAATTAGTTGACTTTTAAGTAACAACAAATAACTCTAATTTAAAAATCAAAAGATAATTCCCCTTCCCACCAACTTCTTTTCCTCCATTGTAATTATTGTTCAAAGTTGCGGTCGCAACTCGGACGGCTCTACATCGTTCTCAACATATCGGTCTCGATCTCAGTGAGATGTAAATTTTGAAGCATGTAATATTCTAAAATTTGTGAATAATATTAAAAAATATGCTAAATAAAAAAAATTAAAAAATCAGCAAAAGAAAATCTACATCGGAGGGTCCGTTTTGGCGACGATTCTGCCAAGTCAATCTCGGTTTCGGCCGAGAGTTTGAACCATGATTGTAATTTCTTCCCGTTGCCAAAGCAATAGTGCAGAAAAGAATATATTGCTTTAATTCTTCTTAATTTATGACAGACTAGCAACAATTCAACATTCACACTAGGTCCTTTACTGGAGCGACTTAGCATTAGCTATCAAGAACTAGCAAGAATATCTACTAATCAAGCTATACTTCAAGCTTCTCCACCACCTTTAAAACCTCTTTCTCTGCCTAAGGAAAGAGAGCGTCCGTAGAGCTAATTATGGGACGTCCAGATGTAAATTCAGGCCCTTCTCAGCGAGGAGGACAACCCCAACAGCCTCAAGAATATCATTTTCAGCCTGCAACTCAGAGTCCTGAAACCATTGATGATGCACCTCCTCCATTTGAAACATCCAATGATGAAATTCATCAGGAAAATTATGAACATGAGCAACCCCAGAAAGAAGAAATTGCCGGCCAGCAAAACCAACATGCACAATCCCATCCAACGCCATCAAGAGGACCAATGGCATTCCCACCGCAAAACACCCAAATGAGGTCATCTCCAACTGGTCATCAACCACAAGCATTTCCTCCAACTCAAGATCAAACCCAAGCCTTTCCTCCACCTCAAGGCAAACCTCAAGCCTTCCCTCCATCTCAAGATCATCAACCAGAAGCATTTCCTCCGTCTCAGGGTCATCAACCGCAGGCCTTTCCTCCACCTCAAGATCATCAGCCACAAGCATTTCCACCAGCTCAAGGTCATCAACCGCAAGCATTTCCTCCATCTCAGGGTCAACAACCGCAAGCTTTTCCTCCACCTCAAGGTAAGCCACAGGCATTTCCTCCGCAACAGAGTGCATTTCAACAACCAAACATGGCGCAATTTCCACAAGCTGCAACCTTTTCTCAGCCAGCAATGGGTGTAGGTGGACAGGTTCCAATATATCAGGCGATGCCGAATTCTCCATTAGTTCATCCCCATGCTCAGGTCATCAATAATACCCCTATGACTGGCTTTCCAGTGGCTCAAGTTCTTCCTACTCAGCCTTGGAAGACAGCCTTGTTCGCGTGCATGGATGATCCAACAAATGGTATTTAATCTCTTTCTCCCTTTCCCCGGGCATTTGAAGTAGAGTGGCATAAAATCTTCAATATTGGTTGAGCCAAAATTGCTTTTTTTTTTTTAATGTTACAGGTGAATTAAAATTCATATGTTAAATGTGTAAAAGCTAGGAAATGGACAGGTTGTTAAATTTGAAATTAATCCAATCTTATGGATTTCTTTCTTTTTTTAAGTAAGTCGAGTCCTTTTTGGAATATATATCATATTGCTAAGGAGAACAGAAATGGTAACTTCAACCATTAACCCTTCTCTAGTTGATATTACCTCTTTCAAAAAGTATAAAATTAGAAGAAAAAAAATCCATAATATTGAAAACATGCATGAAGATGGACCATCTTGGCATTTCTTTAATTCATATTGTTTCAAGACGCGTATTTATGCTATTCTTTTCTTTTTCCAAGCAGTACTTAATTTGTTCAAGAGTGCATGTCTCAAAAATCATGAAACTGATGTTGAAGAGAAGGAACTAATGAGTGAAATATTTGCCTTTCAGCTCTTATAACAGCCTGCTTTCCTTGCGTGACATTCGGGCAAATAGCTGAGATTGTCGACTCTGGCCAAACCTGTGAGTATACCAATTTTCATCTGTGTATATACTCTCCACATTCATAGCTTAGTAATAATGCTACGTTGAATTATTTCGTGGATCGATTTAAATATGGAGTAATTTTTCCTCCACCAACACCAACACTATATACACTGGCTGGTTGGATGTACAACACAATGTATATGAAGTTTGATTTTGAAGTCAAAGTATTGTATGTGTCACATGCATATAAGCCCTCAAGTGTGTATTATATTGGTGTAGTAAATTTTTATCCTTTAGACAGATGTCTCGTAAAATATATTCATGTATGTTGGGTACATCATTTTCAGCTTGTGGTACCAGTGGAATGCTATACGGCTTGATTGCCTGCTTCATAGCCATGCCATGCTTATTGTCATGCACCTACAGAACAAAGCTCAGGAATCGATATGGGCTAATGGAAGCACCCGCACCTGACTGGATGATTCACTGCTTTTGTGAATGGTGTGCCCTTTGTCAAGAATACAGGGAGCTTAAAGAAAGAAATCTTGATCCTTCTATTGGTAAGTCATCAACATCAAAAGTTTCAATCTTTCAATGGCCTAAAATCAAGTTATAGACTCTGGTTTGTTGGTAATAGCTTGTAACGAGAAAGATGAAGTTGATTGTCCCACGTTGAAAGAGAACACCTTAGACCTTGAGGCTTTCTGATTAGGGTAGGGTGTTCATTAATTGTCTAAAATATTTATTTTAGATAATTAATTAGAGTGGTTAATGACAGTTACATTTGACAGGCACACCTATTAAATGGTTAACTACCTATATACCTATTCAATAAGGATTGTATCTTCACGCCTCAAGGTCTTTGCATTTGTCTAGTTTAGATTAGTTATTTACTATATGTCCAACATGGTTTTCTGGAAATCTCAATTTTTAACCATTTGGGTACTTGAACGATACTCAATCAAGTCATATGCAGGCAAGCAAGAATATGCAACCTTATGAAATGAATTAACTGTTTTTAAGTACATACAAATTAAATTCTTTTAGCAAGTTGAGACGAATACTTAAACATATAAATTAATTAACTTGGTTAACGCACTTGTTAGGCTGGCTAGGAAATGTGGCAAAAAGTCAGCAGATGGCGCAGCAAGCAGCTATGACGCCTCCAGCGAAGCAGACCATGATGGGCTAAATCAAGTTTTCAAGTCTCAGATTTCAAAGGATACAATGAATAATTTCTTCTTCTTCTCCTTCTTCTTTTTTCCCTTTTCTTTTGTCTTTTGTGTGAAATATTGATTTCTTTATCTCAATTTCTTTATGCCAGTTGTATTGCTTATAAGGTGCCATTATGGGACGAAGCAAAATGAATGTACTACTTGCTTCTGGCTTTTACGATAAATGTAAAACAAGCCTACTTTCTTAAAAGAATGGATTTTGAAGATTTAGGATTTTGAAGATTGTGTCTAGAGACCATTTTAAACAAATATGGCTGAGCTTGCAAGGAAGTAAAATTCAAATAACTCTCTCTCAATTGTAGAATTTCTTATAGGTGATAGTCCAATAGTTGGTCATTGACTATATAATAAAACTTGCCAGCATAATCAATGATGCGGTCTACAGATTTCCAGCTTCATAGTCGTTGTTGGTTAGTCAATTGGATCGAATGATGGTGTAGATTAGTAGGGCTGAGCTTTGGATGGAATCAACCATGGCCGAAGTCTTCTAAGTCAAATCCTTTTCTATTTGATTTGAAGTCTGTCATTCATCGACAACCCATAGAAATTAACAATTAATTGGGAAAAAAAATTAAAAGAAATAGGTCTACTTGTTTCGAACAAAGCCAACTGTACAAGTGATTAGTGATCAGTCTGCGCATGATTAGTCATCAAAATTGATCTGTTCATATTATGCACCCACCAGGAAGCAGCCTTAAACTTATGCACACAAAAGAGAAAGATAAACCATAAGGTTCTCCTACTTTGTATGACGGACCATGAACTCAACCAAAAAGGTCCAGCACTATATATTTTAGTGACACTAACAACACTACATTGCCATCAATGCTGGTAACGGATTCCCATTCTGGTTAGAATGCATATTCTGTGAGTTCAGAGAAACCGGCTTCTGGTGCAAAAACCCATTATGCATTTCGTATTGCAACATCTTATCATAGCAATAAAAGCTCTGACGTTTAGTTTCGAGTGGTGATGCAAGGAGCTGGCTTAGAATTACTCAATTGTGGAATTGGCCATATGCAGTGAGGTTTTTGAATGAAAAATAGATAATAACAAAGTAGTGAGTCAGTCAGTCAAACTGGGAATAATCAAACAGCAGCAAGGGCTTCAAACTATCCCATGTGATCCATTAATCAACAGCAGCAAGGGCGTCAATATAGAGTTGATGTTTATGTATTCAACTGGATTTTTTGTTTTAGTAGTTTACAGCATGAAATCTTTTGAAGTCTCTGAGGATCCACTCACAACAAAAAAAGATCCATGCTTATGACGGCTACCAACTTACCACATCCATACCCAGTACAAATTGTGCACTAAACCAATAATAACGAGCTCTCCTACTGGCGCATAAGCAAAATATGTTTGCATTATAGTGCAATACAAAGTCAATCATTATCCAAATTGAGTGAGTCACGCACAACTACTATCTAACATCAACAAATCAATCTATTAGTTGAATGTGATCTAGTTCCTTTGTACAAAATTTTATGCACATCGAACTTACAACACAGAAGAATCAGAGGCAAATACTAAGCTTTTATATGTTGATGGTAGCATCCCACAACCTAAGCAACCCATTTCGCCCACCACTACAAATCCTTTTCCTTTCAAGATCTGAAGAAACACATCTTACCTGAAAACATGAAAAGAGATTCTCTGATCACGAATGACCACAAAGAAGAAAAAACAACCATAAAGAAGCTCCGACACCTTAGGCAATATTTGAAAAAAAAAAAAGGAAGAAAAGCTACTTTTGAGATTAAGAACAAACCATTGCAACCGTTTTCTGTGGGGTTCTGTAAAGCTGCCACCCAGCTATCTTTGCACCTGTGCTAGAGAAACCACCAAGTCTCTCTTGAGGCCGATGAAAGAGTGACATTGAATTATCAGCTGCCCCCACTCCAAGCCAGTGTTCCCCAGCATTTATAGACAATATTGAAGAAGTATGGACAGTAACATTCTTTGTACATTTAAGACCACCTAAAAAGTATGATCAGGCAAAATAGTTTTAGATAGGTGTTCAACGATGGGAGAATTAAAAATGTGTACGTGTCTGCCCAAAATACACCCTCAGAGAACAGTCCCCCTCCCAACATAATCCAACCAACATGACCATATAACAAAACATCTGAAAAAGGCACCTCCAGAATGCAATGCATGCCTATGGAAATGAGAAATTTTTCCACACAGTCATAAGTAACACCACTAGTGCTATTGGTATTAGTCCTAATATACAAGAACAAGCAGCAACATTCTGGACAATCGAAGGGGAAATATGCACATTCATTAGAGTCAAAATTATAAAAATTTATATTAGATATTCTGTACCATCTCCAAATGAAATTCAAATTGTGTGTATGCAAAAACATACAGCCAAATTATAGATTAAACCACATAAATTGAGTTCATGTAAAAAAAAAAAAAAAAAGATTTAATGGCAAAAGAAAAAACACAGAATATAAAACCAATTTTATAGTGAAAGTATTGCATGGATCTGAGCATGAATATCAGGGGCTGATTGCCCACTGTCATATTTGTCTTATGCCAGACCTTAAAGATCCAGGGATGGGGAAAACCTTTCGGTATTTCAAACTTAGCTAATTACCCAATATTCAGAATCTGCAAAAGGTCTTAGAAGTGATTCCCTGTCACACAAGATGAATCCTGTTTGTCTTATAAAGTATTATTGGAAACTTAAACAGTAGAAAAATGCTCATGCTGTTTCTCGTGCCAAAAGTACACAGTTTATGTGATCATCAAGTCTCAACTGTCCAATGTATGTAATTTTATCTTACAAAATTGTACACAAGTATACCTAAAGAGATTAAGTAAAGGAAATTCACTTGCATGATTAACAAACAAGTAAGCTATTCGTTAGATTATTTTCACAAGTCCAACGGGGAGGACATGGAGGGTAAGTTTGTCATAGAAAAGTGTTAAATGCTTCTGAAAGAAGGGTTTCTTTCGAATTTAAGCTGAAAGATTTTTATTCTCACCATTATCATTTTCCCAGAAGCGCAGCAGTCCATCAGTTGAGCCTGAAAATTTAGGCATTTCAGAATGTAATAGAATGGTAAAGTAAAGAAAAACAAACACCAAGAAGGATGATTTCAAACCTGTTATTATGCCTTTATCTGAGATTGAATACTCTACACAGAGGATTGGACCTCCATGGCAAGCTAGAACAGCATCACATGTTCCTCGAGAAACAGACCACATCCGTGCTGTCCAATCATCACTCCCAGTAATTACAGCATCTCCAACCATTCTAATTGACCTGTACATTAAGCCTCCTGTTGACAGTACCTTCATAGCCATATACACCAAGGAGTATGAAAGAATTTGAAACCATTACCCACCTAATCCAACTTGTGTGCCCTAAAAGCTTGTGCATCTGCCTTCCGGCTCGTATGTCCCAAATATTTGTGACCCTTCAATGCCAAAGAAAAAACACAGAATAAGGTCCATTTCAAAGGCATACAACTATACCAAACTCAAAATCCATCAAAGACATACGAATCTCTGCCACCGGCAGCTAAGATCCCAGTAGAGTCATCATATTCAACACAAAGAACAGCACTAGAGCAACGACCCACTGTAGCAACACAGGTATCTGTTCTTACATCCCACATTTTTACAGTCCCATCATGGGCAGCAGTAAGGACACGTTCACCTGACAGCATTCGCACATAGCTGACCTGCCAGCAAGAAATGGACAAGGGGTGTAAGCTTGAAAAACATCCAATGAAAAGGGAATAACATACGGAATGTTTATAACTCAGGAAAGGAGGTTCACAATCCTAAGAAGAGTGAATTTTTGAAGCAGGGTAAATAGGCAAGGTATATACTCCAATAAATATCATTTGATACAGCACATTTTCAGTCGCATTTACTGAATTATCCAAAAGCTAAACAAAATTGTAATTAATATTTAGCTACACTAGTTTTCCCGAAGATATCACAATACAATCGCCTTTCACTAAAACAAAGTATCGAACAAAATTTGTTCCTGTTTTACATTTGAATTATGTCTAGGTTTATGTTGGCACCATAATTCTCAAGATCCAGGTAAACCCCAACCATGAAGCACCTAGCACTACAAGGTTGGTGAGAGTTTCTGTTCCCATGCACAAATAACTAATAAATTCAACCAGGCACAAATGCTGATACTTAAATTTACATCAGATAAGGCAGAAGTCCAATGTTCAACTCCAAATTTACATGAAAATGTAAAAGCTGAAACAATAAATCAGAGTCTATCTTTCTTTTCCCAGTTCAATTTGTCAGAGGCAAACCTAAAAAATCAAAAACTTTGTTTTCTTTTGAATTGCAGGTATCAAGAAAAAAGAATTGTAGTAACAAGCCATACTCATGATGTCAACCAGAGTTCACATTTATGTTGTTAGTCTTCCAGATTCTAACACTTCGTTTTGTACACCAGCACGATTGGCATCCCTGTCAAATAGTAACTCCCTACAATCCGCACATAATATCACTATGTCACCTACTATAAAGGCAAATTATTATTTCTTTACCACCTTAATCTGCTTGGCTCCCTTGGCCGTCAGCACACACTCTTTAACTGAAACTTCATGTGAAAGAAAAAGATTCTTCTCATGGTTAATTTACTAATCTACTACAACATTCAACAGCTAGAGCCTTAGTTGAATTGAGTTCCAGAATTATAAGAGCCAACTGTTTTCCACACCCAATGTTTAGTTGTACGGTCCCCCCCCCCCAACAAAAAAAAAATCTTTACAAACGTTCACAAGCACAGAGAAGTAGTTGTTTCTCCTGGACATTGGTTGAATTCCTCACAGTTGGAACTTGGAACTACAAACACAAAACTGGCTAAAGATGCAAGACATAGAAGCTGAGATACAATGCTCTAACCGAACCTGTGCATCATGGCCCTTTAGCTCTTCAAGAAGCTGAGTAGTCTGCTTATCCCATACAAGAACAGTCTGATCATCAGATCCAGATACAACCTTTCCTCTATCAGAATTTATTGCCCTAACTGTTCTGCACAAACAGAAAGCAAACATATCAAATGTTAGCCATGAAGTGGCACTGGCAAAGAAACAAGCAATTAACTACAATGTAGACCATCAGCATTACAGGAGATCAAAAACATCAGTTAACAAAAGAGAGCTTTTTGGGAAGAAATATAATGTCATATAAAATACCTAGTATGCCCCTTTAAAGTTGCTCTAAGTTCAGAACCACGAAGACTTGGATCCCAGATCTTAATCTGCATCATTTGAAAAAGAGGAATACTATTGATTACATGGAACTCAAACTGCCGGAGTAAGATTGCACACATAACATCTTATCCAAAGGAGACTTTAGATATGTGTGTGTGTGTGTGTAGATATATACACACAAATATACATATATATTCGCCCACTCATTTTTTCTACTTCATCCAAGATCCAGGCCCAATCCTTAATCTTTCTCCAAATATCCAATCTATGGCTAAAACTTAAGAGGATCAACAATTCCAGCTTAACATGCAAGTACTAAGTAGTAGCATATGATATTTGTCCAAGGCCATGAGACCTCACAGAACATAGACTCAAGGGCATGCTTGGCAAACAAGTTTTTAGGGGGTCTGTCTAAAACTTTAGCTTAGTGTAGAAGTCTTATGAACAATTGGTGTTTGTCCAAAACGCCCAAATTACCACTTCCCCCATCACCCACCACCAGTACCCCACTTCTGCCACCCACCACTGGCCCCCCCCTCCCCCATCCCTTCCCCCTCCCCCATCCCTTCCCCCTCCCCACAAACTGGCAGAAAAGATACCAAAGAAATTTGAAGTTAAAAATGTTAACCAATGTTAATGATGCTCATCCAAAATATCTTAAAAAGGAAGCCATGTGATCATCACCGTGCAGTCTGTGCTACCACTGATAAAGAAACCTGCATCTTCACGGTCACCAATTAGGTCCCATACTTCTCTACTTGTTACACAATGCAAAGCAGTGACCACTCCTGTATGACCTCTAAGAGTGCGAACACTAGTCTGTATTTTCTTTTGCCCAGCAGCAGATGGTTCTTGCTTACCATTCTCACTTACTCCTACATTCACATATGAATAATATAATCATGAAACAGCAAACTTGGAAGGTATTGCCAAAGAGATCTATAGACCTATATTACCAGTATCAGAAGTCCACTTGCGAACACGGCTAAACGAGTTGGCTCTCAATGTGGTGTCCCTGCTAAACATGCTTTGGACCCAGCTTCGTCCAACACCAGATGCCTCAGCTGGTTGCTCAACTTCACTAGCAGCATCAGGGCGTGGAGAAGCCAATCCATACAATGGCACTGCCTGGGACTTGCTAGAATAGATTCCCCAATAACCAATACATATTTGCCGAATATGAGCCAGAAATCCCCTAAGTTTTATCTGGTGAAATGAGAAAAAGGAACAAATTTAGCAGTCAAACAATTATCAATTTTACAAGAAAGATTCGGAAGGACATAAAGATCCAGAAAGATCTTAAAGATGCAAAAATTGAAAACATGCTAAAAATAGGAATCAAAGAGAGAGAGAGTAAGCATAACTCACCATGTGTTTATAACCGATGTTGTTCTTCCCGGCAATTGTTTCAATCAAAGACCAAGCATCAGTGTCAGCAAGTCCTAGCCCAGCCTTCAACGATAAGAGAAGATGACTTGGAGCTCAAGCATTTTGCACAAAAGATTTTCTTTTCTTAGTTTTTCCCTTTTTTTCCTTTTTGATGTCATTTTTTGGGCTTCAGGTAGGTATGAATTAAAAAATGAGGTAAAGCAAAAAAGGTACCATGTGTGTAGCCATAACGATTAGCTGAGTTGTCACCAGGGTTGCATAATTCGCAGATCTGACAAATCAATATTAGAAATTTAAAATTAGAACTTTTTATAACTAATCCTCTTTCAAAAAGCGACCTAAAAAGAGACTTGCAACTCTCAAGTAATTAATGAGGTTAAACATTCAGTGATACAAAGGATAGAGTTTCAGAACTTGAAGTTTTATATGAAGCAGCAATGAGGACATGATAATGAGCAGAAGGTCGAACTTGGGAGGAAAACAACCCACACACTTAAGTAACAACTCATCTAAAAGCTCAAGTTAACAGAAAAAGCTTATTTAATTAACCATTCGGTAATATAATAGCCCATTAATAATGCTAACTGGTATCAAATTTTGATCTTTTCTCCTTTTCGCAGATCTGCTGGGGAAAGGCAATTAAAACATTACAGGCAAGCGTTACACAGGTGATCAAGATTGATTTTCCAATAGGTATCAAATTAATTTGCAACCCAGAGATTTCGAGTTGTTAGTAATATTTATTATATTGATGAGTAATAACATAGTTACAGCATTATATCTAGGAGATTGAGACGTTATACTGCAATACTTGTCAACCCAGAAGAAGCACAAGCATGTAGAATGACAAGATTAGACGAAAAGAAAAGGCAGCTGGACCATCTGGTGTAGGCTCAACCAAAATTGTCTGGGTAGTAACATTCTAAAAAATGCCAGAAGCAAATAAAAAACACACCACAATGTCACATGCATGGAGTGAGCTGCCAAGTGCATCAAAAGGAAGCATTTCATGAGAAAGTGTAAAAGGAAAACACATTAAAACATTAAAGCACATGTAAAGTGTTTCCGGTAGCCCATGAGAACCAACAACACAAGAAGCAGATAGAATGACCACAATGAAGCAGCTATACGCACTATCATTAATGCAAACCTACAACAGAGAGAGAGAGAGAGAAGGGGGGGGGAGGGAGGTATTGGCAAGACTTCTTACTTGCTGGAGAAGCGGTCCAACAGATAGTCAAAATACCCTTCCCAGAAACTGAAATATAACCACAAAGAGAAAGTTAAAATTTGGCAGAACAATTGACTAAAAGAACTGTAAAACTTGGATAGTAATGGTTCATTTTGTCTGAGAGTGGTATTAGCTTTGGACAAAGTTACATCACTTTTCCTGAGTTTTAAAGCTGCAACAAGAATGAGGTCACAGGAATAAAATTAATGACCATGGAATTTATATGTGTATATACATCAGCAAATCAACCTACTCTAACATATCATAGAATCAGATCTCCACAGATCATGCCAAGGCATCTCACATATGTTTGTTATGTATTTGGATTTGCAAGCCAATTTGCCTGGAAATCCTTGGTCTTTTTCCAACAATTGATGAAAATTAAAGAATGCATAAACAAACAGTCATTCCTTCGTTTTAAAAAAAATATTATCAACGTGTATGTGTAAGTGGAAACATGCCTACGAACGATAGACAATGCACTTACAAGTCATAATCATATAGGATGGAAAAAAAGGCTACATGACAAATATACACGATCTCATATATTAAAGTGTACTTACCTAGCTTTTACACTAACCCTATTAAAAAAGAATGTGAGACGGTGTCATACTTACCGTAAATCGTCCCACACAGGAAGAGAACGAAGATGTCGCTGGACATAGTCCGAAACATTGTTCACATCCTTCTTGTATATTTCAGCTGAAACTTCAAGGGCATCTCTGATGGTAGCCATGTCATTCCGAGAAGTAGCACGAGTAATTGCTGTTTTGAGCTGAAATTTTGCAAAATAACTCACGGTAAGAAATCTTATCCAAAGATGCCACGTTGACCTATAATTTGTTAGTCTTCTCATGAAAGCTTTGCCCTATAAGAGTTTTCTGTAATTTGGGGAGCTCTAGAAAATAGTCCTCTAGTTATCATGGTTGATGAGAGTTCTGAATCATTAATTGCACTAAAGAAAAGGACTGATGGGCTCTACCCCTAATCATAATAAATTTTGAAGTTCAAAAACACTCAAAATGAAAGGGGAGTAGAGAATCAAAACTTTGAAAGATAAAAGACATCTCTGAAGTCTGAACTTGGGAAGTATATAAAAGCAGCAATAACTCTTAATTAACCAAGTGTTTTGGTAAGTAAATCAAATCATAACCGCTAAGACATTATTTCTCACTAAGCTCTTGGCTATCAGATCAATAGCATGAAGCTAAACACACCAGTTCCTTCACGGCAATAAACTGCTCCTCAGTCAATTGACAGGTCCACCCCTGCGCAAAAACCAGATAAAAGTGAGTTCCACGAGACTTGCAGAATACCATTCAATCAATCTCTCCTAGTTGCACCACAAACCGAGTGAATGTGCTCCCTTATACATTCAACAAAGCCACTACCACCAATGCCCTCAGCATCCGACTCGATCAAAGCTGAGAGGATTATAAAGATAAACCAGAAAAATCAAAGATGGCTTTCATACATTTAAAACTACACGAACAAAGAAAATGATATCTGACAAATCCACCCCTCCCCCAAAAAAAATATAAATGCTTAAAAACATACCAAGGATTGTTCCATATTCAAATGATGAAAGTGGATCATCAGTGCTTCCCAGTTTGAGAAGACGTAGCCATAACCCCTAGTTGCAAAGAAAATTTTCCAGGTTAAAGTTTGAAATAAGACCACTACAGAACTTTTAGGCTAAAAAAGCCAAACATGTTCAGCTAAAGACTTTTTAACAAAAGAAGAAACTTCTGTATAGCAAAAATACAATTACCCTGATCTTCAGTAAAACTATATCCTATTCATCAATGAGGCCATGAGAAATAGTTTGCATATGTAAGAGTAACAACCCTTTCTAAAGAAAATGTTAAACCATTCCCATTTCTTTGGCGTTTCCTGAACTCATGCCTGGAAAGATAATTGAAACAAATAACCACATACGTATACATATTTTACAATCATGTTAAATCCATGAAACAACTTTAAAAGCTAACAGCTTCTATCTTTTTGCATTAACTGATTTCTAGTGCACATCTGATTGACAAACATGGTAAAGTAACATGTGCAACTAGTTAAATAAAAACATAAATAAATAAAAACATAAATATAAATAAAAACATGAAAGCACTGACAAACATAAATAAAAACATGAAAGCACTGCAACTAGTTAAAGAAGCTGGTAACTGCAGGCAGAATAGCTCAATTTGTTCCAGAACTATTGCTAACAAAGCAGGATTACTTAAACCCGATAACTTCTAACTACGAACATTTTTAAATAAAACCAAAAGGATGAATTTTGACCTGATGTAGAAAGAAAATACAAATGGAAACCATGCATCAAGAAAAACCAGTAATAGAAATATATACCAGCTCAAATAAAGGAAAAAGAGTTGAACAGCACTGTATTGTGAAATTACTTGAATGTCCTCTTTAAGGCAATTCTTGCCAACCGAGACAAGCATTTTTGTTTTATTAAAATTTTCAAAATTTAACAGAGATTTTCATTTTCAAGGAACTTGTTACTTTGCTAATATTCAATTTCCATCAGAACACCAATGAACAGAAAAGGTAACCAAAACTTATTTATTCCAGAATGTAAATTCCATCTTGTACTAAGTTCGAAAAATCAAGAACTAACAGTTTCCTTGGGAAATTCTTTCCACCAGAATCTACTGTTCCAGAAAAGGGAAAGGAAACGGGATTATTATTATTTAATTCAGAATTCCTTTTTCCAAATGTCTTCGGAAAAAAGGCTATAATCACATGGTACAGCCAAAAGGTGCTACAAAGTGAAAATTCTGGTAGAATAAAGGTTATAAAAAGAAAACCAGTTTACCTGCAACTTGACTTTGATGTCCAAAACCATGCGCTCTCTTTCAGCCTGTAAGACAGAATATTTTTGGTATCTTTAAGACAAGGGATAGCCTTGTCACTTATGAACCGGAAGCATCAGTTTAGAACACTTACTGCCCTCTCCCTTGGACTGAGACTTTCAGCCTTAGAATCTTGACCAGCAAAGATTGAAGGTGAGCTGAAAAAAGAAGGAAAACAAAATAATGAAATAAAAAAGCATCTGCACAATCATGTTAATATCAGTAAATAACATTAATTTGTCAGATGAAACTACCCAGGAGCATGCTTTCCAGAGTACTCAAGGGCCCCACTTGCAGTAGCTAGAATCTGTTTTCTCTTTACTTCCTCTTCTTCGCTTAAGATGTTTGAAGGGAATCTATCATAACAGTATTTGGCATCCGAGCCTGATAACCAGAGTTTCAAATAATATATCCAGCATGAATTACTCTTTTGGTATTTTCAAACTCATAACGCAGTGGTAAGATCCCAGTAATTAATTACACAAAAAAATACCTGATGATCCTGCACGATAGTCAGATATAGTTACAATCTCAGGCTCTCCCATAATAGATGGAAGGATTGAGAGAGGACTTTGACCCCTCCCAATTGCATCTTGTAACTTATCAAGCAAATTAATATTGCTTTCTTCAAACCCTATGCCTCTCCCCAGATAATCTAAGAACCCTTGAGAATCTAAAAATTGGGAGATCTGTTAAACAAACCAATAGAAAAACATTTTAGTCCATAAACGAGTTGAGTTCACTTTAACAAGCAAAACTCTCTCATGATTCTGCAAAGTGCGTACTGTTTCTCTCAATTGAAGCTGAAAAACCTGACTTTATAACAGAGCAAATTTGCAAAGATATAGGATTCCAAATAGACCACAACCACTAAAATTATCTTATTGAAAGTCAAGAACGTTCTGGATTACCATCGGATCTGGCGGCTGGTTTGTTGACCGGGAACGCTTCTTCAAGAAAGCCTGAGTGTTGAAGACAAGAGTTGTGGTACTTTCCTGATTAAGAAGGGTGCAGCAAAAGGTTATTAGTCACAATGCTAAATGTAAATCTAAATCAAGTACCTACACAAGGTAAAAGTTTCATACTATAAAGTTGCGGTAGCCACCTAATATTGATGCGAAGAACTTTAGAAATATAATCCTGCAAATAAGAAAAGAGACCAATTTATTTTGAAACATATCCACAGAACAGTTTGCTACACAATATGGATGTGAGCAGAGATTTGGAAATTGAGTAAATAAATAAGCACAACATTCACAAAGAAATGCTTATGCAAGAAAACTCAATAAAAAGGATAAAGTGATGGATAAGAACCACAACCCATTGAACATACACCTTCTGAGTCCTTAAACTCAATTGCTCATTAGTTCAGATTGAAACAACCTAAACCCTAATGCTGGATCAATCGTTGTTTTACTACCATAAATTGGATCATTAATTATCAAGAAAATATCAGGAAAAGAAAAAGATTTCAAACAGCAAGTTGCAATCGAAGATCATAAAAGAACTAGATCTGAAGATGCAAAAAAGAGAAGGAAAAGTACAGCAACCAAAATACCAAGGCTAAAACATTAAAAAAAAAAAAAAAAAACTGTCAGCCCCAGGAAATCAATTCGTATTTCATAAAAGCTTGCAGTTGGCTTTCAAAAATCACCTCAGTTGAAGGTCATGATCTTCTCCCCATGGCTTGCTACTACCTCTAAGAAACTCCTCCTTGCAGTTACTTAGAGTGGCCTTCATTTGGTCTATGCCAACAACATTCGGATGCAACAATTTCGTTATGTCCCCCCGCAAAGAGCTATATTCTGGCTCTGGTATGGGAGGAATATCCTCAGATGTGGTAATGCAATTGTGCTCAAGGTCTACAACAACTACCTACGACATCAAAATGTGAAAAAGATCAGAGTTAAAAAACTTCAAATTTCTGGAAGTAGATGAGAACAGCAAGCCTAATTAAAACACAAAGTAAAAAATCAGGTGAAAGAAAGAATAGCTTTTCAGATCCTCCAAAAGCATGCACTAAAAAAGATTAGCCACTTCCAAAACTTACCCTTCTCTAGATCCACCTATTCACAGACCCATTAACAGTTGCAACAAATGGTAAAGATAAAAAGGAGAACAAGGACGGAGAGTAGTTTAAAATTCTTATTGTTAACAATTCAAGTATAGAACTTACGCCATCCATTGTTAGCCCAAAAGTATCAACACCAGAATGAAGACCCATCATATACGGCGTAGGAGCATCAATATAATCGACTCCACTGAAGAAAAGCAATGGAATGTAGACATGCTTCAGCACAAAAAAGAAACAGCAAAACAATTTAATGTTAGTCGGTCAGGAAATCAAAAGGATGGAATGAGCAATTCAAATTGTGCAATTTGTATCTTAGGCCTACAATTGATTTCTCTAATGAGTGAAACTATGTTGCTTTTTGCAAAAATTACCTGCCAACGAAATGGATAAATAAGATGGCATATAGCCTCCGAAACCAGAGTTAGAAGAGAATACCTGCATCAGTAAAGTGAAAGGATATAACTTAGAAATGTTCATTCAAATTTTCAATTTTTTAGCGCACTGGCGGGGAGGGGAATGAGGACGATGGCAATTAAAATCCCACTAAATGATGAAGAATAAAGACTTGACTATATTCAGTCCATTAGTTATCAACTGAACTAATTCCAACAACTAAATCACAAAGAATTACTTGTTTGATCGAAGTAAAATCCTCCTCTCAAGCAACACAGCTGTAAATAATTTGATAAAATTGTCAACATCAAGACACTGGATCAAGGGTTGAAATGATATCTGGCATCAAGCAACAGGCTGTGATTATCAAAAACATGACAACTTTAAAATTCTAAATAAAAAAACAAGCAAAAGTAGCCGGAAACTAAAGTTGAACAACAGACTAACACATACATCAGCATGAGGAAGCCCATCCTTTGGTGGAACCTCAACTGCAAGGAGGCTATCCTCAATTGCAAACAGAACTCGATCCTTTCCAGGAGTAGGCAAAGGTACACTGGAGACCAGATATGCTATAACATCCCATAATGGCTTGCTGAAATTGTTGCAGAATTCAGCTCATTAAATGCATTAGAAGAAATAAAAGGGAAACGATCCTCCTTTATTGGAAAGGAATGGAATCATAGACTATTATCACGAGAAGGAAAGAACCAAAACAATAATATTTATCGGTTATTTTTACTGGAATACAACCAACAAACTTGTAAATATACATGATGCAATTAAATCAGATCGTCGAGAGGTTTTATCAACTCTAGACAACAACATTGCTCTTTTATTGAATAACACTTCTGCAGTTAGTGGAAAATGGGTCATGACTGAAAAATACAGCCTGTGGCTAGAATTTCTATGTTATAGAGCTCGAAGTTGATCCCCAAGCTTCCTTGTACTTCACACTTTTCGCTTCAAAGCTCATGACCATCCACTAAGAATGACTAGACTTGTGAATTTAGAAATGCTACCCGAAACAAAAGTCATAGTACTGCAGTAATTTTTAGTAAGGTTAAAGAAACGTGTTTATTGACAAAAATATAACTGATGTCATGATATTCTAGAGACAATGCTATAGTTATTGCTTTATCTCTTAACTTCTGCCACATTATACTACTACTATTCTTAAGCTTTGGTATTAAGCGCCTCAGACAATGAGACCAGGGCTTTCAATGCCTAAATAAAGAATAAGCCATTAACTTTAGGAATGAATGTTTGTGCACATATTCGACATCATTGACCATCCTAAACAACATTTCCTTTTTAATTGCAACATCATTCTATGCATTTGAGAGAACCAAAAGGAAAAAAGTGTATTTCCTTGTCAATGAGCTGGGGCACACTGACTGACACGAGAAGAACAAACATGCACACCAAACCACATTTGGAACTTTTTCCTCACTCTTGATATTTGACAGTAGATCTTCAAGATAAACTTTTCCTTTAGTAATAATTGGAAAGTGCTTTTTCATTTTCTCTGAAAAAGCAAATTCATGTAAAAACATTGCCGGGTGGGAGGGGGGCTTGGGAAAGGGGAAAAGAAGCAGAGAGGCAACAAAATTGCCTAAGTAGTAATGTCATTGAGAAACCCTTGCAAAGGGAGGAGGGCCATTTCTTTGATGCAAACATACAGGCCTTTCTTAGTTAAATACAGAAAACTAAGATCAATGCTAAGGTAAATGGTCATTCAATGCCCTCAAATTCAGGAGCAGCCCATCAACCTTACCTTTTCAAGGCAGAAAAGTACATTATTGACACAAATAGGCACTATGTACAAATGATCCTAAATTCATCATTCAAGCAACATCTTTGTATCCTAACTGCAAAAATATCAAGAAAAAGTACATGATTGCATCATACCTACTTCCAGAAGAAGAGAAACAAAGCAAAAAAATTTCCTCCAATGCATCTCGTAGTATATGAAAACTAGGTGAACGAGAAACAAGGCAGATGCATTTATCAGCAAAAGAATTTGCAGCAACGCGATAAGCTTCAACAATATCCTCGCAAACAGGATCCCGGAAAGCAATGCAACTAACATAAATTTTAGACCCATCTCCCTCTGCAAGAACAATCACATCCAAGATAAAAGATAGTGAACAACTTTAGTACTTGAAGAATTATCACAAATTGTATTTAAAAAAAAATGGTGAAAATGTGGTGAAAAACCAGCCCTTTCATCTTTTGTAGGGGAGAACACTCATGGCATGAATGAGACTTCTTACCAGTTAAAACAATAGGATAGTTCCGCGGAAAGGTTGAAGGATCTTTAGAATCAAAGCCAGATGCATGGAATTGAACACCAGCAGGTAAAACGCACTGCCATGCAACAGAATCATTTTATCCAAATGCGGAATATATCTAATTTTGAATATAATAACTTGGAATTAATGGTTCAAACTTCCTCATCATTTCCTCAGTGTCCTTGTTCACATCACAGTAGGACTAAACGTCTTATCAAAAATGAAATTCCAATTGAAAAGGATTTACCATTCAACGGAAACAAAATTAATAGCTTTGACTGACATGATCTCCAAACTTTTCACGTTTCACGAATGAAAATCATATTACCAGTACTCAGAAGTTTAAATTTTCACAAAAGTTGTATTTGGTTAGTTATAATAGCAGAAATTCGCATAAAAAGCATATATTCCTCCATTTCACTTTTCAAGATAAAGTCAACTTTCTGCAATAGATACCTCTCTTCAATATAATTGCCCAAAAACCAATTTGACCCCAGTTATCCAATTTCTCATACTTAAAGTAGCTAAGAAGGAATTTCTTCCAATTTTATCTTTGAATACTACAATTTTTTAATGCTAACATAATACTTCATGTAAGCTACATCTCAAGAGGTTGCGAAAAACACAAAGCATATTTAGCTGCCAAGCCTTTTGGGGCTCAGGTAATACCCCGATCTACATTGCATTGAGGCCAGGCACTACGTAAAACTCTGAATACTCTATTCATCCTTTGCATTTGTTTGCAAGCCTCATAGCTTTTCTTATGCAATCCCAACTCAAATAAACCATGTTAATTACTAATACCAACCAAAAAATTATGACAGGTCAAGGAAAAAAATGCGTGCCTCAGACAATAACAACTTATTCAAACTGAAATTCATTGTAAACATACAAATACGCATAGAATGAGTGACTTATCATTAACATTTAAACTTGTCTTTTCGGGATCTGTTGTTACATGTTAATAAATCATACCAACATTCATTATTAATTGTTATGCACAAGCTTTTTTCCTCCAAATATTTTTTCCATCTTAGATGTATACAAGTTTTAAAACTTTTCAGCAGTGATGGCCCAAATTAAGCATTTTCTTAAACACATGGCTATCATGAGAACAAAACTCAGCAACAGGGCTGTTCATAATCATGTCTTTTTCTTTGCACACTCTCCTTTTTCAAAATTACAACAGAAGGTGACATTAACTTTCTGATTACTGCAATTGAAACTTCCCATCATAAGAAATCGACTCTCTTATTCCTTCAACTAAGTTTCCACAATATTGTCTTAAGCCAATAAAGACTGTCTATGCTTCTTTCGAGATACTAAAATTTTTTTTATACATGTCACCAATAATTTACAATTCTCTGAATTCATTCACAGGCTATTTCTTCAAATCCACCCATATTTGTTGTCAGTTTTTCCAGGCACTCCTACTAATCTTCGCGTGTAGCCAAGTCTATACATCCACATTATGTCTTTCAGATACTTATCTGAAGTCCTGGGATCTATTTAAAATACGTAGATAAAAAACAACCCAAACCTATAACTAAAATTCTCCCTTGAAGCATTTGCCAAGTCCTACGAGACAGAATCCCAGAACAGAACTTCCCAAAAAGAACGAAACTTTAAATAACCAACTATGCAGACTTCAAAAAGCTGCACAACTAGCACCTCATCATCCAAGTCACCTCACCTCATGCGCCTCCAACACAAGATGCGCACTTTACCAACCAAGGCATGAACAATGAATCTAAACTGGATGAACCAGTTCTTAAACTTGTTTTACTTCGCAGACACACTTACCATGTAGATTTACAATGTCACGCCATTCATATGGCCGATGTTACATTGTCTTGCTCAATTTGATTATTTAGTAATAATGCTTTAAAAGTATTTGAACAGCACTCAAATGCGCATATTTAAAAGAAAAAAATTGCACCAAAAATTAATCAAATAAGCAGAATTTCGGGAAGAATTTTGGGAATGGATAAACTTACAGTTGGGAGCTGAGGGGGAGGAGGGGGATAGAGAGTGTGATCGGTGGGAGGATACTGATCGAGAAGCGAGGGCAAATAAATGAACTCGCTCCCGTGGTAACCTCTTTCTCCATCCAAAGTCCGAATCTCAGGCCCAATTCCGCATACCACGAAGTACTCGAAGATCCGATTCGCCATTTCTTCAATCCTAATTTCAAACTAACAATGCCTCCCTGATTTCTCTCTCCCTCAATTGGAAATGAGGGAGAACTTGGGGTTTTTTTCTTTTTTCGGTTATTTTAGAGCAGATCTGGGTTTATGCATGCCGTGATAAGTTCAGATGCATTTCAAGTTCAACGGCAATACTTTTTCTCTTTTTTTGGATGGATTTAGAATATTATGCTGCAAAATTTTGCGAGATTGAACTGATTATTGCGTTCATATTACTATTTTAGATTGAAATGATTTGCAAAATTTTGCTCAGACCTGCAAACAAGAATTTCATGACATAGCTATCGATGGAGATTCGTAGAAAGCGTCGCAGCAGCCACGAGTTTAAGGTAGCTGACGAACCTTCAACACGTTTTCGGTGCAGTGGACCCTCTTTCGTCCTTTAACCATTTGAGCGTAGGAATATTTCTCTGGTGCGCCTGTAATGCAGGCCAATGTTCGATTTTGCCCCTCGAAAAAAGTTGTATTCGTTATTTGATCTTGACAAACAACTAGCTGATGGTCCTTAACGGTACAAAGGAAACTAGAGAACATTTTGATTGATAAATAAATATTTCGGAGAAATATTTACCTCCACAATAGGCCTTTAGAACAATAGGCTTCTCTCTTTTTTTTTTAATAGGTTAGACATAATTAATAAATAACCATTTGGGAGAAATACGTACAGTCTTGTTTGGATTGAAATTTTCCACAAAAAAAATTATTTATGTTTTTCATCACCGTATTTTTCAAATATTTTTAATCTAACATAAATTAATGGTTTTGTTTAGATTGCATTTTTCTATATTTTTTATAAAAAAATTTTTATAACGATTTGATATATATAAGATAAATAGTAATTGTTAAATATATTCACAAAACATGTAATATTTTCAAAAAAAAATTACAATCCAAATACACGCTAAAATTACATGTATAAACGAACCTCATCAAAGCTACTAATATATGACATTGCTAATAAAGCCAAATTCTAAAAAGTACAAAACCATGAAGACACCCTTCCCTGTATCATTACCGACTCTGCAAGTTTTGACTTGGTAAACCATTATCCCAGTTGACTGGAACACTACTGGTATTAGTTTAGAAAAAGACTGTCAAGTTACTCTGCACATTACTAAAGAAAGCAGAAGACTTTACTTAGAGTCCTCGTCACGCTTCGGCCTTCGGGGATATGGAAGAGTAGATTCATAGCCAGAAGCCTCTTCCTTCCCTCGGTCTTCTTCATCCTATCATCTTCTCTGCAGTTTTCACTCTCCTACAAGTCCTAATATACTTCTTCTTCCAAAAAAACACAGGAAAAAAGTATGGAAGAGACCGAGGAGTCTCCACGACTGAAAGGGATTGTTATAATCACACTACCTCCTGCAGATAATCCATCTTTAGGCAAAACTATAACTGCTTTTACACTGACTGATGAATCACAATTTCAACCACCATCGAACCACCACCAAAACCAAATAGAGCCGCCATCACAGCCTTCACAATCACAAGAGGACAGCCAGAGCACTCATGCTCAGATACCTTTTTCATTGAAAAGATTTCTCTTTTATATTCCAATACCACTTTTTGGGCTTGTATTTATGTCTTTGATTGCTTTATCTTATTGGGTTTCTTTCTCTCAAGAGACCCTTTACGAATTACGTGAAATAGATGACGATCAGAAGTCAAACACTATTATATTCCCTTTGTTTCCTAAGGGGGGAATTGGTGGTAGTTTGCAGGGAGAATTTGAGATTAAGCTTGGGAGATTTGTTGGATCGAATTCCAAGATTGGTAAAATAAGATTGAGTGATGGTTTGAGTCAAAGAAAGTCTCTAAAATCTATGATTGCTGAGTCTAAGATTGATTCGACTGCTGTTTTGCCTCTCAAGGGCAACATTTATCCGGATGGGTAACATTCTTTTTCTACTGAAAGCTTAATTCCACTAGATATGTTCCTTCTTCATTCTATTTTGTATGAGATTATCTTATCGAGTGCATAATGTGTACGCACATCTGATGCTCTTTAAGGTGATTTCTGATTTTGTTATTATGAAGTTTTTGGTGTTAAGGTCCTTAAGTCTGTCTTGCTTATCTGGTCACATAGTTGAAGGACATTTACGTTAGACAAATTAGAGATTGGAGATCAAACATACAGTTGGCTAGGCTACCTTGTCAGTGACTCGAGAATTATGGAAGGGGAGCTGGTTGACCACCTTAGATTAACTTTCGTTGGTATTGATGCTTACTAGAATTAAGAGATTTGATTGAGGCAAGTTGTCATAATGGATGCAAGCCAATAAAGAAAACATTACCACAAGTCAATTTAAGGTACTTATTGTTTGTAAATAACTCCCCAAGAATTAGTTTTTTTCCTCCTTTTATAGGTTCCCCGAAGATTTACATGTTGAATGATATTATTGTATACCTTGCTCAAGGAGTCAAGGAGGTGTGTGTATTTGTTAAATGCAATTGGTGTTACTAGTAAAGCGTGGAGTTTAAGATAGATTTTATTCTCAATTTGAAACTAGCTTCTTATGCTTACATGTGCTTTTAATGTGTTGAGTGCCATTAGTCTACTAGGACATGTTTGTCCATAAATAACTTTTGTCGTTTTTTTTTTGTCTGGGTGAAGGCCTTAGTCTTATCATTGCAGCCCCTGTGGCATATGCATATAAAAGCAATTATACTGTCAAGAGAAGCTCTTGGATTCTGGGATCTGAGTTATTAGTTTTAGCAGATAAACACGTTGGTGAAATTCTCCACATTGTTGCACTCTTTCTGCACATGAATAGTTACTTACCTTTTCCTATTGTCCTGAACAATTGCAACTGACAATACTTGATTATTTAATAGGATAAAGTTCTTTAGTAAATATAGGGGAATGATAATTGATGTTTAAGTAACTAAGTGAGTTGCTGAATTTTTAGGATGACTGCTATGAGTTCAATATTGTTAATGTGCATGTGGCTTCTCCCGCTGTCGGAAGATATCTCAGTACTTTGTTTATAACCCCATGTGCTTGGCAAGTTTGTGTGTCAGATGTCAGTGACTTAGGTTTATTTGTACAGGTTATACTACACATATGTACTTGTGGGGACTCCCCCAAGGCCCTATTTTCTAGATATGGATACAGGCAGTGACCTGACGTGGATTCAGTGTGATGCTCCATGTACCAGTTGTGCAAAGGTGATGCTCAATATACTGCTTAATTTGGTTGAGATAATTTTCTTAGCGTCTTTGCATCTTTCATCAGGGGATGTTTTTGTGGCATTGGTGTGGGGCGGGGGGGAGGGGGGGAATTGAAGTTGCAGTTCAATAGCATCTTAGTTTCAAATCAGTAACCTCCTGAGGGCGGTGGAAAATCTGATTTTTGTCAAAACTTGGGACTAAATTCATAGGATGGTGATTATGATGATTTTTCCAGGGAGCACATCCATTTTACAAGCCCGCAGCAAACACAATCATCCGTTCAGATGACTCATACTGTGCTGAAGTTCAAATCAATCAACGAACCAACTGTGCAACTTGTCATCAATGTGATTATGAAATAGAATATGCTGATCATAGCTCCTCTATAGGTGTTCTTGCCAGGGATAAGTTTCACATGAGGAATTCAAATGGATCCATTGTCAGCTCAAATTTTGTGTTTGGGTAAAATTTTTCTCGCATCACTCTTTGACTTTTAAACTTATGTACTTATTTTATAATGGTGTATTTGTATTATGTTTCTCAGCTGTGCTTATGATCAGCAAGGCTTGCTTCTGAACTCACTCATAAAGACAGATGGAATCATAGGACTTAGCAGGGGGAAAATCAGCCTTCCTTCCCAGTTGGCTAACCAGGGTAATGTAAGAAATGTAGTAGCACATTGCCTTGCTGCTGAAGCTGGTGGTGGTGGATATATGTTCCTGGGCAATGACTTTGTGCCATACCAGCAGATAGCATGGGTGCCAATGCTTAATATCCCTTTTATGTAAGTATAAGATCTCAGAAGTACCAATCATTTTATTTATATATTTATTTTGGTTATATTTTTTGGGTCTTGATTTTGGACTCAAGACATAGTTGCTAGGATTGGTCACCATTATAGATGCACAGGAATTTACAATTAGGGTTTAGGGGTTTGAGCAATAGCAGGTCTAGTTGTATCAGTGAGAAGAGGAAAAGGAGAGGCGAAGTAAAGAGTCCATTAAAAGCATAATAATGAACAAAAAATTTGCAGTATGATCTCAGTTGAACTCTCGATTGTTCGCAAAGTTACATTGTCTTTGACAAATGAATGCTTTCTGATTGATTGAACATGAGAAAGTTAAAACTTTGAGTCATATATGCAATCAGGTCTTTGCAACCACATGTTTCATATCTCTCGATCTCACCATGTCACTGGATGTACATTAGGACTTTTTCTGATATATTTTCTCCCGTTTTTGGTTTATCAATTGTGAAACTAAAAGAAGCAGAACATTAAGCAAGATAACAAATGAAGAGAAAACACATTGTTTGTCAATGACAATGGGGAACGTGATTGTTGATAGATGGAAGAAGAGGAATCACAAAGGTAAATCCCGTTAACCTGGGATAATGGAAACATGGGTTGACATAAACATAACATTGGTTTGACAAATTACCTCTTAAGTGCCCTTAGAGTTTTGTAATGATTATTTTTACATTTCAGCTTCTTGATTCTTCATAATTCTTAAGAGGCATTTTTTTATTCTATCCTAATACTTGCCTTTTCATGTTCAGAACTTCTTATCACACAGCACTGACAAAAATTACCTATGGAGGCAAAGGGCTTAGCTCAGGTGGTATCAATGATGAAGTTGTACTTTTTGACAGTGGTAGTTCGTATACATACTTCCCAAAACGAGCATACAATGAATTAGTTGCCGAAGTAAGTTGCATGAAAATTGATTCATGTAAGCTTGCTCTCTGCATGTTACTATAGCTGTTTTGTAACAAATTTCTTTATTGTAGCTTGAAGGTACTTTTGGTGAAAGCCTCATCCAGGATGCATCAGATAATACATTACCCGTTTGTTGGCACATTAAGTTCCCAGTAAGGTATGGTAGCAGAAAAGTAATTGTTCTGGGCTGAATTTATCATGGATTCCTTATCAGAGGTATTATTTGAAAATGGAATTTATTGTTGTGAAGAATTTTTACTGTGGTGAAGATGGCAAGCAAAATGGATGCCACCTATCAATTTAGCTCTTCCTCATTGACAGCAAGAGAAGGGGTCATCCATCCCAAATTTTCTTCTATTGCTTACCACTGTTGACATTTATGGCTTAATGGATAGACTCAAATAGGTAAAATATTTAGAAATTGCACTGGTGTAAAGATGGAAAACTAGAAATATAACTAGATGGAACCCATTGAAGCTTGAACTGAAGCATGGGGCTAGGGTATGGGTAGTGATGAAGTATTTTCAGCCTTTATAGCTGATCTACTATATCTGCTTTTCTCCTGCATGTAGGATAAATACAAATAGCAATAGAAAAGGATTTGGTCTTACTTCAGGCACAGAATGCTGCAATCTGCATGTTACTATGTTACAAGTTTTTGTATGCTATTTGTCATTTCTTTACTTTTCATCAAAAGTGAAGAAAGTGTATATAATCACATTTGGATAATATTCTTGGTTTAGATGTCCGTTTGTTTAAACTAGCATGAGCATGATTAAAAAGTTCCTGTGGAATTCGTATGTACATAAGAAGACCAATACATTTTTCAGCTGTGGACATGACTAATAGGGAAACGTGTGGTTTATTGGGCATATTAGGGGTACCTGTAGGATGATTCACATTCACGAAGATGCTACATACTCTTTGTTAATCTTTTCTTACAGCTCTGTGGCAGATATAAGACATATTGTCAAACCTCTAGGCCTTCATTTTCGAAGCAAGTGGTGGATTAAATCCACAAAACTTCAGATTCCTCCAGAAGGTTACTTGGTCATAAATGTAAGGGCTTCAAATCAAATTTTGTTGTCCTGTTTTCTCTCTAGATGACATTTAATGAAATATAAGCAAATTTCCGTTGTAGAACAAAGGTAACATATGCTTGGGTATTCTTGATGGAAGTGAGGTACAGCATGGATCTTCTCTAATACTTGGAGGTAAGTTTCATTCGTACATAAGCTCTTATGGTAATTTTGTTCTCTACAACTGAGGTTAGCCTGAAGCTAGATTTGAAGAATAGAAACTGGGGATAATTCTTGGACAGGAAAAAGGATGGCTTTGGTTTCTAATATTGGTTTGATTTATTTGTTACAATGACTGAATGACCTACGACCACAGTCATTGAAACTGGAACCTACAGAATGTCAAATACTAAAGCCTGTTTGTCTAAGTTGGCATATCTGTCTATTTTTGTTTTCAGTTGTAATGCAGGGAGGACTTCTAGTAAGGCAATTGAAAGTCTGAGTTAGTTAGTAAGGGGCGATGTCAAATACTAAAGCCTTTTGTTCTAAGCTGGCATATCTGTCTATTTTTGTTTTCAGTTGGAATGGGGGTAGGACTCCTAGTAAGGCAATTGAAAGTCTGAGTTAGTTAGTAAAGGGCTCTTTATTCTCTGCTTAAAATCATTCAATTTTCTTGTTTGTTGTCTCTTATCCCTTTATTCTGTCAACAAATGAAATTCTTTCTTGGTCTATGCAGATATCTCCTTACGCGGTCAATTGTTTGTATATGACAATGTGAATCAGAAAATTGGGTGGATAAAGTCAGATTGTTCCAGGCCAAAAAGATTTGAAAGACTACCATTTTCTTGAGGTATGATCCCTAGTTCATTTCTATTGTTTCCTTTCAAAATTTTTTGCATTGTTGTCTCAAGTAGATTTTGATTTTCCTTTTTCTTTTGCAGAGATATGTAGAGAGCAGGTGTCTGAGCATGGAGCTTGTGTTTAATAATCATGACTCTTTTTGTCAATTTTTGCTGAATCTTTACCACTGTATAGCAGCATCCCATTCCCTTAATTTGTTTGTATGCAATGTTGTTGAGCAATGTGTAGTCAGTCTTATATGAGGAGGTAGGAGAATGTTTAGGTGTTAACGTTAACCTCACCAGGGTGTAATGTATCAGCGCAAGAGAGGTGGTGGGCATCCTGGATAGCATGAAATAGAGATTGCCTCTGTAAGGTAAAATATGGAAACTTTTACTCATATTTTAATATATATATATATATATATATTCTGTGTGTGTGTTTTCAAAAGAATTTTTTGTTTGTATCATAAACATTTTTTTCAATTCACTTTTTTATAATTCGAGCCATCTTTTTATCTGATATATATCACATCATAAAAAATGCTACAGTAATTTATACATTACATCACAAAACGTGCTACAATGATTTAATAGTATCACGCCATGTGTTTTATATTCATACACACTTCTAAGTTCACTAGGAGAGATGATGAAATTTCTGTTTAAGAACTAGGGTTTCTTCCATCTCCACCTACAAGAGTGGAACCTCTTGTTGTGGATGAATTTTATCAGCTAACCTGCGCCTTCGTTATTGGTGAAGAAGAACCTCGAGCAATCAAATTTTTTTTTGCCTGTGCAGTAAATTTGACTGGAATCGTGAAACTCAAAATCATGGTCCGAGGATGTTTTTATCAAAAGATGGAACCAAATTATTTGATACAATATGTTCTCAAGTTGTGTTTAATCAATTTAAAACTAGTTCAAATCTACTATCTCAAACAAATATGATTTACGTAAGAAAGCTAGGTATTTCAAATTTGGAGAGTTTGAACAAAATTATCTCTCTAAAACATTCAAAGAATCTATATATGTCTAAATTAAATTAGGAAACCGGTATTTTCAAATTTTAGAAACTAAAATGTGCCTTGGATGGAAAACTTTTGCCTATGTGCCTTCAACAGAGAAAATGGGGTTGAATTAAGTATTCCAACTTTTTATGCACATTGCAATTTCTCTCCGATACAAAGGCAGAAAAACTTTGTCCCTTCCTTTGTCGATAGGGACAAAGTAGATGGTTATATAATCGAGCGCACAAACAATTCATTCTTCTTTTTCTTCAAGTACGAATTTACAATTATTAGTTTCCTGAACGACAATGTGTGGTTTTGAGATTCAAGCTTTTGAGCTCAAGTTAATTCTAAATATAGACAAATGTATAAATACATTAGATATTATTAAATGTAGGGGTATATATATATATATATCTTGTATTTTTCTCAAAAAGACAAATATAAATAAAATTAGTACTGTCTATATTCTAAAACAAAGAAATATAATTAATAAATTTATTCTAAATCATGTATGAATTTTAAAAAACAAAGAAATATAATTAAATTATTCTAAATTTTTAAATTCAAATTCAAATTCAAGTTAGCTTTCAAACCCTTAATTCACAAGATTTTAGAATTCAAGCTCTAAGTCCAACCTCCTCGATTTGCTCGAACTTAAACCCAATCGCCCAACCGAATAAACTCATGAACTCATAAAATATTTATAACTCCAAATCTCGCACCCGTAGCTCCTAAACCGTGTTCAAGGAAGTTAGAAATGAAGGCTGTCAATCCAACAACAGTCGCAATTAATGTCTAATTTCTTGCTTCTGCCATACTAAAAATAACACACTAGGAGCTAAGAGGAGGTCTAATAGTTCCCACTAAAAGAAAAATTCTCCTGACCGAATTTCACTAATAATAACACCCGATCTCTCTTTTCCGACGGGGATGGGGGATGTATAGCACTTCGGGTTAATTGCATAAAACCCCACCGACTATTACCCCAGGATTTGCCCCCCTCAAAAATCACATACGCACTTCACACACTAGGCTGCAAAATTAACTCCGTCTATATCATTTAATAAGTGATCGGTATATCCTCCACCACAAAACTCATATGTGACAAAATCATCAAAAGTAGCTAAAGAGGAGAGATTCAAGATCCAAGGAAAGGAAAAACAAAAAGATTACATCAAACCACAACAGACTATTTGGAAACTGCTGCCTATAAAAATAAAAAAGAAACCCGCTAAATCTTGAAATTCAAATACAATCCCATATCTAACAAACTAATCACAGCACTAGGGTGACAAAAAATGGAACCTGGCCATGTTGCTTTAACTCGACATCATAACCTGTTCGATTGCCTGTAGTCCTTGGTTGGCGAAATACCTCACGTCAACATCTGGGTCTTCACTTAACTCAACCAGACATGGTCGGATTGTCTTCTCTACAACCTGCGTTTAAGCATTCACAATTAGATGGGAGTCACCAAGTGCAACAAGCATTAATGTGATGTTTCCTGTCTGAATTTGGCAAATTCAAGCCTCGGTTCAGTGCAAAGATAGCAAAAGAATTAGTATTAGTGATACAAAAAGCTGCTCTATGAACGGAAAAGCAGACAAATGAAGACTCTCAAACTTTCCAAAGCATTACAGGAAACCCCAATTTCAGCATAACAACATCATCAAGACGTCTCTTTCCAAAGCGCTTTCCTTTGGATATACAATAAACAAAGTAATATACTCAAAATTTCATAGCAAGAAGGCCACTGAACGTTCTGGAATCACTTAAATTAACTACAGAAGAAGAAAAACTACGTACCGGCTGATCAACTATTGGAACAAGAGACTGCAACACCTTTGCAACATTGAACTTGATATTTGGAACCCTGATATGTGATCACTTCTGAGAAGATTGACAGGAAAGTGCGTACTGTCCCTAACCAAGAATGATAATTTGAAAACTGACCTGTCCTTTGCTGTTTCCACAATCACAGGTAGGAGCTTAGAGCATGTAACTTCAGAACCCATTACAGGAGCAAGAAGCGAAATGGCATGAAGAATGGTCATTCGGTAAAGGTAATGTGGGTCATTAATCATATCCAAAACCTGATCCAAAACAGCCAAGTTAATAAGTAATACTTGTGGGAAAGTCCACCAAAAAAAAAAGAAGAAACAGGAAAAAGCTTTCATAAATAACAGCAGATAGTGAATACTCAAATAACTAGGCTTCATATCTATTCAGATGCTCTATCGCACAAAGATGTACCCTGAATATGTTGTGCTTAAACTGTGCATAGTTTCCAGAAAAAAAAAAAAGCACACACACACACACACGTGAACGCGCACACAGAGAGACAACGAGCTTACTAGCAGCTTTTGCCTCCTTTCGAAATATACAAGATATCAAGCTCTGTGCAACTTCATCAAGAAATGAATATGCAAAAATATCATAAAAGCAACCTGTGGAATAATGTGCTGCATTGCCCATTCTGGACCAAATTCTTCAGCAAGGCGCTTCACATTAGTTGCTGCTGCATCTCGAATTGAGAAAACCTATGAAGTATTAACAGCAAATCATTAATGAGTGAGAACTTCACAACAATAAGCCTCCCATACACTACATGAACAGAGAAGATCCAAATGCCACTTTTAATTTACAGCCCAGGTTGTAGAGTTTTTGAGGTTCATGCAGGGGAAGCTTAGGAAAACCTATGGACAGAATCATTGCAAATCCAGAACTAATGCTCATATAGCATCACCTAATGTAAAGAGCTAAAATTATGTACTGTGCTGAACAATCAACTAACCCTGAAGCAGGAAATAGGCAGCCTATCTCTGTTGGTTATAATAGAAAAGGTAGTGCTTGCACTAATGTGCCTAAATGATGCCTTTGAAGTTGCATTAAGTGACAAAATAATTCAAGATTCTACAGGCTTCTAATAAGCCAACTATAGAAACTAAATGTGCAATCCTACCATGTAGGGTAAATGTGCCGTAGCAGATTGCAGAGTAGTTGTCACTTCTACTAACAAGAAAAATTTTACTCTGAAGTCACATTTTCTTTAGTATACATCACTTCCCACACTGTAAATGTACCTAGGAGTCCCCAATCCGTTGTCAAAAATAAAATAAAAGTTGGCAAACAAGAAGATAACTGTCTATAGCAATAGCTAAACTAACCCTTTATTTGATCCAGGGATGGCAAAATACGACAGGAAGGGTCCTCACAAAGTACTCAAAATTTTCAGAAACATTGACAAAGAACAATACAAATGCAAGAAATACTCAAAGCTATAGATCTTTACACCAGCAACTCTTCCCATTAACATTCTCACTGGCAAAAAAGAACTCTACACACCTTGTCTTTCAACCATTGCATGCACAGTGCACCAAGCTTATCATCAAAAAAGCCAACACCCAACTGACTAGCCAATAAAGGTATGTACTCGATAATTGCAAGTCGAACTCTCCAATGTCTATCTTCGGCAAGCTCAACAATAGCTGGTAGGAGGGACTGGGAAAGCAGATCTATTCCAATAACCTGCATCATTAGGCAATATGCACTTCTAATTGAAATTGAACTCGTCAAGGACAAGAACTAGAAACGCGAAACTTGGGAAGGACTTGCAGCAAAAGATATAAACAGATAATAATTGTAAGCAAGCAACTAGACCTGGTTCACTTGATCAAGCTTGCTAATAATGTTTAGTCGAACATCAGGGAACTCATCCTTCAGAAGTGAAAGAAATATAGGCAGAAGCTGCTCTATAGTTGCATCCTGAAACAATCAAAAGAGAGAAGACACATATTGAAGGGTAAGTGCGAAGAGAAATTAAATACAGTCAAAAAGTTTACTTGAAGAAAATTGTAACAGTAATCATTACAAACAAATTTGTGGATTGTCGAACATCTAGTGCATATTATGAACAAGCTATCCACAGGAGATACAGGATAAACAAAAACTAGAAACACTGGCAGGATTAGATACTTTTCCACAATCCTTGAGTGCTCAGGAAGATAAACCGACAAGGTACGTAAACAGTTTGATTGTCCACAGCGCTAAAATGGAACTTTAAGGATCTATGAGGCTCAACTAGTATCACATATGGTCATATCTTGATAAGCAAAGAGAGTCCCTTGACAAACTCGTTGTGAGAAGCCAACTAAATAAGCATCGATGACTTCCAGGAATCACCATTTTCGTTAAAATAGTTACACACAAGGATAAAATAAGACTTGAATAGAGTCGTTTAAACAACAATAATTGAAACTGAAAGTATTAATTGATATGAACTGATCAAGATGATTTTAAAAGTTGCACTGGAAATCAGAAACTCTTAACAAATTTTCATCCCAGAAAGGCAATAATGTATTGTAAATAAATTTATTAATCATGTGATAAGAATATAAATTACCAAACACATAAACATGCAAACGTTTTGGATTAGCCCTAAAAAATTGGAACTTTCAAGCTAACAATAGCAACACAGGAAACCAAAACGATGCAAACATTTTAGAGCGAAAACAAATTCTACCTTTCCTAAAACAGGAGCCATTCCCATTATGACTGAGGCCAAAGCAGAACGAACATGCTGGGATGAGTCCGAAGATAATTCCTGCAAACAAAAGAAAAAGTTAATTGCTCATTCTCCAGTCTTTAGATACAGAAATAAATTGCTATAAAAAGCTACATAGTCCAGCCAAAAAATTTAACAGCAGCACAGAAATGGAGGGAAAGCAAAATTAGAATTCCAGTAACTTCTATACCTTCACACAGGGTAAGACATGCTGAACTGCAAGCTCAGGGCTTAATATTCGGCAGAATTTTGTTACTTTTCCAGCAGCAGCTATGCGAACTTCAGCCTCATTGTCACGAAGTAACCGAACATATGCAGGAACCAAATCCGTTCTTAACAATAACAGAGATCACAGATGAGCAAGAATAAAAAAACCATATCACTTAACTGCAAGATAGAGAATACAGCAACAATGTTTTAACGATTTGTATAATGGCTAATGTAAGCAACTTCTACCTTGTGGCCTCTGGCCCCACTGCTTCGCAGAGCTCATAGAGTTGGTTGGCAACCATGTAACGAACTCGCCAAGACTTGTCCTGTTATTGAAGTAGCTAGAAAATCAATTAGAACAAATCCAATAATAGGTTGTGATACTATAAAAAATGCTACTACAAAGATCCAATCACATTAAAAACAACTATTACCACCAAAGATGAGTAGGAAAGAAAATGAACAAAATTTCATTAGCAATAAAAACAGTAACCAGGAATTGATATACTTAGTACCAACTTAAGGCAAAAGTGAATAACTTTAGAAACTTGTCAAATTTCACTGAAAGTAAATAACACATTTCAAAGCCACCCAAAAACTAAAATAGTATGGATAAACATCCATAAGGTAAGGACCTAATAAAACACTATAAGCAAGCTTAGACTAGCAAAGGCTTTTTGTATAATATATATTTAAAACTGGACCTACCTGTGAGAAATTAACTATAACCGGAAGAATATGTGCCACACAATCTTGAGGCTCCAGGTGCTTCCCAAGAGCTGCACAATCTTCAACAGCCAATAATCGCACAGAATCTTGATCTGAAATAGAAAAAATGACCTTCTTAGCTGGGTAATATTCGGTAAAGAACAGATTTATTTGTTTACACTGATATTTTATTCATAGCGAGAATGGTCCAATAAGCAACCACAGGCACAATGACTGCATTACCTTAAGAGTATATCAGTATATTAGCCAACAAATTCATTGATCCATTAGACCTCCAAACTAATGGTAAACATTGAAAAGGGCCAGACATAGGGTACTCATTGTATTTACGTCCAAATATCAACTATTGGCGGTCACTTTCAAATACAAAGTCAAACATGGCTCCAACTGTATAAACTTTTTGTTAAGATAAAAATCAAAGTCAGATTACTGAAGCATGTTACACCGGCATAGGATTTGATGGGCAGTTATTTTTTCCTTAAGAGTATGTCATACTTCAAATAACGATAAGAGCAAAGAAAAGAGAGAAGGAAAAGCGGCACATACAACTAAACCAAAGAAACAAATTTTATTGTTAAATGGCAAGTGTGTCACAATCAAATTAGCATCTATCTGATAGAAAAGTTGTAGATAAAAAAATACCATCTTGAGTCAGATCCTCAAACATTGACATTATGTCAGTCTTCAAATGAGCTGGTTCAACGGTAGCAGCAAACTTTCCTAGATTTGTTGCAGCTGCTCTCCTCACCATGGGCATGTCATCTTGACACAACTGACTGTATATAGTCCTTAATTCATTTCTCAATGTCTCTGAGGCTGAGGGATAAGCAATATGGAACAATCCACAAGAAGAAACTCGAGCTGTAAACCACTCACCTGCAGCTAGTCTCTATATGCGGAATTATATCAGCAAAGGTATATCATATATCATTTTGATTACATATGCTCAAATTTTTCATACATATAAGTTAATATGACTACATGGTAAAAGTATAACAAAGAAAATAAAAATAAAGAAATTCAAGCAACAGAGAAGCTACATACTGTGTGGTAAAACTAAAAGGAAAACTCAAATAAGCTTTATTTAGCGGATGCTACATGGCAACAAAAACGTGTAAAAGCAAAATGCCGAACAATTTCACATGACACATGCAGAAAACAGGTGTGCCATCCAACGTTCACGACATCCACAACTGCAAGTCTCTGAAAACTCAGCAGGCACTAAGAGGATAAGAACAGACTACTGTTCACTCTGCACCAAGTTTCAAGGAAGCAAATGCTTTAACACATCAAACCATGAGATTACCTCAGTTTGCATTTTTTGGTCATCAGAAGCTCCAAAATAACTAAATTTTCCAGAATCTATGCTTTAGTTAATTTTTTTCCTCGTAAGTAAAACTATATTATCGATTACCCAGTTTGTCATCACACAGTCTAACGGTAAGCAAAATATGAAAGTATTATAACCGATATCCATCCACAGAACTACACAATCTGAAGTAGATTGCCTACTCAAATAAACCTATCAGTATCATCATCCAATTTTATTAAGTAACTTCTAATATTGAGGGAGAGATAACCATGACTAATTGGTAGCCAAGAAACCATTATTCATATTCAAATACTAAATAAACACATTTCAGCACCTACTATCCATGCTTATCAGTGGGCAGTGGGCAGAGGACAGTGCAATAGCTTTCATATCAGCTTACACCCAAAGATAAATACCCAATATAGCATAACGTTCATTGAAGTAAATTTTAACTTCAATTCTAGTTAGAAAATGTAAATGAGTCAAGTTAAAACAGTTCAAGTGGCACTATATCAGTTTCGTTCATTCGAAGCTATGTTAAACATGATCCATCAAGTGTACATTCTATGCAGCAAAGAAATGGTAATGTATCCGTACATAACATCCCGAACTTATACAAGTGAGAAGAATCTCGAATGCAGTACTTCACATTTCAAACACTCCAAGTAACGCTCACTCCAACATCTCTCTATGAACCTGAGAATAAATCTAATATAATCTCTTCTATGTCTCCCCCAGCACACGAATAACATGATCTAAAACGCCATTGCTGATATCTGTCCAAGTTATAATTGTAAACCGGTCATGTGTTAAAGATTTTGTATGCACCATCTCCAGATGCTAAATGCATTAAATTACCAGATACATGGCAACTTTTCATGCATGTAGGAAATAAATGCTCATTAACTAGCACTTGCAAACCAACCAAAATACTAAACTGAAGGACAACGGAACATTTTAATGCACATATCAAAGAAATATGTATTTCATTAACACTCAAATGAGTCCAAATTAAGCCGTGATGCTTGCAAAATCAGCTGATACTATACACCTCACTTTCTATTTCCTACCTTCAATTTGCAGTGCATCATATTAATCTGTCAAACAACAAATCACATTTACCCAGCCAAATCACATTCAGAATCTATGCCTATCAACCAAATTTGCAGCTTTTTAAATCTTATGGTGCTAACATTAACTTTTCCAAGCACAATTCCTCCTAGCTCAAATTTCGCGAGCAACAAATAGGAAGAATCCAAATCTATCCTTTTTTTTTTTCCTCTTTTGATAAAAAAGAGATACTTGATCGGAGCTTACCTTCACGAGAGGAATAAAAAACTCGAGCAAATCAGCTTCCCTCATTTGAGATCCAATTCGACACAAAGATTCCACAGCTTTATCCCTGACACATGTCTCTTCAACGCTACAAAGCCCTTCCAGAGGCGGAAGCAACACATTAGCATGCTCCACACCGCCAACGTAGGGTACAAAAACTCCTAATTCTTCCGCCATGGCCAGCAACACCTCGTCGTCATCGTCATTATTCTCGCTGAGAAACGGAATCAACTCTTTCCGCGTCCTCTCCTCTCCGAGGGCACGCGCAATCGTCGAGAGTCGGCGGATCGAGTTTAACCGGAGCTGAATGTCTTCGTTCTTCAATTCGTCGATTAATACCGCAATTGGATACAATGGCTCGTCGATCATCGCCATGGTAATTCTGATTCCAATTCCAATTCCACTTCTGTGTTGGAAATGCACAAATTGTTAACGAGATTAGATCAAAGTTTCGACTTTGGAAGAAATGAATTAGGGTTTATGGGAAACGTGAAAAGTCAAAATTGAAATTTGAAGGCTCAAAATTTTCTAATTTTTGTGAGTTTTGAACTTTTCTGGAACACAATTGGGGCTGAAGAAATGAAGAATTTTACTGAGAAGTGCTTAGGGCGTGTTTGCCTCTGTCAGGTATTTCGCGGTTTTTCCTTTCCTTTTCTTTGTTTTTGTTTGAAAAGGAGACTCTGTTGCTATCCCAAAAAAAAAAAAAAAAAATTCAATCCGTTAATAATTTGATTAATAGTAATTTTATATTAATTAACCTGTCTTCATATTTTTCCGATTTTTTTGCAAAAAATTGTAAGTTAAAATTCAAAAGGCAGTTATTTAGCAGCATCTGAATTTAACTTATTTTTAGCTTTAAAATATTAAAAAGTGAATAAAAAAAAAGTAACAATAAAAGCATGAGATCAGAGTTCAGAACAGGCTGCACTTGAAAATTCGAGTCAACTTTATTCCTTTGGTCTTCAACACAAGAAGACTTGAAAACTTACCATGAAATTTCTTGAAAGTAAAAAGTATTTTTTATTTGAATAAATGGTCTTCTTTAATAAAATGTTTTCCAGTGCACTTTTTAATAGTCCTTAGACTGTTTCCGCTATCCCCATTATATTTTTGACTTTCGAGCATAAATGACTTGTTCATTCTTTGTCGTAAAAGAAAACAAAATTCCAATCCATACAACATGGGAAATGTCAGTTGTTTCCGGAAAGTCTTGTATCCAAACAGCACAGAAAGCTTCGCATGTCAATTGTTTTAGACGGTCAATAATCTACAAGTTGTCTTCTGTTATCGTTTGGGAAAAAAAAAAATCTACCATTTGTCTTGTAAGTCAAATATATCCTACATTTGCATCAATCAAAGAGCCTTTTGTCTCAAATTGTCACATATCAAAATTAACTGGTTATTATCAAAAACACAAGACTACAAAAATAGCTTGTCCGTGAGGTGTGACTACATCTCCTTCCATAGCCATTTGACATCACAAAAGCTCATCATTTCTGCCCTAAGGTGAAATGATGTATTGTAACGTTTTTTAGAATTGCTATTTTTTCGCTCCGTTTGGATTATTATTTTTAAAAATTTTTTTTAGAAAAATGTAATATAACGATTTGACGTATATGAAATAAAAAGGTAATTAAAAAATATATTCACAAAAACGTAAAATTTTTCCCCCAAAAAATCACAATCGAAAACAAGGTTGAGCAAGGAAGACAAATACACTGACGTGCAGTTGCGATCGTTCTTATGAATACATTCTTTGTGGCTGGTCATTTTTTCTTGGCATCCACAATTGAGTTTATGCATCTTTTAAGACATAATAATCTCCTTCCACATTCTCCTAATTTTAGCATAGAAAATTTTGAGCCATTAACCAAAGCAGGATGAAGATTAAATCATTTGTGCCCACTTTCCCTCTCAAATAAACTGATCAGTTCTTTAAGCATAGTTCTGCAAGCAAGGACTCGTAGGATTTGCTTTTGTAAATGTAGGGCTAATATTCCACAAAGCAAATAACTCGGACCATATTTCATTGTGAGAACTTAGAATGGAGCTTCTGAAAAGAAAAGCTAAAGAAGAACGAAGGTAAAAGGATTCAAAATGAAGCTTTTTACTAGACAAATTTCCTTCAGTGCTACCACATTTCTTCAAACCAAGATCCAGTTCCCGGTTGGTCAGTTCCATTTCACCACAATGGTAGGCACTATGAAATTCTACCAACTACTCTATATAAGGCATCAACATATTGTTGTTTTCAAAGGATGCTAGCCTCTACTCAAATGTTGCTATATGGTGGTGTTTACTATGATTTGTTATTGACTGTAATAGTCGCAGTTCAATTCATTGCATCTCTGTTTGAGCGCTACAAACATCTGCATAATCTGGTCCATAAGCCCACTTCTTCAGCTGCTGCTTCTGACGAGTTGACAGGCTCCCTGAACTTTGCTTTCTCGCTTAACTCTTCAAATGAGTCAACAAGATTTTGAAGCCTAGCTACGAATTCAATGAGAAGAGACGCAAATGTTGCTAAAGACAAGGCACTGGCACTTTCGTACGTCTTTGATTCATCATTTTCAGGTATTTGATTTGCTTCAGGCAACACAGCTATAGGCCGTGACTTCTGTTTCTCAGTTTCATTCTCTGATGTAACTGCTGCAGGAGGGTTGAAGTTAACATTTGCGTTAAAATTCCTGTCATCCCAACTTTTCGAGAGATGAAGTGCTCTTATGTCAATAGCTGTTTCATGGAAGTTATTATTTCCATTTAAATAGTTTCCATCATCAGTCATATCCAGAGATTCCTGTGGAACCTTTATTCCCTCAGGTTTTCCGATTTCCCAGCTTTCTGAATTGACAAGGAGGTAAGATTTTCGATCGACCTTTTTCTGCAACTCTTCCGCAGCCTCATGCACCTCATACAGCATATCATGTGAACCCAGTTTCTCCATATTTTTCACCTTCTGGCCAAGCTCCCGCAACACTTTTGCACTGGCTGTACTAACCCTCTGGAGTTCATTGCGAAACACCTGTCTTCTTTCGGCAGGAGCCTAGAAACAAGACAATAAAATCTTAAGTTGTGCACTCTTTAGCATTAAAAAAGATTGTAAATTTATCAACTAATGTAACGGAAAAGTGACACAATATGGTCAGACAATTATGATTGCTTACCACGGTCATAATATAACTTGGGGTGATTAAAGGTTACACATGTTTCTCTGATATATTTCACCCACGCAAATATAGAAATTATGTCAGTTCAAATCAGACTGCCAGAAAGCATAATGTTTGGCACTTGATTTAGAAGATAAAAGAAAACTTGATAGCGAGGGGGGCATTAGATGAGGTTTACTTTTTGGTCAAAATCTGTCTATGACAGAACGTCTGAAATATCTTTTTGTTGGAGGCAAGTGAAATTACTATAGAAATCATCAAAGCCACTTGTGTTACACTAGAAAAAATCATCCAACACATGCATAAATTAGAACAGCGCTGAAGATATGTAAGCATAACATTACCTGTATCTCTGAAAGTACACATCCATGTAATGCCATGACCATGAATGCACAATGCCTTAAAGCACCACTGACTTTCACATAGTTTCGCCATGGATAGTTGAACATTTTGTAACGACCATGAGGTGGCTCCCAGACGGCAAAACTCACCTAAAACCATAACATTTTTAAGTCAGAAAAATAAACTAATTTATCTTGCAGGTAATCAACCCATGTAGGTCAACAAAAAGAAAGCTTGCCAGAGCATCCTCCTGGCTCGTGGATTCCATGGCTGATCTGTATCCACTGTACACTGGATCATCCGATGCTTGGTAAGTAAGAATTTTTGAAGGGACCCTTTCATATTCAACGCAGTTAAGGTATCCACTGATGCAACCTAAAAGGATGTTTTGCAAAGCAACCTTAGCATGCAGTCATACAGAATACATAACAAAACCTGAAGAAGTAATGGATGTAATTTGCAAAATCAGCTAACCTTCCAAGGAATTAGCAACACTAGTGAAATTTTTGGCAACCAAATTGTGAAGATCCTCACCAGCCCAGATGGGATGAATACATATATTCACTGCCAAAGAAACACTGGCACCTAAAGCAATGAGCACAAACCGGGTGACTGCTGTATCTATGAAATTTTTCGTCCGATACCCAGACACCATTACAAAACAATATGTTATCAGGAATACTCGAAATCCATATTCATAGGGCTTCATTGTGGGATAGAACTTTGCATAGGTGATGCAAAAACCTAAACACAACAAGAACATCATAATCAGTTCAGTTATAAACCAAAAGGAAAGCAACGTTACACTAGGTTGGAACACTGACCCGAATATCAGACCTGTGATTAATATCCCAAAGATTACAGTAACTTCTTCCCATTCTCCGGCCAGTTTGGACAATTCTCCCATTGCAAGGGCCAGCCCTCCTGCTGACAGTGTCCCTAATCCACGATTAAATCCTTTGCTCAGAGTGGCTCCTGCAATAAAAGGAAAACAAAGAAAATTCATCAACCCAACAATCAGGAGATCGAAAAGGCTGAGAAAGGAAAAATTTTATGATGTAGAATACCAAGATTCATGACAAGGTGGAATTTATATTGTTAGATGCTATTCAGAATTAGCGTGGCGGTTCCTCAAGAGCACATAAAATGAAGTAACTCAACCAACTCTAAACCAGACTGTCACCACCGCGCACTCTTAACTCTTGGATTTGCTTAGCTTACGGATACTAGAGAATGATAAGTAACTGTTACTCCATATTATAGCAACTTATACATGCCTAAATGCCTCGAGACTTTCTAAATCAAAATATAATTTGAACGCAAGTGTTTCTTACTTCTTCCCCCACAACTTAGACAACAATAAATTGCTGGAATTCTTTAGGCCATGAATTCAAAATGATCACTAAAATTACACTCTTGGCTGATTTCCACCATATTTTAAGAGCCTACAGATTCCAAACTCCTCGCTGCTGTCAAACTTCATCATCTGAAAAGATATCTTTCACACCTTCCACTGAAGTCCTCACAACCATGATAATAAACCTCACAGAACACTGAAAATTAAGGCCTTCCCCACCGACACTTCTCTAGGTATCTCTGTAGCAACCATGGCAACAAACATAGTCTAAACATAAAAAAAAAAAAAAAAAAAAAAATCCCAGAAAAACCCCACAAAAATTCAAAGAAATTTTTAAAAAATAAAGATTTAAAAAAAAAACTGAACAGAGAATGTCTGAAAAGCATTCGTACCTATACTGAACTCAAAGACAACAACAACGGTTAAAATAGCCCAAACAGAGTATCTGGTAAGATCTTTCATGGCAGCTGGCTGCTTCAAGAAAATCAACAAAGATATAAGCATCATAGCCAATCCCATCTTTGCAGAGAATACAACCACTCTGGGGTCGGCTTTTCCCGTGTCCCATGCCCTGATAGCCACACTCATCAATTTTTTCCATAACTCCAGGAACTTGTCTTTCATTGACGAACAACATCCACAACCAAACCGTTCCTCAGCCTCATCATCCCAAGAACGTGAGAATCGAGGCAGCTCCGAAAAATCTCCTGACCTATGTGATGATAAAAGCCTCTCCCTTTCTCTTTTCTCAGCAAAACTCTGCCTAAACGAGCCCGTTCTTCCTACCATTCTTCTTCCTGTTATTTCAAGAATGAATTCTTCTTTTACTTTTGTTTATTACACATTAGTGCATGTACGATGCAGATGGGAAAAGAGGAATGAAGGAAGGAAGGGGAGGAAGAGATTTCGAAGAGGAAAAGGTTTTGGGAGTCGTGGAGAGGCCTGGCTCTTCTGCTCTTGACCACTTCTTGCGGGAGAATCTGACGGAATCAGGAGAGTCTTTTTATTCTGTTGGGCGTCTAAGGGATGACGTCGTTTGACAAAACTTAGGGGTGAGCCAATTTAGATCTAAAAAGAAGGCCAATCGTGTTCGTACAAGTGGGATGTGTGGGGTTCGTGGTAGGGCCAGGTGCAATGTGACTTCTGAATTTATTTATTTTTCTTTTGAGGGTTGAGTAATGGTCAATGAACTGGTAAATTGGGAAGGATATGATCTGTATGGATGAGGCCGTCCTAAAGCGTAAAGGGCCGTGGAGAAAAGTTGAAGGAATTATCTTATACTGCTACTATACGGTAACAAAGGGCAAAAGTGAAAACATGTTAAACCTTTACAACGTCAACCCCCATTTAGTTACTGTGTAATGGGCCCTAGGCCCTCCAAATCACCGAAAATTATTCCAAAGGCTTGTACTTTTTTGGGTTCCATGTGTGATGTGACATCTGCGGTATTGTATTCAATTCAGAATTTGATTCATATGAACAAAGATATGAGGTAGCTATTATCAAAAAAAAAAAAAAAGATATGAGGTAGCTAGCTAACTGTGAACATATCCCATGTGTCAAAAACAATTTTTATCAAATGATTCTCACATTTTATCAAATAAATTTTTTCATCTTTCACTTTTACAATATCAATTTTACGTTTCTCATAAATCCAAATTAACAAAATTTAGTCTCAATCTAAGCTTTTCACAATTTTTTAAGCTGAAATCATAATGTGACTAATGGATCCAAACAAATAAACATACATAAATTCACAGGAACAGTAAAAAAATGATATAAAGGCAAAGAAATTTCTTCAACTATTAATCAAATGAGGCTGCAGTCTTTTTGTTTACATACAGACAAAAAATAATAATGTGGAGGCAGTGGCGGAGTTAGAAAAAAATCTTAGTGGGGGTAAAAATAATATTAAAATTTTTTATCTACTCTTTTTCTAATTTTTAAGTAAAAAAAAATTACCAACAAGTACAAATGATATGTATATTCCATGAAAAACATAAAGGTAAACTCAAAATTATTAATGTAATAATAATTTTATTTCAAAAACAAACTAAACTATTTACAATTGTTCACGATGAGTTTTCATATTTTGATAACGGTTTACAACTTTCTCATTTTCAATTTCATGAAGTATATTTTTCTCAACATAAGTAACTAAACAATCATTCATCCAAGTGTCTTCCATTCTATTTCGTCATTACATTAACTCCAATATAAGAAACTAATCAAGGAAAATAAATAATAAATTATAAATCCATAAATTCACCATTTCACATGGTAGAACATTTATCAAATAACCCATTTATTAGTTATTACATTAACTAATCAATTTTCAAATTTCTTTAAAACAGTAATAGTCTCATACTCTAGAAATATATTTGCAAACAAATTTAAATAATAATAATAAGAAATAATTGTTTAGAACCTGATTTTGATGGCCTCTTAAAGTTGGTGAAAAGAACTGCAAATCAGTGGTGGACCCAAGTTCCAGAATATCAATTGATTCTGGTCAATCTCTAAATCGGATGAAGTGATCAAGAAAGAGTAACAAGTTTTGGTTGTGGAAGAAAAATGGGCTCTCGTATGTTGGGGAGTGGGAACAAAGGAAGTAAATGATTAATGATAATTGAATGAAGTGATAAATAAAAAGAGTTGTTAGTTGGATATGGAAGAAGAGGGGCCATCTGTTGTGAAGAGAAATGGGGGACCAAAGGAGTAAATGAATCTTAGGGAGTGTAAATGGAACTTGAGAGTGGGGACCAAAAGAAATGGCTAATATGATTGATATGGCGATCAGAGGAGTAGGGTGAATGATATAAATTTTGTGACCTATTCTTTCATGATTTTTCTAAAAAAAATTCTGGGGGACACTTTTAAAATTATGTCAAAATTATAGAAGTATTATAGGAATTTAAAGGAGTAGCGGGCCCATGCCCCCAGTGCCCCCTTTAAATCCGCCCTGTGTGGAGGCTTTCAACTCTTTTATATCCCAAAAATTCTTATAGGTTCAACAAATGGCCTTCTACGACTCCAAATTTTTTCAAGAGTTTTTTCAAGAATACTTTTAGTGGGACACCTGTTTAAAAAATAAATTGCACAAGGAACTGCTTCTACTTCTACCCAAAAAGATTTTGACATATTTTTCAACTTCAACATATACCTCGCTAGATTCATAATTGTCATATTCTTCTTCTCTGCCACCCCATTTTGTTTATGGAGTGTATTTAATAATCAATTGATGTTGTATCCCATTTTTTTCAAGAAAATCATCATAAACCAAATATTTCCCGACCCCTGTCTGTTCTCAAAATTTTATTCTGACAGCTACTTTGTCACTCAATAAAAGTCTTAAAATTTATAAAAGTGTCACGGGCATTAGATTTATACTTCAAAAAATACACCCAAGACTTTAAAAAAATATGTATTGATTTTTTAGTTTGAAATCATAACGTGACCCATATACAATCATCTTTATGTACATAAAAGATTAGATCCAACATTTTAAGGAGCAAAAATGAATATGGATTGTATAAAATCTCATTTTTTTTTAGGGAAAAACAAATATAGTTCAGCTAAGATTCGACTAGATCGGTTCATTTACTTAATTAAAAATGAAATCTAACAATTTTCTCCAAAAAAAAAAACTATGTATAAGTAACGTAGTAGATTCAAAAGAAAAAAAAATAGTTGAAAATCTAAAATGGAATGTAAGGGATGTAAAATTACTATTTTTAAAGTGAAGAGTGAAAAATTCATTTGACGAAATGTAAGGATGTTTTGAATTATTTTTGTTTGGAAAAATCGTTCAAAACATCTCTCATATTTTGTAAAATGATTTTTTTCATTCCTCATTTTTAAAAATGTACTTTTACATCTCTTACAAATTCACATTGGTCAAATTTGGTCATTATTTAGGTTTCCGACTAGTTTTTTTTTTTTTTGGAATCGACCACGTGCCTTGCACATAATCATTTTTTAAGGGCAAAATTGTTAAATCAAATTTTACATAATTCAATCTATAGTCCTTCACATTTTACAAAATGAATTTTTTTCTCTCACATTTTATAAAATGAATTTTTTTGTTCCTCACATTTTTACAAAATGAATTTTGTCATCTCTCATATTTTACAAAATAAAATTTTTTTATCCTTTATTGATCATGTGTACAAATAACTTTTTTAACTTATATATATTTATTTGATTTCACCTAAACAATATGAATAGTATGTAATATATCTCTATTTAATTTCGTCTGAACGTACTGTTCATTTAGATAGCCTTACTACACAACTCAGTAAATGAATTATTACCAAAAAAGAAAATGTTACAAATATTAAATAGATTCACATAGTGAAATCAAATATACATATATATATATATATATATATATATGTTTAAAACAAAATTGTTAGATTTAAACCAATGTATATATCTATTAAATAATATGTGTACAACTACAATTAGTCTATTTAGTTGAAATCAAATAGAGATATATTACATGCTATTCATACTGTTCAAGTGAAATCAAATAGATATATACATGGATTTGAAAATAACTATTCGCACAAATGGTCAATGAGGGATGAAAAAACTCATTTTGTGAAATATGAGGGACGAAATAATTCATTTTGTGAAATATAAAGAACTATAGATTAGATTATATAAGTTTTGATTTGATAATTTTGTCCCTAAAAAATGATTACATACAATCCACATAATAAAATTTCGACCAAAAATTAGTCGAAAATTTAGGTAGGGATCAAATTTGACCAATGTGAACTTTTAAGAGACGTAAAATTACACTTTAAAAAATGAGACACGAAAAAAATTATTTTATAAAATATGATGGACGTTTTGAACGATTTTCCCTTTTTTCTTTTTCTTTTGATACATGGACTTGATGTCCTGATTATATTGATCTCCTAGCCAATATGTAGTACTCCCTCCGTCCCACTTTGATAGTCCTGTTTCTTTTTTCACACAGTTTAAGAAAAAGTAGTTAACTTTGTTGGAAAAGTAAATTTAGATTGCTATTTTTCTAAAATACCATCACATTAAATATGGTATAACTTTATAGGAACTTGAATTGATGGTAAAAAAAGAATCAATTCTCATTAAATGGATAGATTTATAGTAACAATTACTTACATTGAATAAGGATATTTTAGAAAAATTAAAATACAACTACATTATTCAATTGGAAAGTGGACTATAATTTAGGACAAATGAAAAAGGAATACAGGATTATCAAAATGGGACGAAGTAAGTATTTAAATTACTCAAATTTCGAGCAGGTGATTGTGGAGTTTTAAGAATGAAAGAGAGTAGTTGTGACAACCACACAAATTTCATGGTAGATGTGATAGTATTTGCTTTAATTGATGATTGAACCCAAACAAGAAATTTAGCAAAGTGGCTGAATAGCATGTTTCCGAGACATCATCGAGTCGTATAAGTTTAGCAGCAATTATTTTGCTTGCCTTCTTTTCACTTACACCGCAAATTTGTTTTGTGGCAACTTGCCAAAAGGTACATTATCAAGTGGCAGCAGCAGCAATCAATCAGACACTAACCCGTTTATATTTGTCAGCAAGAAAATGGAAAAAGGCCTGAGGATCTGAATTTAAATATGCTGCACAATAAGTTCCCCGACACTTGAAAATTTTTATCTGAGCATGTTACTTCATCTGTGCATTTTAATTGATTGCAACATTTTTTTTTTTTTATCAAAACGGCAACATATAATTGATTGCAACATTTGATAGTGACAAACATACATAACTTTTTCCAAGGAGACGTGTTTCTATTCTCTTTAGAAGATGGGGAAAATTTTGATGCAAAGGTAATAATAAAAGCTCAAGGAAAGCAGCATGTGAAGTGAAGGTAATGCAGTCCAACTAAGTACTTGTCTCAAAGGTCGTTTTCCCAGGACCATTGCCATTGTTGACGGTGCAAAATTCCTGATTCTGGTGGCATATATTCGCTGCGAACGTCCCTCCTTGTCTGCTACACGCACCTCCAACTCTTAATATCATCAAGAACAAACATTTAAATGCATCAATAAGTATGACCTTATCATGTTAGAAGAAAGGTTTCAGCAAGAAAATGCGTCCCCGTGAATATTCAGGACTGGACTTCTTGCTTTCCTATAATGGCGATTGTACTTTATGTTTACTCTCTTTTTCTTTGTTTCCTTTCCCAGGTGAAAAAAAATGGGGGAAGAAAGAATGAGACTCTACCTACCGTTTTGTATGCTTAGTTTTGTTTTTACAGAATTCTCCATGCATCCCCAGAAAAGCATATGCTAGCTAGCAAAAAGAGAATAATGGCATCTTTGTATCTGGTCGAACGGTACAAGATTTGATGTCTCCAAGAGTTCCTTTTTAAGATATGGTGAATTTACCTGGGCAACCAGGGTTCGAACCCCCTTGCTACCGTGCTCGGAGTGGAGTGGAGCCTCCTCTTCCGGACCGGAATGAGATTAGTTGGACCAAAAAAAGCCTGAATACCCACTCCGTCAAAAAAAAAAAAAAAAAAAGAAAAAAAGAACGGTTTAAGATTTGATGCTTGTCAGCTGCGTATTTGGACCGTTCACATTTCGCCATAAGGGATCATTTAAGGAGTGACATGGACATATGGGCATTCAAATAGTACTATGATTTGATTAGATAGGAGGTTATTTGGAATTTTTTTTATATTTATCGTAGCACTTTTTTTTTTACCTGACATAATACAAGATAAAAAAAAATTAATTAGAAATGTATTTTGTGAATAGTAAACTTTGTTTCCGTATAATTATATGTGAAATAAAGAGTGATTTTGTGAATAATAAGTATTTCATACGAGTGCAAATACTACTTCACACATAAGGGATACACGCTTACTTGATTGTCAGGTCAATTGATTTTGTTCAATTTTACAAGATATACATTCATGTTTTTAAGGGAAGGTATAAATATTGAACAAACTTTTTGGATCCCATATCATACATGACATTAAAGACAATGTACACAATGATTTGAGTCATGCATTTTGTTTTTTTTATCAATCATGACCGTGAACTGTTAAGAACAGTCATCAGAATAATTGTCCTGCCCCATTTCCTAACATCTCAACCATCATTTGATTTATACCTTCTACGCTAGATGCACTTCATAATTCAAAAGTTGGTATCACTCCAAGAGAGGAATTGAATGTCCTAGCATTAGCAAAGAAGCAATCATACATGCACAAAAAGACACAATGTCAAATCAAACTTTTGGCATATGGATTACACAGCCCTAGATCAAGAGATTAAGATCATTAGCACTTGGAAATGTAGATGAAACGGATAACGCTTCTTGAGAATCATTTGGCCGCAGTTTTACGAGTAAGTGTGACCCTCTTCTCTGATACATGAAACACCACAGACTCCACATCTGCAGCACAAATCATGTGTATGATCAGAGTCATAGAAACAAAAATGTCAATCTATAAACTCAACTAATCAATGGTTTGGTCAAATTTCAAAGCATATTAAGCTATTGCAAATCTTGATTAATTGGGACATTCGATCAGGTGGTTTAGAGTCTCCATTGGTTTGACACACAAAAGTATACCATCGATTTTGGAGAGTATGCCAGCAACCCTTCTTTCACATTCCCCACACCTTAAATCAGCTGCTATAATCACCTCTTGAACCTGCTTTTATCATCAAAGAAAAGAACCTCAGTTGAGTCCATACAGAAACACTCTTGAAGCATTGCTTTCAGAAATTGTGTACGACTACCACACAAAATGAGAGAGGGTGAACTTGACTAGCGACTCCAAAAATGAAACAAAAAAAAAATAAAGGAATAAATAGGAAACAAGAAACTCAGAAAAATTGTGTACGACTAACTGGTGGCAAGGGTAAGCATTTTGCAGTAGTGGCTGAGCTACTTGGAGGAAGTAATCTTCTCTGCTTCTGTAGTCTAAGTCGAGCGTACTCCTTCTTGGCCCAAGAAAGAGGATTCATATCTTGTACCAGGAGGCACTCAAATTATGAAAAAATTGTTCTGATCTTGGTGTTAAAGCAATGGTAGCTAAGCAAACAGCTCCACAATAATAATGACTTCCAACTTGATAGTTGAATCAGCTTTACCTATACTTGGATTAACTTGAAAGTGAGCCAACGAAGAGAAAGAGAAACAAGGGACGATTTTTGGTGCAATATTCCGCATTTTGGGTTGAGAAGTCTCATCTTTTTGAACTGCGTAAGTATAGCCACAGCAAAGAGATGGAGATGGAACTTCTGCAGCCCACATGTTAAAGAAGGCAGCTATAATTATAACTTGACAAAGACTTTTCAGCATTCAGGCCTAATTTTCTGGATCTTTTATGGCCTTTTAGCCACCCCTCGGCCCCTCTTTTCTTCTTAACTATTCTTCAACACCTTGCACCAAATATTCCCTTGGTCTGTGGCTCCGGGCAGTCGATTAAAATATAACGTACAAATTTGTCGACCAGCTTGTGGTGTCGTGACTAGCATCAATGTTTTGTAATAAGATAATGCAGACATGGGGAGAGATGTTTATTTTATTTTTATCGCCATTCATTCATTATCATCATCATGGCTTTCTTTAGGGAGAAAACAATTGCTATAACAACAAAACTGAATATTTGGGACCAATGGATCACCAAACTTGGACTGTTGCGCTTTGATTAATTTGAATTGTTAAGGTAAAGTTGGATGCTTAAGAAAAGAGAAGGTTTATTGAAAAGGCTACCGCGGTTTTGATCATTGATAGGACAGCGAAACAGAATCAAGACTTGACATCTCAATGAAGACGTGAAATCTGTTCTGTGACAAGAAAACTGTTCTAGATCCTGTGAAAAGAAAACGAATGGCAATCGCAACAAATAGCAGTCGGCTGCATTCAACGAGAAATTCCTCACTTGGTTAAGAATTGATTTATTTGCACTCTATATAGTGAATTGTAAAGGCATAAATTCTTGAGAAAGGATGGTGAAAACAATTATGTGCACTCTATCGTTGGAACAATTATGTGCACTCACTTCCATTGTGCCGAAAACTTGATGGTAAACAAATCTTGAGTGTTGAAAATGTCAGAGCACCATCTCACTCAGGAACATATCTCAGTGTGTGGGACATGTTATTCTTATGGCTCCACTCCCAATTGAAGGTTGGTGGCACCAATTTTTTTTTTTGCAATATTAGTCCAATAAGAAGGAAGATGTTTTAACTTCCATCTGTAACGTTAGTCAGTCGTCTTCAGTGAGTTCATCCAGAAATTTTCAATCCTATAAACGTGGTGTTTAATAAATATGTGTTTGATCAGACATCTAAGCTTCATGAATTTATTAACTCCAAGGACAACAACAGTAACGAAAGAAAATTTTCTGTATTATGATGCTTAGAAATCATGCACAGTTGGAAACCTTTGTGTCGTAAGCCCTTGATGAACGATTACTTGTCTGAGCTTGGCTTAGCCGCTGTCCTGGTGGGACTTCATTCAGGCAATAGAACATGCAGGCCCTCTCATGCATGCTGCATTTTTGAACTTTCTAAGACCAGAATGATCATGCTGAAAGTAGAAGAATGAAGCAGATGTGTTGACTGTTGATTATGGACTCAAACTAGCACATGCATCGTGCATGCTGCAGCCCATACTAAACTAATGCAAGTTCATCTATTTATGAAACCCCCTTGAGCATGGAAAAATCCATCTCAGAAAAATCAAACACAATCGGCCTCATTCACCTAATTTTGATAGACAAATGGCAGCTTCTCATCTCATGCTTCCTTGTGTCACTGCTTCTTTAGTTCTGTTGTTCGTCCCTTGCTTCTTACCAATTGTCCAGCCACAAACCATTGGAAATTCACAAACAGGTCCTACTGTTAGCGAATGTGTGCCTCGCCTGCTGTCATTGGCTCCCTGTGAAGCATTTGTGCAAGGCACATCGGCATCACCTCCTCAGACATGTTGCTACAACCTCAGACATGTCTACAACCAGGAACTTAGCTGCCTCTGTCTCATGGTGAATGACTCTTCCATAAGTGCTTTTCCTATCAATAGAACACTAGCCCTTCAGTTGCCGGTCCTCTGTAATCTTCAAGGAGGCTTATCTGCTTGTTCAGGTACTACATAACATCTCATTATGCACAAAAGGACGAGGTTCTAAACATGACTAATTGTTTCTTGACATTTTGATTTTTCTTCATCAGTTTTAAAATTTTGCTTTGGGAGCAAGATAACCCCTTATGCATTTCTGACAAATGTCACTTATCTGTGTTTCGCTCTTGTCTAGCTGGAGGCATAGCTGTACCCTTCCCTCCTAGTTCACCAACTTCTCAAGTTTCATTTGGGACAAAAACAAATGCTACTGTTGCTGGTATGCAAACTAATCTAGCCTTATGTATGCTTTACAGACTAACTTAAATCTGTGCGCTAGCTAGTATATCAAACTAAAATACCGGAACCAGCTAAATACTGATGCAGCCAGAAATTAATCACAGAGAACTTGAGTTAAAAGCTTAACTAAATTATCAAAGTTTAAAAATAGATTAGTACTTCTGATAGGGTTTAGTTTCTTTGTTGTCATGCACGCTCTAACAATCTTAACTTGTTTCTTGATTTCAGCCTCTCCAATGATCACAGTATCGCCAACGACTGGCATCCTGGGATCCATCCCGCATAGTGTAGCAAATCTGAATGCAATAAATCACTTGGTGGTTGCATTGATAGCTGAAATGCTCTTGCTTGGGATGACATACACTTTAGAGGCTTGGAATATCATGTTTCTTACATTCTAAGCCTTGGGTCAGTTCATAGTAATTAGTTACTATATGTCTTATATCCATTGCTAAAATAAGTTCAGCACAGTTTAATCTCAATTAGCTTGTTGTTGTGGAACTTATTAGCAGTTTGATGTTGTAGCTTAATTCTGTAGCTCTATAAATTCTTTATAAGTATCAAACTGCAAAATCTTGTACATTAAAGAAGCTCTTACCTCCTATGCCATCATGCTATGTATAACTACCGAAAGCAAAACATTGCATATTAAAGAAGCCCCAGGTTCAGACAGCATTTTTCTCTGTAGGGTCATCCCTTATAACTGGATTTGTTTCAAAACAATAAAACATCTGGATACAACAGCTTTCAAAGCAAAGTTGCTATTTAATTACTTGAAAGAAGAACTGATCTTTTAAAGCTTGTGACATGGCACTAATCCAGAATAGCTATCACTGACCAGTTGCACAACTAGTTCAGAGATAGACGGACAACTAGATGGAAAAATTAGATAAAGGACAGTTTGCAACCATGCATAATTCTGAGGTAATGTTGGCAGCAACAAACCTGAAATAATATGGGTGCTTGATTTGGTGATGCACCTATCATTGTATGCACAAGAAAAACACTCTGCTTGTTTATTAACAGACTATGGCATAAATGCACCTTCAGCTTGAATTGGTAGTTTTTAGCCTTATGCACTCAGATGACAAACTAAAATTCTGATACTTCTTTCAAGCCATTGAATCAACCACATCTTTTGGTTTTTGGCCAGGAGAAGATCAAGTCTTTGTGGGAGGCTTAAGCTTCATCAGCCAAAAACATAGGGCAGAAGTCATTAACAGTCCCCTCAATCGGGTATGGCTCGGTTTCACAAGAACTTCAGATAACCAACAGTGTGATAGGCTTATTTTTGTTATTACGAAATTGCATCAAAACTCCAAATTTTAGCTAGAAACTGTTGACCTGTCAATGAAACAATACCCATACCAATAAATATACTTCAGTGAACAAAAAAGATGCCTCTTTCTCCAATATCTGGCAAACTTGCAATTAGACAGAGAAGATACCAAATATGCAATGTACAACTATTTGCAGTTGAAACACAAACTTCTTCCATGATCTCATTGCAACTCCTTGAGATCAGTTGAACTGAGAGATGCAAAGGCAGCATACAGGTATAAATTGGACCAGAAATAATGTGTATTTCCTCATTGAAGCTACTGAATTCTTTAAGTTTCACAACTTCAGTGCATATCATTTCTATACCAATGTAATCCAAAAGAAAACAAATAGAAGATAGACACAGAATTCAAGATACCTTAGAATTTATCACAATTTCATGTCAGCCAAAGCCAGGATAGTTATTCCAAACTAGGCGCTTCCTCAGTCGGATTAGACTCAAAAACATCTGAGCCAGAGGCCTCTGGTTCCTCTAAAAGCTCTCTAGATTGGATTGATTCCTTGTATGCTGGTGTGTCTTTGAAATCTGTTGCTCCCTCATTATATGTAGCCACAGCAATGCCACAAGCAATTAACTGCAAACAAAAGAAGACAAATTCATCATGAATTCCTTCAAACTTGTTGGGCAGTGCAAATCTACGAGAAGAAAACCCGTGTAAGATGAATCTCCAATAAGACTGATACCATAAATAAATAAGCCAGAATCAACCCTATCTTTAGATGTAATACGGCTTTTCCAGGTCCTGTGAGCTCTTGCGATATTCTTCTCACCAAATTTCACATTGAAACTATTATGAATCTGTACTATGAAACTATGAGTGCAATCTTTTTGTGTTCCAGATTCTATAATTATATGAAGTTCATCCTATATGCTTTGTATCGAGGCCCTAGAGACAAGATATTGGGTGCTTTATTGTTCTCTTTGCTGTCTTTCCACACGAGCAGTGGGATATGGTGCTAATAACTATCAGAAGTAGTGATACATGCAAAATGTAAAGCATCTATCCTGGCCTTTGACTGGGATAACTTTTTCTTGGCCAGTGTGAAACATCCACTCAGAATCCCTGCATTCTTAGGGAACACTAGAGTGATAATTTGAGGGGGCCATCTTCTCCTTCAACTGCCTAATCACACGAGAAACAAGCACATGAATTGCGACATCATGACCTGTATCACTTGGCACCCGGATATGACTTCGAAAACCATTTTCAGCTAATTAGTAACCTTAGTTCGCTATCAGTGTCTTTATTCTTGAGCATCTTTACAAACATGACCACGTTGACAACTTTTTCTAACTATACTTCATCAAAGTTGGTTTATATTCTCCATCCCCATAACGTGATATCATTGAAGAGCAGCTATAAATTGACAGACCTGACTTAATAGGAATCTAATCCACTTGATGCATTTCTTTAGTTGCTGCAGTTGACGAGGAGGGAAAATCTTTTCTCAAATGGGTTAACAATAAAAACTGGAACAAGAAAAAGAAAAGAAAAGAGACCTAGGCATCCCACTATATGGGAGCTAAATTATTCGTCCATAAACAAAACTAGAAACATCAAATATTGCACAATATGTAGGGAACACAATAGTCCTAAAAGTTTATTGGCAAATACAATATTCTTGCTTTTCCTTTAGATGTGTTTTTCTTTGTATTCCTTTCCATTCTGTGGTGGAATGAGTTTATTTTTGAAGCAAGTAGAACTGAATCCACCTAACTTCCTATTTCCAACTACCTCAGCTCACCATCTCTTCCCTTCCTCGTCATGAGTTGAACAGAACAACCACCATTTTAATATAAGAAAGAACAATGAACAAGAAAAGCTAGCTTTCTCCTAAACAAACATTACTTTAATCAAGCTTTCTCGTTACCAACCCACCTAGTACAATAAATTGTGCTAATGTAAATCTATTACTTTTGCTTAATTTCATCTCACTTCCGATTGTTCAGTACTCGAACCAATCAAATTAACATTTGAGCATAAATTGAGTAAATTAACCAAAAAAAAAATGTACAGACAAGAAAGAATCAACTAAATTACCGCGAAAACAATGCCAAAGGCCCACAAGTACTGGATGACGAATCCAAGAGTATCCCATTGAGGACCTTCCCAAAAATCAGGCTTTTCACCAGGAAGCTCCGGCATCACAAACCCGTCATCAACGGTTACAGTTGGGCCACTACCATCAATATCAGCCGTCCGATCAAGCTCTTTGAGCTTTGGCGCTTCTTCAGCTTCTTCTGTAGTTGAAACCGAGCTTCTTCTCTTCTTGCTGTCAAACTTGCCTGTTCTTGAGGAAGACAGCTTCTTTGAAGCTGAGACTACGGTCAGATGATGGGTTCTTGGAGATGACAATGGTGGTAGTAGAATCGTACGGCGGAGAGGGCAGTTGGCGCATGGCGTCCTGGCTGGGGTGTTGTAGAGGATTTGATTAGTGTTGAGTGCCATTTTTGAGTGGCTAGGAGAGTCTGAGCAGAGGACAGCATATGAGCGGATAAAACGAATTAACTGTTTTTCAAAGAAGATTAAACCGGTGAAACGACAGCATTTGCGTTGTTCTTTTATTGGGCTCTATTGGGCCTTGGATCAACCCAAGGAACTGCTCTGCATTGGACTGGCATTATTTCGTTGCATCTCTTGATAGATTTTTTTCGGTTTTCATCTTTTTAAGACTGATTTTTGTTATACAAAATAAATACTTTTCTACATTTTTGTTTTATTGAAATTATAAATTCAAGAGAGAAACATTTTTTTTACTATGATTATCGCAGGAGATTAAAGAGCCAAGGGGTTTAGTCTACTAGTAAAGTTAAGATCTACACAAATACTTGGTGTGGGCATTCAGGGTCATAGGCCTTCCTATTTTGAGATCATTCGGTTTCTGAAAGAAATGAATTATAACAAAGCTTAAACCGTGTAGATTGTATTTCCTTTTTGGGATTTTTTTTTTTAGAAAATAAATAACATAATTCATTTTTGAGATGCAATATATGTGAAATAATAAAGTAGTTCGGAGATGTGAATTGAATATCTTCCTGAAACTCAAGAAAACTTTCCAAAAAGAGTATCCAAAAATTATATTACTAACATTTGAACGCGTTAAGTAGCAACTTAGTGACAACCTATTTTTAAGAAAAAAATGGTTTTTACTGAATAAAAATTTCCATATAAGAATCTTAAACATAAACATGTAACCTTTCACGTACGTTGCTTCATTAGTTTTTGACAGCTTGTATATTCATGTTTGCAAATGCTATAATATATTTTGTCGTTAGTTTTAATATGATAGAGGGCTTGTTCTCGTTTAATCGTTTCAGGAGAAAGGTTGGGTTGAATGATAAGATGGAAATGTTTGTAAGTATAAAATCTTAACTTCAAGATCATCCACTCATTTCAATGTAGCTTCAAGATTCATCTTTGTTACAGCAATAGAAGAGGGGGGAAGGGAGGGAATCTAGCTGATTGCAAGATGATGATATTTTAAACATTGATTGAGTGACGAATTAGGTACAAGACAAGTACGATATGCAGAATTGAGCTGGAAAATACACGTTTCGTAGTTCTCGCATGTGTCAAAAGTCTTGATCAAGACCCTCTTGAGTCTTCGATATTTGCAAGCTCACTGAAGTTTCATAGCTCATTCTCTATTGGACTGAATGGTAAACGTTCTAAACTTGGAAAAAGAGAACCCCCACAGGCCAACAACGAAGTTACACGCCTGAGTTTCAAGGTACATAATTGAGATGTTTTCTAAGAGGAATTCGACAGTTCCGGTAGTGATTATCCAGTACAAATGGAGAGGAAACTTTATCCTGGTACAATTTGCTTCAAGTTGACGTACAAGACTCTCGTAAATTTCCCAACCAGTCTCCTAGAATTTTTGAAAAATCGCCCTCGTGAGTGCTGATCTATTTCAAGAAACATTAGGAAACTACTTGGAAAGTTTAACGAGTAAAGCGACTTGGTGAGAAAAGTCTAGGCTTGATTTGTGGCGTAGTAACAAGACTTTACAAAAGACTGGGACCATGCAAAGTCTATACTAAAATTTTACCATGTCAAGTTTGTCTTGCTCAAATTAGACCGCACTCCTAATTGTAACATATAATTATATTAGAGGTGTTAATTACAATCTAATCATATTGATAGGTACACCAATAACCTGTCCATTTATTTTTAATGGGTTTAAATGAGTTTTCAATTAAACCCATTTAAATGGTAAGTAACGGGTTGACTTAACTTATCCATTCATACTCATTTAAAAATAATTATATATTTAAACTCAACTTTTAAAGAGTGTTAAGCAAATAAAATTGAATTTATTACTAATCTAATAATAATAATAATAATAAAATACTGTTATTTTTTTTGTCAAACGACATGCCAAAAAAAATTGAAAAAATAAAGTAGAATTTTAAGTGACTTATAAATGGGTATTCATTTATTTAAATTGGTATAAATGGATTAATCCAATTATATTTATTATCCAGTTACGATCCACCTAAACTCGTCCGAATCACCTGTTTTTACACCTCTACATACATTAGGTAGTCTAAATACACGCAAATATATAAAAAGTTTGGTGTTTAAGTTTAAATTGAGATGATATGATATGCATTTAGACCCGTTAATGTATACAGTGATAGTATAGAAAAAATTAATCCATAATATAAAGTACAGTAAAAATTATGTGCCCTAGTGTGACAATATAGAGCACCCTCCTAATTGTAACACGAGAATAGGAAGTAAGTGCCTTAACATGGTAATTGCATGGTACACTTCTAATTCCCATACACAATAAGATGCAAAAATAGCTCACAGAAAAAACTCAGTCAATTTACTATTTCACCCACCTCATTTCTTCTTTTTTTTTCGGAAACGATCACCCACCTCATTTCAAATTACTTTTTTTTTTTTTGTTGTCTAATTGGCCTTTTTGTCCTTTTTTACTGTCTCTCTGTCCGTGAAAGCGACGGAAGCTAGTGGGCTGGACCTCATCAATGACACAGCTGATGTTGACCCAAGGCCCGCTAATATCTTTTCTTTTTTCTTCTTTTTTTTTTCCGAAGGAGACTCAAGTCTTGATTGATGCAAGCAGACAATCTGCAGCTACTTTGTAGTTTTCTTTCTTTTCCTTCTTTCACACTGGAGAGAGCAGTACAATGTCAGATCAAGTAGTCTAATAAATCACGCCTTGTTTCACCATACCATGCATTAAAAAAAGCAAAATAGCCATAGAGACGTGGGATTTAAGAAATGGGAAAGCATAAAGGAAAATACTCAACAAAAATTTGTTAAAAACTCTCTCAGGTTATTCGATTGATTGCTCTCATACTTGGCATGAGATGATAGAAATTTCAATAGTGAGTGTGTTTAGATAGTAGATTATTTGAATTTTTTTTTTAAAATTCTGTGATACACTTTTTTGTTCTTATATATATATATATATGATATAAAAAAATGATTAAAAAATGTGTTGACGATACAAATAAATAAAAATTAAAAAATAAATTACAATCCAAACAAATCCACAAGTGTCTTTTAATATATTAAGCTCGATTTGGTAGGCATAATTTTCATTTGTTTCAAAAAAGTCTACTCCTAAAACTCGACTCTTTTAATATAGTAAGCTCAATTTAATAGGCATAATCTTCATCTGTTTAAAAGAAAAAAAAAATCTACTACAAAATTTTTTTTTTTCAACTATCCAGATAATTAGAAATCCCCCAACAAAATTAAATTAACACTCAAAGATAATCGACGTCAAGGTGCAAAGCACATTCTAAGATAGAGCCCACAAACCAACACCATCCAATCTAAGGTGCAAAGCACAATCGAAGGTAATCTACTACAAAAGCTTGAAAATTGCAATTAGATATTAAAAAATAAACCACGCTCCCGCAATAATTTTTCAAACTTTTTTGTAATCAAACAATTAAACTAAGCCGAAGAGAGAGTTGATCAAGTGTGTTTGGATTGAGATGATTTAAAAAAAAAAAAAAAAACTTATTTCATAAATTTCAATCATCCTTTTATCTCACATATATCACATTACAAAAAATACTACAGTAATTATTTCAAATAAATCATCTAAATAAAACTCGTATCCAAACTTCATTTTTATGGCCTCCCACTTATAAAAAAAAAAAAAAAAATCAAGGTAAGTAGGTTAGGTTCCACTGCATTACACCCTAAAATAAATGACAACAGATTTTGAAGCAACCTGAAGTACCGCACATGCGGGCCAAACTGTTGAGGCTTAAGATTCTCAAGACGGTAAAGTGGTCATTGTGCTTTGCCGTTGTCTTTTGCCATAAATGGACCATCAAGGAAGTTTCCCCCAAAATATGGCGAAACCTTTCTATCTTTTGAATTTCAACTGTGCCAATATCTATGGAAGGAAAAAGGATAGACGTGAAATTACAAATTATGATAGCCAGAAGAAAAAAATAAAAAAAAAGCCAAGAAAGATGGCTTTTTTTTTTTCAGTTAATGCATGGACATTTTTGCTTCTAACAAATTCTAGATTTTGTGAATGATGCTCAAAAGCTGCCCGGTCTGTGACACAATCCAGCAATTTATTTCAATTTGGTATGCCTTTCTTAATAAATTTCCAATAAAAATAAACAAATAAAAGAAATTAAATTCTGCTTTTCATATGCATAACATATCCATTGAATTTCAGTATCAATTTTCTGACAAATCCTTTTGTTCTAGTTTCCTTTTTCGTTTGGGCATCTACCAGATTTACACCCTACGCTACCAACCACACCTACTAACATCCTCCCTCTAGCCCGAATATTCCAAGCTTTTACAAGGCAGGCAAGGACTCGGGCCGCCAGCCCAAGTCCGAATAATCGAACAGCCCATCAACCGTCACGAAATCTCCGTTGCCGCTGGCACCGTGATTGTTCTCACCGAGTCCCAACTCGAACGAGTCGTAATTCGGCAGCTCATGCTCAAACCCAACCATGTTCCCTAGCCCGTCCACGTCTTGCTCATTTCCATCTGGCATGTTCACGGGCTGATTCTGGGCTTGGGACTCGGAGACGGTGGGAGGAAGGCCCAGCTCATCGTCGGAGGCTTCCAGGAGGTAGCCCAGGTCCGGCCGAGAATCGCCGGAATCCGAGTTGAACTCACCGGCCGGTGGGTGAACTAGGGAAGGTGATGACTGGATTATCTCTTCCTCGAAGCTTCTGATGACCGAATCAAGGTCCTGAATCCCCGTAGCAATCTCCGGTTCATCGAGGATGTCCAAAATGTCTTCCCGGAACGTCATCACCCCGGGAGGGTCCAACTCGTTCTCGGCTGGGTCAGACTCGGTCGAGTTATCCTCTGAGTCGTGCTGGCTTTGGTTGGGCTCGTTCGAGTCGGGCTTCTTGTCCGTGTCAACTCGGTCTGACTCGGGATCCGAATCGGTACCGACTTGAACCCGCTTGGACTCGGGTGAGTCGGGCTCCAGCTCGCCTGAGTCGTACCGGGCTCTTTTTTTGCTACTCTTATTCTCGCCCGCGCACTCTTCCGTTATTTCCATTTCGCTACGGCACAAAAGAAAGAAGATTCCTACGGGCGCGCGTTTGGCTAAAGAGCAGAATGAGGACCGCGGGACCAACAGAAATAATGGAAGACAGGCGACAAAGTGGGGGTGGAGTTTGTAGTTCGGACACTGTGAGGAGAGAAGAAATGAGCCCTCAATATATATAATGCAAAAAGATTGCAGAGACAAACAAGACCTAAAGATATGGGGTTTTGGGAGAGGATCTTAGACAAACAAATAACTTGTGGGAATGTAGTTGGATGAGATGTGGAAAGGAAAATCAATCAATCAATCAATCCATCCATATAGCCAAGTCACAAGAGAGAGGAAAAGAGAGAAATGAGATGAATAACAATTACTACCGGTTGAAAAAAAAAGGGGGGGGGGGGTTTGGGAGAGAGAGGGAAAGGCGAGGGGGATGGGTTTGGGGTTGGGTTGGAAACAAGAAATCAAAAGGGCTAATGACTAATTGTTGGTTTGTTGGTTGATAGAGAGAAAGGGTGTGTCCACTTGAGATTGCAGTGAGGGGGAAAATGAAGTGTAGATGGCTTATATAGTGGGGAAATGGAAGGTGGAGAGGTGAGAGATTTCCAGGGAGAGAGAGAGAGAGAGAGGACCAAAAGGTTGAGCTGTTGGTTGAGATGAAAGATAAGGAAAAATAGGGGCGGATGGGATGGGTTTACTTTTAGTCAAGACGGAAGGATTTCACGAAAATTCCAAGAGAGAGAAAATTGTTCCCAGTGGGTGGATGGGTGGGAGGAGGGAGATGAAATGGGAATGGAGGAGGATTTATATAGTGAGTAGGGTAAGAGAGAGATTGTTTAAATTTCTGGGGGCGGATTTGTTAATTTTGTTTAATAATAGGGGTTGCGGGGGCCGAGGGGGGGCGTGTTGGGTTGGATTAGAAATGGAAAGATGTCGACAGGCGCGTGTTTGGCGGATTCTTAAAGTCCCCTCCCATCACGTTTCACGGACATCTTGCCTTTTTCATTTCTTTTTCCTTTCTTTAGTTGGATTTTAATTCTCTTTTCCCTCTTTTTCCTGTCCCTTCCATTTTAGATGTCCCTCATTTTAAACTGCATTTGAATTCCGCATTTCAAGTCCGCTTCCCCGGGCCCACTGGTTTCGGAGAAAAGTGCGGCTCCACTTTGGACTAAGGCGTCTTCTCTTGCTCTCTACACTACTCGGCTAAGCCGGCTATAGTTGGGTTCAGATCTCACACGGCTCCTCCATTTTTTTTTTTCTTTTCTTTTTTACCTGACGTCTCTTTCTCGCTTCGTGTAGGTTTGTACCTCTCTATCCGGAATGTGTACTGTCACTAAAATATTTCTATTCAGAACCACATCCGCTCTACTGTTCTTTTGGCTGTAATGTAATCCAACGCATCCCCAATTGGCACTCTTTGGAGGCTGGAGCGTGGTTCGTTGGACCGGAGGAGATTATTTGGGGTAGCACTTTTTTTTTATGTGATATGTGCGAAATAAACAAGCGATCAAAAAATATATTGATAATATAAATAAATCAGTGTATGTAAATAAGATATAAATTAAATAATTTTATTTTTAGTGAGTGAATTAGAATGCAAGAGGTTAATTAGGGGGTGCGAATATTTTTTTTTTAAATTATTTGTCAAAAATTATTTGTTTATATCACAAATATAATTTTTTAATATATTTTTCTATCTCATGTACCTCGTCTCGTAAAAGGTGTTATCGTAATTATTTCAAATAATCTACTATTCAAACATTGGATTAGACATAAAATCAAAGAACTTTTTCTTTTTTTTTTGTTTGTCTAGAAGCGGTTTAAGATTTTTCCAAACTGTGCATATCAAAAGTTTGCTCTTATTATTTTTCATCATTTTCGCCGCCAACAATAAGTTTCAACACACATGACAATCTTCTAGAGTTTCTTTAGGAGTAATTAACAGCCACAATAATTAACCCTTTGATATAGCTGACAACAATAAGTTTGAAAATTAGGGACTTGGGAGTTTATCTTTATTTTTATTGTTCCATTAAAAAAAAAAAGATTTTCACTTTGTTTGACTCTCAAATTTGAATATTACTATTGGAAATTCAATAATTTTAAGGGAATCTGTAAGTAATGTAATATATATAAATAGTTGGTACCTGCAAGTCTTTTCTGAGAAAACTAATCATCAATATCCTTCAATTGTATCTGAAGTGTCTCACATCCAAGAAAAGAAATTGAATGCTAGTTTCTACACGGAAGAAAATTCTTGTGAACTATAGAGGCAGCAAATCTAGTCACGACACGTGTCCGACCGGTCTAACCTATCGAGTCAAGGGATTGAATGAAGCATTGAATTTAAGAAAGGATGACTCCGTAAATCCCTAAGATAAGTCCAATTCCTTTTGTTTATTATCCATAGTTACCTAATAATTTCCATAATTGTTTGGTAGAATGTTATTTATGAATAGAAAAGATAAGTCCTACCTCTCTCTCTCTCTCATGCTTATCTCATAAGACCCTATAAATATCATATTATTGTTTGATTGGATTGTCAACTATAAGCAAATTTTCATTTGTTTGTGATATCGGTATATTTTTTTAATTATTTTTTATCTTATATATGTCACATCAAAAAGTGTTACAGTATTTAAAAGAATTATCACGCACTCATAGAATAAAAAATTATTCCAAATAATCTGCCATCCAAACACACTCGTCCAAGGCAAAGAGGCCCAAAAAATGAAATGATCAATTATTCTTTTCTTAATCTTCTTCAAAAATTCTTTGTTGACTTGAGCATCGAAATTAATACGGGAAATTAGTCCCATATTTATTCTGTGCAGGTTAGTCCCATATTTATTCAATTTCGATTTAGTCTTTGTTCAAGTGCATGAAATTGAGAGCTCATTAGAAAACAAGAGGCAACAAATCATTTGCTAAATCACCTTATTAAAAGAGAACGATTTTGGTTAATTATGGTACAGATCGATTTCATTTACCTTGCTAGCTAGTGAGGGCTACTACCATCATTTAAAGTTACGGTGCAGAATTGGAAAGCAAATTATTCGACTAGGGTTTGTCACGCCAACTTAAAAGAGTGTCTACCCTGTCCATAAGAATAAGATCCACCATACTAGTTGCCGAAGCAAAAGAGGTTGTTTGAATCGCACTTCTTTTTTTTTTTTTTTTTTTTGACAAGACCCATCATGCCAGTTATTAAAGCAGAAGAGGTTGTTCGAATTGTGCTTTTTTTTAAAGAAAGTGTTCTTGCGTGCTTCTAATGGGCGTTAACTTTCGGGTGTTTCTAATTTAATTGTGTGTGTGTGTTTCTATCGTTTACGAAAAAAAAAAAAAAAGAAAGAGCTCTTGAGAAAGATTTTAGCACATTTTAAAACGTCATATACGACGGAAAAATGTGTAAAAAAATGTTCACAGAAGAATATAAAATTATTCCCCAAAAAAAAAATATTTGCCCTTGAGGTGGGCAACAGAAAGGGTCTCACGCGTCTTTGATCCTTATAAGGTGTCAAGTTTGGAATTTGCCATTCTCACAAGCATATGGGGATTAACTTTCACATTTTTGGTCATCGAGAAGAAAAGAAGAAGAAAGCATGGCGTCTTAAAATGGAACCAACGTGATATCTTTGACTAGCATGATGCTTTTGGCTTAGGGGAGAAGAAAGGTTTCAAGTCATGATGGGCATCATATCATATCATGACTGTAGGCACCCATCATGACCCGTTACACTTCCATCCCTTCAAAAAAAATCCCATCAACCTTTTTATCATCTGATTAAGCTACGAAACTCCTTTTGCTCTAATTGGACATGCCACGTTTTGCATACAGTATTTATATATTGATCATCAAATGTAATTTATTAATACTCCTATCAAACATTAATCATCATGTTTGGTTCACAACTCAAGGGCCCCATTTGATAATACATCTAGTTTTTGAGATTTTGATCAGATAATGTTGGGTAATGAATGACATTTGTCCAGTTTTGACAATAGATGGCAGCCACGGTTGAACATTGTAAGAGTTTGATCAGTGGCTAATTATTTGTGTGTGTGTGTTTTTAATACCTGCATGCTGCTTAAATGAAATTCTGAGGTAGAAGATTCTCAACAACTTGACTTGAGAAAAGACACTGATATATGCTAATAATACACGCACTTGGAATTATATTATGCATTTTGTACAGCGGTAGTATTTTTTTATTAAACGATAGCATTTAATTAAACCTACTTCTATTTTATCCTGCATACACTAGGTTCTAAAGAAATCAACGAGGACTGAATCATCATCCAAACAGGTGGGTACACTATGCACGTTTAGAAGAAATTACGTATAATGACACGTTGATATAGACTATTTGTTTAGCAGTAATTGATTTAGACCATTTGGAGGCTACGGAGCATGGAGGGAGATCTTACTTACTGCATATACCTAGCATGCTTTCAAAATTCATCTTTCTTTATTTGTGAAAACTGGAAAGAAGTCGGTTTAGTCCAATACAAGCAAACTGCAAAAAATGGTAGTGATACCTAATGCACAAGAGGAACGAGCAAAGAGAGATCTGTTGTAGGTTCTTGCTTTTGTGTGTCGAAGGAAAGAAACACACTACTACTAGTACTATCATAATTGTAGATACTCCTCTCCTCTTTTTCTTTGCTTTTCTTTTCTTGGCCAGAATTACGTTAACCTCTTTTTATTTTTTGTTATTTAAAGTAGTATAAAACTTCTCATAGATGTTGCAGTCTTGGGGATGTTTCTTGATAGGGGGTTCTCCAGGATTCGATCCCTGGTCCCTTGTATAAGGGGTCTTGCCAGGATCTCCCTCCAAGCACCATCAGGGAGAGTCCAGGCTTCCCTGCTCCCCGTGACGGTATTGAAACGGACAAATACACAATTGACTTTCACATCTATCAAAGTATCTTTTTTTATATTTATTTTTTAATGAACAAGGCAACTTGTTGAATCAAAATATTCGAATATGAACTGAAAAAACCAGTCGCTAATGCTTGCTGAATCCAGTTACGTCACTCCGGCCACATTATGTCACTGTGGACAGAAGCCAATTATTCTACGGGAGGAGGAATGAGCGGTTAAATCAGGCGCGTTGTATAATTTGTTCTAAATGATTTATATACCGTGTAACAATCACTTATATTTAATTTATACTGGTCACTCGTGATTTGTCAGTTAGAGATAGAACTTGTTATTATTATTTAAGTTTCGCTTCGTTGTTGTTAGTCGAACATGTTAATTATAGTCTATAATTAATTATCCATGCATGTTAATTATATTAGAGCTACGAAGCATTCATTATTGTTTGAATTTTTTACATTTTCAAAATTTTGAATCACTGTCGAACAAATAATTGCCATGGACGTATTGCACTGCATCACAACCGTCCCAACTTCTTGTCGCTACTTACCACCGCCGAGTGCCACCCAGTTAGGTGGTGAGCACGCAGCCGAGATAAAAGTCATAAAGACAAGCTGACGAATGCATACTCCTGAGCCGGCCTTAAATTAAGGGCGGCGCGGAGCTGTCCAAGTGGGGAAATAGCGTCCAATACTGTCCAATAGAAGTAGTAACGTATGGAAAAAGGAGAGGTTGAGCCGAGTCAGCCTACAGCGGCGGGCATGCACGGCGCCACGTCTTGAGACTCTAATGACCACGTGGCGTAGCCTCCATAAAAGCAGCCCTCTGAGCCGCACGCCGCACCCCTTCGCTTCCCCACGGATGAGACCAGCTCACCCTAACAGCTCTTATCTGCTACGGAGTTTGGTGACGCAGGCCTCCGTTTCATTTGAATCTTAGCTGCATGGTACCCACCGCCCACCGCATTTTCCATGACCTGTTTATCCGGTGAACCAATCAACGGCTAGTCAATTCTGTGGCCCCCGCCTCGTTTTTACAGTAATCGTATCTAACGTCTTTTCTCTTAACATTTATTTTTCTAACGACGGAAACATGAGATTTTTTTTTTTTCACTTAGAGGCGCCCTAGTCTTTATTTGAACGGACTAATCCTCTAAAATTTACAGAGTCCTGTCCAAAGATATCAGCGAATTATGTTATGAAAATCGAATCCAAGACTTTATAGTAAAGACTGACGAATAATCTCGAACGAGTTATCGGGTGGCAGAAACGTAGGATTTAAGGAGTGGAGATGAAAAAGAGAAATCAAAAGCTCAATATCAGAACTTCTAAGTAAATGCTAGAGTCTCTCAATCTCAAACGTTAGATCAAAACATCAACCACAATTGTACTGTATCTAACATCTTCTTTTCCTTTTTGTTTTTTTAATTTTCTTGATAGTCAAAAAGGAATTGGGGTTAGTACTAATAATTTGAATTTAAGAACCAAAAATATTTTTAGTTCTTCGGACCATTTTAAGGATTTTCCCTCGTTAGTTGTTTTTCTCTTATTTTGGTAATGACAACAATTCACCACTTCATTGTTCTTCTTCGATTGGATGTGGAACTATTCTTTTTATGACGAAAGTTAAGGGTTCAAAACTATAAGTTTATTCGTGATTGATATACCACTAGGTGTAATTTGTTTTTCTTGACTCGACAGAAAAAAAAAAGGGAAATTAAAGCATAAGGATTTAAAAGGTAAGTGATGCTCAACATAAGGAAAATATTACTTTTCTTGACTAGATAAAAGTACTTTAACAAAATATTACTCTCTCTGTTTCATTAAAAGTGTCATACTTTCTATTTTTGATTTTTCAAAATATTTGTCATGTTAAGAAAATCAAAGTACTTTTGAATCTTTTTTTCTAATATGGTCCTTTCTGTTAATCATATGTACAGTACCATTCAAATTTTAAATTTATAAGAATAAAATTAAAAGAGCAATATAAACATCACACTCAAATCATTACTTTTAAAAAGTTGAATTCTCCAAATATGATAAAATAATTAAAACAGAGGAAATAATAAAACTTCCAACAACTCATATGGTTGGTGTCTAGAAAATGAGAGCATTATATTATCCGTCCCACCTATAACGATTTGTGGACCTACCACGTTTAAGATTTGTTTAAATCTGTTTGGATGGTTGAGTTTTTCAAAATTTAATTTTTAAATATTATTAAAAATTTTTTAAAAAATATTCTCAAAGATACTTTAAAAAATAGTTTAAAATTTTTTAAATATTTAAAAAATATTTCAAAAAATATTTTAAAAATTCTTCTACTCTTGAATATTCTAAAATATTTTTTAAAAAATCTCAAAATATACTATAAAAACTCTGTTACAGTGAAATTTTTCAAAAACACTCCAAAAAATAATGAACTCAAACGGAAATTCACAATAAAATGCTTAAGGCCTTCTAACTTATCACCTCCCCATAAAGAAACGCTGTTTAGAGCAAAACAAGAACCATTCAACGCTCGAAACTTAAAAAAGTCTTCAAAGCAAAAATAGAAGTGAGTTTTGTTCCTCTGCTAATTTATGCAGAAGTGGCAAAAGTCGCACCTTACACGCTACCGATAATGCTCCATGTATTATCAGATTCAAAACTCATATCAGATTTGACCATCGAAGACGTGAACAAATTGTCGACTAGACTGCAGCGATTGATTAATTTGAATTTAGAAAATATTTTAGAATTTTAATATTATCTTTGTTGATTTTTTTTATTTGTTTGTATGTATTACACGTTCGATGAATTTTCTATTATTAGTCAAATTTATTTATTTTTCCAACAAACGCAAAGTGAAAGAAATCTAAACCTATTCCTCAATCCCATCCACAAGGCGATTGCTAACTTCTGGGTATGACCAAGGGACTTAAATCTCACTCACTCAACTCTCACCGGATCGATGTGGGAGAAAGGATGAAGGGAAACTATAATAAAATCATGTTGTTTGTATAGAGAAAAAAAAAAACTCAATATATGATTCGAAGAATTTTAGATGAAAAGATGGGCATTTAGCATCACATGCATTTCTCAATCAACGGGGTCGACAGGTTAAAAACCAGAAATTTCAGCCGCACCTACCAAAATAATAGCAAATCAATCAAACCAATTCAACAACTTGAAATATTTCCGTCCATCCATCCAGAACGTCGGTGTAGGACGTATGATCTACGAAAGAGAACTGGACAAACGAGTTTGGACTGGACGGATTGATGCACCGTACAAACCGCTAGTGGAGCTTCTGTCAGAAACCGGGTGACCCGGTAAAAAGTCCAGGGAGAAATTTGGTTGAGAAGGGACACGTAAGTAAATCTCTGACATAGGTTGGACCAATCACGTGCAGAAGGTGTAATTGACTTGTCAGTTTTATAGGTGAGTGTGATGTCACGTGCTCTGTGTCGTGGGTTTCACGACTGTACCGGTGATGCGATCTATACCACGCATTGATGAAGATATTTTTTGGTTCCTTGGATTGGATCTGTTCGAACCACACACTACTATGATTATTACTACTGGTGCTTATTTATTAGTAATTGACGAAGTGTACGTTTCACTGTAGACCATGAATTTAAATCTGTGTACCGTACTTGTAAAAAAATTCAAAGATGTACGTTAGTTAGGGCAAAGTAGACTAATAGATTCCTCTTGGTACTTTTGGCAAACCTCCAAAATTAATAAGTTCAGGCTTCGTCCCTCGTTCCTTTTTGTGGCTAAGTCTACATTTGACAATTAATTTAATATTTTAAATTTAATAAATTCGAATCTTAATATGTTCAGATACTTTCGATAACAAAAAAATAAAATATTTAAATTAATTAAATGACACTAATTTTCTAGACAAGACTTCTCCAGAAAATAAGCAGTAAGTTATTTATTTATCATTTAATGTAATCTATTACACTCAAATGTATTAGATTTAGTATTTAACAATTTAACGGATTCAGATTTCAAATTTTAATTTTCAGACTCCAGTGTTTATCATACGCATCCTAAGGAGGACAAAGAGTAAGAAATATTTTTATCTTATTAGCTAGTTGTAATGCTTTGTTAATTATTACTATCTTTTTTTTGTTAATTATTAGGTACATGATAGGAGAAAATTGAAGAAGACAAGTTTATTGGGGCTTCTTTAGCAACTATTATATGGTGTCCGCTCACAACTAAACTTGGTTTAATTCTTTATTTTTTTTTTTTAAACTTGGCTTAATTTTTGAATGTTCAAAAGCTTGGCTAAATTTCTTTCTTTCTTTTTTGGGGTGAGATAGAAGTTATTTGATATTATAGTTGACAATGTGGATTCTAACTCATTTTAACTGCGATATAAAGGGATGATCCAAAAAGTTATTGGGTGAATCACCTGTACCATGCATTAAATATTTTTTCCTATAGGATCCCTACATTCATCTGCTTTCAATTACATTACATCCATGGCAGCAAATCTCATTATCAAGCAATAATCACATGAATTGGTGTGTGCAAAAATCACCAACTCCATCCCTTTTCTTTTTTTTTTTTGTGGGGAGCAAACCAATTTCATCAAGTTAGACAAAAGAAGTTAAAAGCTACGACGTGTGCATCCCCCAGCATCTGTAGATTAAGAGTTGCTATCAAGTCCCATAATGATAATTAGACCAATTAATTAAAAGGGTTACAAAATCAAAATGTTTGGCTTCTTCATTTTGGGTCATGATATATACTTTACTTTCATGTCTGCGGGAAGCATCTCGTTGAAGTTGTTAAGCAAACAAGATGCTTTAAGCGAGTACGTGTCTAGTAAAAGAGACCCCTTAGAAGATTTCCAGAGTTACACGCCTTCATTCGAGGAAAAGAAATATATATATATATATGGAGAAGATGACTGAAGATAATGAAATTTAAGGTGCAGATTAGAGATATATAAACTTCAGGTCTTTTGATCCAAAAAGAAAAAAGAAGGACTTTAGATGTTGTTGTTTCAATTGTCAGTTTCTGAAAGAAGGAAAAAAAAATCACTTTGGATGATTTTTTTGAAAACATTCCTTAATTATATTTTTACTTTACATAAATCACGTTAAAAATTTTATTAAAAAAAGTGTTATAGCATTATTTTGTTAAAACTCTTTCGAAAAAATGCAATCCGTTAAAGAAATAATTGGATGAACCATTAAACACGCCATTATATTTTCAGGAGAATGGAGAAGATTCTCCATCCCGAGAGGAAGTGTGGAAACGAGAAAGATTCCTTCCAAACTTCCAAATTCATGTCATAATTCATATGTAATGCAAGACAAAAACCAATTCATCGAACTTTAAATCCGAGGCGCACTTATTTGAAGGTCAAATTCTGCATTCCTTTCTCATTGTGAAAGGCAAAGGTATATAATTTCTTTCATTTTTTAAGAAATATTTGAGCAGAAGAAAATATTGGATGGACCTCTGCACTTGTCAACAACAAAAAATGATGCAGGAATGAAATGGGCCTTTTCCACGAGGACGATTGATGAATCTTCCAGGCATGCCACTAAGAATTTCTGAGGCCTGTGGCATGAGTCCTGAAGGTTAAAATTATGCAGCGTTGCTCCTCTGGAAATCTTTCAAGATTTTGATTTTTTTCTTTAAAATAATTCTTGAACTTTTTTTTTTCTCTCATTAATTATTATTCTGAAAGTTGCTTAATAAAATTTTATTTTGACCACGACTCCCATGAGATCACTAGAGTTCTCTCAATCTCTGGGATGAAGAAGGAAGTAAAAGACAGAAAAGGGGAGCAGCAACTCGCTAAGGTTATGGCGCTGATATTTTACCCCAAGCAGTCATGTTTCTAGTTGGTTCCAGACTGGGCATACCAGAGAATAAGGATAAAAGATTTTTGAGGGTGAAAACATGGCTTAAGATTAACAACGGAAAGGAGTAAGGACTAGGGGTGTATTCGAGCCGAGTCGAACTCGAATACCGCTATACTCGAGCTCGACTCGGCTATAATATAATTATACTCGAGCTCGATCGAGTCGGAGAATCACAGCTCGAGCTCGAGCTCGAGCTCGATTGAGTCCTTAAAAAGCTCGAGCTCGAGTCGATAAGGGTACTCACCGGTAATTTCTCAGAATTTATTTACCTATATTAGTAATTATATATATATATATTTTTAAATTTTTTATGTGATATTCGATAGAGCTCGTCGAGCTCTCGAGTATCAAATTTCTGAGCTCGAGCTCGACTCGATAACTCTAACGAGCAGCTCGAGATCGAGCTCGAGCTCGAGCTTCTGATCGAGTACATATTGAGTTCGAGTCGAGTAGCTTAAATCAGCTCCACCCCTAGTAAGGACCGGACTTCCAACAAAAAAGTAGCTCGAGTCTTTAAAGGGGTGTGGCATCAGCAATAGCATTTGGCAATTGGTATCATGCATGACCAAGCAACTATTTCCCACTTTGATCTCCACAAACATATGAAGGGTACGAGGAAACAATCAATCAAGAATGAAGATTCTAAAAACGTCAGCTCTTGACACAGTCGGTTTGTTGTTGGCATCCCTTCATGTTTTTTTCAATGTGGTGGGGCAGTGGAAGTTATGTTCTTTGTCTAAACTACAAGGAATTTCTAGTAGTGGATACTTGAGAAAAAAAGGATACAAGCTTTTGCTACAAACATCAGCTATCAATCCATCGTGTATGCATTTTGACCTGGCACAATGCATATCATCAAAGCAAAGAATATGTCTCGTCACTTGATCAGATAAAGAGGGCACCACGTAGAGGATGGGCATTAGTAGGCATCTACATTCGAACATAATTAGTGGTTTTGAGTAAACGTGGGCTCCCTTGAAGAAATCAATTAGCACCTCCTTGTTTAAGAAAAAGTTTCCACTAGTTAAAAGCAAGGAGCGAGTGAGTGGTTTAAGTTGTGGAAAATCCCCAAATTCTTGCTGAACACTAGTAGAATTATTGTTCTCTTGGGATAAAAGAAAGAGAGGAAATGGATTTGTTCGTTGCTTCCTGTAAAAAAGGCTGAAATCGAAGCAAAAGGTAAGACAAAAGATAAATGAGTCTGAACATTATAGTGGAATATTGGGCTATGGGTATCAGGTAAGATGATAACCAGAAAGTCCGCAAGCATTTGGTGCTGATATAGAGCATATGTAGCTTTCTTGTTTTCAGAAAATGGTATCGTTCCCCAATTTATTCTGATGAATACAAGAATAAATGTTTTTACTAATGCTCAAGATATGTACAGATGCTTAACATGAAAAGGTTAGCAAGCTGGGCAAGCAAAGGAGGCAAACATCCCACAAGTTATACTAGAATGTACTAATAGCTTTTTTTTTTTACATATTTTTTTTTGCCGGACATGATAGATTCTAATCTACACCTACTCTTACTCTACATCCAGGGGAGCCCAAAGAGGTCAAGGGAGGGGAACCTGAGGGATTGAGCAACCATCGGTCCAAACGGATGTCGATGTATCGGTTGGCGAAATTTTTCTAGAAAATTCTGGATTAGAATTCAGACTAACGGATTTAATCTCTTGACCTGTATCCAAGGAGAGTTTAAGGCTCTCTTGGTGGTTGGTTTGGTTGTACCAATAGCCACTTGGACGACATGTTTTTACCATTTAATTACTTTGAATATGAAGTCGCTGTTCATAATTTGAACTCAAAAGTAGGCACGGATTTTGAACCTGATTAATTGAAGAGAAAACCTAACCAAACGCCTTATTTGAATACGCGGAAACTTATTCCTTGATTCACTTCACAACTCAATTTGTCTAACCAACAAATGGAAATAACCTTCAATTAGTACATAGCTTATTTGACTTAATTCTATATAAGTACAATAACCACCAAAAAAAAAAAAAAAAGAAAAAATTGTTGGTGAAGAAAAGATCTTTCCCATATGTCAGAAATCACTTCTGAACACAAGTGGGGAGATCTCTGAGTTGCTTAACTGAAACAATTGGTTTTCTTAATCTTGTTTTAACAACTTGTAGAAGGGTGTACTAGTTTTGTATGTCCTATAAACAGATGGGACCAGATTTTTATAGTTGATATTTTACCTTTTGGGTCCGGTATCTTAGACGAAGTCTTTTTCTTGAAATTTTTGTGTCATACTTTTCTTGAAAAAAATATCAAAATGGCTTTGGAGTCCTTATCCACAATAAATTGATGGCTAAACTTTCAAGTTAGTAACATGTGCAAATCCACAACATTGAACCCCAATTGAGTCTACATCTTTGAGAAGATAGCTTATCAAGCTCAACCTAATGACTTAGCAAGTAATTTGCTGGTGACTTTACTAATTTATCAGGCCATGCTCATGTATGAGGTCGTAGAAGTCGATTCAACATTAGTTTGATTATCTTTATGGGTTACGTGAATTTGATTATCTTTTAGTTGAGTAGGATTTGCAAATAGTTTGATTAATAATCCATCAAATGTGGTCAAAAGCAGCAACCAGCTAGTACTTGTTTATATATGTAATTACATTTTTTATCTTAAGTTTTTGTTTGGTTTGACTTTGCTGTGTTTGAGTTGCAGATGCTTATATTATTGGGAGAGTTCTACCGTCCTTTAGTCCCTTCCGGATATGGTAACGATGATGCGATGGTTGGATATAGGATAAGAGTTATCAACTTTTAGATTATTTCAGGAGTTCAAATCACTAAATAATATGATAAGATATACTCCCTCCGTCCCACTTTGATAGTTCTGTTTCTTTTTTCACACAGTTTAAGAAAAAGTAGTTAATTTTGTTGAAAAAGTAAATTTAGATTGCTATTTTCCTAAAATACCCTCACATTAAATAGAGTACAACTTTATGGGAACTTGAATTGATGGTAAAAAAAGAATTAACTCTCATTAAATGGGTTAGGTTTATAGCAACAACAACTTGTATTGAATAAGGGTATTTTAGGAAAATGAAAATACAACTACATTCTTCAATTGGAAAGTGGACTGCAATTTGGGACAGACAAAAAAGGAAAACAGGACTATCAAAGTGGGACGGAGGGAGTAATTGGATTGGAATAATGGACATTATGCTCACTTCAAACTAGTTTCTTCTGGACATTATTAAATGGATTGTCAAATTTGAAATCCAAATTATCCAATTACATAATCAACTCATCTTAAGGCGGTTCATTTTCAAAATCTTCAAACTCAACATTTGCGGTCTAGGTTAGGATAAGTTTTTGTATTCATTTTTTAGGTGAAATTAGCATTATCTCGAAGAAAAATATATATTATGGACCTCTAAATTATTGAGTACCAAATAATTGGGATGGTGACCCTGCACCCGCCAGTTGTGTCCACTTGCTCGTTGTGGCATCCCCAATGCAAATCAAGCCTAGCCAGTTGAAGGAGTTGGAAATCAATGAGAACATGGTTTTGACGTAATGCTTTAAATATCTTTCCAATCTCGTCTTGTTTGCCCACTTCTCTCACATTCAGCTGGTGAAGACCATAAATTGTTTTCAATTTTCAGCATCCCATAGTCTGAAACTGAGAGCCAAAGAATACCAAATTTGATATGAATTGTATGTTAATACATCTACGTGCATGGTCCTGATATGCATCAAAATTTTTACGTAAATATATATTTTTTCGAATCCTGACGAACCTTTCTCCCATAGATTAAGGGTGCGCTTGGTAAAACTAAATTCTGAAAAACTGAAGTCTGAAATTTGAAATCTGAATCCATTAAATCACTGAATTGTTAAGTATTAAATCTAATACATTTGAGTGCATATAATATTCGATGATAAGTGAATAGCTTATTATTTAATTTTAGAAGCAAATTTTGCCTAGAAAATTCAGTACCACTTAATTAATTCAGATATTTAATTTTTAGTTATCAAATAGTCTGAATATGTTAAGATCTGAATCCATTAAATTTAAGTGTTGAACTGGATTATCAATAAGGCCTAACTATCAAAAGAGAGAAAACACTTCAACAACTTTCCACACAATTTTCAGTCTCACAAAAGTGGGTATCCCCTCAAAATTATGAGAGTATGATCAGTTGAGATCCATGGGATGGATGCCTCTTTAGAAGAAATCAAAAAAGAAATAAGAAACATTCTAAACTTTAGTCAAGGCATCACATAGAAATTTAACCTTATTCTTCAGTTGAGACCTTAGAAATTAAAATTTTTTAATTCAAATCCCCTTACTCCTTCCCCGCTTCTTAAATCCCCTCTCTCCCCTATTAGAATTTAAAAAAAAAAAATCCTTCAGTACTAGACATGACCATGGTTCCATTTGGAACCAGGAACCGGACCAGAACCGGAACTAGAACCGTGGCAGAATCTTGGATAAAGGTTCCGGTTCTGGTTCTCTTAAAAATAGAACCAGAACCAGAACCGCCGGTTCCAGAACCGTTAAAAATAATTAATATAAGTAGTGAGATAATTCAAAAAAAATTAGTTGTGTTTAATAGGTTTTAAAAAAATTTAAATTTTATGGACTTTCTATATATTTTACTAATTATTTAATTATTTCTATTCGTCTAATATCTATCATTATAATTTGTAAGTATTAAATTATTACTTACAAATATTTTTTTTTTGCTTATTTGCTATAAAAAAATGGCAAGTTTTGATGGTAGTAGCTCATCTTCAAAATCAAGCAAGCAAAAAATATTTTTTGCAATATTTCTTCAAATGAAATCTTTAACATTGATGATTGTCGAAGTCAAGAAAGTCAACACATGACAACCATTTCATAGTGTAATGTATTTTTTAATTTGACAATATAATGTACTTTTCATAAAATTTGTATTGTCTATTTATTACTTCTTACTTTGTAGAATAATAATAAAATTAAAATATGATCTTTATTTTGTATTTATTTTTGTACATTCTATTTGAAAATTTAAATATATTGTTATATTCGTATTAAAATTGGTAAGGATAAAGAATTAAATAAAATTGTATGCAACTATTTGGTACTAGAACCAGAACCATAAGGAACCGAAATCAGAACTATGCGATTCTGATTCTACCTCTTTGAAGAACCAGAACCAAAACCATCTTATACTCCCTCCGTTCCTTATTAGATGTCCTAATCCATTGTTTCTTTTTATCTGTCATTTTATGATATCAAGAAAGCATTTATGAACTTTTTTCCAAATTTACCCTTGCTTACCCTTTCAACTTTCTTGAATTGGAACTCTAAATAATTAAATGCAGTATTTGTAGCATTAACAATAAAAGTAGTTGAAGAGATGAAGAGAGATAAAGGGTAATTTTGAGAAGTAAAGTTAAACTTTTGTTGACTTTTAGAAAATAACCAACTTTCTTAATCTAAGAGAATTAGTTATTCAGGCCATCTAATAAGGAACGGAGGGAGTATAGTGTGGTTCTGGTTCTACCTCTTTGAAAAACCAGAACCGGCGGTTCTGAAACCGTGACCATGCCTATTCAGTACTTTAGTAATGTTAGTTTAATTAATGTTTTGATAAATAAAAAAAAGTCTTCGCTTTCTTGTTGTTTTGCCTTTACCATCAGTCCAACATTTCTGGTCTGAAAGCTTGTTCAATCATTTTGGCCCACCACTCATCTGCATTCCTAAACAAGCCCATACTGCACAATCAGCCAGCAGGCTGACATAGGGTTTTCCACCTATCAGATTTTGGTCCAGCTGCAAGATTACAAGGGGAGCCAACATCAAATCACATGGACGGTGTGATCTTAAGCGAAGATTGCTGTGTAGTCAGTAATCTTGTTGACATTTCGGTGTGGGAAGCAAGTGCATTTGTCAGCATGCTATGCTAGCAAAGTCAATATTGCATTTGCATCTCATACGTTTCAACATTAGCTTATGCCATCATTTACCCAACGACCCCCCCCCCCCCAAAAAGAAAAAAAAAAGAAAAAAAAATCCCCAACCACATAACAAAAAGGAACAAAAAGAAGAATTTGTATTTATGAGGTTTCAAATTCAGCAAATATTGAGAAATGATTGAATTGAATGATAAAATAACAGAAATTATAAACAGAAAATTCCGAATTCAATACCTCTCACTTACAATAAAAAAAAATAACGTCAACAAATATTAATTCATATAACAACTTGTTAGACGCCTAAAAGTGGTTCAGCCAATGAAAAATTCACTGTCAGACCTGGTTCGCTTGCTTGTTAAGCAACTATTTCTTAAACAACTATGGATTTGATAGTTGGATCATAAAGATTTAAAGTCCGGTCACACTAATTATCTCACACAAAGTAGCCTATCGCATTCCACCCGTCCTTCCATGGTTAACGTGCAACAAAAATTTCACATTTCCTCGCAACTTTTAGCAGATTTTTTTGGTTCCTTGGGCCCAAACTTTGGCAAACACCAATTATTTGATCGGATTCACCAGCCGCAGGTCTTTGATAGAAAGATGACTTTGTGGATAAACTCAGAGCTTCCAGCCGCCTACATCTTCCAACAGCTGTTGCATTTCATTTGTCACAGATATTATTTTTCCTATAGTTTAAGGATGGAATTTCTAGACTTGGCGTGGGAGAAGAAAGGCGAAAGAGGTTCGATATTGGAAGGTTAGCGAACAAAATGATTAGTACAAAATGATTAGTGAAGAAGCGCAGAGCTTCCCCGAGGAGAGCTGACCTGATCAGCTCGGGGTGTCGATGGGAGAGCTGATCCAAGATCTGCAAAACAGAGAAAAGGAGCTAACAAAGGGGGCCCGAGGGTTGTCCCCGAGGGCGCTCCGACGGCCAAGTTAGTTTCCCGGTGAGTAAGGTTCACGGGAAGTAGCAACTGTCCCGGGTAAATTGTCAATAGTGAGCGTACCTTGTACAGTGGATGTGTGTTATTATTTATACCTGCAAAGGAGTCCGGCCTCCGCACGACGCGGGACTTGCCCGGTATAGATAGCATCCCGCACTCAGGGGGATTTCTCCCGACCTCCTCGGGACGGACCTTCGCCTCCCCTGGGAGCCCTAGTCGGTGCGGCCCTGGGCTGCTGCCAGGAGTCTGGGGGCCAAGGCCCAGCTCGGTTCCTCCTGGGCTGCCGCGTGTCCGGGCCCAGAACGGGGCCTCTGCACTAGCCCCCTAGATTAGGTAGGACTGTCAGGCAGGCCTTTTTTGAAGAAGCTCGGAAGCTTCCCCGTGGAGGTCAATTGTGTATTTGTCCGCCCCAGCATCAGGTGCGTGGAGGGGGCCTCCCCAGGATTCGAACCCTGGTCCTTGTGTATAAGGGTCTTGGGGTTGAAGTCCTGGTACCACTTGAGGGTTCGAATCCTGGGGAGGCCCCCTCCACGCACCTGATGCTGGGGCGGACAAATACACAATTGACCTCCACGGGGGAAGCTTCCGAGCTTCTTCAATTAGCAAATAGTCCAAGAAATTTTTTTGTCAAAAATAAAATGGGTGCTGGTTAATCAGCAGTTCTTTTTTCTTTCTTTCTTTCTTTTCATCATTATTATTTTTTCCCCGGTAGAAGAGGAGTGGGATATCAGAAACAGACAGGCAGGAGAAGAAAAGTTTTGAACCCAAAACCTCTACGGCGACTGTCCTGCAGTTCTATTTTTCTTTCATTAATTCAAAGCGTAGCTGGTTAGAAGGAAGACCATAATTCATAGCACAGGAATCGAATCGAATTTGATTTCACTCCTTATAATGGAACTATGAGTCTCCTCCGGATTGACTTGCCTCGTTTAGCGGCTGCCTCAAACTCAATACGCTGAATTTTCTTCCCAGAGGAAGAAGTCTTTTCTTTTTTTTTGTGCACTTTCGCAAATTAAGTACACTAGACTAGACTAGAAGAAACCGGGGGAAGAACCAGTATCCTAGTAGCTGCTTCAAAGCAAAGTTGTGATCACAGAGCAATCCTGCCCATGCACAGTCATGTATCACTTCCTTCTTTTGACAAAATTTGTTGAGTTTCCTAGCTCTAACTAGAGACATTCCACTTTTCAAAGAGACTTACTATTTGCTCAACTTTTCCAGTTTCCACTAGTCCTCTTTGGTCCTATCTTGGGTCCTATGCCCAGCACTACAACAGTAGCAGCATACCCTACTAGAGTACGACGCAACAGAACCCTGATTCCCCAACAAAATCGACATCCAGCAATCAAAGCCATAGGTGTATTAAGTAGCAACTATATGGCTTCGCTTCTCAGGTTGGCATTAAAAAATGACAGCTCTTGGTTCTCGATACTTGGATACAATAACCACGCTTGCATCCAAACAGTAAATGCATAATTGAATAAAGAAAAGATCGAGTGTGTTTGAATAGCAAATTTTTTTAAATCATAAATACAATCTTTTTATATTTTCACATCACAAAAAATATATACAGTAATTATTTTAAATAATATTTCAAATAATGCACTGTCCGAACTTTTTCAAAAGTAAAAGAAAGTTAATTTAAGGCTTATTTTTTTGACCTACTACTATTAGCTTCTGATTTTACAAAAGCAACTATTCCGTGATCTCATCTGCTTTTGCTTTTCGTTTGTTGTTTTTTTTTTTTTTGACTTTTTTAAAGCTACAAAAAAAAAAAAAAAGAAAGCCAAATTCACAATCTACAGCATACTTTTTTTTTTCCCCTGATTTTTTGGTTTCTCAAAAATTAGAATCAGTTGAGTATTTAGCAGAACTTGAATCTGACAAACGACTTCAAAAACAATCCCTCCATCTACTAAAACTGAAGGATCAAGAAGAATTAATCAAATCAAAGCGAGTTTTCATTTTAACACCCAATAAACACAAAATAGACGCACCCCTTTCCATACAATGAAATGTAATAAATCAGAAAATCTTTGGGGTATTCTATAAATCATGCACTTAAGATATTGTCGCACGAAGAGCCTCTTCAGTTCATGATCCGATACAATAATACCTTTTTAGCATAGTTCATGGATGTCCCCAGACTCTGTCACACAAATAATTATAAATTCAAATTTATTATGATGATTAAAAGTACAACCAAAACTTGGTAATATGTCAAGTTCCCATTTGTACTTCCATTTCGTCCCCTTCAAACATCAAAATCAACTGCCAGGGTATTATTATAATTATATTACAAAGTTTAATAATAAATATTAATGATTTCTATTTCACAGAAACCGGAGATAAAAGAACAAAAAAATAATTACTACTATAATAATAATAATAATAATAATGATACCTCACGCTTATCGTAGCCTTCATTAGTCATCATCGTCTAAAATGCACCGCCTTTTCCCATTTTAGCAACCAAACAAGTCGAACAAGCACCGTTAAGTGTCCGCTTCCGGAACCGCATTGAGATCCAAACCGACACCATTAACATCTCTTTTACCGCCAATTTTAACGCCCTGAACTCCTTCCTCAGCTGGTGACTCCGTCATCTTACCGCCGTCGCCGTTAACCACATCGATATAGGTACTATTACTCCCACTCTTCTCAAAGTACTTAACTGCCACGTGCATCCTGCGTAAGATAGTAAAAAACTCCTCCACCTCCTCCTCCGACGGCTGAGCTGCGGCGGTTTCCGCCTCAACCACTTCATCCTCCACATCTTTTCTCCTCTTCTTCCTCCTCTCCCCGCCACAACCGTGATCAGCTGCCCTCTTCCTTTTCTTCTCATCTTCCATTATTAATGATTTTTGACGGAAGCTCTCGAGAAAATAATTAATAATAGTTTCTCTCCGGATGTACAGACTATGGAATATATGCTATGCTTTAGTCTATGTAGCTTTAATGCTGGAACAATGAGGAGCGAGCGTGTAGCTTTTGTCTGGTGTAACAGTGTTGATAGGTGATGGCGAATTTCAGCCGTTCGATTGGGGGACCATTGAATGATGTCATGATAATGAGGTCAGGATTGAATTGGGAATCCTCATAGCAGGATGACGGGATTTGATTTTGTAAAGCAGTCGCCACGCGCTTTTGTTGCTTAATGCTCACGTTTTCCATCAGCGTTGGAAACTTCTTGATTTACATTTTGGTCCCTCGGAATTCTCTGTTATTACATTTGGATCGTTCGCTTCTTTTCCCCGCTTTTCTGAACTTGTCATTTAGGAAGTGTACCAGGAAGGAAGGAGTGGAAAAGATGTGCAGATGGCGAGAATCAAAGTTTATGATGTACAAAGATTGACCTCTAAGTATTAGCATAAACATGATAGACCATTAATGAAAAAATAGTTACTATTAAAATTAGTACATGTAAGAGAGTTTGCAAAAGAGAGAGCCAAAGTAGTACCTGAATGACTTTTTACTAAGACAACTTAAGTCATGTTTTCTTTAATAGTTAATAAACTTGATTAAAAAATAAATACATGAAGAAGTAAAAATAAATCTAACCTACAGCTATTTCCCATAGTGGTGAACATATTTGATTTTTACAGAATTACTGATCGATTTTGAAATGAATTTGGAATTTTCAAATTAGTAATTTAAGAAATGGGTGGGAGTTCAAAAATTTTGAATAAGGTATAGTAATGGCATTTGGTTTTTAAATTTGAAAGTTACATATTTGAAATTTAATAAATAAATAAAGAAAATATATAATGTTAAATATAAACATTTAGATAACATTACATAATACACAGTAATAGTAAGTAATATAACCTTATACAATTTTACATCACATGTAATATGATATACAATATTATATGCATTATGCATGTATATTTTTTTTTTTTGTTGAATTTGGCATTACCCAATTTTGATTTCAATTTAATTCGAAATCAAAACAGTATATATTCATTGCGAAATCGAAATAGGTTAAGATATCTTATGAGTAAAAGTTATCGAATTTATAGTATCTAATTCGATTTTGATACTCACCCCTAATTTTTTCATCACAGATTCGAATTTCGAGCCTCCAAGAGTGTGTCACCCATAATAATAATAGTTAGGGCCCTTCTTCTTCAAATCAACATGCAAGTCTAATTATGTAAATTATAGGTGTAAATAGGTAGTTTTATAAGTTCAATAGATGAAGACTGGGAATTCACGCTCCTATAGATGCAGCTCCGCCTCGATGATTCCTGAAGACTTTTGATGCCTACTCTCAGTGCACGACGACTGAAAGTCTGGAAGTGGGTCAACATATACAATGATTTAATTAGAAAACTAAAAAGATTTAATAAAACACAAGATTCTACATTGAGGAAATTTCCCTTCATTTGGAAGCAATAAAAGTGATCAGACTTGAATGAAAACTTCGGTCTATTACAATTTACAACGACTAAGTTTAGACTTCAGATCCACTTCTGGTTAGTTCGGCGTGGAATTAAATCCTTGGTGCCTCTGGTCAAATTATTATTATTACTAATTTAACCCCAAAAAGCAGTCAGGAAAAATCAAATCAAACCAAACGTGGAGCCACTGGGACCGTTCATCTTGATTCGTGGAGAGTGGGGCGTGGGGACTGCAATGGTCTAATCTTTGGTCCTGTAATTAGACTAATAACACTGCAACTGCTGCTCCAGCAATGCAATGCAATGCAAATTCTATAAAGTTTCCTCGTGCCTACTGTTTTTCAGCATGATGAACATGAAACCCTCGCGTCTGAAAGAAAAAAAGAAAAACATGAAACCCCACCGCGGCACCAACTCCCCTTGTTTTGACTGCACGTAGGCCACGAATTTTTGTACCATGGACTGGACCAAAGTTGAAACAACTTTCCACCAAGAAATTAGTCCAAATCTACTTATGAATTAGTAATTGCATTAAATTCGATTTGATCAATTACGTTCTGGTTAGGAGTCAAGTGTTTTGTAACTATGTTTCTCCTAAAAGGTTGAAGCTTAGTTTATTTGTCTAGCTTTAAATGGGGAAAAGAAGCCTCCTGCCGCTAGTTCGAATAGTTCTGTAGACAGGTAATTACTAGCAAGTATCGTGATGGATTACCGTGTGTTATTTCATTGTGTATTCTTGAAGTAAGATTCTACATAATTTTAGGAGATTAGTCTGGTCCAAAAGTTGGGATATCCCTAAGTGAAAAAAAATTGGGAAAAAGAGGAGGGGTTAAACTTTGAAGTTATTAACTTTGATAGTACTAGTTTTTTTTTTTCACATAGTTTAAGAAAAAATAGTTAACTTTGTTGGAACAATAAATTTAGATTGCTATTTTCCTAAAATACCGTTATATTAAATAAAGTACAACTTTATATTAATTATTCATGGAAACTTGAATTGATGATCAAGAAAGAATCAATGCTCATTTTACATTATTTCACATTTTGGCTTGAAAGAATAACAAAGCTGGTTTTTCATATATCAATATGTTTTGAAAAATCTAAATGTATTATATGTGATAGGTTAACAATAACTATATCAAACAAGGTAGTTTATACTAATAACAACCCACGTTGAATAAGGTATTTTAGCGAAATTAAAAGATAACTACATTTTTCAATTAGAAAGTGGACTATAATTTGGGACAGACGAAAAAGAAAAACAAGACTGTCAAAGTGAGACGGAAGAAGCAGTAAAAGAATCTGGGCGTAAATGAACACTTCGTTGTGGATACTTAGAAAGAACTTGGCACAAGAATCATCAAGCATTAATTAGATCCTTATCCCTGAGTGGCTGAGCTGATTAATGGATCCTCTTTAGAAATATGCCTTTTTCCATCTTGTTGAGAGCCTGAACCTTCTTGTTCTTAATGTACTTGGTCACGTAAAAATGAACTCAAATTCACATGATGAACCTATGTACACTAGCTTATTGGTAAATATGAAAGTTCATATCCAGTTTCGATAGATACATGCACACAAAAGAATTATATTATAGCTGTAAACATATTTTTCAATTAGGAAGTTCCTTATTTTTTTACGAAGTGTAGAAGTCTTTCTCTCGTTTGTAGCACTAACATTATAGAGAAAGTGAAAGGTAAGATTATCAGTCAATATGAAATTTTTGCAAAGAACATTTATTTCCCTGAAATCTATGAATTGGGTAAGCTTTTACAGCTCTACCAATGACAATGTGCACTTGTGACGCAGTGAAAAGACTTTTCCTGGGAAGCAATGAGGCAATATTTACTGAAAAAGAAATACAAAAATAATTTTGTTTGTGGATGATATCGTAGTGCATCTCAAGACAAAAACTTGTTTAATCATTGAATTTGGATCAGGGTTTTTGAGAGCATTTATCCCTTAACAACAAAGGAACAATTGAAAGCAACTTATCGTCGGATAACAGTTATCCATAACTGAAGCGACGACTGTGCTTTGGGAGGGGAGAACTTGCCGTGTTCCCCGCTGGGAAAAAGCGTCCATATGTTTCTCAAATTAAAATTTGGCTCATGCATGATACGTCATGGTGTATCATGCATGGCAACATGAATGGTCTTAGTCGACAGAATTGTTTTTTTTTTTTTTTTTTTTTGTCGACACAAGGGGTATTCAAGTCAATTCTCACGGGGCCATGAATGATCTTAGTAGACAGAGTTGTCACTTGAAAAGATATAATTACATCGTACACTTCAACATAGATGGCAGGATAATTCTTCTTGCTATACTATAGCCCATTTCAATATTATCTGAAATACTCCCACAAATTCTTATTCTTGAAAGCAAGGCGAACTTAGAGCTACTCACTACCAGTTCTGGTTTGTTGTATATTTTGCAAACTGATTATGGAAAGTGACTCCGGAGAAAAATTTAAATTACTTAAAGCTACTTCAGTTAGATTCTAAATTTTACCTTTTTAGCTAATAGAGAAACTGAAATTTGGATTAGCTAAAAAAAAAAAAAATCTAAGATCAAGATGCAAAGATAAAAGGAATACATAATGAGATAAAATTATAACAAAAGAATTTGGGCATTAATCAAAACTTGGTTATGGATATCCAGAAAGAACTTGGCACAAGATTCAAATAGCAAGCAGATCCTCGTCTCTGTGCTTATAAATCCTTGTTAGACTTTGCCTTTTTCCATCTAAAGAACCCCCGTTGTTCTTAATGCACTTGCTAATGTAACAATGAACTCTAAATCATGGATCGAACATCTGAAGAAGCATAAAAGTGGTTATAGAAAGCACCAAAAATATGTATGCTGGCTTATTGATAAGATTAATAAATATGTAAGTTCATAGCCAGTTTCGATTGATGTGTGTACACAAAAGAGTTATAGCTGTAAACATTTCTTATTAGGAAGTTCCTTATTTTTTCAAAGTGCAAAGTCTTTCTCTCATTTCTAGCATTAACATTTGGACTAACTCCATTTTGCGCCTCCAAACTTACTCATTTTACACCATAAACTCTCAATTTGGATACTTTGCACCATAAAATCTTAATTTTATACATTTTTTTTGTATGCTAAGCTCTCAAATCTGTCCAATTTAAATCCACTAAATGACAAAGTTGCCAAAATTAACAAGATAAAAGCAGTGTAAATTAATGATAATGTATAATTTTGTTCTAGCTACGATTTGCTTAGTTCTTTTTGATCATTTTCAACATATTATCATTGATTTGTATGGTTTCAATCATTAACATTGTTAGCAAATTTAACAAGATAAAGTATGGTACAAATTAATGATAATGTATTATTTTCTTTTAAGTTTTCGACTAGTTTTTTATAAGAATCTATCACGTGCTATGCATGTGATTATTTTTATGGGCAAAATTATCAAATCAGATTTTACATAATCTGATTCATAGCCCCTCACATTTCATAAAATGAATTTTTTCGTCTCTCATATTTTACAAAATGAATTTTTTCATCCTTCATATTTCGCAAAATGAATTTTTTCCATCCATTATTTATCATGTATACGAATAGTTTTTTTTGTTAAACCCATATATATATATATATATATATATATATATATATATATCTATTTGATTTTACCTAAATAATATGAATAGCATGTAATATATCTCTATTTGATTTCACATATAACTCAATTAACTTGTTTAAGTGAAATCAAATAAAAACATATTATATGCTATTTATACTGTTAGGTGAAATTAAATAAACATATATATATATATATATATATGAATTTTCAAAAATAAGAAAAAAATATTCCTACACATGATTAATGAGAGATGAAAATTTTTATTTTATGGAATATGAGGGATGAAAATATTTATTTTTAGAAATGTGAGAGACAGTTTTGACAATTTTATCCCTAAAAAATGAGCATGTACAAGGTACGTAATGGATTTCAGCAAAAAACTAGTAGAAAACAAAGATAGAGACAAATTTTAATCAATGTGAATTTGTAAATGACGTAAAATTATACTTTTAATATTGCAAAATGTGAGAGATGTTTTGAGTGATTTTTCGTATTAGTTTCTTTTGATTACATTTAGCACATTATCAATTATTTGTATGGTTCTTTATGCCATTAATTTATTAGCGTTATTATTGATTGGATTTAAATGAGACGAAATTCACAATTTAGAATACAAAGTATCTAAAATTGAAATTTAAAGTGTAAAATAGAAAAGTAAGATTGGAAGTGCAAAGTAGAGTTGATCCTTAACATTTGGTCAGAGTTCGTTATACTGAAAGTAAAAGGTGAAAATAGTTAAGTTAAACAGTCAAGCTTCCGCCAAATATGAAATTTTGCGAACAATGACATTTCCTTGAAGGTTTACAAAATCTACCAATGTCCAATGATGATGCATTTATAAATGCAATGACTAGACTTTTCCTGGAAAACAATGGAGACATGCCAATAAGGCAATATATGTTGAAAAAGAAATACTACTGTATGTTTTTGTTTGTGAATGATATCGTAATATATCTCAAAGCGTTAATCTTCATTATGAACAGTTCCAAAAAGTAGAAGGAAACTGTGCAAATGCAGTCCAGCAAACTTGTTTCATCATTCAATGGAAAAGGGTTTCTAAGAGCATTTATCCCTAACAAAAGATTAACAATACTTGAGTGCAACTTTATTTATCATCGGATAACGGTTATCCACTACTGAAGCGATCGTGCTCTGGGAGAACTAGCATGTTCTCGTGCTCCCCACTGGGAAAAAAACAAACGTTGATATGTTTCTCAAATTAAAATTTGGTTCATACTTGGTAGATTAGGTTTTTCATGCTACAAATGATCTCAGTCGACAGACTTGTCAATTGAAAAGATATAATTTACGTCGTTCACTTCAATATAGTTGATAGAATAATTCTACTTGCCAAACAAGCCATTTTCAACGCTAACTGAAATTCTCCCACAATATTTCATTCTTGGAACCAAGTCGAACTTACAGCTATTACTCCTGGGTTCTAGTTTGTTGTATATTTTGCAAAAACTGACTGTGAAAAGTGATTATGGAGAAAATTTTAAGTCAATTAAAGTTGAAATTATGTAAAATCACAGGAGATTATAAATAATTTACCTTATATATATACACACATACATACACACAAACACAAATTATCCAAAATCATGATTTGAAATTAGTTGGAATGATTTTTTTTTTAAATTTTTTTGATAAGTAGGAAGTTTTGAATTCAAAATCTCATACTTTACCATCCAATCCAATCCAACCCTTACCCACTGGACCGATTAAATGAGAACAAGCCTCATGTCATACTTGTCATACTAAGACTAGCGACAAAATATGTCACATCTACAAATACGAATGTACAAGCTATCAAACACAAATAAAATCTTATCATCCAATTCGATCTTTTCACCCAGAATGATTAAACAAGAACAAGCCCTCTATCATACTAAAAATGTATTTGATAAAACTGAAATTTGAAAATTGAAATTTGAGATCTAAAATATAAAGTCTGAATCCATTAATTTATTGAATTGTTAAATTTAAATACTAAATCTGATACATTTGAATGTATATTACATTAAGTGATAAATGAATAGATCATCACTTATTTTTGGGAGTAAATTTTATCTAAAAAATAAAGTGTCATTTAATTAATTTAGATATTCAATTTTTACTTATCAAACAAATCTGAGCATGTTAAAATTTGAATTCAGTAAATTTAAATGCTGAATTGATTTATCAAATAGAGCCTAAGACTAAAGAAAAAAAAATATAACATCTACAAACACGAATATACAAGCTGTCAAACACTCATAAAACAGTAGTTTATTTGGATTACACATTATTTGCACGTCATTTACACATATTGATTTGTTTGCATTATTAATACATTTTTCAATCAATTTTCTATTTTACAAACATCACATCAAAAAAAGTGTTATGATATTTTTTTTTTCAAAAAATTATCCCAAATGATCTCTTATCCAAAAACACTCTGATCATCCAGCTCAATTCTTCCCCCTAGAATGATTATATGAGAACAAGCCCTCTATCACACTAAGACTAACGACGAAACATATAACATCTACAAACATGAATATATAAGGTGTAAAAAATAATAAAACCTTATCGTCCAATCTAGTCCTTCCCTCGGAATGATTAGATGAGAATAAACCCCCTATCATACTAAGACTAATGACAAAATATATATAATGTCTAGCAACACTAATACACAACCTGCCACACACTAATACAATCTTATATTCTGACTCAATCCTTCTCCTTGAAATGATTAAATGAGAACAAACCCTACATCATACAAAGACTAACGACAAAATATATATAACTTTTAGAAACACGAATATACAAGCTGTCAAACACTAATAAAACCTTATCATCCAACTTAATCCTTCCCTCGGAATGATTAAATGAGAACAAGCCCTCTATCATACTTAGACTAACGACGAAACATATAACGTCTACAATTACAAGTTATCAAACACTAATAAAACCTTATTGTCCAACTCAATCTTTTCCCTCGAAATGATTAAACAAGAACAATCCCTCTATCATACTAAGACTGATGACAATATATATATAACTTCTAGAAACACGAATATATAAGCTGTCAAATACTAATAAAACCTTATTGTCCGACTCAATCCTTTTCCCCAAAATGATTAAATGAGAACAAACCCTACATCATACTAAGACTAACGACAAAATATATAATGTCTACAAACATGAATATATATATATATATATACATACATATAAACTGTCAAACACTAATAAAGTAATGTATAAAAAAGTAGCGCATTGACGTTAAAGATTCTTATATGGAAATTTTCAATCAATTAAAGTCCTTTTTTTTAAAAATTAGGTTTTCATCTTTTGTTCTCTAATTATAAGAGGAAATAATTGGGTTTATGAAGCAATGCATGCAGCATTGATTGTTTGCAAATTGATTTCAGGTCAACGTCGGAAGAAAATTGTTCAAAGGTGGTTATGCAAGCTTACGTACTAATCAAATATTGTTTAAGAATAACTTTCGATTAAAAAGGGTTAATTTCATTTTGCATCCTTCAACTATATCCAAAATCCTACTTTAGTTCCTAAACTTTAAAAATGAACACTTTAGTCCTTAAATTTAAAGTTTGTTTCATTTAAATAACATCATTAAGGAAGTGAGAGAGATTTTATGGCTTAGTGGGTATACTTTAGGAGCTAAATTGAAGCAAATTTTGTACCTTAAGGGCTACAATGGACAACTACTCTACTTTAGAGACTCAAAAATATGACAAATTTTATAATGTAGGAATTAAAGTATCATATATTAAAGTTTATGGATTAAAGTGAGAATTCGGGTATAGTTAAAAGGTACAAAGTGGAATTTACCCCAAAAAAAAAAAAAGGGTTGGAATATAAGAGGAAAGAAATTCCGATTTCCATTGGATTGTACGAAGATTGTGCCCATCATGCGTCAGCAAACAAATGTATCGAACTAATACCTATAAGTGAAAGCAAATGCTTTTTGAGTTTTATATTCGTAAGACAGTCATTTTAGCTTTTTTTTTTTTTTTTTTTTGGGAAATTCAGGGAAACACGTGTAGTTTTGCAGCAAAGTCACAATGCACGTAGAGATAAGGTGGTGTTTGTTGGGATGAATAATCATTTGATAAAAGCCACAGCTTTACATAATTTTCAGTGGGTTACAATAGACTGTCTCTGATTGAATGGAGTTATTTTTTGATGTTACAAAAGTTCCTGGTAGAATATTTCATGTTGGTGAAAACAAGCGTGGAAAGTTAAAAAATGTCGTCCAATTTTTAATGAAGTTGCGAAGAACGACTTCAAAATGCTAATTCCGACTTCAATTCATTTCGTACTCAATTTTTTTTTTTTTCCCGTTTAGATAATAAAGCTTTCTCTTATACTGCACTTAATATCATCACAACCCAAGAGCGGTATACAAACAGAAAAATGAAAATGCCTATAACTATAAGGGCAACATATTTTTGGTTGTGAGCAGATTCAATTAACTACTATAATTATTCCAAGAAAGAAAATATAAAAAGCTTATTTTGGTTGTGAGCCATGCGTGAATCAACTCGACATCAGGTATCTTTGGATGGTGAATTTTTTTACAAATTTTTTTTATTGCATCATAAATATATTTTTTAAAACATCTTTTCTTTTGTATTTCACGTCACAAAAACTTCTACCGTAAAAGTTTTATTCAATAATCTTCCATCCAAATAAACCTATTGATTTTCAATATGACCGATACATTTATGTGATAAAAGGACAAAACTACCCTTATCGCACGCCATGACCATGAGCTCCAAAGTCCAATCCCACATCCATTGTTCCAAAATTTCTTTTTTCCCTTTTGCCCCTTAAAATCAACCAGTTACTCTAAACTAAAGCCTCCCGCGGCTAGATCCAATCTCTCGGTCCCTGCAGAAGGGAAAAGGAATTTCATGCTCTTCCTTTCGGGAAGGGAGGATTAGGGAAGACCAAAAGCAAGCAGCTGCTTAGGCCCAATGCTAGAGATTGGATCGGGTGTTAATAAAAACATTATGATGGTCCCCCTTATGATAGCACGCGGGGTATATAAGGGAAGTAATCAAAGTGCCAAATCTCCAACTTTTGGAGAAAGGTTGAGAGCATAGACAGCGTGATAATAGACAGCGAAATCAGTACTGGTTACAAATACCAATTACCAAAGCCTAATAACAACAAATGAAGGAAAGGAAAAAACTTTAATAACAACAAAAGAAGGAAAGGAAAATACTTAAAAACTTGGCAGCCAAAGATTAGAGAATTAAAACTAAGAGCACAAGCAAAATTTGGGCAATTTCATTATTTACCCGCCATCTCTTCATAGTCTATGTGAAAAAAACTTTTATTGAAAATTCTTTCTTTTTTTCCCCCTTAAACTTTCTATGCGACACAAACTGCCCCACATACATGATATATCTTGAACAAGAAAATCTGCTAAAATCAAGTTTTCTTACTTATTTGGGCTCTCCATTGAACTTCAAAACAAGCGACTTATACGTTAGTTTCTTGTGCTTCTCTTTATCACTCTCTCGGGAAAAACGCTGTTTGGGAGGGAAAAAAGTGAAAGAAGGCCAGAGGGGATTCTTTGATTATATGTTGTTTGGCACTGGGATTTCGGGTTGCATTCATTTGTCTGGAGTGTCGAAGCACCTCTGGCTTCCATTTCCCTCATTGGCATTCTCTGCCTTTTGCCCAAGAATTTCTCTCTCTCAGAGCCAAAAACAAGTCATTCCCTCATCTTCCATGCGTTTAAGACCAGAAAGGTATGGCCTTTTTCCCACTATTTTGTACTTATACGAGGATCATCATTTATTTATACACTCCTGCATGTTTGTTGTGCACTTGCAACTCTGGAAAGGTTGATAAAGACTTAATTTTTTTTTCTTTCTTGCGTTTGTTTTTGTGGGTTTTAAATTCTTCTTCTAAAAATACAAAAGAAATTGATGTGTAGCTGTTTGAGGGTTTAAGGGGTTTTTTGTTGTTTGTTTTAAATGAATGCAGGACTTGTTCTGGAATGGCATACTATGGGGCCTTTCATATAAAGGCCTGTTGCTGCTTTTCAATTTTTGGTGTTTCTTGGGACTAATAACAAAGATCATTCAAGATATTCAGAAATCGGAAATCTTTTTTGATCAGTTCTCTTCAGTCGGGGTTTTGGCAGGGTTTATCGTCTGTGGCTTTGCCTGATAGATTCTCTTCTGTGATATGCCATTGTTCAGTGGTGAATGTTAAATCTAGTTGATATGATGGATAAACAAGAAAATAAAGATCAGAAAGTTAGAAACATGGAGGAGATTTTGAAGTCTGTTAAGAGAATTAGGATCACTTATACTGATCCTGATGCTACTGATTCTGATAGCAATAGTGATGATCAGTTCAATGACCGGCGTAACAAGCGGAAGGAGATTGTTATCAATCATGATCTTCCTCCAAGGAGTCCATGCGTTCAAGCTCCTAGAGAGCATTTTGCAAATGCATACAGGATTTCTTGCAACATTGGTGAATTTAGCAAGAAATCGCAGAAATCATCATCAATGTACAAAGGTGTAAGGAAAAGGAAATGGGGAAAGTATGCCGCAGAAATCAGAGACCCTATTAGAGGTAAAAGAGTGTGGCTTGGTACTTATGATAATGAAGAAGATGCTGCTAGAGTTTATCAGGCAAAGAAGCTCGAGTTTGATAGGATCATGGCTGACAGGAAGGCAAATTCGAGTTCTTCTGGAGCCTCAGCTGTTGAGGGCTCTGTGGCTTGTGGCTCTGCATCAGAGGAGACTAATGCTTTGTGTTCACATCCATCTCCATCATCTGTTCTAGAGATATCTACAGCAGCTCCCATGGCAAAGGAGTCTCTCCAGGCAGGTGGTGGAGCAAAACTTAATAGAACGGTGGATGTTGAGCCACTTCTCTCGGGATCTACGGAAAATGGATTGATCTTGCCATTGGTTTGTCAGGATTTCAATCCCAGGGCTGATGGTGGATTGTTATATTGTAGTAATATGGGAAAGCAAGCCATTTCAATATTAGTGGAGGATGCATCGAGAGAGCAGCCTGTGGTTAGCAGCATCAACGAACCATCTGATTTTAGCCATGCAATAAAGGAAATGGAAGGATGGCAACCTTTCTCGAATAATCAATCAGTTAACAAAGATTCTATTCTGAACACTAAGGATCAATTATTCAATGGCAATAATGCAGTGGGCCTGGAGACCTCAACATCCCCGGCTGATTCACCCGTGCTACCTTCAATAAGTGCACATCTCAATTTTGAGGAAAATTTGCGATATGACAATGATTTGAAAGAGTTAGGCTTTGAGGAGAATTTGACATATAGTAATCGTTCACATGAACTGTTTGATTGTCTCAGTCAGGTCATTTCTATGGATCAACCAGAACTTGATGAAGAGGAGATTGCTTGGTTAAATAAGGATCTGTTCAATGATGACCAATTCTGTAATTAGGATTGAGTTGTCCAAGTATTTCCAGTAAATAATCACAAAAAAATGTAAATGAGGAATGGGGGCTGTTCTTGGATGGATCTCTATGGCCATGGAGCCATCCCAGATTTTTCTTGAAGTCTCCCCAGTGCTTGTGCACTGTTAATGTAGCCAACTTTCTTCATGGCTTTTAGAAGTGAAGTATGTTATGAAGAAATGAGAAAGTAGAAGAAACTTAGTAAGAGTTGCATTTCTGTGAGTCCCAATTTGTGCACCTTTTCACATTGTGGTGGTTTGATTCTTGGTGGAGGATGTGGAACGCAGCTAATTCTTTGTGCATGCCTTTAAAACTTTTTTCTTTCTCGTGTGTTCTATTCTGGCCTTTTCCTAACTGATGCTTTTGTCCTACAAGCTCTAGAAAAGTTAGATGACACGAGCCATCGTAATTAAGTTGACTTTGGGGAAGAGAGAAGTTTCTGGGGCCGCAATTTTTGACAATTTTTTTTGCTCCTCCCTCCTCAGCTAATCAGCATTAGCAAAATTTGTGAGGGAATGTCTTCAAAGCTTGCAATTTTTTATTGCAAGGTAAAAGCAAAAGCAAATGTCTATCTTTTTGCATTTCATCAGTCTGTCCAATTTGTCAGAATCGAGAAATTTTTAGCAGCCTTTGTAGCATATACTTTTTTTTTTTAATTTTGTTCCTATAGACCTTTTTTAAAAATTTTTTTTTTTAAATTCATATTACCACATTGCAAATACTTTATGAGATTAAGAAGCTGTTTAAGAGTGAGACACTTTTGCTAAAAGGGCATTTTAGATAATAAAAGTACTTTTGAACTATTTAGCGTACATAACTTATAGACTTAAATGTAGAGTTTTTGGTGTTAAGAGTTATTTTAGCAATCGTTTAAATTTGGTGCTTTCAAAATAATTGTGTAGGTTTTTTTTAAAAAAATAAGACATACACTTTAATCACTTTTTCACTATATTATGAATTCAATGAAGAGATAAATACATTTAAAAAATTTAAAATTAAACATTATCTAAAACAATAACCACTTATCGAAGTGCTTGAATTATTTTTCAAAAAGCCACCACAGCCCTAACACTTAGTCCAAAGTCTAGCATGGAAAAGAGTCGGCAATATAAGATAGACTTGAATCCGAGCATTTTCTTTAGAATTTAGTATTTGTACTTTACCACGCAATCAAAGCTTTTATCACTTTTTTTTTTTTCCTGGGTGCGTGTTAAAATGCTTTTCTCTGCTTGATACTGAATTACTGTCTACCGGGGTTCCATGAGATGGTATTTGAGCACAGAAATTGCAAGTTTCAAATATGCAAAGATTTCCCTTTTATCAACAAAAAAAAAAAAAAAAACTTTGTTCTGGTGAGGCGATTGAGAAAAATTAAGCCGTCAATTTGAACCTTGATGCCAACCGCTTTGACCGACATTTTCCGAAAAACTTGCAAAGGTGGACTTTGGGAAGTCAAAGCTGAAGCCAACTACGGCGAAGACCGACAAAAAAAACTTTTGAATTTGGGGCGCAATATTTGCGGAAACGATCACTTTTGTCGTCGTGATATTCTATTATCGGATACTCTGTCGCGTGGAAAACAACTACGAATTGGTAGTCAAGAAAACATTTAACTCCTTGCAGCCACGTTTCAATCGCATTACAAAATCTGGGCATTAGCCCTTTAGTTTAGCACCTGTTTTCTTTGACAGAGATATGTATCATCCTTTCGATATAAAAAATGTATCTTTCAACACAACTGCACCTTTTTCCCTCAAGAAAGTAACGTATCGCTTGCTTAATAGATGATGAATATCCATTTTCTTTTGGATAAAGATTAATAAAAACTACGCCTGGCTAATCCTATGACTTTTAAATCAAGTACTTGCAGTCATAATGTTACAATTTAAGCTACAACCTACACATTGTTCTTCCAGCAAGATACCGCTGCAACTTCTGCTGTCTGCGCATCCTGATGTAAGGTGAGGATGTTTCTGTGTATGACTGCAGAGACAATTATCAAACGTCTCGTTCTGCATAATCTCTGCAGCAGAAGTAACAACATGCTCGAAAAGATAGCACAGGATGTTGGAAGTCATTCCTCAGTTCCACGATCAGCAAAAGCAAGTTCGCATGCCAGAGCTAGATGATCACTTCCCCATCTCTGCAAAATGGAATTATGCTTAATGCCACAGAAAACTGCAATTCTGTCAGCCTTGGGTTGATGAATGTGTGTAGGTTTACCAGAGAAGATAGACCGACATGCATTGATGATTAAACTTCTAGTGCAGAACAAGCCACAACATGTTTTGTCAAGTCCAAAAATAGCCTGCAGGTAAAATTAAAGATACCTTGCTTGGGAGTCCACCTGTTTCCTTCAATCTGTTGATGGGCAATGTTTCAAGAACTTTGACAGGAAGAAGCTCGCCTGTATGCCTGCATCAGCTCATGTCGTCTGACAACATATTTTACACTGCAAAAAATGCTTCGGAAAAGATGCCGAACGGGGGGAGGAGGAGAAGGAAAGTAAAAAGTCCAGAAAGCAAACAATAATGTCCTTTCACAGGAAATAAGAGTACCATATATAATCAACAGTTCCCATGAATTTGGAGTGGTATGATGTTGCCAAGGGTTCTCCGATGTTATTCCTGCTTCTAGTGCTTCCCTGCATAAATTCAGACAAAGAAGTATTACAAGAGAAGAACTTCTCGGACATCTCATGTAACACAATAAGGTGGCAATTTTCTAATAAAGTTACATCTTTAATAAGCTGAATCGTGGTTATGCTTTTCGTCTGGAAATTGAAGAGCTCTAGTGCTTCATGCATGAATGTTAGAAGAAAGGATTGAAGCACCAAAATCTTACAGGAACTCCTACATAAGCACTGCATAATTTCAATGGGTGCCTCACGTGACTAACTGCTGATCCAGCTGCCAGCCTAAGTTCATCTTGACTCCATCTATGCATTAATGGCTTTTTTGATGAATAAAAACTGCACGCCAAATTTCACAATTAGTTAAATAAAATCAACAGTTGCACAATATTAAAGAAAAAGAAAAAAAATAATTTCAATCATGCAAAAACTCAAATCTAAATTAAAGTGGTATAGTTGCAGGGCCTGGTGTCCAAGCTGAAATGCACAATAACAGATTAGATGACATATTTTGTGCTCACGAGCACCCTCAGCTAAGTTGGGCCTTGCTTGGATTCAGCAAATTTACTAAATTAGGCATAAGTTTCTTTCAAGTTTGACTAATTCAGTACATCTATGCCAACCTTAAATTAGCAAATATAATAAGCTCTTCACAAGCATTCCATTCATTTGGAGCCCTTTAGGCCTTTCACCCTCTTTCTAGTGAATGCGGATAGCTCTGCACCACTCGTGATGACAAATACACATCAGAATCAGCTGGCCTTAATGGAGAAGCCAACTAAAAAGGGACTCTGTCCAATTTCCATGTGCATGAATGTTTTCTAGTGCCAAAGCAATAATAAACAGAAAGCTCCAAGCATACCTCGCAGCATGGCTACTCCTACAGTCAAAGCTTGGGTTCTCTAGTGGACAAATCTGGCCAGATATTTGTTTTCGATCATGCTGTTGGACATCCAACTATAACAATTTGAATTAATGTAAAGGAAAAAATTACAATGGTTACAACTGTTAAAAAGACAAAAACAAGTAAATGAAGGAGCTAATAGCACTGCCTGAAAATTGTAGGACAATAAGTTGGGAGCCAAAGCTCACCTCAGATGAAGTCAGAAACTGATACATAGCACTCTGAGAAGAAAAACAGAGGAACACATCTAATAAGCTGCAAAGGTAACATATAACTTGAAACATAAACTGGAAGTTTAGAAAGAATCTGAGAAATAAATATATATATTTTTTGGTAAGTACCTGTGGCATACTATTGAGGTCCCCAGCAATCACAACCGGTATGCCACCCCATTCTTGTGATAGTTTTTGAGCCTTTTCAAGAAAAAGTCGCATCTGAAAAAATCTGCAGGTCATATTCTGATAGATATATTGAAATAGTGGAGATTTTAAGTGTATAGCCAAAAAAACACACAAATTTGCATCATTATCCTCGGTACATAAGCATATATCCAAAGGGCACCATCAGTAGTATAAACAAATCCCAGATGTAGAAGAACTGCTTTCTGTAGTTAACTGGAAGAAAGAGGCCCCAATCACGACAATCAGAAAAAGCAAAGAAGTTTTACAGTATCTGAAGTACCCAAACGAAAAATCAGATATGAAGAGATGAAGCAAGACAAGAAGAGACAGTTCAGCATACATCTAAATGAATAGCCACACTGTAAATAATACATCTGCTCATCTTAGTTAGATACAATCTCCAGAAGAATTAGAGTAAATTGGAAGACATGGGTGCATGGACAAAGAAGAAGGTACCTGGCCCAGTTTGATGTCTCCACGGCTTGGGTTGAATAGCACATGTATGTTGCCAACGAGAAAGGTTCTGGAGGATGAATATCTAAATGCAAAAGACAATATACAAAAATTAATTATTTAAAGAAACTGTAGACCACAATATAACAAAAGTCAAAAGTTCCACCCAGTAAAAAGGGTAGACCCTAGAAAGATCCCAGCAACCATAATTTATCTGTATGCTATTGCACTAAATACAAGAATGGAGCACATCTACACCTACTTTGGTGCTTGAGAATTCATGTCCATAAGCAGCTGGCTTTGGTTCATCTGGGTAAATACAGTAATTCAGATCGTCAAAGTAAGGTTCAGAAACATGAAAAGAAACAATTGATCACCTGAAGCATACTACTGTTTTACACCAAAAATCTATCCAAGAACTTACACGTCTAGTATGAAGTTAAAATTTTTGATGAATCACTTTATTGAGCTTACTCTGAAAATACAAAGTTGCGAAACATTATTGCGAAGGCCAAAAGTCTGGAACTCTAGGCTTTCTTCATGCAATAGGGTAAGCCTGTGACAAAATATATTTCTCTTTGTCAGATGTTTTAAAGCATAAATATCAGTCCTCAATGCAGGCATTTGATAGCAGTGCAATTTAAAGAAAACGAGAAAATAGGATAAAAATTCGGATGCTAATGGCTAACTTAACTCCTGCTCACCCCACCCCCTTCCCCTGAGGCACAGAAAGGGCCTATTTGTGCATTCTGTAATCTATCTAAAAGCAGTTGCACAAATAAGATGTTACAGGATTATCAGATTCAAACATATCTCTGAGTCTACAAGCTGGATCATTCATTAACACAAGTTCAAGTAAACTACAAGCAAGCAGGAAAGAGGTGTTGAAAGGAAATGCAACAAGACAGAATTAGTCCGTCATAATAAACAGGGAAAATAAAGTAGCAATTCAGGCAAAGCGAACACAGATCTTACAGTTCATTATTCCAAAATATAGCACAGCCATCTGATGCTTCACCAGTTCGTGCCTTTAGAAGAACAGTAGTCACATTCTGAAACTTAATCATCAAGAATTAAACAATTTGCTAAAACATAATTCTACTGTACCTTGTATACTCCCCTAAAACCATCTCTTTTAAGAAGATCATCCAAATCATCAAATCTATCAACCTCCTGCACCCATTGGTTTGAGCTGTAAGATTCCCTCAACCTGCTAAATTAATATCTATCAAAGTTGAAAATCTGCCAAAATCTTACTTTTCTTTGAGACTGTAAGAAAAATGTTAAAAGTTCCAAAGTCGAACTACATTATCCTTGATAATACAAGATGCCAAAGCAAGTAATGCCCCAATCTTAAGGTAGAATAACTAATTTATCTTTTCTGCTTATTTGACTATAAACGTTGTTCACTTGTCCTGTTTCTCATCACCATAACACGAACTGATACCGTTAAAGCTCGAAGAGAATAAGAAATTGCCTGAAAACATATTACTCCTGGCTTGTAATTCTTAATTTCCTTATGCAAAAGCCGCTTCCTATAATCCCAATCCAAATATTTTGGTGAGATATTACTGTACAAATCCGGATGCTTTGCTGCATTTTCCACACCTAAGATATTATATGATACAAGGAGTACCCTATCTGCCAAAAACAAAGAAATTAATTCACATTCTAACAAAATAGAACTTCAAAAAAGTTCCATTTGAAAAAACATCGTATAAGTACACGAATCAAGTGATACCTTTGCAATATGAGAAATCACGAGTCGAATAAGACCACTGGCGATAGTCTCCAGTAATTGGCAATTTACTTGTTCTTTTCCTACGGTGTTTTTGCTTCCGATGAATCTGATGAGAAGTGAAATTGGCGGTAGAGACAGTCGAACATCGGGTTAGGGTTAGGGTTTCAATCTCTGACTCAGTTCCGGTTTTTGATGCAATTAACTTTTCCTTTCTCGAGGTATGGTGATAATGATGATTCAATTGAGAGGTTTTGCGCTTGGCAGACTTAGGCGGAGGCGATTGCTCCGCCGTCGGAACTCGGCTGTCGCAGCCTCGCAGCATATCTGCTACTATTTGCTGCCGCTAGATTTTGAATTTTGGCGGCGGGTGGGGCGAATTTATTTATCGATAAAACTGTCAAGAATCCTAACTCTAAAATTACATTAACATCCTTGAACGTTTTAAAATTTCTGTTATACCCCATCAAAAATGAAATAAGGAGCTCTTTTACCACACTATACATTTTAAATGGCAATTTCAATGATCAATGAATGGTTCTTAGTCCTTAGTGCACATTAATAATTTCTGAAATTTGAAAACGCCCACTTTCCTCTGTTCCTTAATTTTTGTTTTAGATTGAGAAGTAAGAAATAAGAAATTTGATTAAATACGATCGAATTGCTTCTTCTCTTACACTCGACTAAGACGACAGGATAACCTTAAGAGATCATCTATCTTAGTAGTAGTAGTAGTAAAATTCTCAAAAATCATAATGAATACTAAAGTTTGAAAATTAAAATTAGAAATTTAAAAAAAAATTCACTGATCATCATCGAGTAATTTGGCATGAGAATATATAACAAATATATATGAACATTCTTCCCAGATGGAGGAAGGGTGTAATTGTGAAAGTATTTGGCATGCCTCCCATGAATCAAATTTTATATGAGTAATAGAATTCACACTCGTCAAACCTACTTGATTTAAATATTTGACACTCAACAGTTTTCTTGGGGGAAAATTGATCATATTTTGGCCTTTGAACGGAAAAGAACCAATAATATTTCTACATATATATAATCGTTATATATATAATCACTTTAGATCTGACAACTAACCCTGCATTAAACCGGAAAGCAACAGCAAATTAATGCATAATGATAACAATCATTCGAGTCATAATTAGCCTATGAGAGACCTTTTCTTGTCTAGTAGTGTGTCTCTATCCTCTTCTTCACAGTTCATCACCCACCATCTCTGTCACCTACCAACTTAAATGCAAGCAACCAGTCTGCAAAAATGGAGCAAGAAACACATCAACGTACGTATACAAAGGTCACTCATTATGCACTTTTGATCACTCGTAGACAAAATTGCTAGTGCCCAGTAGTGCTACCTAATTAGCAAGCAAAAGTTTTTTTTTTTTTTTTTTTTTTTTTTAAATGAGACATCACGAACAACATTTGGTTTTCCTGTTATTACTCCTTAATTTTCTCCCACCAATGTATTCAAAATCAGTGATCGAACACTGTAGTTCTTCAGATTCATGCACTTCCCACCTCTCCTATCGCCTGCCTTTCGATTCCAAGCTCTCCGCCGAGGTATCCTGCAAGTTCCAAATCAACATTTCTGATATCTTAGCCTGGAACTCAGTGGATCATGACATACCAAACCCATCTTCGTGGAACCAAATTATCTTTCCGAGAGGTTCAGTTCTTAAGCTTCCATTAATGTCTTGTCCATGCATCAACGGCATTCGCCGATCGTTGTCGACCCTTTACCCCGTCCAGCCTGCTGATTCTGTGGCTTCAATATCAGAAAGCTATGGAGGTCTGGTTAATGCGGATCAACTAATGGCTGTTAACAGTATCAATGCAACTCACCCTTTAACCACGGGAGAGAGCCTTGTGGTTCCACAGCCTTGTGCTTGTTTCAACAACAGTAATTATGGTGCAGCTGCGGTTTACATGTCCGATGTGGTTCAGGTAGGGGGGGAATTTGAGTAGTATTGCAGAAATGTATGGCACGACCGCTAGTGATTTGAAGACAGCCTCAAATTGATCCTGGTGACATTCTTGCTATTCCTTTACCTGGTTAGTCCTGCATACGATTTTTTCCCCTCCTATTTAAATTTAATGATCCTTGTTTGGAAGAAAGGTTGTGTGAATTACTAAATATTCAACAATAGAAATGTATTATTTTTTTTTTTTGGGTATTGAAGTTCAGCATTGAAGAATTAAGAAATCTAGGAAAATACTTAATCGATAATTAGATTTGGACACTAGTTGAGTGCTTGGAGATCCTTTGGAAATGAATTAATCCCGTGGGGATTGTTGTCGATATTCCAAAGTCAACCATGATTATTTATTTATTTTGAATAGATATTTGATAAATCACTCTTCTATTGTGGGAATGCAGCCTGTTCATCAGCAAATCTCAATTGGTACAATGAGAGCCTAATTGTGCCCAAGCATTTGACTGCCAGCAACTGCATCAAGTACCAATCTCAAGTGAGATACCATATCAATCATCAATACGTCCTTTAAACTATACTTGTCTTTATTTCTTCATCATTCGCACCTATTTTTGGCCCATTACTAGATGTTGCATGCTTTCAAATGACTCTTAAGAAGAAGTATACGTAAATGGATGGAAGGGTTTGAACCCAGAAAGAAAAATTCTTTCATTTTTTCCCCCTCTTAGTAAGGGGATTTAAGATATGGGGAGAAGGAAGGAGAATCTGAATTTAAAATGTCTAATTTCTGTTATCTTTGTCATAACTACTAAATCAAGACCTTCTCGGCATCAAAACAGATGAAGAACAATTCTTCAAGCTACAAATCTTTACTAAATGCTTCATCAAATGGGCCATTTGGATAGTGCAAAAGCCATGTGCAACCTTATAGATGGAGACTTTGATGATCAGGTTGCATTGCTCAGAGTCAGGTTTGATAGATGGCATCTTGCCCGCATGTACTTTGCAAAGGATCCAATATTTCTATCGGCGATGCAGAGCAAATACAAACGCCCAGTGGTTGCAATGTAACGAAATGCGTCTATCGTGGACATTCTGGCCACAAAATATTCAGCAGGTACAAACATCTTGCCTTAATTCTTCCTACCATCCTTTGCTCGAGAAATTTTTTGCCCCCACAAATCAAATCAATGAAGTTATATAACTCCGAATTTGGCCTTTAGAATTTATAACACTAGACTTGATTCTTGCAGGTAATCATCTTACCAACCCTTACTCGACATTATGTCCAGCTTCGGCCCCCTCACAGTCACTGTATTCTGCATTTAATGGGCCTATCGGAAGTATGGCAACTAATAATCCTGCAAGTAGGGAGGTTGCCTATAGAAGCGGTGCAAATAGGAAATTGATAAGAGAAGCTGCATGGTTTTACTCACCGCTTTTGGAGATTACAATCATCTTCCTGTTACTCTTCTACATTTAGTTCTCACTATTAATTTGTACACTTAGTTCTGAGCTAGTTAGACTCACTAATAATTTGTCAGGACTCAACATTATAACCTCAATTTTCTTTCCTCTTTTTTTTTCATGATTTTGAGGTCATTTGTTCAACCGAATATACATACACATGCACACTGCACGTGTTTGCATGTTTATCCAAATTTTGATTTAAATTGATTGGTTATTATGAATAAATTGTAGTACATTCTGACGTATTATTGTGAAGCAAAATTTCAATCTCATGTACTATATATGTGACGATGTTCTGTTGTTAAGAATGGTTACAAATATAAACTTTGTTGGTTTATCTTTTTCGGATTAATATTTCTTACATTAACAGTATATACACTATCAAGTCCAAATTAAAATTTAAATTGAGATGACGTGTCATATATTCGAATCTGCTAGTGTATAGTATACGTATTGTCAGTGTCGGAAATACTAATTCTTTATATATATATATATATATATATATATCTTCATAATACAAAAATACAAAATTTAACCACCAAGCTAGAAGAATCGTTACCCAAAAAAGAAAAAAAAATCCCATAATACTTAAAGCAGCTTAGACTTTACATTTGGTGTACAATTAATCCCCTGTGACAACTGAAAAGAGTTGATTTGGTTTTGGCTTCTCCTCTTTATAATTTCCCTTCTGAAAGAACACAAATTAGAGAGTGGAAACGGAAGTACAAAGGGGCCATGTGTACATGAGGGAACTCTTTAACTAACTGATGAACATTGCCTTCCGAGTTGAACATGATTAGCTTCTACTTTGCCTGATTTCGGAATCTGTCAAATATTTGTTTTAGCTTTCAAGAGGATGATGATATAGTGATCCGATCAAAATCATGACCACAATGGGGGGCCTTCACTGTGTGAGCCCGATGACACTGATTGAGGTTTCTTTCTGACCAGGCAACCACCATCAAAACCTAAATAAATTCCTTGTTCAAGTCCGGAAGATGGAGATAGGCAGATTCTGCATTAGATAACAAGAGTTTTTATTATGGACTAACATTATCTGGAATGTTTCATGTTCTTGCCACCCTCTAACCCTGTTGTGCTTTGCCGAAGGTACCATGCAAATCAACGTCTCTACCCATTCAATCATTTTCGGCTATTTGGACAAATCATCCCATATATCAATACAACTAGACTAGAGTGTAACCTGGATATGACTCTAACTGAATATCTCACTTGAAGATGCCATACATGATACGTTAAATTGACATGCGTTGATAAATTACGATCGAAAAAGATTTCTAACCTAACCACATAAATAGATTCTCTTTTTTTTTTTTTGCAATTGAGGAATTAGTTACAAATGTGAACAAAAAAATTGTTGACACCTAATATACTTGGGTACCGATTGTTTTAGATTTTTGTAGTCCATCTTCTTCTTTTGATTAGGACATTGCATTGAGATTCCACATTGAAGTAATTAAACATATCCTTGCCTCTTTCCTTCAGAACTCCCAAGTATGATTATCTGGGTACGGTAAGAGAAGGGAAACCACAAAACATAATAGAGAGGGGAAAACCACTAATTTCAACAACACTTTTTTGTTCTTTCCTTTTCTTTTTAAGGCTACATCTTTCTTGTCGTTAAAGCCTGACTCGTTTTTTTTTTTTCTTGAAGGCAAAAATGTGGTTGTACTTGTACTTGTATTATCCCTCTGTCCTTTCCGGGTTTTGTGGTTTTGATTGTTGTTGAGGTACACAAAATTGTCAAATCAATGATCGTCTCATTGTCAAGATTGCAGAAATACGTTGTGGTACTTGATTGCCTAGTTACGTTTGTGAATCCTCCCCGTCGAGTTTTTTCACCATGAAGTTGAGGCCATCTTTTCATGAAACAGACCTCTGCTATTGCATCGAGTGGAGCAGACCCGCTAAAACCATCTCAAGATCTGCATGGCTCTCAAGTTATTATCTGTAATATTGGTGGACATAGACTAGCTAGAATTTTCTCCTACACTTTCAGCTATGTTTCATATTTGTCCTGCTTTGATTCTCGACAATATTTCAATTGTTCAAACAAGAATACAAGTTCAATCAAATGATTACATGTGATAAAGAAGCCGGCCAAATATTAATGTCCCAAGCAAAATGGGATACATATAGCTTGGTTGAACAGTCCAATATCTTTTTTCTATAGTTGTACATTTAGCTCTGCTTTGTACATTTACAAACGGGACTGTAAGCCTAAAGTGTCTTTTGAGCCCTACTTCTTGATTCTCACAAGTTACAGTATAAAGCAACAGAATAGGAAATAAAATCTAAAATGGCTTAACAAAGTTCGCAATCATTCTCTCTAACACTGCATAAAAGTATGAAAATGAGAGGAGGAGAGATAAGAAATTACAGTTGAGAGTAACATCGCAAGGACCACAGGAAGAGGTTTTCAATGACTGAGAGGAATAATTGAGCCACAAATGCAAAAGACCAAGAAGGTCTAGCTCACAAGTCGTATACATCCATGCCTCTTAGAACTCCGAAGAAAGAATAGAAGCTGTGTCTAATGGTAAATGTGCCCCACAATCCTATGGGCCCACTAGGAATCCCCAAATATTGATAGACAGCCAATAGGAAAGCAGAATTCAGGATGGACTTCTGAACTTTAGCCAATGAACAGCCAGATAAGACTAATTCATGGGGTCCAAACTCCAAACTGACCTTAATCCTTTACTATAGTCTGTTGAAAACATCCAAAAGTTCGTGGGGCTCTCAAGTTTCAAAGGCTGTGAGCATTATTTAGTATGACTAAAAGCCCCTTGGGTAAATCACTCTCCCCTTATAACCATTGTACTTTCCTCCGCATAAATACTGTAAACTAATACTTCAACAGACAATCTTTGATGTTGCAATCTTTTTAGTTCAGTATCTTACTATCAGCCTTTTAGTCAGAGTTCAACAACTACATTACCAGTTTTCAGCTCAATACAAAGGACTTGTATTGAATTATCTAATATTCTTGACTTAAATTTGCGTGCAACAGCCTCTTCCGGGAATCTTCAACTATTCTTGGCATCCCTCCTGCCGTAATCCATGATGATTACGGAAGGAAAAACCGCAAATGTTCTTGGAGGCAAAACGGCAAGGGCTTGTGACAGTTGTTTGAAGAAAAGGGCAAGATGGTTTTGTGCTGCCGATGATGCTTTTCTTTGCCAAGCTTGTGATACATCAGTTCATTCAGCCAATCAGTTGGCAAGTCGTCATGAAAGGATTCGACTTGCAACATCATCTTTTATGCCTATCGAGACCAAAGGTGATGAGAATTCTCTGCCAACCTGGCACCAAGGATTCACGCGTAAGGCCAGAACCCCGCGAAATAACAAGGCTTCACTGGTTCATCAGCCTAAAGATGAGGAAAAGATGGCGAAGGCGAATCCTCTTCCTTTAGTACCGGAGATTAGTGGTGATGAAACTTCTCCCGATGAGAGTGAAGAGCAGCATCTTTTTTGTCGAGTCCCGGTATTCGATCCTTTTGCTGCTGAATTGTGCTCTGAACTGAGTGATGAAGTGCAGAACATACAAGCTGATAAAGGAACTCATGATGAGATTCTGACTTCTAATGAACTAAATGTTTTGTTAAATGATGATCAGGATTTGGACATTCCTGAGTTGATTGCTTCTGATGCTGAACTTGCTGAGTTTGCTGCTGATGTTGAAAGCTTGTTAGGTACAGGATTGGATGAGGATTCTTGCCATATGGAAGACCCCGGGATGATGGTGTGTAAAGAAGAGGATGATGTTGTAGATGTTTCTTTTGAAGATAAATTAGTGAAGGTTGAGGATGAAGATGATCAAGAAGTACAAGCAGTGATAGCTTGTCATCTTGATCCAGCTTTGGACATGGCTAGGGAATCATTGAATTGGGATTTTGATTCCTCGTCTCCAGTGATTGAAGAAGAAGAGGAGTTGAAGGTGACAAAAGATATGCCAGATAAGGATATTAAAAGTAAGGAAGAAGAAAGGAGGATGATGCATTTGAAGCTTAACTATGAGGAAGTTATCACTGCTTGGGCCAGCCAAGGTTCTCCATGGGCTGATGGAACGAAACCTGAGTTCAACCTTGGTGACTGCTGGCCTGATTTCATGGTAATTGAATCTACTTTACCCAACGAAGACAAAAATATTTATTCATGTTAAATGCTAATAATTAGGTTGATGTAGTGGAACAATTCTCTCTCTCTCTCTCTCTCTTCGCAGCTTAGTTCATCAATCATACTCTTTGAGGATTGAATTTTCATACTTTTTTCTGAAATCTTCTAGGGTATGAGCCTGAATGAACTTCATCATCCAAATGGAGCTGGAGGAGGGAGGGTGAGCAGCCACGATGAAGAAAGAGAAGCAAGAGTAACAAGGTATAGGGAGAAAAGACGGACGAGATTGTTCTCCAAGAAGATTCGTTATGAAGTTAGGAAGCTAAACGCAGAAAAGAGACCTAGGATGAAAGGCCGGTTTGTGAAGAGAACATCTTTTGCAGGGCCATCGTTTCCTTACCTAATGAAGAAGTAATGATGTAAACTTAGGGCTAGCTGATCAGTTACAACTATGCACCAGACAGCCAAGTTGCTATAGCCTTTCTTGCAACTTTGGATTAATCATTGCAAGTCGTTTTGACTAAGCGTAGAATAAATTATTAAAATACTAAGTTCTATGGGATTTTTTTTTTCTGCCATTTGTGAATCTTGTTGCAGATTTTGTAGCATATAAAAAGTTGAAACCTATAAAACTTCTGATGTTTGAGCTTGGGGTTTTCATCAAAATTTTGAACTGTCCATTAGGAGGAGCAACATAGTTTTTTTCCCCCCTTAAATATACTGTCATGAATGAGTCTATGCAAAAAAAAAAAAAAAAAAATGCTTAAGGACAAGCAGTGGGAGTGTGGAAAGTCCCACTACTAACGTAAAGTGTAGAAGATAAAGTCGTAGATTTGTAGAAGATAAAGCCCTAGATTGGAAGAAAAAATAGAAAATATTCGAGGAGAAAGAAGAACCCTAGTGTTGGAAGCTCAAACATTGATTTTTGATTCTTGTGGGAAAATTTGGGCTCAAATCTAAAGATGAAAACCATTTCAGATTCTTGTTCTCCTAAACTCAACTCAAGAGGGATCGAACAAATATAGATACATAGGTGGAAAGTATTGGAGTTGGATATTCCGGAAGTAGAAAGTGTGTAGAATATACAACTTGAGAGCGACAAATCGCGGCGTTCCTTTTAACTCTTCATCAGCCTCCATTCTCCTTACGGAAACCGCGCTGCATTGCCGAACAAATTGGCCCCAGTGCGCATGTTCTCTCGCCGTCGACCTTGAAAAAGCCAAAAGGTTCGACTTAGAGCCAAATGCTGTTTTATAACAGTCGGTTCTTGGCGCCGCAGCGTTGGCTGGTAACCTAGTCCAATCATCAAGTAGGGCTAAGCACCGAGAGGATACAATGAATAGACAGCCACTGGGACACTGGAAGAGATCAGGCCGATCGATCGAGGGACGGGAACGAGAGGCATGTTGCTCTATTTTCAGCCCACCGCCAGCAGATTTAGTGCTAATTGGTTTCTTGTTGGTAACATATAGCTGAGTAACTGTGTAAATATTAAGAGAAGGGTTAAGTTCACATCGATCCTTTAATCCCATTTTTTGTGGTACGCTGAGTTGAATCCCTGCCTAATCCCTTGCAATTCTATCGGCTCGCTTTTAGACGAGGAGCTTCCTCCGCAAGGGCTTGGTGTCTCTAGTCGGATTCCAACTCTATTCACCATGTTCGGTTGAGGGCACAATTACCTTCCTCTGCATCCTTCCATCCATGTCCATCCCTTGATGACTTGTATCTGCATGTTATCACCTTGCTACCATGTGTAAATGAAATTTTATGGATTTGGTCTGAACTTTTTTTTTAAATGTTCTTCACAAAAAAAAAAAACTTTGTAATTTATTCACATAGCCACCCAAAAAAAAAAAAAAAAAACACATGACCATCCAAAGCTCATATTGCCAATCAATACAAGCACAACTATATAAACAACATGTTAACTACATAGACAACTTCTGATGGGATCGCGCATAAACTCTTGCTTCAAACTTATAAGCCCATTACCGAATTTGGGCCTTTTCGTGGACTAGTGCTCTTGGAAACGATTATATCTTGTCATTTTCTGCTAGTTGATTACACAAACTAATAAATAGCCACACCAGCACCCCGCCCTAAATTCGCAGAGTTCAGCCACTTTTTGATTTTGTTCCTTATTTTTTTTGGGGTGAAGTAAAATAGCATTAAGCTATTTCAATCCCAATTTTGGTTACTACTTTGTTGCACGCCTACGGGGTTTCCCCTTTTTTTTTTTTTTTTTTTCTCCCTCGTTTTGTGTCTCTGGTAAAAATTCAGGTATTAAAAGGTAAACTACACTTTGCCTGGCCCCCCTAACTGGATCAAAATTTAACAACAATTTTTAAAATTCAACAATATATTAGTCATTAGAGAAGAATTTAATGTACAATATAAGGTAAAATGCGTATTGTAGCATGCATAACCAGATTGACTTTGATAACCCATCCAAGAAGTGATTAGTTATTCGTAAACTATTGATTAATGCCAATGTAATTACCATTTGATGCAGATATTAGAAAGTGATAGAGTATGCTGACTGGAATTGTGCAACATTTCTGCCATAGCACGAAAACGAAACAGAAATAAAGTTAGATCAGAGGCAACACACTATTGAAGAATCCGAATCCCAAAAGTTGAAGGGACGACAAATACAAAATTCAGCAGCCGTGCCCGGATGATCAGCCGTCTCGAATTGTCACCAGCTGGAAACGAAAGCTAAGGACACCTTTTTGTCGCCAGGCTCAGCTAGCGAGAATCTATGGTTCTAAAAGCATGCCTTAACCTTAACCTGCGATGATGATGATGATGATCGGAATCGAACCCTCAAAACTATTATTATTCTACCTACCAAAAAATGGGGGAAAAAAAGGACACATTTTTGGCAACTTGGACACGGATTCCTCTTCAACGGGCCACATGGCACTTCAGGTGACAACCGATCATATATGCAGTTTTATCCACCCTTTTTTTTTACTTCTTGTTTCTTTTGTCAATAGCAGGATGATTTAGTTTTGATTATTGGCGATTGAAGTAAAAGATTAGGGAAACGGAGTCCGTGCAATTTGTCTTTTGGTCCGTCTTTTATAACTCTGACAATCAGGAATGAAAGAAGGAATTGAGTTCAGGAATCTTCATAGTCTCGTCTCGTCTGTTCTTTTGTAGCTTTTGTAGTATCATGTGAATAGGGTACGGCTGGATCTCGACAAAGATTTTAGTACGTAGTATGATTCTTGTAATCAAATGAATTACGACATTAATCAAATGATGATGGTTGTTTAACTTAATGAAAGGCTGGCTTTTCCAAATCATGTTCACAAATGGTCAAACTATCCACATCAATTGTTCCATAGATTCCGTGCCCCGAAAAAAAAAAAAAGAATTCGTGACAACATACAAGAATTTTAATTTATGAGCATGGTATGAGACAAGACACGGAGATAAAGTTGACCAACAATTAATTTAACAGATTAAGTGATGCATCATGCATATACTTGGTATTCCTGCGTGTTTTAGACTTATCCTAGTTTATCCTAATCCATGTACCCCAAAAAAAAAAAAAAAAAAAAAGGCCACCAATCCTTTGGTCCGGTGGTCACTGTCAAGCACTCAAGTCTTGGTGGTATTGGAAGGTCAAGGGTTCAATCGCTGCTTTCAGTGGCTTTTTTCGATGGAGTTTCTACTCCCATCAGCTCTAGCTCCTCCTAGATTAGGATAGATTAAATTATAAGAAAGCTGGTGGTCACCACCAATGCATTAAGACTTGGTACATCAATTAAGATTTGAACCCTTATCTCCCATCAATTTGTCACAATTAAATGTGGCATTGCTTAAAAAATTCAGACGGGTGCGCTACGCACCCGTCTGATCCGGTAGTGGTTCAATCTCCCATCAATTTTTTTTTCTTTTTTTTTTTTTGGTTGTTGGCCTTTCACATGACTGCATGTAACTGAATTTTGGGAAACTGATGAAAAGAGGCTTGAGATGGAAACAGAAATGGGGCGTCATGGTGATATCAAGCTCATGATGATCACGAATGCAAGAAGCAATCATGTTTTTTGTCCCTGTCCATGTTGTGGTGGCAAAACTTCATTTGACCGGTTAGGCACTTGGGAAATTTTGCCAACTGATCTTTTATATAATGCGCACGAGTATTGTCCAAATCCCAAACCATGGATCAGCATTTGATCAGGAAAGAGGTATATAAATATGTATATAAATTGCAAATGCATCAGATACTCCAAACTGATAGAGGTGGAAAGGTAGCGAGATAAAAAATTAACCAGTTTGGTCAAAGTAAAATTAAGTCATTACCATATTGAGTTGGGAATCAGCCAATCAGGTGGTGTGTGTGCGTGTCTAAGCAAGTCATAGATGGGTAAAGTTTGAATTGTTTGTTGCTGGAATGAATTATTGAAGTCACTTATCATCAGTAGGTTGAAGTAATCTGATGCATTTAATTCTATTGACTAATTTGTATGCATGTACCTAGAGATAGCAGATCAAATACGACCACATGCACTTTTGGTTAAGAAATAGTAAGAAGGAAAAAAGGGATATTGTGGTCGGAAATTCTATAATCCTTCTCCAGCCTGAAATCTCGGTGAAAGTGAAAACCGCCCCACCTCTATATAAGAAACCAAAAAGGGTCTTAGGGAGGCCGGAGGAGGCCCCATCTTTTTTTCCCACAAAACTTTATGGTCCAGGGTCCATCCATTCTTGATTCTCTCGTGGTATATATATATATATATATATATCAGGTAGACATGCCTGCCTGATCACCATCTAGTAGGAGGAGGAGGGGAAAGAGAAGAGGAGCTCCCTTCGGTCCAAGACCGAGGGCTGGGGAGCGGCTAGAGCTGCCATCTCATGCATTCGGTTATGCTTAAGTATTCTCTTTTTTTTTCTCTCTTTGCAAGGTAAGGTGATGGATACTATGGTGAGCAAGAATTCAACAACAGGTCTGATGCGAGGCATAGAAATGTTAAGCTTAGCCAATGCATGGTGTGGGAGCAACTCCTGTCGCTCACTTTGCCCGCCCATTGGACTGAAGGGAGCTCCCCGATGGATCTCGCCCTTCACTGATCCCCTCAGCGTGCCTAAGAGCCCATCATATCTGCTAAGAATTTAAGCTTCTGTATTACTATCTCTTTTCTGTTTGATCATCTGCTTTCTTTTGTTTCTAATGGAGCTTCAGTTGCTGTGTTTAGCAGTTGCCGTGGTGCAGAGAAGGATCAGAGGATGGAGCGATGCTGCAAATGAAATTGGGCAAAGGCAGGAAGAACGACGGTGAGGGTGACCATGATGTGATGGCCTTGGGATCTGAGGGTTCTGCAAAGTTTACTATTACCAAGCTGGCAAGAATCTCACCCCCACGACTACTTGTTTTGCTCTTTGTATTTCTTCTTAATTTCATAGATTGGGAGGCTATTATTAGTTGTGCCGTGAAAAAAGAAAAAAAAAACATATTGTAAACTACATGTGTTAGGACTTAGGAATGTCGGAATTCAATTGTTTGGTGAACTGTCAAGCCGACCATTGAAATATACACATTTTGTTTGTAAGTTGTATAGACGGTCAAATGCTGCAATATCATTCCAACAACATTTTCTTGTAACTTGCTTTTGTTGAGTGGAATTACAAAGAGATCACTAATTCAAGAAATGTCCCGATTTAGAGATATTCAATGCCCATCTGTAATATAGCATTTAGTCGACTCCAGATAATAATTTATGCAAATCTGCCAGAAATCAGTTCAAGAATTTTCATTTTAAGCTTTTTATTTTTTGGTCCTTCAGTATTAAACTTGTATGAAAGAATGCTCATATCCCTCGTATTATGTCCCTGTGTAAGCTCAAAGACATGATTTTGTCTTCTCGGGCTTCACAACAACATTCGCCCAATTTATAATGCGCAAAATCCAAATTCATCTAAGCGTTCACCTATGTTATTAGGAAATTCACCTATGTTATTAGGAAATTCATCCAGAAGCACTTGTTTGGATTTCAGTTTTCCGTCGAAAAATTACGTTGTTTTCCGTGATCACATTTTTTTATTAAATTTTTTTTCTCACGTACATCAAATCACTACAGTAATTTTTCCATGAAAAACTATGGAAAATACAATCCAAACACAAATATCTGGAGACTCGGTTAATCCAATTGTCCTGCATTATTCCAGAAACCTAGCAACTTTCCCCAACTGGCTCTCAGAACTTCTCGCATGCACAAACAATGAAAACTTAACTAGTAATCAAGAACTTAATAAGATCTTAACTAGTAATCAAGGACCTCAAATAAGGTCCATCTGAGGAGAGAAAGCAAAGTAGCAGAGAAAACAAAGTTTCAGCTTAAATTTTTTTTCCCTCTATATAACTGGAAGCCATACAGAAGCTCAAGATTATCAGAACAGCTCTAGAAAGCAACGGATGAATGTAAAAATTTATTGTTTATCCTCGAAATTCATTTGATTCAAGTAGCTGTTGGCATCCATGCGACCAGGCGAGCACAAAATGTCTAGAGCCAAAGCCATCATGATTGGCGCTTACATACAAATCAAAAGTAAAGATGCAGCAAGGTCTTAGTAAAGCAAAAGAAATTAACAGCAACACCACCATGCTGGTTGATCTCCAAACCTCAGCCCCTCTCCACTTTATACATCTTTCTATGGGAAAGTCGATCACCTGCAAAAACCAGGAAAAATTTATAATTCTGCATTTATGGATCACCTAAGAATTGAGTGTGCGGGCGATGAAGCAGCATACGTTTTAAACCGATCACGATTTCTACCCTTATTCGCCATCACATATTTTTTAAAAAAGAAAAAATTCACCATCACTTTATAAAATCAAATGCTACTCCATCTGGATAAACACGCACACACGCACATCCAAAAAAAGGGGATGAGAAAAAGAAGTATTCTCCATCAGAATGACAAACACTTGTCTGCTGTTCACAATGCTACAGAAAGCTACCTAAACCACTTAAAGAAAAAAGAAAAAAAAAAGGAAGGAATGAGGACTTCATATAAGCCAGGTAGTGAATCCAATTGATGATAACCTTTGCATTGGTACTTAATTATCACCAATTTGAACCCACAAAGCAAGAGGCGTTATTTTGCACAAAAGTCTCAACAAATTCTAGAGGACTTTAACATTAGCCGGTGCACATTAATCAAGAAAAAAGTTTCCAATGTAACACAATCAACAAGTTTGATAGAAAAACATATTTTGAGCCATAAAAAAATCAAATACAATTAGCAGGCCGTCAACATGTAGAAAGACCACTGACCACCATTATCAATGTTGATCTGCCTTACTAGACGTTGAGTTAAAACATTGATTCTTGAGTAGTGGTAACTTACATTCTTATTTCTTCAATTAAAATCTTATTCTCACTTTTTCACAGCAAAAAGACATATTCAGGTGGTCTCATTGACTTTTTACTTCCCTTTTCAGCTCAAGTTTCTTTTCTTTCTTTTTTTTTTTGTTGGGGGGGGGGGGGGGAATGTTCCTGTGAAGCATCATTTAATATCCCTTTGCACCATAGCTTCAGCTATTGAAATGCTTCACACAAAAAACCATCCAAAATTCATAACATCTAATTCAAGATGAAAGCAGTGGTTTGTGATTTAAGACAAGAAGATTTCCACCTGTAGAACAGTACCATGCACCCATTCACACAAACAAAATCGAATACTTTCAACCACCAATGCATATCTCAGCATCAACCCCAGTATGAGTTAACCATATACTTTCTAGTGAAATGTTGCCTGAATGCATCGGCTGTGATATGTATCAAAGCTTCTTATTCCAGATATTTGCCAAGGAGCCAAGATAAATAGTGTTTAAACTATTAAAAATGAAGCGTAAGTCAATGTTACACATTCTTCAGTTCTGGAGCTTCATTTAGTGAGAATTAGGCTCCTTTGCCTAGGTGAGTTCAGCTCAATCAAAACTCCTCAACATTTGTGGAACACTAACAAGGAAATGAAATTACACATGATAAAATGTGAAATAAGATAAAATATTCTGAACATATTTGATGCAACAATTGAAGGAGTGGTTTCATATTTACGTAGATATTCGCATAACTTCAGAGACAAGCCCTGAAAGGTATCTAGCAACCACTGAAAGGACCCCTACAGTCTTGACTTCACAAGCTCAACAAAGTGGAAACCAATATTTTAAACTCCTCGCACCTCCTTGAAGCAAACTCAAAAGTATGTCTATGTGACGAAAAATGGAGCTTAAACAACCTAAGAACCAACTCAAATTTCAGCTATCCAGGATGACTAGATTCATTTGCAATTGTAAACTCTCAAAAAAAGTTATCTCAATGCATGTCTTTACGTAACACTTGACCAAAATAGCCAAGAGAAAGCTCTAATGGCATCTCAAGCAACAAAATGAATAAAAGGAGCAATACAAGACGAGCTTTCTTTAAAACGAGTGAGTGACAGAGCCTATTGATTAACATTACCATCCATGCAGCTCGATCATATCATCATAATCATCTATCACACTGGCATGAGATTCTTGAGAACACATGGAAAGGAGAAATCATACCACGATGTCCCCAGATGAACTTATGAGCTCAGATGTCAATTTGATTTTCTACACAAAAGCCCTCTACTTTGTTACCAACAAAACAGAACCTACCTATAAAAATACCCAGCGGAAAGAAGAGGCAAAAGGCAACATTCATATATCAATTTTAGAGCACTTTCCAAGCAATCTACACAGAAAAATTATGAAATACAGCAAAAGACCTTTCCTTTACCCAACTTCAGTTAATGAACTGAACAAGATCTCTTCTTGATTAATACTAACAGATGTACAATCCAAGATAACAGGGACAGTTTATATATTCCCAAATTTAGCATAAACGCCAGCATAGCATAGCAGGATCAACCTAAAGAAAATTCAAAAAGTGACAATAAACCACCAAAAAAAAAAAGAAAAAAATTGATCACCCACTCAAATTCCACCAGACCTAAGACGATAATTAATCAATAAACACAGAAAATACCTCGACTCACAGAATCCAACAAATTACTCAGCCACTCCGGCTTCGACTTTAGGCCCTGGTAAACCCACAAAAATAATAAAAGATAATCAATAAAATTGACATTAAACCTAAGGACGAACAATGATAATACTTGCGAGAATAAAAAAAGGGGGAAGCAATGGAGAACCGTGGAGAGAAGGGGGGCGTTGGTCTTTCCCCCATCCGACGCCGCGTGTGGCGTCGAGATACTGGTGGACGAGGTGGCGGCATTTTTGAAGATGATTAACCCCTTCAACCCGATAGCACCACTTGACTTTCTCACGGAGGATTTTGGCCTTCTCGATGTCGATCCATTTCTCTCTGACCAAGTGCTCCCTCATCTCCAGCATGGCAACCGGGTCCTTGTACGGGTTCTCCGGGTCGAAGTCATCTGGAGCTCCCTCGTCGAAAACCACTCCCTTCTTCCTCCCCATATTTCCTTCTTTCCTTTTTTGTGGTTCCTCTGTGATCTCTGCGCAGAAACGGAGACTCTGAGGAGTGACCAGTGAGGTGGGAACTGAGGCAAGGTGCCGCACCTGATGGGCTTATGTGAAATTGGGCCTCGAGCCCGATTCATGAGATTTGCGTCCAAAGACAAACCCGTTAGCCCAAAGACAAACTTGATTCTACAACAACATGAGCCAAAAGAAAGGGGCAAATAAACATGAACATGGATACTTGTCCTCTACTTGAACCCCCCCCCCCCCGCCCCAAAAAAAAACATAAATTGCACTCACAAATGTGTACATTCGTGCTTTAAATGCACGTTATATATAGAGTTTAAATTCAAATTTTGTACGCTTATCATGCATTCAAACCCGTTACTATATATGATTTAAAGTTTAAACGCTCTTTCTCCTTTAGACTTTTGGCCGAATGGAGGTCAAAAGCCATTAAAAACGCTATTACTACCTCTAAGGAGGAGGAGGTAGGTTAGTTGGTTAAAAAGACTGGTATAATTTAGCTTCCTTCTTCGTTGTCGAGCGTTCGAGTGACTATGGTCTATGGTTCAAAGTTCAAACACAACATTCAGTAGTGAAATCTCTCATGGTTGCACCTCTGCGAAGTTTCCTATGCTTGTCACGGGTTTCTTCCTCGGACCATATATATACATATAGGATTAATCTTTACTATACTAATCGTATACACTGTCAGCGTGGACGAAATATAAAATTTAAATTTCTACACATATATCATAAATACAACGATAATAATACACTGTTAGCGTTGGACGAAATTTAAATGTAAAATTTTAGATATATATTATGAATAGAACGGTAATAAATAATATATATACTGTCAATCATGCAGGACATCCGTCCCTTTTTCTTGAATTCCAAGATTTAGACCGGGAAAACGATAATTATTTTGATTCAATCCAAATCCGGAACTTAAGAATTTGGTGTGAACTGGAATGTCAAGGCGCTTATGGTCTGTGTCATTAATAGTTGGATACCATGTCATCTTTTGCGATACTCTGAAAAGAGCTCTTGCCCAAAACCTCCAATTCGGGACCATAGTTTAGAAACATTTCACAACATACCACCATATAAAATATAATATTGAGTGTGCTTATTTGAAAATTAGTACTAATTACAGGGCAACAATCAACCCACTGTCCAATCTGATGGACAAGCACCAAACTCCACAAGGGACGAGCGGAGAATCCCAAGCAGCTAAGCTAAAATTCCACTAGATCAGCGGCTGGCTTTTGGGCTTTCCCAAGCTGAGCTCTTCAATTTCTTGACCACATTTCGCGTTTCTTCCTTGCATTATGACCGCTGAGACGTCACTTATCAGCAGTAAACACAACCCCCACAAATAAAAACAAACACCTTTTCCTCTTTCAGGCTATACCACATTCAGGAGACCAAGAGGAAAGAAAGGTGACGATTTTCCAATATTTGTGTTAAAAATCATTATTGTCACCAAAATCCTATTTTTTTTTTAGGTAACAACGCATCTAATATAACCTAACCTACTAAGGAGCCTATGCTAGGGGTGGCCCAACTTAACCGAAAAACTTGATAGGGACTGAATCAACAACTAAATCGAAAGACTTGATAGGGACTGAATCAAATCAGACGGATGCACCACACACACAGTTGTATGAATTTAGAAGGCATATTAATGATGTATGAATTTAGAAGGCATATTAATAAAAGATAAAATTTGAACCTTGACCTTCCGTCCGCGCAACTGTATGAATTTGGAAGACAGATTAATAATGAAAGACAAGGTTTGAACTTGACCTCTCATCCCACGTTAAATTAATGTGATGGCCAAAATCCTATCAAGTTCGGAGACATATTTTATTATTCTTGATACACATTGCGGCTTTTTGGCTATTCAGGGACAACTCAAAGCTAACCTCCGGACCACAACCTGCTCCAAACTAAACGGAATTGGCGACACTTTCTACAGCCAAAAGGGTCGGTCACCATGCCGAAATTTTACACCCTTTGATGTCCAAAATAACAAAAATAATTTCAAAAAAAAAAAAACCCTTTTCACAAAATTACTACCCCCACCAATTACTATTGAAAATTACTATCAGCAAAATCAATTCGTATTCTTGACATGGATGGATTTTTTGCTAATCCTAACCCGGCTGATAACTTACAACTCAGGAGCCACCTTCAATAAAAATTTGCTCCAATTTAATGGAATCGTGGACCCATTTTATCATTATAAAAAAAAAAATGTACATCCACTGGGACCACAGCCACAACGTCACCATGGCCAGATTTTACACTCTTATCGCCCAAAGTAACAAAAATTGAAAACCCTCTTTACACAAAAATTACTCCCCCATCCCCAATCCGAAAAAGAACCAAAAAAAAACAGAGAGAGAGAGAGAGAAGGCAACTAAACTAAGATAATGTGAATATGAGCCGCCAAAAATGATTTTTTTTTTTAACTCCTGAGAATTATTAACCAAGCTCCTCTTACTTGTTAACACCTCCGTCGGATTCATGGCGCCCCACTTTCCGCTGCCTACACAGAACAGGCTCAAAGCCGAGAGTCAGCTCCAGCTCCACATCACTCCCATCGGCTGGCTCATCCGGCTTAACAAGCGACTCCTCCACCGTCTCCACGGAAGCACTGTCAGCATCCCCACACTCACCGCCCCGACTCGGCGGCTCAACATGCTGGCTCACTCCCGAGTCACGGCTCGGCGATCCCACAACCTCTTCCTCCTCCTCCTCCTCTTTGTGAGACCAGCTCCACATAACTCGAGCCGCGTTATCCACATCAGGCGACTCCACCCTCACCTTCGGCTGCTTCACCCCGGCTCGCTTGAACTTGCCCTTACTACACTTCACCTTGTGAAGATCTCGCGCTGCTGAGCCAGCCGAGTTCTCGTCCTTGGACACGTGGCGAATATCACCTGCCTTGAGGGGTGGGCACACGGTGCATGCAGCCGAGTCGGCCGAAACTTGCGAAATCGGGGAGCCACTAAGAACGGCTTCAACTGCAGCTTGACAGAGATGCCAGTTTCCCGACCACAACAAGCCAGTCGAGCCGTATATTGGATTCACAATTCGCCCACATGCCTCGTATAACAAAGATCTAAATATCCCTGCAATAATCATCATAACATAGAAATATTGATACCATAAATCAGAAAATATAATTACCACTTAAGGAATTCAAGCATTATTTCTCCTAATTTTTCGTTTGGGACCACACTTTATTTTGTTTAGGACAATTGACTTTACACTATAGCGTATTAAGGACTTGCGGGACTGAATTACTTTTGAATGGAAAATTTTTTTTTTTAAAAAAGAAGAGGAATTAGATTTAAAGGAAATAAAAAAGGGGGTGATTCTTTAGCTGTTAATTTAATGGTATGAGATGGGATAGGAGGAGTACCGGGGCGGAGGTGATCAGGGCCAGCATTGATGAGGTTGAGGAGGCCGGCGCGGCCGTAAAACTTGGCAAGGAAGACGGTGGCGTTGGCCTGGGCTTCGGGGGACTTGATCCAATGAAGGCAAGGTTTGATGCTGCATTTTTCACTACACCCTTTCCGGAGAACCCGGCATCCATTGCAGCTCATCCGCATGATTAATGGTTATGTCTCTTTTTTTTTTTGTTCCTTGAATTTGAGTCTTTGGTGGGGTTCCAATTATGGAGGATTTTGTCTGGCTGGGGTGGACAGTGGAGGAAGGAAAGAGGAGATAACTGGGGAAAGAGGGGCTCTGGGAAACTGAGAGAAATTGAGATGGGTTTTTATTATTATTTATGTATGGGAGGGGAGAATTAGGAAGTAGTGCCATACTAATAAGAAGTGTACTGTAGCAATGGTGGGGGAGAAGGGGGACCGGGGGGAAGTGCGAGAGAACTTGTGGCAGCTGGCGCAAGTGGTTTTTACCAAAGACCAAGAAGTGGTATCGTGGGGCAGCGTATTCTTAAGCTTCGCTGGTTTCCATTATTCAGGGAGAAGTTTTAAATCCGCTGGCTCTAGCTGCTGTTCTTCTGTGAATTTCTCATTTTGCCCTTCCCGTCGTTGGCTATAGTTTAACACCCTCTCCCAACGTTTTGTTTTTTTTTTTTGTTTTTGAATGGACTGATTCTGTCATACTTTTACCTGTTCTTGCAACCTTCCTTCAACCATGAGAAAAAGGCAGAAGAGGTGAGACTTCAGTTGATCAATACGGATTCAACTCAAATACAAGAGAAGAAAAATGCATTAGCCGTTGTAATAATCCATTAGTAGTGTTTATCAAGTACAAGGAACATTGCGTTTTATGATTCTCAAGAAAAATGTTTGCCTTGAATTTAAATTAATAAGATCAAACTCGTCAACATCTATTTGGAATACAAACTAAAAATTGGAGATAAATAGTTGAAAAATTGACTTCGAAAAACTAGCCAACATCCCAGTTTTTAAATTTATCTTCAGCACCTTAAATCTATGTATTATCTGCATTATGATTTGATTAAATTGACTATTTTTTCTTAGAAAAATGTAATATTCTATATTTATTTTACATCAAGTAAGCAAAACTAGAAATTTGACAAAATTGTTTTCCTTTTTTCTACGATCACGACGATTTTTCTTCACATTTTTCTTGTTGTCAATACTTTAAATAACTATAGCACAATTGAAAAATCAAGTTTCCAATAACTGATAAAATTAAAATTTTCTTGTAGTACATAGACATTCCATGTATGTTTAAGAGTTATAAATTTTCAAATTGTCATAGTTTAGTCAATTTTATCCAAAATTCCAATGAATTATGTACTAGTAGTTTAACCAATTAAAGGAGGTTGTGGTGGGGCTTATTAAAATCACTTTATCAGTACAGTTTTTGATCAAAATACTCATCGAGTGCTTAATTATATTGTTTAGATGTATACTTGTATAAGTATTTTTTATTTGATAATGTGAATTTTTAAAATTTATTTATCTCTTCAGTTGTTTCAAAATTTATAATAAAATTGTTAAAGTTAATTTTATATTTTTTGGAACACAAAATTTGCTCTGAAAGTATCAATTTTGAACTAATATTAAAAGTGCTTTATTGATTAAAAAATTAGATGCAACTAGGCTCATATTAACACGAGTCCTAGGTTTATACTCTAATCCATCCATCATCTCCACTTTTGTAAAAGCGAAATTGCCGTTCCATCAAATGTCAAATTCGTCTTTTTAGAGCCCCAAACTTAATCTACGGGGTCGGTGGCGAGAAGGTAATTCAGCGGTATCGGAAGGGTTGATACATAGAATCGCCATGCAAGTGGGTCCAAAACCACGGAAGCCATAGATGGAACACGTGTTTCAGACGTCAGTTTTCAGGTCATGGCGGCTCGCCACATAATCTTGAAGCTTTTGTCTATGGCCCACTTCCGCATATTTTGAACTACTCTTTTTTTTTAAAAAAAAAAATATCTTTCTAATTATCTTTAAATTTAAATAAATCACATTACAAAAAGTTAAAAGAAACGTACCTAATTTTTTTTAAAAATAATTTTCTATCATAATCACCCACGTTTTTTTAATAAAAATTTATAAAAAATATAATATTATAATATGCCCGCATTTATTTTAGTTTTGATGAGACTAAAATTAAACATTTAACAAACTACTTGTAAATTATTCATTCCCGACTTAAGCTTGATGTAATAATTTTCAAGCTCTAGTAGGTCACAAAACTAAATGAGATGAAATTAAATTATACAGTACTAATTCTTGAGTTTATTGAGCTTAATTTAAAACCACATATACAGTATATGATCAAGCTTCATATGCACAACTCACAAGATTATGCCATATATATACTACTTTAGCAATATCATATGTAAAGTTAATAATTTCTTGTCAAATTGGCAAAAATATTTGACCAATTTAGTTAAACACATATATAATCAACTGCATAACAACTTCAATTTTGATCTAATGCAACAACAAATATCCTCTGTAAACCCCTATAAAACTAATCACTTGTAGTTCAACCACTAATATATAGTAGTAATAACTAATAACAAAAGACAGTAATGTTTGCTTTGGCTTGCTCCTTTCTTATCTTCTGCGGGAGTAAAAGGCCGATGGACGGAGTAGGCGCGTGTGAAGGCGTTGGTGGGGAAAAGTCATGGACAACTCCCGGTTTTGTGGAATCCGTACACTGGTTTAGAGTGGGGCTGTGGGCGCCCTTTGTACTGGACCTCTGGTTTTCTCATCCATTCTTATCCGCAAACCCTGGAGGTGGGGGCAGCTGACTTCATTTTCTTCTCTTCTTCAACTTCCACTCAATTTCCTATTAATTTCCTTTCCATTTCTTCACAGATACTTTTGATGACTGCTGCAAGGCCCTTACATTAAATTACATCTCACTTACCATCTAAATGCACACTTTCATATTTATTACTGCATTCTTTGTATTTGGATTTTTTTCAAATTAATTTAACTTTTCTCAACAAAATTAATACCCAAAGATAATAATGATTTCTTGGTACAATTTTGTTTGGATAGGAGTTTATTTGAAATAATTACTGTAGCATTTTTTTGTGATGTGATGTATGTGAGATAAAAAAAATTAAAAAGATATAAAAGTGATTAAAATTTATGAAACACATTATTTTATTTCAAATCATCTCAATCAAAACACACACATATGATACTTTCTTTGAGTTATTTATTTATTAAAGAAAAGGGTTTCACTTGCAATAGTTGTCCATTGGGATTACTAGATTTAGAACTTTGACAGAATCTGTTTGGATTGCATGTTTTATTTTTGTTTTTTATATTGTATAGTAAGACTTTTATGATACTATGTATGTGCAACAAGCAAAAAAAAAAAAAAAAAAAAAAAGTGGTTGAGACGCACATCTAAAATTACAAATACCATTCGATTTGACAAAAATTAAAGTTTCTATTTACATAAATAAAATTTATTCTGAAAGAAAGTGAACATGCATAACTTTTTTCAAAAAAAAATAAGTGAAAATTTTTTAATATAAAATCCTTCATTTTCACTCCATCATCCTCCTGTATCATCCAACCCATCACCTTATATTTGAACTCTCATGACTCGCTTGGAATGCAACGTGTGGGACCGCAACGCATTTTCTTAGTTTGGTGTGTCGGTTCAGATTCATCAAAGTGATTCGAGCTGGAGGAGCATGTTCTGGATCACAAAAAAAAAAGTTTACTTACTTGTAAGTCTTATAAATGTGGTTAATCCTTCTTTTTTTTTTTTTTTTTCCTGGCCTTTATGTCTTCTCTGGTGTGGGATGGGGGGCCTTGGAGCCTAGTAGAAGGTTACGGAGCAGGACAAATGGAGACTCTTTAATGGGAAAGTCATGGTCCATTTCCAATCTTTATCAGTATAAGTGGATGATCTGATCTACTAGAGCCAGTCAATAATGAAGTTATTTTTGATATGATGCATGAAACATCATGGCGCAAATATTTGCAGAATTCTGTGCATCAGTACAGCTAGCACAGAAAATTCCAATTCTAAGACCCTTTGTTTTATGATCCCACTTGTTTGGATAACGATAAAGAAAGCCGATCAAATGTGTATTCTATTCCGTGAAGGCTTTAGTGCCCAATGTTGCTGTCTTCAGTTTTCTCCCTACTTTAACAATACGAAAGGTCACTTATTTTTAGAAATCTCACAAGCTGACAACGACATGGGACGAGTGCAAAAATCTACTCCCCTGGTTGGAGCAGTGGCACAATTAAAATCATTGATGTTGATAAGATTGTTAGACATTGACTACAGATAAGTTTTTTTTTTTTTTTTAAATGTCAATTTGCACCTGTTTTGGACTGTTGGTGCAAATCTTTCATAATCTTCCCGAGTGACAGGCAAGGATGGCAACTGGGGGAAGTGAATAACTACGCTCTCTAATTCCAAATTTGGCTGATACAATTCAAGAATGGATTGAAGGTTTCCATTCCTTCCTTCCGCTTGGTGACTAGCATCTTCTCAATTCATGGTCCTCGTGCTTTCCAACGTTGGAGCAACACAATAGAGCTTTCTAGCTTTTTGGTGACTGGTGGGGATTAGAGGTTTTACTTGATTAATACAGAGTGCCCTCCACGGGTAGTCCGGTCAGGACTAGTCGTTAGTTTTTACTGTAAAATTTCAGATTCGACTCGTGTGAGGTAACTTGCTGACATCCTTGGTCGGGACTCTGCTAGTCTTAGGGATTAGTTTGACCAAACAAAGGCTTGGACACCCCTCAATGAAAAACAAGAAAAAAAAAAATAGAGAGTATTTCTTGTAAGTGGTTATGTAGTAGTGCTCAAAAGCAGGGCTTTCTAACAACGGAGGCACTAAATCCACACGGTTCGATACCAAATTCATTCTCTATACTTTTATTAGACATCCATGTCCTCAGCTCTTTATACTTTCGACCAAAACTTTTTATACTATTGAAATTATTTTTCTATGTGAAAACAGGATACAGTAATATCTTTTCTAAAGAAACAAAATTCATGCTCCAATTGAGAGTCAATATTACAATATCGTCATGAAGATCAGGGCTTTTATTGGAAAGAGACTGGAATTGCCCATGTTTAGCGTGAGGCAGCAATCTGCTGGTTTGGTTGTTCTTAGGATGCTCCTTTTGCACTCAGACAGCTATTAAGCTAAGATACATCGAGGGTCGCATCCGACTAGTTGTTGGGTCTTCAGATCCTCCATTGTATCGGGAAAAAAAAAAAAAAAATCGTAACCTAATCTTTGTGTTAGTTCTATGTAAAAATTCCATTCCTTGTATAATTCATCTGAGAACGGCCTGTTTGGCAAGTGAATTTTTTGACTGTTTGTCTAAAATTTTACTGTAACTTATTGTAGAAGTTTTTAAAAAAATTTTTGAAGTGCGTTTTTTTTATAAATATTTTGAAGTGTATAATTTAAAAACTTTGAGAAATTTTTTGAGATTACTATAATTAAAATTTTTAAAAAACTTGTCAGCCAAACAAGATTTTTCCATCAAGTTACTATAATTTTTTCTTCTTTCCTTTATGGCACACCACCTTTATTTTGTTAAACTGTTTTTTGTTCAACTAATTTTCACAAAGGTAATGCGACAGAATAACCCTTTTTTTTTTTTTTTTTTTTGGCCTTGGGGTCCTGGGGTGGGCAGTAATAAGTCTAGGCGCTGTAACACCGAAGACTAAGATGACTTTTCAGTCAGTAGCTGTAAAGGATATTCGAGAGCATGGAAACCCTCCTGTTGCATCTTCAAACTTGACTTGGCCAAAAACAAAAAAATATCATCGATGAAACTTTTACACATTACCAGCTATTCAATTAATTCAACTTCTTGTTTGCCTTTGCCGTCTCCTCGTGGTCAAGTCCTAAAAGAATTAATTATACATGTATGCATGTAAAAGAGCTAAAAAATTTTCTGAAGTATCTCGACGGGTTGAATTGCGTAAGTTTGGAAAGCCTCGAGTTTAGATCATTTGGAGAGAGGAATGAATTGAGTGATTGTGGTCGAGTTCTAGTCCTCTCATTTGCACTTGAAAAAAAGGGTTAGATCATCTGTCTACAATGGGGTTTGTTATTCAATGTGAAGCTTCGTTTACTTTAGTCTTTAGGCACACGAAAATAAAGCTCGACCAACAATTAACCTTCGTTAAAGGCGACTCATTACAACTGATCCCACGGGTTCAGCAGCAGCAGAAGGATTGTCGACCAATTAATTCATTGTAAGTGAAATTTTACGAAACAAAAAACGCGTTAGCTTGTTTGGATAACCATTTTCCATCCAAAAATGGTTTTATTTTCCGTGAACACATTTTCCTATCACCTTTTTATCTCACATACATCAAATCGCTACAGTAATTTTTCAACGAAAAATCCATGAAAAATACAATCCAAACACTTTAGAATCTCTCCTAAATTAAAAAGAAAGATTGTTCTAAAATGATATTTTCATTAACAATAGCATCGAATGCACACTTTTTTTTTTTTTTTGTTTAGAATTTTTGTAACGGTTGTTCAATGATAGTATTTCTTAGTATACCTGAATAACACCTAATTTTTTAATACTCCCTTTGTCCCACTTTGATAGTCTCGTTTTCCTTTTTCGTCTGTCCCAAATTGTAGTCCACTTTCCAATTGAAGAATGTAGTTGTATTTTAATTTTTCTAAAATACCCCTTATTCAATGTATGTTGTTGTTACTATAAACTTACCCCATCTAATGAGAGTTGATTTTTTTTTTTTTACCATTAATTCAAGTTCTTATAAAATTGTACTCTAATTAATGTGAGGGTATTTTAGGAAAATAGCTATCTAAATTGATTGTTCTAACAAAGTTAATTATTTTTTTTAAACTGTGTGAAAAAAAAAATCAAGACTATCAAAGTCGAACGGAGAGAGTATATGAATACTCCTTGCATTTCGACCGTTTTTTAAATTGACCCTCTGTTGGCCAAGCCCTTTTGTTTGTGGAAATTTTACAAAATTTGTGACTCTAAAACCTTCATGTGTCATAATCACCTATATACAAACTAATTTATCACTTGTAAGGATACTTCGGGTTAAAAAGAGAAAATCAAAAAAAAAAAAAATGACAAAGCTTCAACAAAAATATTCACCACAAAAATCCAATAAAGAATCTGGATCTCTCTCTTCCTATTCCCAAGCCTACGTACATGCCTCATTTCCATTTATTCTTTCAATTATTCAAGAGTTGCCTAGGTAGACGTATTGAATTAAATTTTCCCTGCCAACACACATGAATCAAGAATATGCCTTATCAGTTATTACTAAAACGGGAATTAGAAAGACCCAAAAAAGGCAAAGAGGCGAAGCTAACTCAATTGATTTGAGACCTCACCTGAGAGAGCTAAAAGATTGTTGATCGACTCCTGAATAAACGGAGAACGGACAGGATTTTAACCTTACAAAGATGGAATGCCAAGAGTTCACGGAAGACTTGAAAGAAATGCTTTAGAATTTTCCCTTACCAATAATTTTCACACCCCAAAAAAGTAAACGAGTAGTAATGAGAGATAACTAGTATTATTTACTAAAGAAAAAAATCTTCACATTTTGTTGCCTTTCTTAGCCTTGATGCCGCTGCATTTCTTCTCTGGTTCGTCCCATCTTCTTCTTATTCTTCTTATTTGCATGGAATGTATATTCGATTTGCATGGCCACATTGTTATGGATCTCTCTGATCATATTTCTTTTATTTTCAGAGTTGAACAGGTGATGACAAATTAGTGCACGTAAGCGAAATATTTCATGTTTTAATTTATTGATAGCGGGATGAGAACTTGCATGTTTACTGCATTTTGCACGTGTGGATTGTTACATTTGAAGCCCGTTTTGGTATGATGTTCAATATTTCTGCTCTAAATCTATACTGTGTTGGAGGTTGTCTGATTTCTTCAAAGCTGAAGCAGGGCAAGGACTCTATTCTTTAACTGTTATATCTTCGGGTTTTTGTTGGATCATTAGAATTTCTGCGCGTTAAATGTGGTCATAAGTGATCGAATGCTTGTTTTAGTGCAATTTCTGAAACCTTTTTTTTATCTTTTCCATATCCATGTTGCAGATTCTGGTTTGTCATTGTCCGGCAGACCTTGAGAAAGATTCAATTGATCGCTAGCTTTGTAATTTGCTAAATATCCTAATTGCAGGTTCATCTCCTAAGTTAGTTCCCCTCTTAATTTTGAGAATTGGGTTCTCACTTATCCCAATAAATCACATAAAAGAATGCCAGTACCAATTTTCACTTTGATTTCCCTCATTTTCAGACTCTTAAAAAATTGATTGGACAAATCCATTGTTATATCAAATCATTTTGCCAAATACGGGCTATTGTTTTTCTAAGAAATGATGCTGAGATTTATTTTGCAGATAAAAATATGAAAATACGAAGACTAGCTTCGGCTCTCTTTCTGCTTTACTTGCTGAAAAATGACTTGCAAGCAATTATTTGTGCATGGAAAATAAATATAGCCAGTTTCAAGCTGCTACCGAGTAAAATTCCATATCATTTGTTTCTACACAAAGGCTAGCATGACTTTCTAATGAAACAGGTTTATTTTAGCAAATTCTCTTAAGTAGCTAGTTTGAGCTGTGATTCTTTCTTATATTGTTTGTCCACAGAGTTGCATGACAATAATTTATGTTTCAGCTAAATTTTCTTGCAACCAGAAAAGTCTCGTGATTATTGTGAAATCTGGTTCACTATTCCATTACTAAATATGCTTTTCCTATGCCCTTTCTGGTGGTAATCAAAGGTCGTTTCCTTGCACGGTGCATTCATGCTACAGCTCGCATCTGAAAGAGGATAGGAACCCTGGCCTGCTGTCCTAAATTCCTCTGGAGAGCCAAGGATTATGATAGACTCAACAGCTCAACTATGTCTCTCAGTGCTGATGCTTTTGAGCCTATGTCAAAAAGTGATGGTGAGGCTGGTGCGGCATTTGCTTTCGTTCGTTAGAATACGTGCCTATCTCAATGATCACTGGACTGATCTTTTCGCCTTTTTGATTCCACAGCTAAGCAGAGGGCCATTCTTGTGGAATGGTTGAACAGTCTTCTTCCTAATTTAAGTTTGCCAATGAATGCCTCTGATGAAGAATTACGAGAAATCTTGGTTGATGGCATAGTGTTATGCCAATTGTTGAACAAATTAAAACCTGGTTGTGTGACAGAGGTTGTCGTTTGTTGGATCTTCATCTGTAAAATTGCGAAGTTTATCAAATGGTTGTGTTCAAATGTTGATAATCTGCGTTGCATCGTTTACAGCATGGTGGTCCTGCTCAGTCTCCAGAGTCACGGTCAGAGAATGTCAAAAGGTTTTTAGCAACTATGGATCAAATGGGGTTGCCCAGATTCCAGTTATCAGACCTGGAAAAGGTAAACAAAATTCAGTTCTCAGTAAATAGTTTCATAAATGCAGAATGTGGTAGTATGATTTCTTACCCTGACAACATTTATGTTCATCTGCTTCTTGCACTTCTTTTGCTCATTTGCATCTTCAACGCATCTAAATGGTACAGGGGTCCATGAAAATGGTGTTGGAGTGCCTTTTAACTCTCAGAGCACATTTTATGCCAAATGCAAGGGCACATCATCATTTTGGCGGACATTCGACCAATCAATTAGGAAGTGATGGAAGTACAAAATGGAAGTTGTTAGGGGACTGTTTTCGCAGTGGTCATGGTGTTCATAAATGTTCTTCCTTTCAACATGCATCACACAGTCCAGTTATGGCAGGTATATTGCTACGTTTTACTCTCAAAAGAAGAATCATAACAAGACAAACTCATACTTGTTGCTTGTCAATCATGACAAACTGAATTCATATGCAATCATTATCTTTTTATTCGTGATTTGTCTATGCTCCTTTTTTCTTTCGTTTCTTCAGAACCATCAGCGACAACGAAGCATCATGTCGGGCATAAGTTCCATGAGGTATTTCAGCTCAAACATGGGCGTTATGCAGATCTCCCTGCTTCCAAGATTTCTGAAATGATGAAATCAAACAGTTTGGATGTATGTCCTCGGGTCCTGCTTTTGTGAATTCTATGGACTGGATCTATACTCTGTAGAGAGACTTGTCACTACCAATGCATTTCGTGCTCTTATAGACAATTTCTGTTTCTGTTCTGTGCAGAATGCCCCAACTCAATCACTTCTAAGTGTTGTAAACGGAATTCTAGATGAAAGCATTGAGCGGAAAAATGGGGAGATTCCTCAAGTAATCCTGATGAGTCCAAGCATTATTATCCTTTTCTCATGTACTTGGCAATCAACAAGATTTAACTTATCCCCATGGATTCTGTTTGACAGCGAGTGGCAGGCCTTTTGAGGAAAGTTGTACAAGAGATTGAGCGGCGGATATCTACTCAAGGGGAACACTTGAAAACGGTAATGATTTGTGCATCTTTCTTGGGAACAGTTCTCATAAATTCAGCAATATGGTTTTAACCAACCTCTTTATATAACCTGCAGCAAAACAATCTTTTCAAGGCCCGAGAGGAGAAGTACCAGTCTAGGATTAGAGTACTTGAAGCCCTTGCAACTGGGAGTAATCAAGAGTCACAGGTAGTCATTCTTGCACTGCCAGTTTGCAGTTCCTAAATTTTGCTGAAATTTGGTCCTTTGTCTACCAAAGTTTCTCTGCTACAGATTGTTACGCCCCAGCTACATCATGTTACGCCCCAGCTACATCATATTAAGGTATAACTTCCATTTTCTATGGTTCGGCATTGTCTACCACTCTTCTTGTAAATGTCATTGTTTTCTTTTGGTTCATATGTGTGAGTCTGTTTCTGCTAGACCTCAATTTCTTTTAGCAGCCAACCATGCCACCCTGCGCTTGGCAGATTTAAAAGAATCTGTTCTCGTAGTGATGGAAGCATGTTGAATCCACTGTTAGTCCAACAATTTAAACCACTAAAATGTAATTTGTAATGTTCTTCTTTGTTAATGAAGGGCATTGATATTTTAATGCTGATTATTTATCTGTTTTCAACAGATCCATCTCCTCATTTATGGATTTTTTGAAAAGACATGGTTTATTTTTTATGATGTAAATCATGTAATAGATCAACGGCTTCTTCGCCCTCTATAAGGAATGCTTTTGCTATTTTTAAATGCTTCACTGTCCGTTTTCACACTAGAATGAGCAGAGCAAAGTAGAAGAGAAAAGGAATGTCGAGGAGCAGGACCCGGTTAGAACGATAAAAGAGAAGGATGATTTCAGTCATGAAATCACAGCTTTGAAGCAAGAGCTAGAAGTATCGAGGAAAATGCATGAGGAACATTGCTTACAAATGGAAACAGAAGGTAGAGGAGTTCAACAAGAATTAGAGAAGAAGTTGAAGGAGGTCATGAACTTTCTAGCAGAGTCAAGAAATAGGGTGAAGGAACTTGAGGCGTTATCTGAATCAAAATCTTTGGGATGGACCAAGAAAGAGCACATATACCAAATATTTACAGAATTCCAACTTGGCGCACTGCGTGTATGCCTCAGTTTGTGTTATTTATCCTTTCTCTGGCTTTCTGACTTGGGTGTTATGTTTGACCTGATCTAACGCCAATATTCAGGAACTCAGGTTTGCTTCGCAGTCAATCAAGCAAGAAATTGTGAAAACACAAAAAAGCTACTCAGAGGAATTTAATGTCTTAGGTCCCTACTCTGAGAACACCTCTCTCTACTTTCGGGGTTATATTTTGGTTGTTTAAAGTGACAAGTCATGAATTGACCTCATGGTTAACAATTAACTGCAGGAATGAATGTCAAAGCTATGCAGAAAGCAGCTCAAAGCTATTATGCAATGCTGGCTGAAAATCAAAAGCTACACAATGAGCTCCAAGAGCTAAAAGGTTCTATATCAATATTATGAACTTGTAGGTTCTAACTACACATCGATCGTATTCTTTAGTTTCTTCTGCTCTTTAAACATGAACAGGAAATATCAGAGTTTATTGTCGTATAAGGCCATTTCTCCCGGGTCAGAGAGAAAAGCAGTCGTCCATTGAATATGTTGGTGAAAATGGAGAACTCATTATTGTAAATCCTGCCAAACAAGGAAAAGAAAGTCGTCGTTCATTCAAATTCAACAAGGTTTACAGTCAAGCTGCTACACAAGGTTTTGATTCTCTTTATGTCCTTTGGTATGCTCCACAGAACAGTTTTATGCAGGATTAAGCTATTTGGTTCTATATTTTTGTTCAAGTACATAGGCCAAAACAACATGGAAATTCACTGTTTTTTCCCCCAATGGCAGCTGAAGTATTTTCAGATACGCAGCCATTAATACAATCAGTTTTGGATGGATATAATGTGTGTATATTTGCTTATGGCCAGACTGGATCAGGGAAAACCTATACTATGGTATGAATATTTTGATCAGTTTCTGTCTACAGTGCATATGCTTCATTGTGGTCTGCGTCGCTGAAATATCATATCTACTTCCAGACTGGACCTGATAAAGCATCTGAAGATGAATGGGGTGTTAACTACCGAGCGTTAAACCATCTGTTCCAAACTTCTCAGAATAGAGAGCACGCATTTTCTTACGAAATTTCTGTTCAGATGGTGGAAATATATAACGAGCAAGTCCGTGACTTACTCTCAAGTGATACTTCCCAAAAGAGATATCCTTCATTATATGCTGGAATATCTTATCTTGCTTCAGGAAGATAATTATTTTGAGACCGAGTTGTAGCTTGATCTTGAGTCCTCTTTCATGCTCTAACTATAAGTGCATTCTCCCAATAAAGTCCTAGTAAAATAATTGTGCTCCAAGCTATACAATAACACCACTTTTGGAGCAGAAATTGCAACCTTTTTTCACGTAAATCTTTATTACAATAAAGTGCTTTTGAATTGCATAATAGCAGTTTTCTTTTGGTTTTCCTTTATTTGCACACACTTGGGATTTTGTCAGGCTCCCAACCAAATGGGTTAGCGGTCCCAGATGCAACCATGTACCCAGTTAAAGCGACATCTGATGTATTGCACCTGATGGATGTTGGACTGAAGAATAGAGCTAAAGGTTCCACAGCACTAAACGAAAGAAGCAGTCGATCACACAGGTTTCTTACTATCATGTTAAAGTTCCTTAATTATTTTTCTCATGTTATTGTCAGCGTTTTAACTGGCATGCCATTTACACAGCATTGTGAGTATACATGCTCGTGGGGTAGATCAGAAAACCCGATCTTCTATGCAGAGTAGTCTTCATCTAGTGGATCTTGCGGGAAGTGAAAGAGTAGACCGCAGTGAGGTCACAGGTGATAGATTAAAGGAGGCACAACACATAAACAAATCATTGTCTGCCCTTGGAGATGTCATCTCTGCTTTGGCACAAAAGAGTCCTCACATTCCATATAGAAATAGCAAGCTCACTCAAGTCCTTCAGGGCTCCTTGGGTATGTTATTTTTTGTCAATGTAATATTGCCTCATATGAGCGAAAATGGATCTAATTCACTGCTTTTTTTTGGGGTATATAAAAGCTAAGCAAATGCTCTATGCGTTGTTGTTTCAGCCTCCGAGTTACTTTACGGACTTTCTGCATCTGGTTGGAACATTTGCAGATTATCTTATTAGGTTCAAGTATACATGGGGTAGTATCACTTGGTTCACGTTGCTTTAGTATTTTGTCATGTTTAAACATGCATTGGATGAAAACTTAGTTGGCTGGCAAGGTATGACACAAGTTTAGTACTTCATGTGAAACTCAGTAAAACTCCTTAGCATTTTCTGCCATAGGACTTTAGGCAGCAAAAAGCTCAGATGGTTTTTTCGGAGATAAGTCCTCGAAGGGGATGATTTCTCTTTTCCTCGTATCTTTGGCCTTGCAAGTACGTTTCTTGTGCATTCCTTGTCTAAATGTGCATAGGTAATCTGTTTTATCCTGAGTAGGCCTCCACACTAATTACTTTCCCTCCATACCCCTCTTCAACCAACGAAACTAAAAATGGCTGACAATTTATTATCTGCCTTAGTATAAACACTGTACTATGTGACAGAATCTTGTAATTTTCAGTATAAGAAACATTGGGGTGCATTTCGTGGGCAATTGGATTACTACAATGACCAGAAAAGTGAAATGCATTTCATTCATTCTTTTTTCTTTTCTTTTTTTTTTCCCATTTTTGTGATGCAGGTGGAAATGCGAAGACTCTCATGTTTGTGCAACTTAACCCTGAAGTTAATTCTTATTCAGAAACTCTAAGTACCTTGAAATTTGCTGAAAGGGCATCTGGAGTTGAGCTAGGTGCTGCTAAAAGCAGCAAAGATGGCAGGGATGTTAGGGAATTGATGGAGCAGGTAGTGTTTATTTTCTTTCTTACAATTCATATAGACATTATGAAATTCTAAGATTTTTTTTTACTGGTTTTCATGTGTGTTAGGAAATTTTTGTTTTCATAAAGGATTTCAATTATATACTGTTGCATGGAAAATTCGTAAAAGAAATGCAGTTGAAAAAGTATAACTGGACTCTAGGCTGCGTTGATAAAAACAAACAACTACAGATGTCGAAATCATAGAAGTCACTTATAAAGAAATTTGTGTATTTTAGTTTCTAGTCTCTCCTAGTTTCGAGTAACTTTGATATTCTTGGAGATAACTTTTCATATATGCGGTAAGAAAATGTGGTTCATTCCGAATGTTGCAGGTTGCATCCCTCAAAGACACAATTGCGAAGAAAGACGAGGAAATTGAGAGATTACAACTCCTCAAGGATCTCAAAAATGTGTACCCTGGAGCTAATAATGATACAAATTCACTGAGGTATGGGACTCCTCAACGAAGCATGAAATTATCTGGTGAGGAAGGCTCAGGACTAATAGAGAAAGCAGCTTCTGATGAAGATAACTCAGAGGGTAGTGATAAACATTCTTTAGATAGTTCCAAACCAATGATTTTAGAGATATAAAAAAGAATCCCCACCCCCCCCCCAGCAATCCAAGACTGCTGGAGGGTTAATATAGGTCAACATTTTTCTGCTGAGGCTGAGACCTTGGAACCCCAGCAATGCAGATAATTTGCAAAGAATGACTGATATGTCTGATATTTGTGTTTCTTTGGGCACAGAAGCTGATGGCTCAGTGGAAAGAAGTCCCCTTGCTGAAGGAGCAAGGCGATCTGAGAATATTGATAAGTAAGTGTATAATTAACTAGCCAATTCAATGTTTCATCTTGTTTTCTCAGGACCTTCATAATACGCGTAACGATTTCAGTGCTTTCTCCTATTCTAAACGAGACAATATAATTAGTCTTTATACGTTTCTATCTTACAGTTTACTGAAAGCATCCATGTAACAAAGTACTAGGAGCAATATTTACTGTTTATGCATGTGCCTGAAGTTCTTTTTCAAGTAATTGAGGATATGGTGTTCTAAATTGTCTAACGTTAAACCACTGATAGTAGAACGAACACTCTCCTTCCTTCACCCCTTATTTTCTGAAATATTAAAGCCAAAGTACCTTGCCATCATTCTTGTTCTTTTGTTCCTTGCTATAACTTTTCACAGCTAATGAAGAATTCTGCCACTTTTCGGACATTCGACCACTTTGATTCGATCAGATTAAGCCATGCTTTAACCATGTGGTTTAGGCTTTCATACCACTTAAATAGGTCAAGGGACTATGTTACCTTAGCTTTACTACTTCTGCAGTTATGCAGTGGCGATCAGGTATGACTGGCTCGGGATCTTTGATCATTTGTTCTCAAAATTACCTTTTGCAGATTGAAAATAGTAGTTAGATCACCTACAGCAGGAGAAAAATCACCAAAGGAGTCTCCAAGAGCCTCAACTGGTACGCACAATGGTGCTCTATAGATTGCACTGCTATGCTTTTTGCATGAATGGAATGAGCTTCATTTCTGCCGATGTTTCTTTTGAGACTTTCTCTGCATTTACTCAGGATTGAAGAAATCAGCCAGTGGAGCCAATTTATCACCTAAACCTCCCACTCCCAGAAGGTGGCAATGAGAGGAAGCAATTTTACAAAATTTCAATTTGACTCAAATGTACAGTTTGGTCACTAACTTTTTAACATTTTTTATGCCTCTGATGAAGAATCCTTGGCCAGTGCCTTGTGCTGGCAGTTTTGCATCTCTTATTTTTAGTTAGGACGTTCAGCTCAGATTGTAAGGTTCATAAAAGCTGTAGGACTTCTTTCTCTCCAAGTATACATAACAATGCTAGCAAAGGAGTTGTTACAAGAAAGCTACATTTATTAATATATATCAAGTTAAACATTTTCTTAGTTCTGATGCCCAGAGAGTTCAATTTATGTACTCCACTTTCATCGCTGCATGCATTCTGAGTAAAAAAGAACGTGCAAAAGTTGTAAAGTAAGCAACTCATATTGGAATAAGCATTTCTTGAGTAATACTTTGTCGTGCAGCGGAATTTGAAATCCCATAAAGTGTCTGCAAAAATTAACATACAAAAGGATTACGAAATCCTTTGATGCTTCCTAAACAATATTATCTCGTGAAAGTTGAGAACTCGTGCGTTTTACTCTAGAACTATTAAAGCTAGAAATAGAAATCTCCCTTCTTGTGACGAAATCATAATAAGTTGAGTGAATTTTATGTACACCGACCGGCAATGTATATATCATCGTCGTTAGCTTCGAATTCAAATTTTATATAACATTTACTCATCCAAGATTAATCTTAATACGTTTCTGTTTAGCGATTAGCTAGATGGAGCACAGTAATTAATGACGGCGAGGCAAGAGACAAGACAACTTGAGTTTAGAATCTTCGCTACTGAATCCAATATAAGATTCGAACTACTTTTCGCTCGCTCTCTTAGCATTAACCAGCAATGCATACATTATCAATATATAAAAAATTATTCTTAATACGTTTCTATTTAGTCGTTTATATACAGTATATATATATATATATGTATATATTAAAAAAAAGGTGATTAGCTAGATGGAGCATAGTGATTAGTTGAGTTAAGAATCTGCATCAACGAATCCAATATAAGATTTGGACTTTCCCTCAAGTAGCGGAGAAAAGAGAGTACCAAGGGGGAGCCCCCCTATTTATTGGAAATGGACATGGTCCAAATCCTAGACCATTTCTTAGTCCCCGGACTCTTTTATTAGTGGTCTGTCTGCTAGGTGGCAGCCAACCACCAGCAAAGCCAGCCTAGCCATTAGTCAGCATTCAAGTCCTCCCAACTAAATATATATATTAACACGTAACACCATACCCCACTGTCTCCCCCAACCCACCCCCCCCCCCCCCAAAAAATCTTTACAAAACATTACAAAATTCGGACATATGGAAAAGGTTATCATACTGCTTATAAAACAAACAAGAGAGAAGAAAATTCGTCCACGTAGTCTCCAATGTTTCCCTTCACCCGAAGAAAAAAAAAAAAAAAAATATATATATATATATATATATATATATATATATATATCCCACCTGCTTTTGGACAAGTTGGCATCTCCCACCTCCTTTCCACCAATTTAAAAAAATCTCTTTGATACTTTTGGACCTCCATACTTTATACATCTACACTTTATATAAAGAAGAGAAGAGAAGAGAAGAAAAGAGAGAGATGAGAATTTGCGATAAAACATTTTTTTTTTCATTTTATATACTTTCAATTTTATCCTTGCTAAAATCACTTATTATTTTACTATCTAAATATAAATTGTTGAAATATCTACCTATAATTATTTTTAATCATAATTAATTTAAACACATCTTAACAAAAATTACTGTAAAACCATCATTTGAAGGGAGTAAAAAAAAATCACAATTTGCTTTAATAATGAAAATTTTATATAAATTGAATTCATCTGAAATACACACATTATTATTATCATATATCATACGTGGCTTGTAGCACCAGCACTAATAATTCAACCACTTCCTAGTAGAGAGTAGGCTACTAGACTAGGAGCGGCGAAGATGAGCGAGCTTTTGAGAGCCAGGCAACGTAAAAACAAATCAATAATAAAAGTTAGAAGAAATTATTGTCAAGAGCAAAAGTTGAACAAGCAAAAATTAGCCGACCCCACTGACATTACTATCAACGATAATAATAATAAAAATATTTTATTATTATTGAGTTGAGCATTGCAGTAGAACCACGTGATCCCACGCATGATTTGTACAGATTAATTAACAATTGTAACATGTCCACCAACAAAAAAAAAAAGAAAAGAAAATTGAAGGGAAAATTCCCAGGAACTTGATAAAAAGACCATCATGTCCTTGCCTTCGAATCACAATTACAATGAAGGACAAGAAAGAAGGCAAACTTTATCAATTACAAAAGTTTCTCTAGTGCTTTCTTACTCCAAAGAGCCAAATTCATGGCCTAGAAGCACAAAACCTAAAAATCATCATAAGCAAAAGAGAAGCATGAAATTGCCATACCTTCTCTTTGCTTTTTTATTGTTGTTTCCTTGGATCAACTTCCTCATTACATATTCACATTCACTCTCCTTTTTTTTTTCTCCTTAAACTCCTCTATTTACAAAACTAAACAAAACAATAATATAATTTCTTCCTCATCAATCCCCTCTCCCTCACTCTCACTCAATCCCTTTTTTGTTTTTTTAACCTTTGACATATGGGCTAAAAATCTTCTCTACACCTGTTTGTTATAATCATATAATATGTTATGTTTTGAGGTAAAAAAAGGGCTTTCAATTTTTCTCTTTTTTTTTAGGCCATCACAGCAGAAATGCCGCGACAGTTGAAGCCCTCAATTCTCACCGGAGCTGGCTGATTCCCACATTTCACGCGGCCAGATGATCCTCCTCCGCTGTTTTTTCGCGACGGCGGCGAAGCTGACGATCCCATTGGAGGAGATGATAGCGGACTCATCTTCCCAATCCCAAATTGTTCATCTTGGATTAAAGGATTTGAGGCTCTAACCGGTGGTGATCCATTGAAAAATGGAGGAGATGAAGCCACCTGAAAATTGGGCTTCTCAGCTCCAGCTCCATAATTACCCTTTGAAAAAAAAAAAAAAAGAGTCAAATTCAAAATCTTGATCAAGATGCCCAGCCCACACATATTAAGGTCAAAACATTTATTCATTTAACAAAACGCTTTGAATTTGAGGAATCTCGACAACAATACTAATACTATACTATCAGAGCAGCTAATTTTGGTACTTAATTAAAATTGAAACAGCCAAACCAGAGATGCAGAGACTATATACGGCCCGCTTAGGATTCCCTAAAGAAATTATTTTAAAAGGGCTCAAAATAATTTTCAGGGGAAAACTTTACATGAGCGCTGTACTTGATGGGAAAAATATGATGACAAAAGAAACACTCTCTTTTTTTTTTTTTTTCCTAAAACGTAAAAAAGAAACAAATATCAAAATCCTTTTAAAGAGGATTTAAAAATCATAACACGGAGAACTAGTCCTTCCGTAGAAAATAAGAACAGAATTCTACCTTTGCAAGAATTATGTCCAGGAGCTCTGATCCTGCCCTTGACTCGCAGCTCTCCATCTGTTGATTACTGTAACATGAACCAAAAAAACACAAAATAGTGAAAAAAAAATTAAGATATTAGAAGAAACCAAACCAATATCAACAAAAAACTTTACGGCCAACAAAAAAAAAAAAAAGGAAGAAAAAGAAATGAGAAAGGCAAGGAACATAGTACTTGGTATGAACAATTCTGGAGGGTCTGACATTTATGGGGTCATTATTAACAAGTCGACGAGGCTTAGGACATACGACGCCGTTTGGACAAGCAGCAGCCGTAGACGACGAAGAAGAAGAGTTGAAGAAAGAGTCTCCTCCAACTCCAACATAATTACTCATTCCCAAACCCAATCCCAATCCCAATCCCACCAAGGCTGCCTTCTGCTGCTGGCTTGGATATGCACACCTATTCATCTTTCTACTTTCAGTCTATTTTCTCCTTCACAGATCCAAGCCTATGCAAAACAAAAACATGTTCACGAATCCCACAAAAATTAGTCATGCCCAGATCAAAAAGAAATGAATTCCAGAAATGATACAGAAATTGGAGAAAATAATAACAATTACATACTATTTTTAGTATAAAATAAAAGTGGGAAAATAACCGGCTTTAAAAGAGAGAAAGGGAGACAGAGGCGGACCTTGGTGGTGGGAAGAGGAGAGAGAGAGAGAGAGATGGAGCAAAGGAGGGCTAGGCTGAGAGAGAGAGAGACGAGGGAGACGGGGAGAGATTTTTGGTGGGACGAACGAAGAAGAGGGAGGGATAAGAAAATGGGTGGGCTGGCTATTCATAGACGGGACGGAGCACAGGCTCCAGGGTGTGATGACTGATGAGGACAACTGTGGATGGATTGGTACGGCAAACATTTTTGTGATTCGTTCTGTGATGCACGTGCACGTTCTCTGAGTCAGCCAATTTTACCTTTTCTTTTGCGCCCTTTTTTGTTTTTTACAATTTGGAGGGATGATTATCTAGAAAAATTTTTTTGTATTGGTATTTACTTTAACATTTTTGTGACGAGTAATAGAAGGTGGTAAAAAATAATAAATTTTTAATAAAATAACTTTATTCAAACGAAATCATTGCTTAAGAAATTGAGTGAGAAAATTAACGATTTGAGTTGAGTCTAATTGGTACGAAAATTTATCTTGTTTGAGTTTGGTTTGGTTTGAAGTAGTGCAACATAAGTGCAGTTATCCTTCTCCTAATTTTTTTTTTTGTTGCCTTACCATTAGATTCTGCTACTTATCTTTGTGAAAAATTCTTTTGTTATTGTGGCATAACTAAGAATCTAAAAATATAAAGTGAATTAAACGGAATATTTTATTTGGATTGCAGTTTATTTGCTAAAATATATTTACTTACATCATCATTACAATTTCCAACACACATTTTTATCTTCCCAATTACCTTTTTATCTCACATACATCACATCACAAAAAGTACTACAGTAAAAATATCTCTAATAATTCACAATCCAAACAAACCCATCATATTTTACATATATCACATCATAAAAATGTTACAGTATCATTTTGTTTAACAACTCATCTATAATAATCTACTATTCAAGGCATGAGATTACGAGAGGTTCCGTAAAGAAAAATTAAAAATGGGGAATCGCCAAATCTTTCTTATCAAATTAAGGGATTGGTCGCCTTAAACATAAAGATGGCTTGTTCTTTTCTCATCATTAGATAAAGTAAAACTCCACACGCTGGTGTCAAGTTTCTATCGTCCAGATAAGAATCCATATGCCTGGAGGCCATGAAACACAGAACCAACAACCGTTTTGCGTCAATTTTTACTTTCCACATTAAGGTTTGCCTATTGCAGACGAAGTTGACTTGCTCAAGATTGAAACTCAAGATCAGCACGAAACCCCAAGTAATTAAAAATCAAGATTTACTTGTTTCATCTCTACTGGAAAAACTCCCATTGAACCTATAAACAAATCAAGCGTCAGGATCCTTTGATAATTAAATTGAGAAGTACTCCCTCCCTTTTTTTATAACTGACATTTAAGGTTTTGCACACCAATTAAGAAAAGTTTTTCATTGTTTAAATCTATACACTACTTTCCTTTTGTACCCTCATTAATTATCCAATTCACCCATGTTTTCTCTCACTAGAATATTAAATGGTGCTGTTTTACTAGGCCAAAAGCAATGCAAATTAACTCTCACCAATTATGAAAAGAGAGATAAAAGGGTAAAATTGTGAAAAAATAATTAATGCTGCATAGGGATAATAAAACGACAGATAAAAGTACTTAAAAGCAAATTTCTTAAACGCCAGTTATAAAAAAAGGGAGGGAGTAATAAATAAGGTGTACTTAACAGGATCAATTAAAGAAAGCCAAAAGTACATTAAATAAAGTGACCGAAGAACGAAGAGAGAGGAGAGCCCATTTGGTTTGTAGCATACAGCAGCAAGGCCAGCACTCAACAGTAGAATGAATGTAGGCCAAAGAGAGCGTTGTTACGTAGTCGTGTAGTGCATGTGATTCCGCTCCAAAGTGAGAAAAGACAAATCAGATTTGCAGCTGGGGACGCAAAAATATTACTACTAAACATTGGTTATCTTTGCCTTTTTCTCTTTGTTTGCTTTGGCATTGATTCCTCGGCAGGCCATTTTGATTTTGCCCACAAATTTTTTCGGTTATCGATCTCTATATGTGTATCACATTTAAATGCTCTTCAAATTCTGGGTCTTGTTTCTTTGCCCATGCGCATTCAAATATGGGCTAAAGAAAAAGCAAAGACGGTTTTAGAGAAGTGCAGTTTGCATGGTGATAAGGTGGATGATAAATTAAAGGGTTATCATCACTTTATTTCTTAATGTTTGGTGCTACTGTCGATTTCTTTCTTAACGTTACCTTTTAGTCACTTTAACCCAAAACTAGAGGTCAAATTTAACAGAATTTGTTAATTAAAATGAAAAGACGTGTTTAACCCTTAAAATTATTATCACTTTACCCCGTATACTATAGTCTCATTATCAATTTACTCCATAAAATAATTTTTTAGAAAATTTACCCCACCATTAAATTAACTTAGCAAATTAAAAAACTTTAGAAGAAAGTACCCTCCTCTTTGTATAATAAAAATAATAAAAAAATTAGAGTAGCTCTTCTCCTTTTTAGTATCAAGAAAAGAAGTCAAAGTTTTAATCTCTTTCTTCTTGACAATTTTATTAATATTGAAAAAAATAGAAAAATTGGGACTGGGACAGGGACGGGGACGGGGAGAGATAGAGATAGAGAGAGAGAGGGAGAGCTCAAAATTTTTTTTAAAAAAAATACAAATAAGAACGAATTAAATACTTTTATTATTTTAAATTATTCACTTTTTTGTTACCACCAAATTTCAATTCTAATTCCGACAACTTTAAATTAATATGATAATATTAGATTTTTCTTTATTTTCTTTCTTTGCAAAATCTAATTTTTTGGCTCCTTCTTTCCTATCTCTTTTTCTTTTCATAGTATTAATAAGTTTGAAAAAAGAAATTTGAGAAAACCCATTTATTTTTATATTTTTGAATCGCTTAATGTGAAAAAAAGGAAGAATAACCTTTTCAACTTTTTTACTTTTAAGTTGGGAATTTGGTCCATCTTGTCGTTAATCACAGACCAGTTTTAGTTGACTAAATCAGCAAAACTAAGACTTGTGATCAAAGTTGACAAGCCTCAAAGAAGCTTTAGCTTGTACGCTAAAATGCAGTTTGGACAGTACTCATATTAGGTGCAATCAACAATGCGATTATTATAGTCAGGTGGTGCTACCATTGCTTTAAAAGAAAAAAGGGTTGTGGTATACCAGGATTAATTAACCATTTCGTTCATCTCATAATTATACAATAAACAGATACACCAATAAGATTGGGACAATATTATCCATCACGAAACTTATCAGATCTTTTTACATATATGGTCAAAGATTTTACGTGTATATAGGATTAGCTACTGGAACAACGGCAACACTGGGGAATGCTTGCTTGCTTGCTTATATATGTATTTAACCATGAAGGACAAATGGTAATGAATGAGTTCGAATCTTGGGTGCAACTGGCAAATCCAATTCATGCAGGGTATTGTCATTTTCGCACTTTGTGGAGCGGAACAAGATGAGGGATAGGCCGCTCCCCCCCTCTACTTTTGCTGACGCTATCACCAAATATAAAAGAGCAAGAAGCAGAAGCAGTAGTGGCACTCCTCCTGATCTCTGACCATTCAAGAAAACGGATAAATAAATAAATAATAATCCAGGTCCCATTTGTGAATCATGATTCTCTGAGTTTCTTGCTTTTCTCGATTGTGGCTTCCACTAACACTTTCCATCCATGGCACCTCCCTTTTCTGCATAAATGAGTTTAGTCTTTGGAGGAAGAGCTCAGAGTATGTCCTATTTGAATGGTTATTTTTTGAGGTTTTTGTAGCAATATATATATATATATATATATTTCATTTTAAGCCAATATGGTATCTCACTTTTATGCATGAGTGAATTTAAACTTTGGAGGGATGTCCCATTTGGATTGTTATTTTTTTGGGGATTTTTATTAAAAAAAAAAATGTACGATAATAATTTAATATATGTGAAATAGAAAGGTCATTGAAAGATATATGAAGCATACAAATTTATCTTTTGAAAACTGTAATCCAAACAGGACCACGTAACTTACCTGGATAAACATAAGTTTCAACTTCAATGGCTGATTCTACTTTGTTGCATATTCTATAGGATTGGAAAATCACTCTAAAGTAATTATAGAAGCCATGAAAGTTAAAGCTACACACATAAATTCAAAATGTTACTTTGTGGTAATCTTTAAGCCATGAAATTTTTGATAATCATCTATTATATCCGGAGTAAGTATGCCTATATTATATGGAAAAGGCAAGAAAATATAGAGTGAATCTTTACTGTACTAAAAGCGGGAGTTGGGATTGTGAACAGTGCCTCGTGGTCCGGTTATGCTGTTATTTGTGTGAGCTTAAGGGGCATTTTGGTCGTTTGTCATTCGGTGGTAGTGGTTTTGCTGGGAATTTGCTCCTGTCCGCGTGTTTCTTTGCTAAAGTGTGTCTTCTGATTCTTAGCAATTTGCTGGTGCATTCATGTGTCCACTTAGCTCGGTTGTAAGCTGCTCGGCACATGGTCCTCTTCTTTGCTTACATAAGATTGTGTCTTTTTTTTTTTTTTTTTTTTACAATCAAATTGTTTATGTTTTTGTGCATTTTATTTCAGTAGGTTCACGTTGAAAGTAGCATCTTACATTTCCACTGTTTTGCATATGTAGCTTTATGAAATATTCTTTAATTATCTTACATTTCAACCAAGAGTTTCAGAATATACAGTATACACTGAGTTTATTTGGATAGGAGTTTATTTGATATAATTACTGTAGCATATTTTATGATGTGATATATGTGAGATAAAAAGGTGATTGGAATTTGTGAAGCAAATTATTTTTTTCAAATCATTTCAATCCAAACACACTCACCATCATTTTTGGATACATGTCATATATACAAAAGTTGATATTAGAATTCAAATTTGGATTAAATAATATGCATTAAAATGTGAAAATGTATACTGTCAATATAAACAAGAGGGTCCTCCTATTTTGGAAAAAAAATTAAAAGAAATATGAAGGAATCCCGTGGCCATGTAAACATTTTTTCTTTTTTTTGGCAATAGGATAAACTTTCTTCATAAAAAAAATGCAATTTAAGAAATGGATTATAGTTTTTAAAATTTTACAGTAGTCTCAATTTTTCTTTCGAGTATGAAAAAATGATTCTATAAATACATATTTTCGGATTTTAAACATGAGTTTGTTACTAAAAATATGAAGGCATCCTGTGGCTGTGTAAACCTTTTTTTTTTTTTGCAAAAGGATAAACTTTCTTCATAAAAAAATATGCAATTTAAGAAATGGATTATAATTTTTAAACTTTTACCGTAGTTCCAATTTTTCTTTCGAGCATGAAAAAATGATTCTATAAATACATATTTTTGGATTTTAAACATGAGTTTGTTACCCCATTTGTAAAATAGATCCACCGCCTAAATTATGGGCAACTTCGGTGACTTTTGCATTCGTGCTTCAGCTGTGTGCTTGGTCAACTTTGGTGGCTTTTGTGTTTGTGCTTCAGAGTTCAGACGTGTATTTGTATTTTCATCGTATATTTGTAGTTGCTTGAGCTCCCCTGGTGAGTAGACGGTGGGTGGTGTCCGAAGCGGTCTGTGGGAGCCGCACAAAGCTGTATTGCCTATGTAATCTTGAGAGAAAGTCATCTGAAAAGCAACATATTGGATGTGTTTCTTTCTCCAATTGAAGACCTAGATTTGGCGGTTTTACAAGGTGAAGTCTTGCACTCTCACCTAGCTGATCTTGTTTAAACTTATTTCATTCTTGATTAGATACAAATAATGTGTGCATAATTTTAAAAGTGATCAACGTCACCATATTTATGATATATGTATGTACTTGTACATTTTAAATGAATGCATCATTTATTTATAATATCAAGAATTCGCAAAGATCTTGAGTCAAAGACTGACTATCTAAGAGAAAATTACAAATTAAATGAGTAAACAAGTAACAACAATATTCAATTTATCTAAAGTCAAATTCTCCACATTTATTAACACCTATCATGTATTAAATATATAACCATTTTACATTAATCCACTTGCCTTCATTTGATCTTGATTAACATAGACCCAGGGCATCCTCACGCATTGCGTGAGGCTAAAAAAACTAGTATACTTAAATGGTAGGGATGAGGGATGAAAATATGGTTCTTAAATTGAAGAAGAAATAGCCATCCTCTTCTAGTCAAGCTGTGCAAGTCCATTCTCAGCATTCAAGTGGGAGGATGTCAGGATATACTACATATTATATGTTAAATGACTGGTGACAATGAAGTGTTGTCCTTTTAGTCTTTTGGCAGCAGCATTGGTTAAATGATGTAGTTATGTTAAGTAAAAGGATTAGTTACAAATTCAGTAACCAAATTAGTAACCTAATTCTTCTATCTCTTTCTTCTTCATTCTTCTTCTTGCTTTCTGAATATCTCCTGAATTCTGTTCTCAATTTAATTCATCTCTGAAGAGTTTCTCTGCATTTCTTGACATAATATTCTTGTTCCTGACAGCCGACTGTACAAGGGAAGGAAGATCGTGTGTGACTTTAAATGGGCTAACCCCAATGGTTATTGCAATCTTCTTGTCTTGCAAAACATAACCAAACCCTTGCTCTACTTTTTCTCTAAAGAGTGGTTAGAAGCACTCCCTTAATTGCTCGATTAGAATAGAAGTAATGTAAACGTTGTCGATTGATATTAAAAAATAGGAAAGAAAGAAAGAAAGAAAATTGGTTAGAATGTTACAACAGAGATGAAAATTGGTTAGACTATAACATACCGAGAAGAACTTTGAAGTCTTAGATTATTGCCATTTTCATTCTCAAACCATTGATTTTATTAAGAGATTAGTAATCAACAATCATTATCCATTGACCTATATATATATATATATATATATTGACCTAAAGTGAGTCGCAATTTGAAGGAGATTTACGACCCTTACGACAAGCATCAATGGTGTACTCTAAATTTTAAGAATTTCATCAATAGCGAGACAATGGATTATATGATGAGATAGGAACTTAATTTTGCAACACCTACTGCACGGCCAATGGTTATTTCAATATTGATAGTCCAAATTAAGTTCTCAAACTCTATGGCATTGCTTAAAAAAAGGCATATAAAATAAATTTCCAGTGAGACGATAATAAATCTATAGGATTTTCTTTTAATTTCAAAGAAAAATCTATGGATGCGTTTGATAAAACTAAAGTCTAAAATCTAAAATCTGAATCCATTAAGATAGTAAATTGTTAATTATAAAATCTAATAGATTTGAGTGTATATCACATTCACTGATAAATGAATAGCTTATCACTTAATTTTGGGACATAATTTTGTCTAGGAAATTTAGTGCCACTTAATTAATTCAAATGTTCAATTTTTTATTATCAAATACGTATGAACATGTTAAGATTTGAATCTATTAAATTTAAGTGTCGAATTGAATTATTAAACAGGATCTAAATCGTAAGAGGGGAAAGTGCAAAGGGACGCATTTGAGCTTGTACCACACATGAAATGGTGCTTAAAATAAAAAGGTTAAGGAACTTTCATTTTAGAGCCTATTCTTCGCTCTTCAACCATTTCTTGTTCCTATATCCACCCGAACCCAACTCATGAGTTCATGATTGTTTCAGAATCTCTATGAAAAAGCACAAATTAAATTTTAAAGGATATTTATATGCTTGCAGATGGTAATATTAAATTTGGTTGTATTATATCATCGATGTTTCCCCCATGTAGGGAGGTACGGGGCTCTTCCATGAAGCCCATAGCTGAGAGGCTGAAATGAGGAGCGCGCCACTCTGCGGAGCCTGTTACCAAAATCCTGGGCCAGAATTCTGTTGTCTGATAAATTCCTCCTCCACCTGCTCTTGCGTCCAAAACAGGTATTATCAATATTCAACCATTTCAATGGAGAAGAAGAAGGGTTCGAAATCCCCTCCACAATTTCCCTGTGTCCTCTAGTTTATCTTTTACGAGAAAAAAGAAAAAAAAAATATTCTGAAGTAAGATTTGAAAAATTGGAAGACGAAATAAATCAGGCTGTTGAGCAGAAAAAGAAAAAGTTAGGAGCAGAAATCCTTTATCAAGGTAGAGCTGACTTGAAGAGACATGATTACTACATCTGAAAATGATTAATCACTTATTTAAAGAACGTGTACATCCCTCAATTTGCCTAACATCACTAATACCAGTACCAACTACAAAGCTTGACATCTTTTTGCTTTCTGGATGCAACTTCAGATCTGATGCTAGCTAGTACTAATTCAATTCTTTATTTTCTACGTAATCCTGCTTTAACAACAAGTGGGACCTCCATAATACACTAAGCTCTCTGCTAATCCCTTGATGTGTTCCACGTGCCACAGCCTTTTCATTCCTCAGTGAATATTTTTCGCAGCTTTGCCTTTCAATTCTGCTAATACGATCAACTTTCTACGTAGATGAAACCCAAGCTAATTCAAAAAAGACGATAAAGAGAACTAAAGCTACACTTGTCTGCGTCTTTCATGTCCCTTGCTTTGCCTCAACAATCCACTTTTCAACGTTGCGCGAAACCAGTAATCGGCCACCGCATCTTTAATCGCTTTAGCTCGACCTCTCATCTTTCATGGATTCCAGGGCTTCAAATCCAATTCCATGTCTTATGTCATTCACCCACATGCATGCAGCGACTTTGATCCCTGTGGGGCTGCGAAGCCCTTTTTCATCATTATTTTCTTTCCCTTTAATTTTATCTATTTACAAAATGAAAACCTAAATCAACGTGAAAAGCTCGACCCACTCCAAAAGAAAAAAAAAATCAACTCATCTGAAAAATGTAATTGTATGCCATGTGTAACGAGAAATCTTGAAGATAAAAAAAAAAAAAGAGGAATTGGTCGAGTTTTTCAACTAAATGTCACGTGTACCAAAACCTTTTCTCCTTTCTTGGTAAAGGGTGCCAAGCCCAAGAGGATATTCATTCCCTTATTATTCTCCTTCAAGGCTTCAACTTTGGAGTCATGCACATGCAAAATCTAGTCATCAAGCAATATTCATCCTAATTCAATCTATGTCTGTGGTGGGTCAGTCTGATTAGTCGTGATCATGATCAGTGTGCTGGGAAGAAAAGTGGTGAAGAATCTCTCTGTAGCTTCCCATCAGAGACTCTCACTTTGCTCATCTTGTTTTCGCACCAATGCAACTGCTCCTCATGTACCTCCCTCATTCTCAAAACCCTTGATACCACTTTCAGGTCAATGAAAGCCATTAATATCTCCATCTCCTCCTCCAGCCTCAATCTTCTTCTCCGCAAGCACTTTCCAGACCGCCTGAGCTCTTTGAGCTTCATTTTTTTCTGCAGATTTATTTTCAAGGAGATATGAAAAACAAAATCGTTTACTTTCATATACGAGTTCTTAGGGAGTTTGTGAAGGAAGTCAGCCCTATGCTTTAACTCATTAAGATTTTTTATACCGTATGACAATGTATTCTTAATTGTGAAAATAAAAGTTTGCCCCTTTGAAAACCTTTTGCTACATTTAGTTAAAGAAAAGACCCATTCAACAAGTGCCCACTTGACACCCGTTAACATGTCATTCGGTTCTTCTATATATGCAATGTAGTTGTATAGGTGTAGTGCTGGATCGTAATCCTCTTTGCGCAGTGATTATTTTATTCTCTTTCTATCTTGCAATATATGTATATATATATATTACGTTGATGGCAAAAAAAAAAAAAAAAAAAAAAAAAAGTGTAGACAGATCGACTAACCTTTTTATTTACTTTCTTTAATAGGAGAAGAAGCGTGGCATCAGCTGAGCCTCTTCGGTTTCTTCTGAAAAAGGCTGCCAGTACTTGACAGCGACTCTCCTTGTCTGCTTTGAGGAAATTCATGAATGTCCTAATTGATTCTTCCATGATTATTAGAAAAGAATCCGAGGAAATTCTTGCTCCCAAACCTTCGTCTTTTTTCTCCTCCTCCGAATCTACATGGTGGATGGATAGTAACAATTTTTTTGAAGTTACTAACTTTAGTACTCGAGAGTGCTGAATTAATTCAAGAATTTAATACTATAAAGATTACAACTATATCACTTCCGAACTGCTTACTATGACCCATTATGACTTGTCAAAATTGCTCATGCAAACCAATTTTTCTTCTTTTTTTTTTTTTTAAAGTTAATTGCCAACATTTCATAATAGTGCATTCGACTAGTCAGATGCTGGTAACACATGAATTCCAGTAGGTCCATCTTTATGATCAGAAGGGTCATAGTATGTGTTGATTGGTCAAAATAAGCCAAAAGTAATATATCACACAGTTTCTACATAATGATATTCCTCAAGTAATTAGAGTAATTAATTTACTTAAAGTTTGGTTGGTTTTGTTGTAAAACAAACAGAGGAAAAATATTGGCTTATATATACTTATTAATGCTTAAGAACATTTAGGTAATTCTCCCAGCAACCAAGATATGGGAAAGATTTTCCACCAAAAAGAAGAAAAAGAAAAGGCCAAGATATGAAAAACTTTTTCCGAACCATGTTTAACCAAAAAAGAAAAAAGCAAACCATGTAGGTGGGTCTTTTTAACAAATTCACGAGTCTGACTATGGAAATAGAAGAACACATTTTACTGAAATTGCTAGTTATATATATATATATTTGTTTCTAAACTCTAAACCTACATTGCACCTGAATTTTTACTTATCTGAAAAGAAGAATTGCTGCCAAAATTTCAGATAAATTTGTTAGAGAAATCAATTACTTTCTCTGTAAGTACTCATGGTCAAAACGCACAAAGTTAATGGGATGGGACAAGGGAATATTGGAAATGACTAGTAGTACCTCGGTATTCTGGAACTTGAAGCAACTTTGGGGCCAAGCTTCTCATCCGGGCATAGATTTCAGGTCTCTTTCCATGCTCATACGGCTCATTCTCAACATATCTTTGTAAAAGCACCAAGAATTGCTGAAATTGCTGGGCCACATAAGCAGGACAACCAGGGTCTTGTTCCCTTCTTGCAGCTCTTAGGCGTTGGAAGTACTTGTAGTTCCAATTCAGTGCCTCCCATGTCCAACATATTTGTGCTACATATGTACCCTCCAGCTCATGGTATGGGTTGCGACGGAAATCTGATGAGCTTTTATTTTTTGCTGCCAACTTATATACAATCCTGTCCGATATTGATCTTGGGCATGCTTGTATCGACTTCAATGATTCTGAAAATTGATTGTTTCAACATTGTTGCAAAAAAAATTCATCAAACCAAGAGCAGGATCAGTTATTTGTGTTGTGATTTTGCTAGTTACTTTCCAATATTTGGGGACACAAATTGTTCTAAAAAAGATGGATTATAACAGCAAAGTTGAACCAAATGGCGTGCCAAACTGCCAGATTTCACCTCCCCTAGCCACAGTAGACAGAAAAGAATGAAGGAGAGAAATGTATGTATAGCTAATACAAACCTGTTTCATGAAGTTTCTGGGCACTGATTCTATCTAGAAACAGCATTTCTTCATCATATTTTTGGAACACCGTGTAGGACTCCCACTTGGGACAACTCCTTCGTGAAGACGACGAAAATGGATCATCGGTACCCGAGTCCCTGTAGTTAATATTTGAGCTTCTCCATTCTGAAGAACTCTTAGAAGTTGATCCAACTGTACATGAGTCCCCAAAGATATCTTCCTCATCCTTTCCTTCAGGTTGAAGCAGCTTCTTGCTTTCCCTCTTTGACGGTGCAAACACCAGAAAATTTTCATCTCTTGTGAAAGTGGCATCTTTTTCCTCATCCTTGGCAATTCCCTCTTCACATTTTGCTGAAAAAGCAAAAACAAACAAGAGCCAACGATCAGGTCTATCTAAGATAGCAATACGGAGCACTAATTAGTGCTCCAAAACACAATAACTAAATTTAATTATCAAAATTAATTAATTTACCCTTATTATTTTTATTATCCATAATCAAGCCACTTTTCATCTGATTCAAGGTCCTTCTTGAAGTGGGGTCATTTTTATTTGTCTGATAAGCATAAGAAGAATCAGTATCTCTTGCTGGGGGAATCTCTTCTTCACCAACAGCTTCATCACTATGGACAGATTCTAAAGCCGCTGAGCTATAAACAGACAGTTCTTCAGAATTATAACTTGCTTCGTTGCACTCTTGGCTGAATGCCTCCTCGTCAGGGTTCACAATTTCCTCTCCTGGAACTCGGATTGGATCTTCATGGTCACTGTTTTCCTGCATAAAAATTAGTGTTTCACCACCATCAAGTATATTTGTCTCCAAGGGACCACTTTGCTGCATGGAATCTGCATGAAAATGTCCATTTTCTTGTTCCACTTCTTCATCAGAAAATTCCCCGTATTCAAATTCATTCTGATTCCTACAAGAACAGCAATATTACTTGGTTAAGAGAAAAAAAAAAAGGGTTGGTCCATTCAGGGGAAAAAAGGAAGAGGATTTACACATATATATATAATTAAGTACCTTGAAAAGAAAAGATTGCCACCAAGGAATCTAAAGAGTTTAGCAAGCAAAATGGAAGTGACGTAGAAGAAGATGAAGAGAAGTAGGAAGGAGCTTGAGGCATTGTAAAACAACCCAGCAATGGTTTCTCCGGGACATTGCATTTTTTGGATTTGGTTATTGGCTTATTGCTACTTGACTACAATAAGGTTTGAGTCCCTAACGATCCTATCCTAGACAAAGCAAAACAAAGTGACATTCAAAAGGTGAGCTCTTTATTTGCTTTTCTTACTTCCCTTGTTTGGCAAGATGGCCTATCTTCTAGTTTCAAAATGACTTTTGTACCCTGGTCCTTAAGAAACCTTTTATCCTTTGTCAAGTTTCAAATATCCTTTGGCTCAGACAAGCAAAAGGATTTTGCTGCAAGGAATATTGATACTATTCATGGCAGGCTTTGCTTTGAATACCAAATGAAGAGTAAAGTGACTCTGAAATTGTAATTTGGAAGACTAATGAAGATCTTTGTAGTGACTAATTCAGGTTCTTGGTGCCAGTTAATTATTTTATTTCAAGAACATTATGATTATGTACATCTAATGATCTAAACAACTTGAGTAAAATGGTACTGGAGTTTGGATTAATTTCAATATCACATTATATGATTTGATTTTTCTTTTACCTTCAGTTTAGTCGACGTTTACTAATAATTAGCAATACCAAAGTATTTTAAATATATCAAGGACCAGAGCTAGGGGAACTCGAAAAAGTGCAAAGTGTAACTAAATCAAAATTCTGGGTGCAAATTAAGGCTCTTTTTCATCGCTTGCTAAATGGTTAAATATCGGCCTGAGTATTGTAAGGCTAAGGTAAATTTTAATTTCCCTGTCTAATTAAAAAAAAAAAAAACAAAAATGAAAAGAAGAGAACAAAATTAACCTTGGCCACACGCATCTGGAAACATGTCCGACTTGTTCTTTCTAAAAGAAATGTTAAAATACTAAGTGCTACCATGGTTTTTCGTTGTTTAGAAATATTAGTTTCAAAATCGTAAGAGTACATATATAATAGAAAACTGCTTCTACGTTTGATGGGATTAAATCGACTGTGTTGGGTAAGTTTATTCTTTGCATCTTTGTGGAAGGAAGGACCATAATAGTAGTTGAAGGGTGCTTTTGTCATTTTGAAGTTTTCCCATGAATCTTTCGTTAATAATCATCCCTTGTCTTTAACTTGGCCACTAAGGTTTAGTGGATGTGCTTTCTACTAAGATTTTTGTCCCAGTGGATACATGAGATCGACCCTCAAAATTCATTAATATTAATTTGAAAAAGGTCAACAATCAGAGGATCTTCTCATGTTTCGGCCTGCAGGAAAATTGAAGAAAATAGCAATTGGAAAATTGGAAGGGAAAAGGACCAAAAGGTTATGGGTTTCCCAGCACGACCTAGACCTATACTTGGCCAGATCTTGGTAAAAGAGAGCTTTACACGTTAAAAAACATGCCAATCAACTTTAATGAATTGGAATTTGTTGCGTTTGTTGGATGATATTTGATCAAGTATTTCACTTCTTAAAAGAGATTATAATATAGATCCTGCTGGAGCTTTAATTTAGTGATAGAACGATGAGGTGGAAGTACAAAAAATTAGAGATTATGATTTTAGGATCTCACTGTACACTAGGGGTGGGCGTGGGTTGGGTACCCGCCCCCATTCACCATTTGGCTGACCCGACCCGTACTTTACGGGTCAGCCATTTTCTGACCCTTACCCGCCCCGAATATCAGCGGGTACCCGTTCCGCCCCGTTTATCATTTAATTTTTTTTTAAAAAATGATTTATACCAATTTAATTTTATATTTTACATATTCATCTAAGATTTAATAATTTTTTTTTCTAAAAAAAGGTTTCCCACCAAGAAACAAGCATATGAAGAGAATATAAGATAAAGGTAAAAAATTAAAAGAATTCAAAATCAATAAAAGTTTGAAATAAATAGCACAATTTTTAATATATATATTCCACGTTAATTAAACTTTTTTCTATAAAATATAAGATCATGGCCTTTACAAATGAATCTTGTAAATAAACTATAGTCTCTCATATTTTGTAATGCAATTTATTCAATAAAATTACTTATTTAGTTCTAACTTATTATTTTATAGTGTGTGTATAAAAATAAAAATAAAAATAAAATATATATATGCGGGGCGGATCGGGTATCCGCGGGTTTTTAATTATGTGACCCTAACCCACCCTGCATCTTAGCAGATACCCGACCCTCTTTTGACCCGATCAAATAATAAAAATCGGATATCCTAATTTTCGGATCGGATCGGATCGATGTAACGAGTTTTCGGGTTAGCGGATAATTTTGCCCCCCCTACTGTACACACACGTAAGTTTCTACTGATTGATGAGTCATTTTTTTTATGTACTATTAATGTATATACGAGCGAATGTAAATGTATATCATGTAATTTAATTTTAAATTTGAAATTCACTTTTTGTGTTGGTTGCATACATTTTACATCTGTTAGCGTAAAGCATTCAGTATATTGATAGTGGTTAAAAACTTAATTCGTAATTATATGTTAGTATCATTCATTTGTTGGTAAGTTCGGTTTTCATTGATTTGTAATTTGTTAGTATTTTCTATTTTGTTACAATTTGATACCACCACTAGAATCTTAAATTTGTATTGACATCAAGACCCTTTTTTTTAAAAAAAAAATATATAAAGAGAATTAACAGTACTTACCCTTAATGACTCGAATCCATGACTTATTGATTACAGGTATTTCAATCAAGAACTAGACTTGCATTTCAGTGTCAGGAACTTAAAATAATCCATTTCCTCTTCTTTTAGATGTATGGTTCAAGTGAGGTGTATTGTGAATTGATTTCTCTTTATTACACCCGCTGTCTTCACTGCCATTGTATTTTGGTTTATGTATGGTGCTGTTGAAGCAAATGTCATACCCATCCTCCAACGGATAAACCCATCGTCTCTTGGTGACCTGGATTCGGCTCGACATAGGCCGGGGGCGCTTGTAAGGCCGGGGCCTGTTCCTTTGGTACAGAGTGTCCGAGTTTGGTGACTAATGTAGCCCAGCCCTTGTTGATTTAAAACTCGTTGGCCCACCTACCAAATCCCTTCCAGAAATCTTTCCTAGCCCTCGCCTAGGTTAGGTACATGTAAAATTTTCTTCAGGTTTCAACACTGCCACAAAATCTTGAAACTCCATCTTAATCACACTTTTTGTAGCTGGAGACGTAATTAGTATTTAAGAAAAGAGTAAATTTTATAAACACTATCACAGTCTAATGTACGATACATATGCAAAATTTGAGTTTTAAATTCAAATTCAGATTTTGTATCATGCGTTTAATGGTAAAAGTGTATATACTATGAATGTATAGAAAAGTAATTTTTAAAAAAATCACTTTCACTCAGAGTAGAGAATATTTTTTTTTTGTAATTCTACTAAAATCATATAAAATAGTGAAATATTATACTTCATTCTTCTAAACTTCAATCAAGAAAGATTATCAAAATACATTACTAGCGAATTGCCTAATCATTCTTGTGCTCATTTGCACATAATTTTCATTAAAAATAAAAAATAAAAAATTCTGCTCCTATTTGGGTTGCCAGCATAAGTTCCTTTCTTTGAGTTGGCAAAGCACATTTCACAATTTCTCTTCAGTTTAACATCTCATCTCAATACTTAATTATATGCTAGCAAGAAGTGCTTAACATCTCATCTCAACACTTAATTATATGCTAGCAAGAAGTGCAAAGTATAAAGGCCAATTCATATGATCTCACCAGGAAGTTTACTATAGTGTCAAGTGTTTGGCTTTACCTTCTTGAATAGAAAAGAAATCGCTCAAGCTTGTCATTTTCAAATGAAGTTGCCACATTCGTAGTATTCGCACTTGACAGTTGCAAGAAACCCTATAGTCTGCGAAACAACTTGTGCGTACGTACGTGTCCAGAAAGCTACTGTGCATGGGGGGTGCGTACATTTCTAGAAGCTCTTTGGTCGATCCACAAAAGGATAATGAAGACATTAAGGTCACAACCACAAAGGACCAAATCAAAGATTCAATTCACATTTGCTTTCGGAAGTTCACTAACCCACTCCAATGTATATTTCTAGCAATAGTAAATCTTAAGCCTCAAGACTTCAAAAGATAAGCCCTTAATTTGTTGTAACTTTCACACTTACTAACAAGCTCAATTACCCTGAACTATGTATGTGTGCGTTGGACGTGTCCATCGTCGATCTCTCAAAGAGTCTCTAAGGATATATGTGTGCTGTCTCAGGTGAGAGTGTGTGTGTGTGAGAGAGAGAGAGAGAGAGAGGAGAGGAGAGGAGAGGGCCGCGGGGGGGGGGGGGGGTTGTGTTGGAGGGTTAAAGATGAAGTACATGAAAGTTCTTGTTAGGATTGAAAATGTGAAGGCTTGAAGCAGCAACCATAGAAATCTTTGAAATCAAGACTGACGCATTAGATACAGTCTTGTGGTTTGGTGAACATTTTTAACCACTCTCACTTCAAATAACCTTTGCCCCCTAGCTATATCAAAAGATTTGATTTGGTGCGAACTAATCTACCTTAAGTTCCTGGGATAGTTTTAACTTGTTTCTTTGATGCATATGATTAATCACCATCACCGTGATGGCTTTTATTTGGTAGCCGCTGAATGATGTATGGTCATCGATCCCATGTATGCAAACAATGTAGAGGGCTAGCTAGAGATGATAATCCTCGTAGTGAACCAAAATTCAAGATTGTTGTACCATGCAATGGCCATAGACAAATGATGTGATCAGGTATATATCCCATTTGAACCATTCGTCCAAAAGACAAAAAGATTGTAACAAAAGAGATTAACCTCTTTACTCAACTCCCTCTCCCTAGGTACCCCTAATCAATCATTAAATTCGTTAAGAAATTTCTTTAAGGCCAGCTTACCAAAGGGCCCCATTCATACTATGATCTCTGCTCATGATCATCAATTCTACGACCCACATCTCACACCAACATACACGTGCACAAAGCACACACTAACAGGTACTTAGGAAAATGCCAAGTGGCTGATAATGGTTGCGTATTAAGAATTGATAAAGAAGCCTTGTTCCCATTGGAGGGAGAGATGAGGTCAGGCGGACTTTTTGGTGGGTAGAAATGGGTGAAGGTGGTTGGACATGCTATGGAAGAATAATATCTGCTATTAGATGTAACACTGACTCAACCCTGCGGCCTAAATTAATCGTCACTCATCTAATCACAAAGTACACAAAGTAATCGTCACTCATCTAATCACAAAGTACACAAAGTAAATGACAAACTTAGGATATGATATGCCATAATTTAAAAAAAAAAAAGAAGAAGAGCAAGAAGAGGATGGATCATGGGCACATTTTAAATTCTGGTTACAAAAGTTGCCATTTGTTCATGAATTTCTGCTGATCCAGCCAGTTAGTGGTAATTACTTCTAAGTGATATCCCATATTTCAATTATTGGAGACAATACGAAGTTCTAAATTCTAATGGCAGATAAGGAAATGGGACATCTCAGCTCTCCTCAGCAAGTGGCAAAACTGTAATTTCAATAGAATAGAAAATCTAAAATCTTCCTGGACTATCTTTGTCAATATGTTAGCTGTAATAATCAGAATAAAGAAAGACTAAGAATAGCTGCTTCTTCTTGAAGGATGACGGTATAGAAGACAAAGTCGGAGGCTGGCACCATTAATACCCGAGCCCTCCTGCATCCGTACTTGGTTAAATTTTCCATTTTTCATCACTGCTTTCAAGAAAGCAGATTCCGACAGGTCTCTTTTTAGTAGCTCTCTAGGAGGCAGAAAATGGAGGAAAGTCTTCCTCCAGGGTTCAGGTTCCATCCCACTGATGAAGAGCTCATATCTTATTATCTTTCCAACAAGGTTTCTGATTTTGGTTTCACCTCAAAAGCTATCACTGATGTTGATCTCAACAAGTCTGAGCCATGGGACCTCCCAGGTAGCCAAATATGCTAGGGTTTAGTAGTTTCCTTTGCTCAATCAAAAGAACTTTTCCCCAATTCTCAAATTTGAAAGAATAAAATCATTTGTCTAACAGTTGAATGCAAGACAATTGCAGTATTTCATGTCTTTCACCCTTTTCATCCCTTTGGAACTAATTCTGAGATTACTATGAGTTATTTATTCTTGTTAGTGATTGTAATTTTACCTAGTTGTATCAATTTTCTGCATGTTGTGTCATTGGCACTTTCTTTCCCTCTCGAAACATATTTGTTCGTATCTTAGCTTTTGAATGGAAATCCTGGTGCATAATAGTATGCGTACTTGTACACTCAAGAGAAAGAAAATGTCAAAGGAATTTCTTTCATTTTTGAAGGCATTTTGTGTTTCAAAACGTAATTATATTTTACATAAACTGCTTTGTTCAAATTTTTTTTTTTTGTTCTTGTTGTTTAACCTTCTTTTTGAAAACAAAAAGGAAAAAAGTGGGACAAGTTTGACTTCTAATTATATGTGTAAAATGATAATCATATAGAAGCTGACACTCTTCTTGCTTCCTAGCGTTCTTGGCCTTACCTTCATTAGTAATTCTTAACAATTTTTTTTTTTTGTGATGATAGTGGTTAAAGGTCCTACGGTTTAAATTTGAGACAAGGAATTGTGTTACAGAAAATGTAAACAACTTATACTTAGTCACCTGCTACTTTGTGCAAACTAAATGAGATATAAAATGCATTGTAATTGATACTACAGGTACCCATGTAGGCTAATTCATAGTTAGTTGCCTTTCACAAATTAAGGATATACACAAATTAAGGATTTGGTTTGCATGGTTTAAATGTTGTACAGCCAAAGCCTCCATGGGAGAAAAAGAATGGTATTTCTTTAGCTTGAGAGACCGAAAATACCCAACAGGAATGCGGACCAATCGAGCTACAGAAGCTGGCTATTGGAAAACAACAGGAAAGGACAAGGAGATCTTTCGTGGTGGTGTTTTGGTTGGAATGAAGAAAACCCTTGTCTTCTACAGAGGTAGAGCTCCCAAGGGTGAGAAAACCAACTGGGTCATGCATGAATATAGACTAGAAACCAAGCTCGCATTCAAAACTTCAAAGGTAACTCCGCTATTTAATTTCCCTAGCTAGTGAAATAAAGTATCATACTTCTTTTTTCTTTTCTTTTCTTTTTTGCTTTGGGTAGTAATACAGCACTATACTCATTAGGCCAAAGCCAAGAGGAATAAAGTTCCATATATTCATCATTGAGCAGTCCTTTTTCTATTATGTACAAATTATATATATATATATATAGTAATATACAAGTCATTTGATGCATCTATTGTTCAATTAAAGATGTGATCCATAAATGCCTTTACATTTCATTTATGCATCCTAACCTGATCTAGTGCAGAAAGGGTAGGGGGGCACAAAAATCTAGCTTATTTGATCCGCTTCTAGTAGTTACAACTCTTTTTTAAGTGAGTTACAACTATAATTAGTTAAGTGCATGCTTGATTACAACTTTTTTTAAGTGTTTGCTTATAATTAGTTACAACTATGTTTATATTGAGCTAATCTGCATACAACTAATATTTTATAAATATGTTTTGCGCAGGAGGAATGGGTGGTTTGTAGGGTTTTTCAGAAGACCGCAACAGTGAAGAAACCACAAGCAGCGCCATCCTCACCACAATCACTAGAATCTCCTTGTGATACCAACACATTTGCAAATGAATTAGGAGATATCGAGCTTCCAAATTTTAGTACCTTAGCAGTTAATTCAGCAAACGGGATCTTCAGCAACATTTCTCCACAAACTTTCTCCACTGACAATCTCAACAATGCTTTCAACTGGGCAGCACTAAGAGATGCAGCAAATGCTCTCCCATCACTCTCTTCTTGGCCTTCTCCTAGCTTACTAAGTACTGCTAATCTTGCAATGAGTGCCCCTTTGCTTCTGAGGGCGCTGCAGATGAGGAATTATCAGCCCACGGAAGCAACAACAGCCAGTGCCGATTACTCATTTATGCCACAAGGGATGATTTCTAATCAGTTTGGAAATGATTTTAGCTCGCATCTGGCGGCTTCTTCGTCGTCTAATAGGGTTTTAGATCATCATTCTGTGCAGCAACAATCGCAGGAGCAACCATTTAATTTGGACTCCAACATTTGGTGAGGTGCCTAACTGACTAACTGCTTGTAAAATTAGTGTTGGTTAGTTTATTATCGTATCCGATGCTCTGTGGATCCAAGACGATTATTGCAACTGGCAAGGCATCAAAGAAAAAGGTGGATCATACGTTGAATAAGTTCGATAGCGTTAATAATATGTGCAGTCTACTTAGGTCAAGAAGTGATGAACTGGGGAAAATCCCTAGTCATTGTTGTACTTATTTTCGTCAGAAGATCAAGCATCCTGCATCGTCAATTTCCATTGTAAAGTGTAAGAACCCATTAACATGAAACTCCAAACTATTTGTCGACTCAACGTTATGCAATATATATAATTCTCCTTCTCATGCAGAGTCCCTCCCATATAGATTCTATGAACCGTATGCAATCATGAATCATGCTTTCGAAGAAGCCAATGTTGCATGCGCGTAGTTAACATGGTCTTAGCAAGATTTCACGACCATATTTAGAGGAAGATCATGCATTCAAAGTACAGGAGTTAAAAAACTCCATCACAAAAAGGGTCTTTTACATTTTCATCAACGAGATAAAAGGGTCTTTTAGACTCAATTGATCTGGGACATGAATCTTCTCATTTGATTCCTTCCTTGATAGTCGTGGCCCTTTGTCCGATATCATACTATCATTTCATCTGTAAGAATTATCTATTAAAAGGGAGACTAAATTTTTTTCCTTTTTTTTTCCATCCGTGCACCAAAGGCTGGAAATGCACCCTTTGAGTATGCCGGCACTCTTAATCTTTTCTTGACCACTTTCTTTCTCTATTTCTTATCAATTACAGCCAATAAAGAAACTTACTAAAGTCTCTCAATGGTGTTGGGAGATAAAAACAATACATAAAACTAACAATGCAATGATTTTCATCTTCAGTATTTCAGCTGCTCCATTTCAATGGGGGTCGCATCCATATTCCATTCATTGTTCAAAAAGTATTGCAAGGGCTCAAGTATTGGGGTTGAAAAAGTTTGATTTGGTTTAGTATTGTTTCAATTATTACTGATACAATAACATAGTCTAAAGACAAAGTAGCAAACGACAAGTCAAGAGAAAGAAAAAAACTAACTTCTAGATTTGTCTTTTTTTTTTTTTTTTTTTTGTCCCTTAAGTGTAAAAAAAAAAAAAAAAAAAAAAGCTTGAGAATCAAACATGAGAATTTAATATTTTAATGCAATCGAGTTGCCTCCAGCAGAAATGAAATTGCCCAAAATCAGCTAATTATAGTCCAGTAGGCTCTAGTCCAATTTAATATGGGCCTGAGCCCTTAACTGATGGGCTTATAAGTTGTTGACATATACTTTCACAGGACAAAACAGGCCTAGAATAAATATACAACCCATTATTACCATCCCTATTCAGTCTCCTCTTCCTCAATCGCACTTACTCAAAGAGCGAAACAGAAGAAAAAGGCGAACAGAAAGGAAAAACCGATATCACTGCCTTGTCAATGGCGGGAAAGCAGGTGCCCGGCGAAGGCATATCGGCGAACCTCGCCGGAATGTCGAAGAATCAACTATATGATATAATGTCTCAGATGAAGGTAAAAGAAAAAAGAAAAGATTTGCTCTTCCTCTAAACATATCATGAACTGAGTCTTGGATTCACTGAATCTCGAATTGCTTTTTCGATTTTCTTTCATTACAGAAAAATTCTTTGGATAGAATTTTATTTTTTTATTGATTTTTGGTAACGGGATTTTTTTTTTTAAATTTGTGCAGCAATTAATTGAACAGAACCAGCAACAAGCGAGACAAATCCTAATCCAAAATCCGGTTCTCACTAGAGCCCTCTTTCAGGTACTGATTAATTTGAACATTTTTTAATATAAAATGTTTTGTCTGTTGGGTATCATTGTGTTTATATTTTGAAGTGTTATTTAAAAAAAAAAAATCGTTTTGGGGTCCAGATCACTGTTCGTAGGGTTAAAGATAGAAAGTGAACTGTTATATCCTTGAATATCACTGTAGAAACTGGGAATAGCTTTTATGGAAAAAAAGTTCAGTCTTTTCACGGTAATCTGCGAATCTAAGAGCAAGGGCCATTTTGGGGCAGCGTTTTGTCAAATTGGATTCTTGATAGTCAGTGGTTGCAGAATCACTGTTTGCGTAAATTGGGGGTAGGCAGCTTTTGTTTGATAGTGGGTTTTAGCGTTTTGGCTCTGCAATTGCCTCTCTGGAATAGGTTGTTAACAGGTCAATTTATTATTGTTATTATTATTATTTCCACAAAACGGAGCCTTAGAAGTATATCTGGAAAGATTTTTTCCCCTTCTTTTTTGGGAGGAACTGTATGTTCTACTCATCCCCTGAGAAAAATATAAAAATTACTGCATGATTGATAGTAACCGTCTTCTAGGATTGTGAAATGGTTCCTGCAAGTTAGAATTTAGGTTTTGAAAGAACTATTTAGGACGGGAAAAATGTGTGGATTAAGGTATTAAGTGAGTTGTTTGTTTTCATTAGCTTCAGGTTATTATAATTTTGCCGCTCTTTTCTTAGTTAACAGTCCTGATATCTTTATGTAAAATTGAGCTTGGCGATTTAGTTGGCCTTAGATACTTTACCTGTACCGTGGCTAATTTCAATTCTGGCTTTCACCTTTAGCTAACCTCTACTTTCCTTCCGCTACCATGAGATTTATATTTTTGTGTCATTAATTGATGTCTATAAAGTCATGGTGATATTAGTGTTACAAATTTAGACTATTTTGAAGTTCTTATCCAACTTACTGGATACTAAAATTTTGTAGAGACTTTAGTCACAAGTGAGGTAATTGCTTTTTTTCTTTCGTGGGACTCTAGCTACAACATATTCTCTAAAAAGATCATGGTCTTTGAAGTTCAAAATGTTCAATTGTATTCACCTTCCAGTCTAGCTTCTCTACTATGCAAATGTACTTCCCCTTGTAAATTATGGAAACATTTTTCTTTTCCTTTTTGGATGGTAGGTGGTGGACAGGATGCCAGCCTCTTGAGGACTGTCATGTACTAGTATAGATATCACCAGTTCTTTTCTTTTTTTTTGGAGGGAATAGATATCACTAGTTTTGCTTTAGGCCAAGATTTGATAGCTTGGAGGTTAGGACCTAGCAAAGAAAATATAAGTCCTGGTCATTTTGTAAAACAATCTGAGAAGCTCTTCATGGAGCATTATCCAGCAAGATAGTTCTTTTCGTTCATTTTCATTTAGCTGAATTTAATGGAGTTAGAACTCAACTTGTATTGATGCTTGGTTGAATTTGTTTAGTATTTGATATTGAAAGTCATGGATTGTCTGTTAAGCTGCCTCTTTAGCTATTGACAAAGTTCTTTTTCAGGCACAAATTATGCTTGGAATGGTGCAGCCCCCACAAGCGGTACGTGTTTTGTTTGTTTATTTGCTTGTTTTTGGAATCTTGTTCAAATTATACTTTTTGACATAATATCACTGTGCTGCGTTTTAGTGATCATTTCATTGCTTCTAGATCCCAAATGTGCAGCCGGCAGCATCACAAAATCCTCAGCCATCAAAATCACCGATTCAGCAGTCAAATATCCAGACTTCTTCACCAGTTCCAGGACCAACAATAAAGCAGGAGCCAAATATAAAGCAGGAGCAGAACCTGCCAGCAACTACAGTATCTTCAGCTTCTGCTCTTCCTTCAAATCTTCAACCTCCATCCTTTCCATCGCATCCCTCACAGTCCACACAGCAGCCAAAGGGACATATTGCTACCCAACCGACACAAATGCCCATACGTCAATCCTCTCAATTACCTAATATGCCTCATCTTCCACATCATGCTGCTGCTCAGCCACCTTCACACCTACAAGCACCGATTCCCTCAGCCTCTAACCAGCTGCAGCAGCCAATGCAGACTACTAGCGTATCACATCTTCCCCCACTACAACCTCCATTACCAACACAACAAAGGCCTCCAGTGCCCGGGTTCCCTCATCAAGGTCAATCCCAGATGGGATTAAATGTGGGTTTTCAGCATTCCAGTGCACCTCAGCTGCATCCTTCCCAACCTGTCTATCATGTAAGTTTGGAACTTATGTTTTGAGGTTAAAGAAACTTAGTTTTTGATGTCTTACTTAAAAAGAATCTTAGTTTCTGAAAGCTTAACTTGTCTGACGTTTTTAATCTCAGTCAGGCACAAGACCTCCAGCTGGTCCTGGGCATTCATTTCTGCAGGGACAACCTCCACATCCAATTCAGGCCCCATTACAGCCACCATATCAGGTACAGCTTTTGATGCTCGATTTTCTGGGTTGACATGCTTTGTACAGTGGTTTCATTTCGATGCCTGGGTTTTAGTAATTTGTTCACTATCAATCACTTGAAAAAGTTAAATTTGTCCACCACATTTTTGCAGTTAATGCAATTCTTAGGTTTTGACAAAGGAGATGCTGCATCCCTTCCTGATACTTCATCCTTGAACGTTTATAGGTTGGAGGCTCACAATTAGGGACGGACTTCAATCAAATTGCAAGCTCCAATCAAGCTGATAGGGGATCTCCTTGGATTCCTGGAATGAAACAAGAGAGTGCTTCTGCGGCGCAGCTTTCAGGACAACCACAATTCCCTGGCCAAATGGGCACAGGCAATCAGCAGCCTCGACCTCCTTCGGTAGCTTATCCAGCCTTTTTGAATTTCATTTTGTGCATGAGTTTTGGTCAAACATGGTTGCGCCACCCTTTTTGAAGGCACTAATATATACTGGTGATGATTGTGCAGTTGACGCCTGAGATGGAAAAGGCCTTACTTCAACAGGTCATGAGCCTCACTCCAGAGCAGATTAACCAGCTACCTCCAGAACAGAGGAATCAAGTGTTGCAGTTGCAGCAAATGCTGCGTCCATAAGAGCTTTCGTGATAGAAGCATTAGATCGTGCTCTTTGGGATTTTGCCAACTAGTGGCGTCTCTGGCTGTTCGTTAGGCTATTTATCAATCAATATATGGCATGGAGAAACAATGCTGTTGCCAAATGTCTGGCATATGTATATTATCGTTTCATTTTGTCTTATTTTATGCATCAGAAAAAGTTATTGCATTTTTATGGACAAGGACATAAATGGCTTTCAGGTCAACTGTTTCTGCTGATTTTTATGTAATTTCACAAGATGTACATTCATTTTTTCAGGTTGTAATTCACTTCGAACACAAATTAAAGATAGAACCAATTTTTAAACAGACACAAATTTTTGTGAATCTCACATAGTAAGTAAAAATGATGCACGTGTAATAATTTGAGCCTCACAATTTTTTTTTTTAAAGCCAATTATGATCATGAACCTTTGAAGGACAGTCATCAGATATTCAGAATGGCCATTCCTGCCCCAAGTTCCATTTTAACAGCAAATGGCTGAGATATTGATTAAATCATCATCCTCTCCGTCTGTCTTGTTTCGCATAATCTTATTTATCCATTCTGATTTTCATTGTCCTGCTCTCACTCTTCGATGTTCTCACACTTTTCTTTCACCTCAATATTTTTCTCTAAACTCCCGAATGCATATATATTAAGCTCCAGACGATCATAGTACCAACTTAACGGTAACATCTGGACGTCTGTTTACTATTCACCAAGACTCTAACAATCCTGAATTAAAACAGCTCTAATCATTCAAATGGAAGTTTCTCTCATGTAATTATGAAGATGGAAAGTGATTACAATGCCAATGTATTCACTAATGGAATTCACAATCTAAGGAACGATCCATTTATGATGTCATCAATTCCAAAACCATGCAGGTGGAACCTCCATAAGATTTGGCTGTGACAGGATTATTTCAAAATTGAGGTTGGAGGACAAATTACCTCCACAAGAAAATTTTGAGACAAATAGCACTTGTACAGTACATACAGGATTAGCATTCATTGCTAAAATATAATGGCATCAGAACCCTTCATTTAGAATAACTTCGCTATCATGATGACTTTCTCAACATTGGATCAGCAGTCATTCCAACCAACATTTTCAGTTATCTTGGACGCGTTAGTTTACCACCACCAAGGATGCGATACAAGGATGTTCTGTACATTAACCTGCAAGTAAGAAACAAGTTAGTTTTATAACTGCATAAAACAAGTTAGTTTACCGCCACTAGGAAAGTGCTATAGATGCCCTGAAATTTTTTTTCATGAAGATTCCATTATAGTCACTCATGCAAGCAATTTGAAAAAGTTGGAGCTTTCAAGCATATGCTGGCAACTGTAACTCATGCATAAACGATTCAAGTTTGAAGATTTCTACCAGGCAGTACACAAGTAGAAATCTATACATAAAGGACAATAAATATACAAATGGCTCTAGTTAAACACTATCTACTGTTCCACTTGTTGATCAAAATTTATTTTCTTTTTATCATTCCTCCTTATCCAAGAGGTGTCTAATGATCATGACTTCAGTATTACAGAAGCCAATGCTTCCAATAGGTGGTAATGCATGACAAAGATTATATTCATTGTTAAACCTGCAGCATGATGGCTAACAGGAACTACTAGTATGATAAAAGACACTGTTTTATCCACACAAGCACTATGGAGTTACATGTACAACCAGTCCATCTTCGAAAAGAACATATTTAATTTCTCAGCTAACCAAATATGGACTGAGAAACTTCAATCCATGGATTACCTCAACAGGAGAGTTCCCAGATTGCCTCCTCTCACTTGATGCCGCTAGAAAGAATTAAGGGAATCCACACTTGATGCCTAATCAAAGTCCTCCATAGTAGAAACATCAGAATCTTCATCATCTTCCCACTCAAGGTCTCCATCTTCATCAGCATCACTTTCATCAACATCAGAAACCTCCATTGAAGCCTCACCTTCACCCTGCATTATGTTTAAACAATACAATTCAGACAGGGTATGATCCTTCAAACAACAGAGGCCAATAGTGGATTCCCCATGCAAATACAAAACATTTCACGACATCCGAAATAGAGTAACTCACATGAGCGAACTCAGAGAAATGGTCAGACAGGGTATGATCCTTCAAATTCGAGACTCCAATGCTTTCCTTCTCTTTGGAATCACCCTATATGCAGTCAAATGCAACATACACTTAGCTAATTTGAAATGAACAAAAGAAAAATATAGAAGATTACCAACAAAATCCAAACAAAGGTGAGTGCGTTTAGCAGCTCTAGCTGTTTTCATGAATTTGAATATGAAATCACAACTTACAATTTCTCCTTTTATCTGCTCTATATTGTTCTCTACTTCATGAATATGCTGACTAAGGGCCTGTTGAACAGTGTTAGACAAAGTCAGAAAAAGTGTATTAATCATTCAGATGCAACTAGTACCTGACAATCTACATCATGAGAATAATTTGGTAAAATCAACACAAAAAAAAAAGAAATAGAAACATAAAGATGAAGAAAAACCTCATAGCGTTGCAAAGCCACTCTCCGTTTCAGAGCTTTTGCCTTTGTCAAAAGATTTCTAGGCCTTAGGCTAATGGGTCGTCGATAATTCTTTCCACGATAGAATATAAGAACATAACCTTTTGGGACTCTTTCTATTGCCACTAGTATGCCGCCACTTTCATATTCCAATAGCCTTGCTGTTTCTTCGACAAAAGCAAGTTCCTTTTCTTTCGATAACAACTTTACTAGTTCTCTATGTTTCCAATGGAGATGCATGTTCTCAATAACACCATCAAAGACACCACGAATGCCTAGGAGATACCATAATCAGATTGTGCATTTTCCATTTTCATTTTGCATTGGAAGAAAATTAGTTGAGTTAATTAGATGAGGATGAAAACTCACCAATCGGCAGGTATGCCTTCATTCTTAAACCAACCCTACGAAACATAACCCGTTCCTCATCTGTAATCGTTTCCTGGTCATCATCTGGATCAGCTGGAATCCAGGATGACACCATCTTAGCTAATAATCTCTCTGCTTTGAGCTTCTTGGCTTGGGCCTGTGGACACATGCAAGAACCTTTATCAATAGATACAGAGAGCCACTAACGTGCTAAACTAACTTCAAAGAATCTAGGAGCTAATGATTGCAATAAACAGTCAGCAACAATACAAATCCCTGAACAGCAATCAAGAACAAAATTCAAGAGTCCAGTAGCACCCATACTTCAGTCACCTTATTCCGAAATGTAGCAAGTGCTGTCTTTCTTATTTGGGCCCGAGCCCCATTTGAATTGGAAATCAACTTTTCTGTAATGACCTTCTACTATAGCAGTTTCCCATTTCCTTGTTCTAACATGATCTAAGACACGGATGTCCCATTAAAAATTGATAATTGAAGACAGAGACAGATACATGCATTCTCAAAAAAATGCCATATTTGAAAGGCACACTTACAATGGCTAATTTATGTTCCAGTCGCTTGACTACCCTGGCTGTCTTTGATCTGGATGCTTCCTCTATCATCGTCTCACGGTCTTGTCTAGATATTTCTCTTCCCCACCTGGCTTGAGCCTCATAAAACTCTGCCAAAGTACCAGCAAGTGGTTCTCCACCCTGACCCACTGGTGCTGTATTGCTTGGTCCAATCTTAGCTTCCTCTTCAACAGTTTGTGATTGTTTTGTCATCTCCTGTCTTTCTGCTAAAGCAGTAGCTACACTTGGGGGCAGGAAATCTTTACCCCTATACATGACTATGAAATATTTGTTTCTGAGCAGCAAAACCCCTCCAGTTAAACTCTGCAAACCAGTTCAACAGTCAATCTACCCCAAAATTTTCACGTTGACCATCTCCAAAAAAGTACCCATTTTTTTCGACCTTCCCAATCAATTATACATGTATAGCACACGCTGATCACTAAACCATTTTTTCCATAGTTAAAAATTAAATCGAACCACGAAGCAGTTCCAGTGGTGTACTATACTAACATGAAGAAAATGAGGTAGTAATTTTCTATAAACTGTCCTTCCCCTGTTCAATATAGTACAAGTTTTAGCTAAGTTAGTTTCACCCATCTTGGATAGTGTTTCTTTACCCATTTTACACCGAGTTATACAAGATGCTCAGGAAAAGAGAAAGCCAAGGAACACAAAAGAAAAGACACGAAATTACTAAACAAGCTAAAAAGTTTGCGTCATACCTTCAACTCATCAGCCATCAATTTGTTGTTAGTATTTTGTATTCCACGCTTCACAGCAATTTTCACAATTAAACTTTTTTCCCAGAGCTTGATTATTGCAGCTGCTAAACCTTGATGATTTCTATTCCTCCCTAATAAATACAATGGAAGATAATCAATAAAATAAAAAAATCTATATTCTACACTACAGAAAAAAATGATTTAAGGTGCTTATCTTTACCAAGAGCAAAATGACAAGGAAGTGATTTAGCAAGTTTTCGTAAATTAGTCATTTCTGCATTGGTTAGATGTGATCTCATTCCAACAGGGATAAGCCGGAAAGGCGTTTTATAACCAGGAATTGTCTGAGGAAGTAAATCAGCATCAACAGGATGTACTCCTGTTCCCCACCAATCTTCAAACCGTGGACCTAAACCATCTAGCAGACTATTGTATTCAATTTCCTCTTCCGTCATGCTTTCAACACCATTAGTGACAGCTGGGTTTGACTTTTCCAGAACAGGATAGACAATGCCATTCTTTGTGGCTAGTGAAGTACCAGAAGGGGAAACATTTGGGACAAAAGGAGTTTCACCTTCTCCCCCCTCAGATTGGGATCGTGATAAAGGCCCCTCATAATTAGTCCCTCTGTAGACCACCATCACACTTCCTGACCTCCATATAACTAGTCCCCTGGTTCGACGCTGCATTAAAAACAACAACATTAGCACCAAATTAGCAGTTCTTTCCAAAAGAACTCTTTGCTTCTGTATCTAAGCTACACAACAGTGTGCTGATTCCTGATATTATCTGCTCTCTTAAGGAAGAAGCATCATAAACAAACATCACATTTATCAGCATGGAACTAAGGAAGTAATGAACAAATGTTGGTGTGCTAAATGATACGAGCTGGAGTCCTGCAAAGAAGGAATATAGCTACTTATATCTGGTCCTTATCTCAGAGGCGAATTCCATCTTGAAAGTCCAATCAACCATCTGGAACTTGGCATCCAACTCTATGAGATCTTTACTTTTAACTTTTTGATAATGAATATTGTAGTTCAAAATCCAAGACCTTTCACAGGCTAATTGTCCATACACTATCTCTTTTTGTTTTACTAATCTATTTCCCTTATAAGTTGTTTTTTTTTTTCCCTGAAACGATAGAAAACCTTATAAGTTGTTGGATAGTCATTTTTTAAATCCCGAACAGCTGCCAGTACATCAATAACTTGCAATAATTGCCTTTTAGATTGAAAAGCTAAAAAAAAAAATCACACAATTTTGACACGGTGAGTGAGCAAAATTAGTTTGCTATGTACTTATTATTATGAGCATTCACTTTCCAATGACCACTAATACGTACATATGTACCTATGTGCGTAAATGTTGTAGGTATGTTCTTAGACATACTGGCTACCAAAAATTCTTTGGCTGTTGATGAGCTATAATTAAGTATATCTAATAACAGTGAAGATAACCGGAAAAAATTGAACATAAGACCACCTAGTATTTTATTTTGGTACTTTAGACAAGCTCCCAGTTTCTTTTGGTAAAAGATTAGCATCAATGTCCAGTTTACAGTCAGTTCCTCTGCATCAACTTGCAAAACTCCCTTCCTAGAACTTAACCAGAACAGGATCCTTAAGCTTTCCTATATGACTGATAGTCTAGATCCCAAGCATTTATCTCTATTATCTTCGTTACTTGTGTTCAACCCTACTTCTGCAAGTTCAGTGCATTTCCTTACCCATTCCAATCTCCAATTGATGCCCTAGGCTTAACCTTTGCTCCATTCTTTCCATCAATACCCACTTTTAAAAAATCCCTGTTCTAACAAGATAGGGCTATTTATACATCAAGACCTTTGTCTCAGATCTTATACTTCCATATTCATTCTCTCCATGCATCAGGAAGGTTAACTAGCTGGCCTATTATTGTCTCTCAACTTAAAATTGGTTTAGCTAGTTCACGGATAAACACATTCTAGTATCATCCGCATTGACCACAACTACTGGTTAAATTCTTAGACCTCTTTGAATCATCCATACCCTACGCCAAACCAAGTACGATAAACTTAATCACAAATACAAATCTCAACTCATTCTAATGTGGCCTACATCAGACAACTTCAATTAATTTAACCAAAGCAACAAACTTGGGAACAACAATTCTAACATTTATTAAATTCACATCAATAATTAAACACAAAACTTATTTGACATTATTCCAAGAGTTGGCGTTACGCCGTACAAACCTCAACAATCTCATGAGCCGTCTTCATATCATGAGCTAAAGACTCATGAAACTTCAACCTAACAAGCTCATTCTTCCTCCATTTATCGTGAATCTTCTCCAACACTTCCCCTGTTACCCCTGCCTTAGCCACATTTATCCTTTCCCTCAATGTCATCCCCATTCTCCTCAACCTCCTCAGCTCCCCATCTTCAATTGTCAACTCAGCCAAAGTCGGCGCCTTTGGCGTCCTCCTCTTCCCCAAAACCCCCTCCTCTGCCTCCGCCGCTGCCGCCAACTCCTCCTTTTCCCACGGCAATAATGTCGAATCTGCGTCCTCCCCATCTTCAACCAACATCATGTCCGGCCTGACCCAATCCCTCTTCAACAAATCCCCCAACTTCTCCTCCCCATTCACCCGTCCCACATCCTCAACCCGACCCGGAACTAAGGCCGAGCCGGGTTCCTCAATGCCATCCTCCTCTTCGTCATCATCCGTACCCAACCCGAGGTTCCTCAACCGGAGCACAATTCTGTCGATTGCGGAAGTCACGGGTCGACCCGGTTCGCCAGTGACCCGGGAGTCCTGGATTTCGGGTTGGAGGGTTTTGGGGTTTTTGTAATGAACAGGAGGAAGTAGGTTGGAGGAGGGCCATTGATTCAGCCAAGAAGAAGAATGTTTGGTGGTGGTTCTCGCAGCATCCGGGTTTTGAAAAGGCTTTTTGGGAATTCTGCCGGCGGAGGTGGTAGCGGGGGCAGTTGGCCGGAGAGAAGAGGAAAAGGGTTTAAGGAAATAGAGAGAGAAAGAGGGTTTCCTAGAAGTGGAGGAGAAGAAGTGGGGTGGCAGTGGCATTTCCGAGAATTTCGCGGTTGACATGGCCATTTATGAACCAAATTCAGCTTCTTCGGGCAGCATAGCAATGAAGTTCTGAAAGTGAAGAAAGCAGGATTGTTTAATTTTATTTTATGTGAAGCTCGGAGAAGATGAGGTTTTAGGGAGGAAGACGATGAGAAGGAAGTTTTGGCTATGGTGAGTGAGACGGAGGTTGTGATTGTGAGATTTTTGGATTTTTTTTTTTCAGATATTTTGCTTGCTTACGTGGCACTGTCAGTTTGTACACGTCGGACCAGAATCATTAGATTTAATCGGCTTTGAAGTAAAGAATTTTTTGCATGTGTAAACTAGAAAGAAAAAGAATTTTGAAGTGATGTTTTATGTGCTTGATTTCTTTCTAAAATATGCCAAACCCAAGAAAAAAAAAATTTAGAATTGATATACTACAAGAATAATTGCCTTAATAAAGAAAATGCGACTTTTTAAATATTGTTCTGGTGCTATTCTGTGACATGCATTTTTCGGAAAAAGCTATCTTCCAAGCTCTTCATAAATTTGTAATATGCATATATGTTTTTGTATCAGTTCTTTGGAATATTGAAGCCTGAGAAGTGTGATCTGCAGATCTTTCAGGAATTATAACAGTATATTGTTTTGCTTTATGAAAGATTGAAAGTGAATTCATAACAAACCAGCAGTGCACTTGATCTAAGAAGAAAAGTTAGCATACATCAGGGGGAAAAAAATGAAGTTCTGGGGTGGATCTAAGGCCATATTTTCATTGCAGGGCAAAATAAGCATTTCTCAGTCATACATACATGTGGCAAAACAATATACAGATTGAAAAAATTTTCTTAGGACCCTATACTTAGCATTAGCAACTACGGGTTTCCCGTGATTCTAACTACATTGCTAAAGTTAACATCAGCGTCAAGGAATTGAAGCTCTTCTAATCAAGGGAGCTGGGGAATTTAAGACTTCCTGACCAAGTTCATTTATCTTGTTCAGGAGAAGCATTTGCTCCATCTCAACCTGGGAAATGTACTGTTCTTGAGCATCATGCAGTGTTTCCAGCTCACTCAGTGATGCTGAAAGTCCTTCAAGATTGCCATCCTCTATCAAAGACTGAAACTTGATCATATTTTGCTTCATCTGATAAAAGAATTGCATCAGTACATGCAAGATTCAGAGTGCGTATAAGGCGCATTATCTGGAACATGGAAGAGAAATGGAATGTAAGAGAAGCGTGAGGTTCTCACCTGTTTAGAAGTTCGCTTGCGTGCTTGAATTGAAAACGACTCAGAGTCTGGTGGCTTCTTGTCCAATTCTGGAACTCGTCTAGTTACTTGAATATGGATCTCACCATTTTTTACATTCTGTAGTGGTATCCATTTTTCGGACATCTGATTTGGAGGTAATCTCTTGTATTCTACAACGCAGTCACCTATGCTTGATGTAGGCAGCAGAGCATTGTGGTCTTTGACGTGCAACTCAAGTGGACTACCATCATCAGGAAATTCAAAGGTCTGATGCCATTGTGGATATAGAGTTTTATACACAACCTGCAATCAAAAGCAGAACAAAGCAAGTTCAACAATGCAGTAATATAAAACAGTATATAATACTAGTATTTTTGGATTCAAATATTCATGCGATTGGTATGTCCACCTAAGGACTATAACATATAATAGATTCAGTAGTTTTTGCAACCAATCTAAAAAATTGGGGAATGGGACAAGGATCTGAAAGCCTTTCTTACTGCCATAAGTGTAGAAGACAGTTGTGAGTACATTGCAGTACATACAACATAGTCGTGCGGTGTTGGAGACCACTAATGTCAGCATTTTATAATCATAGAGCCAAAGAGAAACCACTTATAGGTAATAAAGAGCTAGAACTAACAAGCAAAGCAATTTTGCAAATACCACATTTTCTAACCTTAGTCCTCCTTTTCAAGTTTCCGTAGTGTACTCTCACATATGGATCACTTGTTCCTCTCAGATCAGCAGCAAAGAGATCTCTTCCTTCAATAAGAACAAGCTCAACCAATCCATTGTCTGTAGATCCGTGCAATCCCTGATAAAACACAAAAAGTGGTTGAAAAGTTAGGAAACATATGAGTTGAAGTCATGAAATTGCAGCTGAGAATATAGTGAAGCCAATGACATTGCAACCAGAGATGTATGATCACATAAATGCTCTAAACATGCACATCTACAAAGATTTGCATTGTAGAAGCATTTTACTAGCAACGGAGCATTATTCCAAAATCTGGCCTAGATGTTGGCATTTTAAGAGCATTGTACATCTACAAAAAATAGGCATGGCACACAGTAATCCTCTTAAATAAAACAGAGTCCCATGGCTGTCTTGCTTCAAAAATAAAAATCTGACAATTGGAAACATGAACAAGCTGAAATTTTAATTTGGCATACCTTTGATCCTTCATTATCCTCAACTCTCACTGCTTCTATATGAAGATGCAGCTCTCCGGAATTCACTTTTTCAAGAGGGATCCAAACATCCCTTGCTGATCCCTCAACAAGGCCTTCCATATTTACCCGAGCACCACCTATGCTTTCTTCTCTGAATGTTTCTTCAGTATAGCATTTTATTTTGAGATATTCACCATCTCCTATTTCATCAAATTCAAACTTCTGATTCCAAGTAGGATCTGAAGTATGTGGGACAGTTCTAGTTCTTCGAATTGCCTGAAAAGAAGATTTATGACCATCACAATTCTAGTATCAGTAGTCTACATTAGCAGATGTTAACATCATGTGCCTTGCATAGTGCAATGATCAAATTTGCTTTTTAATCAATCAATGATATAGAATTTTCTTCAAGAAAGGGGTCACAATTTTATTAAAATACAGAGAGTAACTGAGTCCAACAAGGGTTAGAAGGGCTTGATTAAGGAACAGAGAAAAGGATTGTACCTTCCCGTACTGCAATTTAACAAAAGGGTCTGACTTCCCAAGTCTGTCTTTCACAACAAGGTTTTTTCCTTCTGTAACAGTTACATAAATTTTTCTTCCTGTTGTTGGAAGAAATTTTGATGACCCATTGAGTGCTTGCCTTGAGCCAATCCTTGAACCATTCATGCTATGTGAACCATCAGAAAAATGCCATTCTTTCAAGACAAGTTTCACTTTCAACTGCAGATGTCATTCCAAGCAAAAAAGTAGCTCTGTCAGTTCATGCTCTTATTGAGGAAAATCTTAACAAGAATTATATCTTGTGCATGCTTGATGAGCTAAAAGAATGAAACCTTTAGGCATGTCCAGTATTTTAAATAAGATATTTCATATGATGTTAGTACAATAGGAGGAAAAAAACAACTTAAATAAGTGAAAACTGCAACATATGAGATTGACATCATACTGTATATTCATCACATTCAGAATTGTTTGATGATTGGAAGAATTTAAACTTCGTGGACGGATGACCCAAACTTTCACATTACCAAAAAGCCTCTCATCTTTATCTTTAATTCCTGATGTATATCCTATTTATTCAAGCTATCTTTAATTGATTGCTGATGTATTTCCTCTCATATTTATCTTTAATTGATTGATGTGAAACTGAAGCTTTCAAGGAGAGACCAGAGCACATATTTGCGGTTTGGAAAGAGAAAGAAGAAGAGGGGGGGGGGGGAGTACATAGACACAGAGCAGGAGGATGATATAGCCAACATCCTCCTATCAACCCTTCCCACCCTCCCCTCAACCCTGACCAACCAGGATCAAAACTAAAAATAACAAGAAAAAGCTCAAGAACAAAGGCATGGTGTCTCAGGCATCTAATTGAGTGAGTTCCACTTTATGTGCCAAGGCAGTTGAAAAATGATATCACTACATCTCTTAGTAATTATGCTTTAAGAATTTGTCGAAATAAAAAATGGATCAATTCTGTTCTTCTGTGCTAATGTGCACTTTTGTATAGCTCATTGAACCTTTGTCCAGATATTGTATACATTTGACACTATCAATACAATTATTGTTTCAAGAAAAAAAAATGTAAATGCAGGTGAACACGAATTGAGGACCTTCACTCACTAATATAGCTTTATCTCAGAGGAATAAGCTAAGACATGCATATTTTGCGAATATAGTGGAACGCATAAATTAACATTACTCAAAACATCCCCAGTTCATACCTCTCCAGAATTTATTCCCTCAAAAGGAACAGTCATCTCGACTTCTTTTCCACAAATCTCCGCACGCCTCGCTATCACGGTGGAGTCCGCACCAGTTGCCCAGAATATTGTTGAGTCATCCGCAACATATCTTATCTATGTTTGTGGAAATAAATTAGACACTTCATTAACATGTAATTGATGTGAAGATTAAAATAAAGAACTCTCTTTCTCTTTTTTTTTTTGGGTGGTAATTCATGATGTAATTTTTCATGTTGTTCCATTAATGGATTGCAAACAGAAACACAATGTTGAATTTTTGTTATATGCTGCCTTTGGAGACTAGAAAATCCATGCATTTTGAGAAAAAATTTTCACTATTCAGAAAATTATTTTTTAAAAAAAAAAGTATCTGGATGGAAGAATAAAGCCTTGTCCACAGCTGGAAAAACAAGTTTGATTTAACCACTAACATTGTACATACCAGAAGATAGTTATGTTTGGATAAAACAAGTCTTACAATTACCAAATAATGCTTCTTCATTGGCTAATATAGCATGCAATCCCAGCACATGAAACCCATCAAACCCATGCATTTGAAAGATAAAAATGATTTCTATAAGTTGGAAGAAAGAATAACAAATTAAGTGTACCTTGACTTCACAGCTTGTTAGGAAGTCATACTTTACACTACCCGGAGTGCACTCATAAAGATTGAACCTAACAACTCCTGTGTTGTCATGTAGAACCATATTAAATGTTGAATCCCAGCTGGGACTTGATCCTCGTCGCTCATTTGTTTTCCTGGTCAACTCTCCAAGTTCAACCTCCACAAAGGTCCTCAAATCTTTGTCATCACGGTGATCTTCCTTATGTCCATTTACCACTGAGCTCTGTTGTCTTTTCGGTGGGCTTCCCTTCAAGTTATTCCTAGAAAGTTTGCTAGCAGAAATCACTGTAACATACAGTACACCGCCTACAGCTTTCTTATACAAGTCTACCGCTGGCAAAGCAAGACAGTTACGACGAGGTTCAACCATCCTTTTACTTATTGTGTCAGAAACAAGTTTAACCTGTTACAAAATACACAGAGCTCACTATGACATTTTCTTGTCTTGACTGGTTTTTTCACAAAGCTAAAATATTCTTGTTCAAGCAGCCAATATTCAACTATGAATGTAAAGTATGTGAAACTAAGAAATTAGAACTTCAAGTTCAATTTTTTGAGCGTTCTTTAAAGCAATTTGAAAAATCTATTCAATGCATTATCATACCAGCCATGAAGAGACACCCGGAAGTTCTGTTCCAGGTAGAGATTGGCTTCCACCACTTCCAAAAGCAACACCTAGTCTCACCTCTGGAGTAGACATAAACGAGTATAAAAGTGCTCTTCCATCCAGGATCGGCATTAAAAGCATCTGTAGATGTAAATTTAGCAAAGAGACTTTAGATGTCAACAAAGGCAATAATTGAATAACTAAATTACAATGTGAAATCTAGACTCCAAGACCTCCTCCATGTAGCTAAAAGTCCCACATATATAAGTGATGAAGTCTGAGAAATAACTTCATGCTCATCCTATCCTTTTGTAACAAAAGCATTCCATTGCATGCATCGTGTTTTTTTTTTTTTGGCAGAGTGGTGAGAGGGGGGATTGGTAAGGGCGTGCAAGAGAAGAGGTGCAGACATCAGACTTTTGGGTTAGTTAGTTATCTAGGCTTTAATCAGTGAAGCTCAAATCTGGAGCTTTGGATTGAGAAACACTTCCCCAAGGGAAAAACCATCCCAAAAGCTGTTATTTTGCCAAAACTCCTTGTTTTTCTTCTAGAGATTCAGCTTAAAATTACCCGTTCAAGATTCATTACAAAAATGAGGACATAGTATAGTGCATACATCACCCTTGATGTGCATGTTATTGATAACAATTCGTGCAGTTCCCATGAGTGGTTTTGCCAACTTAACGGACAACATAATGCTCATGTCTGTAGCATCCCAGTTGAAACCAAAACGCAGAATTCTCTGTGAACATAAGCAGGCATCAGCAAACAATTCATCTAATCCTAAATAAAATTAATGAGGAAACACCTATGATTAGCCTTACAAGCAAAATAAAGGATATATATTTCAATGCTTGAAAAGCTCATGTAAGATATAGATACACTATAGCTAAATAGCAGAAATGACACAACATGAACTGTATCAAAACTCTCAAGAAATCTTTATAGCTTCCTTATCTTTATCCTTCGGACATCAGCAACCACAACTAGTCTAGTCATAACATATCAACATGTTTAATAGCAAGGAAAAGTATCTATATTTATTGAATTATATCCCTGAATTTTGAGAAGCTTTTATCAGGGTGCCATAGTGGGAAATTTTATTCAACTTTTGCAAAGTTCTCCTAATACCAACCAAATACACATTTGCTTAGTAGCCCTCTCTTCTCCCCCCAACGTCATGCGTTTCCTCATTTCATATGTCAACAATTAGCAGCGTTAACACATTTTGACATAGATTTTTCATAGAAAACAAAAGCTACAATTCAGATTGGCAAATCCGGCCATTCCAAGAATTACTAAAGTTTGATAACTAAGAATTGAATATGGTCAAAGTTTGACATCTAAGCAAGAAAAGCACACCTGATCACCTGAAGTTGACCAACTAGCTCCATGAATACCTAAGATAGGTGGGTGTGAACCTAACGAAAATTCCTGTAATTCAATCTTTTCCTGAAAAAGGACAGCAGTTTTAGCAGTAACATCTTTAGACTCTGCATGGATGCAAATTCTGTCACATGATGGAAAAGTGAAGATACTTACAATCAGGCTTGGCTTTCTATGCTTTAAACGTCTCTGCACGTTAACAAGTACAAATGAATTTAGATAATTATTCTATGATGTGAATACCAACCACAAGAAGAACTAAACAATCAAGCAATTCATCAGGAGAAGCTTTATTTGCCGCATTTCTCACTAAAACAATGACCTATAGCATAAAAGATGAAAGTTGACCAAAAACTCTACAAAAATGCAAATTATTCCACCAAGAAGATTCCAATGGTTAGTGCTATTGGTATTACAATGGGAAAAAAATGCTTGACACCAATTTTACAACTTTTGTTACATCATGCAAGTTCATGCATCTTGCATCTTCAAAAATAAAAGAAAATAAAAAGTAATAAAAAACTTCACCTTCAAAGAGAGAGAGAGAGAGAGAGAGAGAGAGAGAGAGAGGAGAACTCACCTCGACAATAGATGCGAACCTTAAGGAGAGCTTAGGCCCAATATAGTTGGGCCAAACTTCTGTTAACAGCACGTTGAGCCACTCACAGTGCTCCAAAGGTGTTGTTGACTGTACAGAAATATGAAAAATCAAGTCTAAGGATAGTTGCCTATTTGACATGCAGATCTACATAAGAAAATGAAAAAGAAAATTACCGAGGTCTGTAGTATCAGTTGCTTCCATTTTGAGTTCAAGTCTTCTGTGAGAATACGACGTTGATAACTCCCATACTGCAAATTGGGAACGTTGACAACTCATGTTACAGCCATGTATTTCCTACATCAATATTCTATCTTGCAATTAAAGCTATGCTGTAAATACTGAATCAAGTAACAAAGAGAAAGTGTCAGCCCACTGGAAAGTGAAGTTGTGTTGCCAATCCCTGACAGACCACCCCCGACCCCACCCCCAAAACAGCTCGTGCTTCTGTTCATTCATACACGGAGTAAGTGTACTATAAGAAGCAAGGCAGAGAAAAAAAAAAAGGGGAAGAACTGTCATCCAGGGATGCTGAAGCCAATAATAACTGACATGCTTCCACCATTTATATTAGGAAACAAGAAGAGAATCTACCTAAAGATTATGGCCCAAATTTTCCTTGGAAAATGTTAACATCTTCTGTTATGTGCAATTAGTTTAAGATATGTGATTAGTTATGCTATGATATTGAGAAAGCCTATATCCAGTTCAACCTACGTTACAGTCATTTTCTCATTTGAGATAAAATCTTAAAAAATTATTCAACAATTTGTCACCAGCCACACCTTGTTCTGTTTAATAATTTTCTTCATGGTACCTGACGCTCATAAAAACTTTAGGCCACAAACCTAGATCTTGGAAGCCTCATGACAATCTTATCATTGTTACAATGATCTCTAAAGTCCTTAATTTTCAAATTTAGAAGGGCATCCCTTTGCAGTGATGGATAAATTGAACAGAATTCAGGTGGGCGTCCACTGTTAATAACTTTTAGAAGTTTCAGATTGTAGAAATTAAGAAGAAAAGCACGAACAATCAACTTTGCGGACAAAAAGCTGCAAGCAAATTAAAGAGAAAAGGTGCTTGTGTGGATGTTGTACAAATTAAAGAGAAGCATAAAGACATCGACCAACTAAAATAAAAATAAAGAACAATGAAAGCCAACTAACAAAGCAAATACTAGCGTGACACTTGAAAGCAGTGATTCTTGAGTTAAGTCTTCATCACTTGCTGAATGCCTGGCTCCCTATTACTTTTCTGTTAAGAAAATTTTTAAATCATTACTTATTTGATAGATGATTTGAGAATTAGAGAACCTACAACCTCTGAAATCAGTTGATATAAAAAAAAATAGCAATCAGGCAACCAAAATGAAAAGTAGTAGTGGAAAACACGGTATTCAGTGAATAATATAGAAAAAAAATCTGGTTTAAGAAAAACCAAAACTTTATTACACTAAGCACAGGTGAAAGATCCAGAACAGAGACAGAGAAAATCTCAGAAGCCAATTAAGTCCAAATGATCAAGCACATTCAACCTTATAGTTTCAAGATTTTGCACAACCATTTAAACAAAGGAAACAAGAGTAACTCAAGGATTGAAGTATGAAGAAGACATCATAATTCACCAAACTCAGAAAAATAAAATGGTATAAGAAGCTACCTGAATAGTAGCCCAGACTGCAACGGCCAAAGGAACCCAATTTGAGAGAGAGAAAAACCACTTCTCAATACCCCAAAGTACAAACAACAGGGGAACTACGAGAGGCAAAAGAGGCTTATCCACTAGCAGCTGGTTAAAGAATTCTGTGGCTTCATTAATAGCAGAAGTTCTAGTCTTTCTTGAACCCATCGGAAATCCAAATGTACTAATCAAAACTACTCAATCAGTCCCAGTTCCCAAAATTCAATTTTTATCAGCAATCAGCTCCAACTTGACTTTCCTGGCTTGCCACCCCTGAGATTTCCCGGAAAAAATTTGAACACTCGTATAATATGTCAGAAACCAAAATCAAGAAAATCCCAGAACTTTATCTGAGAAAGTAGAGAATCCCAGAACTTAATATTTCATGTTCTGAGAATTTCTTGAAAGATAGAGTACAGAACGAATGATCATTGAGAGGTTGATAGAGTTAAATGAGCTAAATTGGAATTCAAAAGGACTGACTACTGATTCAGTTTTGGCAGGTGCAGAGAAAGAGAGAGGGGAAAAGTCTTAGTCAACGGAAAGGCCTTTGGAGGTTTCAGTTAACTGCTGCTGTTTGTTATTACGGCGTAATTATGTTAAGTACGACATGAGGCGTACTTATTTTTTGTCAGAAAATTTTGCAGATTTTGGAAAGCTTTCATTACAATATGATGTTGTCCAAAGTTAATTCTCCACATTTGCGACTTAACGGTGGATTTAGAACGGTGATATCAGACTTCGGAGTTTGGAAAGGTCAATATTACTAACTTTCTTCTAAACCCCTGTTTCTTCAACAATATTCAAGAAGGAGCACTTGACTTTGCAAAATTCAAAGAGATTGTTTGGATTGCTTTTTTTTCTTTTGGAAAGAGTTTTTGTAAAAAACTTGCTGTAGGATTTTCTGAGATATAATGCATATGAGGGGTGATTAAAACATGTGTCAAAGAATAATTTAGAAAAACTTAAACATTTTTTTTACTAAAAATGGCAATCCTAAGAAGTTCTCAATTTGTTTCTCTCAAAATTTGCTTCCTATCTGTGTCTCTCATCAACAACTTATAAAGGTCACAAACCTTGCTATTTATCCTTAATTCTATGTTTAAAATTTTTTCAGTAAAGTAGCGTTCATTTTGAGCATAGTCAACCATCTAATAATTAAAAAAAGGATTAATCTTTCATACACTATCAGTGTTTGATGAATGACAATTATGTAAAATTTGAATTTAAAATTTAACTTTTGCACAAATGTCCTGAATCCAACGATGATATTGTATACACCGTCAGTGTTGAAAAGATTTACTATTAAAAAAATGTTCAATTCTTTATTGTATATTTTGGGGAAAAATGCTTATATCATTCTATAGGATATTTCGCATGGGGCACGCTTTACCTTAATAAGATGTTTTCTTGTATTTGGTGACAAGATAATTAATGACCATGTTTACCCAAATTTTGCTACGTGGTGTAAGTTTTTTTTAGATGAAAATTATTAATTTTGATATTTTTTATGAGTCTATCTAATGGGTGGCCATTTGATAGCTGTTAAAATATAGTTCAAATGTTAAATTTTTTTTAAAATAAAGTTAATTGGAAAAAATATAAATACAATGGAAGGTAATAATTAATAATGTGTACATTCATAGAATAAATTAGGTGTAATTTATTCTGTATTAACAAATATCCATTAGACTTTTATTTAAAAATACTTTTTTTTGCATTTTCTTATTTTTCAAAAACAAGTTTTTTCAAATATAATATTATAGTAATATATAAATAAAAACGACTCATCTCAAAAAATGTTTTTCATATACATTATTACAGTAAACTTTTTCAAAAACACATCCTAAAATAGCTAATCCAAACGAAGGGTTATCCAACATATATCGTTATTGTTTACTAAAAAACTATTTAACAATTTTAATTGACTCCAACAAAATAAAAGGAGGAGGAAAGGTCATCTCTTGTTTGTCAAAGGCATGGATTTGCACACTAATGATTATTAAACGCAGAGGAAAGCACAAGGAAATTAACCTTGCTAACCAGTTGGACCCCCACATTATTGGATTCACACGCTTTTCTAAAGTTGGAACTTTACTGATGCGAACCGTATTATTTAATACTCCGGATAGTTATTACTATATTTTAACTCTATACTTGACATGTCAAAAAAAGAAAACTCTATGCTTGAAGATTAGACAATTAAGCTCATAAATTTAAACTAAACTTTGCTTTATTCCGTTGTCATTTTCTTACTTTTTCCCTTAGCAACTTGCAATAAAGAATAATGCACGTCTCACGAGTCGCGACTTATTACATTCAACATTTTTTTTCCTTTTACTAATACATTTCTCCTCATTCTCGATTGTATGGTGAATCACCCTGTTGACGTCATGGTTGACGTCCGCGAACACACATGACACACTAGAGGATGCGTCTGTTTACTTTTTTTTTTTTTTTTTTAAAATTTTGAATTACGTTCTCGAGAAATCCGCATGAAAAAAAAAATTAAAAGTAAACTCTTGCAGTTCAACAGCTTTATTGATCAATGGTTTGACTAACAGGTACCTAAGTGGAAGTAATTTCAAAAAGTATTTAAATGTGCGGGTATAATTAATATGAGTATATACAATTACATATTAAGTTAGCTAGATATATCCCTCAAAAAAAAATGTTAGCTAGGTATAGTTTTTTTTTTTTTTGATAAAATATCATAATTTCATTAAAATCTGTACTAATAGCAGAAATTATATCATCAAACATGCACAGATGTCAAGAAATAGATCTAAAGAAAGGATACTACAAATCTCAAGACAATAAAAATTACATTATAAAACTCCAAATTTAAAAAAAAAAAAGAGATAAAATAATTATAGCGTCACAAACATCTGTACATGCTTCCAATCATCAAATCTGTTGATTAACTGTTTCAAGTCCAGATATTATGATAAGATCTGCTGAATAGATCCAAGAAATTTCAGATATGATAACCAAAATCTGAAAAAATTCAGATCTAATAGAATAAAAATGAAAAAAAAAGCAAAAATCACACTAGAAATCCCTAGGAGAGAAGAAAACTCTTACTAAAAAATTTAGGCGAGAAGAAAACTCTCATTAAGTAACCCTAAGGAGACTCTCGTTAGAATATCCTAATAGAGATTTTATTTATACAAATGAAAAGAAACTATAGAGAGGGTTTCTCCCATAGAAAAAAGATCAGAAAAATCTGATCTCCCTCTCACGGGAGAGTTGAAGAGAGTTTTAGTTAGAAAGTTTTCTCTGGAGCTAGGTATAGTTTAAGTATACTAATTGGTACACAATTTCATCAATCAATTAATTAAGGACGAGATTCATTAAAATCAAAGGCAATTCCTTCTTCGACCTTTCTCATATTTTTGTTCAAATGTATTACTTGATTAAGGATGAGATCCATTAACTTAAACATTTTCATCGATCACTGTCCAACTTAAATTGTGACATGCACGTGAAGTCCCTCTCCCTGGACCGTGGAGTGGTGGGATGGTGACTGCCACTCGTATCTCAACCGTTGTTATGGTTCCATTGCTAAACTCTCTCTCTCTGGGAGAACCAAGCCAATTTCAGCAGGACCACTTCTGGAAATCCTAGATTGCTTCTGGTACGTAATTTACATTTGATAACCAAAGGACAATCCAGTTTTGTGGACCAAGAACGGCCGTAGACATGGCTCGAGGTCTTTGTCTTCCTCTCAAGCAACAAATGTGTCAACTCTTCCATGCAAATAATTCAAGATTCTAGGGATTGAATTTAATCTAAGCTAGCTTTGGTGACTGAGATGCATCTCTTGGATCCATTTATGATTCATGTAATGCAGTTAGGGATCAAATGTGAGCATGGGCATGGACGCTGTAGATGGGGAGGGGACAGTACCTTACCATTAACAATGCAAATCATGTATGGAAGCGACTCAGAAATTCTTTTGTAGATTAGACGATTGTGGTATCAAAATAAAATGGGATAAATCTACCTTCTCGGAAGGTGATGGGGAATCATATGCATGTGTAAGTAAGTAAGTAGGTCATCATCACGGTTTCTTTATTTGCATGTCTTCACTGTGACTAATATTATTGGTTTCATAGGAAGCTATTGAAACGGCATTGATTCCTCTTACATGCACTATCGTTGTGAAAAATACGCATGTCGATCGGCGGTATAAGCTAGAAATCGTTGCATCAAGCGTCCATTCATCTGTTATAAATTATGACTTGTGAAGGACCAGAAAAAATCCCAAGGAAAAATTGGATTTGTTATCGTCCTTAAGACTTTATTGGTAGAAGATGCTAGTTGCATGCATTGATGTTGAAACTTTTGTAATTTATATCTATATATATATTTGAAAACTTTTACGATTTTATATATACATATACATACATACATATATATATATGTATATATATATGAAAACTTTCATGGTTGTGGCCCTTCATTAGCAAGCAAATTATTCATACCAGTAAGAATATGAAGGGTCTGAATTAAATAATAAAGGACGAGAGCATAGGCAATTTGGATTTAAGCACTCTATTCGTTTTTTCCTTATATCGATCTCATCCTTTTTATTTTTATTTTTTTTTTGTTTAACTATATAATTTACATTAAATTTCTTAGTCTACCAAATCTGATATTCCAGTTTACTTTTGCCCCGGTAATGTGACATGCTAAACAAAATTCGTATCCAAGAGAAGTGCAATGTTACATCAAGTAACTACCACATATTTATTGTGTAATGATGACAATAAAAACAAAATAAAATGTACGCCATCACAAAGCATGAAACTTTAGTCGCTGGAACGTTGGATTCCATAGACGTTGTGTTTATGGCATCTGATAATGGCGGTCATTATCTGATGTAAGATGTTGGCTCCAATTTTCAGCAGAGGGATAATGGAGAACAAATACCTTTTCATCCTTTCGAAAAGGAGACTCGCGTACACTTTCCTGTTGGAGGGTTTGGCCTGTGGAAGACCGAGGTCTTGGTCCTCCTCTTCGTTTCTCTCTTTTTTTCACAACCAGCAAAAAGAGGAGAGAGTAAAAGAGCATGAAATTTCTCATTATACGTGGGTCATTGTTGGCATATTAAATCAAGAGAAAATCGTTCAAAAAATTCCTCACATTTTATAAAATGACTTTTTAAGTCCCTCACTTTTAAAAGTATACTTTTACGTCCCTTTCAAATTCACATTGGTCAAATTTGATCCCTATCTAGGTTTCTGACTAGTTTTTAATCGGAATCCACCATGTGCCTTGCTTGTAATCATTTTTTAAGGGCAAAATTGTCAAATCAAAGTTTACATAACCCAATCCATAGTCCCTCACATTTCACAAAATGAATTATTTTGTCCCTCATATTTTACAAAATAAATTTTTTCATCCCTCATTGATCATGTGTACGAATAACTTTTTTTTTAAAATTAATATATATCTATTTCATTTTACCTGAACAATATGAATAGTATGTAATATATCTCAATTTGATTTCACCTGAACGTACTATTCAAGTGAAATTAAAATAGATATATACAAGGGTTTAAAAAATTTGTTAGTTTTTTACTCATGTTCATTTCTTTTACTTGAAATTTGAAAATAAAGAAGATATTTAATTCTAAACATTATCAAGCATTTATATCGAATTAAATTTGGACAAAAAAAATAAACAAAGGAAAAGTATGACAAAATGAAGTAAGTGATTTACACTTTTAAATTTTAAGATAATCATAAGGTAAGAAATTCAATTGTTGGTCTTAAAGATAGCGAGTAAAAATTTCAGATTTAAATTGTAATTTGTTAGCATGACTATAAAATTTGAATTAACATTGATTAATTAGATAGTCTTATTGTACAACTTAATAAATGAATTATTACCAAAATAGAAAAAGTTACAAATATTAAATAAATTTACATGGTGAAATCAAATATAAATATATATGGGTTTAAACAAAATTATTAGATTTAAAACCATGTATATATATATATATATATATATATATATATATATATATATATATATTGAATAGCATATATACAACTACAATTAATCTGTTTAAGTGAAATAAAATAGAGATTTATTACATACTATTCATATTGTTCAGGTGAAATCAAATAGATATATACATGAATTTTAAAAAAAATTATTTGTATACGTGGTCAATGAGAGATGAAAAAATTCATTTTGTGAAATGTGAGGGGTGAAAATTTTATTTTGTAAATGTGAGGGACGAAACAATTCATTTTGTGAAATGTAAGGGATTATAGATGGATTATGTAAATTTTGATTTAACAATTTTACCCCTAAAAAATAATCACATGTGAGGCACGTGATGAATTCCGACAAAAAATTAGTCGAAAACCTAGATAGGGACAAAATTTGATCAATATGAATTTGTAAGGGACGTAAAATTATACTTTTAAAAGTGAGGGATGAAAAAAAATCATTTTACAAAATGTGAGGGATGTTTTGAACGATTTTTCCTTAAATCAATGGTAAAAATAGAAATTTTCATATAATTATTTAGCAGCGTTTTAATCAACTTAATGTTTTAGTAATTCTATTTGAATCAATTTATGGTAGTTTTATTATTAAAAAATTAGTGTTTTATTAAAAAAATTTCTTGTGGTGTGAGACATGTTTACAAAGTCATCTAATTTATAAATAGAGAGTCATATTATTGTGATTAGTTGAAAAGAGTGAAATTTGAGAGTCTTATTATTATATGTGATTAATAATATATTATTGATATTTATTCCTCTTGTTTCCCAAACATACTTGTGCGTGTGTAAATTGTCTCCTCATATATATTGGTTCTATGAAATATATCTCCTATAGTTTTCATTAGAATTTTTTTGGGTTCTAGAGTCATGTTGGAGAGTCTTGCTTAGCTATTTTGGCATGTAAAATAATTCCAGTACTATTTGAGCACATTTAACATGTTTATCTCATCTGTTAGCAGCATTGAATGAAGCATCACCAAGTAAAATAATTCGATCGTCGTGTAAAATTCTGATCATGTTGTCAATTGCGCAAATTCCATCCATCCATTCCCATTTTAATTACCAGTGCTAAAAAGCTTCCTTCTAGATAAACACTCTCTTAGTGGGCATTGTTCTGGACGCACGTGGTTGGTGCATAAATGATACTCCGTAAAACGCTTCAATTACCAACTCCAACCCTTCCACCCCCCAGGCCCCAGCCAGAAATTACCAAAATCATTGAAGGTTCAACTGACCATTCTAGCCCGACCCAATCGACCAAAATAGACCAACCAAATTCCATGTTCTCACGTCCTTGCTTTATAAACCGTCCGTCTCCATACATTCAAACTCAAAAAAGGCTGCAAATACATAGTTAAAACATACATCAACGCATGATACCCGAGCGGCTGGCACCTGGTAAACCAACCTTAAAAAGTCGACCGAAAACAAGATGTCAAACTTGAGAAAGACAAAACTTTGCAGGAATTTTGTCAATCGCAGGTTTTCATCCTTGAAAAGTCAAGAAAATGTTGCTAAACGGTGGAAAGACAAATGCTGCTGCCTGTGTGTTGTTTTCTAAAGTCTCCATTTTAAAAAATAATAATAATAAAATAAAATTCAACCACTCCCACTTTAAAGGAGATTCTGTTTATTAACCACGTTTTCCTCATGTAAAGAGATTTTTTTTTTTTTTTAAAAAAAAAGAGTGAGTTCCTGCAAGAGCTCCATGAAACACATTCTTGTGATTGTCTAGCATGAACATAAACTTGTGATGGTCTCTAATAAGTGAAAGCGGTGGAGATTTTTAATTGAGAATTTCTCATGTTATTATTATTCATATGTAGATGCTCCAATAAAAAAAAATGAAAATGATCGATGTAGAACTATATATATATATATATATGATCCATAGCTTAATTTGAACTTAATAAGCTAGCAAGTTAGAACAGATGAGCTCGGCATTACCCTTTATAGTGTCTAATTTATAAACCATTTCAAAGAAGTAAAGGAAAATTGATTAAATTAAGGGTCTGTTTGGTTGGAAATAAAATGTTTTCCTTGGGAAAATATTGTCCGTGGAAGTAATTTTCCATGAAAATCATTTCCCTTTCATCATTTTCAGGTGTTTGGTTAGTTTATTGAAAATATTTTCTTACTTCATTTTTCTGGTGTTTGTTTAACTTTTGAAATATTTTCACTTTTATCTCTATTTTTATTTTCTACACATTATAACTATATACTTCTTCCCATGTAAAATAAGAAAATTTATCTCATTGTTTAACTTTAAAAAATCTTGGAGAAATGTATATATGAATAAAAAATATCTCCTTAAGCAATAAACAAATTGCTGCCAATTTAGTGTCAAATATCAATCACATGCAATGCTTATTGTGACATATATCTTGCACTCTCACTGCTGAAAGTTTCTCTAGAAAAGAATGTCTCTATTATACATAATTAATTACTAGCATATGATGAGCAGGATGAGGTTTTTTTTTAAATTTTGAATATACTAGGGGGAGGGTTGGGTTGGGTGGTACGGGAGAGGGAGTGTAAGGAAGAAGTCTTGGGTTCGAGTCCTCCTGTTTACACTAAAAAAAAAAAAAAGAACATATTACAAGATGTTTTCAGTAAATTTGGAACATACTACAGGCGGGATGCATGCATTTCAGAAAACAACTTCAGTAAGTTTGGAAGGGAAGTTATTTTCCATAAGATGAGTGAAAATATTTTACATAGGAAAATGTTTTCAGTAACTTTTGTACAACCAAACACGGGAAATTAAGAAAATATTTTCCTAGAAAACATTTTTACCCGAAACAAACGGACCCTAAGTAATGATTTCATATAATATTGGAATACAGGAAAATTTGTACATAAGAGTTCATTAAACTTCATTCATTATGGCAAGGATGGTTTTAATTATTAATTAGATTAATTAACACATTAATTTCTGCCATAAATACAAACATTAGCATTACTTTCCAATCTATCTATATATAGAGAGATGATAATACTATGATTTAAAAAAAAAAAAAAAGAAGCAAGAAGAAAGAAGAAAGTCGCATCACCGGCGCGTTCTTCTACTGTTGGATTCCAGTGTAGTGTAGGCAACTTAATTTGCTAGTTGCAAGTAAACTTTAATTTACGCCGGGAACTGAACGACAAACCTCGTTTGCAAGTTTTTCCTACCTTAGAATACGCTATGGTTGACACCACCAAGATCTTTCTCGAACTGATCTCCGACGATCGCTCACGTGCACGTTTCAGACCACAATTTCTATCTCATTGGCGCTTTCCTATTATCTAATTAAATCTAAACCAAAATAGTCAGTCTCTTCACTTAAAATTAAATCACCACCGAAATAGACCATAACAACCTCTCGTAAGCCTCACGCGTCCCTTTTAACCTTATTATTGGTAAATTCAGGGGGAAAAAAAAAAGAGAGAAACTCTACAATTGCTCGCATCTGATTAATTAACTACGCCTCTTCCGTCTATATAAACTTAGCTAGAGAATTATTAGCATTTTCTTTAACCAATATCACTCATTCTGGCAAAATTTTCTCTAACAAACCCTTCTTGGCAGATCATGAGCGCTGCACATTTCAGCCACCAGCATGCAAAGAAAGAAATGATAGCTTTGTCTCCATTGAAGATCAACAGGGATTCTCATTTCATCAAGAAATCATCACCTTCTTCGTCTTCATCTTCTTCGTCCTCCTCGCTAGTGAACAAGCCTGCTCAGCAGCGTCACCCCGTCATTATCTACACGCACTCTCCGAAAGTCATACACACTCATCCTAAGGATTTCATGGCATTGGTGCAAAAGCTCACCGGCCTTTCGCGGTCGTCGGAGGACGATCAAATTATTAGCCCCGCTCCTCCTCCTCCTCCTGAAACCAAGGTCGAGCCGAATTTTCAGGATGATTTTACGGACGATAATAATAATAAGAATATGATGGTGAACAACGACAATAAAGGTGGGACGATGAATGATGATAATGAATCAACTTCGGTGGTGACGGATGAGATTGAAAATAATGGGAGCAGTGGTACCACGGCAGGGGACATTGGTCAGGTTAATTCATCGTGTTTTGTTACACCGCCACCACCCATTTTTGATCCGCCAAATCCTTGCTTCAACAATATTCCGTTTTTCAATCCAAGTCCGGCTACGGATTTCTTTTGTACAGCTCAACCGTTTTATAATTATTCGGATTCCTTATTTTTTATGCCTAACATAAGAAGCTCCTTATCATCTGCGACGTTGGATGGCATGAAAGAGCTACCAGATTTTTGAAACTCTTTCCCTATTTGCATTTTGTGCTTAGAATATTTTTTTTTTTGTTTTTTAAGCTTTTTTGGTGCTTAGAATAAAAATATATTTTTTTTTTTGGTTTTTAAATCTTTTTTGGTAAGAATAGTTTGTTGCCATTTTGTTTTCCCTTATCTTGTTAGGATGTTAGGTACAAATCAATGATTTTGATTAAGTTTTCCGGGTTTCTACTCTGTGAACTCGAGATGTTAGATAAAAAATGTTAGCAGCGATGGTTCCATTTTTGTATTCTTTTTGCAATGAAGAGATTCCGCAGTTATCTACAAAATTACAGTTCTTTCATCTTTTCCTGTTTTTTCTTGGAACAGCAAGTCAATTCTTGGAGCAGCAAGTCAAAACAAATCGTAATTTATTCGCACATTTTTTAATTGTTACCACCACATACAGGAAGTCAAGTAAGTAGTTTTGGCATTCGAGAGTTCAAACTCAAAATTTTTTGACGTGGTAGACATTAAAAAGAATATAATAGTTATTTTCATCAGGAATTTATTACTTAATTGCATATTGAAATACATAACCCAAACAACATTGGGCAAAATCATAACCAAGAAAAAAGGGGAGCTTGTATGGGCACCACCGGTACGTGGCCGTTCATGTCAACTTGGAGGCTCTATAAGCATTAAACAGGGCTGCTGTTTGGCCTAGATGGTCTGCCAACCGGTCGCATATTTGTTGGTTGTCTATAATACCCAGACTATAACATGATGTTTGACAGCAAGGCCCTTTTATTCTGTCAATGCCCTTAGCAACAAAGAACTGGGGTGTATAAATTGTCATGGAACCAATTAATTTTGGAGTAGTTGGCGACTAAAACAGATCTAAAACTCTATTTAGGTGTAGGTTAAGAGATCAAATCCTCTTGCCTACGTTCAAAAAATCCAGACTTTTCCCTTCAGGCTTTTTTTTGAGTCTCTTTTGAGATTTTGACCACTAAAAGCATGATACCGGCGGTGGAAGTGGTGGGGCTAAAGAATGATTTGATTAAGCTTTCTGGCTTCTACTATGTGAACTCGAGATGTTAGATAAAAAGTGTTAGTGATGGTTCCCAACAGTCCTTCGGTGTATGATCCCTTCAAGCTATGTCATAATTAATTGATGTGTCTTTGTTCATTGATTATTGGAGAAGGAAGTTGCCAAATGCTCGATCACTTCGTTTTTGGTTCAGGCATTCAACTTCTTTGGCTAAGCATTATTCTAAGACACTCTTTACTAACAGAACCAATCTGGTAAGCTGTTAATTTGATAGACGTACAACTTAAATGGTTACCTATACAAAGTTCCGATAATTAAATTAACCAAATAATCGGTCCAATGATAAATGAGAATCAAGCTTTGAGAATATATTCTTGTTTGATTCCCAGATTAACTTTAGCCAATTGATAAACCTAATTACAGCATCAGCAGACAAAACAAATTACCATGGCAAACAAATTTACGTTTATATCTTTTTCTTCTTGTACACATTTACAATCCGAGAGATGTTCTCAGGACATGGCAACAAAGAATCAGATTAATGCTAACTATATAAACAAACTCCATGTTACTTCTTCTTTTTGTCTTCTTTAGATCTTTCAAGAAGTACAGGAGCAGCTGGTATGCTGAACCACCATTCTCTGAATCTTCTTGCCCATCTTTCTGTGCTAGCTTTTCGAAGAGGTGAATATCTTGTAAAGAGTTCCAGAAAGGCCAGCAATACTATATGTTTAGCGGGTAAGAGTGCTAGCAGTAGAGCCATGACAACTAGAGCACCCGCAAATTTCTCACTTGCCTGTACAGTCAGAACAAATTCTACAAATTTAGCACAGCAAACTGTGTTACCTGAAGAAGTCGAGTATCAATAACAAGATGTTCCACAAAAATGCATAACGTAAACTCGAGATCCAAGATGATGATACATTCATGCAAACATTGAGGAAATTGGCTAGGGAAATTACTACAGGGCTACAGAAGCATTCATGATTTTCTTATGTGATGAAATGAATGAAATAAAAGGAGGGCTGGGCGGTGATAAGCACTTGGTGGAAATGAGAATTTTTTTTTTTTTTTTTTACTAGCAGTTAAAAGCCAGACCTGTGGAAAAATGGACAAAACCAAGCCGCGTATCTTAAGAAGAACAACATTCCCATCCTGGATCAGCTCTTCTACTTGTGATACGGCGTTCTGAACAGCCAAAAGCTGCTCCATGGCATTTTTTGCAGGTGGAGCTATTATCCTGAGTTCATCGATTGGCCTGCCTCGGCTAAACCAGTGAGTTAGTACCAAAAAAACTGCCGAAAAGATGAGTAGTAATGCAAACATATAGCCCAGCCATCCCCTGCAAAAGAATTATTTAAAGTCGATCAGATTGAGTACTCTTTATTTTTTTTTTTTGAAGAAAATGTCCATGCCCATCTGCCTAGTGCAAGGAAAGACTACAAGAGGCTTCATTGAATGTTATGATGTAAAAGCTTCATTTTTCATTAAAAGCAATTACCTAAGAATTGGTTAACTTAAGTTTCAAAATGAAATTAGAAGCTTAAAGAAAAATCATTTAACTCTGTGAAGCAAAAGCTTATAGGGAACATAGACATGGATAAAATCCCTCAATTTGGTTTTTGCAGCAAGAAGAAAGGCCTTCGACAATAAGTTTTAAAGAAACCAAGGTGAAAAACAAGCTAAACGCTTCAACCATAGGGAGACTTCACCACTAGGCACCAGGAAATGTGTCCAAAATACTCCTTACCGGCAAATAATATATGCAAAAGCCATACAGAATGCCATTGATTTCAAAGGGTCTTCCCAGTATGCCAAAGACTGAAGCCAATTTGCAAATTCCACAATAGGAAATAGCAACTCCTGCATGGAAGTGTAATACCACATTATAGGTTGAAAAAAAAAACTCTGCAAACAGAAGAAAAAATAAAAGCTAACAGCAACTTCTCAGCTAAATACGCACACATGTCCTAATCATTCCAGTTAGGAAATTCATTTGTGAAACAGGCAAGAACTAGATTCTCCAACAAGGATTTGAGTCATTTTGAGCATGCTTTTCCAAGCAGTTGAGAACACCTTTTATCCCTTTCCTATGCTTGGAAACAACACCTTTTATCCCTTTCCTATGAAATAATAAACAAAATTGACACAAGAATGCACCATATATTAGAAATACCATCATGACTGCCAAGTTGGTGTCGATTCCGTCAACTCTAACTCCATCAACAGTAGCTTGTGCTTGTACCACTTTTTTGTAGCTGCTTCTAGATTCCATTACTGCTTTCTCCAATGGAGTAGTTTCACCTACTGCAATTTCACCAACAAGAAGTCCTGCTGGACTAGGAACAGTAGAACCTGTTCCAAACATAAAGTCCAGTGTATTAGCCATGGTCGAAGCTGAAGCAGAGTACATTCCACCTCTAGGACTACCAGAGTTAGATCGATCTAGTTCCCTCGTGGTTGACATGTTAGCAAGAGTTTCCAGTATGAGGTCCCGCCCAGGGAGTTGATCGCATATGTTGAACATGAGAAGGGTATCGAAACAAAGAGGGATAGTTGAACTCATTTCTTTCAGGGCTTGTACTCGCAGGATTCCAAATATAGCTTTCAGAAGAGCTTCATCCCGCTGAATTCCAGTGATTTGGAATTTGTGGATAAACCTTTGGACATAGAGAACTTCTCGAATAATGGCAAGCCAGTAATCACGCCGTGTATGTCCCTTAAGCTCAGGAAACTCCATAATAACTGGTTCTGATCTACAATAGAAAATTCAAATGCTTTCAAAAGCGTCCCCAAAAAATAAGAATATTTATAAAAATATGAGAGTGAAAGAAATTCTGTACTCTTTTCCTAAATCAATAAACACATGAAAGCTTCATTCGAAAGGTACATAAAAACATCAAATCTCCACTGCTTTACATGAAAGTTGACTTGTACAACACTGCCTTGTCGAAGAGTCGGGTTCCCAATGGTCCTGTAAGCTCAGGTCTAACAACCTGGTTTAAATCATCAGATAGATCATATACTTTTGCCTTATCATAAGAGACAACACGAAGAGCTTCAAAGTAGAGAGCCTGATCGGTCAGAGTTAATCGACCTGCAATCACAAGTATTTGCTCAGCATACTTAAACAACTTGATCTAGTCACACTGATGCAATAGTTTCCCCATACCCCAAAATATGTCTCATGCTAATAAAATATATTTAATTGATGGACCGCAGGTCTTGAACATTCAAACTATAGCATGGGCTAATGACATACCAGGCCATGCGGAAATTCCCACATGTTCAAGAACTGGTTGCCCTGTCACTGTGCCATCCACGTCCAGGATCTTCTCACCTCTAGCAGATCGTACGGCAGAAAGGAGTGAGGACTCAGATTGGGTCTTTAATTTTCTTACTGCCCTGCAGGCAGAAACCTCTCAGGTATAGGATTTGAAATAGCTTCACCTACCATGGATTTACAATGCCACATAATGGGAGAATAATGGATTGACTAGAAAATTTCCATTTGCATGTATAGAACTTCAAAGCTTTCACCACTACTGGAAGACAGAGTAAATTTTCTGTCCTTTTAAATTTCAACTTGATCAGACTACTACAATCTTTGCTGAAGGCAATAATGATAAAATTGCACCTACCTCACAATTCTGCTCTAATTCTCAGAATGAAAATTGCCTAGAAGTTCATATGTATCCCATTATGCTAAGCAGGCAAGTGGAGGAAAAACACACTCAGTAAGGTAAGCTATGAAATAATGGTTCAAGTTTGTGGGGCCAATTACAGGCCGACTACAATACCTTCAAGAGAAGAAACTTTTAGGCAATAAAGTGTGCTCTGGTAGGCTCTTACAAATAACTTCCAGGAAGGAGTTAATGCACTTTGTAAGTGGCTTTCTAATGACAAATGATGATACAAGAGTGATAGAGACATGTCAACAGTTGATGTAAGAGTAAAGAAAAAAGAAAGAAACAGAAGAGAGCACCTGATTCATGAAAGCATTATGAAAAATACTCAAATATTAAGTCCAATCTGTATAACAATAACCTAGACATGGATGAGAGGTGCTTGGAACGATATACTTTGTTAAGCTTGTGAGCTTGAATATGACTAGACATACAAAATTTTCAACATTAATCTCCCTGCTAGATATGTAGTTCTCTGCTAAAAATTCAACAAAAAATCAATCAGACAAGTTCGATGCTTAGGAAGTACATCATAGAACCATAATGACGATTATACACAAATAAGATGGTTTCTGATAACCACAACATACAATCAACTGGTAACCTATTTCTCGACCAATCAATTTTTTGCAACTAAACTAACCCTAATCCCCAGCAAAATAGGCCAAGATAATGTCAGATGAAATTCAAATGCATCACTCTAAAATTTCCACCAATAGAGAGAGAGATATAGAGAGAGGGAGAGTCAGTGTGTGTGTGTGTGTGTGACAGAGAGAGAGAGAGAGAGAGAGAGACTCTAGACAACTGATTCAGGTTAAACTTTCATTTCCATCATCATTGTGTTAATGAATATATGATTATCACAAAGGCAGACCAATACCTTGCCAATGCACCTAGGTACTTATCATAGACCGAGAAATGCAGCCTACCACCACTTGAGGCAGTAAGCACTTGAAAAAGCTTATGACTAACAATGACATCGGCAATGATGGGGACTGCAGGAGCAATTCGAGAAAAAGCCTCCAAGGCTACTGAAACATCCTCATCCATCTGCAATAGAATTTCTTTTGTGAACAAAAATGACAGGGCCTGTGCCTAACGGATTTCACATAAGGACAAAACCTACAATAACACGTAGACCCCTTCTTCTCATTGAACAGACTGTATTTGAGATTCTAGGAATTCATGGATATGTACATACACTGTAATGATAGAAATAACAAATTATAGAAGGTATCACCCAGTAAATAGTCCTAGAGATACACAAGATAACTTGTACAGTATGCTCACATTAAGAACTGGTTGGCTGCCAGCTGCAGGAATCTCCCATGCAACCATCATATCAAATGTAAGGCGGCGAAATTTTTTGTCTTCCAAATAACCAGCAACTTGAGCGGACAAAACAAGAGCCCTGAAGCTACTGTACTCCAAAAAGTTACGTGCATACTGAGATGGATGTTTTAAAGCACCAGAAGCCACTTCATCAAAATTTTCTTTGAGCTGCTCCATAGCAACACCAAGGATTCTACATCATTCACATTTGTTGTTTCAAGAAACAGAAATGAGAGTTACTAAGGAGATAGATTAAGGAAGCCATAACGAAAGTCGGTACAAAATTTTATTCTGGACTCAAGTATAGCCAATTTCAAGAAAAAAAATTCACCACACTGCGACTACCAGACTTAGGGGTTCGGTCCCGGGGAAAAATGCAAGAATTTCACTAGCTGTAAGATGATTCTGGCTATAGTGACTTGCTAATTACAAGAATGACATAAAGCACAATTTTGTCTTCCTCGATACACGTAGAAATAGTAAACTTTTGCAGTCAAATTTGAAGCAAGAAAAAGAAACATAAGACTTAAGCTTACTTTGAGCATCTACGGACCACCACATTTGCCACAGGAGAGAGGTCTGGCAACCAATTCTTCCCCGCTGATGGAGACCGTCCCATCTCCTCAATCGCTTCATCATATGCACTCCGGGTTCTTGTTAACCATTTGAAGGAGCCCTCCTTCACCAGACCCTCAAGCATGTTTCGGGTTTTGTTAGCCACAGCCATCCCCAAAACATCCCCTTTGTCAGCATCAAACTGCATTAAAACTAGGCCTGCCCAATCACAGAATCAACATCTCTTATCGTCCCATTTCAGAATGCAACTTAAATAATCCACGTTAACCACTTTCTGAGGAAATTATCCAAGAGAACGAAAAAAAGCCATTTTATCAAAATCCTTCCAGAAACCTCAATAATGGCAAAAACTTCAGCACCAAGCAACCAAGATATTGTTTTTCCAATAAATATGAATCAAGAAAGCTTCCCTAAATCATAACTCCAGCTCGCCACTTACTTTATTAATGATTATACCACATCAAAGCCGCAATTTGTCAAATAAAAACTGTCATGAATTCCCTCAACACATATTGAACTTTTCATAAGCGTCGGCATAGAAATGAGAACAATTTATAAACAAAATTAGAGTGATCTGCATCAAATTAATCACTAAATAAATTGTAGTAAAAGACGATCAAGATGAACTTACCTGAACAAAGAAGTGAAAATGAGAGAACCCTTTCAATATTGCTAGCTTTTCCTGGGAGTTGGATTGGATCAGAAAGAGTTAAGATGTTTTATGATTAACGCAGGTCGGCCGTTTGCGTAAAGTTTCGATCTTGGGCAGCAAAGTTCAGATTCTGTCGTCTTATGAGAGGCTAGGAACTTGGGACTAAATCCGACTTTTTTTTTAGAGATAATTGCATAAACCTCCTCTGAGGTTTCTGACATTTGCACTGACCTCCCCTGAGGTTACTAATCCTTTGCAAATTTAGTCCAAACGATTAAAATATTATTTTAGGGAGTGAAATTAGAATTTTGTACCAGATTTGCCCTTTGTTCTACATATCCAATGAATGACAAAGTATTATAAATCAATTAACAATTAATAAATTTTAAGGAGTATAATTTATGGGCAAACACGCATTACTCATTTAAACTACCAGCTCTTTACGAGTATTTTACTTTCAAATATTTAATTTATGATAAATATATCAATATTTGTAAGTAAAATTCAAAAATTGTCATAGTAATATTCTCGCAAAAAGGAAATCAATAGGTTATTTATTTAATATAAATTAAATATTTTTTTAAAAAATAAATGGCCCATAAAGTATTAATTTTTTATGGTTTTCATCTATTACACGAGTAAAGTATTCGCTCTTTATGTGCATTTTATTTTGAATCATTTAATTTATGTTAAATACATAAATGTTTGTAACTAAAATTGAAAAAATGTTATATTAATATTTTTACGGAAGAAAGATTGGTAGGTTTTGTATTTAACAAAAATTAAATATTTGAAAGTAAATACAAATCTGATTTGAGCGTAAATATTTGTATTAAATTAAATGTTTGAAAGTAAAATATCCTTAAAGAATCGGTACTTTAAATAGTTACCGGCTCTTTATAGGCAAACACGCATTACTCATTTAAAATATCAAATTTTTACGGATATTTTACTTTCAAATATTTAATTTATGATAAATATATCAATATTTGTTAGTAAAATTCAAAAAAGTGTTACAGTAATATTCTTGCAAAAAGAAAATCGGTAGGTTATTTATTTAATATAAATTAAATATTTTTTAAAAAATAATCCATAAAGTATTAATTCTTTATGGCTTTCATCCATTACGTGAGTAAAGTATTAGCTATTTATGGATATTTTATTGTGAATCATTTAATTTATGTTAAATACATAAATATTTGTAACTAAAATTGAAAAAGTGTTATATTAATATTTTTACAGAAGAGAGATTGGTAGTTTTTGTATTTAACAAAAATTAAATATTTGAAAGTAAATACAAATATATATTTGAGCGTAAATATTTGTATTAAATTAAATGTTTGAAAGTAAAATACCCATAAAGAGTTGGTACTTTAAATAGGTAATGCATATTTGCCTATAAACTATACTCTTTAAAGTTTATTAATTGTTAATTGATTTGTAGCATTTTGTCATTTATTGGACATGTAGTACAAAGGACAAATTTTGTAAAAAATTCTAATTTCACTCCCTAAAACAATATTTTAATCGTTTGGACTGAATTTGCAAAGGATTAGTAATCTCAAGGGAGGTCAGTGTAATTTTTCAAACCATAGGAGAGGTCAGTGCAAATGTCAGAAACCTCAGGGGAGGTTTCTGTAATTATCCCTTTTTTATATATATTTTTTGGGTCGGGGAAGTTAGGTGAATGTGTAAGAAAAAGGAAAAAGGGTCCGAAGGGGGATAATCGATGAGAATCGCGGCTACACCAAGCGGTGCATCCCATGTCACGTTCAGGGGTGGAAACGAGCCGAACCGAGTCAAATTTTAGTTTAATCGAATCGAATCTCCAGTTAATTTTATGAAACTCAAATTCGAACTCGAGTTCGACGAGTTTAAAATGTTAAGATCGAGCTCGAGTTCGAACTTAAAAAAATTAAAAATAATTATTATTTTTATTTTAAAATAATAATTATTTTATTTTAAAAAAATAATTATTTTATTTTTAAAAATGAATAAAATAATAATTTTTTAACAAATAATAAAATATTAAAGATACATATATGTAATTTTACTATTAAAATAAAAAATAAAAAATATATATATAATCGAGCTCGCGAGCCCCAACGAGTTTAAATCCGTATTCGAGCCGCTCGTGAACAGCCCTAGTTACGTCTCTATTTGATGCAGTGTGCTAATGTAACGCCCTTGTCTATGCTACACGCTAACGTCAATTTTAATAAAGAAAATGGAAAATGTTATCTAAAAAAAAAAATGCAGGAGAAGAAGGGAAATTATTTTGTTTTATGGTTTTAAATTAGATCCACAATCTAAGAAAAAAAATAGCTAGCCCATTATTCTGCCCTCTTTTGTAATTATAAATTATTAGAAGATTGTAATTGCAGAAATGGGAGTGAAATAGATTTTAGTTCCTTCAAAAAAAAAAAAAATTCATTAGTTCAAACTCTTGTTGAGATTCAACTGTGAAAATTTGGGTTTTGAAGGGCTCTGTCGATCTTCTATAAGTACAATTATTATCATATTGTACCATATCTATAATTGGATGATTCGGTCACTAATATGACCAGTATTGAAAAAGGAGCAAAAGTTCGTAAAATTCATAATCGGCTCAAATTGAGTTCCAGCAGTGCGGTTTAGTCGAGTAAAGATACCTAAATTTGAGCTAGATCAAATCGAAGGCATATCCCTATATGTACTTGCGTTAATGATAAAAGCCATCAAACAATATTGCTCAAAAGTTAAATAAGAAAATTCACAATGTTTCAAACATTAGGGGTGCAAGTAGATTTAATCCAAAACTATAATATAATTAATAAAAATAGGAAAATGCAGATAACCCCTTACATTTTACTATTGGTATTCAAACACCCAACCCAATGGAAATTGAAAGAACGTGCCAGTGCCCTGTGCATACACGATGACTCCCAGCAACCAGAAGCCTGCTCCTTCAGCTAACAAGAACTGAAAAGCTGTAAAATCATGAGTTCGTATCTACTGAAAATTGGTTGTATCGTTTCTACTTTCGTAGGCTGCTTTTATTTTTGCTCAAATTATATATTGTTCTTATCAGCCCCTCGGCGCCATTATGTAGTAGATCATTATGATCATCATATCCTTGAATTTTAGATTTTTCTTCTTGTTTTTGCCTTCTCTATCTTCAATTAGGTAGGAATTTTGACTCGTCAAACTAAAACGCTAGGTATTTGATTATTTTTGAGTTTATTAGATTTTGTGCATTACTAAGTTAATAGTTATTGAATCTTAAGAAAATAAAAAAAAACTAAAATATGATATATATATATATATAACTAAAATAAATATGATATACATATATATATATATATATATATATGAAAAAGAAATAATAATATAATAAAAAAAGTGACACAGAGAGTGTGGCACAAAAAATTGAATTTTCTCTTCCAAATCTATTCTGGTATCTTTGCTAGGCACTTCATTTGGATAGGAAATTATGTGAGATGATTTTTTTTAAAAAAAATACTATAGCACTTTTTTGATGTGATATATGTGAGGTAAAAATGTGATTGAAAAATATATTTATAATATAAGCAGATATATTTGTGGTAATAATTTGCTATCCAAATATACTCAGAGAAAGTTTACTTTAATTTTAAATTATTTATTTTATTAACGAGGACCAAGTTTTTCCTTTAAATAAGATCCTTGTACATTGATAGAAGCACAAGTCTGAAGGCCCGGCCGACTTGGTGATCTCCATGTGCATCAAAGTTGATATTCCTGCTCAATATGTTTCAAGTTGAAATTATCAGTCCCTCGTCCTCCTCTCATGTTTAACCACTTGGGCATTCCAGCTATACAGGAGGTAACGTTCCAGTTGGATTATAGATGATATCAAAGTATAATAAACAACCCGACTAACACCATATGGAAGATGTACAGTGCTGAGTAAGGTTTGGTCTAGCGGCTAAAAGGTTATGGGTTCAAATTTTTGTACCTCGTCCGTTTCTTAAATTTCACCCCTCTCTTGTCAAAAACAAAATGAAATATGTATGGTACCTAAACAAATTTTTGAAACAAGCACAAGGACATTTAGGTCGGTGCAAATCAACAAGATCGAGAACACACAACATATGTGATATCCTCAGATTGAAGTGATTAAGAAAAGAATAAGTGCTGTTTTTACGTCTTGATTTAGAGTTGCCATTATCTTTTCTGACCCTCCGCCACTCTCGGATGTGCTTTTGTTTTTCTAGTCATCCAATAATGTAGCCTACAGAGGTAGCCGTAAATAAACAAAGGTAATGTAGAAACACTTATTCACCACAAGAAAATTATTATATTAGCAAGATTTATTATGTAGACAAAAATGGCACGCTTGCATGCGAAAGCAAAAACCACACTGCATAGGCGTCATATAAGGTAATGTTCTCCTTTATAATGCAAGTAGATGTCTCACAAAGATAAATAAAGTCACAGCTACAAAGATGTCAAACCTAATGGGCTGTAACTGCAAAATGCAGCATCTCATCTCACACCCTAGGGAATTAACAAGTTTCATTTCTTAATTTTCTCTGCTAACATACGTTCAGGATAACTCAAAGAAGGAAATCATTTATGGGAAAAAATGTATGAGAGAAAAGTTATAGAGGATATAATTTCTAGATGCTTAGGTCAGGAAAACTGTCAGTTGGTCCAAATGGGGGAAGATGGATTTTGAGTTCAAAGGGAAACGAGACAGCAAAGATTGATGAACATATTAACTGCGCAAGAGAATAAAAGATTGCAAAAATTGAGACATTCAATTGTAACAAATAATCTGTTTCCAATGGGGTAAGGTAGATGGAACTACAATGTATTATATGTATTACCTATCGAGTTCATAACTTTGCCAAATACATTGTATTATATGTATTACCTATCGGAGGATGTGAAGTCATGAATTGCTTTGAATTGGAGTGGTCATTCGATGGAAGCTTCATCGCTGGTTTGTCAAAGAAAATTAAAGGCCAACCGAAGCTGAACCCGCAGAGGCGCCGGTGGAAAATATGTTCATGAAAAATGTAAAAAATTTTCTGCAGAAAATCACAATCCAAACAATATTATCTAACTCGTAAATGAAAGGAATATTATGATTAAATTCTCAATGTTAATGTAAACATCAAAGTGAAATTAGAACTTTACACTTCTTGAAACAATAAGAATTAGTACTTGTAAGGAGTTTACTTAAAAGGAAAAAAAGAAGAAGAAGAAGAATTTTTACACTGTGGACACGTGTCGCAACTCGTTTTCTGGTTTTCTTTGATGCGAATGCATTCATTAACATAAAGATTCCTATATATATATAAAAAGGAGTTGTTGTATGACTCTTGGGTGATTTTCATCTAACATTTGTAGGGGCGTTTTGGTAATGGTAAAAATATAACAGTATTAATTAAGAAAAATGCACAAGTTTCTGTTGCCTAATTTTGCCTGATTTACCTACTGTATCCTTTAATGGCTAATGGTTTGGCTACTTTGCCATTGATTTAGCAAAGTGGGTAGAAAAGCGAAATTAATTCCCCTCAAGTATGTTTAGCTGAATTGATTATGCAAATTAAATGCATTTAAGATAATATTGGTGCATAAGGCTAAACATGAATGCTTGAATTATAACCGTAGAAAGTTTCATCTTCTTCATCATTAAAGCTGAAGAACCATTAATTCAACTCTTGCAACAAATGGCACTTATTTGAATTAGTAACTGTAGCACATTGATGAGGCCATTAAAGTGTGAGAGGTAAAGAATCATTTGGAATAAATGTTACAAGAGTAATGCAGGACCTCCCATTTTCTTCAACATTTGCTCATCAATTTGTAACGTAGGTTACAATAATGGCTATTGTTAAGGTACAAAATTGTGGATTAAGAAGGTTTGCACAATACCAAAGTTGGGTTTGTAGAGGTATGCTCAATTTTGCTCTTGCTTTCTGGTCTATGAGTTGCATAGTTTCCATTTTATAAAATCCTGAATAAGCCTTTGTGCTTTCTATTGCAAGCGGGCGAAGTATGGAGAGATTTTGCTCTTAGATTGCACTTTACTACCGAAAGTACAAGGTAACTCTATATTCCCACTTCATGCATGTTATTTATTGATTAAATATTATTACAATTATACTTGATCCATTTGAATCATGTGCTTAAATGAACAAGTGTGTGAATGATTGTTCCACTTTGAAAATTATCTTGTAGTTGATGCAATTTATTGGTTCAATAGTTAAGTGACTGAGTTGTTGTGTGTGGATAGAAATTGCCATTTGAATAGATAAACGGCTATATTTACATGCTTTTTTATTTTTGTATTGAATTCTGTAGACCTGATAATTATTTGATATAAGTTAGTGTTTGTAATGAGGAAAATTAATTTGCTCTCTAATTATTTGTAGATGCATGTATTGATCGAAATAATGGTTCTTAGTTGTAGTAGTCAAGCAAACAAATGCTATATATAAATTTTCTATGTTTAAGTTTAGGGCTTGTGGGTTGAAATTTAGGATGGATCAAACAAACAATATTGAAAAACTTAATGCTAAAAAGCAATTTGGGAATCAAAAGGCAAGAAAAAGATATGTATTGTTATCAGTAGAAGAAAAAGATAAAGTACGATTGGAACAACAGAAAATAAGCGAAAAGCACTAAAAATTCATGTTCATTTTGTTAAAACTATTAAACAAAACAATGGTGAGTGTTCCTGATTGAACAACCTAATTTTGTTTGAAAGATTAAACTTAGGAGAAAATGATACATATGATAACACCATGAGTTTCCATTTGTATTAGACATGGAAAAGGAAAGTAAGGAACTGTGCCGTTATTGCTCAAGAAAAGAATCTAGCCAAGTACCAGAAAAATGTAATGCTAATTTTGACAATAGAAAGCTTAAAGAACATATAAGTGTGTTTCACTTGATATCAAGTTATCAAACACTGTTAAATTATTTGACCACACCACAGGTATCAATCCCCACGCTTCGCGTGGGACTTCCCTCTAGTATTGAAAGAAATGTCATGAGAATAAATTCAATGCTAATCTATAATCAAACAGACAACTATGATGGAAGTTCTATATATATGATATATGGCCAAAAATTTTAGTACTGGGTACCGAACGTCAATGTGGTGAAAATGAGGAAAAGAAAGAAGAGACAAAAGGAAATAATGCCAAACTGCGATAAAATAACTCTTCTTCTCTCAAATCATTTGGATATATCTAAGTCTGTCCTAAATTTAATTGGAGATTTCTTCTTTTTTAAGTCAGGGAAGAAAACATCAAGCACACCAAAATACACAATCTCATGAATTAAACACATTTACTGCCTTCCTCATAAGTGAAAAGGAACGGATCATTTCTTCTTCGAGCCGATAATAGTTGGACCATGCAACTTCCTTTTGTTAGCCATTCGGTCAATTTGAAAAATTTTTAACACTGCTTGGCATTATCCATTTGATTCTAAGGGAAACATTAGCAATTCGATCGATTTGAAAATCCATTTGCAATTAGGATCTTATTTGCTTGAAGTAAAAGTCGCTATTTTATCACGTACCCCATAAAGCTTTAAAGGTCGAAATAATATTTTGTCCTAACAATATCTGTGCATAAAATTTGTATAAAAATATGACATTTATAAGTTCCTATAGCTAGGATTGAGATTCTAAGAAATAATAATTAAATTTTAGTTTCAGATCTCCTTTCCTTGCTTTCTAAATCCCACTCCTCCACTGCTAATAAATAAATAAATAAAAAACACATCCAATTTATATAGAAAGTGAAAACAGGCCGAACTGTGAAAGCATCATTCACCATGAGTAATTGTAAAGTTTCTTGTCCGTCGCCGCATTCTAGCCCCCTCTATCATAATTTAAGTTCATAATTACCTTAGATTTGACACTTGCTAGATTCAGAAAATTGACCTGTAAATGTATATGTCATGAACCTCAAAAGAACTAAGCTCAAATTTCAAAAGAATTGAAATCAAATCCATCAATTTTGTTGCAGCCCATACCAAAGTATATGCTTATGATTCTAATTGTGATTTTTGAGTTATGAAACTACATAAATACCATAGTATTATTGGATTGAGTGTCGGGTGGTTTACATGATGGCGTGTATATATCTCTCAAAGGCTCAAATAGTAACAGAACAACTTTGCTTTCCTTTTTTTTTTATGATTCTCATTCTCTCCCCTAAAATAGAAAAAAAAAAAATCAATCTTTCAAATGCATTGCAGTTCGAAAAAAGCAATTAATTATTATCATATTGTACCATGCCTATAGTTGGATGATTCGTTCACTAATATGACTAATGTTGGTAAAGAAGCAAAAATCCGTAAAATTCATGAAGAAAGAGTGGAGGCTAAGGCTGTTATTGAGTCAAATTGAATTCGAGTAGTGCTGTCTACTCAAGTAAAGATACTTGAATTTTGTTGAACCCAATCAAGATTAAAGAGTCCTAAAAAGAGGAAAAAAAAGAATGAGCATAGGAGATTTTAGTTTCACTTTTGGTTGCAAAAAATGTTTGGATGGTTATTATTAAGAGCCAATGTGTGCTGCCGGGACTATAGATTACTTATAGGGTATCATCAGCCCATCTACTAATATAGCCCTTACATTGTCCACAAAAATTCTCACAACTTCTTTTGTTTGGGAAGTGATCCATCCTTATTAACGGGAGTCTATATCTATGTGTATTCAAGAAGGGGTTTTTAGCAAAAACCCTCTCAATGGCTTCTAAATTTCTCATTCTTTTTTCTAAATTTTTGTATTTATTTTAATACATAAGAAGTATGGGTTATAACCCACCTTATTACCAATTAAATTTAAATTTAAAATATTCCCACTATCTCTTAATTCATCCTACAACCACTCCTACAAATTCTCTAATCATCATCCCACGTTTCCCCCCACATTTCCTCCCACGTTTCCCACCCCAATTAAGAGTCCTCCAATTTAAAAATTTCACTGAAATTAAAACTCCTCCAAACATAGCATCATCCTTCAATTTAAATAATTAATTAATATGTTATTCAATATTTATAGATATTCGATATACACCTCTGATTTATCTGGACCTTCAAAGATGTACATGGAATGTAAAGGTTAGATTATTTATCTTGATTGATATGATGATATCTGGAGTGTTTCAGCGTTCAGGGTGCATCAAAATGCTTTTTATTGATGATCAGATAATCATTCAAATCATATCTTATTTATTATGTTGAGTTTTAATATTTACTAACTTTTTTTAAAAATTATTCGAAATTTGTCATGCAAAGAATAATAAGAGGGAGTAGTATGCTTAGTATTTTCGGAGAACACCTCTGTAAAGGTAAGATATATTTGTTTCAGAATCTATATCTATATGTATTCAAGAAGGGTTTTTTAGCAGAAACTCTCTCAATGGTTTCTAAACTTCTCATTCTTTTTTCTAAATTTTTGTATTTATTTTAATACATTAAAAGTAGTGGGTTATAACCCACCTTATCACCAATCAAATTTAAATTTAAAATATACCCACTATCTCTTAACTCATCCTACAACCAATCCTACAAATCCTCTAATCATCATCCCACGTTTCCCTCCACGTTTGCACTTATCAAAATTTTGTTAACACAGTGTGACAGTAGCTCGATTCATATTGTGGGATAAATTTGCTAATGATGATGATGAACGGTTGTATCAGTCTGCTATAAAAAATAATATTTTACTAGCATGCGGTATTTGCGTACGAAATTTTAGAGGTAAATAAATTGCTTTTACTTATATTCTATATATTTTGAATAGCTTTTGAGCGAGCATAACCATACTATGCAGGTCCATCACTGTGTACAATTGAAACTATCAAATTGTATATTAATCACAATTTAGATTTTGCTCGATATCTGCGCAGTTAGTGAGTTTCTCATTAACACTATATCAAACTATTAATATTGTTTCGTACTCTTATTGACATTTATTTCAAAAAAATTGCAGGTTTGAAAATAATACATGTGTCCGCAAGTTAGTTACGTGGTTGAGATCAAACAATTTCACAACACCACAAGCACTGTTGATAGCAAATTCAAAGAGAATATGGATATTTGAATGTACAATCATGCCTACGGTAAGCTTACTCAATTTTGATTAATTATTGAATGAATTTTTTTAAATTTATAATTATAACCTATATCTTTTTTCATTCTTATTAGGTTAAATATTTTCGAATACTTGCTTACATTCAGAGCATTAACATAGAAAATATGTTCTACAAGCTATGCAAAAATTGTGGACAATTATGTAAAGGTCTCAAAAACAGTGTGTATGCATTGTAATAACGCAATTGACACTGTTATTAGGTAATTAATTTCATATATATTTAACTTCAATATATTTTTCTGTATTGCAGGTAATATTTTATTTGTCAAACAGTTCCAATGTTAACATACAAATCAGAGATTCCAGTGGTAACATGCATCTTAATCTACAAGACAGACATGCACGATTTGTATTTGGTTGTGATGCTTCTTATCTCAGAGAATTACAAAGGAAAATAGAATTTCTTAATATATATTTATTTTTTATAGTACTATTTATAAACTAAATAAAAAAATACACTAATTTCGTACATTCTTAATTATCAGGAAAATGGTGATAGGTTGTTCAGCCAACAAATTAATTCATGCAAAGATCGCACATTTTCATTTATAGTATGCACTCCACAAAATTCAACAAAGTTAATTAAATCATCAATTTTGACTTTCGTACTAAAAGTGAATTGGTGTGAAGAGTGTTCGCACCTTTAAACAAGATTATCAAATCGAATGCTTAGTATTTGTAAGTATTTCATTTTAACAACATTCAATTACATTCATTTGTAGAAATATATTATTCCCCTTTTTAATATAAATTTTTATTTTTTTTTCAGAATCCATCTTCCGAAAAAAGACAGTTCTTGAATGATATACATATTCTATTATATTTCAAACTATTGTTAAACAGATATTACATTTTAATTTTGTTGGTTCAATTTTTTCACTTTTATTTGTTTACCATTTTATTTTATTTTTTTTAATAATGTCAGCACCGTGCATAGTATGGATATTCACACTAATATACATGTAATCCCAGCAGATGCCAAGTACCGGATTGCACCACATCAGTTCCAGTTGTCATTTGAGAATGATACAAAAATAGTGAAGATTTTAGATGATTGTGCAACCATCCCCCGTTTCAAGTTCAATTTGGTCAAATTGAGATGTATAGAACAGTACATGGATAATGATCTGCAATTGATAGGTACGTCCTCACAATTAATATCATTTTTATTATATTTCTGAAAATCACTTGCTATTATTTAAAATTTTTTATTTATTACAGATGTAATTGGTTTAGTTGTATCTGTTGGTTCATATTATCAGATATCTACCAATAACAAAATTGGTTGGGAGATACTATTAGTTGACAAAAGGTTAGTTAACAAATCTCGACATCTTTAAAACTTTTTATTTTTAGAGAATTTAGATTTGCACTTATTAAAATTTTGTTAACACAATTTGACAGTAGCTCGATTCATATTGTGGGATAAATTTGCTAATGATGATGATGAACGTTTATATCAGTCTGCTACAAAAATAATATTTTACTAGCGTGTGGTATTTGCGTACGAAATTTCAGAGGTAAATCAATTGTTTTTAGTTATATTTTATATATTTTGAATAGCTTTTGAGCGAACATAACCATACTATGCAGGACTATCACTGTGTACAATTGGAGCTAGCAAATTGTATATTAATCACAATTTAAATTTTGCTCGATACCTGCGTAGTTAGTGAGTTCCTTAGTAACACTATGTCAAACTATTAATATTGTTTCGTACTCTTATTGACATGTATTTTAAAAAAATTGCAGGTTTGAAAATAATACATGTGCCTGCAAGTTAGTTATGTGGCTGAGATCAAGCAATTTCACAACACCACAAGCACTGTTGATAGCAAATTCAAAGAGAATATGGATATCTGAATATACAATCGTGCCTACGGTAAGCTTACTTAATTTTAATTAATTACTGAATGAATTTTTTTAATTTATAATCATAACCTATATCTTCTTTCATTCTTATTAGGTTAAATATTTTCGAGCATTAATATAGAAAAAATGTTTTACGAGTTATGCAAAAATTGTGGACAACTATATGAAAGTCATTTTTCAAAGACAGTGTGTATGCATTGTAATGACGTGGTTGGCACTGTTATTAGGTAATTAATTTCATGTATATTTAATTTCAATATATTTTTTTGTATTGCATATAATATTTTATTTGTCAAACAGGTACAATGTTAACATACAAATCAGAGATTCCAGTGGTAACATGCATATTAATCTACAAGACAGACATCCACGATTTGTATTTGGTTGTGATGCTTCTTATCTCAGAGAATTACAAAGGAATGTAGAACTTCCTAATATATATTTATTTTTTATAGTACTATTTATAAACGTAAAAAAATACACTAATTTCGTACGTTCTTAATTATCAGAAAAATGGTGATAGATTGTTCGACCAACGAATTAATTCATGCAAAGATCGTGCATTTTCATTTGTAGTACGCACTCCACAAAATTCAACAGAGTTAATTAAATCACCAATTTTGGCATTCGTAATAAAAGTGGATTGGTGTGAAGAGTGTTCGCACCTTCAAGCAAGATTATCAAATCGAATGTTTAGTATTTGTAAGTATTTCATTTTAACAACATTCAATTACATTCATTTGTAGAAATATATCATTTCTTTTTTTTAATATAATTTTTTATTTTTTTTCAGGATCCATCTTCCGAAAAAAGACAATTCTTGAATAATATACACATTCTATTATATTTCAAACTATTGTTAAACAAATATTACATTTTAATTTTGTTGGTACAATTTTTTCACCTTTATTTGTTCACTATTTTATTTTTATTTTTTTCAATAATATCAGCACCGTGCGTAACACGGGTTTATATGTATTAGCGATTTTAATTTCACTGCAGCCTATGAAACTCTAGTGTATAACAGAAACGAGCCTAAAATAAATTTTCTCGATATCTATTAATTTGTTTTCCTTTTATGATATCTAATAATTTTCTCGATAGTAGTTCTTTTGTGAGTCTAGTAATGTAGGCCACTCGTACTCAAATCACAGGGGCGATCAGGCCCAATATATCTTAAGTTACCATCAGCCTTTAGCCCAAAAAGAACTTCTACTCCAATTTGGAAATAGCTTGAACTTGGAGTACCCTATCCAAATTTTTCTTTTTAAGTAGTACAACATTATTATAATTGGCCCTATAGTAAGGAAAAAGAGAGAAAATTAACCTATTAAATTTATTGAGAGATTTGAAGGAAATTCTAGAAAGGAAACGCAATAGAGGGATTTGACCGGACTTATTCCCTTATCTAATGGCCAACTAAGCCATGGGGGTAAAAGGGAAGGGAAATGAACTTATTAAATTTATTGAAAGATTTGAAGGAAAATAAATAATCTATGATCAAATTCCAGGAAATTTTATAAAGGAAAAACAATTAAGGGGATTCATCCTTGACCTCCACCTAGAGATCCCTCATCTGGTGGCCAACTTTGTTCCAATCTTTATCAATTGGGAGAGTTATTGGAGTATATAATGACGAGAGGATATAATTTGTGGGATTAGGAACCCACTGATACTATCAAACAAAAGAAAAGAGATTACTTGTGGTGTTCAGACTTGTAACTTCCCTCCTAGGGGAGGGCATTAATAACCTGCAAAAAATCACAAATATCAAACCTATGTTTTTAGAATCGGACCGGATATCGATTCGGTCGAGTTCAGGGGTCAGAAGTCAATGAGTTCAATCGGGTTCGATAGGGGTTGAACCGGATGACGTCATAAATAAATTTTATTTAAAAATTAAAATATTATATGTAAAATACTTAATAACATGTTAATATTAATAAAGGTATATTCATATATATTTGATTTTCAAATATATTTAATAAGAAAATACAAATAAATTAGAGCAATCAAGTAGCAATTTATATTATTTAATAAGCATTAACAAGTTTAGAATTAAAATTATGGATTTAATTGAAAAATAACACCAAACTTTAAGACAACATTTATAAAGTATGAAATATTTGACGTATGTTAATAATTTTTAACAACTTAAGGATCAAAAACTCAAATTAAAAATATTCTGCCCTTTCAAAAATAGTATTAAAAAAAAAAAAAGAGACCGGGTTCATTTTTCCGGTCAAATCAAGTCAAAACCCTTGTTTGACCGAATTTTTTATTTTCCGATTTTTAGGATTAACTCTGACCGGCCGGTCCGGTCCAGTCCGAGTTTAAAAACAGAGCAACAAACAAAGATCCACCATGCGCGTCCTTAGCCACAACACAACATACGTTGCAGCAAACTGCAATCTTAAAGAGAAATCATACCGTCTCGGCAACCTGAGTATGGGGTATGAATCCATGTCAAAATCAGCTATAGCCACTAATCATGCAATCATTCCCCGTCTGACGATCTGCTTTTTAACACAATCTAGGTAATCGGCAAATTGATTCAACTCACGAGGAATGTGAGAGACATGATAACCCTCCAAATCCCTTAACACAGCCAAAAGATCCATGAAATCATGGAACAAAATCTCTGGGATCTCAAATTTGCCCTCTATGATATTAACAAGGTACGCGGAATCACTCTGCAGTTGGATTTTAGGCTGTTTGCGAGCCTTAGCAAGTTCCAAACCCGCCTTCATAGCAATCAACTCATACTTCATTATGTATTGACTCTCCGTCATGCCCTCGGGTTTTTCTGTGTATGGAATACTGCCACAAGAGAAATCATATATTTTACCATTTGGCTTCCTCAACACTGCACCGAAACTGGTTTTTCCCGTCAAACCATGTTTTGGAACTGGTCTCAAAACGAATGCATCCGTTTGCAAAATATCATAATCTCGAATCACAAAGTTATGCCGAAACCTCCACAATCCCCCAGGCCTTTGCTTATCACGAATAACAGTTGGGTCTACCCCTAAATCTTTTTCTTGCATAAGAGAAGACACGGCACTCTAATCCTTCAAACGATTCTTAAATAGCGATTCTAAAAACATATTTATGCTAATGAAATGCAAAGGGCTCTCCATCTTCAAATATTTTTTTCTCGATATCTATTAATTTGTTTTCCTTTTATGATATCTAATAATTTTCTCGATAGTAGTTCTTTTGTGAGTCTAGTAATGTAGGCCACTCGTACTCAAATCACAGGGGCGATCAGGCCCAATATATCTTAAGTTACCGTCAGGCTTTAGCCCAAAAAGAACTTCTACTCCAATTTGGAAATAGCTTGAACTTGGAGTACCCTATCCAAATTTTTCTTTTTAAGTAGTACAACATTATTATAATTGGCCCTATAGTAAGGAAAAAGAGAGACGAATGAACCTATTAAATTTATTGAGAGGTTTGAAGGAAATTCTGGAAAGGAAATGCAATAGAGGGATTTGACCGGACTTATTCCCTTATCTAATGGCCAACTAAGCTATGGGGGTAGAAGGGAAGGGAAATGAACCTATTAAATTTATTGAAAGATTTGAAGGAAAATAAATAATCTATGATCATATTCCAGGAAATTTTAGAAAGGAAACACAATTAAGGGGATTCATCCTTAACCTCCACCTAGAGATCCCTCATCTGGTGGCCAACTTTGTTCCAATCTTTATCAATTGGGAGAGTTATTGGAGTATATAATGGCGAGAGGAAATAATTTGTGGGATCAGGAACCGATTGATACTATCAAAGAAAAGAAAACAGATTACTTGTGGTGCACAGACTTGTAACTTCCCTCCTAGGGGCGGACATTAATAACCTGCAAAAAACCACAAACATCAAACCTATGTTTTCAGAACCGGACTGGATATCGATTCGATCGACCTCAGGGGTCAGGGGTCAATGGGTTCAACCGGGTTCGATAGGGGTTGAACCGGATGACGTCATAAATAAATTTTATTTAAAAATTAAAATATTATATGTAAAATACTTAATAACATGTTAATACTAATAAAGGTATATTCATATATATTTGATGTTTCCAATATATTTAATAAGAAAATACAAATAAATTAGAGCAATCAAGTAGCAATTTATATTATTTAATAAGCATTAACAAGTTTAGAATTAAAATTATGGGCTTAATTGAAAAATAACACCAAACTTTAAGACAACATTTATAAAGTATGAAATATTTGACGTATGTTAATAATTTTTAACAACTTAAGGATCAAAACATCAAATTAAAAATATTCTGTACTTTCAAAAAAAGTATAAAAAAAAGAGACCGGGTATCCACCATGCGCGTCCTTAGCCACAACACAACATATGTTGCAGCAAATTGCAATCTTAAAGAGAAATCATACCGTCTCAGCAACCTGAGTATGGGGTATGAATCCATGTCAAAACCAGCTATAAGCACTAATTCTGCAATCATTCCTCGTCTGATGATCTGCTTTTTAACACAATCTAGGTAATCGACAAATTGATTCAACTCACGAGGAATGTGAGAGACATGATAACTAGGGGTGCAAACAAGCCAAACTCAACTAATCGACCTGAGTTCGAGTTAATTTTGTGAAGCTCGAACTCGACGAGTTCAAAATGTGAAACTCGAGCTCGAGTTCGACTCAAATTCGAGTCGAGCTCGAGCTTAAAAAATAAAAAAATAATTATTATTATTTTATTTTTAAAAAATAAAAATTAATTATTTATTTTTAAAAATGAATAAAACATTAATTTTTTAACAAATAATAAAATATTAGGGATATATATGTAATTTTACTATTAAAATAAAAAATAAAAAATATATATAATTGAACTCGCGAGCCAACGAGCTTAATGTTTTTTAACTCGAGATCGACTTAATTAGCTCGAGCTCGTATTCGAGCCGCTCGCGAGCCAATCGCGAACGACTCGATTCGCGAAACACCCCTAATGATAACCCTTTATCGCGAGCGGCTCGATTCACGAAACACCCCTAATATTTTTATTGATTATTGCTGTTATTATTTTTCGTCTTTAAATAGGAGTGAAATGTTAGGTAATAGATCATCGTTTTAGACTTATTTTTTCATGATTCAATAACAACTTATTACACAACGGTAAGTATAAAAATTTATTTTATGGTCAGAGCAATAGATGTCCATCACTGTTTTTATGTCATCTTTTTCCGTATGGCACAAGTATTAGTATTTGACTTTTGATGGAACTAAGTTCGCTCCACATACAAAAATGATGGAATTTGATATAAGAAATTTTTTAAAATAGAAAATTTACATCTTCAGATTGTTTGCGACTTAGTTTGGATTTTTGGAGTTCGATAACTATGTATAGTATTTGATATTGTCATAATGACAGTTTCCATACTTTTAGGTCTAAATAGTTAACGTTTCTCATCACAAAAAGATTGTCATTATCTGATTTTTTGTCACTTTGGTCTGCATTGTAATGACGTGGCCGACACTGTTGTTAGGTAATTAATTTCATATACTTTTAATTTCAACATATTTTTCTGTATTGTATATTACATTTTATTTGTCAAACAGGTATAATGTTAACATACAAATCAGAAATTCCAATGATAACATGCATCTTAATCTACAAGATAGACATGCACGATTCGTATTTGGTTGTGATGCTTCTTATCTCAGAAAATTACAAAGGAAAGTAGAATTTCTTGATATATATTTATTTTTTATAATCCTATTTATAAACTATATAAAAAATTACACTAATTTTGAATTTCGTACATACTTAATTCTCAAGAAAATGGTGATAGGTTATTCAACCAACGAATCAATCATGCAAAAATCGTGCATTTTCATTGGTAGTTCGCACTCCACAAAATTCAACAGAATTAATTAAATCACCAATTTTGACTTTCGTACTAAAAGTTGACTGGTGTGAAGAGTGTTCGCACCTTCATGCAAGATTATCAAATCGAATGCATAATATTTGTGAGTATTTCATTTTAACAACATTCAATTACATTCATGTTTATTCATATATCATTCATTTTCTAATATGAATTTTTATTATTTTTTCAGATCTATCTTTCTAAAAAAAGGTAGTTCTTGAATGATATACACATTCTATCATATTTTAAATTATTGTTAGACAGATATTACATTTTAATTGTGTTGATATAATTTTTTAACCTTTTTTTATTCACTATTTTATTTTCATTTTTTTTCAATAATGTCAGCACCGTGCGTAGTACAGGTATTCACGCTAGTTAAATCGTATTCCTGATAAACAAAAATATAATAAATACTTGCTAAATATAAGTAAAACTCGAAATAGAAAAAGAAAAACCGTCTAAAGTTACACAAACTCTACCGCTACTACTGAAAAGGGGGAAAAATACACCTATTATGATACACACTCCAACCACCAATATAATTAAAAAATCAACCAGAAAGCACTCCACAAATTAGGCTGCTTACATTTCTAATACTCAGCATCAACTTCTAATTCCTCCCTAAAAGATCGGCTATTAATCACAGACACCAAGTTCTTGGGTATACGGTTCTTCCAATTCCTGGTATGGAGGATTCAGCGTCCAGAGCTTAAGTTGTTTTGCATTTCGAAAGTTGAGCAAACAGATCTCAACTCTCAAGTTGAGAGAAACACAGAACTCTACACTGTACTCTTAGACTCTTACATTGTCAGTTTACAGACCGTTTAGGTTGTTTGATGACCGAGTAGAAATGGAGATCGGGTGAAATATGGGAGGAATTTGAGCGATCACCCATTAAACCGTCACATTTCCTCTGTACTAATGGAGAAAATAGATCATGCGTGGCTTGGTAGATTCAATTTTCCGGTGGTTGACAGTCAGGTGAAAACCCTTGTTAAGAGCATATTTTCTCTTAGGGATAATTTCAGATACCTCTCCTTAGGTTTCTGATAGTCTCACTCTCCTCCCTTGTAGTTTCAAAAATATCACAAACCCTCCTGTCAGAATTTAGGTCCCATTTGTTACATCATCATGGCCAAAAAGACTTAAATACCCTCACAAGTCAGCTAATTTTTCGTGATTATTAGGACAAATACATTCCAACTCACGTAATTACTTTTTTCTATGCTATATCTAATCTCTCTTTTACATATATACATATTCAAATAACTAACACCTAACATGATGTATATTTTTTTAACACCTAATCATTCCAAATTTATGCGTACCATTACACTATCTTTTATAGACGTACAGAGTCCAGTAACTAACATCTAATATAATGTATATATTTGTAAACTGGTTGTACTTCATAGATCACCCCGTGTAAAGTGTTTATAGGCAAATTAGTATTAGTCATATAGATAAAATTACATACCCACTGCAACTTGTAAGGAGATGCACAAGTGGGTCAAAGAACCAATAACCATTCCAAATGTATGCATACCATTGCACTATGCATATTGCTGCAATAACTAATTGCAATATGCATGTGAATAAATAATTGCATGTTCAATAATTTCTATGCATCGTACTTGGTCGATAACACGGTGTATATTATTTCAACTAGATTGTACATTCACTAAGTATTTATATACATGTTACTTATTGAAATAAACTATCTCTCTACTAAATATTTAATGCACTCTCATAAGTACTAATGGTTGATTTAATATGCAATTGCAACAAATATCCATATAGTAAAAGCTTTTTATATAATATTATTGATGAATAACATATTGTATTTGAAATTATCCCTTTTTTCTAATTTATTTTTGGTTTTTTATTAGTTTTCATTATTTCATTAATATAACTTGTACACTTATCTCAGGGGCATTTATGGAAACAAAATTCCCTCTCTTTTCTGAAAACACTTTTTTATGTTCACTTTTGATATCATGGACTGATTTCTTTACAAAATCCTAAACCTTAGGGGAGGTTTGTGATATTTTTAAAACCACAGGGGAGGAGAGTGAGACTGTCAGAAACCTCAGGGGAGGTTTCTGAAATTATCCCTTTCTCTTATTGGATCGACGCTGTCAAAAATGGATGAGTCGGCGTTGATGTCAAATTGGGCTCCGCAGACCCCAAATAATAAAAAAAAAAAAAAAAGAAAAAAGAAAAAGCGCCCACCTTAAAGTTCATTGCGCGTTGAGTTGTGGGATAATAATGATTGAGTAACAAATATTAGGAGCCCAGCCCGTATGGTAACTAATAGCCACTAATATCGAGGGGGAAAATTCAAAATAAAACCAACACAACTAAAAACAGCAGGGGAGAAGATTGTTACCGACCTAAACTACGTACATCCATGTAATCTACTTTTACGGTTAGGTTTCGTAATATTATTTGCTTTGGACAAGGACCGAGCAAAATGGATTAGTAGATAATGTCACAAGAGTCGGTCGGTATCTAATAATAACTAGGAATAAGGTATGATTATTTTGAATACACCATGCCTGAAAATGCGTTTCGAGTGGATAAAATTAAGGAATTGAAACTTGGAGGCAAAATAAGTGCAGTGATTAACACAATACCGTGTGATTCTTTTCTAGGGACCCATATAAAGCTTAGGATGTAATAAGCTTACGGTGCAATGACCTCTAAAAGGGTTGAACAACTTGTACTTCCCAGTTTATTATGTTTGCGCGAGTCATTTCATAACGAGATCAGTTTTCATAGTAGCTACCTAGTGGCATAAATTCAGGCTTCTTTTGGTCTTGATTTTTTTTCTTAGTGAGGGCATAAATTCGCACTGTTCCATCCTAACCCGTACCCATTCATCACTTGGGTACAATGACCTCTGCATACGTAACTATTATTGCTGTTCAAATTTGAGAACATTCCTCCACACACACGCACAAAAGGAAAACAAACAAAAAAAAAAAAAGAATAAATGAAATGTATATGCAGTGAATACTTTTCAATGAGATTTTCTTTTGCAATAAAGGGGGATTTGATCCCTTGACCTGCACCTACGGAGGAACTTATTTCCTCATCTAGTGGCCAACTGAGCGAGGAAACACAATCAAGGGGATTCGACCCCTTTACCTCCACCTAGGGAAGGACTTATTCCCTCATCTGGTGGCCAACTTTGTTCCAATCTTTATCAATTGGGAGAGTTATTGGAGTATATACTGGCATTAATTTATTGGAATTAATCTTTCTTGTCACCAAAATCTCAAAAGGTGGCCGCAAAAAAAAATATTTTTTTTTTTTTGGATTTGACTCTTGGTATTGCCATGAAATTATTGCTCATCTTGCCTAGAGAGAACTTTTAATGTATACTATATACTTTGTTAGGTTAATTTGTAACCCAACGAGTAGACAAAGTTACATTGTAAGTATATAACTAGTAGCTTTAATGTTCGTCTTTTTGCCATGACAAAGGTAGGAATACTTTATCTAACGTATAGATTGTCTCCCATCCCAATCGTATTAATTACACTTAGCATGTTAGTTAAACTACAGACCTGTTGTAAAAAGTTGTCAGCATCCGACAGCAAATCAAGTTATCAAATGCGAAAGGCCGTAATAATCTTTTCTAATCCTCGTACAATCTGCTCTACTGAATTATATTTATTATATAATAACAAGCCAGCTACTTCTTGTTCTTGCTTATGTTGATACAGGAGTTCATTAATACAATCGCTTTCTTTTTTCTTGTACAGATTAATGAAGTAGCTACTTATAAGTTATGGTCAATGGAATGAATCATGGGAATTAGCTTAAGTTTGTACCCCAAGCTTATTTTGTCTTTTATGGGGGGGGGGCCAAAAATGCCAAAAAAACAGTGTACTATAATACTTTAATTTACCCAAAATTTGAACCAACTCAGAGATCACCAACTAATTTATGCAAGCAAAGAATCAATAGCCAGCTAGTTGTGAATGTGTTTAGTAGTACATCAGACGCCACGAGTTTAAGCATCAACCAATCATTTGTTTTACTACTTTGTCAAGTGCTGTCCTACTTTAGTAATTTTTTTTTTTTTTTTGGTGTGAAGGGACATTGGTATATATGTAGATGAATCAAAAGACGGATAAAGAAAGGTGATTGCAGAAAAATTTGGCAAAGTAAAATGAGAGTGGGAGTACAAAATCGTGCTTGTGCTGCTGTTGTGATCTTCTGTGAATAAACTGGTAACAATGGCTGCTCTTATCTCCACCAAACAATACATATAATCTACAAGAACCTTTTGCCTTCTGGGCAATATATTATAGTTGTACATTAAGGTTCATGACTGGCTAACAAACTCCACCATCTCCAAGAATTGATGATAAAACTTTTGTAGTTTGGATCCTTGAACTCGCCCATATTAGTTAACTCCCAATCTGTCCCAAGAATCCACCTACTGGGCAAATGTATGTGTGTGCATGTGTGATCCTCAATCTATATTGGGAGTATGACTATATCCAATTTGCATTCAATTCAATAGATAGGGACCCATTGATTTCCCTTGTTCATGCATGCTCCAAGAAACAGGCAAAGAAAATGAGTCAAAAGGGGGTCAAAACAGAGAGATTGAGTTACCAAGAGAGAAACAAAAGTTGCTTTAAATGTTCATTCATAAGCTCTTATCATCATATCATTTTGGAAGGGTAATACGTTGGAGAACCCACAATTTTTGCCCCTTGCCCCATCCTCTTTTGGGCACGCTTTGGCCCATGTAAGCTGTCTTCCTCTTGCTCTCTCTGCTTGACGGATGCATTGAATCTGTACCAAAAACAATTTTCCCTAATAATAAATTTTAGAACCCACAAGCCACCAGTGAAAGTATATGTAAAATATTAGACAAAAAAAAAGCTGTTTTGTCTCGCAAAATTTTCCCTTTATCAATCATGCATTTGATGAATTGGCAACATCCATTAGATTTGGTGTATCCATCTATTTCGTGGGCACCACTTGCTTTCTTTAGCCGAAGTGGATTTGTCAAGTGTTTCATGTTACAAGAAATGCTGTTGTTCCTCGAATTGACACTCATTTTTAGCACCATTGAATCAGGACCTTAATTTGGGAGTGCTACAAGATAGAGTTGCTTGATTACAACAACAAACAGATTTTTCAAGTTGTTGTTGCTAGTGTATTAGTTAAATTTGGCCCTGCCCTACAAATAATTCCGAGATATTAATTGAACTTTTATCCATTTGCCCTGCCCTTCAACTTAAGGGGTCAGCGCGATAAAACGGCTTATAAGTCGTGTTTTATCTTCACATTATTCAGATATTGCATCTGTCGATGCCGACTTCGTCTGGATTGAACTACTTGGAAAAAGACGGTTTCTTATTTATCACAAAATACGTTTCCAATCATATTTTTATTTCATATACATTACATTTTAAAAAAGAAGTACTATACGAATAATGGTTTGGTCGGCAGGTACTGTATGGGCACTTATTTATGTGGATAAAGTTACTATAAACGAAGAATTTTAGAATTGAAGGGGCGATATATCGAATTTAGAAAAGTTTTGGAAAGGAAAATTTTTTAAAATGAAAAAAAAAGACTATTTCAAATAGGGTAATGTTATTTGCACTCCCACTATCTCATTTTCATCTTGATGAGATCATATTACCCCTGTTCTAATTTCTTTTCCTACCTTATCTTGTGTTCACGTGCAAGGAAGTTGGGCACAATTGTCGTACGTGTCTAAAAAGTAAAAAAATTTAACTTTTGCTTCTTTTTTTCTAATTCTACATAATTGTTTTAATTTATTTTTCATATTATTATTTCAATTTCAATTTTATAGATTTTTTACGAACACATTTGATGTTCCATTGCATCATCTGGATATTAGATGTTGTTATGCTTTTGTTGAAATATATTGGAAAGTTTCACTCCCTCTATGGTGGTTATATGACTTATTCTTAGTAGAATTTTTAAAGTATTAGTGTTTTATTTATGAGATATTGTAGTTATACTAAATTTTTGGTCATCTTTGACGCTCAGGATTTTTTATTTATTTATTTTTTAAGGCTTGAAGTTTGGAATCTGTTCATATTATATGTTTAGATTGATCTTTGGCATCATATAATTTTGCGAAGTTTTGTAGAAAAATACATAAATACATATTAGTGACAATTTTAAATTAGCCATTTAATGTGTAATGGAATAATCAATTGATTTTAAAATGTAAGAGAAAATCTAGTAAAGTTAACTCATAGGCAAGGAGATGAAATTAGGGAGGGGGTAATATGGTCTCATCAAATGAAAATAGAATAGTGGGAGTGTAAAAAACATATGGGAAGTGAAAAAAACATTACCCTTTCAAATAAACTAACAAAAATAGTGAAAATTTGACACGGTTATTTTTACTTTAGCTTCAATCCCTTCTTTTGGCTTTTCCTTTTTAAGTGTAGTTATCTTTTTTTTTTTTCAACATATGTTTAGAAATCTAATAATTCTTTTTCTTACAAATAAGAACAAAAATGTGGCTAACTTTGTGCTATTGTCTCTCGCTTTGTCTAAAAGAAGATACATAACATCGTCAATGTTCCTAAAATGACTTATTGTTTTATTTATTTTTTTTTTAACTATAAAGAGTAGCAGGTTCCCAAATTCTAAACCAAATCAAAATAAGATCATTACGGCTAACCCAAAAAAAATAAAAATAAAGAAGGACCATTATGAAATTGGAACTATTTTGACCATAAGATGGCAAATTGAAAGGAAAAAAATACAATTTATTTTGGAAGGAAACACAGAATAATAAAATTTTAAGACTTGTAAAAAAAAACACACAAAATAAATGGTAAGTAAGTTCTATAAAATTTGACAAAACTAGCAAATCGTGTATGATATGCTAATTCTCTTAATTAAACAAATTGTATCTGCTTGGTTTACTAGGTTTGTTTCTAGGAAAAGGGTTAGATATGTCATTTACATGTGAATAGCTTAAAAATAGCTTTCCAAAAGATGACATAATACATGCATTCATTAATTCTTAACCATATTAACTTGGCACTTATTAGAAAATCCCATTAGATAATACCAAAAAATTTTCTAGCTCTAGATACATCACATCATAACACTTATAAGATCTGTCAAGAACGGGTGAAGTAGGTAAATAATATCATATGATGCCTCAAGACATGAATTTAAAGGCTGCTTCTCTTTGTAAACCTTAAAAGAAAATGAATTATAGAAGAGGCCTCTTTTTCACCTCTTTAATTTATGCCAAGACTGACAATTCTGAATCACAAACGATGGGAAATTAAAAAATCTTCTTCTTTTTTTTTCTTTTTTGGGTGACATTGATCTATGATTCTCACGTCTTCAAGAAGAACGAAAGAGCCACAACTATGACTGCAGTTTTTATTTTACTCTTCTTTCTTTATAATTTTTGACAGGCATTTGAAAGAATTAGTGATGTATAACCTGTGATGCTGACAAAATACAAGTCATTATTATCATGTATTACCAACAATCCCTCGATTATTATATTTCCATCCAACAAGTGATGGCATTCCTTGACGAAGACAAAGAAGGAATTACATCAGTCTAATCATTGCTATCAAAATCAGAAAGCAAAGGATCACCACTAATCTTTGATAAAGGCCAAAACCAAATGACAAAACATTTAACGCTATTGCTCAATAGTTGTGCCCATTTCATGCTTAATGGGAAATTATTGGAGTTTAAAGTCAAAAACATGTTTAGGTGGTATGCAGTCGGCATTTGAGTTGAGAAGACATTGTAAGCATTTCTTGACTTCTTGTTGTAGTCCACCACTGATTAAAGCCATTAGGTGTTTAATCACACTTTGGATTGGAAGGCAAGATTGTAATACACATTATCAACTTGTCGGGAACCAACCACTCATTTCAATGTTTAAATCATTCCAATCAAGTGTCATCAACCAACATAGGAATAAGAAAAATGAGATTGTACACTTCATTAATTATTGGTTAATTTGCTACATTTGTGAGGAGGCATGATCATGCAAGTATAATTTTCATATCAGCTTGTGTAAAATTGAATAGAATCAAGTGGGGGCAATCCTCTTCTCCTTTCTTGGATTTGCTATAACAAGTGGGACAAATTTGATTAGGGAACATGGAACATCTTCATGTGTTGAATGGCAGTGAAGGATAACATCCAAAAGTCTGGTCAAGAGGTCCAACTTGAGTGGAAGGAACCCCATCAAACTCTTCCTTCATTAGCTTTTGCATCTTCATTGCTTCAAATGCCTTTGCTCTCTGATAAACAAAAAACATTCTCATTAGACACTCGAGGCAATGCACGAATCCACTGAAATTTTGTACTTTTAACTATATAACTTGGACTAAATCATATATAATGTGGCGCGAATTAATACATATTTGGGTTTACCAACAACATTGATATGGGACTTGAATTTGAGATAATTATATTCTTGCAAGTATAAAAGGAGCATGCAAGCTTTAATTAATAAGCAAAATTAATGAGCTATGCAATGCGATAGTTCAAATTTCTCCAAATAGTCAAAGCACCTGGAGTGTATCTATGGTGTCTGTTTCTCTGTTGAAGTCGTAGAAGTTGCTTGCTGCTGTAAGCTTCATGGACAAAAACTGAAACCGACCAAATTAATTAAACTGGTTAGTGCTTTGTTTTTTGTTTCTAAAATTGTGTAATACTTGATTAATTTGTTTCAACTCACTTCAACTTGATTTTGTAAGGACTGCACGTAATTAATTATCTCATCCAACATCACTGCCATGCCCATTGTCTGCAATTCAATGACGTACACCGTAGGTTTAATTAATACTGCACCTTTTTTTTTAGCATATTAATTGAATTAAAATCAGAAATAGAGCAATATAATACCATTAAAGAGACATATACCTTGTGGCAGCCTGGAACAATGTCTTGCAAGCACCTAAGCCTCTCATTGATTTTTCCTCTTCTGACCTGATCAATCGACAAATGTGTTGGTCTCATAATACAAAATTGTTATTCTCTATGATGAGTCGAGTGACACTAGCTTCTAGCAGACATTGACATTGTTGAAGAAAAAGGCAGAAAAAGGTAAAAGAAAAGGAACCTCTGACTTATCCAAAATGGGGAATTTGGTCGAAATAACATTTCAAAAACTTACCCTTTCTGCTAAACTGTGACTATCGGTAGCTTGGCCTCTTTTAGCTCTAACATGTACCACTTCTTTTGGTTTCTCTTCGTCCTTCCTATTGCTTCTTATCCTTTTTCCTTTTCCTGTAATCTGTGAACACTGAAGGCAATATAAACATGTCAATTCTACCTCAAATAAATGGCTATGAAAAAGATTGAATTCTAGAATGTTAAGAAATACGATGATTCATTGAAGTATTGAGAGACCTAAGAGCCTTACATTTTTTGTTCTGCTTCCATTTTCGGAGATTTGAGCAGATGAATTAGCTGAACTACTTTCCGGGGTGTCTGTTAATTTCCTTTTCTTGCCTTCATGAAGGGTATGATCATATGCAGGAGAACAGATGGGATCAGGAAGTGAGAGGACGTTCTTGAAATCGCTAGGGAAAATGCCAGGGAAGTTTTCTGCTAAATTTCCAGGGAACTGATCAAGGAGTTGACTGATATTACTTTCATGGAAAGAAAATCCCATTGAAGGCTGCACATTCGTAAAGTTTGAGGAATCTAAAGCTCCTGGATTCAACTCTGGAAACTGACTCATCATTTCCATGTTTGGATCAACATCAGATAAGGAGAATGATTGTCTGATGTTTTGCACATCCGAAATGAAGTGTTGAGCCATGAAAGATTATTGAATATATTGTATTGGCAGTTCTTTTGGTAGTGGGGGAGTCAGTGCCTTCTATATAGCGGAGAAATACTACTGATTACTACTACTGCTACTACCTTTTTTGTAAACGGTACTATTTTCTATAGCATTAGAAGATTGGAATGGTGCAGCATTTTAGAGGGCCACGTGGCTTTTTGAGTTTCTGTAGTTTTGTTCCCCGGGTAGGACCATCTTCAGGAGATAGATATCCAATTAATCTGGACCCATCAATTTCCCTTTGAGCTTTCCATATCAGAAAAACATACTTGCAAGGTAACAAACTTCATTAAGAAGAAGTCTAACCAACTGTTTCTTTTGGGGCACAATTTAAGTTGAGGGAGACGCATCCTTGCGGCTGAATATCATCAGTGAAAGTGGCAATGGAAACATCACAATTTGAAAGATCAGCTGAATAATTTTTACTCCTTTCTGATCTGAAGATGATCAAAAGTTGTGGACAAGTGTAAAAGCAAGATATAGTCCTATCCTGGAAAACAGTGGTTTGGTAGGCAGTTCCTTTTGCTACGTTTAAAACTGAACCATCTTAGTGCTATTCTGTGTGGAAATCTTGCAGACAGCATCAGAATAATTCATTTCACGGATGAGGTGAGACCATAAGAATGATTAGTATGCAATTCATTTGGTTATTAGCAATCGCTTTCAGAAGTGGTTGAGGACTACAGATTGAATTTTGATTGACCAAAATTATTTACATTGGTGAAAATGATCTTTCATCAGACAGACATGAGGATAAGATTCACCACAATTCCCCACTCTTCACTAAATGCAAGTGGTTGTTTGCTTATGACCAGAAAAAGGGAAAAGATTTCTAGTGGAATGAGATAAAAGATTAGATGTTTCATTTTCATTTGCCTTCAACTTTTAAAGAAACCCAATGGGTTCAACCCATCTAACAAATATTGTTAAAAAGTGATCAGAAATTAACATATTCAGAGGCAAGAGCTACTTTTCAGTCGGCTCCTTTTAAAAACTGGATCAAAGAATCATTAGCTAGCAGAAACGAGTTGTTTCTTTTTATTTCTTCAGTTTTCATGTTTCCACGTTGAGTATTCACTTTTTAGATGAATTTTCTGGGGCCGCCCTCTGTAATTTCATTTGCCTAATGTTTGACTCCTGATGCAATATGTGAGTGCAATTTTTGTATGCAATAACTTGAATTTCTTTGAAAGTTTTTTTTTTTTCATTGTTAAAACTTTACATAACTTCTTTCTTGTTTTGAGGAACCTTGACATAATTGAGCCTTTATGGCTTTATCTAACCGAAGCCTCTTTTTTTTTTTTTTGTCCCCTTAGGTTTTTGTGGGGGAAGGGAGGAGGGCTGGAATCTGGGCTGGAAATAGGAGTTTCATACAGCCCTGTCTACTAATTTAATAACTATAAATTTGACCTGCCACTAACAGAGCTGGAATAGCTCAGTTGGTTAGAGCGTGTGGCTGTTAACCACAAGGTCGGAGGTTCAAGCCCTCCTTCTAGCGTATAAATTCATTTTTTTTTGGTATTTGCTGTTTTTCAAGTTTGTAATAATTTATTTTTTTGGTATTTGCTGTTCCTCAAGTGTGTATTAATTTATTTTTTTGGTATTTGCTGTTCGGCAACTTTGTATGCTTTTGTAGTATTAGCACTTGCTGAGATTTGGTACTTGTTGTTCCTCAAATTTGTATGTTTTTTGAGGTATGAATTGGGGATGCTATCGAATCTAGTCAAGTTTGAGTATCGCTATACTTGAGTTTAAACACGGTCGATACTAGTGCTACTGACAAGTGCGTAACATTAAGGTCGAACTTGAATCAAGGCTATCGTAATTAAGTTTGAGCTCAAGAATATTATGAGCCTTTTCAAGTTCGAGCTCGATTTTTGCAAAGACATGAACATATAATAGTTAATTCATAATTAAAAAATATATATTATATAAATAATATAACTACTCAATTAGGCTTTTCGAACATTTGATGCTAAATACTAATGCTCGAACTCGACTTATTATATATATGAAACTGAGTTTGAACCGAGTGTATGGCCAAGTTGCTCACGAGCTACTGCTTGCCCAAGTTTGTATGAGCACTTGCTATTCCTCAAGTTTGTATGCTTTTGCAGTATGAGGCTATGAGCACCAACAATATACAGTCCTGTAGACTAGTTTTCTCACCCCTTTTTTGGATTTTGGTTAGTATAGTTATTTACCACAGTATCCACGAGACGAATCTGGTCATCAACACTTGGGTACTCGCATACAGATTAGTAATTCTAATTAAAATAAATAAATAAATCTTTGAGCATTATATCTCATCCCTCAAAGTGCAAATCTTCACTAGATAAGGACTGATGCATCAGCTCCATAATGATGTATTTCAAAAAGACAACTCCTTGTTGATTCACGCCTTTTTTTTAGGTCATGTGAAAACTTCAACTTAATCAATTGTACTAAGGTTAATGAATGGTTGATAAATATATTGAACTGTGATATTATTGCAGTCCTAATTATATCTTAAAAAATGGAAGCTAGTAACTATACAGAAAAATAGTGGGCTTAGTTGTTTATATATTTGCTAATAGTATGGTAATATGGTTTCCTCTTGGGTTGGGCTGAGCACAAGGGAAAACTTGGAAGCAACTACTTTATTAGGTCCAACCTCAGTCAAGCACAGGACAACAGATTTTCAGAGAGCCCAGAATGTGAATGTGCGCCACGTGTTCAAGACAAATTGATGTATGGATGAGGCACTTTTCTGTCTAGACTCCAGATATTGTAAAATAGAGGAAGATATCAGATATAACTGCAATCATATCCACAACTAACGAGATAGATTCCAGATATACATTTGATTTTGATGGTCTACTTATAATATCCACTTGAAAAATAACTCCTAGTGCTGATATTTTGCTGCAGCAATGGCAGCCAAGGTGGCAATTTCTTCTGCTCTAGTCACAAAATTTGCACCAACCCACAATCTCCTCTCTCCATCTTCTCAACCTAATGCTTTCAGCTCATCAAAGAGAAGGCAAAATTCTGTCCAAATATCTGCAAAATTGGGTAAGAGTGAAGTGTTGCTTATACATTTTTTTTTTAATTATGTTTTACTAATTTATGACTGTTTTTATGTGGTAATTGGAATGAGGCTAACGTTTAACTTGATGACCTTTTCCCCTTGATACTGATTAGGAGGAGAGGAGGGAGAAGTCAAGCAGGGAGGGAAGAAGAAATTCATCACTAAAGAAGAAGAACCAACGGAGTAAGCCTCTCAAAACTCTCAACCACTCGTTTACTTATCTTCCAGGAAGGGATAGCCTTTTCCTGGCTCACTTTCCTTGTCCACATTGGCAGCTGTGGCGACCTAATAGGATTATAATTAGTTAGTTTCAACAATGTATATAAATAAAGTATTTGAATATAGCATTAACTTTTCATAGCAGTATTTTTGTTGAGGGGATTAATTGGCATAAGATATTTGCTAAGTGTAGGTATTGGCAGACAGCAGGAGAAAGGGAAGGGGAGAATCCCATGAAGACGCCTCTACCTTACATTATCATATTTGGTATGTCGACACCCTTTGTAATCTTGGCCATTGCTTTTGCTAATGGTTGGATAAAGGTCCCAGCTCGATGATTCGTTACTGGCTAAGTAATGCAGGAGCAGGCATGGGTGCCAAAATTGCTATGACTTTGTTGTTCTGGCTTTTTCTTAATAATTTGAGTTTGTAAGTATAAGCATATCCATGTTCTGTACACATTTTCCGCTGATGACAACTATTTTGTGATAATAAAATGTGTAACACGCTTAGAGCCTTGACAAGGTATCTCCGTTCTCCATTGAGCTGTTTTGCCCTTGGCGGTATGAGTTCTCTCCATCATGTATGGTATAGCAGTTTCATTTAATGCCAGGTATATCAGTTCCTCGCTTCTCTTGTTCAAGCTCTCAAATATATTCGTATAGATGTTACACTTGCTTATTTTTCCTAGGCAGTTCCCTGTATGTTTTAATTTGCAACCTTGTTGAATCAATCCACATGAATTAGAACATAAATGGCAGATGTAGATGACAGATGAGAAAAGAAGAACCTCACTTGCGTACTTTAGTCTGTTCAATTAAGAAACTTATGCATTCACGCTGATATCTTAAAAAGATTGAGAAACAGCATATAATGTTCCATGCATGGATCATTACTTCATTCCGTAGTTGGCATTTTGAAGTTGAAAAAGATCAATGCAAATTTCGAGATAAGAATCATCAGCTATGCTAGTACAAATGTCTTGTCCAGTAGGGACTAGAACTGCATCATAATATGAAGGACAAATTACGAATTTAAACAAGTCTTGACAGCAATGCAGATTTAAATGTGTTGAACAATAAGTTTCCAGCAAGACATCAAGTAAAGCCCTTTAGAGTAAGTTCAATGGTGCATAAAAGTAGATGTCTTAACTCTGAACTTGAATTTTTAGCAGAAAGAGATTCAACTTTAGTGTAGATGCAGAGTGATGCTTACTGTTTGATAAGGAGAGGATGCACAGAACCAGAGGGTGCAAGAAAACATTTTGCTATTTTGGCTGATCAAGATTTGCTGCTAAAGACAACCCTTGCTGCATTGCCAGTTTATACCTCGTCCCATACAACTTTAGTCATATACCCCGTCCAATAAGCTGATCAAGATGGAGTCTCACTGGGAAGGCTAATTTGAAAGAGAATAATCCCAAGTCTATTTACGAAGCAAGTGTAAATCCAATAGGTACTCATCTGCAGTAGCATCCTAAAGAGAGAGACATCTGAGGGATGGGTTGGATAAAGAAATGGAAATTTGATGAATATCTTGGAAAACATTATTAATGGTTTACATCAATGTCAATTTCTCCGTCAAAAGGACTCAGGAGCTTAATCAGTAGGGTTCCCTTTCCTTCGAGTAATGCATTAATGAGGTGTTTGCAGTGGATGGAATTTTTTTTGTTCAATTATTGTCATTATCATGACACATTCTTGTGATGTCAGAATTTGGCCATCTGCATCAAAGATAATCTCAGAATTAACAAATTCTTGCCGTATACAACTTATTTTTCTTGTGATGACACAGTCACTATAAGGAAACAGTGCAGTATTTTGTCATTGATTTCATTTAGTTCTCAAGTAATACAAATCACGATTGCGCCATTGATCGCGCATGATTGATTATCTTGATTCTCATCCTTAAACTTCATTATCTTCATCCCATTGGTGTTAGAAGAAAAGAAAGAAAGAAAGAAAGAAATTGCTAATCTTCATCCATGGATTGCGTGGTCTTCTTGTGGTCTTTGTACAACTTCTGACTTGAGACTCCATGCCATGCCATCCTTTCTTCCTAGCTACTAATTAATCAAATCTTCAACATTCCTAGTCATATTTCATGATTGTTTGAAATGATTGGCGGAGTCTCTCTACTATGTATGAAGTAAATGTTTCCAGCGGCTAAGATTACGATTTTAACCCTTATCAAAAAAAAAAAAAAAGATATTTAGTTGTACCGTACAAGGTGAGAGAAAAATAACTTAGAAATGCGAATAAAAAAAAGAAGGGATACAAATGACGTAGAAAATCAATTAAAGAAGGAAAAAAAGAGTCCAAACTTCTGGAAGATCAGAGTTGCACTTCGACACCAAACCAAAATCACAAGACAACATTTGGAAACGTAACGCAACGTAATTGCAGGTGATGGCCATCGTGTTGAAATCAAGTCAAAGCTGTTTTTGCTGTCTTTCTTTTGAGCCAATTGGAATTTGATATGATATAAATATCTTTGCCTTTCTGTTCTTCTTAAATTCTTCTGAAAGATTAATAATACTGTAGTAGTATGTTAAGTAATCTTATCCGGTCATCCATCATTCTTCCATTCATACCCATGTTCGCCTGGCTTGTACTAAAATAGGCTCCGCTGGACTTCTCAACTTGAGGGAACTAATAATCTATTCTAGAATTACCAACCACAACATAATAGTAATAGTTTTGTGGGGAGAAGAAGAGAAGTCTTGGGCTTTCGAGTGCAACAACTCAGCTTTAAGACTAACCAGCTATAGGCTCTCTTTTTTTTTTTCTTTTTTTTGGGGGGGTAATGGATAAGTAGATGACAGTTCTCACTCACGGCCAGTTTGGAAGTTCAGGATAGAGAAAAGAAAAGAAGAGAAAATTTTATGAGAGAGAAGAAAAAAAAAAGAGAAAAATAAGAAAAGAAATAGAAGAGATGTACATACACTATTGAAATTTTGTTTAGTGGCCATCTAAGGAAGGCATTATTAGTATTTGAAAAAATTTTCTCCAATTTTGTGTCCAAATCAGTCCATAAATGGGCGGAAAAAGCTTTTAAAATTATAATAATGTTAAAATCAACTCGTCCAAATCAAGCCCTTTTTTTTTTTTTTAATCTTGAAAAATCTGGCTAAATGATGAAATGTTCCATTTCTCTCACTTTTTTTTTCTTTTCTCATCAAATATTGACTGCCAAACTAGTTGTTAAATTTGATTTACAGTTAAAAAATAATTTTTTTGGCTAGGTGTGGAAGTCACAAGTACCACTATGATGATGATAATTGATAAGTTCTCCTCCTCAATTAAAAAAAGCAAAAAACAAAAAACAAAAAAAGAATGTTGTGCTAACTGCTACGAAAGTCCAATTATTCTTCTTCCTGAGTTGTGAAGGGGGGGAGCATGTTGTCTTACCAAAAATAAATTATAAGTAAAAAGTGGTACGAAATTAAAAATAGAAATGCAATGAAGAGAACCACGACCCGCTTCCATCAGTCCAAACGAATAATTCCAATCGCTGACTCTCAAGTAAGATCGAGGAAACATGAGGAATTCTTTTTTTTTTTTTCTTATTGAAAATTTCTAGAAAAAAACGTGAGAATTTGATTGCTTTGCACTAGCATGTTCCTAATTGTTTTTTTTTTTTTTTTTTTTTTTGGTTTTTAAGTTAGTAAGTTAACGCCGTCCAAGCTATATACACTTAACCTTGACTAGAATCAGGAGACTCCAAAGTTGTACTGCGCTGGATATAGTAGCTTTGTATGAAGCATTGAATGGCATCTAGAAGCATAGAATCAGCTCATTCTTTATATATATTCCTTTAGGATTGTCGTCAGATGTTTATATTCTATTTGCCCTGAATCTTGACGAATTGCAGCCCTTCTGCGAATAGTATGTGACCTGTACTCGGGCTCTCAACGTGAAATACTAGTAGTAATTGCATTTACGGCAGAAATAATACCGTCACTAAAACAATTGGCTTCCATTAAAAGAAGGCTGCATATTATTATTATTATGGCAAGAGCATATCAGCAGAGAATAAGAGAATGCAAGAACCTTCATGAGCATCGCATCCAAGGGATTCCTGATATTCAAGGAGTCATCAACCCGAAACATGCATTGGAGGCAAGATGTAGATTATAAAAGTCAAATTTAGCTGCATTAAGCATTAGCAGCCTCTTACAATTGTCCTACTCCTCGCGTGTTTCCAAAATGGATGTATTCTGGAGAAACCAGAAGTCAAGTACCAAATACTTAAAAAACGTACCACTTCTGCTTGAAAAAGAAAACTACAACTCTTAAGCAAAATTGACAGAAAATCAGATGACAGCCATGCAATTGGAAAAGGGAACTGTGTTTTAAGATTCCAAGCAAAAGCTAGATGCCTAGAAATATGGTTGCCGCCCCTATCAGTTAGACGGACATAAATTAACCCACGTTTTGGTTTTGATTCAGGGTTTCATCTTGGTTAGTCAAGTACGTTTTTTATAATTGGAAGAAACTAGAAATGACAAACCGCGGAAGTTTTTAAAAACTAATTCCTTCTAATGATCGATTCAAGGTTTTGTAATTGTCATTGTCAAGAATGCTGTGTTGCCTTCAATTTCTTTGTCAAAACTGCCTTTTCTTTGATGATCTAGCTCTTCATTGATAACGGTGGGTATTATCTTTTTTTCCATGTAGGAACTTTAGGACTAGAGAATTATTTTTTAGTAGACCTATGATGTAATTAAAAAGGAACCCCAAGCCTCGTGGTATCTAAGCTGATTTAACAATTTCGCAAAATCACCCTATTCCTCCTATTTTCTTTTCAAGAAAATGGTTTGAGCTCGACTTTACCATATTGAAGAAGACCAAAAGCTATTTTGATCATTTACTTTACAAGGTAAAAGTCCTGATCCGGCCACCTTAATCGACCCTACTTTTGTTCCTTGATATTGATACTCTGTGTTACTTACGGGGATGGCATATTGAGATTTTCTTTAAGGTGGCATGCTGGGATTTTAATTGCCTCTAAAAGATTATTGTATTCCATTAAAAGTGCATGTAAAGCTTTAGTTCTCAACTTCACTACATAGGGGAAAATATTAGGTATCTTCATATTGTAAAATATAAAGTTTTGCTAGAATTAAAATAAAAAAAATGTTTGAAAATTATATTCAAAACACATTATTTAAAAAAAAAAAAAACATACACACACACATATTATATTAGGGGGAGGAAAGGGTTAGGTGGTATGGGAAGAAGGAAGTGTAAGTGAAAAATCTCGAGTTCGAGACCTTTTCAATTATACTAAAAAGCAAAAAAAAAAAAAAGAAAAGGAATTGTACTACTCTATATTGGCATATGGTGGATCTCTACTAAAAGCACAACTATTTTCATATTTCAATCTAGACATGGTCACGATTCCAAAACCGTTGGTTCCAATTTAAAAACCAAGGGTTTCGATTCTTTAGAAAGGTAGAACTTGAATTAGCCCATAGAGGGACGGTTACGGTTGCGATATTTGAACTCCTATATATATATATATATATATATATGTGTGTGTGTGTTTATTGCATTATCATGTGCGATGAAAAAGAAAAAATGTGTAAATTTTTTGAAAAATATCGCATTATTGATTAGATTAGATTGGTTTTAGATTTAGATTAATCATTGATTATAGATTTACTAAAAGAATGGGACAGTAGATTATTAGATTAGGACTTTAATTACTGGTATTAGGTGCTAACTATTGATATTGGACTCTAAACAAGACAAACAGGTTTAAGTAGTAAATATTTTTTTTAGACGATTTGAACAGATTCTAAACCGCCGGTTCTGGTTCAAAATTTTAGTGAATCTAAACTTGAACCTTTAGTCATGGTTATGATTTCGGTTTCGGTTTCGGTTTCCAAAACCTAATTCAACAAACCTTCGAGCTAATTTCGGTCCGATTTTGGTTTAAACCTAAACCATGGCCACCTCTATTTCAGTCCTTAATTTTCTCGATGTAGAAGAATAAAAGAAAAATTAACCTGGAATTCTGCTTGTGGGCGATGTTATAGGTACAATATTCCAGTGATTTCTTATGTTTTGACTGGTTGAAATTCTAAAGGAGAGTAAAAATTCCAATAGAAATCCTATGCTACATTGACCAAAAAAAAACAGAATAGGGAAAAGAAAAGAAGCTGTGCATTATAAAGTCTGCTTTCGCGGCTACTTCCTTTGAAAAGTAACATGTGAACAGTGGGTTAGAGTACTAAGACCTCGTACCTTATAAATCATGGATTTGCTGCTGTTGCGTCAGTGCTTCGCCTTCAAAGCTTAGACTCGTAAGCCCAATTATCAGTTTGTCTTGAAATTCCTCAAAATTCTCGGTACCCTACTCAAAATAGAAGCCAGCCATGTGTTCCCTGTCTAAGAGTACAACTACAAGCAGTTGTAGTGATGATGATGCCGCAGGTGGTGAGCTCAGGAGAGGTCCCTGGACTGTTGAAGAAGATTCTCTTCTTGTTCATTACATTGCTGCTCATGGTGAAGGCCGATGGAACTTGCTAGCGAAACGTTCAGGTAAGCACATATGTTCGTTGCCACGAAAGCTGAGCACAAAATCAATGTTTCTTTTCATCCAAAGTTTCAACTGTACAGTTTTGCTGAAATTTCGTGTTGTGTACACATAGGATTGAATAGAACTGGCAAGAGTTGTAGATTGAGATGGCTCAACTATCTTAAACCGGATGTTAAACGAGGAAATCTTAGTCCAGAGGAACAGCTCTTGATTCTTGAGCTTCATTCCAAGTGGGGCAACAGGTATTCATTTGGTAATTGGCTTTTTGCGCTCAAATGCACACTTTTAAGTCTGTTTAGATGAAATTTGCGCGGATTTGGGCCCGAATTTGCATCCTCATCCCTACCATTGCATGTTTCACCTTCTGCATTCGTACTTGTCCAGTCCCATATGATTTTGGATCCTGAAGTTGAAGTTGTACTCGGATGTGAAGAAAATTAAAAGGGCACGATTCAAATTCAATTTGCTTCCTAATACTGAATTTGGACGCCGATGAAGCTAATTTGTTTCTCATAAATGATAATGAAGGTGGTCAAAGATTGCACAACATCTTCCGGGAAGAACAGATAATGAAATCAAGAACTACTGGAGAACAAGAGTACAAAAGCAGGCCCGCCATCTGAAGATAGACTCCAACAGCAGTGAGTTTCAAGAACTAGTTCGCCGTGTCTGGATTCCTCGGTTGCTTCAAAAGGTACAAGGAAATATTGCATATTGGGACTCATCAGAACATGACAATTTAGCTGAAATTCAGGCAGCAGTTAGCAATTCAATGGCAGCAAAACAACCGCAACAGGTACCATACAGTTTCCCGGATAGTCATCAGAGAAACATGATTAGCAGCAGCCCATCAAGCATGTCTTCATCAGAATCCACGAATATCTCTCCGGTCCCTCAATTTTCCGAATACATAGAAAATCCCTTTTATGACATGGCTCCCAACAATTCCTATGGTCATTCTCAAAATGAATGTTACAATGTTGACAGCACTAGTTATCAAGATATGGAAAACTTGAGCTCAGCAGCACCTGTTACAGCGATGGGCGGCTCTACAGGGCCAGCTGGTGATAACTACTGTGCACAAAACAATTGGCTGAGTGACGATCTGGGATATTGCTTGTGGAATATGGATGATCTCTGCCAATTGAAGCAATCGCAAGAAAGATGCACTCAGATTTGATCGTGAAATAATCCCAGGAAAGCAAATTTGTCGTTTATAGGGATGATTAGATATTTTTTAGGCAGAGTGATATTTTTCTTTACGCAACATACAAGATGAGGACGATTAAATGTAGAATACAGATTTAGACAGAAAGACTTCAGTGATCATTTGGAGATTCCTTTCGAGCTTTGGACATTAAGCACACAGTCCAAAAATCCCGTAACACATGTGGGTTGTCTGTTTTGCATTATGTGTATAAAATAAGATTGGGAGAAATAATTTGTATAGGAATTGTAGACCTGTTCTTTCAATGTAAGCTTTTTTTTTTCTAAATAATTGTTATATTCAAGATTGGAAGTATAAAAAAAAAGGTTAATTTTTCTTACACTGACAGTGTATACACCGTCAGCATTGGATGAACGATAACTATATAAAATTTAAATTTAAAATTTAACTTTGGCACACGTGTCATAAATCCAATGATAATAGTGTATACATTGTCAGTGTATATAAGATTTAATCAAAAAAAAAAGAAAAAGAATTATGAACAATGATATATAGGCAAATTGAGCTAATTTTGGAGAGAGAGAGGGAGAGATAGGCTGCTTTATTTGTGCTTCATTTGATTATTGTGGTTATTGTCTTATTTAAGTTTTATCCCTCTCCAGGCTACTATTCATATTTACCAAGTTTCAATCAAAGATTTTCATCCACGAGCAGGGAAATTACTAGTTTGCGGGATTTTGGGAACTAAAGCACATTTTATTGTAACAATTTCAATTGACTTGGTAAGAATCAATAAAGCATATTTTTTTCTGCAAACATGTGCCAGTTATAACCAGCTTTTTTTTTTTTTTTTTTTAAATATAAAGAGAACGTCTCATTTAGCAAAATTCAACAATTAAAACCTGTTGATATTGAACTACTCCAACTCATCTAAATAAATTATCTGAATTGTCTCTCGGTTTTATTTTAGAAAATTTTTACTCGTTGTCTTTTAGCCAACAATCAAATTTTGGTATACTGTCAAGTAGCAATGTTTGATCACAATCTTTGGGTCCTAACAGGCCCACGACAAGTGATACGTTTTTTTTTTTCTGTTTGTTTACCTCTCACCCTTCCTAATCTCAACTATTAAGTTTAGGTTTCGAATTCTGAACCTAAAAACTAGAATTCAAATCCTGAAGAGTTCTTCCGAATTACTAGACCAATTTCAGTGATTCCCTAACCTCAACTATTAAACATAGATTTCCAATGTAAACTTAAAAACTAAAATTCGAATTCTAAAACTGACAATAGAGAGAATTCTAAGAGCTCTCAGCAATCACTGGACGGATACGTTGTTAACTTATAGCTGTTGTTAAAGTCTCAATTATACGTTAGTACGTAAGATAATGCTTCCCAACTTCATTATTTAGGTTCCTGGGACCAATCCTAGGAAACAAGGTTCTGATTTCCCGTAATCATCATCACCACCTCCACTACATAAGAGACTTTTTTTTTTCCCGCAGACTCCGCATTCTTTGAAAAATGAAAGGCTTTCCAGAACGATAACCACGACGGAGAAATTTGGTGTGATAATAAGAAGAACGAAGAAAAAGTCCGAAGTTACATATCTTTAAGAATTCGGTTTGTGAACACGTTCGAGTTTGAAAAGATTGGAATTAAGTATGTGAGTGTTTTTTTTTTTTTTCCTTGGTTTGGCCTGTGGCGCGGCGAACATTGCACATGTTACCTCACGAATTTCGTTAATGGGGATAGTCAACATCGTGGTCTAACTAATGATTAATTGTGACATCACGTTAATCCCAAACTTTGATGCAAATAAATCATCATTACATGATGCATGTGAAGTTTAGAGGATTCGGTTGGAATAATATACATTCTATTTTCTGCTAGAAACAAAAGCAATATGTATGTTTGAATTGTGTCTGCCTCCAAAGTCAAGGTGCCTTTGATAAAATTGAAGTCTGAAATCTGAAATCTTGAAGTCTGAATTCATTAAATTATTAAATTATTAAGTATTAAATCTAATATATTTAAGTTTATATTATATTTAGTGATAAGTAAATAATTTATCACTTAATTTTAGGAGCAAATTTTATCTAGAAAATTCAGCGTCACTTAATGATGTTCAATTTTTTGTTATTAAACGCGTATGAATATGTTAAGGTCTGAATTCATTAAATTTAAGTAATGAATTGAATTTTTAAACATGGGTTAAGTGAGGATCGTGTTCAATGGCTCATATATATATCATATATATATAGTTCATCTTATCTTATATATAACAATTCACCTAGCCAAATGGCCATGAAATAACATGTTAAGCCCTGGAATTGAATTATCCAACCAATGGTCCAACACAAGCACTTCTGCAAACCACTCCTTCATGGTGGACTAACATAAATTATTTGTCTTTACGGGTTTAAATTTTTCGAATTGCAATTATTGACGGTCTATCTTTTGGGCTAAAACTTGTTTTATGTGATCAAAGCGTGCAGATCAAAACACACTACTATGTCAACAACTTAGGTCAGAAATTTGGGCAAATTCTACTTTGGCTGCTTAAACTAATAATAAAGATGCAGTCTCTCACTTTGGTCTTTGTACTTGTAGGTTACATATGGAATCTATCACAGTTTAGTTCGTAAACTTCACTTGAATATTTTATTCCTTAAAGTATGAAACCAATCTCATAAAATTGTCAAGACTAACAGAATGATAAGTAAACGATGCTCAAAGTTCAAGAATTAAAACAGGACGGATTTCATACTTTAGAGAATAATTAAAATATCCAAAATTGAAGTAAAGGAATAAAATGAACTAAAAAACCTGTCATACCTCAAGTAATTAATCCCACGAAAGAAAATGCGCTCAATCAAATAGTAGTAATTAAGAATGGAAGACCGTTGGCCTCTTAACTGAGTGCCATTATGTATTAATGTTTGTATAATTTTACTTAAAAGTTTCAACTCCCCGGTGCTCTTTTTCGTTGTCTCTCCTAACCTTGCCGTTCTTTTTTCACCTCTCCACTTGAATGTGGAGCGTGGAAAAGTAGTGCTGAACCATGTCAAAATTAGATAAATTAGAAAATCGATCCAGTTCAACCCGAATCTCGTTTGAAGTGTTCAAATAACACACTGAGCTGATCCTTTCCAACCATTGACTTTTTGTTTTGAACAAAAAAAAAACACACAATTTCTTTACTGCTTGATAGTTATATTTTGACTTCCAGTGAGATGTCATCTTAAAACACCAATAACAGATAAGCTTGCTGTTGCTGGTGAAGAACATACCAACTTAATAATAATGATGCTTGAAATTTGAAGCTATGGAGCGTTAATGTGACAACATGAAGAACCATCAATCAATCTTAGTCTAATATTCGTTTGAATATATACTTCATTTGCGGCGAATAATTCTGTAAAGAATCAAAGACGTGCTAACCAAGAAAACCGAGTGATGACTGATGATTATATCATATCAGACATAATAGACTCAGTAATTCGTATGAGAGATTCAGAGTGACGCGTCTTGAACTGTAATTGAAACACAACGGGAAATTTTTGAAAATTGGGAATAGGAAAATGAAATAGTCATAAGAAGAGCGTAACTTGTCTTTTGATAGATAATGTGTGAATGGGAATGGGCTATTATTCGCACATTTAAATAGGTAATAAATTTACCATTAAATGACTGGATCAGCCTCATAATAATGTGTACCTTGTTCAATAACACTGCTATACAGTTACTCAGCTTAATAAATAAAAATATGCATTTTGATGAACATACGTGCACGCGTGCGCATATATATATATATATATATATATATGAATATGCATATTCAAAACCATATATGTGCACGTATGTATACTGAATTATGCATTTTAAAAATTTTTAATAGTTATATCCTACTTATGAATTTTTAATCGCCTTGTTTTCTTTTTTCAAATTTTCCCAAGATATTGATGATTGAAATGGTGCAAGTTTCTACAGCCGTATAATTCTTCGCTGCTAGGCGACAAAAAAAAAAAAAAAAAAAAAGGCCTTCACTGGAGGCTATGTATTACCGGCACTCATTGCACCACGTGTGTACTTAATAACTACAGACTTTTCGTTTGGTAAGTTAATATTCTGTCAAAGTATACGAAAGTTCGTCTTAACTAATTGCTTAATAACCACATTCTTTTCGTTTGGTAAGTTAATTTTCTGTCAAAGTATACGAAAGCTAGTTTAGTTCGTCTTAACTAATTGGGTGTGCGTGTTCTTTCTGTCCATGGAAAAAACAAACCATTTATTTGACGAGGATGTGCTCGGGAGGGCCCACATCGAAAGATTATGGGTTCTTTAATGAATCTGGGTTTAAGGTCATTAACCGCACCTCCTGTCACCAATTGGTTGGAAGGTGTTGGTTTGTGGGTCCCCCTTAGATTAGTCTCTGACTCAATTTGGCGATGACTTTCTGAGCATTCTAATCTAATTGGGTGTGTGTGTTCTTTCTGTCTATAGAAAAAACTAATTGCTTACATGTTTCATTTGCTGAGTAGCTTTTGCAACCATTTGGAGTTGATGAACTATTGCATCTTGCGGTTGGCTTTTAAGTTTTAACAGTTAATCAGAGGACATTGTTGACCCCTGTGAAATTTTTTTTTCCAAAATTTGTCAAATGAATTGTGCTGGACGATTTTCAACAATCTAATTAATAAAATTGCTATTCTTTGCTACCGAAAAGTAAGTTGGACCAATATATTTAGGTAATCCATAGATTATTAGTATTATCAATCGTCATGCATTAGTGGAGAATGCTTATTGGCAAGCAGAAAGCTGAGAAGCACCCTTAAGGCTAAAGCAATCGTTGATCCCATCCATCTTATCTAATCTAACCAAAAAGGTCAAGTGATTTTTCACAAACAACTTCATTTCGATTTTTTTATTTGCATTCACAAATCACGTTTTCAGTGTCTTTCTTGTTTTCAAGCTATTAAAAGCTGATCTTGATCGTGATAACTGATAATGGTCAAGTTGGACTGGTAGATGTTGAAAAGAATAGGTGGCTGCCAGCACTGGAGAAAAATTGACAAATCCATGGAGAATCGGGTTCCCAGAATTAGAGAGAAAATTCTCAAATATGGAATGAGGTAGCTGTCACTGGATTAGGATGATGACCCACCAAAGCTTAGATTTGATTTGAATTTGGTGACATTTCTCCATGACCATGGGTCACAAATTAAAAATCGACTTAGTCTATAGTGGACTCGTGGAGTGAAAGATTGGAAAACACGTACCTACAATACATTAATTACTTATAAACTTCCCATTGTGAGTGAGTTTGACAACCCCCTTTTGCTAATTTGCTCCCTTCTCTTTATATTTTTCGCTAAAAACAATTTTAATGTCGGGAACGCTAACGATTACTCTACCAGCAACATCATCACGTAGGTGAAAACAATAAACGGTAAAAACGTTGATCATGCTTGTTACATTCTACTGTCTAATTTCACAGCGCACAAAATTTCTTTAGGCTAATATCACGTTAAACAAAACATCTTCAAGATTCCAAAGTTTTGAGAATTGTGAAATGTCCCCCGGCGATGGTGTAAAGATCAAACAACAATTTACCATTTTCTTCTTAGGTGATTTCAAACTAGGGATAATATCAAAAAACCTCCATAGGTTTCTCCTAATATCACTTATCGGTTTTAAATTAACCACTTACGTCCTCCTAATAATTGTAAAATGACTATATCAACTCTCATTTGATACATTATTCACATATCAAAGAGATGGAGTTTAAAAAATTAAAGAAAAAGAAACAAAAGTCACTTTCTTGATTCTCTTTTTCCCTTTCTTCAACACTCTTTCTGACTCTTTTTTTTTTTTTGGATAACTATGCTATCTTTTATTTGTAAATTATAGTAAATTGAGTTTTGTTCGCCTTTTTCATTTTGTAATTGTAATAGAGTGGCGTATGATTTTTGTATTTATTTTAAGCTGATTTTTATAATGATTTAGCACAATCTAAAAGTTTGGCCATGGGTCGATGGAGAAGAGGTTGGCGGAAAAAGAATCAGGCTCATAAAAAATCAAATTTGAACATATAAAATGAATTGATACTAGTGATATTTTTAAAACTTTGGAAGAGTTAAGTGATATTAAGAAGAACCTCAGGAGGGAGGTTTCTGATATTATCCTTCAAACTATCAAAATTAATGCTAGCAAATAAGAATGCCGACGTTTCATCTTCTCGGCCACTAAGCTGCACGGACAAATTGTGTGTAATCCAATAAAAATGGAATTGCCGAAGCGGCTCCCTCATGGGTTTCGAATAACCTTCTTCATTCTATTGTCGCAATCCCAAATCCGTGATAAGACTGAACTCTCATGATCCGTCTTCTTCTGCAGTTGTTACTTTTCAGTGCTCACAATCTTCTGAACCCCAAAAGCAACGAAAAGCCATCACAGTTTTCACAACACAAAAGATTTCTTCACAGAAGTCGGTGGATTCGAGTTAAGATGCATGAATGGAGAGATTGACTTTCTTCTATTACAGCGCTCCTGCTGCTCCTGGGAACCTTCATATAATTCCATATGGTCCACATGCAATTTTAAGTGGGAGGAAATCATGACTTCAAAAAAGGAGTTGAATTTCCTTTTGGTTGAGCAGACTTTATGTCTGTAAGTTTTCGAAGGTTTTATCAAATAAAAGAAACGTTTTTACTAGATATTATGAGGAAATTAGAATGTCAAGTAAATATTCAAATGATTGATCTTTCATACATATTAATGCGCCTAGAAGAGATGCATGCACGCCATATTTAAATTTGAATTCCAAATTTTGTGCATCTTGCATGCAGTTAGACTCCTTTTGTATACCTTATGAGTGTAAAAAGGATTAATTCGTATTCAATACGTACAATTTAAGAAACTGAAACAAATTCAAAGTTTTTTTCTTGCAAGCAAAGACTACGACTTTAAAACTATTAAAGCCAACTACCATATTGTCCCGTCTGAATTTTCACAACTTTTTCCTGTATGGGCATTGGAAAAACTAAAGAGGTGACATTGAAAGAGGACAGCATTTGTGTGGGGACGGCTGAATACTATCTTTGACCTTTCCTAGTCATAAACACATACCTAAGGGGGGGGGGGGGGGGGAGATACATCAGAAATGAGTGGAAAATAATCGATGTCAACCCCAATCACCATTTGGAAATCGTACTAAACAAGTGAAAAGCTGAGACAAATAAGCGTGCGTGAAGTTGCCAACCAAGATGGCTAGCTAGAAAGCCTTGTTGGTCTACTAGACGGGATGTTGAGATAAGAAATCACAAACGAGGGACATTTTCATTTTGGATTTGGCTTCATCCTCGATGAATAGGTCTTTTATGACTCATTTTTTAAAAAAAATAAAAATATTACTGAACCGAAGTGGAAAGAAAGAAGTAGGTTTTTTTTTTTTTTTTTGGTAGGTTTAGGTTTAAATTGTAATTGTACCATTATATCATATGCTAAAATAGGTATTACTCAATGTGCAGGGGTCTTTAGGTTATTAGGGTCACGCTCATTGCATCTATTACTGTTATATTGGACTAAAAGGAAATTCAAAAGTGCATATGATCAGGGAGTAAGAGTCATTTAACGCGATGAGGCTAGTCAAAAAACTAAATTAGGCAGCCTGACTCGGCAACCTGCAAGTACTTTTGGACCAGAAAGAGAGGAAAAAAGGGTAGTCTACATTGCTATTTTCCCTAGGTCGCAATTTTAACTTTAGGAATTGTCGTACCAAAGTAATCTCTGTGTGGTAATGATTTGAAAGCTCATTCAATGGATTGATATTGCTAGACAAAAATCTAGCGTTTCTGAGCGTCTTATTGCATGTTTTAGCACATTGCAATTTGTGCTCTGTTCTGAAGAAACATCAGAACATGCATGCGGTTGTTGAAGGTCTTCTTGATGAAAAGCTTGCACGTTACTGCCTTTTATCTTGACTTGATAATCTTTGGACTCCGTAATCAACTTCTGAAATTTCATTAATGATCTATTCCTTTGATAGCTTATTTTATATTTCAATTGTACCCTTTTTGGGCAACCGTATTCCAATATTTTCTTTAGGAATTTAAGGGTTTTTTCTTTGCTCAGCGAATTTTAAAATTTGAAATCAATAAGTCAGAATTTAGTCAAACATTCAGATGTTTCGACTTAGAAATAGTCGAATTAGGATACATTACGATTTTGAGATTTTTCATTTCAAAATCACTGATTTCGAACTTAATCAAAAACAATTGAAATCAGTAAGTCTGAGTCAAATATTCGGATGTTTCCACTTAGAAATAGTCGAATTAGGATACATTATGATTTTGAGATTTCTCATTTCAAAACCACTGATTTTGAACTCAATCAAAAAGCGTAGAATTCTTGTATAGGTAGAGGCATTAAATAATAAATCTTAAAAAAGAGCACATAAATGAAAGGGAAAAAAAACCGCTCAAACGTTATCGCCAAAGCACTAACCCAACGGCAACAAACCGCCATGCACAATGCTCACATTCTTGAAACGACATCACAACCATTATGCTAGCAATAGCATATTCCTCCACAAGTCGGTCGGTTATGTAAAAGTAGATCATGACTTTATTATATTGAGCCATCGTTTGGCATAGAGCATTAATTAATGCCTTCAAGTAACTTAAATTATTTCGAACTTTTTATGTTGCAAGATATTACTTTGAATTCAAACCTTACAGAACCTGCTGCACTAATATTTGTCCTTCAACGTTATCTCGCAAAATAAGTTTGAAATTATTTTTTTTTATTCACGTAAACTTTCAGAATAAACTAAAGTTGACTTGGAAAGATGATGATAACGCTCAGGATGGATCGTTGGATACCATGTGCGTGACCTTACAAGTCATAACATAAATGGAACGCAGATATAAAATTGGAAAACGATTTAATTATCAACCCCAACAACCCCATTTGGAAGTCATACTAACCAACCAAAATGTTCAGAAAAATAGGAATGTCAACGGACTAGACTTTTTTTTTTTAAAAGAATTAAATTAGACAAAATTTCTCCCCGTTACGCCTCAAAAAATTAATTTAAAAATAACACCGTTCATAATATATTTCATTAATTCTTTTACTTGTACATAAAATTTCATATAAAATTGATTAGGGTTTGCTACTTGATTAATTGTTACGAATTTTGTTACAATTTTAACCTATTTTTCACCATTCAAATATATTGTTTTTTTTTTTGTAAATCAAATGCTAAAATATTTTCAGAAGAATATCATTGTTTAGAATCTTGGTCTAGAGATCAATAGAGATCATATGAATAATCTAGATATGAATAAACGGAGAGATGAATGAAGAGCATCCTAATCCAATGTCAACCCGGATAAAGCTTTTGTCGGTCTAATTGCAAGAGCTATTGAGGTAAGAAATTATTAGCAGCAATTCATTCAGCATTCGGTTTCATCTTGATGACATAGGTCTTTTAGACTCGTGATGAGTTATTATTTAAATCATCTTTATTGACCCAAAGTTGAATGAGGCAGGATTTTGCGCGCAGTTTAGAGTTGTACATCTACATGCCTAACAAGAATGATTGTAGGTTAAGATTTGCGTAATACCATTATATCATGCTAAAATAGGTATCATATACTGTGAAAAGAAAAACAAAAAGGAGTATATGAAAGGGTGAGAGTCGATTAACACGACTAGGCTTGGTGTCGAATATAGTCACAATGCTGATTTTTTTTTTTTGTTTTGTCAGCAACGATACATTTGTATAATCTACTCTATCCTAATCTAGAGGAAGTGGGAGCCTAAGGAAACTGTTGTAGGGACTAGTGGGTATACATATCCAACTAGATTGAGTGCTATAATACAACTCTTAAATTTTTTTGCTGCTAATGAGGTTCACCAACAGCCCAAGAAAGGACTTAAGTCCCTCCTTGGTGGTCACTGAGCCATTGGCCCAGTGGTTGTCAAAATGCTGATTCAGGCAGCCTCATTTAGTGCCCTGCAAGAACTTTTGGATACTGGGACCTGCTTTTTCCTGACATCGCAGTTTCAACTTGTAGGAATTGTCGTGCCGAATTAATTTCTACGAGGTAATAATAGCAAAGCTCATTCAAAAGATTTTGATTTTGCTAGACGAAATAAAATATCAATCTTTTGTTACTATGTTTTACTACACAGCTTGTGTTCTGTCTGAAGAAACGTCAGGATGTAGACGACAGACTGAAGTGTGACTCAGTCTAAGAATATGCATGCAGTTCTCGAAGGTCTTCTCAGTGGCCAACTTGAGCATTGTTGTTTTCTATCTTCATGATGATCTTGTGGACTCCAAGATCGGTTTCTGGATTTTCATGAGTGGTCTTATTGTTTCCTCGTGGCTTTGGTGGAAAAGGAAGTTTTCCTTGTGAAACTTGCCATGAAATCATAATCGCAAGAAGAAATTCGTTTGACCTGATCAATCAAGAAGAGTTATTGGAATAATTAGCTATTTACGGTGGTCGCATGAGTTTCTCGGTGCCACCTTCTAGTGATAACTCAGTGCGACTTCTATATCTATACAAATTATCGTATTTATTTAAATTATCAAGTGCTCTTTAATCTTTTAATAATTTAAATTGATTTGGTTTAACTCAAATTTTCTTTTATTCTTAAATAATAAGTGAAATTGACACTCGATTTAACACCAACCAGTGATATCGACAATCCCAACTGATTTAGAGTACCTCTTTAATGTTTTTATACGTTAACACGACACAATTTGTTGCTAGGCCTTTTCTTTTGGTTGTTTAGTAACTTTAGTTCAAGGTAGGCTCCAAAAAGAAATTCTTCTGTCAGGCTTCATAAATGCACAAAATTGGTCCATCACATATTCAAATTTTATTATACGGAGGCCTTCACACCACAACCACCTCTTTTTGCTCTCCCCTGCCAAAAAAAAAACAACACTCTCTTGGGCTTTTCCATATGTTTTCATTCTCTCTCCTTGCTAGATTTGGAGTGTTCTAGTTTATTAACTGGATTTGTTCGTGGGTGAGATGGGTTATTAAGTGGTTTGGACTTGCAAATTTCGTTAACAAAACAGCCTCCGTGCGATGTCTCGAGTGATTTGAACAAAACCAGATACACATGGGCTTCCTCAATTGCTTCACTTGCTACTCTTTTCTTTTTCTTTTTTTTTTTTTGAAACTCTAATCAACACTAACCAACACCTCGGAGGAATTTAAGTTTCTCTCGGTGATCACTGAACCAAAACTCGGTGATTACTCACTTGTTGCTTGGTTAACAATTTTCTCGTCATTTGGCCACCGCCATTTGAATTACTCTTTTTCCGACATTTGCATAATGTTTGTTTCATAATCCTTTCAAGAGACCCAATAGGGAACTATAATATAATGGTTAAACAACAATAACTCAATTAACCATTTTTAACTAACTCATCTTCAACGAATTTACCATATCATTGGGAGGTTAACCATTTTAGGGACGCAATTTGGCAATGGACAACCATGAATACGAAAATTTTAAGGGCCACTATACTTATGCATCAAGAAGAGTGGGAAAAAAGACAAACAACCAATAGAGATCAATTCCAAAAAAACACCAAATCCATTATTTAAAAAAAAAAAAAAAAAACCTGTGCAATTGGGCCTCTCCCAAAATTGTGGAACCACTTTTGGAAACCTTGAACGCATTCTGGGCCTCACAATTTATTGCATTAGGACCTATTCAAACTTCATTGGGCCTGTTTGGAGAAATATAATCGGACCATCCGTCATTCTCATCCTCAAAATATTGCACATGAGTTGCTTGCATTCTTACTCACGAAAGCCCACGCGATCCCCACCGTTGATTCTCCACCAGAGATGAATATATATCATCCCTCTAAACCCTAGTCTTCTCTTTGAGTTTCACTTCTGAAGACAAAGTAAGAGCTGGGCTTTGCCGTTCCCTCCGGCTTATTAGCAGATCTGCTCTCTCTCTTCTCTTCCCCAGAAGGTACTACAAAACTTCTCATCCTCAATTTATTGATTGGTCAAAACCATATTTTTCTCGAATCAACGCCCCCATTTTTTGGGTTTTCCTCTGGTGGGAAGAAGATGGCAGAAGAGAAAGCATGGAAATTAACGTTTTATGATGAGATAAAAGAGACCCTCTACTCTGTTTTTGTTACATCCAATGATTTAGAAGTAAATGATGTTTGTTTCGTGAAGAAAAGTTGAGCTTCTTTTGATTTTTGCTTGTTGAGAAAAGTGTTAAACTAGGTGAGAAACTATGATAATTCTATATGTTTACGTGGAAAAATAGGACCTTTTATTATTGCATGGGGTTAATTGATGAAACATTTCTGGATGGCTGGGTAGTGTTTGATTTCGGCTCTTATATCTGGTACTGAATACATTTATTTTGTTGCTTGTTTGTCTGGGGAAGCGTGGGAAATTGTGCTTACAGGCGTTTAATGGAACTCGTTGCAAAATGTTAATCTGATTAAGTTCGGATGTTGATGTGGGATGTGACACTTAGTAGTTCTTTTTTGTTGCCTCAGAATGCTGATTTAAATTTTTAAGCCTTATTTTGCACGATATAAGAATTAGGCTAGAGTTCCTTGGGCTTGTTTTCTTTTTGCACAAAACACGAGCATTTCAGCGTCTCTTCTGCTACCAAGATGTTTTGGAGCACTTCATTTTACTTTTGCTTGTGCTCTTAGTTTTTCATTATATTAGAAAAGGCCGTTCATAAGTTATTGCTGACAAGTGTGATTCTTTAAGTAGATCCTATGTTTTGAAACTTAGAGGCCAAGTCCATGATTTTTGTACATCTTCATCTGGAGTTTATTCAGTTATCTTGACTAGTTGTAGATGAGCTAAAGCTAAATGCAAAAGTAAACCCACTTGCTCGTTTTTGTGCTTCCATGAATGCTTCTGTTAGGCAATATTTGACTATTTTCCTACATAGTCTCTGAACAAGAATGGACCTTCCTTCTTTTATACTGGTTTTCTTTTCTCCATTTGAATATACTTGTGACTCGCAATCAATCATTTCAAATAGGTCTGTGAAGATGTATACATCGAGGAAAAAGATCCACAAGGATAAGGATGCTGAACCTTCAGAATTTGAAGAGTCTGTGGCACAGGTTCTCTTGCTTTTTGCTAAGCCAAATTTGTTAGTTGTGCATTTGGGCATACTGGTTTTGACAACTTTCTAATGCAGGCCTTGTTTGATTTGGAGAACACCAACCAAGAGCTCAAAAGTGACTTGAAGGATTTGTACATCAATTCAGCTATGTAAGAATAGCTTAATATTTGCAGCCACTTGAAGGTATTTGGCCTTTGAATGGTTCTGATGTTTAATTCCTTGTCGTCTTTCTGCAGCCAAATTGATGTCTCAGGAAATAGGAAAGCTGTTGTAATCCATGTGCCTTACAGACTGAGAAAAGCTTTCCGAAAGATTCATGTTAGGCTTGTCAGGGAGCTGGAGAAGAAGTTCAGTGGGAAGGTACCTGTATTATTTTGCCTTTCTTTTTCTACTTGAAATTTTTTAGGTCATTCAGAGTGAGTCACATATTTCCTTGAACATTGTCTTGTGCATATATGTTCACTGCTCAACATACGTATGATACCTTTGTGGGAACAATTCTCTTCTCCACTAGATCATATGATGTGGCAATGATGATAAGTGTTAATCCCAGCTCATTATGAGACCTTCCTAGGTCAGGGAATTGAACTGATTAAACATCTTTCTGAGCTTACATTTTGGCTCAAGGCTTTATGACTAATAAAAGTTTTGTTGTGGAGGGCATTAATTAATGAGTTCGAGCATTTATTTCTAATTATACTATAATTTGTAAAATTTGGAGTGCTTCTGAAGTGGCTGTCCTTATCATAACTCCCTCTCTTTGTAGTTTGTACTGTATAAGAACAACATTCTGGGTTGCTTATTGAACCATAACATTTGATTTGTGTGTGCATAACTTGAAGCTCTTTCTGTAATGCTGTCCTAACTGTGAACTATGACTTCTAGGATGTGATTTTGATTGCAACCCGTAGGATTCTGAGGCCCCCAAAGAAAGGTTCTGCTGTTCAGCGCCCCCGCAGCAGGACTCTAACTGCTGTGCATGATGCCATGCTAGAGGATGTTGTTGTCCCTGCTGAGATTGTTGGGAAGCGTGTTAGGTATCGCATTGATGGATCTAAGATAATGAAGGTATGTGTTTGGTAATGATTAGCATACCTCTGTACAGTTTTTTGGTTGTTTAGTGATCAAGTTAATTGGTGTAGTGGGATTAGATGCTCAATTGATGACAGTCAAAAGTAGTCACTGTCATAATTTTTCTTTGACTTGAAGTGTATATGCATCTTTCGTTGCAGAAGATTACTCTAAAAAGTATGACATAAAGACACTACTTTGGAGGCTTTCTGATTTTTATTTATGAAGTCTTTTCTTCCTTTTGACACTTTTCCTTCTTGTGGAGCATGAGTATGGTTCACAGTAATGGTGTACACTATAATGTTTGTTTAATAATCAAAATTTAGAAGATTAGCCCTTATTTGTTGCCTTTCTTGACAGGTTTTCTTGGACCCCAAGGAAAGAAACAACACAGAATACAAGCTAGAGACCTTTGCTGCTGTTTACAGAAAGCTTTCTGGCAAAGATGTCGTGTTTGAGTTCCCAATGGCGGAAGCTTAGATTTAGTACCAGATTATTTTGCGTAGATCTTTAAGATCCTACAATTGGTGTAACTCTTTTGAAATTTTGATGCTCAAATTTATGTTTTAGAATATGCTGAACTTGTGACGCTTGCCAACGAGTTTTCTTTCTTTTCAATATATAGCGGTTGTTCTGGGATTCTGAATGGTTGAAGAAGTTTTTCAATTCTTTGCAATGGATTCGTCAGGCAAACCTCTCACTGCTGAACATTATATACTTGGATGGTACACTGCTTGTGTTGTATGGAAGATGTTCGTGGAAAAGTATGAAATGTTGGTTCTCAATCTGTATCGTTCTGCTCTCAAGCCAAAAATGTCTGCTGAGATTATTATGCCCTCTCGGATCTTTATTTGTCAATTTATTAAATTATGCATGCAAGACGCCTGCAAATTCTGATATCCGATGTCCCAAGTCTTTGATAGAGTCTCAATCTAGATTTAATGCCCTAGGTTTTCTAGTGGTGTCACTTTCAAGTTCCTTGTTCTGTTCTGAGTCTTAGTTCGCGATCTTCTTGTCACCCAAAGTTCAGAAAAAGAAAATTCTTGTCCTTTGATACATTTGATCCCTTGTATTTCTTCGCCTTGCATTAGTTTTTGTCGAAATGGCATGATTTTACCAATATTCAAATTAGCAAATACGTTAGTATGGAGACAAAACGCTAAGTTCGGAAGATAAAGAGCACGAGAGACTTAATAATATGTTGTAGTTGCATCTAAATATGCATCTGTATAAACACGAGACAATAACTAGCCCGTGGCATATGATGTCAAACAATTTGTATAATCCATCATGAAAGCTACAAGGCACAGCAATTTGGCAAACAACCAACTCGTGGTTCCCTAGAATGTTGGCATATTAACTTTGTAACACGGCTACGCTATCCAATGAATGTTCCTCAAAGATCAGATATTGAGCTTCTTCATGAGGTCCAGAAGAGTATAAACTTGATTCTGGAATCTTGTATCTGCAGTTGACCCTGTACTAGTAGGGCAGTTTCATGGAAGTGCACCCGTGTTGCTCCTTTGTCTCACAGTTGTCACTTGCGTCTATAAAGGGTTGGTTTGACAAGGCTGCAGGAGAAAAATCTCATGTCAAAATGGAGATAAAACCCAGAAACATGACAGTTCTGCCTATGAATGGCAGGGTCCCTAACTTTCTATCCCTGCTTTTCTCCCATTCTCTTGTCCTTGGAGAAAGTGTGTTTTCACGTTAGTGGAATTTACTAAGGGGATTAGCACCTTTTGGGAGAGTTGGTGAATACAAATGTTGGCAGGGAATAAGCTCTGCCTATATATGTGTGCATAGATCCAGCCAGCAAAATAGTATTAGAAACATGGCACATGAATAAGCACAAAAGATATCTAAAACTTTCTCCTGCATTCTATGATCAGTGAATGCAATGTGTGCATTATGCACCTGTTTACTTGTTTTATGTCTATGTTGTGTAGCAAGCAGTTTTGGTGAAGTGTTCAGAACTTCTATAGAGCTTTAGCCATACCTCAGGACAGGATCACCATACCAAGATATGCAGCCGCACAAAGAAAAAGCAAAGAAATAAATCCCCTGAAAATGAAATTTTTGAATGATTGAAGTCATCAATGTAACATCAATCTAAAAACTTTAAAACTAGTGAGGGAGAAAGATCTTCTGATTGATGTTCCTACAGGGTACTAACAACTATGCTCACCAGATGACACCCCAACCAACGCCATTGCAAGGACATGGGCACACCTCAGCAAACTTCTCAGCATCACTAATGTGGACTCTACGAGATATCAGATCACCATATATGTCTGCAAAAATCCAATATGTGAACCTATAATTATCCAGCATTTGGTGCACATGTTATGAGTTTTCTATATGTGTAAATCATACCATAAATGGAAAACAAGCTGTTCATGACACCTGCATTTTGCCAAACAAAGTAATCAAATGTCATATCGCCACAGTATGGAGAAGTCTCTCTCTGAGTTCTGTGCGTGTCTACGGTCAGGGGAGGATAGGGCAGTTACATGCGTTATCTTAAGCAGGAAATGCAAGGAGAACACACATACCAATGAATAGGATGATGTACCGAAGAATGCGAATCCTTGTTGTTTCTTGCAGAACCCAGACAATAGCAATGAAAACTATAAATCCTGTTAATTTGAATCGAAGATATCAGTAAGATCAGTACTTTTTTAAGTTCCAGATGATGGAATATCTGCCGGATCTGAAAGGTTTTACCAATACAAAGCCCGCGAAGTGTCCACTGTTAACCAATAAAATAGCCATAATTAGTGGATTACATATGTTTGGATGACTCTAAAGGGCAATCATAAGCAAACGAGACGAATGATCACAAATTTCATTAATGAACAAGCTTCCTGCTTACTGTACATGCAAATAAACAACATTCCTATCTTCCTAAAATCAATTCAGACAATGTTCTCTCATTACCATTAAGACATGCTTTTCATTCCCAGTTTAGCTCATTCAGGTGCAAAGTCCCACCATGCAGATTTTGCAGATCTAGGCTTAGAAACTAAGAGCAACATGCAATGTCCAAAAGCCGCTGCAGCATCATATGCATAACAGAGAAACTTATTGAAATCATTGATCACTTACATTCTTTGCAATAAAAAGTACAATGACTAAAGCTACAGCTAAACATCCAGCAGCAATTCTAGCTGTAAGAAGATTTGTAGAAGCAAGTATCAAAACCATTCCCCAAAATGACGAACCAAGATCTGTAGAAGCCAAAGAACGTATTTTGATTCCATTATATTGTTACATAATCAACGACTATATCTTATAATTTTCGAGTTAGAAGATGTTATCAAGAATATGAGAGGAATTACATCCAGCAGGCAGGATAAACCAGTATACTCCACCACGTGTATGCGTAGCGCCACCTTCATCAGCATGAACCTGTATCCCTTCCACCTGAATAGCAACACACACAACTATTCTCATACAGGTAAATCATATATAGACCAGCACAGGAACCTCATATGATGAACATGGTAACATTGTACCACAGCGTTGCCAAAAAGGTCGAAGTAACTACTGCAACAAGTTGCCATGAACTTTGGGATCCATCTTTCACTTAGTACTCAAATGCCAGGTTGCCAAATCAGTAATCTACACGCTATGGTCAAGATTTTTGGATATCCTTTCAAGTCGAAACTCAAAATATGACAGAGAGAGAATCAGTTCTTACATGGCCACAAGTAAGTTTGCAAGCAATGGCATGGCTAGCTTCGTGAATAAAGACAGTTATAAGTTTGAACGGCATCATCAATACAGTCCTCCAAAGCTGCAGTCCAGATAAAGTATTCACAAACTGATAAACAAGGACTAGATAATTGATTGTAATGACTAGATAAACAAGGACAGATAAAGTAATAATAATTCTTAGGAAGGCCATGAAACACCAGTTAATGGACTACAATTTTTAGCGCAAAAGATGCACAAAAACGGTTAAAGTATAAACCTTTTTACATTTTTTTCAGAAGAAACCCATCAAATGGACCACAAAAATGAAGTGCATTTTAACAAATTAATAAACTTTATTCCATTCACAGCATATTTAAGAATCAACCCTGCGTTTTCGTGTGTGTGTGAGGTAGAGAAACAGAGAGGGAGAGAGAGATGAGTACAGCAAGGATGACAACACTACAGACACCAAGAAAGGTGAGGAAGACCACTTGCTCATGGTTGCAGCAATGCTTCAACTCCCAATTGGCCATTGAATATCAGTACAAAATCCTTTTACTGCGCTCGTATTAATCTAGTACGTAGCAATCGGCACCCAAGCATATAACTATGTTCTTCAAATTGAGAAGAAGCCCAGCTGGGCTTCTCCTACAAACTAAATACTGGTCAGTTGTGCTTCCTTTGTTTGATTTTGAAGATTTGGAAACTGAAGAACGATCTATTGAAGTGGGTGTTTTTGGGAGTTGAGCTGAAAAAGTGAAATACATTTTTTAAAGAGAAAATTGCAGTTTTGGTATCAAATGTTTGGAACATTGGCAGTTTTAGTTCTTAAAGTTTGGACAAAAGCAAAACTAGTTTTAAATGTTTTAATTCCTATGATTTTGTCAAACAGTTACTGGAATTCGGCCACATGAGTAGCAAGTGTCGGCAATTGAATTTTAAAAAAGAAAAACAAAAAGAAAAAATTTTAGTGATCATAATTTGTAATTAAAGAGTACTAATTACTAGTATGTAGAGTAGTCATATGGTTAAAGAATAAATATTAATTATTCAGCATGTGACTAATTAGAGCCCTTTAATTTTAGATTATGGCTACCAGTACTTTTTCCTTTTTTTCTAATTTTGTTTCAAAATTTAGCAGCCGACACTTGCTACTGAGATGATCAAATTCTGGTAACAATTTGCTGAAACCATATGTGCTTGCAAACTGACACATTTAGGACTACATTTGCTTTTGTCCAAATTTTAAGGACTAAAATCGTGGATGCTCCAAACATATGATACCAAATTGCAATTTTCTCTTCTTTGAAAAAGATTCCTAACTAGCTAACTAGAGATACACGCCGTATTATTTTTTGTACTGACGCGAAATGGGCAGCGGGAACGGTGTTCCTGACCGCTGCACCGCCCAACTAGGAAAATTACATCAATTGTCCTGTTTTCGGCCAATTTCTAGCATTTGTTGAAGGGTTATTTGACCAAATCTTGCCATTTTAATCGTAATAATAATAAAATCTGGATACTTTATTTTGTCTTCCAAAATTGAGGAAGTTGATTTTCAGAATATCAAACCAAAGAGCTGGCATGGACTTCAGTTGAAAATAAAAAGTAAATAAAAAATTGTATGAAAACTATTATTGTTTACTTTAATTTATCTTCCAAAAGTGAGGAAATTGATTTTCAGAATATCAGATCAAAGAGCTGATATAGACTTCAGCTGAAAATAGAAAGTGTAAAAAAAAAAAAAAAAATTTGTAATCTGTAGAAAGTTGTGACTTCGAACATTAAAAAGTCTTTTTCTTAGCATCAGTTGCAGTCTTCTGATTAGAAGGAGATCAGGAAAACACGTTGAACAACTGGAATATTGAACTTCATAGTTACTCTTCCTTTGCATGGATGAGAAGTAACTATTGGTGAACAATTTAATTTAGCATACAAAAGCTAGGTAATATATCAGATCAGCATAGCCTTGTTCTTGTTTGCTTTTAAATTTTGGAAAATCTGAGAAGTGATTAGGGAGAATAATTACAATCACCAAAAGCTACTGATCGGTTGATTATGAATTTTAATTTTTTTTAACTATAATCTAAATATAAAAGTAAACAAGAACATTACAAAAAATTTATTACCCAAAATCAGAATTTATAATAATCAGTTAAAATAATTAACCGAGGACAAGCCATCTTTCCTAGACAACATCAAATATTAATTGTACATCTTCTTCTAGTACTACAAACAACGAACTTTGGGGGGAGGGGGAGGGGGAGGGGGAGGGGGAGGATATACTGAGAAAGAATGAATGTTAACATTCTACAAAATAACTCGAAAAGGAAACAAATCGCGAAAGGCGGTGCGAGGGAGAGGAAAAAGGAGGAAGAAGGGAGAAAAGCTATCCTGTCTATTCTGGAAAAATAAAATGATAAAAAGCTCACGCATATTTCATCTGCCTTCGTCCAGAGAAGAATAGGAGATTGAATTCCTGGAAAATTCCTCGAGAAAACTATTAGCTGAGGAAACCTTGGTGGCACCAGTATGTGTGGTGGTAGTGTTGGTGTTGGTGTTGGCGTTGGTGTTGGTTTTATCAGTAAAAGCTGTGGAACCAGTTTGAGAAAACCGTCCTACACGGCCTTGAATCCCAGGTTTTCCCGGTCTGGGTAGGCTAAACGAGTCACTAGACAATGTGAGGTGAACTGAATTCATATCCAACCTCTCTGCAACACTAGCTTGACAACATAGCAAACCCAACTGGATGCACATTGCTGCTTCAACAGCATTGTACTTGTTAAGGCCTGCATCAACTAATTCCAATGCATTCTCAGCTTGATAAAGTGTCCAAGCCTGGAAAAGAACCAAGTGATCAGATTCTTAAACTTCTATTATCAGCACATGAATCCTATGTGGACTAACAATTCAGCATTTGACTGCTTAAACATGGGAACGTTGCTTACATAGTTTAAGAGGTCCGCCTTTTCAGCTCCTAGCCGCCCATCAAGATTCTTCCTTCCACTTACCATCTCCAAAACCAAAACACCGAAGCTAAAAACGTCCGTCTTCACAGATAAATATCCATGCAGTGCATATTCTGGTGCCATATAACCACTGCAGTGATAGATAGAGATGCTAGGTTCTCAGAACATTATGCCGACAACACTTTATCAGTGACAGTGAGTGGTACTGAGTGGAGAATAAACAGAAGAAGATAATTGGAAACTTACTGAGTACCAGATATCCTAAACGTATTCAAATGGGTGTCATCCCCCGGAAAAAGTCTTGCCAGACCAAAATCTGAGATCTTTGGATTCAGTTGATCATCCAACAATATATTACTAGCTTTGATATCCCTGTGGATAATCCTTTCAGGGGCTTCCTCATGTAGATAGAGAAGCCCCCTTGCAACACCTGTAATTATTTGCAGCCTTTTTGTCCAATCCAAGGATGGAGACTTCTCTTTATCTGCAAAGCACCAGCTTACAAACTTTTGTAATGCTTTGAGAGGATGGAGTGTTTGATTAAAATTTCTTAAAATGGACAAGATATTTACCAAAAAGGAAAAAGTCAAGGCTCTTATTTGGAAGATATTCATATACAAGCATCTTCTCAGGTCCTTCTATACAACACCCCAGCAATGTGACTAGGTTTTTATGCTGAATTTTCAGTAAAAGTTTCACTTCATTAGCGAATTCCCTTACTCCTTGTCTAGAGTCCAATGATAATTTCTTCACAGCTACTTCTTCACCATTTGGCATCAATCCCTGAAGGTGGAGGGAAATTATGAAGATTCAATTAAAGGATGTACTTAGGACTAAGAGACTCTTGTTTAAGGAAAAGAAGAAACCAATACGAGTGGTTTAGTTCAATGGCTTAATCAACAAAATGAGAATAGATTAGTCAAAGTTGTTCACTTCAATCAACCTAATTGTAAAAATAAACCCAACCATTAGTCCCATCAGCAAAAAGAACGGGTACTCAAAACTGAAAAAGGACTCTTTAACTACATTCTGGTATCATATTGTTTCATACTTGTCTCTTATACAAATATCATCTCATGGTTCAAATCAACCCAAATCGAGTTGAAACGCATCAGAAATGTCAATTTTTTCATATACTTATGCAGGCAAATGTGATCGTCCTGCAATATTTCTTAAGGCAATATAATAGATTCTCCCTTGTAGAAATTCTTGACAGGAAGTTTATCAATTAGGTTTCCCCGTTTCTGTTCCTTGCAACTACTAAAGTAGAAAGGCAACAAAAAGAGTGCACGAAATGCTTGCTACCATTTAAGATCTTTTGTTTTCTATCTCCTTATAAACGCTTGAACTCTCTCGCCTCCTCACAAATGCTTCATAAACTGAAACTATATCTGAGGCAGGTCCACAGCAAGGACATGGCTTTCTTCTACTATCGCTGTGAGCGCAAAAAATTTAATCGTAAAAAATGTAACTGCACAAGAACTAGTCATAAGCTAGATCTATATAGTCAAACCCTCGTTCAAATTCAAAGCAGGTCGTGGAAGAAGTTCCAAAGAAATTAACTTGTTACATTTTTTACTGGCTGGTCAAATACAACCTAGTTGAAATCTCTATAATGATCCAAACTCTATCAATTTGTCATTAGGTGCAACCAAATCCATGTTATTTTCAACGGTCAAAGTACATAACCCACGTACCTAAAACTCTGACCCAGTAAGAATATATGGCAGGGAAAGTCACAACAACCACAAACAGAAAACATACATATCCAACATGCCCTGGTTAAAAATGGTGGGGAATTCCATATTCTGTAAATTTTTTTCCGACTTTGTCCACTATTATGTATGGTACTAGCATAAATCTGCAGACAAATTTATACATTCAGTGGAAGAGAAATTGACTACCATTAAATGTGTAACAACTCACAATGAATAGAGGTTATAGTACTGTACTAAAAACCTAACTAGACAAACAACGTATTCACTTGACTGTATCTCAATTCCATGTCCAAGATTGTTACATTTAACGTAGGAAGTTAATGAATCACAGGAAATAGTATGACAGAATCAATGTCATAATTATGAAGCTAAATAACCAATTTGCCAAGCATGCAGAAAAATATGTGCTACAATAATCATGAAAGAGGTCTAACAAGAACTAATTATGGGAATTCACTGCTAGGACAACACGAAAAGAATGAAAATTAACAAATCTCTGAACAGAAAATGACATGTATGTTTAAAAGCAGGAAATCTCCTATTTCACAAAGATAAATGAAGGAAATCTGAATTTCTTGATTAATGATTACCTTACCTTGTAAACAGGGCCAAAGCCACCATGACCGAGCCGGTTTAAATCAGAAAAGAAATTGGTAGCAATCTGCAGAGCCGTGAGCTGGAAAAACAAACCCGATGCAGCTTCTTCATCAGCGTCATCCTCGTCGGCCTTGGAGGAGGCACCCCGCCTCAGGAATTTAGCCAAGCAAGAACAGCAATTCGAGATCAAACCCATGTAGACTTGAATCAAGAATCCCTGCAACTCCAAATTAGGACAAGAATCTACTCTCCATACTACTGTACTTCTTTAGAAAATTTTGAGCGGAACCCAACAACAGTAACGGCTAAGAATGAGAAGAGAAGATGAATGGAGACAACGAAGATAGACAACTAAATTTGGTTTTGAATTGTACTCAGAAGTTTCCCGGGACGGGGATGAATGTATAATTTGAAGTTCTGGACACGTTTACACAATTTAGTTTCCCCGTTGACTTTTCAGACGGGCAATAATTACAGACCTTCTCCTTCTGCTGTCTATACTCTGTACTAGTTTGCCGGATTGGGTTGGTTGGCAGTGGCACTTGGCAGTAAGTTTTATGTTTCATCGACCAATACAAGTGGGGTTGTCAAAGCAGGTGACGTTTTGTTGTCCCATCATACACTTTAATTGCAAGTTGGAATTGGACTACTTGATCCATTCTCTGTTCAAGTCTAGCGTTTGATTCCTTCAAAACAACAAAAAAAAAAAAAAAAAAAAAGTCTAGATTTTGACAAATCAAAAAAGAAAAGAAGAAGAAAAGAAAAGTAGACGGGTAGCTAATAATAATTCAGAAAGCTAAATTTTTTTTAAATAATATTTCGCTTAAATTATAAATATATTTTTTAACTTATCTTTTTTTATATTTTTTAACTATCTTTTCATTTTACATATATCATATCATAAAAAATATTACAATAATTATTTTAAATAGTACTCTATCCAAACACACTCGATTAACTCCAACTTTTTAAAAAAGTTAGGGACGTCCCTTTTGATTTTGTTTGGATAGAGAATTTTTTAGACTAACATACTATTGGGGCCAAAATGCAGTTAAGAAACTATAAATGAACTGAGACAAATCTTTTACTAATTAATTAGAACAATTGTTTTATAACCTCCTTACTACGATAGATATTTATTTAGAATGAATTTATTACTTGTGGAAATGTATCATAATGGATATTTTTTTAATAGGTGTGTAATAGTTAATCATTAATATGTCTAAATCGCACTCAACCCACTATGTGAATTTGAATGCATACGATAACAATTATTACCCTTAAAACATTTTGTACGTGATAACAAAATGGAAGGAGATTCAAGATTGTAGAAAGTAAAAAAAAAAAATTGTGAAGAGTTCGGAATTAAAATTGTATAGGAATTATAGCATGGAATTGAGAAACGGAAAAGTGAAATAGTTATGAATAGTAGGGTAATTTGAATGCAAATAAAAAATATTCTAATTTAGAAAGCGATTCATTTTTCAAAATAATTGGACCACTTTACCCTTACGACTGAAGATATAGATAGGAGTTCTAAAATTGCCCACCATTAACATCAAATTTTATGGGTTTGTTTGGTTCACAGACTAAATGCTATTGCCTTGGACTTATTTCGACCAAATTTTCTTTTCCACCAAAAAGGGGCTGAGAAAATGGAACAGCAACAGGAGTAATTGGGCACAACAACAAAGTCCATAACTTTTAGGTCGGTCCAATTAACAACACATGGGTAGCTGATTGAATGAATCGGTAGGCGTGTTCTATTTGGAACCAGTGTGACTTGGCTGTCGAAGCCCAGATTAAGCGCTGCAATTTTCCATTTTTTTCCTCGTTGTCTTTCAGAAAATGGCATGTTTGTCGAGTTTCTGTACTTCTCCGAAATTTTCACGTTCTCTTCCAGGTTGAAAATTAAATCGGTGGATGAACCTTATCCCTTCTAGGACTCAAGAACTTCACTACCCTGTATATATACATATATCTTTTTCTGTAACCTTCTTATCATTGTAGTAGAAATTAGGTTTTGTCTCCAAAATTAGTAATTGAATATGGTCAGTCATCTATTGCTGATCAAGAGTCATCAATTTATTCTCTCTACCTATTAAGGATTTTAGGGGCGTGTTTGTATCAGATGGAAATTGGGACGGAAATTGAACTTGCGAAGTTGGTCGGCGAGGGTGGACACGTGGCGGAGGCGACTAGAAACTTTGGCCGGAGATGCAGTAGGTGGGGCCTGCACAATGAGGTTCTGGGGAAGAGGGGTAATCTCCCAATTTGGCAGCACAAGGATGAGTTCCTGAAGGTCTTTACACGACATCAAGCCCTAATCTTGGTCACTGAACCTAGTAGCGGCAAATCCACCCAAGTATGTCTCTGTCTAGCTCTCGGTTATCTAGATTTTTACTACTTTATATTGCAGACCTTAGTGTTATGTCTTTCTTTCAAGGATTCTGCGATCGAGTTAATTTTTTGACTCTACCTCAGCCTTCTGGTTCTTTAATCCTCTACCTACTGGCCTATAGGACTGTGTATATACGGTCCCGTAAGTTCGATTGGTTGGGTCAATAGCATTACATGATTTACTGACTCTTGTATGGTTGGCTTGTTGTGTTGTTGGGAGCCATCTATAGAGTTTGTGATTGGTAACGAGCTAGAATTGGACCCCTCATTAGGTTTTGTTGTTTTCCTTTGTTTTGTTGGTGTCGGCTATTTTTCCTAATCTGCAAAGTACTGGCATTTTTTTTTCTTTGTTCAGCTCCCTAATATGCATGTCTACGTTAGTTGAGCTTTTTGTGCTTTAGGACCTACTAGTATATTTGTTTCTTATCCACTTCTCTCGTACAGGTTTCTCAATTTGTGCTGGAGGCTGTTACTAATGATACCCAGACCACCACCTCAGAGAGTCAGGGGAGCAAGTACATGATTGGCTGCACCCAGCCTCAAAGGGTTGCTGCGATGTTTGCTTCTCAACGAGTTGCTAAAGAGATGGATATGACCCTTGGAGAGGAAGTTGATTACTCTGTTCGTTTGAAGACTACACTAGTGCAACTACTATTTTGAACTACTTAACAGATGTTATGCTTCTGAGAGAGGCTATGACAGATCCAATGCTGGAAAGGTACAAAGTGATCATTTTTGATGAGGCCCACCAACGAACGCTGGAAATAGATGTTCTCCTTGCGCTACTTAAGAAACTGCTGAAAAAAAGACCCGATGATCTCAAGCTAGTGGTTATGAGTGCCACTAATCACGAAGCTGAAAAGTTTAGAGGGTATTTTTGTGGTGCATCTGTCGTGGAAGTCCCTCAAAGGCTTCACCCTGCAGATATCGTCTACTCACTTCAGGAGCAACAACCTGAAACTAATCACCTGGAGGCAGTTATTCAGACTCTTTCGCAGATTCATAGTTTTGAACCCCCTGGAGACATACTTGTTTTTCTCAATGAGGAAGAAGAGGAGATTTAAGATGTTTGTCGTAGGATTGCCTTGGAAATGGTAAATTTAGGAAGTCAGGTTGGACCTGTAAAAGTTGTTCCTGTTTGCTCTACACTTCCTCTGGCCATGCAACAGGATGTCTTTGAACCTGCTCCTGCTTCACTGCTGAAAGGTGGTGCTGCTGGAAGGAAGATTGTTATCTCTGCAAATATTGCTGAAATTTCTTTGGCCATAGATGGGATAGTTTATGTTGTAGATTTGGATTTCTCCAAGCAAAAAGTACGCCCTCGAATAGGCACAGAGTACCTTGTTTCTTGGATATCAAAGACAAGTGCTCACCAAAGATCCAGTTGTGCTGGAAGAACACAACCAGGAAATGTTTTAGGCTCTACATAGAGAAAAACTTTCACAATGACCTCGAGCCACATACAACACCAGAAATAACTCGATCTAATCTGGTAAGCATTGTTCTTACTTTGAAGAAACTTGGGATAGATGACATAGTCCATTTTAATTTCATGGACCCTTCAACCCGGGTGTCATTACTGAGCGTAATGGAGGTATTGAAGTACTTGAATGCCTTGGATAATGATAGGAACATGACCAGACTGGGTGAGATTTTGAGTGAATTTCTCGTGGATCCATATATGGCTAAAATGCTTGTTATCAGCTTAGGTTTTTACTGCTCCAATGAACCTCTCTCTGTTTCTGCCATGCTTCTGGTTCCAAATTGCTTTATCCGGCCTCAGGAGGCTTAAATTGCTGCTGATGATGCAAGAGCTTGCTTCCCTCATGGTGATGAGGATCATCTCATGCTGTTAAATGTTTATAATGGATACAGGCAGAACAAGGAGGACCTGTTTTGGTGTGAAAGAAATTTTATAAATCGCAGAGTACTTGTAGATGCTGAAAGTGCAAGAGAGCACCTATCTCGCATCATGGTCAGGTCTGGACTTAAGTTATGTAGCACAGACGTGAACAACCCTGACTATTATATCAACATTAGAAAAGCCATGTTAGCTGGCTATGTCACGCAGATGGCTCGCTTAGAGCACCCAACTGGCTACTACTTGACTGACTGTCAATCAAATAGTTAAATTGCACCCTTCAAATTGCCTTGGCCACAAAGCCGAGTGGGTTGTTTATTTTGATTATTTATCAACTACTGGAAGAAAGAAGTTTATCCGTATGGTAACGGATGTTCGTGGGATATGGTTGGCCGACTTAACCTTACATTAATTTGATCTCACAAAGTTGCAGAATAGTTTGGCTAAGTGTTTTCTTGAGAGACTATACAAGTAGCAGCAGGAGAAAAGAAGAAGGGAGTGCAGAAGGTGTGAGGCGAAGCATGTTCTTGAGATACTGAAGGAGCAGCAGGAGAAAGAGCTGGAGCTGACCAAGAAGGAAATGTGCATTGCCAAAATGGGGCTTGGATTGATGTCCTACCGTTATTAACAAATATGTATTAATCATTTTGATAGGCCGTTGTTGCTTTTGATAATTTAAGTTGTTAATATCGGCTGGATAGATGTAATGACTCGGTGGGGGTTGAAGAAAGAGAAAAGGGAAAGAAGAAGAAATTGGGTGAGAAGAGAGAGAATTTTTATTGAGAGGATAAGTAGTAGTTACATCAAGAATCAACTATCAGGCCTTTCTCTAATTCCCTTATTCATACAAAGTAATTATCGGTCACTACTATATGTCGGTCACTATCTATACAATTGTTTACGTGGATTCCATGACTAACCACCGACACAACAGACTTGTAATAGCATCTAATTGGGATGTTACAACTGCCTTCTCCTAAAACAATCCTAGTCTCTAGGATTAACTTTAGCAAATTCTGGAAATTGAACATCGAAAGTGACCCAATCTTCCCAGGTAGAATCCTCTGCTGTCATCCCATTCCAATGCACTAGTACTTGTTTTGCAGAACGTTCCCTCTTGTTAACCATCCTCTGATCGAGAATAGCTAAGGGTAATACCTTCCCAGCATTTTTATCTATCACTTGAGGTAGCAGGCCCTTTACTGCAGCTCTTTTAGTGGACTTCTTTAACATGAAAACATGAAATACTGGATGAATCAAAGAGTTCTCTAGCAATTTTAGTTTGTAAGCTACAGTCCCCACTTTTTGTAGGATCTCATAGGGTCCATAGTACTTAGCGGAAAGTTTAAATTCTTCCTTATAGCAGCCGAGCTCTGCCTATAAGGTTGTAGTTTAAGGTAAACTTAGTCCCCAATCTCAAAACTCCTGTCAGTCCTGTTTATATCAGCCAATTGTTTGATCCGATTATGTGCTTTAAGTAAATTCTCTCAAAGCACAATATTTAACTGTTGTCTTTCTTTACACCAATCATCAACAACAGCCACTACTGACGTACTAGGTGAAATGGCCAATTGAAGTGGAGGGTACCCGTATAGGGCTTGGAAGGGAGTCATCTTCAGTGAGGTGTGATAGTTGGTATTAAACCACCACTCAGCAGCTGCTAAGAACTGCTTCCACTTGTGAGGTTGATAGAAACACATGCATCTTAAGTAGGTCTCAAGGCAACGGTTCACTCTTTCTGTCTGTCTGTCAGATTCTGGATGATTGGCCGTAGAGAGATTTAACCTAGTCCCCAATTTCGTAAACAACTCCTACCAAAAAATACTGGTAAAAACCTTATCTCTGTCAGTCACCAAGCTCCTAGGGAGTCCATGTAATCTGTGGATTTGATCAAAATATAGTTGGGCCACACTTTTGGCAGTATAGTGAGCAGTTAAGGGCAGAAAATGGCTGTACTTAGTGAACCTATTCACTACTACCAAGATCACATCCGACCCTAAGGATTTTGGCAATCCTTCTACAAAATCCATTGACACATCTTGCCAAGCTTGCTCTGGAATTGGTAGGGGCTGTAGCAATCCAGGAGGCTTGCAATGCTCATTTTTGTTCCTCTTGCAAGTATCACATTTTTGTACAAATGCTTCTACTGACTTTTTTAGACCAAGCCAATAAAAGAAATCCTTCATTCTTTGATAAGTCCCCAACATACCAGAATGACCACCCACCATGGACGCATGCATGTATTCCAGTAGCTTTGCTCTTAATCCATTGCTTTCTCCAACATATATCCTCCCTTTATATTTGATAATGCCATCCTTATAAGAATACTCAGGTATATCCACTGCTTTTGTAGCCAGATCCATCAACAAGGAAGTAGTCTTGTTATCCCCCGTATATGAACCAGAGACTTCAGATAGCCACGCTAGTTTGACCGCTGACAAGGCCGATATAGCAGCAACATTTTCCTTCCTCTTAACCAGAGGATCTCCCTCAGAAATTCTCCTAGAGAGGGTATCAGCTACCACATTCTCTTTGCCCCTCTTGAACTGTATCTCATAATCCATTCCTAATAGCTTGGTAAGCCATTTTTGCTGCAAAGGAGTGGAAATCTTCTGTTCCAATAGGTATTTGAGGCTCTCATGGTCAATTTTGATAACAAAATGAGACCCCAGCAGATAATGTCTCCATTTTGTCATTGCAGTGATTAAAGACAATAGCTCTTCTCATATATAGAAAGCCCCTGATTCTTCGGTCCCAACACCTGGCTCAGGAATGAAATGGGCCTTCTCTGTTGCATGAAGATTGCCCCTATGGCTTTAGTGCTAGCATCTGTCTCTAACACAAAAGGTTTGGAGAAATCAGGTAGAGCCAGTACTGGAACAGAGCATATGGCCAATTTCAGCTTTTCAAATGCTAGTGCTGCCTCATCATTCCAGCAAAAGCCGTCCTTCTTTAGGAGATCCGTTAGAGGTTTTGCAATTTCACCATACTCTCTAACGAACCTCCGATAATACCCTATCAAGCCGAGAAATCCCCTCAATGCTTTGATGTCCTGTGGTATGGGCCAATCTCTCATACATTGAGTTTTGGCAGGGTCAGCTATGACACCATCAACAATAACTATGTGGCCAAGATACTCTACTTGAGTACAATCGAATAAGCATTTGGAGAGTTTAGCATAAAGTTGGTGGGTTCTTAAGATTTTTAAGGCTGTTTTGAGGTGTTTAAGGTGGGACTGGACTATATACGAGTATGTTGTCAAAAAAGACTAATATGAATTTTCTGAGATAGGGAGCAAAAATGGAGTTCATGAGAGCTTGAAAGGTGGCTGGAACATTGGTAAGCCCAAAGGGCATTACCAAGAATTCATAATGCCCTTGGTGAGTACGAAAAGTTGTTTTAGGAATATCTTCTAGTTTCATTCGTATTTGGTGATAATCGGTACGAAGATCAATTTTTGTAAAAAATTTGGCTCTAAACAATTCATTCAAGAGGTCATCTATAATAGGTATAGGAAACTTGTCTTTCACTATGATGTTGTTGAGCTATCTATTGTCAATGCATAATCTCCAAGTGCCATCTTTTTTTCCGAACTATTAGCACTGGGGAAGCGTAAGGGTTGTGGCTGGCTCTAATAATCGCAGATTCTAACATGGAGGCTGTTCGTTTTTCTATCTCAGATTTTTGCATGTGGGGATATCTATAGGGGGCTAGTTTAAAGGGTTTAGAATCAGAGATTAGTGTAATATGATGATCAAATTCTCTGGAGGGAGGTAAGGAGCGAGGTTTTTCAAACACATCATCAAATTGAGTCAAGAGAGTAGTAATGGCCTCAAGAATTACCTGATGATTGTTAGCTGTCTCACTGCCAGTACTCAGTAGAAAGGTGCATGGATCATAAAGTTGCCGCCTATGCCTGTTATGGATCCTGGATGCTCTGTCCCCCTTATGCAATGTCACACCAGCAGTCTCTAAATCTCCTTGCAAGGTAACCAATTCCTGTTCCTTATCAAAGACTAATTGTAATTTCTTGAAATCAAAAGTAAGAGGGCTGCGTGCTTTCATCCAATCAACACCAATGATCATATCATAAGGTTCTATATCCAGTATGTAGAAATCATGTGAGAATTTATGGCCCTGCATTTCCCATTGCAACTGTGGTATCCGTTTATTACACAATAAATTATCTCTATTAGCTACCTTTGTGACGATCCCACCTCCCCCTAAGGCGTACCAAAGGGTTCGGCGGAGCGCCTGCCCAGCTCTCGCCAGGACTCACTCACTATCTCAATCGAGTCATGTACACACATCCATGAACCATAAATAATATCCGCAATTCAAGCTTATAATTTACATTGATAGAAATCGAGGTACAAAGCCTCATTACACCAAACTAGTTCAAAACCTATACAATCCAAGTACAACATGTTCCATTCGAGGAATAGCGCGAGTACAAGACCAAAAGTCAAAAGTCAAAACAAAAGGCTACGCTAGTCTTTTACAAGTCTCACGCGTCACTCGTACCCCCTGTAAGGAAAACAAATAGGTGGTATGAGCTAAAAGCCCAGTGACGTTCCAAATAGCAAATTGACCATTATTTATAAGTACAAGTTTTCGATATAGCAAAGTAACGAGCACGAAGAGTTCATAAATGTGAGCAATAACACGTCAAGTAGCAATCTTAAAATGAGCGAGTGTAGAAGTTTTTCAAAAGAAACAATAATCCAATAAACAATAATCACTCCAAAGTATAAGGATACGGATGGCTCTCAGGAGCCAAATTCCCATTGCATTACCAGAAGCTTGATCACGTAGTAGTTGACACTCCGTCAACTTTCAAGTAAGTAACCAATCCAGTAGAACACCACTTACACGACTCTCCGTCCACCGTTCAAACCCCCAGCTGGGCCCAAAATCCTCAAGAAAGACGGGTGGTAATACTCGAGTATACCGATTAGTCGAGAAGATATCACTCCACTCGACAATACAAGAGACCCAGGGTTCGTTACCCAATCGACCAAGCCCTTGCCGGCTCGACTAGAGTAACTCGCCACAGGGTTTCTGGAATTCCAGGGAGTGCGCGCATCATAACAAGTATGTCAAGTCAATTGCAACCATAAACAAGTGTATATCATGTAAGGGCAAGTGCGATAAAGTACACTCTTGCCCTAACAATTCACGTATATAACAGGTAATCATATTGGTCACATATCAAGTTCAAGTATCAAGTTCAATTCGGTATTTGAAAGCACTCACCAAAAGATATAGTGCCTTCACTGGTCACTTTCAAGTTATACTCCGGGTTCGGAGTTCAAAATCTGCGATAAAACTTAGTTTGAGAACTTTGAAACATGACTAAAATTCGAAACTTATACGTTTCGTTCAATAAGAATCAAGAAATGGAAATTCACTTGGAGAATACTCGTGAAATACTCGCTCACTTTTTAAATGATAAAACTTTGTAACATTTATACTTGAAATGGTCATGCGAGTCGAAAGTACAAGGAAAACGTACTTTGAGCAATCATTATTTCATTTCTCAAGGGTACAAGTTCGGCCAAGTCCTTATTTATATATCTTGGGACAAGAAGACTTAAGTACCCTAGACGGTTCAAGCAATAATCACTCTTAACCCTTACTCAAGTTGCAAGTAGTTCTCTAGTCTTCGAGCGTAAATTTGGGCAGCATGCCCTTTGTGTTTACCTAATTTTCCAGCCTTTTAGGCTTCATTGTTTTCTCAACAAGAACCCAACATCACACATAAAACAATTCAAGCCAAGAGCCGTTCCCTAGGCTCACAATATCATAACAACAAGAATTGCATCAAGTACAAGTGCAGAAATTCAATGTGGCACAAGACAGATTTGACGTATAAAAGCGGAAATAACTTGTCCGAGGCTACGCTTATCGGATTAAGGCGAAACCTATGCCGTTTCGAAGCTAAGACACAAAGCTACAACATTCATGAAGGTCACTTAGTCCATTTCCTAATGTAACTTAGTCAAAATCTCAGATTACTAAACCAGAAACCAATTCACCGGCTGTTTAAACGCAGAACACTGTAATGGACATAACTCAGTGCACACAAGTCCGAATCAGGTTTTCTTTGAGGCATTTTAAAGCTACTTCAGAACACTACAACTTTTATGTTTTAGCCCAGAGCTAAATCAGAATGGATCCTGGTCAAAAATCGTGATAAACTGGACTGAACTGAAGAAACGGACTGCTGGGAAATTCTTAAAATAGTAGGGGTATTTTGGACTTTTCACGTTCTACGTTGCTCCGTTTGAGCTGAAATTTTGTAGGCACCTATAAAATGTCATTTTCTACAACTTTTATTCTTTGACCTAAGGCCAAAACAGCCTCTAGCATATAGATAAAAATTCGGACAGAATGTTAAGACCATTTTCCAGATTTTGGAAATTTTAAGTTTCTAGTGAATCTTTCCTCAATTTCTTGGTCCAATCACTACCAAAACACCATATAACACCTCAATTGCAACATATAAACATCATACAATCATTTGGGCAGAATTTCCATAAGCCCTAGTGCATCAAATAAATTGGGGAAAACTACTAAAACATGCTCATCATCCATAATCTCACCATAAAATCAAGTTACTAGGCTTAATATAACAAGATTAGAAATAAAACTTGGAGAGATAAACTCTCTTACCTTGAATAAAAGTCACCAAGAGTAGCACAAGCTCTCCCCCTCAAGAATCACTCCACAACTCACTAGCTAGTCACTAGAAAACAAGTTTAATCGGTTTACTTTGCTCGATTCCTCACTTATTTGTTGGATTTGGAGATGAAATGAAAGATTTTCCTTTGGAGTTTCTCTCCTTGTTGTTCTCAGCCAGCCCAGCAGAAATGAAGAAGAAATTGCTAAGTGTTGGATTTAAATGGTTACTAATGGTCTTGGTTAAGAAGCCATGAGGTGGTGACAAGTGTCACCACCACCACCCTTTCTTTTTCTCTTTCTTTCTTACCTTTCTTGGCCACTAATTTCGGTCAAGGCTGCTACAATATAAGAAGATATTATGTACAAAGTCAACAAACTTGTTGGGTAAGAAAAATGGTGGTCAAGCAGTGCGTTCAATCGGTAATGCGCGGGACCCGCCGGTTCGCGCCGTTTTTCTTAAAACTCACGTACTAGGATTTTTACTTCTCATTCACTAACCTTATATCATTGCTACTACTCACATATTATTTCTCACTTAAAAGTCACTTTTAATCACCCAATTTGGTCCTTGCTTCGTACCGAAAATTCATCCGGCAGAAAATCGCGAAAACCCTAATTTTGCTCCAAACTTGAAACCGAAGAATAAAACCTTATTTTCTAGGTTTATTTACACTTATCATGGAATAATTGGATAGTAGGGTTTTAATAAATGATAATTTTCAAATAAAAAGAAATTTTTAAGAAAACGTGAGGAATTTTCCAATTCCAGTAATTTAAAATTAGGGTTTCAATTAAAATATGAGAGATTTAGGAAAACCTATTAGTCACAAGTAAACTAGGGTTTTGGGCTACAATATTAGGGTTTCTAGTCTTTTTAAAACAAAATTAGGTTTTAAATCAACCCAAAGAAATGCACTTTAATATTTTCTTCATAACCAACCTCCTAATATTCGGGATGTTACAACCTTCACCCTAAAGGGCTTAATTTTCCTGATCAACTCAGGATGTTGAAAGGCTACTGAAGCCTTAATAAAACTATGGGAACTGCCCCTATCTACCAGGATTGAAACCTTATTGCCCAACCAATCTCCTCGCACCTTGATGGTGTTTTGCACCATAATTCCTGGAATAGAGTGTAGGGTGAGTTCAACATGATTTTCAGTTTTCCTTCCTTGGTATTTAATCTCTTCCTCAATCATTTCCTCCTACTGTCTCAACAACCTCATCCACCACCAGCAAGTGCACCTCCTTATTCCCACATTTATGATTAGGAGCGTACTTCTCGCCACATCTGAAACATAACCCCTTTGCCCTCCTATGTTGAATCTCTGCTAGGGTGATTTTCTTAAAAGAAAATGGTTCCGATTTCCTGTTTGGGTCACCCGATAGAGTTGAGGCTCCCCCGCCTTTGAAATTCCTTCCCCTACTGCTCGTTGATGGGAAAGTAGCAATTTTGCTACTGGGCCTATACTTCTTGGCATAAGCCTTATTTGCAGATTCTTGGAGTTTAGCTTTTTTAAAGACTTCACTCAAAGAACCTATGTCATGTATCTTTACCGTCGACCTGATCTCATCGTTCAATTCGCTAAGAAAACAGGAAATGTAAAAAGACTCTGGAAGGGATGGTGCCACAATCACCACTTCGGCCATCAATTCCTCAAACTTCTCCTGATATGCTTGGACGGTGGAAGTTTGTTGCAGCTTGTTAAATTCTTCCACAAGATCCATTTGCTTCACGTTTTCGAACCTTTTAATGAGTTCCACAGTAAAATTTTCCCAATTGGTCACTCCCCTGCTGATTTTGAACCCCTAATACCAAATGTCTGCCTTTCCTTCCAAGAATATCTCTACCATATCCATCTTCTGAGAATCGGGAATATGGAATGTATGGAAATATTTTTGACTTTTTCGGATCCATTCCCTCAGGTTTCCTCCATCAATGACTATGAATTCCATTCTTGGAATGGCCAATTGCAAAAACTGCCTATTTCCTCCGAAATTTTCTTCGGTATGCCCCAAGTGATTTTGCTTGTCTGAATACCCTATAGATGTCTGCAAAATTCCTCTATCACCATGAACCGTCCTCATCGTAGCTCCGAATTGATTGGATAGAGCTGCAATTAAGTTCTTCAATTCATTGTTGGAAGATTCGATTTTCTCTTCCAAATGTTGCCGATCAGCCGCCATCACATCCCTCAATTGCTTCTCTGCCGCAATCCAGCTATCTATTATTCCTTAGGTTCTGATTTCCTGCCTTTTGAGTTGTTCCTCTAGACCTTTCAATCTAGTTCCTTCCGCCATAGTGGAACTACCTACCTCAGATCAGGCCGAGAAAAGGTAGCTCTGATACCATCTTGTAATGACTCGATGGAGGGTTGAAGAAAGAGAAAAGGGAAAGAAGAAGAAATTGGGTAAGAAGAGAGAGAATTTTTATTGAGAGGATAAGAAGTAGTTACATCAAGAATCAACTATCAAGCCTTTCTCTAATTCCCTTATTTATACAAAGCAATTGTCGGTCACTACTATATGTCGGTCACTATCTATACAATTGCTTACGTGGATTCCATGACTAACAACCGACACAACAGACTTGTAATGGCTTCTAATTGGGATATTACAATAGATGAACAAGTACTCTGGTCTTGGAGACTGTTATTGTTGTAATGCTGGAGTGGCTTTTTTGGCTTGCAATGCTGGAGTGCGCTTACATTTTTGTTGGCTTAATTTTTTTTCTTTTTCCTTTTGTGCGTGAAAGTACATATGCTAGCAATTATAATAAGCTTTTTCTGCCGTACTTAGATACGTGACAGACCACCAGTTTCTTGTTTCGTTAATGAAAATAGTAGATGGGAGGGCCATAAGCATTGTCGTTCGATTAGGATTGCATGTCTAAATGAAAACACTAATACCATATGCCCAGAAATGCTAGCCAATTTAATGAGTTTATGAAATGACAGATAAACAGCTCAAGATAGAGTAGTGATACTCTAGAAATAATCCAGGGATCCGTAATGGTTAGCAGCAAGAAATATTCAGGAAAAACAGAAAAAGAAAGAAAGAATTGAAAAAGGAATGTTTTGTCATTTTTTATCAGATAGTGGACGCATGTGAAAGCTAGAGATTTCTAGACAATAAAGCAAAAGAATTATAGAGCATAGACAAATGAACTTTTGTAGTCTTTTGTCTATTCTCTCCCCTTATTCTTCTCTTCTTGTAGTCTCAAGTAAATTATATAAAATGGTGTAGTAGTTTCTGACATTTTTATGGTAAAGATATTTTGAACCACTAGAAACTAAACAACACAACAAACACAGATTCATATGTGGTGTTAAATAGGACATTCACAAACTAGGGTTATGTTTATGGTGAAAAATTCACTTTTCTGCCCATAGTAGGCAGAAGCAATGCAAGGAGACCAACTGTGTTCTATGGGGACACACAAAGACAGGCAGAGAAATAATGTACCGAGCACAAGAGAAAGTCGGTTGTGCTTGAATGAAACAATGCAATAAATTTTAAAATTGCAATAAAAGCCCTCTTAAAAATTTGTTCATCATCTAATGTCTATTACTTAGAAAATATTTTGTGAACACTTCAACCGAGATACAGTTCCCAATGAATAGTAAAGAGCGAAAAAGTGAATGTCAAAGAAATGTGGAAAACAAATGTATGAAATGATAGACGAAATTATTGTAATAGAAAATAGGTGAAATTTTTAACATTATTTAGTGAATTTTGTACATGCCAAAACAAATATTGTAGTAGTTTTTATTTTTTTAATTGAGTTTGATATTTGAAATAATTGAAGCATAAATATGAAATGAAGAGTTAGGATATCAAACATAATTAAAATAAAGGAAGATGTGCAATTTTGGTCCCCCAACATTTGGTTTATGAGTTAAACTAGTTCCTGATATTTTGACCAAATAAAATATGGTCCCAAATTTTTTATTTTAGGCAAACTGAGGACAATTAATAGAAAACTACAATATCTAACTGTCAAAATCAAGTTAAAATTAGTCAAAAGTTTGACTTTATATTTTTTGGTCCCTTATATTTGAAAATTTAATCAATATGGTCCCTTTATATTTCAAATGAAATAAAAATGTGAATTAGATTAAATGCATAAAAATGTGTTATAAATCTCATTAAAATCCTTAAAAGTAATCCACATTGTCAAAACATATCATTTACCCTAAAGAGCATCTTTTCATTAAGAGCGAATTGCGCGAAATGTCACGAAACTATTTCAAAGTGCCGGTTCTGGTCACTACACTCTTTTATTAGCGCAAAATGTCACCGAACTAGTAAATTTGTACCATTTTGGTCACTCTATGTATTTGTACCGTTAGGAGAGACGGAAATCAACTTTTTAAGGGGCAAATTCGTCTGCACAGCCTTTTCCTTGAAGCTTTTACATAATCAATGGTTCGTATTCGGCAAAGACATAAAGGAGATGGCCGATTTGAATGGCGGCACCGTCAAACTTCAACCAAAAAATGCAGGCACTATTTTTCAATTGGAAATTGGTCTCTGACTCTCTGCCTCTTTCAGTTACCCACTGCCCAGTCTTGATTTTTGTATTCTTTCACCATTTGTAACAAAACCACAGAGCACCAGCTCCAAACGGTAAAAATTGGAAATTGGGATTTGGGATGTGGGGACTGGCTTCTTTTAGATTTTAGATACTCTTGATTCCTTTTCCTTTTTTTCTCCTTTTTAACATTTGGGAAGGGGATTGCCTTCCTCTTGTCTTTATTTTCCCTTTTTTCATACACCAGAACTTATTCAACCTAATTGCTTCTTAGGAAATAATTTTTGTCCCATTATGCAGAAAAGAAGAAAACCCTTTTTCTTATTTAAGGGTTTAACATGGTGGGTTTGAAGTTTAACTTTGGAATCTGCTTTTATGCAGAAGTACAAAAGCTCCCTAGATGCATTTGCTCAGATCTTAAAGAATGAGGGTGCAAGGTCTCTTTTCAAGGAAGCTGGTGTAAACATCTTACTGATTTTGAAGAATGAGGGTTCAAGAGTTGGTTTTTTTCCTCAAGATTTCAAAGATTAGGCAATGAGAAAATCTCCCATCTCAGAGAAGTTTTAACCTATCCAACAAATCAGAGATTCCAAAATAGTTGGTAAACCCATCTCAGATTTGGGCACAAAATCACAAGAGTCTGATGGAAAGTTCAACTTTGAACATGAAATATGCATCTGTTAGAATATGGAGTACCTTCTACAGCAGTTGTGTCAATCCTGAATCTGTTAGTGAAATGCTAACTGGACTTATTTATTGCATTGGTCAACACGGGAAAGACGAGAAGGAAACCTTTGTTAGTGGAAGCACAGTTTACTCGTATGGAAATGCCCAGGCAGTCATTTTTCAGATTATGCCAAGGTCCCTACCATGAAGATTGGCTTTCCATCTCATGTTTTATTTACAGTTGGGAAAGGTAAGTAACGATAAAGGGTGTTCTTTGTTGCAAATGGTGGAAGAGGAAGGAGGAGGAAGAAGAAAAGAAAAAGGCAGAGGAAGGAGAGTAGAGGTGGAGGTGATGGCGATGGGTGGCAATGTAGGTAATGGGTGGTTGTGGGTGAAGAAGAATGAGGGCATAATTTTTTTAACAATTGTGCAGACGAATTTGCCCCTCAAAAAGTTGATTTCCGTCTCTCCTAACGGCACAAATATACGGAGTGACCAAAACGGTGCAGATTTACTCGTTCAGTGACATTTCGCACTAATAAAAAAGTTTAGTGATCAGAACCGACACTTTGAAATAGTTTAGTGATATTTCGCGCAATTCGCTCTTTCATTAAATTAATTACAAACAAATGATAACACATAAATCATATTAAAAAAAATTAGTAGAAAAAAGAGAATTTTAATTTGAGTATATAGTAAGTTTAATTGTAAACAGTATAACACAAAATCGTTGCACGACCTGTGGATATGAGTTTCAATCGGTTATGATTAGGTATGGTGATTACAATAACAAGTAAACGTGATTACCAATATAAAGTACTCACATGAATTCTTAAAAAATTTCTTGCTATTTCTTCTTATCTTTCCTTCATATTAAATCAAATATTTCAATAATACAATTTAATGTATTTATATTTATGTTCATCTTAAATTGATAATTTTATTGAATAATTTAAATAATTATAAAATCTTTATTTCAATTAAAACTTAATTGACAACTAGTTGAAATGCCAAAAAAAGAAAAAGAAAATATTATTCAATCAACTCAATGACATATAGTTGTTTATATTATAATAGAATATTTAATTAACTGTTTTAATTTATCAAATATAAGTATTGGGCATTAGATGATAAACAAATTTTTAAGAGTACTTTTGTTGTGATTTTAAAATATATTACATTTTTCATCCACGCACGACTGTCATTCTCTAGTAGTGCCCAGATATCCTTCTTTGTGCGTCCCCACTAGGGGTGCAAATGAGTCGAGTCGAGTCGAGTTTTAAAATTATAAAGTCGAGTTAGGTTTATTTATGTGCCAGCTCGAGTTCAAACTCGAGCTCGTCAAGTTCGTATAATGAAGCTCAAGGTCGGCTCAATTTAGGAAAAGACAAGTTCGAGATCAACTCGCTTACGGCTCGCGAGCCTAACTCGAATTCTGGCTTGCGAGCAACTTGAGTTTCGCTCAATTTTCTAGCTCGTGTTTTGCTCGAATTTAGCTAGATTTCTGGCTCGTTAGGAGCTTGAAATCAGCTTGAGTTTGTCTACAAAAGAAACAAAAGATAGTCCAGCAAAAGAAACCAGCAAAAAAATAGTCCATTGCTTGGTTTGTCTGCCACTACTTCAAATGTTTGTCTGCCACTACTTGGTTTGCCTAACTTCTTTGAAGATGACTCTAAATTTCTTCCACTCATATTCACGAGAGCCATCAGCCCTCCCCGGACCTAGAACTTTTCCTAGCAACTTCGTTGTTAAAGAGAAGGAAAATAAAAAAAGCAAGACAGAGTGAGAAGACATCGGCTAGATATCTAAGACCGGGTGAAGAAGCCTCTCCAGGTGGTGAGACAAAGCAAAGCTTTGGCCCTGTTCTTCGCTATTGAAGGAAGAAGCCTTGCACAGGTTTGCTGCTTTGACTTGTTCATTTTTTTGTGATGAAAGAAAACAAAGAAACTCAACTTCTTGCGTGGCTTGGAGGTTGCTGAAGTGGAGCTGGCGGAAGTGGTGGAGATGGAGCTAGCAGAGATAGCATGGCGGAAATGGGAATTAGGAGTTTGGGACTTGGGACTTGGGACTTGGGACAGTCAGCAGAGAAAGCTTGGAGGTTGCTGAGGAGCTGGCGGAAGTGGTGGAGGTGGAGCTAGCAGAGATGATGGTTGCGGAAGTACGAATTAGGAGTTTGGCAGCTAGGACAGTCGGTGGAGGAAGAAGTTCGATTGGAGAAAGTGAGGAAGGAAAATTAGGTAACCTAATAGAGGAAGTGAGAAACAAAATAAGTTGTAAATTTTAATTGATTCAGGGGTATTTTTATAATTTCACATTTACTCGAGCCTAACGAGCGGCTCGTCGAGCTATCGAGCCTAAGAAACGAAGACTCGAGCTCACCTCGTTTGTATTAACGAACGGCTCGAGCTCTGCTCGAACTTGTGTTGATCGAGTTCGAGCCAAGTTTTGACTGGCCTAGTCCCCACAGAGCACAGTTGGCCTCCTTGCATTGCTTCTGCCTATTATGGGTAGAAAAGTGAAGTTTCCACCGTAAACGTAACCCATAAACTAGAAACCAAGTGCTCTATTCAATGGCAGTAATAAAAGTTTGGGACCTACATAATATGACTATTAAAGAAAGTCAACTAACTAGTTTGGCCATTGGTAAATTTCGTTTAGCCCTTTGAACTCCAAAATCTCAATTTAATTGAGTTAAATTGGAAACGTTTTATTTGGTCCTTTGACATACTCTGAAAGTATCAATTTGGTCCCTAACACAAAATCTCAATTTGAATTAAAGACTTCAGTTTAGTCATATGAAGTGAGAAGATTTTTTGATTTAGTCTTCCAAATATATAATAAATCTTATATATATATATATATATATATATATATATATATATCATCAATGTAAATTATACTAATAAAAGTATGGAAAAATGATCGGTTTCATCCTTCACATTTTATAAAAATATTCTTTTTGTCTCTCACTTTTAAAACAAAACAATTTCGTTCTTGACATTTAAAAACTGAAGTTATTATATCTCTGAACCCAAATTTCAATCTGAATCAAATCACCAATCAACCTGATTACAAATTTTGGGAGTGTAATTGGTAGATCATTTGATTAACTCAACTTGATATTCATGTGAAATTTAATGAACCTAAAAATAAAAAATAAAAAATTATAACATAAAAAAGAAAAATTAATCTTTCCTACATTATCATTGTATACACTGACGATTTTATGTACCGTCATATCATTTTAATTTAAATTTAAATGTTAAAATTTATATTTATGATACACATCTAGATTCGCAATCGAAAATACTAATAGTGCATGAAAAGATTTACAAAAAAAAAAAACTCTACTATTCCAAGACAAAAAATGGTCTTTTATGTTATAAATTTTTTTGGTTTAATAAATGTCATGTAAATATGATGAAATTGACCGAGTGATCTGTCAATTTTATTTTTGAAATTTATTACTGGGTTATTGGATGATTTGATTCAGATTGAAAATTAGATTCAGGGATATAATAGTTTTAATTTTTAAATGTTAAGGACAAATTTGCTCCATTTTAAAAGTGATGGACGAAAAAAATATTTTTACGAAATGTGAGGGATGAAACAAGTCATTTTCTCTAAACGTATCTCCTTTTGCTGCGTGAAAGTATATGTGCTAGCAATTATAATGAAAGTATCCCCTTTTGTCTATTCTCTATTCCCTTAAGAGTAAATGTACCAACCTTACGTCATCTACCTTTGAAACTATCACACCCATTGATTTGTTAATTGCCACATGGGATTGCATGTTTGATTTCTTCCATTAATTTTTTCTTAAGCAAATAATCAAACCTCAATGTCAAAATTTGAAAACATAAACCCAATGTTTTTGAAAATATAGTCCAGGTGGGAGGATTCTTGCTACTTTCTTCATATTTTCAATGTCCTCATAGACTTGTTGAGTGGCCTCATGGACAGAACTATAATCTTGTAGTAGGGTTCGAAGGTTTCTGTGCATTGTACAGAAGTTGAGTTGTATATGTGCGGGGTCCAAGATATCAAATTGAAATTCATTCTTCGCCATCTGATTTCCCGTGATGAAGCTGTGATTGACAAGACTAGACCTGATCAAAATTCATATACAACTAAATTTAAAAAATTAAACTCTTTTCGGATGAACTAACCTGGTGACCAACAAGATTCTCAAGATCATCGCCATTTCCGCCTTCATCATCTAAAAACTCCAAACAAAATAAAATAAGAAATAAAAATTAACCAAAGACAAACAGAAAAAAAGGAGAGGAGAAGAAGAATGTACTTATGCCAGAGTCCATGGCTGCAACGAGGGAAAGGGCAAGTAAGTTGTCTGGGACTCTGGGTTTTTTCTTATGCACGTATGTGACTGCCTGGACCTTTTTTTCTTTTTTCCAAGTTGCACCACCAACGGGTAGCTTAATTTAAATATTTTTTATGGGATAATTTAAGAAACTTTCTCTGAGGTTTTCGACAATTTCACTCGACTCCCTTGAAGTTTACATAATTACAAAGACCCTCTTATTGTGATAAAAAAACAATAATGCTCTTTATTAATTGTCAAAAACTCTATCAAATATTAAAACTCTCTCATCTATTATTAACCAATAATTCAAACCACAATTTTTTCTATTAACTATTTATTCTCTTCCTCATATATCTATTTTTCTTTTAAACTCATTTATTTATTATTATCAACCAAATGTGTACTATCGCTAATAATAAAATCGCCATACACATTAATCCACCGATATTTATATATCTTGGTATCTATTCCCAATTCTTGATTTTCTATTATTAGTAAATAATTTCCTTGCGCCCATTTTTGTTTCCAAATTTTGATAGGTATTAGCAAATTGAAATTGTCAAATAACAAGTTGAGTGTTAATTTCTTTATCAAATTAGATGGAGATAAAGATAGTGACAGTGATAAAAAATTAAAATTAAGGATAAGAAGTGGAATAGGAACTAAATATAGGTTATACTGTTATGGTTATCATGGAAAAAAGTGTTTTTGATATATATTTATAACTGCATTGTGGTTCAATTTTTTTATTTACAATTATTGATATTATTCCTATAGAGAGAATTTGATAGATTTTGAACTTTGTGCCAATGGAATATATTGGATACTGATATTAGTAGTGATGGTTTAGATTATTTTGTATTAAAAAGGTGGCACCCATGGAATTGAAATTTAGGAATATTGATGAATATTGTAGTATATTAAGTAAAATCTGATATTGTTATAAAATTGTAGATAAGTTTTTGGGTATATGATGTAGCATTTATAGTTGATACAATGGTCTGCATCAGAAATTTTTAGGTAAAAGCGGAACATTAGAACAAAAATAAGTGTTTATTTAGTGGTGATTTAGATGTCGATAAGTAGGTAATAGTTGTAAGAAATAAAGATAAATGAAATAGAAACTGTAAACTATTTTTTTTCTTTACATTTTTGTTGTGAATTATAATTCAAGGGCATTATAAGAATTTTGGAAAAAAGTATAACCTTTTGGGTCTAGAATGTTACTTAAATAGTGAAAATAGGGGAGGTAGGTATAATTTTTAGAAATTGAGGGAAGTTTTCTGCAATTGTTAAAAACCTCAGGGGAGGTATGTGAAATTAACCCATTTTTTATTGTTATTGTTTGAGTGATTTATGATGGCGAGGCTTTCCTGGGGTTTTTTTTTTTCTTTTTTTTTTTGGGTTATTGTTTGAGTGATTTTTTTTTGGGCCGTCGTTGTGAGAGTGATTTATGCTGACGAGGTTTCTTGGGTTTTTTTTTTTGAGTGATTTATGATTTTAAGAATTTCTTGGTTTGATTCTTGCTTATTGTCTGTTGTACGTAATCTTTTGTGACCCATTTTTACCCTTCTACGTCTTTGCTGACCTGTCGCAGCCCAAATACTCCCCCAGCTCTGCCGTTTAGAGCGATCTGGAGCTCCGCCGCTGAGAAATCGGGTACATAGCCCACCAGAACTCTCCGATCCGACCCTGAACATGCTTTTCACCCTTGCCCACCAACGATTCCCCCATAACCCAATAATAGAAAAGAAAGGTAAATAGTGAAGTCGCAGAAGCATGTTGACTCGGTCGTCGTCATCGTCGTCGACGGCGGCGGTGAGGATCAACATCGCCTCCAGTGCTCGGAAACTCGACGTCAACAATCGAATCGCTCTGGGATTCTATTATCGCATCGCCGATAATGTCCTCAAGCAGGTGAACTATGCACCCATGAGTATGATTATGCCAGTAACGGGACAATTAGAAACAACAACAACTTATAATCCTATTTATTTATTTTTTGGTGAATTATGCATTAATTTACACATTAGCGGAATTCTGCGGAGAACTTGCTTGCATTTCAGCTGGAGACTTGCATATTTAGGAGCAAAATTATGATTAGCTAGAGTTTTTAGGACTAGTCAAAGAAGAGTAGATGTTTCAGCAATTTTGACTTGTAGGTTGAATGTTGAAATACTTCTAAAATTGAATTGCTTAAGGTGTTCTGAGTTTGAAAAATTGAAATGGTTAGGTTGCTTGATTTATTCGTCCAAGGTCTTAGCTTTGATGCACAAACACTTGATATTGTAGTATAGGCAGAGGATAAATAACTAGAATAAAGTAGGGAACTTTTCAACTCTGGGAAGTTTGTGAAGGAGTTTGTTGGTATTTATGCTCGTGTTATATTTCATATCAAATGGGTGCTAAGTATAGTTTATCGGTTAGAAACTAGTTCTGGGTCGCTTTGGAAATGTGCTTTGAGTTGGACTTTGATATAGGCATGCTTTGTTATACCAGTGAAGTGGTTGATGTGGCTGCAATGCTAACAGATTATGTAAGAAATTTGGATGTAGTGGAGCTCGGATTTGAAAATAGAAGGCAAAAATGAGGATATATTAGGATTTCAAGGCTACCCTCAGTTTTGTGTTTCTTTTTTGCAAGATATTGGAATATTATTGGTTTCTTAAGAAATCAGTTCAAAGATTTTTTTTCCTTTGCTCGTGTTCTTTGATAGTTGCACATGGGTTCAAATTGAACCTCAAACTTGGTTGAAGCAGCATGACCAAGGCTTATATATACTGTGATAATCACAACCATGTTGTCAATTTGTTTGTTTTCAAGTTTGCACTGTCAGATGTGTAATGGTCTTGAAACCAGCTCTACACTGGGCATGAAACAATTATAAAAGAACCTGAGATATGAGAGAGCTTGCAGTGTCTGATGATTTATGTATACAAGCACTAAATCAACAGAAGAGAGCTTATACGACACTGCAGTTCTAGCTGTTGTCATACTAGTCTTGCCATTTCCCATTTCCCATTTCCCATTTCCTCTATTATTCTTGTATAATGCTGTCCTGGTTTTTTAGTAAAATTAATCCATTATCAATTTTTACTAGATATATGATTGGATATCCATTATCCATTAGCTTATGTTCTTTCAGTCTCATCCTTTGCGAATTTCAGTTCTTTCTTAAAGGAACTATCAAAGACATAATCTTTGTTAATCAAATGCATTCGAATTGTATAAACTAGCAGAAGTTTATGTGCATGCGCATCCTTTTTTTTTTTTGGCTATAAATGGACCCAACAAAAGCTGACACTTTTTGTTGTTTTAGGCTAACATCTTTCGGGAAGAGGATAATATAATTGATTTGTACATTATGCTCCTAAGGTATTCAAGGTGAGATTGAGTTTTAGTGACTTAAGGTCAGTATTTGGTCGCTTTGTGTATTGTGTTCCCTGATTGGCATGTATTGCTATCTAGTATGGTAGGAAAATGGTGCTTTCAAGTTTGTGGATGTCTGAAATTCATTTTGAAGTGGCACATGTAATTGACCTTCATTGTTCTTGCGTTCTAGTTTGGTCTCTGAGACAATACCATGTCATCGTGATTATAGAGCAGCTCTGCAAAGTGACAAGATTTATTTGAAGAAGGTACACTTGTTTATCTGCTCCTGTAATTGTTTTATGGGTTTATACCTCACAATGGTCTTTTTTTATATGCAGAAACTAATGAATGCCTTGGCTGAGCTTGAGAAACTTAAGCCAGTTGTTCAAAGGAAGCTTGAAGACATTAACCAACAACAGAGGGGTTATCAGCCTCAATTGAATTTGTCACTTGTTAACCATCCTGGCAAACAGCAAAATTTGAATAGTTATGCCATGACTAAGGTAACACTTCCTCTATAATGTGGACATCACAAATCTCAGATTTAAGAAACTATTATTAGAAATTCTCGTCTTCTTTTGATAGACTTCACCATACGTTGCTCGACAATGCAATCATCAAGCTCCAAGTACTCAGCAATGGTCTCTTACTAAGCCAGTAGATGAACAGTTTCGCCAAATGTAAGTCTTCTACTAGGAACTCACAAGCTTTGTTGGTTCCGCTGCCTCAAAATGTAGTAAAATTTTATGTAAAACTAGGTATTTTGTCGTTTGTTATATACTTGTTCTTGCTGTTTCTGTACTTCTCTAAGCAGATATTCCTTCTTTCCAAATGTTTTCTATAATTTGTTGATATTCATGGAAAATAGGACCAGAGAAGTTGCAATTCTGTGTTACTCTTTTAGGTTTAAGTGATATGTACGGCTCTGATGCTTTATATAAATGTTGATAATTTCTGCATCACATTGCTGTACTAAATGAATTTCATCTGAATAACATTACAGTTCCTGAATCAACTTTATTTGTGCTAGTGTACCCTTTTATGCTTTAAAGACATTTTAAAAGTTCATGAGACCGTGTTTTCCTAATTTGGGTGTACTTTGATGTTAATAAGCATCTTTTTTTAGGCTCGTCTGATGTTTGTATTAGCCTCCATAAATTATTTTTCTCCATTATGCATTACTTACATTTATCACTACTGTAGAAGATTAAGTATTCCCCGTCCAAAGGAGGAAACTCTTTCCAGACATTCCGTTTTCGGCCCGAATGGGCTTAATGGGCAATGGCAACCTCCACCTAGTGATACAGGGGTATGATGATTTTCTTCTTTGTCTTCAATTTCTCAGAAGCCGATAAAGGTTTAACTCTCATACTTAATGCAGGTGCGCTATCCAAGTAATATAGACTTTTCACCTGTTGAGATCCCAAGGTTAGGCTCCAAATGGATTTATTGTCGACTATTATTCAAATTATATCTCCATTAGTGTAAGATTTCGGTTGAAGAAATTAATCCTTATGTTATGACAACTTTACAATGGAAATTGATTAAAACTTTCTTGTGGGACCTTACATATTTCTAATTAGTGTCTCTTTTGTCCTTTCTGCTTATGCTAATTAATCTAGGACATTTGCTGATATTTCACGAGAAAGCAATGGCCAGAAGCCTGTGCATGATGGTACCTCAATAAAAAAGCATGATAACAACTTAGAATCTGAAGTATCAAAATTGAAACCATTGGACCTGGAAAGCAAAGATGACAAAAAAGATCAGGTTGAAGAACCTGATTCCTTGATTTCCTTTGAAACAATGGAAAGTCCTGTGCAAACGAAAATCATCAGACAGCCTTCTCCTCCTCCTGTTCTTGCTGAGATACAAGATTTGATCCCATCTACTTCACCTGCAGTTGTGGACAGGGATTGCGGACTGACTTCTAATGCTGATGGTGTCATCTGTGCTGAAGCTCCTCTGGAACTGCACATTGTGAGGATCTTTATCAACTTTTTGTGTTTTTCCCTAATTTTTTGGTGTCCCCCCCCCCCCCCCCTTTGTATCAAACTTGGATTTCTTCTGGGATGTTTGGTTGTCACCTGTGCTCTCAGGCACCTGGTTGGAACTCTCTGGAGGTTAGATTAAATAAGGAAATTGATAGTAGATTATTCTATCTATGTTTGTTTTGACAGTCAACTGCATTGATGGACAGTTTTATGAGGCTGGCTAAGTCAAATACGGACAAGAATTTGGAGACTTGTGGTGTTCTTGCTGGTTCACTTGTATGTGACATCAACTTAATGGCACAGTTGACCTGATGTTCCATGTATTACTTGTTATCTTAACAGATTATCTATTGTCATTGTTTAATTTGTTGTGTACAGAAAAACCGAAGATTTAGTGTTACTGCTCTTATCATCCCGAAGCAAGAATCAACATCAGATTCGGTAAGTTTTAATGTCATTTGCCCCTGCCAACCCTGTTTAAAATGTTATTCTCATTTACTTGTTTCTCTGAGCAGTGTCAAACAACAAATGAGGAAGAAATATTTGAAGTGCAGGATAAGCAATCTCTTTTCCCTTTAGGGTGGATTCATGTAAGCGCAATTATTGGTAATTGAAGTCTGGTTGCACTTTGTTCAACTTTTGCATAATATTACAATGACAGATGACTGCTTTAGGTTGATACAACAATTTAAAACCTGGCATGCGTTTATTTGCAAATATTAATATTACCATCTAGATATTAACTGAGAGGTCTCCTCTAGATATAATTTTGTGTAGTGGAATTACCTGTCTGAGAATATATAAGAAAGATACTTGGGAACACTTGTATTTACCTTCAAGAACAAGGACAAAAATCTCTGCTGTCAACTTTTTCTTTGGAGTTGCTAGCTGATAATTTTCCTTCAAGAGTTCTATTTTATTAATTCAACCTAAACTTTTAGAGGTCATTATTCATTTTTAAGTATTCAAGTAGCTAATAAATTTGATAAACGTTCCTGGAACTTTTTTGCTTTTGGTATTCACTTGTTGATTTTTTCGAAGAGCTATTTTTAAAAATTCATTGCTCTTCTTAATATGTTCTCAATTACTAAAGAAGATCAATTGAAAATTAAAGCTGCATTTCACTTCCATAAGATGAGTCCAGAAAAAGGGGAAGGAGAGTTTGGTTTGTAGCTGCAAGGATCTGGCAGTTTCTTTTGTTAATCTTCTTTAATGTCCTAAACATGTACAACTTGTCAGTTTTTGTGCAATTATAATTTTTGGAGTTATTGATTGCATGATGTTTATTCTATTGCAGACGCATCCCACACAATCGTGTTTTATGTCATCGATAGATGTTCACACTCAATACTCTTATCAGGTTTTGTACTCTCTTAAGATACCTCATCATTATCCTTACACGGTTCCGTATTCTTATTTTTACTTCCTCATCTTGTTTTGGTCTGTGGAAATTTATTTATTTTGCATAGAGAAGTTGGGATTTAGCATGCTATGCCTGTTCATGCTTCCACCTAAAAATCTTCTCTGACGCTTGCACCAATATAACGAGTTTTTGAGTTGTTTTTGATCAGTTTAATGCCCTTTGTCTTGGAAAGATTTCACTTCCTATAGATGCTGGAAATCTGTTCTTACACTCTATTGATTTCCTAAACAGATCATGTTGCCCGAAGCTATTGCAATTGTGATGGCGCCGAAAGATGGCTTGAGGTGAATGTAGTAGCTATACATACTTTGATAGTTAAAGAAATTCAATTTGATTACGAGTAACTCTAGATTTTCCATCATGCAGAACCCATGGCATATTCCGGTTAACAACTCCAGGTGGCATGAATGTCATAAGGCAATGCCCTAGACGTGGTTTTCATGCTCATGACCCTCCGTCTGATGGTAGCCCAATTTACAAGCAATGTACAGACGTTTATATGAATCCTAAGCAGAAGTTCGACGTAATCGATCTGCGATGACAACGGTTACACATTGTTTCATTTGATTTGCAAATTTATTTACTCCATAAGTGAATTTGGTTTTGGCCGTGGTGTTTGGTCCATCCATGAGATGTAAAAGTACACTCTCGTGTAACAGTAAAATATGCTACCTTCTTTGCAATTGTGCAGTAAAAAATATGGAATTTCATATTCTGGTACCCTTGCGTTCATTTAATTTTTTTTTTTTTGGTTTTATAATAGAAACCTTCAAATTGTTTACAGTAGAATTTAATTGACTTATCATGGAAAAGCACACAAGTAACCTTCTTGCACAGAATTACAAGGTGCAATGGATCTAACAGGTACCTTGCCAGATTCACGACTGCAACACACTAGTTGGAGAAATGCATACAGCACTGGATTCGGTTCAAGCATTCCTCTGTTCCTTCTCGAGACAAAGTAGTTGCAAAAAAGAAGTATCAGTGCTTGGATAATGTGCAACAGTTGCTGTTTTAATCATTTAGATCAACAGCTTGTGTTGCTGTTGGGTATTGATAAGGACTAAAGAGAGGTCCATTATTCCTCTGATATGTCTCTAAATTAACGATCTTTCGCTTTCCAGACTTGAATCGAAGCATTTGGGGAGGGAGCAAAAGCATAACCAGAGAGACAAAAATCACATTCGTTTTTAAGTGGTTCTGTTTTCTGGACATCACAACAACAATAATCCGCATTCCATGTGCACCTTTTTACAATTACAATTTGCGGTCATAGGCAAGATTGGTTGGACATGTTGGTTTAGTTGCAAAATTTTTGATTTGCTTCTAGTGCTTGGCCATTCGCAGATAAAGTTGTAGTCTTATGCTCTGCTAGAAGATGCTTATAGGACCCCCTTATCTGGTAGGGGTGGGGCAGTCCAAGGTTGTGGCTAGGCAGGGGGGAAAACACTTGCAGCAAAGGAGCCATGTCTCTTCATTGTCTAGGCAGACAGCTCCCACACATGACAAGTAACAATTGTGGCTCACCTGTCAAAACTAAAACAATGGCATAAAATAGTGGTGATATGCCTCCCATCGTTCTCCCCCATGCCATAGGTGCATCATCAGATCAGTGACCTCGAGTTCACAGCAGCCTCAACAGGGCTGCTCTTCTTAACCCGTTTGGATTGTTATCTTCTGACCTGTTTATAGAAAAATATACTGTAACAATTTGACGCATGTGATGTAAAAAAAGCGATTGAAAAATATGATCACGAAAAATGTAAACATATTTTGTTAAAAAACAGCAATCCGAGTTCTGATAAAAATTTGTAGATCAGTCAGTCGTGATTATTTATTAATGTTTTTCTACAATATTTGTAGTTCAACCGTATTCTTGGGGTTTAAAATAGTGATGATGAACTTGCCAATTATTAGGCAAATGACCAGATTCAGTTGTAGTTAATCCTCAAACTCGTTCGATGATTTCAATATATATATGGAATTGATGATCTACAAATACTAATATCTGAGGTCGAGAGCATGAAATAATGCTGTTTGTTGTGCAATAATTGTTTCGGTAACGTGTTGTCTTTGTTCCACGTATTCTTTTCTGACCAAATATATATATATATATATATATATATATATATATATATATATTATATTTCATGATATCTCGTATTGTTGGAATTTGGAACAATATTAATTGCTCATTTTGACACGTATCATGTACTGAATAATAGTAAGTACACTTCAAAACTTAAACACGTAATTAGCAAAGCATGCCAGAACTTCATTAATCAATTGTCGGGGGATGATCCTATGTTAAAAAGTTAATAATATTGTCTTCTTGGCTCGACACGTTTGCCACTCGGAGGCAAGTATGCTGTTGAACGGCTTCAAATCCTCTGTTTTGTTTTCAAAGTAGTCTCTGTCCCTTGTTTATACAGCTGTCACGTGTCTCTAATCTTTTATTAACCTAAACTCAAATAAATCATGGGTTTGTTTACATGAAAAGCAAGCTTTTAATTAGATATTATGCTGATATAATTTTTTTTGAGTCTTGATGATATAATTATTCATTTATATTTTTTATTTTTAAGCATGTGCATGAAGGTCCTACTGGTAGTAGAGATAGTTTAAACATATGGGAACCAAATAGCCAACGTATGTTGTGCTCAACGCAATTGTCACAGGTAGGCCTGTCAATCGGGCCTAATGAGCCGGGCTTTGATGAGTTCAAGCTCAGCTCATTTAATTTGAAACATTTTCGAGCTTCGGGCTATGAGTTTCGGATTCGTAAATGTGAAGCTCATACTCAACTCACATAATATTCGGGTTGTGAGCCTTAATCGGGCTTAGCCCAAGCTCACTTATTATTCCTTAATTTTCTTAATATAATTACTATAACTATTAAGTTGTAAAACTAAGTTAACATTTACAAGACTATAATATTAAAACTAAACATGAACAAATAATAGTTCTTAAAAAGTATATAAACCAAAATTTTTTTCAACAATATTTATATTTAATCCATTTAAAATGCATGAAAAATAGTAATAAAACATGCGATCATAAGCCAATACATCTTTAAAAGTTGAAACTTTTTTTATAATCTTGTGATTTAAATCCAAATATGCTTGATGATTTTTGTATTTGTAGACCAAAAAAAATCAACCAATAATATGCCAATACAAAAATTTACTCAACCAATAAGAAAAATTAGAGATTTAGTTATGCATTACTAATATTGGCTCTCAAGAAATCTCATGAAAGAATCTTTAGATGTATTTTTGTATTTTATAATTTATATATATATTTAGTATTTAGTAAAAATATATTTGGATATATAAATATACATAATATCAAAATATAAATATTATATATATAGGTAATTAAAGGGCCGGGCCTATATCGGGTTTGAGCCTAATAAGGCCCAAGCTCGGCTCACATTTAATTCGGGCCTATTTTTTAGGCTCAATCTCAGACCGGCTCACTAAATGATCGGGGCTCATCGGGCTTTCTGTCGGGCCGAACGAGCCGAGCTCGGGTTGGCCCAGCCCCATTGACAGTCCTAGTCACAAGTAATATTTTCTTGTTTATAATTAAATTTTAGTTATTCCAAAATTCACTTGTTTGCAAGAAATAGTTATTTTATCTAAAATTTATTTGAGTTTAGGTTAACAAAAGATTAGAAACACGTGACAACTGTATAAATAAGGGACAGAGAGAACAGAGACTACTTTGGGGACAGAGGATTTGAAGCCCTGTTGAACTGTGTGGTTAATCAAATCAAACCCATTCTAAGTCTTTTTAAGCCTAATAACGATAATAATTTGAATCATAAACAGGTGAAGGCACCCCAAAGCCTACAATTTCTACATTTGCACATGCCACGGTAACTGGTTTATGAATTATGATATTAACAGCTCACTAGCTAATCATTGCTCCAAAATTTTGTGTTAAATTCAAATTCAAATGTCCATGTATCATCTAATTTAGCATTCTAATTGCTCCAAAGGCCCCTGTCAAACTTTTCAACTAGTTTCAATCAAATGAAACTTCATCTTGAATAAAATATCATATCTTATTCCTATTATCTTGAAGTTTATCTGCTTTTAATTTGGTCTTTTTCTTTTTTAAGTGAGTGTTCTTGAATTCAAAATCTCTTATTTACAATCTCTCTTTCATTACAATCCAATGCAATCCTCCCCCATGTAACCCCGTTGTTGTTAATTTCTCCCTTTGCGTGGTAATTTAAAATTTGTTTCTCCTAATAAAATTTTACTGGAGTGTTGAACTTGAAAATATGTGACTGTCAAATCGACGGTTTTTAGCCCATTCCCATTAATGAATTTGCTGGAAAAAACAAATACTCAACACTCAAAGATAATAAAAACCCAAATTACAAGAAACCTTGATTTTGTTTTGTTGGAAAAGAAAACAACTCCAGTCGGTTGTTGAGATGGCAGGCCACCAAAACTTCAATCATGCAAGAAAAAGGGGTTTAACCACACCCCAACCTTTTTTCTCTCAAAATTGTGTATTTCGATGCTCATCCTGTTTCAAATGTACATACATGCATATACACGTCATTCTATTGCAGATACAAATGTAATGTTCAAACACTGAATCCGAAGTTCAGTTATGCAGTACCCCTTGCAAATGAAGGATAGGTGCTGTTACTCAATACTTTTTTCAATTTCATCAGCCATAAAAAGAAATTATGTCATTAAGATGCAACAATTCCTCTGGATTGTCATACTCTGTGTCGGTCGGATGATGAAATAAGAGTTTTTTTTTACAAAAAAAAAAACTTTTGAATTGCAAAAATTTCAAATGTTTTAATATGTGAATCACTACGATTGTTAAGTGATATGGCAACTAACCATCGGACCTAAATCGAGGAAATGGTTTTCTAAAGGAATTATGGAATTTTCCTCCTAAAATGATTTATTACATTGGCTTTTTATTTTTTAGCATGTTATCTAATACTGCTCGTTCGGCGACATTTCAAAAGATTCATTAAATTATAGAGTAAATCTTATATACATTGACAATGTATACATTATTATGGTTGGATGCATGACACATGTACAAAATTTGGGTTTCAAATTTAAATTCGGATTATGTATCATGCATCGAACGGTGAAAGTGTATACACTGTCAGTGTATAGAATATTACTTCTAAATTATATAGTGTCAAATTTGGCAAATAATATAGAACTAAAGTAGCGACGAATATCTTAGTAATATACAATAAGGTGGCTTTTTTTATTCTCTTAGATATGATCATAAAAATCATGAAAGTTTCAATAATAAATGTATTACAGAACAATTTTCACTAAAATATATTTTTGATCCATTTGTTTTTAATTGACCCCTCGATCGGTTTGTTTGGATGGTGTTTTATTTGCTAAAATTATTTGTTTACATCAGTAATACATTTTTTAACTACCTTTTTATCTCACACACTATCACATAAAAAAAGTGCTACACTGTTCTTTTTTTTTTAAAAAAAAATTTATTCCAAATAAAGTACTAAAGTGCCACGGTATTTTGCTAGAATCAGCTCGAAAGCCACCGAGTCTTTTGCTTTAAATGCTAATCTAGTGCTGCCAATGCTTAAATACATGTTGCTCGGATCAATCTTGTCATTTAGTATGGAATACTATTAAGCAGTATTAGATCTTCAATCAAGAAACAGGACATTGTGAAGATTCAGAAGAAATAACACATTCTGACAATTATCTCAGGATCACAAATACTTACAAAAGATTTGTCTTCCTAAATAAGTGGCAACAATTTTTTCAAATTTTTTTTTTTTGACATTTGGTTCGGAAGTCAAAAGCCTACTGAGTCAATAAGCACCAGAATTTAGCCAACAAAAAAGGAGGCTTAAGAGTAGATGATGAGGTGCTTGTACTGACTGACTGGTCTACTACTTAAACTCCTCAAATCAGTTTTTCTTTGCCGTTGTAAGAAGGAAACTCTCTGAGTGCGATGAAACTTTTCTACCACCTTGCATCTCTCTCTTCCTCTTTTTTCTGTCTTTTTGCCTTCTCCTCTACTCTTTCTCAAACTATTCCTTTCCCAAAACAGTCATAGTTGGAAAATTCTCTGATCTGTAGTCACTGAGCACTTGTAATATTTATCCATGAAAGTAATCCTAGCAGTCCACCAGAAGCCCGAAATTTTGGACACTGTCAAAGCTCAGCTGACGTTTCTTCTTTGGCTTGTTAAACAATCTTGTCAATTTTCTGTTTCTTCAAGCGGCTGTCGTCCCACAACTTTTTTGAATCCTTAAAAAAATTTTTGTTTTCTAAGTACAAGAATCCCATTTAGATTTATCCTGGATGCGCTTTTTATCATCAGGTCTCCCAAATTCTTGAGGCAAAAGTTAGTTAACCATGGCAATTGATACGAGCACAGAGAATTCAAGCTTGAATACAAGTCCAAGAATTTCATTTTCTCATGATCTTTGCCAAACAGATGAGGCCGCGGCTGTCGAAGATAAACCTTATCGCCTAGATTCTATGCTACAGCTTGACTCAGACTCGGATGATTTTGCTTTCTGCATCACCAGCAATAGCACTGGGGCTCATGAAACTTCTTCAGCTGAGGAGCTTTTCTCAGGTGGCTTAATTCGCCCTGTTCAGCTCCAAGAAAGGTTTGTTCATACTCCAAAAAATGCTTCGAAATCTAAAGCTCAGGCTCACCAGGTGCCTTCTCTTCCACCTCTTCCGTTTGTTCCTCAGGCAAATGGAGGCTCAAAGCAAGAGATTTTGCAAGAAAAAGAATCCACCTTGACAAATATTGAACCAGAGCAGAAGAATCAGTCAAAATCTTTTTGGGGTATCAAGAGAAGTAGTAGCCTTCATTGTGACAATGGTCACAAAAAGAGCTCATTTTGGTCATTACCACTGTTGTCTAGGAGCAATTCAACTGGTTCTGTACCAAATTCAAAACAGGGCTTGAGGGAAAGTCAGAAACAGAATGCATCTTCCAAACAGCAGAAGAATCTTATGGGGATTTCCGCTTCCGCCTCTGCAAGTTCAAATGCAACATCAGCCCCTAGCTTTTATGTCTATCCATTGTCACAAAAACCTCCTCTCAGGAAGAATTATATGGGGTCTAATGGAAATGGGATCCGGATTAGCCCAGTGCTCAATGTGCCAGTTCCATCATCTCATATTTCCAAGGGAACTGCCAATCTCCTTGGTCTGGGGTCTTTTTTCCGAAACGGAAAAGATAAGAAGATGAAAAAATGATGATGCTTTTGCAGTGTTGGCTGTAACATCATAATTCATCGTTATCTTCGAGCAAATGAACCATCTTGCAAGACCTTTTTACACGGTAGGTCTTAATTCAATCTATGCTAGTAGCCTGAAGAATTTGCTCATTTTAGGTTGTTGATGATGGATTGGCATATGCTAATGGTACGCTAAACATCCAAATTTTTTGCCATATGACATGATCAGAGATTCCACCTTGTCATGCTTATTAGGAAAGTAACCATCTTTTGATGAATTATATTGTCAAAATTTTGAAATATTATTGTACAAAGATATTTGATGAAGAAAAGTAGAGGGATATAGAGAATGGAAGATTTGGAAAGGTCATGGTAGTGCATATCCGCATGTCACCAGCTTGGGGGACATAGAAGCAGGTAACCTTTATTCAGGGGCAGGCCTTTTCCTTCCCTCTTTTGGGTTCTCTATGACATGCTCTCCTCTAGATTTTCGAGTCTGCAGCTTTCCGGGGCTTACTCTGATTAGATGTTTGTAAATCATGTATTATGGGAATTAGGTCCTTCTTTGCTTAGATTTGCTTTGTCTTTGCTTTTTGTTTGTTTCTGAGGAATGTGATTTATGCGCTAATGACTAGCGGATTTGGAGGACCAAATCAAACAGGAAAGGCCCTTCTAGGCTCTTTTAGGCTTTAACCTGCTTTTATATTTTAAACTGTTGCGGGCCATGTTTTGGATACCTAACTCCATACTTTCCTCTTTGTTGAAACTCGAATAATTTATGCCTCTGGGATCGATAAGTGAAGCTTTACATCAAGTCTTCCCAGTTTGCAACTCCAGCTTTTTTGACCACCGGATCCAGAAGAATAAAGAAATCTTGTACCAAGTGAGGGACAAAGAAATCCTTAATAGGCCTAACTTTTCTATAATCTAATAACTAGCAACCTTGAACGCTTTTGCCGACTGTGATCATTCCAAATATTTTTGGCTCCCCGTGAATCATTGAAGCCTTTGAAGGAATTTGCTCGAAGCTATTGATCATGCCAACAGGTTCATAATTTATACTGTATCATTATTTTCAGTCCATATAACATGACAATAATGCATGTCAAGTCAAGCTATTAATGCTTCAGCATCTTGAGTAGTTACTGCTTTGTTTAGTGCCATGTAACCAATGCTGAAGCTGAAGAAAACTAGAAGAGTCCTTGATCAGATAATTTTCCGACAGTGAGTTATTTCTCTAATCTGTATTGGACCCTGTTTTCGGCTATTGAATGCAGAAATCTCTTTCCCTTTGTTCTACAAATGTTCCAGGTATCAAGAATATGACGAGTTTCCACTTGACTTGACATTGATGTTGTATCCTTGCATATGTAATGTAAGTCAGCGTCCGTAATATATTGTTGATGTAAATACTACACCAACTTCAAGCCCTACCATACCATACTATTTCAATAGTTCCCGTTGAACCACTTCTGAAAATGAAGTGTCAAAATTTGTTGAAGGGGGTAAAACAACCTGGCTATGAAAAACCCGTAGATTTGCTACTGAGTTGCAAATCCTGCTTTGGTCCCCAGGACCCAAAAATAAAATTTGAAAAAGTGGAACATGGTGCATCCGCATTTTGCCTCCCACTGCAAAATCAGGGGGCTATAGAATCCGTTGATGGAGGGCAACCAGAATTCAGTAGACATTTTTCTGGTGTTCGTTTGACTACCTTGGTTCTAATTTAGGTTTGTAGACTCAGCGGTGGAGCTTTTTTCATTAATGATGCAAGAATAGTAAACTTTTGGGGCGAAAGCACTAGTTTCATACCATTCTCAGTGGACAGAAAAAACTGTAGAAAATTCTTTACTTTTTGGCAGTCAAAGACCACCAGCATCAATCTTACGGTCAATTGTCGAGACATCTGCGTCGCGATTCCCTTGTCTGTACACATTGTATCGCAAGTGGTTGGACAAAAATGGTTGCCACCACCCTGCCTGTAGTCTCTAAAAACGGCTATTTTTTTTATTGCAATGATAATAAATATTTGTATAACCTATTCTATTCTAATCTTCTAAATCTAAAGGAAGAGAAAATTGACGGAATTTTTTCGTCAGAAAAAATCACAATATAATGGCAAGGTGGGGGTCAAAGATTGAATCTTTGACCTTTCACCCTTGCTAAGATTTAAATGTCTTGGTGGTATCAATAGCCAAAAGGATGTTGGCTCTAAAAATGGCTACTGAGCCGGTGAATTTGGACATGAATTGTGAAACTTCTATAAGGAAGGAACTTGTTCACTAGTCAATGGTTCACCATAGGTTCAATGAATAAAATTTCAGAACGCCAGAGGTTCCACCATATGTTCAACATCAATTCATTAATTGTGCATGACATTTGAATCTCAGACTGCTAACCCTTTGAATCGGTGTCCTTGCCGATTGATGTTGGGACCGGATTGAATAATTATGCAACAGAGAGTCAATAAGGAAAAAGGAAAGAAGAAAAACAGAGAAACAGAAACTGAAATTGCCATTTGCCACCCCACTTCCACATTACATACATATTAGCTTCTCATTTCCTCTCGTACATTTGTGCCTATGCTGGTGGTTTGCAAGATTCCCAAATCCAGCACCTGCATAGCACCTGGTCTACACAGATGTAGGACCCTCCCTCTTCCAAATGGACCAAATTTCAACCATGGATTTAGATATGAATTCAAAAATTTCCAGGACAGGATCAGTGGAGTGCCTTTTACCTTGCATGCACAAAATTTTTGTTGGAATCAAGAATGTGCATAGGACAAGGAAGAAGTAAAGAGAGACTCGTCCACGTGAACGCATCCCAGTTCAATCCAGTGAAGTGTCCTATCTACCTCTGTCTGAGGGGATATTCAAACGAATAGTCCTATAAACTTGGGGATCATTTTGACCAAAACTTTATCTGATGCGTGCAAATGAATAGAAGATCATAGGCATAGCTTCGTAAGGTAATGCATGACTCTTGAAAGGTAAAAAGTAAAACCGTATTTTCCTGCTCGAAACAAGACAATCCTCGATGCATCAGAAAGGGGAGGCACAAAAAGGACAAGGTCCTATGAAAGATCAATTACCTACTGCAGGTCACTATTATAAAGCACAAGGCATGTAAAAGGGGACTAAGTTCTTCTTTTGGTTTGGGCTGAATGTCAAAGATTTGGGCTCCAGTTGCACAGTGAAAAAAAATTTAAAAGAGCACTCCTTTAATCTAGTCAGATTCTTATACCTGCTAGCCCCCTATATACAGTCTATCTATTTAGGCTCTCCTTCCTCTAGATTAGAATATATTAAATTATAAAAATGTTATCGTTACAGTAAAAAAAATATATAAAGATGAATTACAGCTACATTATGGTACTATTTCTTGTAGTGTAACAGGGTATATACCTTGGTCACGGCATATGCTTCACTATACTTAATAAGAAAGATAGGCATTGCTTTCTGTGACTAACTCCACTTGCTTCAAGAGATGGATTGAGTAAAAATCAATCCAACTCTGTAGCTTCGATGAACATGGCTTTTTGAATTTTGTCTCCTTTTCAAGGGTGGCAAAGCAGAATAATTAGCCAAACATCATCAATGCACCATATATACTTGAGAATTTTTAGCAATTATTTTTGGTTGGGGCTCTGTTTTTTTTCTTTTTAATTAAACTCATAGACATACGCTGATACACGTCTGCAAGGACAAAATGCCGTAGCAACATCATCAGTGGTATTGCATAATTACCTGGACCACCTTCACTGGAAAAATGTACAAGATTGGGTGAAATGTTTCTCGGATAATTCAATGTTCATTAATGACAATCATATGCTCTAAAATAGTAAGTTGCAGGTGTCTAGATTTACTTACCTTAGTCTGGTTAATATTTTCTGGGCAATCTTCCTTCTTGGTTTTTGGGGTTTTAATGTTTTTTGAGGGGTACAGAAAATTCAATAGCTATTGTTTCCTTTTTTTTTTTTTTAATTTTTAATAAAAATGATTACACCTCATAAACAAGTCACAATTAAGCCGTATTTGTTTTATAAAAACGTAAACACATTCTCAATCTATTTTCATTCTACTGCACTAGTTATTCATGTAAGTTTGACCTTGTATTATCTAAGCGATGATCTCTACTTTGCATCCTAGATTTCCATCCTTTTGTTAATCTATTTTAGGACAAAGCAATTTGTTGCAAATTCTTCATTATATTTTTATACTACGCTAAAATCAAAAGGAGCAAATCTTATATACACTGACAGTGTATATATTATCACGATTAGATACACGATACACATGCAAAATTTGAGTTTCAAATTCAAATTCAGATTATGTGTCATGGATCCAATGGTAAGAGTGTATACACTGGCAGTGTATAGAAGATTAATTCAACCAAAAAATCAAGAGAAGAAGAGATAGTGCCATTGTAATGTCAATGGCTAACCTTTCAAGAAAAATAGAGTATTTGGATTGGAGATTATTTGGGATAATTTTTTTAAAAAATACACATTTTTTTGATGTGATATATGTGAGATAAAAAGGTGGTTAGAAAATGTGTTGATAATGCAAGCAGATCAGTGTGTGTAATATAAGATGTAAATTATGTGCAATTCAAACAAACTCGTGGATTCGTCCGTGATTCACTATTTTTTTATTTTCTAATAAAATACGGTAGTAACAGCTGAGGAACAGAGCTATTCATTTCCTATTTCGTACGTTATTCATTTTCCCCATAATTGCTACATAAAATTGAGATGTCAGAAAAATCTACCCAATAATGAAATTTGGATTTGTACATTACTTGTCTACTAATTGTTGCACAGAACTGTCAGGTTACATTCACGTTTATAAGTTGTTGGAGCTTCACGATTTCCAACTCGCTGGTCGAAGTCTAGCCCAAGGTTGAACTTGCAATTTTCCCTCGGTTGGCCCAAATAAAATAAGTGTCGATTGACGAGTCCATAGTCCTAGGATTTGGTCAGTAGTCCTGGCCGAGACTTTGTAATCCAGTCGTAAGCTTAAAAAAAAAAAAAATTTCGGCGTAAGTGAAAAGATTCGGACCCGAAACACCTTACTTACACTTTCATTCCATACAAAAATTATGTCAAGAACAAAAATTAAAATGTCATTAAATTTGGTTTGACGTGACTATTTTATAACTTTGCAAAATGAATATAATGATGATGTTTAAGTAGTAACTTAAAAATTAAAATAGTCTGTAATTTTTGTCAGAAATACATAAAAGAATTTACCCCCCATTGAGCCCAATTAATCCTCTACATTGTACTAAATGATTTTGTGATACAGGTTAAATAATGACGACCAAAGAAACACAAGATGCTGAAGCTCAAAATACGGAAAAAAAACGGATGAACTTTTTTGTGTCATTTTGCATACAATTCAAGTGCCCAAAAGCTAATCAATTTCTGTTCAGAAAATCAAACTGCATCTACTTGGTTTTCAAAAATGAAATCCAAATTACTTATTTAAAATTGATACCGCATTTTTTTTCTCATTTTATGAGATCAAATGAAATGATCATGAAGGGAAACAAAGTTTATAAACTTTCACGTTTATTTGTCCAAATAAAAAGGTTTAAACGATCTAACTTGATGCTATAACTACAACGCAAAATAAAACTAGGATTGAGATTCCAAATTCATTTTTATCACAATCGGAATAGCAAATTCTACATCAGTACTGCCATGGTACTCTATGTCACCACTCCCTAACAAACCCTAGCAGAAGGCTAGAACAGAAGAAAAGCTAAAAAATGTTTGTCTCATATTTGCTTAATAAGAACATAGGATCTTCAACATCCATTGCTTTCATCTTCTTCTCATTTGTCGGCCTGCTGCTAGAACACAATCGTACAAGCACGAAATACAAAGTAAAAGAAGGAAAAAAATTAGGTGGTTTTATTTAAATCCAAGTGAATTAATCTAAACCAATAAACACAGAAAACTACATAATTTCAACCTTTGGTTCAAGATGCTCCAGAACTTTATAATTCTCTGGTGTTATCACATTCAGCCAAGAACCAGGAAACAATCTCTATAATCATTTGAAGGAGAGAAAAAAAAAAAAGAAATACTGTTAAATCTAGAATCAATGAATGATTATTCTAGCAGACCACATATATGCATGCTTTAGGTAAAAATCACAAGAAAAAAATGAGGTAACTTACATCAAGCTGTTTCTGAAGCGACTTCTGAAGCGACCTAGACCTTTTCTTAGGCCTACGAGGTGGATTTGCCCCAGTCATGAGCAAGAAGTCGGTCTCAATCTCTTCCTTTGAAAGAGTGGCTGAGAACTTTGGCCTTTGCAGCCCCCCTAAACTCTTGCTAGCCTCCCCATCATTCCATTTCTGTGACTGCCGCATGGCGGGGGACAAACCTACGTTTGACACACCATGCCCAGCCTTACCGATAGCCAGACGACTTCGCAAGTTCCAGGGCAATCCCTCCTCAAAGGGTTTTTTGTTACCCTCCCGACGATACTTATGATGGGATTTTTTATCTTTCTCTTGATCATCGAACATCCTCAGTTTCAGGTGATTATCTATCGTGACTTTGAGGTCGGTCACCAGCTTCTCACGTACGGCTTCAATGTCGGTGGTTGTGTCCCCTCTTCCACTTGCTATTATTGTTGCTGAGTGCATGGTGGAAATGGTTGGCAGAAGTTTTCCTTTAGGGGTTTTTTTTGGAGAGGGACTGGCTGAGGTAGAGGAGGAGGTATGGGATGATTTGACACATCGGAGATGCTTTTGGCGACCCCATTTGAGCTGAGAGTGTAACATGAAGTTATGAAGGCTTCTTTCCGCAGCACCATCCATGTCGAAATAAAGGAAAAATATATGCTTAAAAAGCTTGCCTCCGTTGATTTAACTGTGTAGATTTTGTTTGGAGTGTGTAAACGGGAGAGGGAGGAGCGTTTATATAGAAAGAAAGGATGAAGAGTAGAAATGGTTCAAAAAAACCAAAAATTTTGAATAATGGTTTTTGGATGTTTGCGATGATTTTTAGAGCTTTTGCACTAGATTTTGATGAGGGCGGTTACAAACTTTGTTTTCTCTCAATGCCTTTATGAGAAAGATTAAATACAGTTGAGGAAACGATGGATTTGAGTTAGGGGATCCAATTGTGAGCAAGTGGTTTTATGGGGAAGGGAAAAGAGGGCAGATGATTCAACTGCAATCATCCTAATTTGGCCAGATATTGTAATAATTTTGACACATCTTTGCTCTTGGAGTTTAATTTTCCTTCCGCCTTTGCTTGGCCAGCCACAATAATACATATGGAAGTTATTGATGGCAATTTAACAGGCTAAATTAGGGAAAAAAACAAATATTTTTGGTTGATGTGGACTGCTCTTTCACACATATGGTGTATTTTCGTCATCTAGAATTGCAATGATAATTTATCTACCTATTATAGGTGTGAGCACAAATATTAGGATAAATAATCATTTCTTTTTGTTTTTTCTTTGTATATGGGCTTTATTAAATTTAATTTAATTTCAAATACTAGATAAATTCTTATTTCCAAACTACAGAACTAGCTGTTGATAGATTATTGTTAGGGGTTTCACTTTCCTTTTTTAGCTTTACAAGGAGCAAACAGTACTGACATTAAATATTTCGATCATTAATATTCATACTATTGATTATCACATCTATCAAAAAAAAAAAAATTCCTTAATGGAGCTTTTCTGACAATAATGTAAAATCTAGTTAAGTGATTCAAAATCTAATTTTGGACTTTTTAAATTAAAAAAGTTAATAAGCAAAAAATTTTTTTAAACTATTTTTGCGAAGCGGATGAGGCTCACCTATAGGGAGATTATGAGAATTGATACATATTAATATTGGTTTATCGGACCTGTACATGTTTATAATATTAATACTCGAGGCACCAATTAATTAATGAGTGTTATCAAAGCATCTTGAGACAAACACAGTAATGTCGTAAACATTTGTTTTTTTTTTTTTTTCACTTTGGTCTTAATTCGTTATTTTGTGTCTATCATGGAAGTTAATAAAATTATAATTAATGTTAAACCATGAAAATGCTTTTTCAAGCTTTTGACAACCATAAAGTAACTTCTTAGTTTCCCCCCCCCCCTAAACATGAGGTAACTTTATATGTTAATTCTTGAAATCAAATTCTATGATAAGTTACTGGATAAGATTCAATTGCAATTTTAGTCCCTATTTTTTGAATTGTAAGCCGTTCTGACCTCTAATGTTTCACTAGAACATAGTTTGTCAACTTTTTTGTTGTGACTAATGGAGGACAATTAACAAATTATACAATTGCTGATATAGACGATCAAATGTGTGTTCTTTTTGGAGGCAAATTCCTAGTAGTATGATTGTTTTGATTTCTACTATTTGGGGTGTTGAACAATTTGCCCTCAAATTTTACCAAAATTTGATATTTATGAAACATTTGGGACCATATTGCAGTAATTGCCTTGAATATCTTAGACCTAAATTGCAATTTCCCTGTAAAATGGTTTTGAATAACAACATGACTATGAATCTATGATAGATATTCGGTATCTAATATTTGATAATGGCCCCATTTTTATTGTAATTTTTTTCTCTCAAAATAGGGAGGAAGGAATTGGAGTTTTACCAACAGAAGATGGATTTCTCATGTCACTAACCTAAAAGCCTATAAATTACTTTGTTAATAGATACCAATGAGTTCTTTTTGTGGATACAGGGATCACTTTTTTGACGTGTCGTATTGATATTCTTCCTCAAGTTATGAATATGTGAGTGCAAAAAAAAAAAAAAAAATCTAATTTTGTCATGAATAAAGTGATAGCTTTCCTTGTGAAAATTCATCATGGATCTCTTTCCAATTTAGTCTCTCATCTCCAAAAAATAAAGTCAATATAGGACTTGTAACAAAAGGTTGGAAAATTCTAACAATATTTGTTGCATGCTTGAGATGCGCATCATTAAAAACTATTTTGGCATATTTCTTTGGTGTCGTAGATAATTTGGTCTCTTATGAGTCATTTCCTAACAATTTAATTACACTATTTACACAAAAAATAAAGTTAATGGAGGACTTTTTTCCTTACATAGTTGAACACGTACATAACATAACATATGCATCATTAAAACATGGCCCACATTTACCCTTTCATTATTTCTTTTTTCCCACCAAACATAAAAAGAAGAAATTGAAATAAAAAATAGATAAATAAGAACTAGAAAATACCATTAAACATTTGATTTAAAAACCTATAATGATATTTGTAATAAAAAAAGATTTGGTATTTTTTGTTTCTTATTTATTTGTCTTTTATATTTGGAGAAAATTAAAATTTTGTGCACCAAAGTATATGTTTTCAAAATCGGCTCTTCTCTTTCAAGAGAGGGAGAGATAGAGGGCAAAAAGGAAAAGGAAAAAGAAGAAAGAAAAAGAGACAGTGAAAGGATGAATTTGTCAATTTATCAGTTTAATTTTTACCGTTGACCATTAGTTTTAACGAAAAAATTAATGATGACATTTTAACTCAAATCATGAAAGCTATATATAGGTTTTTAAATCATATATGGATTATGTGTCAAGCATCAAAATCACAAAAGGGGTAAAAGGTAAGTTACCCTTTCTCAGGCCTACGAGGTGGCTCTGCCCCAACCATGAAATCTTTCTTTCAAAAGCGTTGGAGGAAATTTAGGCTTTTGCAGCCTTGCTCCCCTCCCGCTGGCCTCTTTATGTGACTGCGTGGGAGGGACAAACTTGCGTCCATCTCTTCTTATTAAAATAAGTTTTAGAGTATGCCGTATAATACTAATGTAACTGAAGTACACAGGACCCATATCAACACTAGCTCAATACTATAATATTTTTTTTTTCTATAAAATAATACTTACAACAATTTTTCATGAATTCCGTTATATTCAAGAGACATTACTTCATTGACCCACGGTCATACTCAAAAGGGGTCATATCATTAAAAAAACGGTTGCACTAATAACCTTTCTCCTGTCCCCTCAGCCCCAACAACCGCGCTTGCCAATCCATTCATTAAATTAGATCTATGGTTCACAGAACTATCTTATTCGAGGTTGGGGGTGGAATGGGGTTGATCAAGCGTTACAGGCTCTATGCTAATTGAATTTTTAATTTGTAACTCCAACACTTGATTGTATTTGGATTGCATTTTTCATAATTTTTCATAGAAAAATTACTGTAGCGATTTGATATATGTGAGGAAAAAAGGTAATAAGAAAATGAAATCACGAAAAATGACGTAATTTTTCGATAAAAAACAGCAATCCAAAGGTTCTGTTCGGTTCCTCACCTTGCTTTGCGCTTTGCACTAGAAGCCGTAGAAGGAAATTTACAGCAACCTACATCCCACGGTTTGGACTATGATCACCAGCCCTATTCACAAGAAGCAGAAACTGTGCAAACTATAAACGTCAATAAGTCATGTCCAAAGCTGAGACATTTACCATCTAAAGTATGTTATTAACCGAGATGGGGTAATTTTCCCAATAATTTGTCAGCTAATATGACAACTACTCTCTCTACAAACTTCAAAAAAAGAAGAGGGGGGAATGGTTACAAAAATTTTGCAATTCCTGTACAGTGCTATTTACAAGTTCAGATTCTCTGACCCGTTTCAAGAGGGTTCAACCTCATGATTGGATGTAGAGCATTCAAAATTTGCAGATGCAGCCTTGATGACCCTTGTATTATATGATCCACAGAATCCACACTTGTGATATAACCAATGGAATTGAGCTGTACCTTTCCGCTGACAATCGTTACAGAGGATATCCTAAACGACAATTACAACAGAGCAATTTAGGAAAAATAAAACTAATTTAAAAGGCATAACCTAGCAAAGAACAAACATCTGCGGCAAGATGCAAGCTACCTTTAATGGATATTAAGTTAAATCTAGAACAAAAGGTGTTTCTATATAATTGAATTACAGAAGGATCGTTAACAACTACCAATTAATGACTTGGATAAAAAGTCCTGCCTGTTTTCCTCCACTTGCATGCTTGCGAGTGTCTGTGCATGTTTGTGTGTGTTTGCATGTATCCCTATGTGTATCTAACTAAAACTGCCCATAGCTTCTCACTGAAGAAGCATAGGTCTCAAGGCATGAAAAAGAATGTGCTCAGACCTGCTGATGGCTCCTATATTCGTCTGGAAGCACCTCATTGGCCAGTAAAGCATCGAGCATGCCAAAGTATACCTGGACGAAAAGGCAGTTATAGATAAACCATAAGACATCAACATATTCACCTATAGAGTTCTTTGAAAAATGAGTTAGTCACGTGAAAGTCTAAAATGACAAAGCAGCCACTCCCAACCATTCAAGCAGAATGCTATACATCATTAAAGAATACAAAGTCTGAAAATCTTGTAGCCTATTTAAATGGTAAAAAGATGTTGAAAAAAGAAAAACTTGGACAGATTATCAGGTACCAACAGCACAGAAGAACAGGGGAAATGATCATTATATAATGAAATAGTTCCATCATCAATGCAAAAACACGTACGAGCCTTTGCTTTCTTGCAAGTATGGCACCTATAAGGTTATTTATACCAAGAAGAAACAAATATACATAAGAGGGAAGGAAAAAGTATTTCTTACCGCCATGTCACCCATGGATTTACTGCATATTGGACATATATAGTTACTGCGAGCATATGCCTAGAATATGACAAAAAGTAAACATAATGAGAGTCAAGAGACAATCAGTGGTGTATGAGGGCATTTTAATCTATGTAAAATAGAAGCAACAGACCGAGCATAACAAAAAATAGAGAATGCTAAATATTCAGAAAACTTAAAACCTGAAAGCATGCTGAATGCATGTAATGACCACAAGGTAGACATCTAACTGTTGCGCTGGAAGTGAACAAAAATTCACAGCAAATGGGGCAATTTGTCTCCAGAGCCTTCTCCAAGCACTTGTGATCTTCCAACTTCATAGCCAGACAACAATTGCATTTCATGCAGTGAAAAACGTCAACTCCAAGACCCTTCCCAAGACGGCATAAATTGCAAGATGGACAATGATAAACATCCCTGCAACAGGGAAGAAAAGAAGAAGAACTACTGAGTGCATTTGTTATGAAAACAACATAAAAATCACTAAGTAACAAAGTCCAAAAGATTTCTAAATTAATCAAAATGCTGAACAGGCATGAAAACTTCCAAATTGGCATGAGTACTAAAACTACTGAGAACACTCTAGTGTAAAACAACAGAGAGAGAGTGTGTGTGTGTATCTGTGTTTTGTTTTACAGTATACTAATTCCTTTATCTCTCCCTACAGGTGCACAATTATAGTCATTATTTAAATGTTAAAACAGCCAATTCAATCCCCAACCGAAAAAAAAAAAAAAAAGAGAACAGAAAACATATTTTGAACCTTGACATAGACCAATAAACATACAAAATCAATACCACAAAGCATTATAATCCACATTCAATACAAAAACCATCATATCTGCAAAAAATTCCACTATAATAAGCATCACAGGATTCATTGTTTCAGTGCTTATTGTGACAAATTTGACAGTGCTTAAAGTCTGTAAGTACAATCTATCATAAAAGTTTTGTTAGATGGTCGAAATTAGGGGAACAAAGCTAGGAAGCATAAAAGTCAATAGAACAAAGACGAATTCAAAAGTATATCCTGGCCTTTCTTAGCTTCTCCTAGCTATCAATATTTTAAAAGAACAAACCATCGAAGATAAGACTCCTTTTTATAAAAATACTCACAAAGATTCATGCAAGTGAAGCGGGGGCACAGCACACAGGACGGAGAAGAGATAGAGAAACAAGAAACCCAAAGAACTTCTGATTAAATTGTTCTAAGCTTCATTAAATGTTAATATTGCATATCCCATCCTTTTTCTCCTTCCAGCGGACCATATACTGAATTTCTAATGTTCACCAACCAAAGACAATGCTGAGATAAACCTGTTGTAAAACACATCTTATGGTGCCTTACTCTGTTTATGGATTATGAAAACACGAGTAGAAACTAAAATGACAATCCTGATTTGCATCATCGCACACTTGTTCAATGGAAACAATGCTGCATCACTTATCTGTCATGTAAGTTTAACTTTAATTGTGGGTGAACAGGAATAATTCCACCACTAAACAAGTTTTATGGTGGTGGTACAAAGAAATACAATAAAGTGACTACGAGATTACAATGAGGTGTTTCTCTTATTGATTTGTAAATATTGTTATCATGATTTTCATTCATGGATATCCATTATCTCGGTTATTGGTTTTTATGGAAGAAAAAGAGCAAAGAACAACTTTTGCTTTAAGAAGTGGCAAATTCATCTACCTTTCATCATCAAAAAATTTGCATATGCTGCAATAGTATTTTGCCATGGAAAATCCATTGCATGAAGGTGTTGAGCAAACTGGGCCAATTGGTTGAATCTTCTGGCAAACCATACACATCATCTCTACTGTTGCTTTCCTGCAAAGGTGGAATGAGAATGAATAATGGAAATAAAGGGCAGTATAGAGATCCTTAATTATGCAACTTTTCTTTACCTTTCCATGGAGTGGTCGCTCACTTCATCATGACAGTATCTACATGTGAACAACTTCCCACAGCAAGCAGCACGGAGTTTACAGTTTCTCTTATAGTGTTCACACCCAAAAACTTGTTTATGTGTATCCCGAAATGAAGGTGAAAGTCCAAGAGTTTCGTCACTGACTGAATTTTCATCCATTGATACTTGTGATTTCTGCTGAGAAGCTATCCAACGACTACAAACAAAAACCAATGAAAAATGCTACTTTCAGAGACCATAAAGCAATTTATCAACATCTAAGTATTTAAAAACAAATAGATAAAAATCAGTGACACCAGTAAATAGAAGAACCCACATTTTGCCAAAAATTTGAGAGTACAGTTTTGAAGCATACCTAGTCATAAGATTCTGAATCAGGTATGCTTTTCTCCTGGGATCAAGAGTGGAGTCTCTGTGCACCTTTCTAATCTCTGATTCAAGTTCAGTTTGATTCATGCGGAAAATATCTTTCCAACCTGGTTTAAACATCTGATCACCCTGATCCAAGGTTTCCTGAGACTGAGTACCTATAGAATGTTTGAAACTAGACTTGTAATTCTGACAGAATATATCCTTAGAATAAATAACTAATGGAAAATCATAGTTTTCAACAGGACAGGAACGCAGGGCAAGAATTATATGAAACCTGTACTAGAACTGCTGCTATCTGATTTGTCAGGTTGCCCAGATAATTCAGGAGTTCTTTTATAGCAATCATTAAGCCATTCACTGAACATTGTGTTTCTTGTAGCCTGCTTCAGTGTGTCCATCAGATTATTTTGTTCATCCTGTGTTAGAGCAGAAGTCACCCAAGGCAGCATTGACTGAAGTACTTCAGCACCAGTGGTTCCAATTATCCGACCAACAATTTTGTCCTGCTCCTCCACGGAAAAATGTTTGCCAAACAGAGGCCAGAGCTCAAGTTCTTCCCGATATATATGCTGATGCAGGCTGACTCTGATTGATTTGCACATGCCTTGAAGTTTTGTTGCCAGCTCAGTGTATTTTCTCCAGCAATCCTCACCGTAGACAGAATTATCTAAGGAAGTCAGGTTAAGATCCTCAATCTTACTATTTCTATTCATGCCTTCATGAAGTTCTGATAGGTCACACAGCACGCAAGATATGTCTTCAAATAATTCTTCCTCCTGCTTATGGTCTAATGTATAGGAGTGACTTACATTATGGAGGGCCTCTTTAGATTCAAGTGCTGGGAACACTATTTCATCCTCGGCATTACTATGTGCTCTATATAAACCCCAAAGTAGTTGGAACCTTCCAACGAACTGCTGAAGGGTAGTCACGTCACAGTAACTAAGCTTACCAGATTCAACATCTAAATACTCCAAATCTTTCAGTATTGCTTTATGAAACTTAAATATAGTATCAATTGGATGCACGATGCGGTCAACACCAGGAGAGCTATTATCAGTCTCCCAGATAAAAAGGCTGGAGTTAAGAGAAGGTGCAGAAGAACTGAAGGACAGCGGACAAAAAGACTTTGGGGTAGAAATAGTGTTCAGTCGCAAATTATTACCATTAACTCCCAACCCTGGAACACAACAGGACTGTTCATTACCAGCTGAATGAAGAGAGTTTTCATCTACTGAATTTCCACACAAAGTCTCCTCTGTACTAGGAATTGGGAGATTTCTTTTTACTGGTCGTTCACTCTGAAAAACATTTGTGCATGGACAGGATCCTCGGATGTAGTTCTCTTCTATATCAAGGTTAGTATATCGTCTCACCAAGCAGCCAGTGACATTAGAGGACAAGCATATGCCTTTATGTTGACCTTTACATGCCCAACCAGAGTATAGAGTAACCAAAGCAGCATCAGGTGGTGGTGCTGTGCAATCAAATACATGCAAGTTAGAAGAGAAATGACTATAACTTTTTGGATTAAAACCCAGACAATTAATCATACATAAATGCATTACCTGCCAATTGCATATTCTTCAGGAAATTCCTTGCTTCATCCTCAGTCAAATATCCTACCAACCATGGCAAGACACGCTCAATCAACTTTAATGGCATCAAACTCAGGCTCTGGTACAAAAGATCCCTCTGTCTTTTGAAGGAAAAATGCATTCGAGCAAGAGGAAGAACCTAAATATTTTCCAAAAGCATAATCAATGAGCATTCAAGTCTTGAAGGAAATATTCAGTGACAGAAGTTAAAAGCCATTCACAACTACATAATCTGAATTTGTCCTACTAATTAGTCTTGAAGTATTGAATGTTAGTTGTAATTCACAAATAGATCAGATCATGAGTCCTCACATATAAAGTACATCTAACGTATTTTTTGCAAGTCGAACTCTGGTGATTTTCATCCACATATGCAAGTTTATTTTGCTGCTCCATGACCTTGTTATCAAAGCATACATTGCAAATCCGACTACTGCTAAGAATGAGCGTACCTCTGTTTCCTCATTTTGGAAGTGTCTCTTGATGGTTTCAATTATTAAATCAGCTTGGGAACATAGCTTGGTGAAAAAGTCAGCAGCTGAAGCTGAATTGGCACCTGAATTCTGAATATTTTCAATCAAGCACCGTAGCTCATTAAATTGGCTTTCTTCCTCAGCATGCTCCTCGAAAAAGGAGACTCCTCCATCTACAGCAGGGAATATTACTTTGTCCTCAGCAACACTGCAATTTATAACACAAAACCTTACTACTAAGTCAGAAACAGAAATGCAATCTGATTTTAATGACAGAAATTTCTTTGGGAACTTAAAGAGTTATCGACAAAAGATATGTTCCATATGGAACTCGACATCATGAGTGCAAACATAATCTGACAGCATCTTATTTGCAGTAAAATTGAGAAGAAAAAGCAATCATGCACAACTTTAATACCTGTGAAAGATGCAAACCTCAGCAATAAACTGTAGTCTTTCATAGAATGATGTCAGATCAGAAAAATCTCCACAGAGCTCAATTTTCCTAGCCTCATCTGCAATGTCTTCTAGCTCTTGTTTAATAGCATTATGCCAATGCAATATTTCATTTATCGGATGATCACCATCCAAATCAGATGCATCATTCACAGCAACTGTATGTTTTCTTTTGCCAGTCCTTGAAGGTATACATACACACTTTTTTCCCCCCGAATGTTCGTGACTCGCTTTGCTAGCACAAGAATATAAGGAGCGTTGGATCTGAGGGCTGACACTATTGCTTGTAACAGTAGTGGTGGGTTCTCTATGTTTTATCCATGAGAAAATTACCTTCAACCAAAGATTAGTCATCAGCCAGAGAGTTGCTAGCATAAAGGCAACGGAAACTTGAGAGAGAGAAAGAGAAAGAGAAAGAGAGAGTTCACAGAATTTAATTAACAAATATAACCATATGTCTCTTATCGAACACGAGACTACCTGTTGAAGGAGTATTTCCCTTGGAATAATCCTACACAAGCACTTCTGCATCTCCTCATTCTCATCAGGTGAAATAGAAAAGGAAAGCCAGGGAAGGAATTCTTTCAGCTTATCTACTGGAATGCTACACAAAAACTGCCAAACCAGGGATGCCTGCTCTTCAACTGAGAACTTTTCTATGAGCAGAGGAAAGACCTGTATGGAATAATACTCTAAGTCAAGCCCCAACATATCAAGCCCAAAAGCTGGTGTTCTTGAAATTCAAAATTCAACAACCAATCAAAAATGCCAGATGCAAGGTGATGAATAATTCAAATAACAGAAAACAAATCTCCAGTTATAAATCACCAAATGACAAGCTCAAGTCGGAACAGTACTCCACATAAGCAAAAGGAACACAATTGAATAAAATTGACAATTTTCCATCACCCAGAGATGGTCCATTTGCATCTGCGATTATGGAAGCATGACAGTCTGAGCTTTTAAACCCAAAATTCCACTAATTTTCTGACCAATGGCAATTTACAGATTGACACAAAATGAAATAAGATTTGACCCCATTACCATCCAAAGACGTAATCAGATTGATGTTGAGTAAAAAAGAGTTAAATATACAGCATTGCAACTTCTTGGGTAATGACAGATGTCATGGTCCTCTGTAAAGCACATGATGTTTTACATACAAGTGATTAGGCAGCCATCCCACGGCATATGAAGCACATTTATGGCGGACATGAATAAATTAACTCTTGCACTTTCCCATCTCGCGGGAAAAAGTTTCAGAAATTGCTGAACCACGCAGCTTGTTCTTAAGGAATTCAATTTGGAGGCTTTACTGGTGAAAATTCTCAAAAGGATATAAGGCTTCGGATCATTAAGAGATTCTCCATAGCTATATGGATGCCAGAAAAACTCACAAAGTAAGTATTCTGCTCTCTGGACAAAAAAAAAAGTTCCTCAACAGGCAGAAGAATTAAGTTATCCAAAGAAAATTATTGACAACTATACGTATTAGTTACTAGAGTTTGCTTATAGAGTTCAAAGCACCAAAAACAAGATTCCAGTTGAAGAAAGGAAAAAGCAAGAAAATATGAGCATCACAGACTTTAAGCATATAAGGAAAGTAATAATCAAAAGGAATAACAAATTATCCAGAAGCTACCAATTATGTTAAGCTGGCGGTAAAGAATATGCAAGTTAGATAAATGACAAAACCAGAAGGAGCTGGTATATAGCTATTACATGTCCTTCTGATTTGAAAAACCCAATGAAAACATTAGGATATCTAAACTGACAATTTAAGAAAATGTTATACACTCCTGAGAAATTCAAACAAGCAACAAAATCTGAGAAGTGTTTTTTTTTTTTTTTTTGCAAAAGATCTCCAGAACATTCTGATCAAGAAAAGCATCGAAATAGCTGTTGAATACCTGTTCCTCTTCCTTGGACATATGCTGGCCAATTGATGTTTGGAGTGCTCCACTGCAAGATGCTAACTCCCTTGCAAAATTCTCATTTTTCTGTTTGTTAGGATTTAGCAGCTCAAACAAGTGATCAAAAAGGTCACTTTCACCTTTGTGCTCCAGGGAGTATGTTGGGGCTACATTCTTCACACGTATATCAAGAGCTGGAAAAATGACCTGGTATGACAAAATTTTGAGCAATTAGTTTCCGAAAACACAAAAACTGAGATTGCTCAAGAACAAGCTCCTTTCTTATGTTGCTTCAAACTAGTTATCAGTAACAAAGGCAACCTCAAATGTAACATCAAGCAAATTTACTTGCACTGAAAGTGGTCAACACAAAAGTTGGATGTTAAAAGGTCAGATTCTTATAGGAACAGGCTCTGTGTACATTATATACTGGAATGCTTGATTCCTTAATGCAGGCAGAATAATACCAAAAGGAAGCTCTCACTTTGTGCTTGTGTACATAGGGCATCTACAGAGGGTACTATAGTCTTCTTGCCAATTAAATGAATGTAGGTGATTCTTTCAATTATAACCACAAAACAAATAAAATAGTAGGAATAAGTAGCCTAAGTTGGCCACCATGTGTAAATGTGTTTCACCCTTTTGAGATACAATCTTGCATTTTCAAAGAAAAAAATCTTTGCATTTTCGCCCTTTCCAAGTGCATAATCAGTATCCTGGATATATAACATAAAACTAAGTGAAGGGGCAAGGCAAGGTCAAGAAACTAAACAAGGTAGAACCTCAGCTTCAAATTATGGAGGGTCCTAAATAATTTGAAACTAAGTACATTAGATAAGCAATACAAGATAAAATAAAGATGCAGATAAGTGAATAATCAGATTTATGATAAGGAGAGACTTCTATCCAAACCGAATGTTATGAGAGCAACAATCTTCCATGTATCTCCTACTGAAAGACCTATTACCACACAGAATTCTGAAAATTCAGAAGCTCATGTTATTTTATAGCTTACAACATTCAGTGGTTCCAGAAATGTTTGCTGCCCACCCAACCAGAATCAATCTCTTCCTTCAAGACCTACATCCTCCATTAACTACAGACATTTTAAAAGTTCCACATTACGCACCTCTAGGTTTCAACACAAAGTTCATTGATATTACCATTCCGGGTATTAGCTGAACTCCTTTTGCCTTCTTCAAAACAAGAAAAAATAAATCTCAATGACACTTGTTTTGCTACGCAATCATTACAGTAATCAGGAACAATCAAGTGACCAGAGCAGGTAATAGGGCATGTGCCTTATCCTTCAAGAGAGATATTGACTGTGTCAATATGCTGGACGTTACTTATCTCTTGTCAGTCAAAAAGAGATCGAAACTACTTCAATGTGGATCCTCATTACTAGATTAGAGCCCGTCAGAAGAGGAAAACTATGGTATAATCATATCCCTAACACGCTACTAGCTCCTTCAAAATAAATTCCAAAGGCTAAAGGGAAACAAACACCTTTTGCAGAATCAGATGCCGAAGACTCAGCAACACAAAAACACTTTTTGGCACCTGCACTTTCTTCTAGTCACTCGAGTAAAGTCATGCAATGTGTAGCTGCTACAATATACCTTTATGTCCTACTTCACACTAAACTCCAAGAAGAATCTCCATTCATCATCATTGAATGGTTTATCTCAAACAAAAGGAGAGGTAGTACTCATGCTCCAAAGTAAATGTACATCTGGGTCTAAATGCTAACAAATAAATGGAGAAGCTCCACAGCCTCTCAAGTCTCAACACGTGGGACCATAATTGTGAGACCATCTTGGTATCTACCGTACAAGGAAGAGAGATTAAGGAAAGGGGAGAGCAAGGAAAATGATGTTTTTCCTCTCCTTCAAAGTGAATCCCTAGCAACTGCAATTTTACAGCCTTCAAGATATCAATAGCTTTCCTTTAAATGTTAATCGCTATCTCCATTAATTGAGATGCTTTGGAGAGAAATCAACAAACTTTCAACATTAGTATTTCCATTAATATTGCTGAAAAAGATATTAGATTTAACCATTTTACATTGGCTTCCAAATACTAGAATCACAATAAACACAGAAAAAAAGAAGAAGAAGAATAAGAAGATAAATCAGATACTGATGTTGGTGTCTCTTGTGGCTATACTTTTTTCTCATTTATTGCAAGTGTCCGACATATCACTAGACCGACATAGTAAATGCAGCTCCAGGAAAACATTTTAACAGCTAAAACACAGGCAATCATAAAACTTGAATAATTTACAACACACAAAATGTTCCTTTCGCAATCGATATTTTGCTGCCCGATCCATAATGCCTTTATTTCCCAAAACCACATAAAATTAAAACAATCAATAATTTACGCTGAACTAGCAAAACACAATTTAAAACTGAAACCCAAAAATGTCAAACAACATCATTTATCTGCAAACAACAATGTCCACTCCATTAAATGCATTTAGCTTGAAATAAAATGATGTTGCATGAAAATTTCAAGTGCGAATACGAGTTTCTGCAAACAAACTAAACAAAACCAAAGAGGAAACTCCAATACCAAATGTAAATCTACATGTCCATGACTAAAATGTACAATGGCAAAATATTCTGATCACATGATCCGTAGATGCATACAGCACGCATTTAGGTATCTATATTATCGACGTTCAAACACAATTTTCAATAACCACATTCAGAAAACTTCACAAAATCTCATCTAAAGAGACAAACTTTAGCTGCAAATCCAGGTGATCACATACATATTGAACACGCACCCGACTGAAATGGGAAATACCACTCTGAAATATATATTCAACAAATTCCGTATACTGACAAATCTTCTAATCAGGTGACCCAGCCATAAACACATGCACGGGTATCAGTATCTTACAGAACTAACATTTATATACAAATTTCGAAAACCACACACAAAATCCGATGAAAAAAACTTGGATACTTCCACCCATGCATATAATCGTTGCTCTTGTACTTCCACGTATAAACAAAACTCCGTCGCTAGACAACCAATTCAGAAGTAAGAAATGAATTCAAAGCAGTAGTCTTTATGAATTTAGCAGCTAAAAGAGAGCCAAAAAAAGAGGCAAATGAAATTAAGCTACATACCTCATCTTCAGCATTCGAGTGATGCTTATAAATTGACCTAAGAAAATGGTACCGCTCCACCAGCGACTGTATATCAACCAATTTCCCAGTCGCAAACGCCAACGCCGAGCGGTGCAGACAGTCCAGCTCCAACCTAATTGCCTTATGAAAAAATAGAAAAAACAGGATCGGTGAATTCGAATTCTGCTCAGAATTTTCCTCCACAGTTCCTCCATCATCGGGCGCCGGAGCTGGAGACAGCGAGTCCAACGCATTGCTAACCGCTCCGCCACACAACACCACCGCCACTCCACCTCCACCTCCCTCTCCTCCCTGCGCGGCCATTCCGCCTCGCAAAAACTCTCACAACCCTCAAGTCTTCACTTCCTTACGACCGAAACGAAAACATATCGAAAATTTTATGCAGCATAGCAAAATGTTTTTTCGGAAGCTTTAAATATATGCAGAAAACTGTAGGCATCAATTACAGTTTTCTCTGGAGCTGACTTCAAACACACACTCTCTCTCTCTCTCCCTCTAGAAAATTCTTTTCTTTTTGAGACTTCTGTCCTGTTTTATATTTATCTGTGAATGTTTGTCCTGCTGTGGAGCTGTTGAATTTTTTAAACTCGTTCAACGTTGAAGAGGATGATGACGGGATGAGGTGGAGACTGAGGGAGCATCGAAGTCGGTGGGCTTCAGCTGCACCGGATATTGGATTATTTTCCGTTGACAAAAGCTACTATAGTAATTTCCGTCTATTTCTAACGTTTCCGGAAAAAAAAAAAAAAAAAAAATTCCGTCTAGGTTGGGGGGGTTGTACGGCAGGTCAAAGGGTAGTAATTTGGAAGAGAGGTACAATCTGTGATGCGGGATTAGAAGGAGGGAATTCTCTGGTGTGAGGGTTGACTCGGATCCACGTAGTTTAAATTAAGCCACGTAGGATGGATGGTTTCAAGGGGAGACCAAGCTGACACGTGCCTGTGGCACGTGAGGGAGATGGATTGGCGTGGTTCCACGTGCTGTGAGGGGCTACGTAGATGTGGATGTAAAGAGTAGAGTAGTAGCGTATAGGATTAGCATGTAGGGCAATTTGCAAATTTAGTCCTGTACCAATTTTAAAATCCAAGGGAGGCCCCTTTAATTTTATTCTAAAGCCATTATAACCTATTTCAGTTTAAACTTCTTTTTTTTTTTTTTTTTGTGTTTGTTTTGTTTTGTTGTGGGAGGGGGGGGGGGGCACTCAAGCTATCATGTTGCTAGTTAGTGTGCATTTTGTTGAGCCAAAAAAAAAAATGAAGTTCAAAATGAAGCTCATTTTTTCGTGCATCTCAACAAAAATGATCAAATTACATTCACATAATTTTACATATTTTGTACATAAAAAAGCTTATCATTAATTGTTACGTTTACAAAAACTATGTATCTTTTCTTCTTGCACAGATTAAGCATTTCATTAATACTCACGGGAACTTAGAAATTTAATGACAGTTTTGACATTCAATCTTTAAGATAAAATATGCGAGTTTTTATCCCATTTCTTAAAAGCAAACATAAACTGTCGGTCTTTATCATTGGAGGAGAATCAGAATATCATGATCAGTTGATCATAAATTCCCTATCAAGTTGTCTACTGATTGGTAATGGATACCAGCATGATTAACATCATGAACATCAGTCATCCAAAAAGTTAGTACTAGGTTAATTTGATACCATCATCTCCTGAAAATTTGACAAGACCTTATTCTTTTGGGGAAAAAAAAAGACCTAATTCTTGTTCACTTTAAATTTTGCTTAAGTTGATTATGAAAGTGATTATAAAGAATAATCTGAATCAGCAAAAGCTATTCTTTGGTGTATTATAAATTTTAGCTTTTTTTAAATATTAAAAAAAGTATAATCTAAATACAAAGAGCAAACAAGAACATAATTTAAAAAAAAAAACTAATTTTTAAAAATCAGAGTCTATAATCAATCAAAATAACCTACCAAAAAACAAGCCAAAGTGACAAACTTTCTTTTCCAGTGTAGAATGATCAGCAATAACCAAAAATGTGGAGCTTAAGTGTAACTGATTAATATTTGTAATAGGTGTTGATTAGTTTTTCAAAGGGTTAGGCAACAAGATGGCACACAAGAGGCATGTGTCCAGAGCGTGGGATGGATTAGTTGACCAATTTGAGTCGTGCCCTCGAAGGACTAAACGGTTCTTGGCTTTTCCTTTACACGTTCTCAGTCGGTCTACTGATTTTTACGTTTTCTCGGCCAATCTACAAAATCTATACTCCACAAGGAAAGGAGGAGGAACTTAATTGGAATGGAATGTAAAAAGGGCTATAGAGGGAAGACCAGCATTTTCTATTAACATTCAGGCTGTTTCATGCTTTCATTTCTCATTTCTACTGATATTCTGGGTTCAGCCTCACCTCTACGATTTTGCGAAATCCCCCACCCCACCCCAACAGAGAAGGCCGCCATCTTTTCCTCATACTTCCACAACTTAACCGTAAATAAGATCAATGTCATGTCAATATTCTCCAAAGAGCCTGTACTCGTGGATTCTAAAAAATTTTGTGTGTATGTTGCTTGTATTCAGGGAAAAGAAAGAGAGAGGAAAAAAAAACAAGAGGATAGACAAAGGGGGTGTGACTAGCAAATTTACCAAAATTGGATCAGCAATAATGTACAGTGAAGAATACCCAATACAGGGTGCTAACTCTGCACTACACCATGGGTTTCAGGCTAGAGATGCTGGCAGTCAGCAGCTATTCGGGCGTGGGCTCTGGCCGACATGCAAAAATTCCTTTGTATTTGCAATGAAACTACTGCTCATTTTGTACAATCTTAGTAACAACACCAAGCGCTATCGTTCTCCCTGATGCTCTAAGGGATACCCTTCCTAAGGCTTTACATCTCGAGTATTCTTCAACGCAGACCTCCTCTTCCAGAGCCACCTAAACATGAGAAGCAAAACAAACCATCAAATTCTTTAAATGCTTGCGAGTATATCGCAAATTGGCGAACCAACGATAATCACAGGCTCTCTCCTTCCGCAAGAGAGAGAGAGAGAGAGATAGAAGCATTACTGGAAATTGTACAAACCTCAATTACAGCATTCTGCTTCGATAACAGACATCTTGGCGACTTCTTTGACACCTTTCCAGTCTTTGGGTCAAGCAGGGACAAAATCTTGACAACTCTAGCTACCTCCTTTGTGTGATGTATGTGAAATTCCAACTATCCATACCACAAATATTATACACATAAATATCTAGAAGAAATTGAATGGACAAGTAATATCCAGGACGAGAATCTTAAATTAAATTAACTTCCACCTGAGAACCAATCAGAATTGGAGTTGTAACATCCAGCACAACAATCTTTAATTCGAAATGCTTAGAAACTGCAACAGGGAAATCAGGGTGACACAACACACCCCCAGCTGTCACTCGATTCGGATCAACACCTTGCAGACTGACTGTCACATTATCTCCAGCTCTCGCAATGTTGCAGACATGGTTGTCCCGTTCCAAAGAACGCACTGTTGCTATTTCTCCAGATGGCATAACTAAAACCTATGCCAATAAACATGACTGAAAACATTAAAACCAGCAACTGTTTCTAGAAACTCAAATCACTCTGCAGTCTCCAAGCCACCTAAACCTTAGAAGTTACACAACAATGATTGAGATAGACTGGAGCGAAGTACTATAGCAACCCAAAGAAAAAGAGAACCATGGTCAGGCAAAAGAGGGAGAGGAAACCACATTAAGAGGGCCAAATCAACTGCACAATAAAGAAAGAAGAAAGTTTGAGAAATGGAGAAAATGGTAGTCCATGTCTTCGTCCCTTGCTTCGACCGACTTGTAACTTACAGCACTGATGGTTTTACATATTATTGCCACTATCAACTAGGGCTTTTAGTGTTAGTTGCTAGTTGATATGTCTGAGGCTGATTATATGCGTATGGTTGGATAAAGCTTTGAAACTCTGTACTTAACAAAATGGAAAAGAAGAAGGCTTTCAATCAGATGAATGTGAAAGATCAATAGAGAATGAGCATCTGAAAAATTCCTTGCCAAAATAAGCCACATAAAGTTGGATTTAAGCAAACCACTGCCAACGTCAAGAATCCAGAAAACCAAAATTTTTTTTCACCCCTAGAAATTTCAAGGACATTATGAAGACGGTATGATATCAACTAACAAAATTTTCTTTTGCAAATGACAACTGAAATTAGCCATCAATATTTACCTTGTATCCAGAACGAAGAGCTCCATTCTCCACTTTCCCCACTACAGACAGTTGTCCTTGTGATTGTGACTTTATAACATCACAAATTGGCAGAAGTAGAGGCTTTGAATAGTCCCTAACAGGAGGCTGGAGAGAATCTATTGCATCCAACAGACAAAGTCCCTGGTACCTGCAAAGTCCAATCACCCTGAACTTTTCAGCAACTATAAACATGATTAAAGTTCTGTTCTCTATACATCTGATTAACCAGTTTTTGGGAACACACCATAATTAAAAGGCTACTAAAAATATAGTTTAAAATGGTCATTGTGTCAAACAAGAAAAGAAGAAAAATGTTTCAGAAATTCATGACATCAATTCGGTATAGTGGGGCTAGATGAAATTCTAAACTCACATTGAAATACTTAAATTGAGTTACAAAGCAGATAGGATGACATCCATATCAGATTCACAGAGAACTAGTAAAATTAGACTATCATTCCTGACCAAGAAAGGATACACTATAAATTGCTCTCCCTTCAAATTTAGCTATCCTTATGAATTTTGGAAGACGAAGGACTTCAGAGAAGGCAAGCACAAGTAAACTAACCAGGATAATCGTGTATCAGAAGGAACATCAACCAAATTTTGGTTTTCCATGGCACTCATGGGAATCCACAATATAGAAGATTCCTTGAAACTGCAGGAGCGAAGAAATACACCCAGCTTCTGCTTAATAATATCAAATCTCTCCCTGGAGTATTCCACAGCATCCATTTTGTTAACTGCAACTATAATCTGATCTGCGCCAAAGCTTCTAATCAGTTGTGTGTGCTCCCTTGTTTGCCCTCCAGAAGCATCCATTCCTGCTTCAAATGCACCCACTGAAGCATCAATAACAAGAATTGCAGCATCGGCCTGTGTTGCCCCAGATATCATGTTTGGAACAAAGTCTTTGTGGCCAGGTGAGTCAAGTAGAACAATGTGATATTTTTTGGTATCGAAGAATGCAACAGCTACAGTCATAGTTATCCCCCTTTCTCTTTCTTCAGCACTCTCATCTAATGCCCATGCATAAGCAAAGGACCCTTTTCCCTGATAGAACAACATAGGGTTCACCAATCTTAGAAGCCAACCTACCATTATGAATATAACAAATGCTAGCTTAACTACCAGTTGTTTGGCCTCTCTCTCATATTTGTGAAATTCCTTCTGGGATATACGCCCTAAAAGATGCAGCAGTCTTCCTGAGAGTGTGGACTTTCCAGAATCAACGTGGCCGACCTATGAATATAGTAAAAAGAAGATGAATTAAAATCTACAGCAAACAGCAGGAAATGCACATGGAGAGATATCTATTAGTCGCAAAAGGAAAACAAATGGATAACTTACAATTGCGAGATTTAGTTGACTCAATTTATCTTCAATCTGGTCAGGAAGCATCCATTTCTCAGGTTTAAATGGTGCACTTACCGAAGCTCTTGCACGATTGGCATTTTTTGCACTTCCAGACTTCGAAGATATTGACATCTTCATCATATCACCAGAAATGATTTGAGGTTTGCCCTCAATCTTCAAAAGAGGACCCTTCTTCTTTGATGTTGATGCGGAAGAGCTATCATGCCCTTCAATACTTATTTCTCTTTCTACTTCAATCTTAAGCTCTTTTTCTTTTCTAGAAACATCTGGCGATGAAGAAGTCTTAAAATTGGCTGCAGTAGAAAATAGGCAGCATATCAGGAAGATACATCCTTCCAAAGTTAAACAACACATCATTTCACTTAATGAGTAAAAAATGTGAAACATAAAATCGCTTAGTCTTTGCAGAAAAATTTGGCAAAGCTGAGAGCAAATGTATCAGCACAGATGAAAACTATCGCATAGACCAAAGACAAATGAGCCAACATGAAAAGAAGAAAGAGCAGGAAAAAAATGAAACCTTTAGAACCCAGTGTGGAGGAACGCATTCCACTCGACACCAAGTCATCTGGAGATGGACCATCAAACTTATAAGGGGCTGCCATAACAAATAGTACAAGTAAGAACATTCATATATGGATGCTATCCGATGATATGACTCTAATAATGGCCAAGCAAAGGAGCAAAAACTGAGAGAAAGAGACTACACTTTTGGAGTTTGAAAATTTTCCTGTCATTAATTATTTTCCTGTATCAGAGTATGTCCAAACCTATATTAAACTTGTATTTGTTTTGAGAGCTAAAAGCCCTATGGAAATCATGAAAGTCCCCAAGTATATTTCCAGGTTCCCCTTTCAAAAGAGCACCATTCATTGCTTCAAAGACTACGGCCTTTTTGGGTTTGTGTTGCGGCAATGATGCAAAAAGAGACTTGGCCATTATGGATACTGCAGAGTCTTTGCATATGCCACCAACTGCATAGAAACGATCTACTCTATGAAGGAGCTAGCAAATTTAGATACAAATTGAATAAAAACAGAGATAAAAATAGGTCTCGTTGGGCAAATTAGAAGCAAGCTATCGGTAAACCACTCCCCATTGTTTAAAGATCAAACTCGATCATAACAAGGAAATGAAAAAACTGAACAAGAAGGGTTCAAACTCCTGTTTCTTTTCACTTGAATAATAGTTCTTACAGCAGCGTACTCTTACAAATAGCATTGCATACATGTCAAAAAGTATATAGAAAATGATACAGAGTATTTGAGGAGGTGCTTACCTGGGCCAGAACTACTCTTATTATGGCCCTTAACCAGTGGATTACGAAGGACCCCACATATTTCACATGCAGACATATCATCTTCATTATCATATGTACATATTGGACAGCGCCAAATCCCAATCTTCGCTGCTTCTTGTATTTCCTTAGTCTCAGGCACTACACCTGTTTCAGTAGTTATCACCAAGCAATTAATTCAATTTGGAGAAGATTTTTAGTTGTTAGGTCCGAAATTAGAATATAATACAAGTAGGTCTACATAGCATTTGATTGGTGGAAAAATTTGAAAGCTGTTTCCTAAAAGATTTCCATTGAAGAAATCGCCCTTGCAGTGCAATAACTATCTGATATATATATCCATAAATGTGTACCCTACAAATATGCAAAACACAACACCATAGAAAATGAGATAAAGCAAATCCTATTCCAGATTTGATCTTTAAAACAAGTTCCCCATTGCTAGTAATTTATCCACAACAAGAAACCATAAGCTTAGCAATCACATACTCATTGTTATGTCAGAAACATAGATGATAAACTGAGGGATGAGCATTCCACAACAGACCTTCTAGGAATAGCAATCCTTATCCATCCAAACAGAATCTTGGCTCTTAACTCCATTGATTTTGAGAATTACAAATTCTTTCCTTACATATACAGACATATTACATGAAAGATGTATTATTAGATTTGTTACACATGCGATACGACAGTGAAAAAAGGACCTTTTGAGAAAAAGTTAACAACCCTTGCAGGAAGTTGCTTATTATGGTTAGTATTTAATTTTAGAAAATGAATTCGTACTCTTCTCAACCAAGACATAATTTGCCTTATCCTATAGCATCCTGCTGCTCACTTTACCAGTCTCCCAACTAATCATGCTTTATTCAAGATGTAATGCCCAAATTCCACATAAGTTGCACCCTATCCAGATGTACTTCTACTTCTCCTGCTTCTGAGATTGTCCTCCCTAGTTATTCACAAATCCATGTAAATTTCCAAAATCACATTTTAATCTAGAAAACAGTACCAAAAGAACTTTTTCGTCTACTTTCTTCCCGATAGCTTAATGCAAAAGAAAATTGTGGACTCTTAGAACTTTTACTCCAAAGGACCTGAAACTTCAAGTCACAAGTACAGGTAAAACTCTGACCTGTTTGCCAAAATTTCCATGCCAAAGACAGTATAAGCCCCGCATTTAGCGGGTGAGCAAGAAAACCAAGTTGAAAAGACAATCTTTACCATTTTCCTTGGCATTGTAACCATCATCATAGTCATTCTCGTTGTCATAGTACTCATAATCTTCATACGCATCATAGTCATCTTCATAATCAACTCGATAATTTCCCTTACGAGGCATCTTGCTAATTTCTGTCAAATGACAAAAAGAAAGCTTACGTTAAAATTCCAGAATCCCAATGATATGCAAATTTTACATGTGAAAAGGCTAACCAATTTCCAGAAACAACATACCTTAACGTTGATTTTTACTTAAAATTGTGTTAGAACATAGACATCCTGGAAAGCTGATGAAAATGCAACCCACAATAACTTTTCAACCTACATTCAATCAACTCGCAATCCTTCCATTCACTTGATCAACAAATCTCACAATTTCCGCTGCTCTTAAACAGAATTCCTGTAACGCTCCACAGTTGTGTAAGCTGCAGGAAAATAGAATTGTAAAGCCTCTATTTAGTAGCAATAATTTCTACTTCATTCTCCGGAATACTAATACTACTACAATTCTTGATTACTAGTGAAACATAATTCAACACTACTTCTAGACCAAATTCAGTAAATTTACAACAAGCCCACTAAAACGAAATCAAAATGAGCAGAATTAAGATAATTAAATTGCGCCCACAACCCAAGTCATCATTTTTTTTTTCTTTTTAGGAATAAAAAACCCAGCTCTAATTTAGGCCACGGAAGTCATTTGGCTATTGGGGTTGCTCCAAAATGCTCATACATTGCCGCAGGATTTTGATGGGCGTGCAGCTATGGGCACTTGAGGACAGTTAAAAGAATAAAAAAGATTAGGGTTTTAGTAAAGACATGAAAACCTGGAAGAGGAGAGAAGGAAGGCTAAAGATTTACTCCACAATTTTCTTCTGGAAGGCCAAAGCCCTCTTTCCAGCTGGTGACAAGTGGTGCTTTTTGGCTGATGTTTCCTTTGCTTATTTATGGCTATCTTAAGCTTCTAGCAGTCGGTGATCTTCATTCTTCTCTTCTATGGATCTCTTCACCTTTATTTCTACTCTTCCCCTTGTTCTTTCCTTATTGATTGATTTGCGATTTTGTATTATAGTATGTGCAACATCCATAAATCTAACCGAAGCAATAACCAAACTAATAAAATCCATATTAATATTAATAATAACAATAACAGTACAAGTGCAACATTGTTAGTATTTTATATTGATTTTGTTTTCTATTTTTATTTTTGAAAATCATGTTAAATTATTTGGCATGTGATAGTAATTGTGTTTGTGTCAAGAAAAAATCCACTTTTTTTTTTTTTTTATTTAGTATCTAATGAACAAGATAGTGATGTGGTAAAGTACTACAAACAGTAATGAATAAGTTAAAAGATTAATTACACGAAAATTCTTTTTCAACTTTCAATTTTATATACTCAATTTTTGTGTCATAAAAGAATAAAAGAAGAAATTTCCTTCCCTACATTATTTGGGAAGAAGCTAAACTATTATTATTACTATAAGTATTTATAGAAAAGTATATTATAACGATTTGATTTATATCAAATAAAAAAATAATTTAAAAATATGCACGTGATAAACATACAAATTTTTTTATGAAAAATTACAATTCAAAATATAACGAGATCGCACCACAATTAAAAGCTCTGAAATATGAACCTCGACAAATTGTGAGTTTGTTCTAGTTTTAACGTTCATATTTGTTCCATCAAATATAAGAGTTTAATTTGAATAAGTTGTACGAATTCGTTTTACCCATTTTACAGTTATGAGTTGCTTACAAATTATCGGGTCTGTTTGGATTGTAAGTTATTTGGGATTATTTGATATATTTTTACTGTAGCACTTTTTGTGATATGATGTATGTGAGATAAAAAGATATTGGGAAGATAAAAAGGTGTATTGAAAATTATAAAGATGATGTAAGCAAATAAAATTGAGGAAATATGAAGCAATCCAAACAAATCATTTCAGTTTGCTTATTGCACTGTGACAAATCATTGGCTCCGTTAACAAAAATGATTCCATCAACGATGAGTTCAAGCTCCAATGACTCCACATTTCAGCCAAAAGTCGTGGTATTTGATAAACTCGTGCAGCTTCAAACGACTTTATTTGAAAAGCTCACGCACCAGTTTTTTTCTTCCTTCTCCCTCATTCCTTCAGCCTTCAGAACCCTCTCATGATCATCATGGCATCCCAAAAACACACACTCACACACTAAACCTCATCAAACTCCATATAATCGGACGTTGTCTTCAATTCATTAGCCTTCCCCAAATTTAATGGCCGGAGGTCCTTCACTAATGGATTCCTTGTTCCAACGATCCTTGGAGGATTTAATCAAAGGCCTCCGTCTCCACAACCTCGCTGCCGGCACCGCTGCCGGAACACCCGAATCCTCCACTTTTCTCTCGAAATCCATCGATGAGGTTCGCCGCGAGATCAAATCAACAGACCAACAAACCAAAACCACCGCGCTTCAAAAGCTTACCTATCTTCACTCCCTCTATGCCATCGACATGTCCTGGGCCGCTTTCCATGCAATCGAGCTCTCCTCCTCCACCATCTTCAATTCAAAACGGACCGGTTATCTTGCCGCCTCGATTTCCTTCAACTCCTCCACGGATGTCATACTCCTCCTCACCCATCAGCTCCGGAAAGACCTCAATTCGGGCAACCCCCATGAGGTAAGCCTCGCTCTTCAGACGCTTTCTTCGATTTGTACTCCCGATTTAGCACGCGATTTGACGCCCGAATTGTTTACTTTATTGAATAGCAATAAGGGGTTTATTAAGAAGAAAGCTATTGCTACTGTTTTGAGGGTTTTTGAATTGTACCCAGATTCCGTGAGGGTGTGTTTTAAGCGATTAGTCGAGAATTTAGAGAATGCTGATGTGGGTATTGTTTCCGCCATCGTTGGAGTGTTTTGTGAGCTAGCTAATAAAGAACCTAGATCGTATTTGCCTCTAGCCCCCGAGTTTTATAGGATTTTGGTGGATTCTAGGAACAATTGGGTTTTGATTAAGGTTTTGAAGATCTTTGCCAAGTTGGTGCCTTTAGAGCCAAGGTTGGGGAAAAGAGTTGTGGAGCCGATTTGTGAGCATTTGAGGCGTACTGGGGCAAAATCGTTGGCTTTTGAGTGTATTAGGACGATTGTGTGTAGTTTAACTCAGCATGAGTTAGCCGTGAAGCTTGCAGCTGAGAAGATTAGGGAGTTTTTGACTGAAGACGATCCGAATCTTAAGTATCTTGGATTGCAAGCGCTTGCTGCTATTGCACCTAAGTCCTTGAATGCTGTTGTGGAGAATAAGGAGGTTGTGATTAAGTCCTTGAGTGATGAGGATGTCAATATTAAATTTGAGGCCCTAAGGCTTGTAATGGCTATGGTTTCAGAGGACAATGTAGCAGAAATTTGTAGAGTTTTGATTAATTATGCACTCAAATCTGACCCAGAATTTTGTAATGAGATCCTAGGGTCTATCTTGTCAACTTGTTCGAGAAATTATTATGAGACAATTGTTGATTTTGACTGGTATGTTTCACTTCTTGGGGAAATGGCGAGGGTTCCACATTGCCAGAAGGGAGAGGAAATTGAGAACCAGCTTGTAGACATTGGCATGAGAGTTAGGGATGTTAGACCGGAGGTTGTTCATGTTGGGCGTGATTTATTGATTGATCCTGCGTTGCTTGGAAATCCTTTCATCCACAGAATTTTATCTGCGGCTGCTTGGGTTTCTGGGGAGTATGTTGAATTCTGCAAAAATCCATTTGAGCTCATGGAAGCATTATTGCAACCAAGAACCAATCTTTTGCCACCTTCAGTGAGGGCTGTGTATATCCAGTCTGCATTTAAGGTATTGACATTCGCTGCGTATTTTTATTTCTATCCAGAAGAAGCTCTTGCTGCATCTATCTCAGGAGTGGGAGAGTCTGTACACAATGGTTGGTGTGAACAAAGTTCTGATTCTGTAAGTGGTCAAACTGTTACTTTTAGTGAACCAGATGAGGGGTTTAATCCAAGAATGCTGCATCAACCGCAAAAAGATGCTTCTGGAAATGATGGGAAGAAAATGATTAGCGATCTTGAGCAGGTGTCTTCCTGTTCTGTGAAGATGGGTCATTTCACCAAAGATTGTTTGGTTGGGATGGTAAATCTTGTTGAATCAACACTGAGACCAATGGCAGGTAGTCATGAAGTGGAGATACAGGATAGGGTGAAGAATGTCCTTGGTTTGATTGAGTTGATTCGACAAGAAATACATGGTTGCTTGGTCCCAAAGGAAGAAGAAAATGATAGGGGAGAACTGAAAGCCTGTGAAATTGTCAGAGTGATGCACGATGCCTTCTCTGAAGAGCTTGGGCCAGTTTCGTTGAGTGCTCAAGGCAGGGTGCCTCTTCCTGATGGTTTGGAGCTTAAGGAGAATCTCAGCGACTTAGAAGCAATATGTGGTGATTTTAGAATACCTGTTTTGAGTTCATTTTCCCTTGAAAAACCTCGATCCCTGGAAAAGGATGTGGTTACGGTTTCTGACCAACAAAATGAGGAAGAGTGCGAACCGTCAAGTGAGTCAACATCTCTACTCACGGAGCATCGCAAACGGCATGGGATATATTATCTTCCTTCAGAGAAAAAGGAAAAAGTTCCAAATGATTATCCACCTGCTAATGACCTCAGTATGCAAGATAAAGTAAATGATGAGGTAGATTATCTGGTTAAACTTACAGAGAAATCACTTGTCCCTAAGAAAAAGCCAATAGCAAAACCTAGGCCTGTGGTTGTAAAATTGGATGATGGAGATAGAATACACATCAATGAGACGCTACCTGAGCTGAAAGAGGATTTAATCTCTGATGCTGTGCAAGAGGTACTTCTAGGCAGTCAAGCTGTGGCATCATCGTCACGGACTGACAAGTCTGACAAATCATCAAATAGGCGAAGTAGGAAGGAGACCTTTAGGCCTTTGGAATCAAATGCTGATTCAACAACTGTGGAGATTGCTGAGCTTGGAAACAAGAATTCTAGAAGGATCAAACACCGTACTCATGGTAAAGAGAGAAGCCATAGAAGTTCAAAAAAGGCAACTGGTGAATCTGATCGATCAGATAGGCCTAATAGTAGTCATCCCCATGGCAAGCACAAGTCACGGCAAAGAGCAGATGGAATGGAGAATGTGGCAGCAGAGTCTCCGGTGATTCCTGATTTTCTTCTATAGCATTAGAGGACTGGGGTATTTTCTCTCACCCAGAGATTGACTATCCTTGTATTAAACTTCTTTTTGTCTGAGGTCAGTTTTCTTGTAAATTGTATAGAAATTTTTTCCCTAAAAGAAATTGTGGTTTGTTTCAAAATTTTCATTTCCTTTGTTGATTTTTTGTGTACGATAGAATTCATTCAATACAGAATGATTTTGGTTTGAGCATTTCTTGATCTTGCTGCTTGTCAGATGAAATGTGTCAAGGATTGATGGTTTTCTTGTTTTTATTTGTATATGCTCCTGTTCAAAGCCTCAGTTGATATTTATTTGCTTGCGGAATCCTAGTGAAATAACTAATACTTTTGTCACCCTAAAACTGGGAAAGGAATCCTATTGAATAACTAGTACTTTGTCACTCTCAAACTGGAAAAGGTACAGCTTTTAATCTTTGCGTCTTTTACCAGTTGGTGAGTGAATGCTTTTGAGTGGTTAGGAACCACTCAAAATTGCTGTCTGATACCAAAATTGCTGGTCAGGGTACAGAAGGGGCAATTGGTATATTCTTTTCGAGCAACAATCAAACTCTTTTAATTAAAGACTAGATCGGAAGATTGTACAAGAGGTAGAAACCTCAGTTACATCAGAAGTACTCTATTCTATTACACAAGACAATTAAATAATGTCCCCATTCTAATACTAAGTACCAATTTTCCTTCATGCGAGGATGGCCAGCCTGGTAGGCAGTAACCGAGGAGGTCCGGAACTAGTGGCTAAGGTTAAGACTCTAAGAATTAGAGGTCATAAATTCAAAATTTTTGTACCCCTCTCCTCTTCTTAAATCCCCTCTTACCCTCCTCCCTTGTCTGGGGGAAAAAAATAACCGAACAGTTTCAAATATGATTAATAGAAGAACTTCGTTTTAAGCAAGCTATTATGGTTAATTTACACAATTAGTCTCCCAAATGGGATTTACTGGATGAGGTTCACCTCAGATTATTTCTTTCTTCATCCATTTTTAGCTGGCAAGCAATTACGTCACCTAAAAAAGACTCAAAATACAACCACATGCTATATTTGTGTTGGTTGCTAATAGCTATTTTTGAAGACTTTTTTCAGAACCTTCGTATAATCTGCTAGTGCGTGATCCAGCGAACTGTTTTGTTTTTTAAGTTAGTCCAGTTTGCAAGCCCTGGCTTAGGCATAAAACAAAGCACCATATAGTCCTCTCTAACGTTTTCTCTTGTTCTTGGACACATGACTTCATCAGTAGAATATGAAATAGGTAGAGGAAACAAATGTCGAGGTCTACAGAAACTTTTCGGAATTGGAAAGATGGTGCAACTTGCCGGGGCATTGAATGTACTCGTTTAGTTTTCTTGGTCTACTCTATATATCGAGGTCTACTCAAAGAATCAAACTAGGTATTAATACTAGGTAAGAGGTAACTTGTCGAAGCATCATACCATTGTGAATTTGGCTCACAATGTAAAAGGGTTTCGATCTTGTATTCTGCCAGTGACCATTAACGTGCTTAAGCAAGCCAACCAAAGTTGACCCGATGCTTGAGGGGTGACCGGGAGGTGCTTATCGCCCGGTATCTGAGGATTCTTGGACATATCGTTTCATCTTACCTTGCGGTTGAAGTGATGTTACAAGTTGGCCAATGAGTCCGTCCCTTAATAATGGGGCAGAGCTACTGCTTCATATTCATTGTATGCTAAAGCTCTCTTCTTCATCTCTCTGATGAATGGAAGAGCAACGTCAATTCATGGCTAAGCTTTATATTGCACGATTAGTGCAGTTGCATCATGCATTTGGTGTTCTGTATTTTGTCATTGGCTTGTCTTTGGGAGTCACCGGTGGTATGTATCTTGAGAGATTTCTTTCACTAGAGAACATTAACTCAATTCCCAATCTTACATCGTTCCAACAGGCATCAACCCTGATAGAATTACCATTCAAACAGCCAAGAACATCACCACTGCCTCCACCATCCCCGCACGAAGGCGGTATTCCCCCGCCTGCTATTAGTAGTTTCGTGCCGGAGGATCAGTTGCAATTTCTTAGGCACAAAATGGACGACAGTGAACTGTTTTGGCGTGCATCTATGGTGCCTATGGTTGAGGAGTTTGCTTACGAGTATGCTCCGAAGGTTGCTTTCATGTTCTTGGCCAAAGGGCCGATACCATTGGCTCCCTTGTGGGAGAGGTTTTTTCATGGACACAATGGATCATACTCTATTTATGTTCATTCAGACCCCTCTTACATTGGAGAAGAGCCTGAAGATTCTGTTTTCCATCGAAGAAGAGTTCCTAGCAAGGTTCGTAACGCTTTGATACGTTAGACTGCATTTTAGCCTTCGAGAATTAAAAGGTTGGTTTGAATAGTGAATTCTTTCTCAATACAATATATTTTCCTAATTTTTTTCAAAATGCCCAAGCATTAGGATCAAATCAAATGGCTCTTTTCTCAAAGACTTTTACCTCCAACTTTCGTTTGTGTTCCATTCGTCAACTTCATAAATTCCAAGTTATTACACAACACAGTTACACGGAGCTGGGTTCTGTGCTGCTCTGATGAAGTTGCTACTTTTTTTACCGCAGAAAACTGGGGAAGCATGAGCAGAAGGTATACAGGTTAATTGCACAATGCCCCATTGAACTACCACTCCTTTGCAATTTCGTGCCCTGTACATTACAATGAACCCAAAAATGTTATGCAAAATATCCTCACAAATGTACAACAACTTGCAATTAATTTTATTAGGGAGGGAGCTGTAATGATGCTTTGAACAACTTGCAATTAATTTCAATGAGATGTAGTATGATAAATCATATTGTTATAAAAAGAATATTTTTTTTAATTGCAGGGAGGGAGATAGGTAGAATTTAAAAAATTAAGACAGACGTGAGATTAACATCTAGAACTTCTAATTATTAAGGGGCTGCAAAAAGAACATTTAATAACTGATTTTCTTCCTTTCTCTTGAATGAATAACAAGATTGAGGTAAATTCCATTTGACTCTGCCTTAAGAAACTAAAATCAACCGTGCAAGTGACAGAGTACTCATTTTGCATTTGACCGCAGCCGGTGCAATGGGGAACAGCATCAATGATAGATGCTGAGCGACGACTTCTAGCCAATGCACTGCTTGACTTCACGAATGAAAGATTTGTGCTGCTATCAGAAACGTGCATTCCTTTGTTCAACTTCACAACAATTTACAACTACCTAATAAGGTCAAATCACAGTTTCATTGGCTCAGCTGACGATCCAAGAAAAAGTGGTCGTGGCAGATATAATAAAGCAATGTCGCCTGCAATATCAATATCTCAATGGCGAAAAGGGTCCCAGTGGTTTGAGGTCAACCGCAAGGTTGCCATAAGAATTATATCAGACAGAAAATATTACCCCATTTTTGCTGAGCATTGCAGCCCTCCATGCTATAATGATGAGCACTACATTCCCACGCTTGTGAATATTCTATTGCCAGAAGAGAACTCGAACAGGAGCGTGACTTGGGTAGATTGGTCCAGAGAAGGTCCTCATCCGGGAAGATTTGACTGGAGAAATGTCAATGCAGAGTTTATGAATCAGGTAAGGTTTGGTACTACGAACTGTACTTACAATGGTAAGAACTCTTCCTCATGTTTTTTGTTTGCTAGAAAATTTGTTCCCAATTCTCTTAAACGTTTGCTAGAGCTTTCTCCGTTGTTGTTTGGCTGAAACTCTTTGAAATACGGCATATTTCAATCTAATCACAGGTTACATTTCATTTCTACGAGCGATTTCTGATCTCTGTCTTTTGCTGATTTCTCATAACGTGCCTACACTTTCAAAATCTATAACAAGGAAAGAACAGAAGAATTAATGCTTAGTTACTCGTGCTAATCACGTAATTGTTAATGTAATTTATATTTAATCTCTTTTTGGTTCATCGATGTATCAAAAAATCAATACCTGAGTTCATAAACTATTTCAATCATGTAAATACGGGTTTCAACTTGCGATAATCATCAAGATTACCAGTCATTTGGATTGTTGTGTAATTATACCCCCCCCCCCCAAAACAACAAAAAAAACCATAGTTATTAAACCCAACCCGGGAAGGAACCCGGCGAAGGAGGTGGGTCAACGGGTTACTGGTTGAACCGGTGGGTGAGTGGTTGAACCGGTGGGTCACTACATATATTTAAATATTATATTTCATAATTATTTATATAAGATATATGATATAAATTGTAATAAATAATGTCATAACAAAAGCTCATTTAATTTAATTTGTTATAAAATAATTAATTCATATAAGAATCAATCAAATATAAAGTTATTTATTAATATACCAAACTTCAAGTGTAAAATTTTATCTATATTTAGTGTAATTATCTAGCTTATTTATGAATTTTAAGTGTAAAAATTTATTAAAAATAATATTTGTCTTTAAATGAATTATGTAATATGTTATTTTTGGAATCCATTTTATAACTTATAGAGTTTGGAGGGTAATAAATTTTTATTAAAAGATTCCAAATAAATTTGTTTTAGAGAAAAAAAGATAGAATTGAAAAACATTTATATATCTTACTAAAACTACTATATCAACATATTTAGAAGTAGTTTGGTGGTAAGCAAGTGGTAGTGCGGGGGCAGAGGTCGGAAATTCGATTTCCAACAATAGCAGTATAATTTTTCCACAAAATCCGGTTAGTGACAAAACTGGCCAAAACCGGCCGGGTTTCCGGTTTAACCCGGTTCGACCGCCGGGTCGTTGACTAAGTCAACGGTCTCTTTGCACAAACGATCTGATTCCAAACCCGGTCCGGTCCAATGACCGGTCCACTGATTTGACCGGTTCGACTGCCGGGGCGGGCCGGGTTTAATAACTATGAAAAAAACACATTTCTAATGTATAATCATCAGTATTATATATATATAAATATATAAACATCGGTACTAGGTTGACAAAAATATAATTTACGAGTGATTTAATATATTAATTTTCTAATAAAGTCTAATAAATCATCGGTACTAGGTTGACAAAAATATATATTAATTTTTTAATGTATAATCATCAGTATTTTATCATAAAGTGTCATGCATTTTGAACTTATTAGGGAGTAAGTAGAGTCCGCATAATCAAATGACGGACCAGATTAGATACATTTCGGCTTGAGAATTGCGTATTATATATGGCTTGAAAAGTGATGAAGGTCACAGTCCTTGTAGCCATGTTCTGAGGATGGCACATTAAAGACTGGTGCATATCTGGGACTGGTGTTCTTTGTTTTTGGAACGACTAGCTAGACTTCATGTGATCAAAGACGTAAAAAAACTAGACGGAGAAGACGTCAACTTTTGTAGCCTCCGATAAAGGAAAGCTGGTAATCGATCTATGGCGTGGTTTAGCCGGCGTTGAACACATGATGGATTTTTGGACAATGACGGGATAATCTCCTTAATTACTTGGGTTGCTACCTGTCAAGAGATCGCGCGACGCGCGGTGACAAGCAGTAACAAAAAAGGTCCATATCCAGCATCTTGTCAGCAACTAATTTTCTAATTACGCTGATGGGCTAAGCCAAAAGGCTTTTGTCATTCTTGTAGTATTTTTTTTATATATATATAAAAAACATCATCATTCATCAAATCTACATTAATAGCAAAAATTATATATAAACAGATCTGAAGAACATAAATCTCACTAGTTATCAGACTATTACACTGTGAAAACAAGTTCATATATTAATGTGAGATCCAACGAGATAGTTCTAAAAAAATTCTAATTTCATAACCAAATCTGAGAAAACTTAGATTAATAAAGAAATGTAAAAATTAACAAAACTCTCCGTTAGAATTTCGAAAAGAAGAGAAAACTCTCACCAGAAATTCTTAGAAAAAGGAGAAAACTCTCATTATGAATCTCTAGGGGAAAGAAAACTCTCACTAGGATCCTAGGAGACTTCATTTCAAAAAAAAAAAAAAAAAAAAAAAGGAGACCAATTCCATGGGAGACCAATTCCATGAGAAAAAGACGTTTTGTCTGCAAGATTAGAAAAAAGGTTAGAGAAGAGGAGAAACATAATTTTCTTCTAGGACATCTAAGTCTGGGCTAACCAAGAAGGGAAAATGTTGTTTTTGTAACCCAATAATTTTTCAGAATAAATTACAAGATAAAATACTTCAGTTAAACTTTTACAGATAATTATATATTAAGTCTATCTCTTATCATGTGCTCTTCGGACAAACAATAGAAGAATTCATACATTCTTTTTAACCAATGTGGATGAGTATCACAATTTTGGATTATTCGAATGCATAATTTCTTCTTTTCTAGAATTGGATAGACATAACATGTGAGTATGAGAAGGGGCTGTGGCTGATGACAATGATTCCTCATATCAAAAGTTTTCTTCTGGTTCAAATGTAAGCCATTTAAACGTAAACCTTATAGCAGCCTGCGTGGAAAAGCAAGAGGAAATGAGAGAAAAGAAAGCAACCCATGCAGCTTCTTTTGAATTGCAGACAATGTTGAATATTAGTCGCTGGCAAATCACATGTATTTGAGAAAAGTTGAAAGGGATTTCCTTCCCATCAAAAGTGGAAATCAGAAATTGAACGCCCAGATGCCATTTTCGCAAGAACTAGTCATGACCACGTTAAGAAAACCTTTATACTCTCATATCTAAATGCTTTGGTACGTACTGCCCTTGCCGTGTTCATTGGTTAAGGTATGTAGCCGAGACATGCAGCAACCAATAATTTTTAAGCACAAGGACATTTGCCTATTTAAGATATATATATAGTGTGTGTGTGTGTGTGAAAAAAAGATAACAAAGTAGAAAATGCTCATAGGCCATGAAGTTGCATTTTGAGTGATTGTTTTTCTTCCCTTCTCCCAAGTCTATACCCACTAGTCTAATTGCTATTTTCCAGTGGTTGCTGTTTTACAAATGACTGCCACCACTCAATAAAAACTTTAAAGAGTAGACGGCCAGATAGGAAAATTTGATTTAATCTAGTTCTTGCAGACTGTTTTATTGGTTTTCTAGAGATCGAGTTAACTATAAGGTGTAACAGATCCACAAAATTTTTTTTAATGCATTAGATAGTTGAGGCTAAAATTGCGGACAAACTTTACTAGGAAAATTGAAGAGAAAGATGAGGTATATTGACCTTTGAACTCCCCAAGTTCAGGAGCTTGTATAGTGGCTTAGACATTTGCATTCCACTTGGAATGTTACATTCATCTCGCTTTCATGACAAGACATCAATTCGCTCGCTCTCTCCACACAGACAAAAAGCGCACACACTTATACACAGGCAAAAACACGCTCACGAGCGACCCCCAGCTTCTTGTTCCTTCTGTCTTGTTCCAAGAGGCACGGCCAATTGCATTTTTCAGATTACTTGATTTGGAGAAATAGGTACTTTTTTGAGTTATTCATTTGCAATTGGAAAGGCCTTTCCATTTAAAGAACAGGCGGCTTATTGCAACAGGTAAAATTATCAAGTCAAAAGGCAGTTAGATTCCTTTTTTTCTTTCTTTCTTTTTTTCATCACAGCAAAGATTGATCGTCTTGATTGTTCTAGGGTATCTCAAGAATTGCGTGATAATACTCGCCTTTGACCGTTTGAGAAGCATGTTGGAATAAGACAAGAAGGAAGAGATTAACCTTTTTATCCGCCTAGCTAAAAAAAGTGGCTTATCTCCAATTAATTTTACATGTCTGTCAAGGTGATTTACAACTTTTACATACATACATACATGATCTTCTTTTTATCTACTCTATAGCCCGTGAAGTTCTTTGACCACAGTTCCAGCACCACCCTCAAGAGAAGAGGTTAAACTCATTGTACCCAACTTCAACAATCTAGCTTCTTTTCCTCCCCATCTCTCGCTCTCTGCATGTGTTAGTGCGTGTGTGTGTGTGTGACGCCCAAAACAAAGCTGTTCCACATCCCTGTAAAAAGGCACTACGTACTCTATAGCAATAGTATATGCCTTTCGTCAGGGGCAAACAACTTAGGTTGGTTTGATGCGCGAATTTATTGATAAACTATGTGGTGTATTCAATAGCCACATAGTTGTATGATGATATGACAGAAATGAAAATCAGCAGGAAGGAAATGTCAAGTAACTATTGAATACATCACGTTTCACAAGTAGACCCGTATATAGATCGGGTCTACTAGGCATATATATATATATATGTTCTTCAACATATATCTTTCAACAGAACAGAGAAAACCTCTATTGTAAACCTCCCTTTAGTCCTCACAATTATTCTCTCCCATCGAACACGGCAGAAATAAGACACACCCGAGAAGATGAAACAGGGTCATCAGCAACAACAGCAGCAGCAGCAACAACAATTGCAAATATCAAATTTGTTCAGCTTCCAAAGATATCTCCATAACCTTGTACTCTATTTTATGTTCTTTGGCACTGGATTAGTTATTGGAGTAAGTCTAAGTTTTTATCTAGCCGAGAATCCCTTCAACTTGCAATTCAAGTTATTCTCTACCAGCCAATCAACTCTACCACTGCCACCACCTCCGCCACCTTCGCCATCCCCTCCACCTCCTCCGCCACCTGTATTATGTCCTGCACCTGCACCGGTACCCGGTTCCTATCCGCCGCCGATAGTGTTTCCACCACCACAACCTCCAAGATTGATCACACTAAAAGATTTCACGACCCCAAAAAATTTGACGCACCAGATGACCGATGAGCAGTTGCTTTGGAGGGCTTCAATGGTGCCCCGGATCAATGAATATCCATTCAAGCGCACCCCTAAGGTTGCATTCATGTTTCTTGTTAGAGGAGAATTGCCACTGGCACGCCTTTGGGAACGATTTTTCAAAGGGCATGAAGGGCTTTACTCCATTTATATTCATTCCTCCCCATCTTACAACGGTACAATGCCTGACGGTTCAGTGTTTCATGGCCGAAACATCCCTAGTAAGGTACGTCTCAAGCAATTCTCCACACACATTCATTTTCTAAATCATCTTCATCATGTTGTACGTTAATCATTAGGGATTGTGCATTTTTGTGTAGTTAATATCTGGCATTATTAATTGTTTTATGTTATGCGAATTTTGGCGTTCTTCGTGGTCCCTTTTTTTTTTTTAAAAAAAAAAAAAAAATCTACTCATAGCTCATAGATCAAGGTATTCAAAAAAGAATGCATGGAGATCTAACGAGAGAGGACGCGAAATACAAGTGGTTAAAAATCATGTCTAATAGTAGGAACATTAATTTACATTCATGACATTGTTTTATCGACCGCTTAATATGATTAGAATTTTGAGATTAGATTGCAAAGAATGTTCCTTCTTAATTACATTGCGTGTCACTGGGTGTTTGCTTATAGTTTTTTAAATTTAGACAAACGTGACAAGTTAAAAAAAAAAAAAACAATTGTAATAGCAAATGCTCCTATAATTCAATAATTTGAATCCTGAAAGAGTTAAATTACTAGAATATTTGAAGTTAAAGGGGTGTTTTCATAATTTACCAAAATTACAATCTCCAGCTGCCAGCAATGAAAATAAATCATAGTACTATTTCTTTTTTTTTTTTTTTGACTGATCATCTTCTTAACTGATCTGATATGTCTGTCCTCCTTCAAAGTTAAAAGAAGAAAATAAAGACAGCAAAACATCTGGTGTTATAGCAAGTGGATTATAAGTTTTCAATGGTCTCGTAGAAATTATAGGAAGTAGCTAGTCAAAGCTTACGGCCATTAACAGGGCTAAGCGCGTAAAATTTTCCTATAAAAAAGCACTAACATAAGATGTGAAGTCAGTGCACTTAGGCTTGACAAGTGGACTTTTTTCTCTTTTTTTTTTTTGGGGGCAAATTATTGGCACCAACATATATATATATATATATATTGATGTGCCTAACTATACAGCAAAATTGGAAACCTGTCCAGATGAACCCAAATCACTATTGGGTTCAGAAGACAATTTAAATAGAATTTTGGGATGGATGGTCAACTCCTGCAAATAGTGGATGTAATCAAGAAGTTGGGTATCTATCATTTTCAGTCTTGGGAAATTTTGGGAGAAGATGGATCCTAGTTTTCTTACGGACAAGCTTAAAGTTAACAGTTTAATGATCTTTTAAGAAAAACAAAAAAAAATAATAGAACATAAAATTTCTAGTTCTAAGGAGTGAGATTTGAGGTGCAAACGTGTAAATTATTGAAATTGGAAAAGCAATTGCATCCCAGGAAAGACTTTTAGATAATTTTTCTGTGCCTTAGCATTTTAATAAGGTTTATTACACATACATCACATAATAATCTTTTACGTATTTCAATGTTGCGGTTTAGTGCTTCGGTGGAAGGCCACCAATCACTGGCTAGTTTAGTTAGTTGAGTACTACAGTATCAATTACGAATTTTTGACTGAAATCATTTTTGTGGACTTCTTTTTTAATGATAAAAAGAAGTTGAAATTCGTCCTTTTCAGGAGAGAAGTTGAATTTTAGGGATGAAAACGACTTTCAAAATTTTCACTGTCAAGGTCCTAGTCAATCTAGACTAAAACCCGAAAAAAAGTAAGGAAAAGAAAAAAAAAAAAAAAGAGAAAGTCTTGGCCTGTATTAACCTTGTAGGTTCCATCCAATAAACAAACAGCCTCTCTGCAATCTTGAATCTTTCGAGACAATGTTCATACTCGCGACATGCGCGAACCTAAAGCAAGCTGAGGCAATCAACCTACAGTGATTTCAGGAATGGGCAAAGTTCATGTTACTTAGGTTCCACTCCTTTGAAACCAAAGGAAATTAAATTCTTTCCTTTCAATTTTCTATAAAAGTTTCCAAAATTCCTTTCTTCATGCAAGAAAGAGATTAAGAAAAGTCACGGCAAAAGAGAAAGCAAAGGAAAACTCACTAGGGGAATGTTATACGGCCCTATGTTATTATATGTTGTTTCGCTTTATCCCGGCATAAATTCTTGTATTGACAAATTGGTTGGCCCTAGGAAGTAAGAGCACGCAAGTAGCTGATCAAACCCTCTCTTATTTGTACATAAGCCTTTTATTCATGTGATATCAGAGAAGATTTAGATGCGGTAAACATGACCAAAAACTTGAGTAAACCTGATTTTTATATATCCAATGGTTCATATTATACCACACCATCTCAACAAGGGGTGTGATACAATCTGGACCAGTGGATCTATGAAGACCAGATCTACCCAAGTGTGAACGGCTAAACATAGCATATTCTATGAAGTTCCAAATCATGAGCCAAAAGAGTTGTTAATCGTTCACCAATTGGAAGTCATTTTAGTCAAAGTCATGTTCAACAACTTGATTACTATTATTTTAAGACTAAATCTTATATACACTGACATTGTATAAATTATCACCGTTTGATTCATGACATGTGTGTGTAAAAGTTGAATTTTAAATTCAAATTTTACACAGTTGTCATTCATCCAACGCTGATAGTGTATACACTGTCAGTGCAGGAAAGATTAATCCTTATTTTAATACAGCAATACATCAACTTAAGATGTACTTTGGGGAACTAATTACTTTTGGAGATACACAGTGCTTTTTTTTTCTTGATTCAAATGAAACTTTAACTGTAAGATTAAGAGTCGACAGTCAAACTACAAATCTCGCACTTTTCAGTTGGTTAATGACATTAAGTACTTTGAGGCGTTCTCCTAGTGTTCAACCCGATTTCCATATTTGTTGGCCAGGGCCGGCCAATCTTCCTAAGTTTAAAAGGCCTAGTTTGAGAAGGCCTTAGGTGCAGGCCTGCCAACGTTGGCATCTTGCTGATTACTTTTGGAGATAATTTCAGAAACCTCCCCTGAGGGCTATTTATTTTTTAGTTATTATTGCTATATTGTTGATTTTAATATCAAAACAAACAAACAAACAAGAGCTGCTAATTAAAAAATTAATTGATATTCAAAGCTATCAAAAATGTAGTATTAGTTTGACATTTAATCACGATGGAGACTGGGGACTGATAGTATTGTGATTTTGGTAACAAAGTATAAGAGTGATGAACAAGAAGGGAAATCGAAAAATGAAAAAGTATAAAATCCATCCTTTGTACAAAGCATAGCAAAGTATATAGTAAACAAAGGAGTTTCATTAGAATGTTAATGTTTGTATTGTCATTTTAAATGGGTAAGAGGGGTTGGTGTAATTTTTAAAATGTCAAAAATGTTAAGTGAAATTGTCGGAAACACCAGGGGAGGTTTCTAAAATTATCCCTTACTTTTACTGCATAGGTTACTATTTGGAAGGGCAAACTGTTATACCAGTACATGGTTACCTTCATATCTATTTCATTAGCGTACGAAACTGCTAGAGAGAATATGATTTTTTATTTGGATCACATTTCTTTTTCTTGAACTTTCCTTTTGCTGGATCCGGGACCAAACCGGAGTCTTAGAATCTCAAACTATTCGTGCCCACGTTCATGCAGGACGTTGAGTGGGGAAAAGTGAACATGATCGAAGCAGAAAGGCGTTTGCTAGCCAATGCTTTGCTTGATTTCTCTAACCAAAGATTTGTTCTTCTCTCAGAATCATGCATACCCTTGTTCAATTTCTCTACAATTTATAGTTACCTCATTAACTCGACCGAAACCTTTGTGGACTCCTACGATCTACCCGGTCCAACCGGCCAAGGCCGATACAACAAGAAGATGAAACCGGTTATCAACAAATCAGACTGGAGAAAAGGCGCCCAATGGTTCGAAATGGACCGGGAACTCGCAATCCAGGTGGTTTCAGACCGGATTTATTTCCCATTGTTCAAAAGATATTGCAAGTCTAGTTGTTATGCAGATGAACATTATTTGCCAACTTTTGTTGGGATGAAATATGGGAGGAAAAATTCTGATAGGACGTTGACTTGGGTTGACTGGTCAAAGGGTGGAGCCCACCCCCATAGATTCAGTAGATATGAGATCACCCCTGATTTCTTGAATCGGATGAGGAATGGACAAACTTGCGAGTATAATGGGCGGAAGACCAATATTTGCCACTTATTTGCAAGGAAGTTTTCGTGGACGGCTTTGGATAGGCTACTCATGTATGCTCCAAAGGTTATGGAGTTCAACTGACAGCATAGGTATAAAATATAAAGGTTCATTTTTGTGTTTGTAAGATTCTTTGGGGGTCGATTTTTAATTTGTACACACAGCAATTCATAGTTTTGAGAGGGTTAGTGTCTGACTGTACGTGCATAGGTATATTGTCGTCAAATTGATGACGCTAATTGATTAGATCTCATGGTTTGTGATAGGGGTGGACAAAATTATCCGCTAATCCAAAAATCCGTCGTATCCGATCCGAAAATTAGGATATCTGATTTTTATTATTTGATCGGGTCAAAAGAGGGTCGGGTACCCGCTAAGATGCGGTGCGGGTTAGGATCACATAATTAAAAACCCGCGAGTATCCGATCCGCCCCGCATATATATATTTATTTATTTATTTTATTTTTATTTTTATGCACACACTATAAAATAATAAGAACTAAATAAGTAATTTTATTGAACAAATTGCATTACAAATATGAGAGACTAGTTTATTTACAAGATTCATTTGTAGAGGCCATGATCTTATATTTTACAGAAAAAAGTTTAATTAATGTGGAATATATATATTAAAAATTGTGCTACTTATTTCAAACTTTTATTGATTTCGAATTCTTTTAATTTTTTTCCTTGATCTTATATTTTCCTCACATGCTTGTTTCTTGGTAGGAAACCTTTTTTTAGAAAAAAAATATTTCTTAAATCTTAAATGAATGTGTAAAATATAAAATTAAATTGGTATAAATCATTTTTTTTAAATTAAATGATAAATGGGGCGGGGCGGGTACCCATTGACCCGATCCTATCTCAGCGGGTGCCCGATAATATGCGGGGCGGGTAAGGGTCAAAAAATGGCTGACCCGTAAGGTGCGGGTCGGGACAGTCAAATGGTGAATGGGGCGGGTACCCGACCCGCGCCCACCCCTAGTTTGTGATTCACAATGTAATCTTTCTTATTTTATAATTCTGTTACATCTAATAATTTTTTAAATTAGATAGATATACCTGTGACATGTTCTATGTATTTTTTACTATTAGTGTAGTTTTCTTTATTAAGCAAATCGTATTGAACGATTTTCAACTACTTTATTAATAATAATATTGGCTTCTATTTTATCCAGGAAAAAAAAAAAAAGATTGCAGGATGATTCTTGTAAACCAATTCAAATTGAACCTTTTCTCATTAACCCCCACAGAAAGTTTTAATAACTTTTTTCATTTTACCCCCACATGATTTAATTGGATCACATTTTCCTAAATTAATGTAATCAACCCTAGCAACAAATCCATTGGATATTTGACGAGAAAAGAAAAGAGAAAACAATCCATTGGATTTTGTTGTGTAAAATGTATATGTTGAACAGAAAATAAATGCACTGATTTGGTTAGAAATGAGTCACATCACATGTAGGAAAATTAAAAAAAAAAATCAAAATAAGTTCCCATTGAAAATAACTACTATTTGCGAGCAAATGTGCCATCATGTGCATATAGCTTAACCCCACATTCACCAAATAATTACTTTTATGAAGTTTTTATTTGTACTTTCGTGCAAAATACGTTGGTCATATGATGAAATCGGATTTAAATTGAGAATGCTTGATTGATCTTATAAATATTTATTATTATGTCCATGCTTATTCTTATGTGTGTCTACCTAATCATGCATGGGAGTTAAAATTCACAAACCCAAATCATTCTACCAACTCCTCAATCTCTTCAACCTTTGCGATGCTGCTCCTAGAGCATTCATATGAAAGTAATGGAAAAAAAAAAAAAACTTGAAAACTAATCGTCGGATGGTTTTAGTCTGGTAGTTAAAATTGAAATTTCAGAATTCAGAAATTGTGGATTCAAATATATATCCTCTCCTCACTTTTTAAATCTCAAATAGGTTTCCAACTTTCCATAAATGCGCTTGATTGATAGTAGAATATACGATGAAGTTTCGTGGTAACTTTGGCAAGACCACCACCACCAAGGCTACTTTTGATTGCACTGACAGAGGCAGAACACCACGTAAATTCTCGCAGTCCAATGCATCGTTGATGTAGCAATCAAGTAGTAATGACTAGATATTCCTATGCCTCTCTTTCCTTTTTTTTAATCTAGTCAAAATATGAATATAATCTACTAGTTAGTTATAATCTTCAGTAGGACGTCGTTAACATCGTAGCAATATAAACAAAAAACTAATTATCTGTTGCCCTCCTCAACGTTAAACACCAAATTTTTACCATATGTCTTTCTTGTCTTGATGAATCTTATCACCTTTCTATAATCATGTTATTAATTAAGTTTCCCACTCTATTTACCACAATCACAGCAAAAGCGACACATAGAGAAAACAAATCGCGTTATGCTTTCAAAAACACACACAAGCGCGCGGCCGCACACACACAAACACACAATCGCGTTGTGGTTTAAAAAATGTCACACGTCTTCACCAGAAACCGTGTAAAGGGTCGGACAAGAAAGTGCCCAAAAGGGGTGTTGATTTTTAGTGGGTCAACTTGGAAAAAATCTCAATAGAGTTCAAATGATAACGACCATTCCCGTCTGCCCTATGACAAATTATGTCGTTAGATGTGTGATATGTCTCCTTCGAAATTGACGAAGTTCTTGTTCAAGGATCATGACATGTACCTCTAGTAGATTTTAATTGGAGACTTAGCAGCTAAAGTAAATTGGAAATATATGTGAAAGATTGTTGTTTTAATCAAATGAATGTGCGGTTGCAAGTTAGTTTGTTGTCAAGTACTCAGGTTGAATTTTTTTCACAAGATCTTCAGATTAGATGAAAGGGAAAAGATCTTCTTCTTCTTCATTTTGATTGTGCAAGAATATGATAAGATTACCAACTTTAGCACATTTCATGTCCTACACGATTTTCGAAAACTAGCAAACGTGTTGAACAAATAAGGACAAATTCATTCGGGAAAAAAGAACAAACAGAGAAAATATCCCAAGCGCAGAATATTCACCAACCCAAACAGAAACCAACAAATCCATTCATTATTTGCCTCTTCCATGAAGCCACAAACTATGGAGCTTCGATCAGTTTCGTCTTTACTACTACTATTAGTTCATGGTTTGAAATTTGAGGAATTCCTGGTACACGCCGTTGACAAACGAACAAACCCTTCTTGTCGATCTCTATAATACTGACGAGACACCCACCCCCTTACCTTCTTTCTGAATTATTTTTTTTTTCTCTCTCAAACAAATAAATGTGTGCTAAAAATAGAAAAGATATGCTACAAGTTGAATTTTACGTAAAGGGAGAGAGACTCAAAATTTGACATTAAAAAAATTCGATTAGGTGTTTTGGAGACCAGAATCAAGTACACGAATTGATTGATGGCTTTATAAAATTATAAAGACCTCATGAAAATGAAAGTAACGCGGATCCGCGTCATAATAAGTTTTTCTACTTCCATACATTTGAACTCTCTCTCTCTCTCTCTCTCTATCTATATATATACATCAAAAATGGTTTAAATATTGAGACGTGCCGTTCTATAATAGTATGTAATAATCAACTTTCAACTTTAGTGTAATCGATTGGGTGGGACTACTCTATGTAGGGCTGTCAACGGGTCGGGTTCGGGCCGGAATTCATTATTCCGGACCCGGACCCGAATTACTATGCCGGATCCGGCGGTCCCGGATCCGGATCCGGGTCTACCCGAACAAATTTACCAAATTTTATAATTTCTAATAAAAATGAGAAAAAAATATACTTGTAAACTAATTTCTAACTAATGCAAAGAAAAAATCAAATAAGAAAAGAAATCAAATTAACTTTATTAAAATACATCACCCTAATCAAATTATATTGATAAATATATATTTTTTAAATTATTAATTCATTTATATCCGGATCCGGGTCTAATACGGGCCGGAATACAATATTCCGTATCCGACCCGTTTTTTTGTTTGACAAAACGGATCCGGATCCGGATCCGGGAAACGGAATTAAATCCCTACCCATACCCGCAATAATTTCACGGATCCGGTCCGGATCCGGGTCTAGACCCGACCCATTGACAGGCCTAACTCTATGCAGGGCGAAAATGCATTTTTTTTTTTAATTCTTGGTCGTTAGTTAATTAGGATTGTTCATTGTCTAATCAAATCCAAAAAGTATCTAACTTTTGTATCTCTAATGCCAAACACTTTTATAAGTTTATGTTTAATTTATAATGTATTTCATATCCTGAATGATTATTAAATATAAGACCAATGGTTTTTGATACGAGTAAATCTTATCACTGTTGGATTTTTAAGAGGGAACAAAAATAAAACAGTTTTCTTTATTGGCTGGATTAGGGATTTCATCCACTGCTTTGTTCGTTCGTTCGTCTCAGAACTTGAGAGTTCTTAGGTTTAAATCCCTTTTCTCTTTCCAACTTCTTAAATTCCACCTCTCTCCTACTAGAAATTTTTTTTTTAAAAGCAAAACGAATTATAGGAAACTCTCATAAAAGATCTTCATTTAATTCTGTATGATTTGCATGGTACTAAAAACTAATGAACATGAAAATCACACTATAAAATTCTAGAGTGGCAGTTAACTATGTACAACCGAATGATGATAAAAACTAAGGCCTTGTTTGGCAGATAAGTTTGTTGCCAAGCTTGTCTGCTGCAAGTTTTTAAAAACTTTAGCTGCAGTAACCTCAAAAAAATTTTTAAAAATTTTAAACTATACACTTCTAAATATTCAAAAAAAAAAAACATATTTCAAAAATTTTTTTAAAAACTTCTGCAGTAAATTATAGTAAAGTTTTAGACAAACACCCAAAAAACTAACATGCTAAACAGGCCTAAGTGCTGACGACCAAGACTTCAAGGTTGCTAATGTTTGTTATAAATTGTAATAACCTAGACTACAAAATCAACACACAGTTTCATATATCTGGTCAAATGGCTTTTCATAACCACATACAATCTCCTCTCATTTTGTTGGAAACTACACAATTTCCTTGCCTCCCAAGCATCTTCCTCATAATTTCCCCAGACTACCTTTTCTCTCGTCTTGCTCTAAACTAATTCTTGCCTCAGAGAATGAAATTAAAAGTTCTTAAGATGACTCACGCTTTGCCAACAAATAATGGGTTAACAGATCTGCACCGTTATATCGATCACTGTTGTATGTGTTTGCAAATAGTTACCATGCACTTGTCATTTTATATCAAATGCAAAAATGTTTTCCAGAGAATGATGAGAAGAAACCAAAATTTAGCAAAACCCCATGTGATGTCGAGAATTAAGATGGGTTAGGTTAGCAAAGAAACAGAGTATGCTTAAAAAGAGGGAAGGGACAAGTTGAATGGATTTGAGTCAAAAGAGGAAAAACACGTCCCACATCACTTCAATGTAGCATTTGATAATCAGAATCAAGTACGATGAACAGTGTACTATACTGATGTTTCATAGTTTGATTTAGACTCAACGCAAAAGAAAATTAAAGTAACGCGCATCCGCGTATACATATTCCGTCCGTTTTCCTTGTACCTCTACGACGAACAATTTATGGTTTTAATATTGGGCCATTCCTGTCTTAATTATGAGTGACACGCAGTCTTCCAAATCTCTATATGCTGGATTGAGCATCATTTTTCAACTCTTGCTTTGCTATTTTAGACTCCAACCAATTGAAGAAATCCAACAAGTATCGAGTTTTCGAGTGTTTAATTTTGTAGGAGACACTTTGCTTATTTGTGACTGTACCTATACGTGTTACGTATGTTGGACTCAATTAATTTAATTGGTTTTGTTAGAGAAAGAGAGGAAATTAATTATAAAACAGAAACCAAAAAAAAAAAAAATGCAAGGATTTTCTTTATTGGCTTGACTTGCAATTTTATGCGTTGCTTTGTTCAAGGGACTTACTTATTCGGAGCAGTTGTCAACCATTGGCAAGAAACTGTAACAAAAAAAAAAAAAATGGTCTTTCAATCCTGAAATTTAGGGCTGTAGAGATAGCAGAAGTTAATTAACTTAGGGAATCGCGACAAATTAGGATGATAATTCTTACGATCTAATAATAATGATTAATGAAAGCCAAACAGTTGAAGACCAAGACTTCATGTTTGCAAGTGTTTGTTATTGTAGGATAGATAGTAATCACCTAAATTAATTATAGGATACGAGTGTGATCCAACCAAATGACTTTTACGAACTACCAAGAATTTCCTCTCATCTTATTAGAAACTACCACTTTCCTAGTATGTCAAGTATCTTCCTCATAATTTCCATTCACTTCCCTTTTCTCTTGAATTCTTGTCTACTTCTATCCTGACTTGTACAAGCATGAACTACGTAGGTGCTAATTGCAACATGCACTGTGTATAATTTTGATAGAGCTATTACAAAATTGGGTCTGTCTAATGGACAGTCGTTAAGATATATATATTAAGTGTCATATTTTTTTAAAATATAAGATTAATTAAAATAAATAAATAAATATAAAAAAGAATAGGTAAGATTAAATAGCGACAGTATATGAAGGTATTCTATTTTTTAAAAAGTAAGATTAATTAGAAAAAATAAATAAATACAAATAAGAGTAGGTAAGATTAAATATGGACGATATGTAAATATAAGAAAAAATAATAATTATTAGTATGCATATATACATAATAGTTTCGGTGAATTTTAGATATGTTAACAAAACACCCATTAAAAAACCCTTACAAATTTGGTCTATCAATGTATTGGATCTCGCGGCCTGGAGTATTAATTCACCGTTTAAAGCTTAAAACAATTGCCCCTGCTCAGTGCACTTGTCCCTATTTGTGTGTGTATCAATGTGTGTATAGAGTGTGGCTTTTGGGAGCGAGCGTTGACTCAGACATCAGTTGACGTCAAAGTCGTTACATCATCAAAACTAGTAAACTTAGCTCATTTCATAGCTACGATCCTACCTCGCTGGTTCTTCCATCGTTCCTGGAAATTTCTATTTACGCTATTGTATTAGTAAATCGAGAGTGTTATACCCTTTTTGCCCTTCATCAGGAAGGGAGAGAGAGAGAGAGGTTCTTCCCTTTAAGTATTCCAAATCCTTCCTCAAAATCTTCTGCCCTCTTCTCCCCTTTGTTCTTATCTCTTTCTCTCAACATTTGTCAGTTACACCTACGCTGCACCAGAAATCATTGGAATCATTTCCTAAAGAATGGCTGCCAAACGGTTGTTTGATGATTCCGACAATGATCATTCCGACCAATCTAACCCCAAGCGCATCAAAACTACCAAACCAACTTTTGCTTCGTATGTTCTACGTTTTATTCTTGATTTATCACATTTTATTCTTCATTTCAATCACAAGAAGGTCTAATATCTTGAGTTTAAAAATGATCCCATCTTGTTTGGTATTGTTATTTGATCTAAAGTTTGAAATAACTTTTTCTTCTCCTTTTGTTTTGATCTAACAGTGTGATTAAAGAGGTGGTTACACTTAATTTCTTGGAGAACTTCTGCTCATCTTTAGAGCCAATGCTCAGAAGAGTGGTATGGTTGTTAGCTCTCATTTTTCATCAACTACCTGATCTAGTTTACCATTCTAAGTTCTTCGAATCAATAATATTTCCTTGAAATTCATCTTGATCGATCTTTTTTTGTTTTTCTTAGTTCTATGGCTTCTCTTAGAAAGTTTCTTCAAGTTAATTACATTTAAGCAAAAACCACCAACATCTCTATGGTTTGATAAGGGATAATTCTGACGTAGCAATACAAAAAGACCGAAGAAATGTTACTATAGTTTTCAAAATTAAAAGGCATAGATAAACAATTAAACATCAAGGGAGGCCAATATAATTTAGGCATTGGTTTACCGTTTTTATTCCTCATGAATAACGGAGCTTCATATGACAATTGTATCAGGTGAATGAAGAGGTGGAAAACGGCCTAAGACGCAATCTTCGATCTCTAACAAAGGCTCCATCACTTCGAATCCAAGCCATTGATGAGCTACCGACCCTACAACTGATATTCAACAAAAAGCTTTTACTCCCAATATTCACTGGAAGCAAAATTACAGACACCGACAGCAACCATCTTCAAGTCGTCCTCGTTGACACTAGAGGTGATGGAAAGGTCCCAGCATTTCTTCCCTACTCCCTTAAGATTGAAATCGTGGTTCTGGATGGCGACTTCCCCGCTGGGGACAGTGAAAATTGGACTAACGAAGAATTCGACAAGCATATTGTGAAAGAAAGAACTGGGAAGAGGCCTTTGCTTGCTGGAGAATTGAATGCCATCATGAGGGATGGATTGTGCTCATTTGGTGATATTGAATTTACTGACAATTCGAGCTGGATTCGGAGTAGAAGATTCAGGCTTGGTGCAAAAGTGGTTCAAGGGACCAGTGCTGCCGGTCAAGTTGCCAGAGTTCGACCTGCCATGTCTGAATCCTTTGTTGTCAAAGATCACCGTGGTGAATGTAAGTGTATTCTCCCCTTCTCTAATTACACATTCTTTTATTCCAAAATCCCATTTCGTGCTTTAATTTATGTATTTTTTTTCTTTAATTTGGATTGATGGGGTAGGTACTTACACCGTTCGTGCATGAAGATAATTCTTAATGCAATACTTAATCTTTATTGGTTATGAAAACCCTAGGACTTAAATGGTATTACATTAAAATTTCCTTTCCAAGAAAATAAAATCATTATTGTGAAGTCTTAAGTAGGTTGCTGCATTGTCCTACCTTGTTTCATTTTCCAATTCGCAGCCTGCATTTGTTTAGCCGCGTTACAGTTATTGAAGGGACAAAATTATATACTGTAACCAAAGCTTAACACCCGAGAGCATGCAGCTTCTGAAAAAGAACAGAAATATGAATGATGCATCTAACATTCGACTTTGTTCAACAAATCTTGTTCTAAGTTCTAACTAGGGGTTACATGTATGGTCCTTGTTGCTGCTCCCTCTGCCTTTAATTGGACTCAGATTTAGAACTTAAAAATGGTTTTGTTGTCTCGCAGTGTACAAGAAACATTATCCACCATCACTACATGATGATGTATGGCGTCTGGAAAAGATTGGAAAAGATGGAGCTTTCCACAAGAAACTATCTGCAGAAGGTGTAAACACTGTGCAAGATTTCTTGAAGCTCAATGTCATTGACCCCCAAAAGCTTAAAAAGGTACTGCAAAAGCATTTTATATTTATGCAGACATTATTATAACTATGGGATTTGTCTTATGTTTAAAAAAAAAACAAAGAAAAAACCTGCACATTTGCTAACCTGGATCGTTCTTGTATGTGCCAAACTAAATGCTTGGAGATTAGGTGCTCACGTGTCAAGCTTACATACCTGTTTATGTTTAAAAAAATTTGACACCAACACTATATATATTACTGATAGGACTTGATTGACTTGAAAGTGTTTTTATTCATATGTTATGTACACCTAACTTGTTACTATTTTATTCACTTCCTTATCAGTCCAAAACACAAGAAACATACAACAAATACGCAAGTTTTTTTTTTTTTTTTTGGTACAGAAAATTTGTGTTTCATCAACATATATAAAGTGGAATCATTTCTTTGGATTCAACAGATACTTGGACTTGGGATGTCGGAGAAGATGTGGGAGGTGACGTTGAAACATGCGTGGACTTGTAACTTGGGGACAAAGCTCTACATATCCCGGGGATCCAATTACATAGTCATCCTTAATCCAGTTTGTCAAGTTGTTAAGGCTGTCATCAATGGACAACATTATGTTCTTCGTGATTTAAAGATGATGAATAAGGTATGACAGAGATTGATTATATTCTTAATCACATGTAATCATTCATAGCTGTTTTTTTTTTCCTTCTCTTTTCTTTTCTCGTCGGAAAGCTATTACGATGAGTACATCCATAATTTGGCACTGATTAAGTTGCTCGCTATCATCATCAGGGCTATGTCGAGAAGTTGGGCCAAGATGCTTATGCAAATTGGAAATCTTTGGAAGAAATCGAAGGTCAAGTTAACGAGACTGCATTATTAACCATGGGTAGGTAACTCAACATGGTCTTATATATATATGATGACAGTGAGGTATTTTGAAAGGAAAGAATTTGTTGACAATTAAATCTCGTGATGCAAAAACAGGTGAAATTGGGGACCAAGTTCCAAATCATCAGCAGCCAAAAATGGGCAGTTCTTATCAGGGTGGACAAGCACTTTTACTTGATGGATCCACAAATCAGATGGCATCAATTGCAAACAATAATGAACAAGTGACCTATAATAATGACTGGGGTCTCAATTGCAGCTACCTGTGGACTCCCGGGCAGAACAGTGGCCGCTATTTCCCCGAGTCCTCCTCCGAGGGTGACTTGCATTAAAATGGCTGGTTATACCATTTGTGCCGAGGCTCAAGATGCAGCAGTTGTACATAATTATCAAGTCTTTTTTTTTTTCTGAGCAAGTAGAAACTTTTAATTTATGCCACCCCTTTGTAAAATGTTGTGGTTTGGCATTAGGATTGTTTTTTTTTTTCTGATGGAGAGTTCCTAGTAATGTGATGCAGTCAACTGTCATTGATCTTTTTTCTTCTTGTACAAAGGAGAAGATCAAATAGTTAAATCAATAATTTGTACGAAGCAAGCAAATAAATCAGATATTTGTCCCTTTGTACATGTTGAAAATTGATCTTATACACCAACCTTAACTGATGAGTATCTCTTTATTGCAATTTCTCGAGTTCGATCGCAATTTTTTTTGCAAATAAAGTGGAAGATGTTTTTGAAGACTTAGGGTGGGGTGCTATCCTACAACGATTAATGAGTTTTAGGGGGGGAATTTTTCTCTTGGGCTAACTAATTGTGACTGCTAGGGAAAAACATCATCGATATCTCAAGGCTACTGTTGGGGTAGAAATTCCCAACAACATCGAGCATTGGTACGTATCAGAGTCCGATTACCTAAAAAATAATTGGGCAATCCAATTTTGGATTAACTTCATATGCAAAAAAGGTGGTGAGGTTTAATCCTGTAAATTTTTCTATGCACGAAGTTGCAATATTAGGGGGGCAAAAGTTAAATAAAGTGGCATAAAGAAGTAAGGGACTCAATGTAAAGCAAGAAATAAAGTTGGTCAAGTAAAAGAGAACACAACATATCCGGGCTTTTGGCTACCCCATCAAGAAAATTCAAACAAGTTTCGCTGGCAACTTTTGCTTTAGTCAATTCCTTCTTGTTTTCCAGCCCTTTTCTCAGATGTTTACAGATAAATTAATGAGTCTAGTAAATTGATCAGGGCACCCTGTGGGGTTTCTATCCCACATCGATTGGGGGGGTTTGGGTGTTGGGTTTATAAGTCTCCTCAGTACCCTCACTAGTTACCATGGCTTTTGAGGTGTATTGTGGACTAAGGGTTGTAAAGTCAATAGTCGGGTTTCTACCAACTGACAAAAAAAAAGTAAATTGATCAGGAGAATACTTTTTTTTTTTTATGATACGATAAATTTTATTCTACACATATTTCTACTTTATATTAAGGAGAGGAGGATCTAAGATGATCAAAGAGGAATCCAGTAAATCACCGTCGATTCAGACGAGTTGCCTGTTGATCCGCCGTTGAAATTTTAAAAAAAAAATCTGAACATTAGAATGTTGGCTCGAGGAGGGATCAGGAGAATACTTAAAAAAGAAGTGGCTCTCTCTGTCACTGGATCGTACGAAGAGTCTCTGCTTTCTGCGCTCTTTCCAGCAAGTTTAATTGGAACTTGAACGGTGGTCCGAGATTTTCCCCCTTTCTTATTTTTTGGGATAATTAATATGGAGGGTCATCGAACATCACAACTTAATAATAATAATAAGTAATAAGCACAAAGAGATACTAAAATGTACAGTATTATTTAAATACAAAAGAGATGCTAATATTCACCACCCAAATGCTTAAGCTTAAAAAAAAAAAAAAAAAAAAAAAAGTCAGTGAGAAAGTGCTCAACATTTTTCTTCTTCTCCTTTGAACGGATAAACTACTTAAATCAATCCAACCCAAATTTCCTCTACCTATTTTGGACCTACAACACGAAAGAGGTCATTTCTTTCCTTCTTTCTTTTTTTTTTTTAGGATATTATCATGGTTAAAGTTTTAGAGGGTTTATTTGTTCCCAATTTGATCTGTCCTAAGTAAACCGTTTCGGGTTTATTTAGTGGTTTAAATGGTTCATTTTCTTCTCTTTGCTAGGGGTGCTTATTTGCAATTTGCAAATTTGCATGGTCAAAGTTCGTTTGAATGAAATCGTGTTCCAATAGACTTGAAAGTTTGTCAAACTTCATAAATTCTCAACAAACACACAATTTTATTTAAGGGTCACACTAATCACGAGACATAATTATATTTGGCAGATTTAATAATGCAAAAAGATGGAATGACCCAAAATTTATTTTTTTGATATTTCAGTGGATAAATACGTACTTTTAAAAGTTCAATGATAAAAAAATTTTCATCGAAAAGTTTGAAGGTTACCTGGGTAATTTGCTCTAATTTATATTACACAAACTCGATTGAGGTAGGTTCGATCGAGTCCAAACTCAAGATTGAGTAAATTAAAACTATATCAAACTTGACTAATGATCTACTCGAGCTCGATTCAATTTGTTTACCCGCCCTGCTATGTCCAGTGTGTCCATGTGGGGAGAGGAAGTGCTGTATACGGAAGTTTCAAAACATTGGCGACAGAGTATGAAGCTAAGCTCATTCATTATAACATTATAGTTTTCCATTTGATATCTAAGATTAAATGAAACACAAATTTCTGCTGAAAAGTAAGTCCATATTCACTGCCAGACCAGGTGGCAGTGGGTCAGAAATTCTGTCCCTTATACCAGAATCCTTACTGTTGCGCATTTCATTTACTCGTTGACAAGAGAAGACTAGTATCGGTCTTCTCCTGTTAAAGTGCCCATCTATAATTCTTGAAGAAAAATGAGTGCTGCTTCAGTTCGTTTCCTAAAATCTAAGATGAGTACCGTTCAACCCTTTGGTTCTTACAATTTGCAAATGATGTTTCCAATTATCAGCATTCTCATGATCTCAACCATGATTCAATCCTCTTATTGTGCCATTAGCAATGAATCCTCCTGTGACGGATTGTTCTACAACTGTGGAAACCTACAGGGCATAGCTCATCCTTTCTGGGGAGGAAATCGACCTGAATCATGTGGGATCCGTGATTTTCAGCTGCAATGTGTAGAAGAACAGCAAACCCTGATTCTTTTTGATGATATACAAAAGTTCAGGCTCCTAAACATCGATCAGCCTGCTGGAAGTATGACTCTTGCACGCACCGACATCTGCGACAATGCATGTCCACAGGGATACACAAACATTTCTTTGCCAACAGACGGTTTTCTCAAGTACAAGGAGCAAACTGTTAGCAATCTCATAATTTACTACGGTTGCAGCTTGGATCTTACATCACTTGGCTGGGATAGCAGTTCGAATCAGACGCAGTACAACACAACTGACAACTTTCACAGTTGCTGCTATCAGCAGATCACGAACTCGATAGCAAGCAGAGTTTGTTTTGCTGATTATTATCCACATAGCCAAGAGTGTAGCTCTCTTGCTGTAGTTCCAGTTCTTAAGGAAGCTTCTGACGAACTCTGGGCCTCGAAAGACTTACTGTCAGCTGCAGAAGCTCTATTGCAAGAAACTATCAATCAAGGTTTTGATGTTGAGTACAGGGAATTAGTAACTGCTTGCTCAGGTTGTGAGGCTTCTGGAGGAAACTGTGGATCTAACAAAGATGGACAAGTTAATTGCCACTGTCAAGATCAAATTCACCCAACAATATGTCCAAATTCGCCTAACGGTATATATGGTGTATCTTCTTTACGGTCAAGCGTGCTTTCTGTTCTGTTGCATACTAGTAAAATCTTTTATTCTTTTGGAATTCTTTTTAGATTTCAATAGGATATTTAATATAGAAAAAAATCAAGACTACCCAACTGTCCAATCAACATGTTATTAATGAAGGAGTAATTATCAATTTTTCCTCCCGTCACAGGAAATCAGTCTTTTGGCTCCCCTCCTAGCAACCATGGAAACAATGATCTTCTAGTGAAGAAGCCAGTAGTAGGTATGAAATTACTCTCCTTCGTATTGTCGTTAATTTGTTTTGCTAATGTTCTAGCCTTTTGAGTCACAAGCTGAGAATACCGCATTTCTTTGATTCCTTTTGCAGCTGGAATAGTAATAGCAGGAATAATACTAGTAGTAGGTATGTGTATAGTTATCTGGTGCTGTAAAATCAAGAAAGGGCAACATGGCCGAGCCATTTTGTTACCGTTTAAAAGAATTTCGAAAGATTTCCAAAATCTTGACGAATTGATGGAGCAACATGGACCTCTGGCCCTAAGAAGATACAATTATTCAGATATTAAAAAAATGACAAGCTCATTTAAGGATAAACTTGGAGAAGGAGGATTCGGCGAAGTCTACAAGGGAAATCTTTCCAATGGTCGGGATATTGCAGTAAAGATCCTACGAGAATCCAAAAAAGATGGAGAAGCGTTCTTCAATGAGGTCTTAAGCATTAGTAAGACTTCCCATGTCAACATCGTCACCCTTCTGGGATTTTGCCTGGACAGGCAAAAAAGAGCTCTTGTCTATGAATACATGCCAAAAGGGTCTCTAGACAAATATATCCATGGGGAAACTGTAACTAAGACTGAAAATCACCTGGGATGGGAAACGCTTCATCGGATTGCAGTTGGAATAGCTCGAGGACTAGACTACTTGCATAAGGGGTGCAACACTCGAATTTTGCATTTTGACATAAAACCTCATAACATTCTTCTGGATGAAGATTGCTATCCTAAGATATCTGACTTTGGGTTAGCACAGCTATGTACTAAAAAAGGAGGTATCGTATCAAACATAAGAGCTAGAGGAACTCCAGGTTATACTGCCCCAGAATTTGGCAGCAGGGACTCTGGGGGAGCTTCCGAGAAGTCTGATGTTTATAGCTACGGAATGATGCTTATGGAAATGGTTGGAGGAAGAAGGAACATTGAGGTGGATGTAAGTCGTATAAGTCGAATCGATTATCCCTCTTGGGTTTACCAGCGCGTGGTGCTTGATGAAGACTTGGAACTACAGGGCATCAAGACTAAAGAAGAAGACGAAATGGCAAGGAAAATGTTGCTAGTAGGTTTGTGGTGTATACAAAAAGATCCGTCTAGAAGGCCAGAAATGAGCAAAGTGATCGAAATGCTCGAAGGTAGTTTGCAGGCCTTAGAGAAACCTCCAAAACCTTTTGATGGTGGTATTTCTTCTCCAGTTCTGCAATAGACTAACAGAATTGTTTAAACCCATCAAATTTCTTTTACATTTTTGTTCAACTTCTCCTCCATTAGTTATATAATGTACTGATCACATAAATTCACCGGCAAGGACTCATCAAAGTTGTATAACGTCTGCTCCTCCAAAGTTCAAAACTATAGGGGAAGTTAATATCTGACAAACTCATGACATTAGGTTGTAGATCAAAATTTCGATGGCACGAAAGGTTAAAGTGCCTAAGTTTTATTGTTATACATATCAGAATAATTTGATCCGTTATTTCACATATATGTCAGTGGCCCTTCTTATCAGTGTCATGATCAGTAGATTGGCATAGCGAACATTGGCTTCAGTAACTGGCACCGACTTGCACGTCATCTTTGTATTTGCAAGTCGAAGAAAACAGCAGCCTATCCGAACAAGTTAGTAGTTAAGAAAAGTCATCTGCTAGCATCTTCGACATCTTAAAAAGGGATTAGATTTTATAGTGCCAGAGATAATACATCTTGATGAATGAAATGGACTAATGCATGTGGATTTTGAAGGACATAATAAAAAGAGTAACCTAAAACAAAGCATCTTTCTTCCTTTAGGGGAAAAAAATTTTGTGCTACTGTCCTGGGCTAGTTTCGGGCACACCGTCTATTATTCCCTTTGCGGTCTACCTTCGGAGCCAATCTCAAAGACGAACACCAGCAGTATTTGGAGTCAAACAAGTAGGAGTATTATATTAGAGAACCAAAAGGCAAGTTGACGCTCAATTTCTTGATAATTTAATGCAAAGTCAAGTCGTGACCGTGCGGGTCATCAAAAATGAGTTAGGAACTGTAGGACCTGGTTACAGTAGTATTAGTACAACAAATCATGAAATAATCGAGATAGAATTCCAAAGAGTCATAGGAGGAAAGGATTAATGCCTTTTGGGTTTAAGTTCAGCTTTATCTATCAGCCTTTCCTGTTTCAGTTATGAGCATTGACCATTTTCATTCATCTATGACGAATTCACAATTGATCATAACCATTTTCTTTATCTTGTCCGTCATTTCATTTTGTTATACTGCCAAGGGTGACCAATTCAAAAACTGTAGCCTTCTTTACAATTGTGGAACCTTAAAGGGCATAGGATATCCTTTCTGGGGAGGTGATCGGCCAAACTATTGTGGTCGCAGAGGCTTCGAACTGTTCTGTGCGAATGACCAGTACACGCATATTTGGTTTGATCTTGTAGCTTACCGTGTATTAGGAATTGATCCACTAGTTCGCAAGATGACAGTTGCTCGGCTTGATCTTTGGGATGATATTTGTCCGGTATCAGTTAATCGAATTAAAGATTCCACCTTGTCAAAATTAAATCCCGGTTCAGACAGAAGGTTTAGGAACATCCACATTTTCTATGGTTGCACTTCTGAGGTTATTGCCAAAGTGCAAATTCAGAGTAATTTGTCGTGTTCAATATTTGGAGAGAACAGTGGTGTCTTTTTTGCAGGTGAATTTGTATCTAGTGCTCCTGGATGTATGACCAGCATGGTTGTTTCCATTCAGTTTGCAGCTTATATTGATCTCTGGGACAGAAAAATAACACTTCAACAAGCTCTTAAACAGGGAGTTGATGTGGAGTATGATACCTTGGAAGCTTGCTCATCATGTGAGGCTTCGGGTGGTAAATGTGGATCTGATTCAACTAATGAATTTATTTGTATCTGTCAAGATCAATCCCATCCAAAGGTTTGCCCTAAACATGGTATGTAAGGGTTTCTTTCTTTTATCTTTTTTTTTTCATGCGTTCATTTTGGTTTTGCGTTCTTGTGTTTCTGTCATTGCTGATCTCTGTTATAAACCGTCGTTGGGAATGGCAGCATGATTTTGACCTTACACAGCATTACTTGAAAAACTTAAGTGCAAATGAGATACTGAGAACTGAGAAGATTCAAGTAAACACAAAACGTTAGAGACAAATTAGCACCGCCTCTACCGTAGAGATTGCTAGTACTCAACTTTATGCCTTTCCAAATGAATATATTAGAAAAATCTAAAAGGCATTCCAAATTGAGATACAGCAGCAGTACATTGATAGTTCTACAAAGAAATGGAATTCCTTTCAGTCTGGACTTCTAGTAACTTATGAAAGGAGACCAATCTGGTGCAAAGAGTGGCCTTGGATTGTAGATACAGGTAGAAGAGAGGAAAGAATTCAAATGTGTCCCACTCAGTGATGCTACGAGCACTAAACATGTCCTTCAAGCTAATTGCTATTGTGTTCGCTAGGAAATTATCCAAATGAAATGAATAAAAATTTGACCATGTAAGCATAATATCAATAATTCTCTAAAGTTCAGAAAAAATGACATGTTTAAGCATCAGAATCTGTCAAAATGAGTAATCTAGAAAATTGTTGCTTTGTCCTGTTTATCACAATGCTGAGTTCCTGGTATTTATAGCAACTTGGTCAGCATGACTAAGATGGTTCGTGTCTCTTTTGCCACTTTTTGTTGAGCAAGCCAGATTTTCTTTTGCTACATGGTGATTTAGTTAATACACATGGAGGGACATGAAGAAAGCCAATAAATAGGAAGGAACCAATCTTTGCAGTCTTGGCTCTTCCTTATGCATGTTTTATTCGCCTTGCAGGAAAGGGGCGTTGGTTGAAGCGGATGATTGGTAGGTACCTCAACAATTTTTTCTCTTAATTGCCACCGACATTAAAAGAATCTCAAGCGGTGTCCCTTTCTCTGCGTGCAGGAGCTATAGTGGCTGGAATAGGAATACTATCATGTTCAGTAATCTGCTATTGTTATTACAAAAAATATTCAAAGAAAACTGCGCTTTTCTTGTTTTCAAGAAAAACAGATGATAAAGAACTCGAAGCCTTTCTTGAAGAACATGGATCTCTCGTACCTAAAAGATACAGCTACACTGATATCAAGAAAATGACACATTACTTCAAAGAGAAACTTGGTCATGGAGGATATGGTGAGGTCTACCGAGGAAATCTTTTTGACAAGCGTCCAGTGGCAATAAAAGTTTTAAGTATGACCAAAGGAAATGGAGAGGAATTTATTACTGAGGTTGTAAGCATTAGCAAAACTTCCCATGTTAATGTGGTCAATCTTGTTGGATTTTGCCTTGATGGTCGTAAAAGAGCTCTAGTGTATGAATTCATGCCAAATGGATCACTTGAAAAGTATATCCATCATGACAGCAAGTCCTATTTGGGATTGGAAAGGCTGCATGAAATTGCTATTGGAATAGCTCGAGGGCTAGAGTACTTGCATGGAGGATGCAACACGCGCATTTTACACTTGGACATAAAACCTCATAATATTCTGCTTGATGAAGAATATTGTCCTAAGATATCTGATTTTGGGCTGGCGAAACTATGTGCTCGAAAAGAGAGTGTTGTATCGATGTCAGGAGCTAGAGGAACCATTGGCTATATTGCTCCTGAAGTGTTCAGTAGGAACTTTGGTGGAGTCTCCTATAAATCTGATGTCTATAGCTATGGAATGATGATCCTTGAAATGGCTGGCGGAAGGAAAAATGCAATAAACGTTCAATTAAGCAATTCAAGTGAGGCATATTTTCCAGATTGGCTATATGATCGAGTTCTGATTGATGAAGACCTAAAACTGCATGGTCATACTATGACAAAAGAAGAAAATGACATTGCAAGGAAGATGATATTGGTAGGCCTATGGTGTATACAGACTAATCCATCGCATAGGCCGAAAATGAGCAAGGTTATTGATATGCTGGAAGGTAGCTTAATGTCGTTGGAAGTTCCCCCAAAACCATTCTTCTCTTCACCTTCAAGATCAGAAGGAGGATCTTTGGAGATGACATTGCTGCCACAAACAATTTTACCTACCTCTTCTAGTTCACCAGCTGATTCTGGCACCAGATAAGCATAAATCACACTTTTAATGTATTTTTAAGCCAAAAGTAGACACTTCAGTATATATGCTAGTCTTTGAAGCATCAACAAAATTTATGCAACACATGGATGCAGACTTGGAAAGTTCATCAATCGATGGGAACTTCACAAATTCAGTCTGCAATGATTGTATCTGCTGAGCACTGGTAAGCACAAGAAAATTGATTGGATGACAATATGTCTCTGGTTTTTCCGGGCTTCTGGGATTTAACATTCACATCAGATAGGAGAAAATTCCTATAATTTGTAACTCTGTTATAGCAAAGAAGAATATTTCGTAAGTCTGCAGTCCATAATTTGGGTCAGACTTTTATATTCAAATACTATTAACTTGCCATTTGCAAAAACTTCGATTTCGTTCACAAATTATACATGTGCTCGAGCAGTAAAGCGATGGGTACTTATTAAAACCAACCCGGCAGGAGGACTGGGTTGGCGGTTCAATCGCTGTTCAAGTAGTTGAACCGTTGGATCACACTATATAATAAAATAAATATATAAATTATAATATAAGTACATAAATTCTTAAATATTAACAAGCTATAACCTTGTTCATACACACAAGCCATACTCATACGAGGTTCTAAGTTCATAAATTCATATTGATATTATACACAAACAAAAATGATAAATCTATGTGTAAAAGAAAGAAAGAAACCCTAATTTCCAAATCTTTTTTAGATTTTTCTCATCTAATTGGCTGCATAATGTCGAAAAGACGACAATGCTCATACTGGTGTAACTAGTCAAATTAAAAAATTGGGTAAAAAGGTAATTTCAGGAAAAATTTTAAAACCCGATAGGTTCATCAATAACCACCGGATTTGACAGGTCATTGGTTTCGATCACTCAAGTCAAACAGTTCCAAACGAATTATCTGCAAGTTCGATCTAATTGCTAAACTAGCCCAGTTTCATGGCCGATTCACCGATTTGATCGGTTCAACTATTGGGTCGAGTCGGATATAATAACTATGATGAATACTACTCAACTAATTAACGCAATAAATCGAGCCACTGGCAGAGTCAAGACAATTGGGAAGGTTGCAATTAATCACTTTTTTATAAATTTCTTGTGGTTGGTTAGAAAATGAAAATGATCCTATAAAGTTTTATTTTCTTATGAAGGTCAAACTTAGACACTACAAATATTTAACTTTATTCAGCATAAGATTATTTTAAAAAAAATCTCCAAAAATATCTTTCAAATTGTTGATGAGCGTTCCAGAAAGGTGTACAATTTTTTTTGTCCCACTATGGGGGAAATTGTGGGGAGGGAAGTGGTATTCTCAAATTTTAGAGAGCGCAAACATAAAGCAATTTGCAAAATAACATCAACTCTGGGTCATTTTGTAATTTTTCACGAATGGTTTTTATTGAGTGCGATTTTTTGTTTAGCGGTAAACCGATAACTGGCTCACCTGAATGCAATTCCGCCAATGAATCCAGCTGATACAATCGGTTGGACGGCAAACAATTGGTAGTCAAGTTCGGACTGCGACCATTCAATTTATACTTGAAAGCCATACTTAAGTTGAGGAATTATAACAGGGCAAAAATAAAAAGTATGGCAGACTACAAAAACAAAGTATCAGACTTTTTATGAAATTTTTAATGCATTTTTGTTTTATTTGTCATTTTAACCTCTTGTATTTTGGTTAATGAAACTTGAACAGATAAAAAATAAATTAAAATAAAATTTTTGTGAAGAAAAAATGGCAATATAATGCAAGGTAGAACAGAAACTGAATGAATAGAAAGTAAAACAAAAGACCGATTGAATAATAATTTCGTAAAGCCCGTCATGTCAATAATTTCATAGTGATTTAAGTTGCTAATTAATGTTAGCTGCTTAATAATTTCGTAGTGATTCAGTTTAGATATCCCATATATCAGGTCATTTTCATCATGGATATCATAAACGTTTCAAGGATATGAAATAGGAATTGTTTGGTTCTCCATATGAACCGGAAATGGACTGCAGTAGGAGTTGTTTTGTAGTCTTATCAACCTACGCACTCTTTTGTTTTCATTTTCAAGTGTATTAAAGCTACTTATTCTATTCCAATACAAAGAACAAAACTAAGACGAAAAAGATGAAGAAACTCATGACAGATAAGGGACACACATTTCCACAGGCACTTGCTGCAAAAACCAATAAATGTGTCTTTGACTCTTGAAGAAACGAAACGGAAAAACATCCCGATTCTCTCTCGATAGCCTCCTAACGTTAAAAACCTCTTCAATCCTTGCTCCAATTCAATCTCTCTACTGTTCAATTGGGCATTGCAATATATGTTTTTTTTTTCCCGGTTCATGATACCCAGAAATTTGACAAATAAATCATGAAAGTAATAAGTTGTGCGTCCTCAATCTTCAGTTGCGAGTCTCGCTCTTGACCTCTATCCTCCCTGTTTTATGGTTTGAAATGGCTTAGGCCTCCATTTTGTAAAATAAAAAATAAAAAAGTAAAAACTGGTACCAAAATGTTAAACGCCTGAACTGTACTCCAAATCCTTCTTCACTAGTTAGGATGGTAGTCGGAAAAAATCGTAAAGACTCGGCACAATAATTTGATCGAACGTTACACTTCTAGTGTCGGTGTCTCTTTTTTCCCTGCCATGATCTGTAAATTGGAATTGGTCATTGGCTTCAGCGACGTACTGGGACTTTTGTCTCTGCGGTTTTAGTCAAAGTAAACGGCATCTTATCCTTATTAGTGTAGTCAGAAACTTATCACCTATTTTTTTAGAGTAAGTTTTATTTAAGTAATACAAATGTTCTATTTTTAATTATCAAACACATTTATCTTAACCTATTAAATTGAATTATCAAACAATATATTGCCGACGGAAATCTAGATCTTGATGAATGAATGAGGTTAAATACTACTATTTGAATTCGGTAAAATGGAATCAATACAATCACCAAGAAACTCATCCTCTTCTTTTTTTTTTTTTTTCTTTTTTGTTCCCCACTTGGTTTTTAAAATTTGTGGTAGCATCCTGGGCCCGTTTGCGCCCATCTTATAGTAATTGGCTAATTGCCCATGAAGCCGGGACAAAACACACAGGACCAAGATCAACTCGACACCCGATTTTTTTTTTTTTTTAATTTTATTAATTGCAAAGGCATGTCGTGAGGAGTAGCTCATGAAAAATGTAAAAAGACTTCTGGAGTAAATTGCAAAGCCATTTATTGTTTGCAGTGTGGTGCTATTTATTGTTTGCAGGTGGGGTTTCTTGACTTGATGAAGACCTCGAACAAGAGCCGGCAATTATACCCAAAATCCAACAATGCAACCAATCCATCCACTAATTTGAGAGGTTAGGTTGGGTAAGTTCAATTTTGGGTTAATTTTGGATTGGGTAATAAAAATTCATATATATTTTGGGTGATTTGGGTATTTGTGTTGGGCACCCATTACCCAACTTAAGTTAAAAAAAAAATTAACAAATTAAAATCAAGAAACAAAAAAAAAAAAAAAAAAACCAGCCTTGTTGGATCAAGCAAAACCCATATATGTACTGGTATGTATAATTATCATATATATGCTACTACTACACACTGAGAAGGATGATCAACGAGTAATGCTTAAAAAGAACAAAAATTGAGAAATGAACGGTGCAGCACAAATGTCAGTAGGATTTTTTTAAAAAAAAGAAAATCCTTGTACTCTTTGCTCTTCACATCCATCCTTTTGCCGAGTTCCGGAAAAATGCATCCTACTGTTCTTCTATTTCTTTTTCTTTTTTTCATTCAAAATGAAAAAATAAGCCCCCCCCCCCCCAATTTATTTATCACTTCATCGAGATCTCTTAGTTTTGTTCCACCCAAAATTGTTGCTTCGGTCTCTTAGTTTGGACCAAAACTATACCCAATTTAAAAATGCTTACTTGTATAAAAAATAGTGAGTTCATCCAAGTAGTTTAAATAGTTAGTATGTGTGTGTATTTGTGAAAGTATATTAATGTGTATTATAATGTGTTTGTATGTGTAAAAATAACGTATTTCAAAAGAGTTTAAAAAGTGAGTGTGTGTGTGTCTATGAGTGTTTTAGTGTGTAAAAATATGTCTATCTATGTGAAAATGTGTTTATGTGTGTGAAATTTTTTTTTTTTTGTATGTGAAAATGTATTTGAGAGAGTTTATGTATCAAAATCTATTAATTAATATATTGGGTCATAATTGGGTCATGGGTTTGAGATAACCCAATTCAAAATTAACCCAATCTAAAATTGAGCGGATTAGGTGTCACCCATTTAAATGAAAATCCAATATTAATCCGCCCAAAAATCGTCCAACCCGCCCAATTGCCAAGTATACCTGGAACTACAAAGCAAGCGACTGAAATTTGGAGGGGCCGAAGCCGAAGACGAAGACGACTTCTTCTAATGTGGCTTCAAGTTTTGTACGAGGAAATTGCCCCTTTTTACCAATTCAACTACTAATAGAGAACAAATATCGGCTTCAAGGAAATAACGAAGAAGTTGGGCACTTTTGTTTGTTCTTGGACGCTAAGATGGAATTGATCAATGAATTTTGCCAAATTTCTTCACTCATCGGATCAAGTCTCAATTCATTCACTGGAGAAAAGTAAAAAGGTTCAATCACATGGACCACTTTTATTTTTTTTTTCTTACATTTTCTTACCGAAAGTAAGAGTTACGCAAATAAACCTAGATCCCGTGAGTAACCTCAAAAGCCGGCAACTTTTGAGGTCCTCACAGGGACTTATCTACCCAACCCAACCCCCCCTAATACCGATGTGGGATTGAAACCCCGACAGAGGCAAGCCCAGTGGGCCGTCACTGCTAAGGAATAAAGACCCCCCACGAACCCTGTCCTGTTGACCGACCCCTAGAGAGTTTCTTTCTTACATTTTCTTACTGAAAGTAAGAGTTACGCAAATAAACCTAGATCCCGTGAGAAATCTCAAAAGCCGGCAACTTTTGAGGTCCTCACAGGGACTTATCTACCCAACCCCAACCCCCCTAATACCGATGTGGGATTGAAACCCCGACAGGGCATGGACCACTTTTATTTAATACGGCAGAAGATGCAAAACAGATTTTCATATGAACACTTAATAATAATAATATATTCCAAGGAGTACTTAGAATGGAGGTGTGTGTTGTTTTTGGATTGATTCAAGTGGCCGCGTGGACTGTTGACATGCATTCCTTTCATCTGCGGAGTTGACTCCATTCACCCCTTCACTTATAATATATATTTGAAGGCACCACTATTGATCTTTTTATTTTTATTTTTGACATGTATTGATCTTTAAACCTTGAAAAACCAATTAATTGATCCCCGGTAGGGGCAAAAACCGGAAAAGAAAAATGAAAATTTGAAAATTTCCAACTGGCCTCAAAAAACAGTGTAGTATTAGTTATTTTGTCTCCCCCCTTTATGGGTTCTTGAAGATTTTTCGTGTAAAAACTTTTGCATTCTAGAGGTCGATTTTTTCATATACGGACTTTGTAACATATATTGGATAGAGTATTATTTGGAATAAATACTATCGCACTTTTTGTGATACGATGTATGTGAACTTAAAAGTCGATTGATAATATAAAAGATGGATTGAAAAATATGTTTATGATACAAGTAAAATATTATTTAAAAAATTTTGACACCCAAACAAACCTTTAGTCCGGCAACATTTCAAATGAAAGTTCCAAACACTTTCTCTCGATTCTTGGCCATGCTAGGTAGTATCTTGGGTGCCAAAATGGACAGAAATTAATTTTAGTAGCATGGATTTCCTATATTTGACTACTTGATAAACATCTACTCTTTTTTTTTTTTTCTTGCCTTCCTTTTGCCAAAGGTTCGCCGATTAGTATGGTGGACAATTTATAAATTAGCATAACTTTCACCATCCAAGTTGCACTAAAATCCCAAACACCTATTCAGCCATCTACCATTTCTACCCCTATTTGGACAAAGTTACAATTTGTCAAACTTCAAAGGCAGCAAGTCGAAGAGAATTTGCTGTCAATATGATACACGAACCCCACCCCTACTCCCCCACGCATCCCACCAAATTTATATTTTATAAGCAGCCATAGACAAAATAACGGGCCTGTTTGGAAGTCTAGTTTTTTAGCAAGTTTGTATTATACTAGTTTTTTAACAACTTTTGCTACAGGAACCCTAAAAACTTATCAAAATTTTTAACCTACACACTTAAAATATCCAAAAACACAAAAAAAAAAAAAAATTCCATTCCCACAAAGCTTCTTCTTCCTCCCCCACCACCACCTTCGTCGCCGCCCACAACCTTTGCCACCGATTCCGGCACCGATCACCTCTTCCGGTGCCGGTCTTCTTTTTCTTTTTTTTTTTCCCTTTTCCCCTCTTCCTCCCCAGCCATCCTCCCCCTCTGTCTTTTTTTTTCTCCCTGCGTCTCCCCCACCAACCTTCCCCTTCCCCTCTGCCCGATCTGGTCGCGAGAGAATCATTTCATTGGTTTTTGCCCCAGAAAATCACACTTGCAGGCCGCTGTGTTTGTTTCTCTGCCAGCTACCAACTTAAAAAATCTGACCAAGAAGATACGGCAGAGGTCCTCTTAAGTAGTTTGCACTTAAAACTTTGCAGAAAAATTGGTCGTCCTTGCACTTGGGAAATCTTCATCGAATCCTCCTTCTGCTAGTCTCAATCAACCACAGTGGCTGTGGTGCACCACCACCACGCAGCTCTTTCCCCATCTTGAATGTTCAAGCGACACACTAAAACCTCGCAACGGGGTAATTAGCATTTAGCATCAATCATGCAAGTATATAAGAACCTTGCAAGGAGTTAGGGGAAAAAGGAAAATTGCCAAAAAAAAAAAATCATTTCGCTGCTTTATCTGCCGGCAAGAGCAAGGAGAGGAGAGGGGAGGAGAGGGAGAGGGAAAATGTGAAAAAAAAAAGAAAGAAATCAGGCATGGTGAGAAGCGGGAAGGAGAAGGGGGTGGCGGGGTAGAGGGATAAGGTGCAGAGGGAGGTGGCGGGGGGAGGGGAGGAGAAGGGGAAAGGGAGGAGAGGGGTGGCGGGAGGTGGCATTGGTGGAGTTACTGCTGGGGGTGGCGGAGGTAACGGGGAAGAAGAAGAAAAAGAAAAGAAAGAAAAAGAAAGAGAAAGAGAAAAAGAAAAAGAAAGAAAAAAAAAGAAAATGAAAAAAAAAATTTTCACCTTACAAAAACTTCTATAAAATTTTTCACCGTACAAAAACTTCTATAAAATTTTTTCAAAAACTTCTACAGTGCACTACAGTAAAGTTTTAGACAAACTCTCAAAAAACTTAGGTTCCAAACAGGCCCAACATCCCAATCCTTGTCCAAAATCTTCATTCAAACATTTCAACATGCCCCATCAACCTCTCCTCTTCCTCCATCTTCTCCCTTTCTTCATCTCCTTCGTTTTCATGAAATCATGCGCCGGCAATAATAACTCCTCCATTTGGCCACACTGTCCGGCGTCCAAATGCGGTAACATTGAAGTCAGGTATCCATTTTGGATTAAATCCAACGATACGGCCATCCAATACTGTGGCTATGAAGGCTTCGGCCTAGACTGCACGCCATCTTCAGTTCCCGGCAATTATAACCTCACTCTTCACCTCCCCCCCGTTGATTTCCACGTACAAAATATAAACTACCCAGATTACAAGCTAACCCTTGTCGATGCCGACGTCACAACAAATTTATCGTGCCCAAGACCACGCCACAACCTTACTCTTGAGGACTTGCCATTAAACTATTCCACACAAGATTTGAACCTCACTTTTTACTTCAACTGTACTGTTCCTAGCCTTCCTTTTTCTGCTTATCCTGTGGATTGTCTGAAGTCTGGTGGGAACATGTCCTTTGTTTCATTAGAAACTGGTACTAAATCTGATCCTGATTGGTTTAAGTTCTGTGAGGAAAAAGTAGTAGTAACAGTGACTAAAGGGGAGATTGAAGGGAATGCTAATGGTATTTGGGAGAGTACGTTCGCTGGATTTGTGCTTGATTGGTATAGCGGATTTGAGTGTGCCGGGTGCGAGAATTCTAGTGGCCGCTGCGGCCACAACAACACCACCACCGAGTTCTTGTGTTTTTGCAATGACGGCACAATTACGCATGATCACTGCAAAGGTACGCTGCACTTTCTCGAGTCTATTGAAAAGTTTTTTACAGTGACAATAATATTGTAAGGAATATAGTCCTTTGCCATAGTGTTATACCCTTTTCCTTTACAATCGCGTTATTACCTTTGCTTGGAATTATAAGACTTCATTAATTTTAATAAATAGTCCCCCAGCGAGAGAACGAAAGAGTACAGAAGAGAAGGTTGACAAGGAATTTGCAGGTGGGAGTTTTGCAGAATTAGATAGTTCCAGCTGTGAGATTAAAAATCAGCGTCACATGCAAATATCCAAAGTGCAAAATCATTTGGATAAAAGCGTTGAAAATATGCAAAGTGCTATCACTTTGGATATGCATCCAGTTGAGGCTGTGCTAAGCCTAGTACTTATCTATATGACCAAGACCACAAAAGGGTAGTACATAGACAAATTCAGAGTCAATGGGGATTTTTTTGGCTTGTCATCAAAATGGTTGGCAGAGAAAATTGAATCTTGCAATAGAGTAATTTGATCTCCACCTGATTTGCACCTCCTAAGTACTAGTAGCATGAACTATGAAGTCAAAACACAGCCTTGCGTTGACCTTTTTTTTTTTGTTTTTTCCTTGTTTTGAACTTTGACAACTTTTAGTTCAGTTGATTTGGTTCTTTATAAGTTTCAAGTACCCTGTATCCTATAGGCGGCGGACAAGGTTTTTCCGAAACCAAATTGTACAACTTTCTATTGTTACGCAAAGTTACAGTGTGTAAATCCTGTACTACACACGATTACCGTTAAGATTATGTAGTATCTCAATTTAATCTGTTAGTGTTAAGTCGGTTGACCTTTTTTCCCTTTTTTTTGGGGGGCCAATTAGCCTCTGCAATTTCGACTTAATGCCAGAGAGAGAGAGAGAGAGAGAGAGGTTTACGAAACATGCTATGCATATGTATCAGAATCTCCTGTTAAAATTCACAAAGGTGTTTTGCTGTCTGTCCTGTTATCCTACTATAGAATTGCTGGAATGTATACTTAACCAGCAACCCGTGTCTCTTTTTCGCTTTTGATTGAGATATCAGAATTTTCTGTAGCTACTTCATGACTTAGCAAATGGATTCGAAATGGTTAAAGTACCAAGTACAAAGAAGAACAGCCAAATAACCTTAAATGAGACCAATTGTCACTTGTCTTAGCTCTTCCTTACTGACATTGTATTAGTCTTGCAGGTGCTCATGACTTGGGTCGTTTGTTGAAGGTGCTCATTGGTATGTTATCTTTCCATCATTGTTTCAAAGGAATTGCCGATATCAGTGATTAAAGAATATTAAGCAGTATCCCTTCTGTGGTTGCAGGAGCAATGATGGCTGGAGTGGGAATACTGTCCTTCTCAATAATATGCTACCGTTATTATAAGAAAAGGAAAAATGATAAACAACTCGAGGCCTTCATCAAGGAATTTGTATCTCTCAAACCAAGAAGATACAGCTACTCTGATATCAAGAAAATGACAAATTACTTCAAAGAGAAACTTGGTCAAGGAGGGTATGGTGAGGTCTACAGAGGAAATCTTTTTGACAAACGTCCTGTTGCAGTAAAAGTCCTGAGAACCAACAAAGGCAATGGCGAGGAATTCATTAATGAGGTTGCAAGCATCAGCAGAACTTCCCATGTTAACGTTGTCACTCTTCTAGGATTTTGCCTTGATAGTCGCAAAAGAGCTCTCATATATGAATTCATGCCAAATGGATCGCTTGATAAATATATCCATCATGAGTCTGAGCCCCGCTTGGGTTTCGAGAGAGTGCATGAAATTGCAATTGGGATAGCTAAGGGACTTCATTACTTGCATGGAGGTTGCAACACACGCATTTTACATTTCGACATAAAACCTCAAAATATTCTTCTTGATGAAGAATTTTGTCCTAAGATAGCTGATTTTGGACTGGCAAAGTTGTGCGCCCGAAGAGAGAGTATTGTGTCGATGTTAGGAGCTAGAGGAACAATTGGCTATATTGCTCCTGAAGTGTTTTGCAGGAACTTTGGTGGAGTCTCCTATAAATCTGATGTCTACAGTTATGGTATGATGATCCTTGAAATGGCTGGAGGAAGGAAAAATGCAATAAACGTTCAATTAAGCAATTCAAGTGAGGCATATTTTCCACATTGGCTATATGATCGAGTTCTGATTGATGGAGACCTAAAACTGCATGGTCATATTATGACAAAAGAAGAAAATGACATTGCAAGGAAGATGATATTGGTAGGACTATGGTGTATACAGACTAATCCATTGCATAGGCCGACAATGAGCAAGGTTATTGATATGCTGGAAGGTAGCTTAATGTCGTTGGAAGTTCCCCCAAAACCATTCTTCTCTTCACCTTCAAGATCAGAAGAAGGATCTTTGGACATGACATTGCTGCCACAAACAATTTTACCTACCTCTTCAAGTTCACCAGCTGATTCTGGCACCAGATAAGCATAACAGAACTGTAAGGTTTAAGCCTAAAGTAGACATTTTTTCATATTTGCGATCTTTGATGCATCAAGGAGAAGTTATGCAACACGTGGATGCGGATTTGAAAAAGTTCGTCAATCAACCCAAACTTCACTAGTTGAGTCTGCAATAATTGTATCTTTTGATCACTGGTAAGCACAAGAAAATTGACTGGATGACAAAGTCTCTGATTTTTACGGACTTCTGGCATTTAAATTCAAGATAGTAGGAGAATGACAAAAAGAAAAAAAAAATTCCTTTACTTTGCTATAGATTTCGTAACGCTACAGCCCATAATTTGGGGCAAGATGCCATGATCTGTGGGTTTAATGTGAGAAAAGTACTATTTCCTTTTTTTCAGTTGATAATCTCATTTTTTCCTTTAATCCTCTGGTGGTTTCCTACTTTCTGTGTGCAAAATTAGTGTGTCACTCGAGAAAACTCCTCTAATATTAGGAACAATTGAAATTGTTAGTAAAGTTTGGTTCTAACATATCCATCTTTGCGGGGCAGATGGGATAAAAACAGTCCTTAAAAAATAAAAAGAAAATTTTGCAGATTCTTCAATAGATGCAGGTCGATTTTGATATGTCAAACCTTTTAATAATCATTTTAGTCAATCACATGATTTACATTTTTGCTACATGGTACACACCTTGAAATGATTTTACGTAGAACCGGACTCTTTCAATCAGATTAAAGTCCCCTAAATTTGTAGCCTCAACCATGGAAAAACACAAACTCTGGTAGCCTCTAAAATGTAAAATTAGAGCTCTGCAATTACAATAATAATGACTTTCTGTTGAGATATGCAACTTTTCCTACATATTTTGCTAGATTATGTTTGATATCAAAATAATTTAGTTATTAGAAAAATAAGGATATTTGTTAACAAAAGATCATGTTGGTTTGTTAACAGATATTTTAGATAAGATTTGCTAGTAGAAGGAGATTATATTTTGTTGAGATTTCTAGGATAATTGTTAGTTGGATATTTTGCTAGTTTGTTTCATGTAATCACTATAAATAGTGAGTTGATGAATGTAGAACAAAAAGCTCATTTTCCACCTTCAATACAAGTCTCTTATAAGCTTTTTTTGCAACACTAAGGTGTTGTTTCTTAGTTCATGCCCCAAAAAACCAACACTTTCCTTTTCATTTAACTTGAACTTTGGTAGATGTAACGGCTCTGGAACAGTTGTTCTCACTTGATGAAACAGTTGACAGAATTTTGTTTTGCTCTTGGGTATATATATGGCTAACTGACATAGTTTGCAGTTTCCATAGTGGACAGCATCAACATAAGAGATGAAAATGGGTGCATTGGATACATGTTAATTTGTAGGACAAAAATGAATGAGTGGAATCAATTTAACTAATGCTGCTACATCCTTATATGTACAGCTCCTTTAAGGTGCAAATATCTGGCAGATCGAAGCAAGCAAAATTCAAAAATCACAAAAGGGATATGACATACATGCGACTAGTTAGGGAAAGCCAGGCAGATATTCAGGTACTGGTACTAGTGGTTGTTGAACTGCTCACTGAATTTGTAAGGATTGAATCTGGCGAGCTAGTTAACTGATTAATTTTCAACAATACAACGTCATCTGCTTGATTATCCATTTCTTCTTTCTTTTCTGCATTGTAATCCTTGTTTTGGATTTCCAGCAGTGCTTGTAGAACCTCCTGCATAGTCGGTCTCATGTCCCTCTCATATTGTAGACATTGAAATGCTAACTCTGCTACATCCTCAATCATTGCTGTCAGCTTGTAATCTGAACCATATCCAAGATTATCATCCACAAGTTCATGCAACAAGTGGTTTTGGATCCTGTGAACAGCTATGTTTGACAAATTTATTTCATGCCGATGCCTGGTGATGTCTACTGCTGGCATTGATGATATGAGCTCAATCAACACAACTCCAAAACTGAAGACATCACTCTTATCTGTAAGGTGATAGCATTGATGATACTCAGGGTCTACATATCCTGGAGTTCCTTGTGGAGCAGTTGAAACATGTGTAGCATTAATTGGGAAGAGGCGAGATAGACCAAAATCTGCTACTTTAACGCAGAAATTGTTGTCCAGGAGGATATTGTTGGTCTTAACATCTCGGTGGATAACATCAGAGGCATGTAGGTAGGACAATGCACTTGCAGTTTCAATGGCGATGTTCATTCTAGTACTCCATGGAAGGGATCCGGGCCTTGCTAATGGACCGTGAAGATGATCAGCAATGGTGCCATTAGGAATGTACTCATACACAAGCAAGAGTTCACGGCAGTGGCGAGAAGTGCATCCATATAAAGAAACCAGGTTCCTATGGCGCAAGCGTGTCAAGATTTCAACTTCATTCCTGAAGTGCTCAACTCTTTTGAAGTTGCTTTCATATAATCGTTTCACAGCAACTTCACGCCCATCTCTCAGTTTGCCTAGCCAAAATGTGCATTGGTATATATGTCAATCAAATTGTGATGCCCATAAAGATCAGGCATACAGTAATATTCATGTCTGCTCACCTTTGTAGACAGTGCCAAAGCCGCCATCTCCAAGCTCTTTATTCGGATCAAAACAATTAGTGGCTTCTTCTAGTTCGGTGTAAGCAAAGATGTGCACTCCAAGGTAGCCGCTAGCCCTTTCAGGATCTATCACTGAAGAGGAATAGGAAGAAATGTCTCGAGATATCAACGTTGAACCAGAATCGCGGTTTTTATGCCTACGTTGATAGACAAAGAATATAACGCAAAGAATAAGGGCACTCCCTGCAGCAGCACCAAAGCCTGCAAGGAAATTGTAGGATTTAAAAGGAATTATTTATAGTTATTGACTCTTAAATAAACGAAATAGTTAAAGAAAGGGACAAAAACTCAGTCCAAGGAGGAAGGGGATTTACCAATTCCAATCTTCAGTCGCAAATTTGACCCTCCACCTGCAGTATTCAATCATACGGAACAATATGTAAGTACCATTTGGAAAGATTTCAATTGTTGGTAACATGGTAAATCATGCTGAATAGCACCAACGCATGAGGGTTGATGGGCACAATTAATTCCATAACTTTAGGTACAGCAAGAAAAGGATTGTTTTTCAAGCAACACACTAAATAGATCCAAGTATTGAAATAGACAGCATTCAACCAATAATACTTGTATTGAATGTCCAAAAAGTTATGTTTATCCTAGTAAGCTCTACTGTTGTTACCATCATCACAGGTTTTTGGATGGATATGGTCATCACAGTAACACACAAAATCATCGTAATAGGAACCGCATTCCCCTCCACTCCTCCTGCATTTGCTGCAGCTATCTCCATCCCACTGCAGAACAAATCCTTTCTTCAAAACATCAGTATAATTCATCGCTAACAATCTATTCAAGCTGTCAGTAGCTACTGGCGCATTCACTGGAGGCTGACATGACTGTTCTGAATGGTTCCGGTGATCAAGGATTTCAGTATGGAAAACAGCAAAAGCATGATGACTAGCATTACAAGCACAATCCAAGGGGTATGTCTCTTCCTGATACGGCTCAGTGCAATTGTAGAAGAAGAAAAGATCCACAGTTTCAGGGCCATAGCTGAATGGAGTTCCTCCGGTGCTAAAATTATGTTGTGGGGCTGGACACTGGTCACTAACATTATACAACTCAGCTGGAGATAGCAAAATTGAATCATTCGTGTAAAATATGTCCCTGATGATATAATCATCATCAGAGATTTTCAGGATGGGGTTTCTGTCCCTGCAGGTGACATTGAACATTGGTGAGCCACAATATGACTCTTGCCTGCCTGGAATCCAGAAGGGATATTCTATCTTCAATCCATTCCCACAGTTTTGAGGCTCGCAAGCACTTGAATTTGTGTAAAAGCATGCAATTCCATCCATCAAAATAGTGAAGAGAATGGCTATAATTTGAATACAATGACATTTGTAGGAAGTTCTATGATCCATTAGTATGGAAAAGAAAGAAAACAGCAGAAGAGAGCCAAGGGATGTATGAAGTTAGGCACTGGAGTGCAAGGAAGCATTGGCATCAAAATTCAAAAAGCAGCTGCCTTGATCAAATTTCAAAAGGAAGTCTTAGCTTCGCCTTTGGTTTGTTGTACCTTACGAACTGAGGTTTGACATTCTTCAGAAGAAGGACAAATTTTTCTTCAAGACTTTAAGCAAAAACAAAAGAATAATTATCTCTCTCTTGGTGAATGAGGTGTAGGTGAATGATAGACCACCTCTTGTTTTTGAATAATTATTCACCAAGAGAATAATTATTCAAAAGCAAATGGTCTATCATTCAACCGGGGTGCAGGTGAATGATAGACCACCAAGATGACACGATGTTTGACTTCATGAATACCCTAGTACAAGACTTCTTCTTGTTGGTTAAAAATTTTGGAATATTATCCCAGCAAAAATAAGGAATACTTAATCCTTGCACCCCTATTCCTAACCTTGATCTCACTCTTTATTACTCTCTATTATCAAACCACAACCCCCCCCCCCCCCCCCCAAAAAAAACAACAAGGCCTAAGTTTAAGCAGTAAAAAATCTTTTATGCATTGACTAGCATGATGAAACCTCGGATTTTTTCACAGTTACAAATGCTCATTGCTTTTCCCTAATAATAACAAAAATTAAAAAGCCAATGCATAGATGGTCCATGAGCAAAGGTTGAAGCGTGACCGAGTGGAGAACAATTCAGGCCAATGACGTTTACAAACACTACTATATCCTATAAAAAGTCCAAACTAGTGATGGGAAACCAATTGCAGATGGAGATACGAACAAACTAATAAATATAAAACGTCAAAAAGTTTCTTTCATATGCACGACTTCGCTTCAGGGATTGGGTTGGTGAACCGAAAGGGACGAAATGAGGATGGAGGAAGCTCCCCTGGTCAACCTTTTCACATGGGGCTTAATCATGGAACTGGAAAATGACCGTTTACTTGGACAAAGACGACCACGCGCTTACGCAACTCTTCTCTGTCCTGGCTTTATCTTGCTTTTCCGGTAAGTTCCGATCCCGGGAAAGATGTAATAGCAGGTATTTGTTTTCTTCCCATGGAATGATTTGATAGCTATTCGGCTGTGCCTACGTGCTCACTACAGGTGACTTGTGAACTTCTAAAGCATGTCTAGTGTCTACCATGGACATCTTCAACAATTAAGAGCCCATTCAAATTGTTATTTTTAGAAATTTTTTTTAAAAAAAAAAGAATTATAAAAATTTAATATATTTAAAATAAAAAAGATGATTAAAAGATGTGACTGTAAAAATTGTTTAAGAAAAAATGGCAATCCAAACACATTAATGATCACATTATGATGACAAAGATTGTGATATAAAAATGATGCATAGACAGCATAGTATGTGAACTCAAGAATGATTATTGTCCCAAGTGTCACCAAAGTCAAACTGAGATGGCATCTTTCCATACCATGAGAATCATTTTATGACGCAATATGATAAGTAGATTTAAAATGCAAAGTCTACTGCCCTACTTTTATTAAGGCAATATCTTAGAGGCACATTGCAACGAATAAAATTAAAAAATATTTGCAAATTTTATTTTTCTTCAAAATTAGAGTATTAAAAGGGAAAATTTCTATGGGTTGAAGTAATTTTTGAAAACAAGAAAACATAAATAAAGGAAACAGAAAAAGATAGCCGCTGGTATGTGTAATTTTAAAGATTGTTAGAAATAGATAGTGGATAAATATAAAAGAGTTGTGCTTGTAAGTCAACATGGAGAAGTGATAATGATGAAAAATGGATAGAAAATTACAACTTTTTTTTTTTTTTTTTGGGTCAATGATTTGTCAAGCTCGTCTACTTGGTTCCAGGGACAAGGCCATCAAAAAGATCCATTCCCAGTTTGATCTGGGCCTAAAACTTTTCGTCCAAAATCTCAAGTCTAAGAGAGTTACAATTAATTTGCATAAGATTGATTAACGAATGCTAACTTATTGGCAAAGCCTTTGAGCCTGGTGTTACCCATTACACTTGTTGGGCTGCTGAAAACCCACTACTTAAATTGGAGACCAAGCCCACCTTAGCTCCATCAGCTATACAATTAGGCCCATACAACTATCACCCCAAAATTCTAGGAGAAAGGAAGATGAAGGGATTAAAGAAATCCCAGAAGATCCCATCCACGGACAGTGGACATTTTCAGACTTCAGAGCCAACTAAGGTTTAGAAGTTATAGAACAAGAAGATTCAATAAGCTAAGCATGGAGATTCAAGAAATCATTTAAATGTGGATATCATTTGAAAATGAATAGTTCAGAAGAATCGAACTTTTCGATTGATTCTGGTACTTGGCATCCTATGAATGAAGACATGGCCTCTTTGAATCCTACTGAATTTCATTCGAAGGAGGAAGCTTATAAAGATTGTATTGATACGGTCCCCAAGAACCCCCAAGCATGCACTTGACTATTTGAAACATACCACATTGAATGGAACTAAGCCAATTGAGCCTAAATTTCACAAAACACAACAACATATTGCTCCTTACCTTATTTAAATCATAAACTTTCACTGATGAGTTAGAACTTCCATATGTTTTAATTCTTTTGAAAATTATTAACTGCAATTTTCAGTCCACCTATGTCAACCTGGTACAGGGCCAACAAACACTAAAGTACTAAAGCCACGAGTGCAAAAAGTTCTGCATCCTATCCTATTAGTGCTATGCCAATTTTATGAATGTGCAACGGCAGAAGTGTATCAGTCAGTATCTCGTATATACGGTTTGTTCAGCTCCTCCGCAGTCCAGATTGGCTGATTTGGCCTTTGGCCCCTAGAGATTTATTTAGCTTATGATTGTAAAGAAAGCGCAGTAATTAATTAACCCGAAGACACAAAACCAGCTATCTAGATTTGCCATTAATCATTTTATCCAAGGCCTAGAAGACACAAAACCAGCTATCTCGTTTGAGGTTCCTTCAAACTGAGAAAACCTTGTTCCTTAGGGGACAGTTCTATTAACTAGAAACTAGCAAATATTTGAACATGATGGCAGATAGAAAGAATTAAAGACACACACACCTCCATAACTAGAGCATATGAATTGAGGAGTTCCATCGGGGCAAAGGCAGGTAGGTGAAGTTGAATTTGTCCGAGACCAACGCTACCCGCTTGATCTCTCACAAACTAACAAGCTGTGCTATTTATATTGTACTTCAAATTGATATTTGAACCCCTGATTCAGTAGCTCCTGTAAGCTCAGTGATGCATTGCTTATGAATTGCTCTAATTCCCTTATCATAACAGGGACACTAACGTCCGGTTCGAATCTCTCAATTGAAGCCTCAACAAATAGAGCTAACCCATTCTTTGTATGACCATTACCGGTGCAAGAAAGTTTCAACATTACCATCACAAGCATAGTACAAGGTAATATCTTGGACATCAGGTCCAGGGCGAAAAAGGGATGGATTAATGGACGTTCTCTGGTAGTTTTCAGGACAAACATCATCCCAAAGATCATCGCGGGCAATCCTGAGGCTAAGAACCCGAAAAGTTTGACTACTGATATCTGTAGTAAGATGATGATCATCTTGGTGGTACTCGACCTCAATTCCTGGTAGGCAGCGTTCTTGAGACTTATTGCCTTCCCAGAAAGGATAGGTGATGTTGGGAAAATTCTTGCCACAGCTGAAGAGGGCATTACAATTCAAGAATAGTTCATCTTCATCGCCAAAGGATGTTGAGGAAATGATCAAGATGAATATGATGGCTGAGATTGAGTGGAGCAGTAGGGAAGGATGGTTTTGATTATGCATTTCCTAAATTTGTTGGTTTTGAGGGAAAATATGAAATCGGACTTGGTACGATCATATATGAAGAAGGATGTTGATTTTGATGTAGACAGAAAACAATAGTTGGAGAAAGTCGAACACTATTCAAAGGAAGAGAGGGAATGGTAAGGTTGCCTGTACTAAGTAACAACTCCTATTTTTCAAATGTACAAAGGTTGACTAGGCAATTGTATTTGACAAAGAAAGGAGTCAGAATGTACATGAGAATAAGGAAACCAGAAGGCGGACTGCTTCATGCTAATTGGATTCTCTTTAAAATCAGCAAAAAGAAAAAAAAAGTATTAACCTTTTCGAGATTGAGAATTTATTTTGTTTTATTTTAATACTTTTAGCAGGTGTTTCTTGGGGATAGGACCAATTCCGTTCCACACAAGGTTTTTGGACTTTGACCGAGAAAATTTAACAATTTGGAAAAGTTGAAGGGTATGAATGCATAAATAAGAGTAGAAAAAACAGCTGTAAGTTGAAGGGTTTTGTCTTTGATTAATTAGTTAATTAATATTCAATCCGAACTCACCGAACATCGCTAAATCAGCCGAATAAAAGACTTCCGATGCTGACAGCTCAGACTAATCAACTTGGCGGCATGCATTGTCCGCTTTTAAACAACTGGTCAAAGAATTCGCCCGCCTTAAACTTCGGTTTCACCCCGGAAACACCATCACCTCCTTACCTAGCTATGCTTTCCCGTTACCAACAAATTTATTTCTGCCCTTCTATATATGCCTTGTCAGCCGCCTATAGGATACAGGGTACTTGAAACTTTCAGAGAACCAAATCAACTGAACTAAAAGTTGTCAAAGTTCAAAACAAGGGGGAAAAAAAGAAAAGTCAATGCAAGGCTGTGTTTTGACTTCACAGTTCATGCTACTAGTACTTAGGAGGTGAAAATCAGGTGGAGATGAAATTACTCTATTGCAAGATTCAATTTTCTCTGCCAACCATTTTGATGACAAGCCAAAAAACGCCATTGACTCTGAATTTGTCCATGTACTACCCCTTTTGTGGGCTTGGTCATATAGGCAAGTACTAGGCTTAGCACAGCCTCAACCGGATGCATATCCAAAGTGATAGCACTTTGCATATTTTCAATGCTTTTATCCTAATGATTATGCACTTTGGATGTTTGCGTGTGAGGCTGATTTTTAATCTCACAGCTGGAACTATCTAATTCTGCAAAACTCCCACCTGCAAATTTCTTGTAAACCTTCTCTTTTGTACTTTTTCGGTCACTCGCAGGGGGACCATACATTAAAATTAACGAAGTCTTGTAATTCTAAGCAAAGGTAATAACGCGATGGTAAAGGAAAAGCGTATAAATAACACTATGGCAAAGGATTGATATTTCTTACAACATTATTGTCACTGTAAAAAACTTTTCAATAGACTCGAGAAAGTGCAGCGTACCTTTGCAGTGATCATGCGTAATTGTGCCGTCATTGCAAAAACACAAGAACTCCTCGGTGGTGGTGTTGTTGTGGCCGCAGCGCCCACCAGAATTCTCGCACCCGGCACACTCAAATCCGCTATACCAATCAAGCACAAATCCAGCGAACGTACTCTCCCAAATACCATTAGCGTTCCAATTAATCACCCCTTCAATCTCCTCTTTAGTCACTGTTACTACTACTTTTTCCTCACAGAACTTAAACCAATCAGGATCAGAATTAGTACCAGTTTCTAATGAAACAAAGGACATGTTCCCACCAGACTTCAGACAATCCACAGGATAAGCAGAAAAAGGAAGGCGAGCAACTGTACAGTTGAAGTAAAAAGTGAGGTTCAAATCTTGTGTGGTATAGTTTAATGGCAAGTCTTCAAGAGTAAGGTTGTGGCGTGGTCTTGGGCACGATAAGTTTGTTGTGGCATCGGCATCGACAAGGGTTAGCTTGTAATCTGCGTAGTTTATATTTTGTACGTGGAAATCAACGGGGGGGAGGTGAAGAGTGAGGTTATAATTGCCGGGAACTGAAGATGGCGTGCAGTCTAAGCCGAAGCCTTCATAGCCACAGTATTGGATGGCCGTATCGTTGGATTTAATCCAAAATGGATACTTGACTTCAATGTTACCGCATTTGGACGCCGGACAGTGTGGCCAAATGGAGGAGTTATTATTGCCGGCGCATGATTTCATGAAAACGAAGGAGATGAAGAAAGGGAGAAGAGGGAGGAAGAGGAGAGGTTGATGGGGCATGTTGAAATGTTTGAATGAAGATTTTGGACAAGGATTGGGATGTTATTTTGTCTATGGCTGCTTATAAAATATAAATTTGGTGGGATCCGTGGGGGAGTAGGGGTGGGGTTCGTGTATCATAGATTCATAGTGACAGCAAATTCTCTTTGACTTGCTGCCTTTGAAGTTTGACAAATTGTAACTTTGTCCAAATAGGGGTAGAAATGGTAGATGGCTGAATAGGTGTTTGGGATTTTAGTGCAACTTGGATGGTGAAAGTTATGCTAATTTATAAATTGTCCACCGTACTAATTGGTGAACCTTTGGCAAAAGGAAGGCAAGAAAAAAAAAAAAGAGTAGATGTTTATCAAGTAGTCAAATATAGGAAATCCATGCTACTAAAATTAATTTCTGTCCATTTTGGCACCCAAGATACAACCTAGCATAGCCAAGAATCGAGAGAAAGTGTTTGGAACTTTCATTTGAAATGTTGCCGGACTAAAGGTTTGTTTGGGTGTCAAATTTTTTCAAATAATATTTTACTTGTATCATAAACATATTTTTGAACCCATCTTTTATATTATCGATCGCCTTTTAAGTTCACATACATCGTATCACAAACTTCACTTTACCCTCCTGTGGTTTAGCGTTTTTTCACATAACCCCCATGTGATTTCAAAAGCTATACATAACCCCCTCATGGTTTGGATTAAAGTGTCAAAGTAACGGAAATGGTCACTCGTAACGGCGTCACCTAAAATGTCAAAAATACCCTTATGTAAGGTTGAAATTTATGTATTAACCAAGGGGGGTTATGTGTATATTTTGAAAAGTATAAGGGGGTTATATGATAAAGTATTAAACCATAAGGGGGTTATATGGTAAAATATAAAAATCATAGGGGGTTAATGTGTCATGTATTTATAAGGGTAATTTCGACATTTTTAGAAGTTCCGTTACGAGTGACTATTTCTGTTACTTTGACACTTTAATCCAAGACATGAGGGGGTTATGTATAGCTTTTGAAATCATAGGGGGGTTATGTGAAAAAACGCTAAACCACAGGGGAATAAAGTGGAATTTACCCTATTCCAAATAATACTCTATCCAATATATGTTACAAAGTCCGTATATGAAAAAATCGACCTCTAGAATGCAAAAGTTTTTACACGAAAAATCTTCAGGAACCCAAAACAAGGGGGGAGACAAAATAACTAATACTACACTGTTTTTTGAGCCCAGTTGGAAATTTTCAAATTTTCATTTTCCTTTTCCGGTTTTTGCCCCTACAGGGGATCAATTAATTGGTTTTTCAAGGTTTAAAGATCAATACATGTCAAAAATAAAAATAAAAAGATCAATAGTGGTGCCTTCAAATATATATTATAAGTGAAGGGGTGAATGGAGTCAACTCCGCAGATAAAAGGAATGCATGTTAACAATCCACGCGGCCACTTGAATCAATCCGAAAACAACACACGCCTCCATTCTAAGTACTCCTTGGAATTATTATTATAGTGTTCATATGAAAATCTGTTTTGCATCTTCTGCCATATCAAATAAAAGTCCGGTCTATGTGATTGAACCTTTTTACTTTTCTGCAGTGAATGAATTGAGATTTGATCCGATGAGTGAAGAATGAAATTTCATTACCAATTTGGCAAAATTCATTGATCAATTCCATCTTAGCGTCCAAGAACAAACAAAAGTGCCCAACTTCCTCGTTATTTCCTTGAAGCCGATATTTGTTCTCTATTAGTAGTTGAATTGGTAAAAAGGGGCAATTTCCTCGTACAAAAATTGAAGCCACATTAGAAGAAGTCGTCTTCGGCTTCGTCTTCGGCCCCTCCAACCTTCATTCGCTTGCTTTGTAGGTTCCAGGTCTTCTTCATCAAGAAACCCCACCTGGAACAACAAATACCTCACTCCAAGATAAGATTGACATCTTTTTTTCTTTTCCCATCATTTCTTGAAGCAATCATGCCACCATGGCTACAGACATCAGACTTTTCCGAAACTCAATACAAACAAGAGCTCTTCTATCCGACCTTGGAGGCAAAATACTAAGTAAAAGAGTGGCAAATAATAATGTTTAACTAATGAAATTCTATTCATTCTTGCACCTTCGTTAATGCATTCTTCTCCACCCACTTGCATTAACAATGAAGAAGGTATGCTCGGATAAGATGCCCTCGAAGCCTTCTAAGGTTCAAAACTCAACTGGTGGCAGCCATGCACCATGCTGACTGCATATGAATGACCTAATTCAGCCTTTGGCTGAGGATATATTGCGCATATTCTGAACCTCCATATTTGATACAAAAGTTTCTCTTTTTCACTTAAATGGAAACATGTCCTCTTATTATCCTTCTTTAGACAACATAGATAGCAAGATCTGGAAAAATAAAGGTGGAATAAAAAATATTCCCAAAAAAATATCCCTAAGCATTGGTCTTTATAGTAGTAATGCTCAGTAATGCAACAACTTATACACAGGGCTAGGGGAAAAGAATGAAAGAATGAACATCTGAACCTTTTGTTGATGAAAGGTTCATCATAGAATGGAAGTGAAGCTCTCAACTGGATCAGATTCTTCAAGCATGGAAGCTGCCTGGAAGCAGTCTACAGCATCAGCCATCCGACCATCATCCCTATGAACCAAACCCAAGTGGTGCCAGGCTGTGCGATTGGTAGGTTCAATCCGTAGTGCATCAGAGAGTAGAGTTCTAGCTAATGGCAACATCTTAAGACCCATCTTACATAACAAAGATCCAAGCAGAATCTTGCAAGGTACATAACTCGGTTCCAATAAAAGGGCATTAGTGTAAGCACTCAAAGCTTCATGAAGTTCTCCACGTCTTTCGAGCATCAGACCTGACACAGTTACAAAAGAAAGGATATAGAAATTACTCTTAAGGCCATAAATGGACTGAGCCAACACCATTAATAGAAACCAACCAAGCCAACACTATTATGCAAGCCTTTTTTGGTATTGCAAGTTGCAGATAGCTTGAAAACTATGTCAAGCTTTGCGTGTTAACTATTCATGATTCTTTTGTATGTGGTCTCTGGGATTTGCTTATCGTTAAGTAGCTTTTGCTAAGTTAAACAAATCAATCTAACACTGCCTGTAGCAAGTTGAGTTTCAAGTAGTTTGGTTCCTATTTCAACCCTAAACACTGATGATTTTTGACACCAAGATTTTCACATTCCTACCTTGAACGGACAGAGATGTTAGTCATCTAAGAAAAGAAGTACGAATAACAAAACAACTGAATGACTACTTATTACACACAGGCCTTCATCAAAATAAAAGCAAACTGATATTCTAAATCTTTGAAAATACTAGCGCTCAATGGCCTTGCTTCCACCTCTTGGAATGGTTGTTCGATTCTCGATACATCCATCTAGCTCCTCCACTCATATGTCTTCCAAAAGAATGCGAAATGAAAATTCCACTTCTTTAGCAATAGGTAAGAAGCAATGAAAACTCACATCCTGTAGTATATGCATATGCTATCATAGCTGAGGGTCACGTCCAATCATTTTCAACAAATTTGTCAGATAAATGTGTGATCAACCAATATTAACATATTTGGCAATTTAAAAGAGAGAAGAAGTAGAAATTTCAGCATTAGTCATGCTTCTAAAACTGCACCTTAGCAATACTATCTCTCAATCTATTGTCTAATGTGCTAGCAAAATTATAGAGGCCTTCTGCTCAAGAATCAATTTTGAGCAGATACCAGCCTTGTGATAACTAGCCAATCCTGGTCTTGGATAATCAGAATCATATGGATTTTACTCACAAACAGCACCAGGAAATGGCCTTGAATAACTGATAAAGAATAGAAGACAATATGTAAAAATTCTCAAAGTTTTGTGTCTTGCCTTCAGCGTGCAACGTATCTGCTGAAAACTCTACAAGAGCTCTAGCTTTCCCCAAGCAAATCTCTGCATCCTTCCAATGTGAAAGACTAGAGTATAAGTTTGCCAGGCCATGCCAAACATCATATTCGTTTACTTTATCATCCTCAACCTACAATTAACAAAAGAGAAAACCTGAATAATCCCAAAATGATTAACTCCCCCAATATTTAACAATTAGCATAGCTTAGATGCCATGCATTGCTTCAAACTTCTGGACAAAATGAAGCTTAATACCAAAAGAGAGGGATGCACTATGCAGCATGAAATAGAATTTGTGAAACCAAGAGAGGTAGCATTCTCCAGGGTACACAAGAAAACATTTAAATCTGTAAGAAGCAAACAGGAAAGTAAGACATCAAAAGGGGAAGTTTTCAATGGCACCTGAGGAAAAACTCTAAGAGGTCCATAAGATTTCCTCTGCGCTTGGACTAATGCAAGCAGGTAACGATAAGTTTCAATGGCATCCGTATGTAGGGACTGGGAAATTTGCAGCTTTGCTTTCATCCTGAGCAGCGGTCCTTGATCCCATTTTGCTGTCTCATCTAAAGCAGCATCAATAACAACCACGGCCTCTGAATAACGCTGTTGAGCAGACAAAACTAAAGCAAGCAGCCTCCAGCCTCCTAGTACAGATCCTCCTGTTGCATCAATATAACGCCTCGCATATCGCAAAGCTGCATTGAGATTTCGGTGCTCTGCATATTGAACTCCTAGTTCAAGAATCAGATCAGTGTTTTCTTTCTCTAAAGCTGTTGCGCTAGCTAATGATCTTAGTGCTTCTGACTGAAGACGGGATCTTTCAAAATCTGAAGAAGAAACTTTTGCTTGCTTTCCTAAACAAAGACCTAACACGCGGAAACCTACACCTTTCAAATGTTCATTCAGTCCAGAAGAGTTGGCAATTGCCCTCTGTGCATATTCCACGCCCTCAGCTGCAAGAAAGGTGTCTTCACTACAAATTTTTGCAGCCAACAACAAGGAAAAAATATCATCTGGATCTTCATGTTTGTGTAGAGACTTTCTCAGGAGATTTAGGGCAGTATCATTTTGTCCTGCTCCACTATGGCAGAGTGCCAATGTTTTCCAGCGGTCAGTACGATGAATTACTCCTGGCATGACCTCTTCTAGTTGCTTTGCTAAAACAGAAGTTTGGCCACATAAAGATAGTGCAAAAGTAAGGTGCTCTATAATTGATGGATCCCATTTGATCTTGCCAATGTAAAACTTTCTCATAAGAATCATGAAAAGCAAAATTGCTTCTTCAAGATTGTTTCTCGGGACGTAGGAACCATCAATTTGTACAGCTAAACTGGGTGGGCCAAACTCTACACCGCTATATAGCAAAAACACAGCAAATGCTTTCTGAATCCTTGCACAGCAGTCATTGTCGAGATTCCACTGGCTGAGAAGAGCACGTCTATAAGCAGACATTGCTTCAGAGTTGGATCCAGCTTGCTTCCAAAGCTCTGGAAGGAGCTCAACTGCATGGCTAACTGTTTCTTGCAACTTACTGTCAACTAATACATCAGGTATGCCATCACAGAATATCTTCTCTACTGCGTCGAGTACACTTTTACACTCCTGAGCAGCTTCTACAAAATCCCAGCAAAACGAAGTTCTGTAAATAACAAATCAAGGAATTATAAATGAACAGAACTCTACATCTAATTCTTTATACAACTGGGAATCACTATATAATTAGCAAGTGGAGAGATGAAAATGGCAGGTACATTTCCACAGAAGTCTGAAATAAATTTTGGTTTAATTTATGTACCATTTACTCTGCCAAGCTTTTGAAGAGATTTTGCTTTTAAGTACACAGCCTCAAGGACAAGGCTTGCAGCATGCTGTGAGCCAGCATGAACAGAATCAGAGCGAGATCGGCCCTTCTTCGAAGGCGGCTTCTCAGCCTGAGGTTGCATCCTCTGTATAGCAGCCTGAAGATCGATACCATCGAAAACCCGTAGCGCACCTTCAACATTTCCTCTTTGATATTCTAACCTTCCAAGAAGAGCTCTTGCTTCCTATAACAAAATGACCGATCCATTATCCTGATGCATTGTAGATAAATTAATCTAGAAAAAGCTGCACAGTGACATGAGTAATGACAATCCAAGACATACTAATATTAATGCAATGATGACATATATTTAGGAAATGCATGGACAAACCAAAATGCTATGGGATCTGTTTCTTTTACTGCATAAATGTCAAACTACAGAAACCACAAAAGGTTCCATACTATCACTATTCAGCTAATACGCAGCAGACCATGCTTAAAGGGTGTTAGGAGAATAAAAGGCTTTCTGAGAACTGCTCATCACAGCTCCACATTAAACCATTGGCTAAAAATGCAGAGTATTTAGATGCATACTAGGTTTAGTAAAAAGCATCTGTACTGTAAAAGCCACTTTAGAAGGCATAAGCTATAGACTGCAAACACTAGATTGCTAGTACCAACAACTACTGCATCATTAGTAACTTCTTGATTTGCAAGGACCACATTGGTTACACAACCAACCGATTGTAAGGCCAAATAAATGCATAAATAATTCTTCATGTATATGACTTAAATTGTTTGATCTACACAACAACCACCTCAAGTTTTGTTTGTCGCATCATATACACATAAACCAGACAACATATCACAAGCCACACCATGAACATTCAACTGAACAGACGATTTCAAAGTTAGGATTCCAACCTCAAAATTGAGCGATAAGCCTTCACGTAAGGCAGATTCAGCCTCCTGAATATTGCCCTCATCGAGCTTGGCTTCTACTACAGTTGTCTGCATACAAATCCCATTTGCACATACTTGCCGGACAGATGGATCGATCTCAAGCTGACCAAATTCTTCGGATTCCCCTTCAGACATTTCTGACTTCTCCCTATGCTCACAATAACAAACAAAAACAGCAGCGTCCCATCATCTTTTAGTCCCTTCAAACAACCACCCCGTGATCACATATAAAAACCCTCATCAATTATAACTCCAATTACGCATCCAGTTTTTACGAGGATAACATAAATTAAATAAACAAATAAAGAAGCTGCTTGCTTGGTACATGTATACTCATATAACTCAAAAATACACAATTGCACGTGTATTCGTATAGATTCTAAAAGATTATGTGGGTGTCATAGTTGTGGGACATCAATTTAATAGAACCCTTTTCATTTTGGACTAATTTATCCAAAAAAGAGAGCTTTTTTTTTTTGTTTCCTGCAAAAATAAAAGCATTAGTTCGTTACAATGAAACATTAGAACTTGATATAGCACAATTAAATTTGTATTTATGAATCTACAGACAAAATGGTGCTAGAAAAAATCTCTCTAACAATAGAGATTTGAAAAACGCTAACCTGGACACTGGATTGGAGATAATATCATTATTATCAAGCAAAAATATTCCAGGTTGCAGAAAACGAGAAAATTGACAAACATTAGAACATTCAAATGCGAGAGAGAGAGAGAGAGAGATCTTTTTTCGCCGTGCTTTTTACCTCTGATTTTGGAGCAGCAGCCAAGCAATGTCCTTGTTGTTGTCTATTGGCAAATATACGGAAAGAATGAGGAAAAAGAGGATTACATTAGAGGAGGAGAAAGGGATGGAAGGAAGAATTCTGGATTCAGCATCAGAGACTCAGAAGAATGAAATCAGAAAAGGGTACTGTTCTATTTCTTTTTTTTTAATTTTCTTGTTTATTGATCGATCTTTTCTGGTCTTGTTTTTTGAGATTTTGACTTATGACACGAATTTCAACGAACACAATACACAAACAAAGAGAGATGAAAGTGCTACTTTTTTAGTACAACGGCCCACCCTCTAACGCTCTCGTACTCTCCCCATCACAATTGGAATTGGAAGGAAATATTCAGATTATGATTATTAGTTTAAGGATGCTGCCGGCTTTGTCTTTTTAATTTTCCCTTTCGTTTTTCTAATGGGGTAACTCGCAAGAATGCCGGCTTATTCATCTTCTTCTTTTTTTTTTTTTTGGGGTTGTTCTTTTTCCTTGGTTTTTTTCATTTTTGGCCTTGTTTTAGACAGGGGGAAAATGAACAAATCTTTGCCAATTCACATTCACCATGACCAACTAGGCTCATCTTTAGTTAAGGAAATTTTTTTAACTTTTGTGACCCATACTAGAAACCTATGCAGTTGTCATTTGTTTGATGAGCAAATTTTAATTCTTGATGGTGTCAAAGTTTTCGAACATCAAATTTGTCAAAATGTATATTATGTATAAAGGAGTCCTATTATAGTCATGTTAATTAGTAATTTACTATCAAAGAGTATTGATTTTATCCTCTTAAACACTCATGTTTAGTTTTTGGCACTTATTCTTTGACTTCCGAACGCTATCAAAATTAAACTTTTTGATATTTAAGAATTTGTCTTAAAGATTTGAAAGTTATTAATAATGAGTGTGTTTGGATAGGAGATTATTAGAAATAATATTTGAAAAAATAATGCAGCGCTTTTTATAATGTGATATATGTAAGATAAACAAGTAATTGAAAAGATAAAAAAATATTTAAAAATATGTTTTTTTGATGCAATCAAATAATTTTATGTAAATAAAATCATAGTCAAATAAATCCAATATTTATTTAGATGAGGCCTCATGAAAATCAAAAAAGTAAATTCTAGCAGTCCTATTCTTCTTCTTCTTTGAAGTCCAATGGTAATACTAATGCTTAGCGCACACAATGTCATAATACATTTTTGTAATAAGTTTTGTGAGTTAGGGTTAAGATGAAATTTGGGTTTCCAAAAAAAATTAGAAACTTGTATTGAAATTTGTCATATCTCATCTCAAAATGAATTGCTAGAGATTTTTATCTCGTGAACAGATAAAATATTTCAAAAAGACAACGAAAAAAAAAGCGTTCACATTTTGATAAAAGTACTTTTATTTGGTGCTACTAAATAAAGTTTAGTAGACATTATTCATTTTCGAGTTGGTCAGTGATTGATAATTTGGCTGTTAAAATGGATCAATAATGTATGAGTGACAGCTTTAGTGGAGAAATTTTAAGACAACAATAATGTCATGATGCACATTTACATTTGACAATCATACTTGTGGATGTTGACAATGAGTGGTGAAATTATGCATGCAAAGCATCATGACAACTTTAGCATGGCTAGCTGTAACAGCAATTGATGCATCTCCTTGTATCCGCCATTGAAATTTCCAAAGGGAAAAAGAACCTAAACTGCAAAATTAGCTATTCTCTAATATCTTTTTACCCTCTATAATTTTGGCATATCAACCCATTAAAAAAAAAAAACACTTCTCTATAAAAGAACCAAAAAGATGACACAATAAAGCATTAAGTAGTTAGCATGTAGGTACTAACATTATGATAAGTATTTTTTTTTTGTCTTTAAAAAAGAAGAGAAAAGAAAAAGGCTATACTAAAAAATGCAGAGAAATGCTCAATAGTGGAGCTTGAGATTTTTTACTGAAATCCGCAACTTGTTACCATTAGGTTATAACATGTAAATGTCTTAATTGATAAATGATCTTTTGGTATACAAAATTTCTCCATACAAGGATAGAAAGAAAAAAAGGAATTAATTGATGTTTTTAGATCAAGTGACAAGAACTTTTTAATAGCAATTTTGCACATTTCAATAGCCAAAAAAGTTATGTTTGATGCCCTTTAGCATTCATGGTTTTGATGGCCAATGTTGTTCAAGAATATTGCAACAAGAAGTAATCTCACTTCTTAATTGATAGTGCTAAATTTTACACTATAATTATCTCTATATTAAAATTTTGTGCAGTAAACAAACAAAATAATAAGTTTACATATCTATCCTATCGTCTTCAGTCACTTACATTAAGTTAATCACTCACAAAATATAAAATTCAAACAAGAAAATTCTCTCCTCTTACTTGCTAATTTCTCCATAACATCTCACACCATATGGAAAAGAAATAGAAAATAAATGAGCTGAACCGTAATTCCTATAGAATTTGGGGATTAAGGTGGCAAATCTCATGCTGCTTTACTCCTTTGTCGGGGAACGAAATTAATAGCGATAACCCACAAAACCCGTTAAGAAAGCGCCGCTGGAGCCGACGATATTTTGACGACACGTAATTAAATACCTCGAGAAATTGAACTAGCCGTTAGTGGTCTCAAAATTCAAAAATCTAATAATCAATCACTCTCACTCTCACTCTCACAAATCAGATTTAGCTTTCCTTTCTCTTCCTTTCTCTCCATTCTCAGTTTCTCGCTTCCTCCGAGATTTGCTCTGCTTAATTGGATCCAGATTACCAAAGCAATCAGCTCTAATTTTCAGGTAAGTTTCGGGATTCTTTTTAGTATTGTATTTCCTCAGATTCCTTAATTTATCAAGCTAAAATTTGCTTTAGAAAATGTTTGATAATTTCCTCCCAAATCCGGTTGTATAAGTGGAAAGTGTAATAGTTTCCAATTTTTCTTCTGGTTTACCGATCGGGGATTAGAATTTAGGGTTTTGGGGCTGCAAATAAATACTTTGAGAAATGTGCGCAATTTTAATCACTTGGTAGCAGTTAGAAACAATTAGAACTAAGTATGGAGATAAAATGGTCTCAAAATTAGGAATATTTCGTAAAAATTGCATATTTGTAAAGAAATTTTTAAATTTATTTTAAGGAGATTAAAATCAGGACTTTATCTACTTGTTTATACTAAATTAATTTTCGATTGGATCATATTCAAACAAGAACGTGACATATTCAGATAATCGGGTAGAGATTAATAAATTAGGAAACTCTGCTAAAAATTCTGGAGGAGGGGGGATTTTTTTTTTGGTTGGGGGGGGGGTGAAGGACTTGGAGAAGTGGAGATGAAATCTTTTTCAAGATTTGGTGGATGCTTTTCTAGGGTATGTTATAAGATAATGAGGTCCTCAATTTGGGTGTTCACGAGGTATCTGAATTTGCTGGTTCAAATTGGTTGAAATTGCTTAGTCTACATGGATTAACAGAGCTCCTATGCTTCAGAAATCAAAGCTAATGACATTGTGCCTAAAGATTAAAGATTTGAAAAATTGATTAATGCATAATGTCTTCATTAATGGGCTGTTCAATTTTTAATCTTATATTCACTATGATTAAGGTCATTGGATTGTGCACTGTACCAGTTGTCCATTGGTCCACTTCACTCAGAAGCCAGTTTTACTGCTTAAGCTCCTTGGGAAGAGACCTTTACCTCTTGAGGTGAGGCCTTGACCTCTTCAAGGACTACTATAATTTCTATTCAAGATGACAGTTAAAACTCCTGGCACACCTGCTTCAAAGATAGACAGGACCCCAGCAACCACCCCTGGTGGTCACAAAGGAAAGGAGGAGAAAATTGTTGTGACAGTGAGGTTGAGACCACTGAATAAAAGGGAACAATCAGCAAAAGACCATGTAGCATGGCACTGTATTGATGATCACACCATTGTCTATAAACCAGCACCCCAGGAGCGTGCAGCTCAACCGGCCTCATTTACATTTGGTAAGTCATATCCTGTCATTTTGTTCAGCACCTATTCATGGCATTTTGTAAGTTGAGTCGGACTCTTCTGCTGTATATCTTTTTTTTTTCCTCCTTCTGTTGTATATTATGTAGCATTAAGTACAGACTAATGCCTTTTAATAAACTTTCAGATAAAGTCTTCAGTCCTGAGTGTTCAACTGAAACGGTATATGATGGAGTAAAGGATGTGGCTTTGTCTGCTTTAATGGGTATCAATGGTAATTCTCATCTTCATGTTCTTTCCTCCATGCATATTTCGTCACTCAATGTTGAGCAATTACCTATCATGTGTACTGCAGCAACAATATTTGCCTATGGACAAACAAGCAGTGGGAAGACTTATACAATGAGAGGGATCACGGAAAAAGCAGTCAATGATATCTATATGCATATTTTGAATGTAAGCTGTGCCGAAAGTCTGTCGCTTTGGCGTATTTATCCTTTGAGATTGCATTTTTTGTCTGGACAAGTAGATTGATATTATTTATACTTTTCTCCGCCACATACCTTACGCTGATGTAATTGTAAATTTTGACTTTTTCACAGACTCCAGAAAGAGAGTTCAGGATAAAGATATCTGGATTAGAAATTTACAATGAGAATGTAAGAGACCTTTTGAATTCAGAGTCTGGCCGTAATCTCAAACTTTTAGATGATCCAGAGGTAATTTGATGAGAAACATTGGCTAACTTTTCTTTTCTTGTACTTGGTTGCTTTCGGAATCTTCCCTGATGCATTCCATTTTATTCTCCTACAGAAAGGAACCATGGTTGAGAAATTGGTAGAAGAAACAGTGAATGATGATCAACATCTAAGAAGCTTAATCTGTATTTGTGAAGGTAAGTGCATCTAACGCTTTTGGTACAAATTAGTTGGAGTCCTTCTACCTATCAAATTAAAGGTGTGGAGTTCATATTTGTAAACAATTTGCAGCGCAAAGACAAGTTGGCGAGACTGCCTTAAACGATACCAGTTCAAGATCACACCAGATAATCAGGCTGGTATGTAGTGGCTTAAAGTCTTTTCCAGTTTTTGGGAATCAATATAGTTAGACAAACTCCTTTTCTGTCACTCAATAAAATTCCTTTTGATGGTATGCAGACAATAGAAAGTACACTTCGTGAAAGTGCAGATTGTGTCCGATCCTATGTTGCTAGTTTGGTAAAAATCCTTACTTTGGCTTTTATATATAAAATATGATTTATTACAAAGCTTTCATATGAATCTTTTATTTGTCTCTGCAGAACTTTGTTGACTTGGCAGGAAGTGAAAGAGCCTCGCAGACAAATGCAGATGGTGCTAGACTTAGGGAAGGCTGCCATATAAACCTTAGTTTGATGACTCTTACCACTGTGATCAGGAAGTTGAGGTAAAGATCTCCATACACTATCCTACAAGATAGATGATATGATTGTGTGTCTAGTATTCTTAAAGCCACGTTCTTTCTTATGCCAAATCTCTGGCAGAAGTAATAAAGTATTGTAAGTTTCACATTCAGTTTGATACAATCTCTAAGCAGGACTGGGCCTACACAAACCCAACAATCTGTTAGCAGGACTGGACCTACACAAACTCACATAAGATTATATTTTCATCCCTGTGAAATTTGTAGGATAATTGCACAAACAATAAATAATGCTAAAAGATAATGTGCATAATTCTTATTATATCTAAGTCACAGTGTAAATAGAAGCAATACACTTTTGCTTTTTACTTTTCATGTGGGACAATTGAAATCACTACTACTCTTGTGATTGCTCCAGTTTGCAATTGCATTCATGATATAAAATTCACTTGGCTTACCTTCTTCAGACCTTGACCAATAAAGGGCCAATTGGGAGTTTCTTATACAGTTCCTTAAGTGTAAAGGGTCTGATGGAGTTTCTACATTGTAAAGGGCCTTCACTCCTCTTTTTGTATCTTTTGCTGTTTTAAATTGGTTATCATGCATGTTATTGTCAAATGAGTTCTCACTAAATGTGAAGTGAAAACCTTCTGGTCTTATCATGATCTTATTTGCAGTGTGGGAAAAAGAAGTGGTCACATACCCTATAGAGATTCAAAGTTGACTCGCATATTGCAACATTCACTTGGTGGAAATGCCCGTACTGCCATCATATGTACTCTCAGTCCAGCATCTAGTCACGTAGAGCAAACCCGCAACACTCTCCTGTTTGCTACACGTGCAAAGGAAGTGACAAATAGTGCACAAGTTAACATGGTAACTCGAGAATCTGTTTACCTATTCAGATAAATTCAGAAAATTAACTGTTTTTGCTTTGTTCTTTTCTTTTCTGGAAATACGACCTTAAGTTTCTTCGAACTTTCTATCAGGTGGTTTCAGAAAAACAGCTGGTTAAGCATTTGCAAAAGGAAGTAGCCAGATTAGAAGCAGAACTACGCACACCTGATCCATCTAATGAGAAAGATTTTAAAATTCGTCAGGTTCATCATTGACTACATCTAGCTTAGTATGTGTGCATTTTTTTTTATCTCAAATGTTTATCCTGTCATACTTGAACATGGCTTATGCATGTTGCATTTAGATGGAGATGGAGATGGAGGAACTGAGGCGCCAAAGGGATCTTGCACAATCAGAAGTAGATGACCTGCGCCGAAAACTGCAGGATGAACAGGTCTGTTTTAAGTGTATATTGGTCTGTTGGTGTTAACTGTCAGTGTTTTTACAATTTCTATTAGTTCCTTTACTTATCATTCTTAAATCAGAATATGTTTTTCATTTGTGTATCTGGTCTTTACTTTTTCAGCGGCTGAAGCCCTCTGAGTCATCAAGCCCAGTTGCAAAGAAGTGTCTTTCATTTTCTGCAGTACTGTCTTCGAACCTTGACGGACAGGAGCCAGGTCGTCTTGATAGAACTAGAAATACCATGGGAAGGCAGACAATGAGACAATCATCAACTGCTCCTTTCACACTTATGCATGAAATTAGGAAACTTGAGCATCTCCAAGAGCAACTTGGAGAAGAAGCAAATCGAGCACTGGAAATACTGCAGAAGGAGGTAGCATGCCACAGGCTAGGTAACCAAGATGCTGCAGAGACTATTGCTAAACTGCAAGCAGAGATAAGGGAGATGCGTTCTGTCAAGCCAGCTCCCAAGGAAGTTGAAGTCAATAATGTTGTTGCTGTCAATAAGAGTGTCGGAGCAAACCTCAAGGAAGAGATAACTAGACTTCACTCGCAAGGAAGCACCATTGCTGATCTCGAAGAGCAGCTGGAAAATGTTCAGAGATCAATTGACAAATTGGTTATGTCTCTTCCTGCCAACACAGAACAGGAACCGAACTCTGAGAACTCGCCTCTGAAGTCCAAGAATCAATTGAAAAGGAAAAAGTTGCTTCCACTTGCTTCAAGCAACAGTATAAACAGGCCGAACTTCATAAGATCACCATGCTCTCCACTGTCGGCTACTCAAGATGTATTGGATAATGATATAGAAAATCATGCTCCACAATATGATGAAGCTCAACCAGTGGCTGAGAAAGAGACTCCCTCAAAGAGTGAAGATACTTCTTCAAAGGAAGGGACTCCGTACAGACGTTCAAGTTCTGTTAACATGAGGAAAATGCAGAAGATGTTTCAAAATGCAGCAGAAGAGAATGTTAGAAGCATAAAAGCATATGTTACTGAACTTAAAGAGCGTGTTGCCAAGCTCCAGTACCAAAAGCAACTTCTTGTATGCCAGGTATTTCCATTTTCAAGATACATTCTTCTTGAAATCTGTTTCTAAGTGAAGAAATGCATGACTGGTTAACTGAGGAGAGTTCTTTTCCTTGTCATCTATCCACAAATACAAAGATTAGTTTGATTTTGATCTACATATGCATTCAGGTACTTGAGCTTGAAGCAAATGAAGCAGCTGGATATGATTTGGAGAATGATGAAGGCATCCCTCCAATCCAAGAGGAATCTCCAGCATCTTGGCAAGCAATTTTTAGAGAGCAAAGACAGCAGATTATTGAATTATGGGATGTTTGTCATGTTTCCATAATTCATAGGACACAGTTTTACTTATTGTTTAAAGGTGACCCTGCTGACCAGATATACTTGGAAGTAGAACTGAGGCGTTTGACTTGGCTGCAACAGCATCTAGCAGAGCTTGGAAATGCAAGCCCGGCTCACACGGGAAATGAGCCCACAATCTCTTTGTCATCCAGGTTCTTTCTCATTTCTAGACATGGAATGTGGTGTTTTTTTACCTTTGACGATTGCAACATAGATCACACGTTGCTTTGTTGTTTATTGCAAACATTGTTCTCTGTTCAGCATCCGAGCATTGAAGCGGGAAAGGGAGTTTCTTGCGAAGAGGTTGAAGCGTTTGCCAGAGGAAGAAAGAGATGCACTGTACATAAAATGGGATGTTCCACTGGAAGGACAGCAAAGGAGGATCCAGTTCATCAATAAGCTCTGGAGGAATCCACATGATGAAATGCATGTTAAAGAGAGTGCCGACATAGTTGCTAAGCTTGTAGGGTTATGCGAAAGTGGAAATATGTCAAAAGAGATGTTTGAGCTCAATTTCGTGCTTCCATCTGATAAGAGGCCATGGATTGTCGGTTGGAACCAAATCTCAGATCTTCTTCATCTGTGAAAGATAACAATTCCTTTGTGTAATTAGATTAGGGAATTATGTTCTTTTCCTGTATATTGATTTTGGAGACTCCTAGAATTTTGGAGTCTATTGGATTTGTTCTTGTTAATTACATGCTGCTGAATTCCATTCACCTTTCATTATTGAATTTGAGTGCACCAAGGATTTTTACAAGTTACTTTATACAACAGCAATGTTTACGTACCTGATTGATGAATAACAATAATATCCAACCAGAGAGTTAAGTGTGAGATTTTCCGCAAGAGTCGAGGATATGGTGTGCAAGGACCCTTTTCGCCTTTTTATTTTTATGGTAACCTCCCTTAAGGTTTCTAACAATTTCACTTAACATCCTTAATTTTTTTTAACAAAATCACTTACCTCCAAGCAATAGAGATATACCAGAGAGAATGTATAACAAGTTAGTTCTTTGAAATAGACACACAAAACGAGCTTCAGATTCCAGTTACCACATGTGAGTTTCTTTCAACATACACTAGTATAAATCTCAATGTTTTGTGGGTTAATTTTGTCATTCATAATAATGACATTTTGATGCATACATATGCTAACGAATTTCAACACTTTGATATGGGGTCTTCTGTCACAATAATCGAAAATGAGGCTATTTTCTCTCGTTTGAAGTGACAAAAAACAAAAAGCACAGTACTCATGAAATACGTAAAGAACTTTGTAATTATGTGGTCGGCGAGGGCGGACGCCTTATCCAATGATTTGTTAACATTAGGTGTTAACTGTTAAATCATTGAAGCACGATGAGAATTTTTATCCAATTCCTGAACCTGTTAACAAAGATTTGGGCTCCTGAGCTTGTATTAATAATAGGAGTCATTAATGCAATTCCATAATTGGCTTGGACTAGTGAAAGCAAACCTACAACAGTGTAGCGGTAGGGGGATCCCGTGACTTCATTATTTAGTAACCTTAGCTTGTATAACTTGTAATTTGAGATGACCTAAGGTGTGCGCATAAAAATGCGAATATTCCAAATATGGGTCAGTAGAAATTGATTCTTTGCCTTGTTCGGTTGATATCAAGAATTTTAATTTTAATTATTTGTCGCGTATTCAACAGTATTTGTTATCAGTATATATAAAATTTATTCTTCAATAAAAAGCAGAGAGGAAATACCATCCGAAGGAGGAGAAAATTAATAAAACACAGCAGTTTGGCGAAATTCCATCTCTGCGGATATGGACGGATTGCAGAGCAGCAATTGAGATGAAAAATTGGGTCATTTGCTCCTCCGTAGTGTCCGGCTTCAAACTAGTCACCTAAACCGTAGCATAGAGTACAGATGGTGTTTGGAGGTTTGGTGGTGATTCCATCTACTTATGAAATTAGATATAGTCTTGGTTGCTGTTTTCTTTGTCTGAAAAATAACGTTCTACTTGTGAAATATCAACATTATGCAACTTTTTTTTTTTTTTGGTTGAATAATAACTTTATACAACTGATGCGTTGGGACAAGAACTTAAGTAGATTCGGTCGAAAGGTACACAATTCATCATGTCATAAATAAGAATCACTTCACACGCTGCTCCTATTTCTTTTCTCCTCCTCTCCTCAGTTTAACAATGGCTTTATCAGACTCTCAATTCTTCTTCTATTATAATTTCTTAAAAACTAATAAACATGAGGATGTATCTATTATGTAAGCATTTCTTTTTTCTTCAAATGGGCTCTGCTTTTTGTGATGGGCTTACTTTTTGGCTTGTTGTTAGACGAACTTCTGCAGACATACGGGGAAAAATAAATTATACTTCCTTCTATGTTTGCAGTGATGCATGTTCTAATCATGGTTCGTCGTCTCGGTCAAAACATAACCGGAACGATGGAAATCGGTATGATATTTAGCTCTATTCAAGATGACTCACAATAATTCGGTCGATATCAGACGAATTGCGTATTGTTGATAAATCGACGAGTTGGGCTGAGTTGTATCGAATTGCTAAAGAAATTTATTAATGCGCCTGGCAAACATTTTGTAGTATATATTAGTGCTAGTGCACCATTGTACAAAAGATAAACACAGAAGCATAGAGGCCACAACTGAGTGACATTATTGTGTGAAATACATCACGAAAGGCAACTGGGGATACTATTATTTTAGCTAGAAATTGAAGCTGTAAGATACGGAACATTATTTGGGAATTCCAGCAGGGGAAGACTCTCCTATATGGTAGTATCTTTAGGGACACTTGGGGATGGGAATGTTGCAAGCTTTAGAAATTTTCTTGGCAATGGGAGAGTCAAGAAAAGCTCGATACTTGGGGTCTGTGGCATACTTGCAAAAGCAAGGCTCCTGCTCCTTGATCTTAATACAGCAAGTTTGACTCACCGGTGATGTGAAAGCCGAAGCGCAAGGTCTCAGCCCATTTGGATTTGGGTCACATGTTACTGCGATCGAGACATTTGGCTGATCAGACAGGAAGAGGACCAGCATGGCAAAGACTGCGAGGTATGATGCCTTCATTTTTGGTTTAGCTTTCTGAAGAGTGCGCTCTGAATTCGGTAATCAGAGTTGGAGGGGAGTTTTCTTGGATGAGTTTCGTTCATTTGCCTCTACTAATGCTCACCTCAATTTATAGATGAGTGAATGACTGTCACATTCCCTTGCAACTTACAACCCCTACCAAACTCCTCTCAAGAAAGGGTTAAGAGAGAAGACAAAATGTGTTGGATAGGTGGCTTCTTTTAATTCTTCTTTTATTCCGCTTATTCACTTACCCCATGTCTAGGCTGAGGAGGCTGTACTGTTCACATTTATTTTAATTTGTTAAGTAGGTTAGAAAAATCATCATGTTCTTGGAATATATATATATTTTTTTAAACATTGTCCAGGCATTGAGCATGCAAATGAGGAAGACATATTTGACTCCTTAATTTGTCCTCGATATCCTTAAAATTTTCAGGCTTTCTGGGGCTTGGCCAGAAAGCTTAATCGATTAGTCATTTATCAGCTCCTATTTTTTTTTTTTTTTTTGTAAAATTTTTTTTACCACTTCGTTTCACTTTGATATTGCACTCTTTCTGTCGTTTGGAATTAATATTTTTCTCACCTGTACTCCAAAGTATTGGCCAAGGTGATAAAAAAAGAAAGATGTTGCTACTACACAATTAATTATTGTTACTCTTGCATCCGCTGCCGGTAATAATCAATAAAATAGGGACCAAACTAGAATTTAATTCAAAAGTTGGATGCTTCATGCATTCAAAATAGTAGTACATCATAACACCAATTTTCTCACAAACACCATTTGTGGTGTGCCATTATTCGCAAGCATAGATATTCTTTCCACAACACTGCTGAGTTGTGCAAGATAGATTCGTTAACCATGCATACAGCTATATGTAGAAGCTAGAAGACGCAAAGTCCCTCGAGAACAGGCTTTAATTCAGTCTCGTGTTTTTTCAACACTTAGGGATGGGAACCCCACAAGTTTTAGCAACTTTCTGGGCACTGGGAGAGGCAACAAACTGTTTGAACGTAGGGTTCTTGACGTACTGGCAAAGGCAAGGCTTCTGCTCTTTGATCTTGCTGCAGCATTGTGAACTTGGTGGGGAGGACGATCCGATTGCCCCAGCACAAGGGTTCAGCTCATTTGGATTGCACGTTACAGCTTCTGAGACGTTGGCTTCAACCAACAAAAGCAGCATTAGCACAGCACCAATTGTGTTGAATGGCGATGCCTTCATTTTTGTTAGCTAGCCCTGTTGAAGGATTTTGCCAAGTTAATTGTTGAGTGAGGCTCTAGTTTAGGTGGGGGAGGACTAGAAGTAGGGAGTTGGTACGAGATTCATTTGGGCTAAGTTGTTGAGCTCAATTTATAGGCGAAGTTAGCCTCCCCTTGTGAAAAAATGCAAGGGGTTTAACTACTTTTGCTCAATTTACGTGCAGCATTAATAAATATCCCATCAATGTGGTTAATGGTCATGCAAGAAATAAATGGTTACTTCGAATTTAATATTCTCCTTTGGTTGGTGGTGAAAGATCACTTTCAAAGTATACTGGGATGAAATAAGAGGCACCTGCTTAATTACCAATCTGATCTTGCCTCGTCCAAAGTATGGAATAATTTTATTTACCATGGACGGAGTTGCACGTTACTAAATAGTATAGTCATTCTAGAATTTTAAAAGTTTGTCTTCACAAGAGAATTTAATATTGTTGGTTTTTTGAACTCAATGCACCCAAGTTTCCGGAATATTTTCGGAGATAGTTTAGTTCTCTTCGAATTCTCGATGGTTTAGTTGAGTCCGTTGCTATTCCCCTCCTCCTTTGCCATAGTACAGGACCAGTTGTCAAAATGTTGTACTAAAACGAAGAAAAACTACACGATTTTAAGTTTGGCTGGAAAATGGGAGCACTAGAGACGTTAGCTGTAAGCACAATTGCATGCATGGTACTTGCCGATGGGTTTCTGCAGCCAAAGTGTGGCTTTTGCAAGTGCCACGTTCAGATGTCGATATGAGAATTAAATCACCGACTTTATTGGAAGCAATTTTTCAGCAACTTTTTTAAAATTTTTTTTGAAGTAAATTTGAAGAACCTTCTGATTCGACTTTGATGCATTACAATTAACCCAAGTGTTCTCAGACTTCCTACAAGAAGCAACACAAAGTTGGGTCTGCGGTATTATTCTGATGGACATGGGCATGAACGGTTGCAGAAACAACCATTTCTGAAGGTTACGTGCATTTTGCATACGGCGTAACTTTGTTTGCACACAATATAATTTACTTTCAACAATGTGAAACTTTAGAACAAAATTTTATGGATCTCCCACGTGTTGTTAAAAACGAGGTACGAGATAAAATCTGAACCTTATAATTTTTTTTAGCCAAATCTTGACCATTAACTGATAGGAACGGTTGCAACAGTTCCTGCCCCTCTTCCTATTCTGACATATATACCAGACTAGTCAGAAATACTTCTGCTGCAGTTTTACCCATTGTAAACCTTTTGTTCTGATGATTGAAACTTACCATTGTTTCTCCAAACGAGATATGCATCGCTGGTATGGGGGATAGAAAATGTGTAGCACTCTTTGTAAATTGTAATTAAACAGCCGTAAGAATCAATTGATACACCATGGGTTGGAGGGTGGTGGCACCTTAGTAAGCTTGCCACCAAAAAGTACAGTACTCATTAGAACCCATGATTTGGATTTTGTTTTCTCAAGCACCTGACAAACTAGTTCATTGAAAACATCAGCTTTTTCACCTATCACGGGAGTAAATTCAGCTCCCTCAAGATTGTCTAACCTCCATTTCTCTTGTACTCCAGCCTTTAATGACCATTGATGAATAAGTAGTTTCAACATTGTGTAAAATCACTTTGCATCAGATTTACATTGAAAGATGAAAAAACATGTTATGCAGGTCATTTATCTGTTATCCGTGACAAAGAGGAAATTCTTATGTTAAACCATTAACCAAACAAAATGGATGAGCATAGAGATCGTTCCTGTCAAACTGAAAAGAAATACTATATGAGGATGTTAATAGAAGAAATTTTACATAGACATCATAATTTGTACAGGGCAGTTTAGAAAGCATCATCCATGATTTGAAGTAAAATGAGAACTGCTTCAGAAAGTACTCTGCATTTTAGTAACATCTGTAGGAACACAAAGCTGCTCCAAGTGTATTATAGTCTCTGGATCTATCCATGTAAAAGGGATTCTTCTGCACTTGCAGATCACGTTCATTACTCATCATCATACAGAAACTTTCATATTTGGACTCTGCCTCGGACCCCAAGTTATTTGTAAGAAAACCCATCCTCAATAGATTGTCCCAGCCCTAACCTTCTGAAAATAGGCAGCATTTGGATCTCAAAGAAGCACAGCTCTTTGGCAGTCCGGAGAAGAGAGTGAGCAAAACTAGTTCACTTTTCTGCTAAGCATCAAATGTTCATTAGTCATATTATTGCTGCTGAAATACAAGAATATAAAAGGGAAAATATGCCAAATACCACATTATGAGGTGGACCATACTAATTTAATCGTTTCAGAGATTTTTAATTTGAAGTATCAAAATGTAGAGCAAATTTTAGAGTATCATTGTCCTTATCCAACACAAAGTAAGTTACACAGATGAACGAACAACACACAGGTTTACCATATATCTTCCTTGTAATTTGCATCATAATTTTACGGATTTAGGTAATGTGGGCTCTTGCCCTGCCCCAGCTGACTTGACTCCCACCAACACAATGTCTAATTGAATTTGATAACTTCTAGATGACGCCATATTAGCAAAAAATAAGAGGTACTGCAGCAGATTGAATGTATATATAGAATGCTGATCCATACTTCAACTATTAGTACAGATATCCAATTATCTTTTCATACTTATACTCACTTTATGAAGATTCTGTGGTTAGCCAATCCAAAGTTATTGTGTCAGATTAGAAGCGGGAATTTTAATTTGTCATCAGGAGCTAAAAAAGGCAGAACAAGTTTTGACTATCATTAGTTTTATTTCTAAGTCAATATAATTTATTATGTAGCTAACTTTTTGGTTGATCTTATACCAGAAAAGCATAGAAAACATTGATACTCGAGCTATCAGTTTCTCCTATTAGGATTAGGAAACGACATAGTTATAAACTTTTATGCCACTTGAACCATCCTCAACTCCATGACCAAAATGTGTAATCTGATTCACACTTTTTAGATGACAGCATATCTAAAATCAGAGGTGATGCAAGTGCATGAACATGAAAGTATGTTAGTACATGGAGAGATTATCCATCTTGAAATTCTGAATGAAGTCAACGTGAACATCAAAAGTCACAGACTCACCATGCAACATTTTTCCAATGAAGGTAACCACCATGGCCTCTAGCATTTGAGAACTTGTAATTTGGCCCAGACACTATCCACAGAAAAAGTTCAAGTTATTAATTAGAGGAAGATGTCACTGCAGAAGCTACAAGCATCACACAAGAATATCAATTCATTTTCATACAGATGGACTCGGAAGAAATTTCATGAGTTGATATACCTTCATAACCCTCAAGAACTGGATCCTCTGCTAACAGAAGGGGTGTATCCAAATCAATGAATCTGCATCATCGAAACAAGAACAAGAACATACGAACAATCGTTTTAGTAATGGAGTTTATCATCAATAATTTATCCTTGAAAATTGCATATGCCATCTCCTAAACACCAAACCTAGCTTAGTTCCCATAATGCTAGAAGTTATGCAATACCACCATGCTCAAATGTACTCTGAGAAGTATGTAGAAATTTGATTTGATAAGTGCATGTCTTGGAGCAACGAACACTTTCAATGAGAATTTTATATAATCACAAAATATACAAGATACTTGGTAAAATGAAAGGAGAATTAGTGCTTACTTGAAACACCCAAAGCCAGCAGCAAGATGACTAGCAAAGCCCATTCCTAGTCTAGTCTCAACCATACCACCAATCATCAGATCCAATCCAGATGCCCTTGCAAACTCAATTATTTCTAGAGCACCAAGTACCCCAACTTTAGCAAGCTTGATGTTAACCACATCTGCAAGCTTCTCTTTCACTATCCTCTGAACATCAGCTAAACTCCGACAGCTTTCATCAGCTGCAACCGACACCCCATATTTGTCTGTTGCAATGGCTGTAACCTGACCAAGACCTTCCCAATCATCTCTATGAACAGGTTGCTCGAAAAGGATAGGAGTCACGTCCATTTCTGCATGATGGCAATGATAGTCATGTTATGATGCTTAAATCACAAAAGCATGGCTGAGGGTGTACTTTACTCTCGTACACAGTAGTTACAACCACACACAAAGAAACAGGCGGACAATATTTTTCTATCTTTTCATTTTCTCCTTCAAATTAAGAATGAACAGCTACATAACAGAAGATTTTCATTCGTTTCCTCACATTTGGGGATACAATAACTTATTTTGAACGACATTTTACCATGTAGTTTTTCCAGAACTTCAATAGCTTCCTTGGACGTGTAGCCTTCATTTGCATCTAAGATGAACAAGCAATCTGGGTGGGCCTTGCGGATGGCTTGAAGCACTTCAATGTCTCCACATTGATTCTTACCTACTTTGAGCTTCAATGTTTTAAATCCTCGAGTACGATACTTTGAAGCTAGCTCAGATGCTTCAGCAGCCGAAACTATTGGAATCTATAAAGATCATAAGCTTATAACTTAGATTGATACATCAAAGAACATTTATTTTTGGTTCCATTATCACAATATTCGCTAGCATATGCATTTGACAGCTACAACCTATCTGATTCATTTGATGTTAATAGAAGTAATAAATTATATTACTGTTCATGTAGTAGAAAAATTAGAACTGAACTGTTATATCAGTGGTAATTGTATTTGAAGCTCCACCGAACAGTCTCCACAAAGGTATTCCAGTGCTGGTTGCAGCTGCATCAATCAATGCCATCTCAATTCCAGCTCTTACCTTCAGTGACAAATGTAACCGGGTGAGTACCACAAAACCATTCAGAACACTAAAATGATTGAAAGGATTTTTTTTGTTGCATTTTATGCCAATTGAATGTTTCTGCATGTTATTGTAGACTAGAGGTGTTTTACAAGCAATTTTTGTAGATGGGCCTAATGTAGAAAAGGTCGTGGCAATAGGCATTTAGGGATTTCAAGGAAGTGAACACTGTTGAGTAATTCCAAGGGCTTAGACAGCTTTTGGTTTGGCTTGTCATGAGGCTAGTTACTAGTTCGAGTTTAACAAACTTCATGTGTTTATGGAAATTCTATATAATAATGTCTCGTTTGCTGAAGTAGAAATATTCACCAATTACACTTTTTTCTCTCTCCTGATTTTCAGTGAAAAGGGTCTAGAAACTGTAGCAAGTGAAATTCTGAAGTTAATGGGAAACAAATTCAACTAGTCAACATGGTATCATACTTGAAAAGTGAACAAAATAAATGAATTTTTTTTTTCAGTTTGCCAGTAACTGGAAACAATGGAGAAACAGAATAGAAGGAGCCCCGTAGTAGGCAATTGATACTTCTTGTGACATGTATGACATAGAACTTGACAGCCACAAACTAAAAGCATAGATTGATACCTCATTGAAACCTAGTACTAAATTAAGTGACTAAGAGATCCTTGGTTTGACTCTCGACACATCTACTTTTTGGCAAGAAAACTGGCAACAGAGGATGTCTTAGAGACGTATGTTTGAGGCAGTAAAATGGTAATGCTTCTTTCTTCCATAAATTAACTGAGAAAAACACAGCATTTTCTCCTACAAAGATTGTGTGATATATTGGTTTGCAAATAGTGCACCTTTTAAAACAATTTCATGACAGACAAAAATCATCGCATAAAGAAAAGTAATGCAGCAAGATGATCACCAAGTATCCAATTTTGTCAATCAAATGCCCAGATGCGTGTCTTTTTATTTTTGGTATCCAAGATATCCCAGATGCCCATTAAAGTGCAATACTATCAACCACAGGGAAAATGATATTGTTTTTGAGTCAATAGGAAAATGATACTGGTAAACAAATAAACTGTACTGTAACTCACAGAAGCAAATTGATATCCCGGAAGAATTTGACCAATCTCCCCCAATATGAAACACATACTTTTCCCAGAACTCTGCCTCAGAAACTCGCATGCCTCTTCTGCCTTGGCTAAAGCTGTAGGCTGATCTTCTGCCGTCACAAATGGAAGAATTGGAGCCTCACCCCACCCCACACACCCATTACTCAACTCAATCCTGATTGCCACATTCTCCACTTTATCAAGCCTTGATGTGGCAATTGTAAAAGGGGCAATCAAAGGCACATTCAGGCGCCTCCCCTCTGCTCTATGAACATTAACTGTGAACGTTGCCATCAAATTCTTGAACCCAAAGGTTGTACCTTTACCTTTCTGCACCGTCTCCATGCAAGAAGCTGTAATTCTGGGGGCGGATTTCTTGACATTGGGCGCAAAGTTTGGGGCTTTATATATTCTTGCAAGCAGGGGAGAAGAGAGGGAGAGGGATTGAGATGGGGAGCATAGAGAAAACCCAATTGGACCCATTTGGTATAGAGGAACTTCGGATTGGTTTGGGGTGATTCGGCAGTGTTTGATTGGGTTCCGAAACCGAAAGGGAAAAGCTGATGCGAAGAGCTGCCATTGTTATATACTGTAATTTCTTGTATTGTATTAGGTGACCAGGAAGAATTGAAAAGTGGAGCGCTTTTTTTTTTTAATTCAAAAAGTGAGTTTTTTTAGCATAAAAATTTCATCTTTCTTTGTTTCATCATGCATGTGCTGGTTTTTCCGATGCCCTTTGTCCGGCTTTGGCGGCGGCCAGAACTTGGGACCATCATTAGGGTGCTAGTGGAAGGATGGCAGCCATTATTCAGCCAAGGTCATGGTAAAGAAAGCGTTTTCCGTTTTTTTTTTTCCGCTTCTTTTTTCCGTGCTAATGCAACTAAAATACTTTTTTTTATTTTTAGTAAAAATACTTCCATTTTATGGTATCAAGAATTTGAGTTGCATGCTAGTTTGCTTGTCCAGGTAATGATATATTAGACTTGTAGTGATTGTGTTTATAATCAATCAGTATGTGCTTAGCCTAGTTACTCTCTCAAGTCAATAACACAAAATTTAATATCATTTTGTAAATTTAATATCGCTTGGCAAACATTATTGTTGTACCTAGGTATATTCTGATTTTGGATTCTACGCCAGCTTGATTTGAGGTTCAATAACCTTGCATAGTGTGGTAGACAAAGGAACCGAAGATTAATCTTTTTTCCTTTAGGAAATTATTATATGGAGCTGTTAGTAGTCATTTAATGTCTCTTAAATTCCTCCTAAGGCTGCTTTCTTAATTTGTGATCATGTGGTTCAGCAGAATAATGAACGACCATTAATATCCCTATTTTGGCACAAAGCGGCTCCAACGTCCTCACATGCGTCAATGCCGTCCCGTCTGGCAAAAAATATATAATTATGTTGACAGAGGAAAATTGCAACCATGTGGAAACTGTTTTGAAGCTTTTTTTTTTTTCAGAGGCAGAGATTGTTGTGGAGTTAGGAAGTGTCTGTTGTATTTCGCTGTGTTCCATTTCTTGTATCTTTGCATCCTGGCAAGATGCAAATCGACATTCCCAGTTTTAAGTTGATAGCTTTTGACCTTGTAAATGATGATTCTTTTGATACTATATAGATCAAATCAAAGAAAAGGAAGATTCTTTAACTGTTGTGATCAACTTGTAAATGTAATTTATGGCAGATTGGCATTTATCGGATTAGTGTTTTTTATGGAGAGAAGCAGAAGAACAATCACAAAGTAAAGTCACTCGTATGTTCTATAACTGGACCCAAGAAGCCACCAAGGAAAGGATGCGTGTATGTTACCTTTTGTCAGACACCAAAAAGCATAACCAATCTGTGAAATGCGGGAATGTGAAGTTAATACAAAAATCATGCTCAAGAAATCCCTTTCTTCTGGCATTGTTACTTCCTTTGTTAACAAGCTTGGAACCGGCCAATCTACTATAAACTCAAATCTGATAACTTTTGGTGGGATGAATTCCATCTCGGTTCATAACTTCCCGTTCTTAACATGGCTTCTCGTCTGCGTGCTTCTGACAATGGAACAGCAACAAAGGTGAAGCTATTTGGCCGTGGCCAAAGGTCAATTCATGATGCTCTAGGAGGTGGCAAAGGTATTATGAATCCAAGCACATTGAACTTGCTGGTACGAGAAAATATGTACTATTTTCGCATATTGGATGCTAACTCCACTCAGTTTGCTCAAAATTCATGGACACTACCCAAATATACATATCCTATGGTTTTAGTTTAATCCTTCTTTTTTCTGCATTTGATTGATGAAAGGGTCATGATGATTTGAGTTTGCAGCTGCTGATTTGTTGTTATGGAGGAAGAAAAGAGTTGCAGGTGCTGTTCTAGCTGGAGTTGCAGTTGTGTGGTATCTGTTTGAGGTTGTTGAGTACAACTTCATAACTCTGCTCTGCCATGTCTTGATCACTTCAATGTTAGCATTGTTCATTTGGTCTACAGCGGCAAACTTCTTCCAATGGTAACTTCTTTACTTGATATTATGCGTGTTACCACCTCTTTATTCTACATTCGCATTTGAAGTATGAAAGTTCATGGAATTGAATAGAGTAAACACAAGGGGTAATTTGCCAGAAATAATTTACTTCATCATATATATATATATATATATATATATATATATATATATTTTTTTTTTTTTTTTTTTTTTTTTTTTTTTTTTTGCATCTGGATTGTTGGATGAAACTTAACTTTTGGGGGGGGGGGGGGGGGGGGGGGGGGGGGGTTATCTTTCTTCAGGACTCCTCCAAACATTCCCAAAACCGCATTGAAAGAGTCCACATTTACAGAAGTTGCTTCAACCTTCCACTCAAAATTTAACCAGATTTTATCTGAACTTCTTCGTGTAGCCTGTGGAAATGAACCAAAGCTCTTCTTTCTGGTAAGTGAAGAAATGAATAATTCTGATGCTCCATCAGACAAGAACTTGCAAAAAATTATGACTGCTTCCTCACTTTTTGTTAATTTCCAGGGATTGATTTCTCTCTGGATCCTCGGAGTAATAGGGAATTATATAAGCACCTTGAACCTCCTGTTTTTCAGTAAGAAAGTTCCTCCACCCTCCATTTTTTGAGTGATGATCATTGAGCTGATTTTGTCATGAATTTTCAATGATTTCAACCAGGCATACTCTGTGCGGAAACCCTACCATTCCTCTACGAGCAATACGAGGACGAAGCAGATAATCTTGCTGGTAAACTGTACAAACAGATGAGGAGCACATATAGGAAAGTTGAAACTGATGTTCTTGCAAAAATACCTAGAGGACCACTGAAGGAGAAAAAGGAGACCTAGTATGGGAAGACACAATTTGAGTGAATTTTCCAACTGTTCTCCAATTGGAGTTCCACATCACCACAAAGCGAAGTGTACATAATTGGTTTATGTATTGCGTCCATGAAAGTTATTTGCTGAGACGGACCAACATACAATATAATGGCATGCAATACAAGCATGCCAAAACCATAAGTATGACTGTGTTATAAGGCTTTTAGTTGCAGAAGATAGAATGTTTATCAATTCACAAAAGGGTGCAAGAAAATATCTTTTCAAATTGGCATAGAAGATTTTGCGTAATGTTTGATGAATTAAGACCTGGTGCAATTTTCAAGAGGTGATGCAATACAAACAAATAAAGTCTGAGAAAATTGCTTCATAAAATTTTACGTTCTATATGAAGATTGTTAGCTTTCAACTGGATCTATCCAAAAAGAAGACATGTTCACAAGATCTCCATGATTAGCAAAAGGGGGAAATCTGGCTATTCCAGAATGCAAATGCTAGAATAAACCACCACTCAGTGATACAGGTCATTTGCATGGTAGTTGTCGCATACTTAATTCGATTTCGCATTTTGTTTTTACTACCTTGTGGGGTGTACAGTCATCACCATAAAAAGAAAATCACAGCTGATATGCTACATATCCCCATCACTTTGAATAAGACAGCCACAAAGAAAATCTTTTACTAGGTTTTTCTGGATTTATCCATTTCATCAAAGAAGTTACGAGGTACATAGACCATCCATTTCCCTCTGAAAAGCTCAAACGACGCTTATGTCAACTGTTTTTATTTGAGTGTTCTAAGCTTATCAGTAACCAAAATTTCTGGTAACTGTAGGTCTCTATTGTGCCAACAGGAATGAAACATAGCTTTATACAAATGTAGAAGTAAGGTCAGATCTTTATATAACTATTTGAGATAAATTCAGAAAGGGCAAGAAGAAACAAAGACAGAAGAGACTGCAAGTTCTAGCTTCCAAAGATTTCCTGCCTAAAAGCAACGGAATTGGTGACACATGGAACTGTTTCTGCTACTGTTACAAATATCCCATTATTACAAAGATGCCAACTTTAAGATGACTAGAGGAGGGCACTGAATCAAATGTCTGCAGGCTATATAGGCACTCATTATGGATAAGATCAACCAACACTGAATCAAACCTGCCCATGTTAAAGTCGGTAATAAAGTTAAACAAAGTGTGTGATGGGGAGAAAAGGTTCAAATTATTGAACCTTGCTAGTGCCAGATGCCAATCACACATTTCTGTCAAGAAACGTGATCCTTGTTTAACTTTCATCATGTAAAAGTGTTTTACAACGGTCGTAGATTGCTACTTTTCTTGCACATTATCCACAGTGACAAGCAAGAGTGGAACCAGGAGTGCCAACAAACACAAACTTCATATATAGTGGTGGTATTGACCCACAGGCTCAATGGAAGACCCATTGCTTGCGTGAAGGTCTGAGTAGACAATGATTATAAATCTATAATAACCGTTTAGGAAGAAGGAAAGGTCGTTGGAGAACAGTTAAATTGACTCTTCGAGCAACTATAAAAGGCTATATTCTTGTCAACTCTTCACAATACAAGGAGATATTCCTTCAGACATACACACAGAGGAGAGTTAAATATAAAGAAATGGCTAGGGAATGGAAAGAATTGATAGATAGAGGAGGAGAAAATGGTTTTGGTGGTAATGTTTTTGTGGTCTTGTGGCTATCTCTTACCACCATTGTTCTCATCTCAATCATAGTCTTCTCTTGTGCTGATGGTGCGGTACCAAGAAACAAAGATGATGCTGCAGAATCAAGTGTTTATGTTGGTGCTCCTCCTAGTGGATGTGCTGCTGCGTGTGGTGCAGCCTGCGGTGCCTGAATTCGCCCTCTATTGATCATCAGCATCTCCCAAACTTGACCAGCAGCAGTGGTCAGGACAGTTCTACTGATTCACTCACCCCACCTTAACCTACTACGATCATCGTCATTTTGTCAACTCAAGAGGACTAGACCATGTCACTTCACAGTCATGAGTGACACCTTTCATGTTTCTTCTCTTTACTTCTTTCTTCTATTTAGTCTTGATGTCCACTTTATGCAGTGATTCTTGGGAGTAAAAATCATGTCCAGTGTCTCCATGATGTATCCTAGATGTAAGTAACCATTCCTTGTGCAGACAAACTGCAGCACTGAATAAGTCTCCTCCTTAAAAAATCACGTCAAATATTATTTTCGCCATGGGAGTTTCTGCTCTGTTGCCGCCATGAGTTCATGATTTAATAATGAAACCATTTATTGGGATTGTAATTTGTAGTTGGTATGCCAATGTTTGCTGACACCAATATATTCTACGAGAAAAGAACTGATGGAGAAGGAATTGTGGTAAAGCTGTTTCTAAAGTGGACTTATTACAGCAACCAACCTAATGAGATGTCAAGAAGATAGTTTTTGAGCCCTCTTTTCTTCTTGTTACAGAAGATTGGTGATTCTTTTCCTTCTCATCAAGAAAGAAAAAAGAAAAAAAAAAGAGCATCCCGAGCCGTGAATGAGAGACTAAGCTAAGCTGCCTAAATTACTGCTACTTCAAGTTCTAGCCAAGAAATGTAATATACAGTGTCTTTGGGTGGACACGAATGATATACCAACCTACGTCCAAAGTGGGCCAACATCAGATTCCAACTTCCATTTTGTCCGCATTCCCGCTTTTGAGATGATGCAATCGGGCCAGGAAGGGAAGAAATAAAGACACGAGGCATCCCTAAACATCAAGTCAAGATGGCCGAGTTGGTCTAAGGCGCCAGTTTCAGGTACTGGTCCGAAAGGGCATGGGTTCGAATCCCATTCTTGACATCCAAAAATTTTTATCTACGCACACGCTGATGCTAAACTACTAAAATCCCCTTGCAAGGGATTGCAAGTAAAAATGATGCCGTTCCCTACCCTTTCCTTTCCTAATGAAACCTGGGAAGAAAACTTGAAATCAAAGTAATGAATTTTTCCCCTCAACAGCAGCAAGCTTTCTTTTGGGTGATACCGTAATAGGAATAAGTTTCAAACCCCCCCCCCCCCCCCCCCCCACAATCAAGAAAAACAAAGAACTACTTGTTAACAAGAACGAGGATATGCTAAGTTTAGGATCAAGAGCATAATTTCCACCTCTTCTTGGCAGGAGAAATAATGTCCTTGCAAGAATCATTCCCCTTAGGCATGTAATCATCAGAATCCATATCTGAGAATGATGAATATGATGCATGCATCCTCCTTTGTGATCCAAAACAACAAGAAGCTCCCTTCTTAGCTTGCTGTGCCAAACTCCACCCAATCTTGCAAGGCATCTTGACACAACACCAAACCGTAGACAATGGACAGCATACGCTGAACAGGCACATGCTACACACGCACTCTCCCACCTTGTACCAGCAAGACGTTGTGCCCTTGAAAGGAGAGGAAGAAGTGGTAGTAGCAAGACTGGCGTAGGAAAACTGCCCAGAAGAAGAGCAAGAATTTGGACCCCCCCTTTGAGCCATTTGCAGACTCCCAAGAACTACTTGTTAACAAGAACGAGGATATGCTAAGTTTAGGATCAAGAGCATAATTTCCACCTCTTCTTGGCAGGAGAAATAATGTCCTTGCAAGAATCATTCCCCTTAGGCATGTAATCATCAGAATCCATATCTGAGAATGATGAATATGATGCATGCATCCTCCTTTGTGATCCAAAACAACAAGAAGCTCCCTTCTTAGCTTGCTGTGCCAAACTCCACCCAATCTTGCAAGGCATCTTGACACAACACCAAACCGTAGACAATGGACAGCATACGCTGAACAGGCACATGCTACACACGCACTCTCCCACCTTGTACCAGCAAGACGTTGTGCCCTTGAAAGGAGAGGAAGAAGTGGTAGTAGCAAGACTGGCGTAGGAAAACTGCCCAGAAGAAGAGCAAGAATTTGGACCCCCCCTTTGAGCCATTTGCAGACTCCCAAGAGGCACTGCAGCAGCTTATCTCCTGAGCAAGCAACCAAAGCATGAATATGTCATTAATTATATGGATCAAAATTGTACCCTCAATCATACTTGCTTTTTCTCTCTTTTTCTTGCTTTTATTCCTTCAACGTGAAGAGAGAATATTTCCTTGACATTCCTTATGCTAAATTAGTGTCGGGAGAAAGACCGCTCTTTCAGGCCACATGCGTATAACCTCAAAAGTTACGTTCATATTTGATAGTTCATCACTTTTCTGTTTTCTTTCTCCTTTTTTTTTTTTGGGTGATAAAAGCTTGAAAGTTAACAAATGTCATCAAACCCCTCAGAAGTTCTCCCTACAGAATCACTCATATCTTGGTGTTATGCTATCATGATCGAAATAGGATCATAACAACACATTTTACGCTTCAAACTTTTTGGTCATCTTTGTTCTTTCTCTTTGCCTTTTCATTCCTTTAGTTTCAAGGTGGAATATCTTTTTGCCGTCCGCATGTCAGGTTCCATGGTGATAAAGATATTCCGTGCAGGTAGCCCTTACCTTAGGCCCATAATCCTACTACCAAGAGAACAGGCACAATTGTTCACGGCCTGAAGTTATGTCCAGGTCGTTTGATAGCTACTCCCACACGGCCTGAAGTTTAACTGGAGAAATGTATTTTACCCAGAGACAATCCAAATATGCATGTTCTAAAATTCCAATCTCACTAACATTCACAAGTTTACAACCAAAAGTAAAACCACCCCACCCCACATCTCCCCCCCCCCCCCCCCGGGCAACTCCCAAATGGAAAACAGAAGCCAGATAAAAGTCTCACGTTTTTGTTTTTCCACCCATGGCATCATTAAAATCCAAATGAAAAACAGAAGCCAGAACAAAATTATAAAGAATTTTAATAAAGCTTAAATTTGAAAATAAACTTTTATCTGTTATATAACTTGCACACTTTTCTAATCTCTTTTTCTCTTTTTTATTTGTTCATTACCTTTTTTTTTTTGGAAGAATTAAAACTCCGTATTTATACTTTATGGGCTCTTCATCTTTATTGAACGGAACCAGGCCCAATTGACATTCTCAGGACAGCACATTACTGTACAATTGGAAAAAACCCGTCCCTGCTCCCCAGGACAACTTCATTTCAACAGGCACGTTAGGGACCAAGTCTCCCTTCAGTCTTCTTCCAAACAAATTAGCCACGAGGGGCTGAAAAAATAGCTAACAAAAAGAGACAATGCTCGAAAATTCCTGTTCAAAAACTTCCCACATAAGTAATGCAAAGACTAGGAGCAGAAGCCATTGTCCATCTTTAACTTGAAACTTCAAAGCCAGTGCATTGTCGAGGCAATCTGTTTCATGCAGATGATAGGCTCAATTCCCCTTTTCTCGTAATCTTCGCGTTTAACCTCCCCATGAAATGTGGATTAGATCTAAGTCTCTCCTTCAAATATGAAGTTCGAGCATCGTCTACCAGCTTGTTTGCCTTCCCAGCCTCCTCAATTAAAGAAAGCAGTGTCCTGAGACAATCCTTTCTGTTCTCTTCCCGATGCTCAAACCTGATGAACAGAATGTAAGAGAGTGTTATTCTTAAAAAGGCAAGCAAGGGAGAAATAGTATTGCACTAATAATCTGTATGCAGAACCTAGCCACTAGACACAAGGTCATGACTATTAGTAGATACAGTGTCAAATTACACCAAAATCAAAATCTGAATAGCATATGATTCTGAATAGTATTGCAAGAACCTAAAGACCAGATGCAAAGCCATACTCTTCTGCTGAACGGAACAAAGTTCTGCACAAATTTATAATAAGTGCAAACATTTACGTTGATAAGGTAAACAGCAACTTGCACGGATGACTTACCTCTCACTGGTTATAGTGAGCTCATCTTTGCCTGGATGGTACCGCTTTCCAACCAGTTCTCTGAGACGGCGGAACTGATGCTTTGACAGCCCAAGCTCTTTCACAGTAACAGCCAATTTCACTTTGCGATTTTTTGGGTGCCATGCATCACCCCCTGGAGCGAAGACCGCACGTGTTTGCCACCTAAGAATCGGACCCTCACCAGGTGGATCATCCAAATCCTTCTTCTTATCAGGCACAGTACTGTCATCAAAATGTGGAGCCTCTGCCTCCATTAGTTTAGCACATTCCATGACCATCTGGTCCTCGTACTCCTTGAACAGAGCATAACCTTCTTCAACTTCAAGTTCACCATTTTCAACCCTAGCTGCTATCTCATCAAATTTCTTTTCCACCAGAAGCTTAATCTCGTCTGAGGGTCAATACGAAAAGAAAAACATGACTAAATATAATATGGACAGCACAAATTTATAAACAACATCTACTTCGAACGCACGCATAATAAATTTGTTGAATAGGTTTATAGAACATAAAACATAAGTTTCCAGTACTCTCGATTTCCCTACTAAGCTTCAGACTGAGTAATAGTGCTCCCAATTTGCAACATAACTAAAGATCCAAATCCATATATGATGACAACTAATTAGAATCCAACCATCACAAGCAAATGGATCAAAGAAAAGAACATTATATAGACTGATGAAACTTACAAGTCCCCTGAATAATAGCATGATACCAAAACAAAACAAAAAAAAAAAGGGAAAACTAACAGCAGAACATGGTAATCCTAGATTGAAGCACTGCCTGAGCAAAAACAATTTTTACTCCACATGCAACAGCAATATCCACCTCCTTTGATGAAATAGAAGATGTCGTGGAGAGGTTTTACACTGGCATAGAAGCACATGATCATGCTCACCGAAGCCCTAGAAGGTTTCTACAAGCCTCCTTGCAAATGGTACACTTTCCATGACAATTTCCCAGGTTAAGTGTAGGCACTTTGGGTAAAATCTGTTTCCACCTTCAATCCACATTTGTCCAGATAGACAGCAGCCATACCTCACTCTGTTTATCTAATTCAATCTGATCTCAGGAGTCAGCTAGCCTCTTTTTTTCAGAAATTGCCTATTGACTCCACTCCAAACCACAAAGACCATTCAAATTCTCATTGTATTCTTCTTCTGCTTAAAAAGGTTCTTCTCTATGTAAATGCAAATTTTTAATCATCTAAGACCCAAAAGGGAACTTGACAGGAGTAGAACACAACTCTCTGAAGCAGAATAAATAATCTTAAAAGATAGGGCCCAGCATCTGACCAAGCAGAATGAAAATTGGTAGAATGAACTTGACAGCCAAACCAAGCATCTTAAACACCAAGTTCAGCGAGCCACATTAACTTAGAGCGAATCAGAAGAGTTTATTGTCATGCATAAAAGAAACAAAGAAATAAATGTCACATAAAAAAGTTTTAAAAACAAAAATAACTAAATAGAAAACAAGGAGGACTAGCGTTCAAGCTCCATGAGCATCAATTAAACAGTCAAATCAAACCTTAAAATCTGCATTGAAAGAGAATCTGTGGGACATTGAGAGTTCTACCTGGTAGAAGCTTGTCCCAGTTAAGCATATCCTCTAGTATCTCCTCACACTCCTTTGTATCCTTGAGATAACCCTTCTCAGTTGCCTCTCTAACCATGTCATCCCATTTCCTGTCATCCATATTGAAATACTCATCTTGAACCATCCTCTTTGTCACAATATCCCTTGCATTGTACAAGTCTTCAATCTCCTCATCAGTCTCATAGACCTCCTCAAAATCTGATTCAAAATCTTGGTCCTTTACGTCATCAAGTGGTTGCATTTGTAATTCACTTATCACTTCATCATCTGTTTCCTCATGCTTCCCAGTCAACCTCCTCTGTAAGATCGCTTCAAAGATCGATGGCAGTGCCTCTTCATTCCCTTTCTTGAAATAATCATCTATCCGCAGCTTCAGCTCTGAAACCAGAGAAAACAAGATGAATCATCATTAAATAGAACATGAGATCACAGTAGGTTTCAATTAGCATGCTAAAACTTCGGAATAATTAACTACTTAACAGGCATGTTAATCAATCTACTCAAACAATCGACAAGCATGTTAAACAAGCTTCTTTCTGAAAAACCTAACAACATAGCAAAGCAGAAGAAAAGCAATATCCATTATTCTCACCAACCCTATTCCCCTTCCTAGTTATTTCTTCAGTCCCCAACCCTCCCCTTCTAAATCAGTGATAAGTACATATTATAAACAAAAGTTTAACTAGAGAAATGTAATTTACCCAGATATAACCCAAATATGTATATTCGAAAATTCCAATCTCACTACATTTTCTAACGTTCACAAGTTCACAACCAAAGTAAAACCCAACTAGCAAACCAAGCCGTTGAAATTCTAAATGCAATAACTTTGAATAATTAAGCTTAAAGCAGCTACTTAATTGACAAGATAACTCCACAGCCAAATAAAAGTCCCATCTTTTTTCCTTTTTACCCATGGCATCATTAAAATCCCAATTAAAAACAGAAAGCAGACAATAATTATGAAGAATTTCAATAATAAAGACTAAACATTTCATCCTGAATTCCTACGTTACATACCTTTGTTATCGACATCTTCAAGCGCGAGCTCTTTCTCTTCGGGTTGGTCCAACTTGGTTTCGGGTTGTGGGGTTGGGTTCGGATGAGGGGTCGTTTGGTTAGAGGAATCATTTCCAGTTTCTGAGGAAGAAGAGAAAAATCTGAGCTTTTTGGGGTGGTTCAGATTGTTAGGGTATAGTTTGAGGTGGGGAGATTGGTGGAGATTGCGAAGACAGAGAGATAAAGCTCTCCGCATCTTTCTTGGGTTTTTTCAGGGTTTTAGTTCCAGAAATTACCCAGCTCCGGCTGTTAGTGAACCAGTGGCTTCCTGTTTACTGGAGCATAGTGAACGGGAAAGCGAAGGACGATGTCGTTTAGTAGCGGAAATATGCGAGGGGGAGGCAACAATTATTTTTTTATTTTTTTTTTAAATTCCCTCTTGGTGGCGAAAGAAGGAGTGAATTTGGGAAAATCTTTAATACAATGAGGGGAAATAAATTGTCTATTTAGTTTAATACAACGAGGGGAAATATTGTGTTGATGTCACGCCTAACTAATATTTGTTTTTGCGGAAAAAAGAAAACATCTCAGTGTAAAAGTACAGCAAAACCTCTCTAAATTAATAACTTCTATTAAATAATAAATTTTTCTAGTCTCGACTTAACCTACAAAGCTAAATTAATATTTTTAATAAAATAATAAGATAATATTTTTTTAAAGCTTTATATAATCCTTTGGTTCCATTCATATCATAAATTAATAATTCACTAAAATTACATAGTGTATTTTCTTAAAATCTCATATTGCAATAAGAAATTATGAAAAATTATTGATGCTTTGAAAAATTATGTAACAAACTCCAAAAGTTTTTTCCACTGTTAATGTGTTAATATTCATCCAGGAAAAGGGGAAATCTCCGAGCGCATTACTTGAATTCCATGATCAATTGGAGGAGAAATATAAGGTGTAATTGCAATTTTATTTGCACACAATGCATCTTGGCCAAGAAAATGAATGCACAATAAACTACTCTGCATTACTTCTATTATCAGTTGAGTAGCTTGAGTTCATCCAGCCAACAAACATCTCGATCTGGGGGCAAGAACCAGAGGTACTAAACCATGCTGACATTAATCAGAGTTCTACATTCTGCACTGTGATTAGCCTTGAAGAACTAAACCAGATAATTAATGTGATCCTCTAGGGAGATTTTTGCTCCAGTTGGCATATGAATGTCTCCGTTATCCAAAATCAGCCAAGATATAATCAACCAGAAGACACGAAAAAAGGGACAAATTTGAAGCCTTGAATTCTTGCAGCATGAAGCCGTGCTTGTGAGTGAGTATGAGAGTTATAAACCTCATACATGACTCTATGTCCAATGAAAATCCTGAATTAACGAGAGGCACCATCACCATACATTAAGAAACGAACTATCCATCATAATTGATAAATTATACTTCAACCAACATTTACTAATTATCTTTCTAATTCATCAAGAAACAATTGATCTAATCAGAATCGGTGTCAGTCTCTTGATCATCACTCTCCTCACCATCCACTCCTGGCTGGTTCGGCAATTCCTTTATCAGCTCCTCATCTATCTCATCAGTCTTCCCTGACAACTTCCTCCTCAATATTGCTTCAAAAACTGATGCAAATGCCTCTTCATCCCCGCCATACAACTTCTCTATCTGCTGTTTCAGCTCTGAAACACAAAAACACACGCAAACACAAAGACCCCACATTTAATCCCCGATATTGTTTGATTTTTTCTTCCCCCAGAGTCAATCAATCAATTTGAGAACACATCATAGGATAAAAGCATGTACCAAGAATCTATTTCCATCTTCAACCCTCCAAAATCTTTAGCAGCCAGCTTTCTTACAGAATGAATGGTTAATGTTGAAAACTCACCATTTACTAACTCCATCACTGACCCTAATATCAAAATCAAATTCTTTCCAAATATCAAATAATTGAAAACCAAAAAATAAAAAAATAAAAAAGGTAAGAAAGTCCCTCCTTTTTATCACTTAATCCACGAGAAATTTAACTAATTCACCTTCTATTTCCGCAATTTCTTGAATATAAGCTACCAAATTGGTGGAGCTGAAACTTCAATTCTATAAAACACTTACCTTGGTTGCTGAGTTTGTCTGCATCATCACTGCCCTCGGATGGGCCCAAATTTGAGTCAGACGGCTTAGAAACTTCCGACGAGAAGAGCCTGTTGTAGTTCCAGGAAGATAAAGAAGAGAAAGTAGAGCAGACGGGTGAGGAGAAATGAAGAAGGTTTGGTGCAGAAGTAGAACGGAAAGGGAGAACGAGATTGGCAGCGTACGAGGAGATGTTTCTAGCAAGAATTCGATTCATGGTTCCAATTTTCCTCTGTAGTTTTGCGGGGGTTTTAGAAGGGGTTTTGATCTTTGTAGTTGTCCTCTTGGGCATTATTTATCATGGTTTTTAACTTCATTTTAATTTTTATTTTCACATTTTTTTGGGCCAAGAAGGAAAATAAAAATAAACATATTTAAATAAAATTAAGCTTATTTAAAACTTTGTAATTCCAATTTAGGGGAAAAATGAGGAAAGAAGAATTATTGCCTCATTGCTACATTTTCACCCAATGCCACCTAAATTGTAAAATTAGATGACTGAAACCTGCAACGTAAAAAATGGCAAACAGTTCTTAATACTTTTTCCCAATGCTTTCACTTTGGTGGGTTAAGAACAAGTTTAAAGAAATATAGTTGGCTTACGAAGCCCATGGTCCAATCTCATCATGGAGCTCACCCCTGAAGTTTATCAGGAACAGTTAAAAGTATCATGAATAGTTTAAAGACCTGCGCCAGTGCATTGGAAATTAGTAGGCTTTCGCCACGAGTGTTGATAAAAGTCTACAAGGGATTTGGTTTGTTTGCCATATGGTAAAATCCCTTTAGATTAGTAGGACAGCATCCATTGATTCGCCCCTACTTTGACACGGATTGATGACTTCCAAGGTTCTGCCTTTGTCAATACTGGAAAGAAAAAGGCAAAAAAAAAAGAGTCAAATTATTCGTTGCTTCTTCTAAATTCATACGATGCATAGTACGTAGATCTATCTAATTTAATGGTGGTTCAATTCTCATCGATTTCTCTGAATCCTATTAGGCCTCTCCTCTTCCAATATAAACTAGAATAGGAGTAGGAATAGGAATTAATTAGACTAGATATTATCGTCTGATTAAAAAAAAGTGAGAAAAAGATGATGAAAAATTGCCCCATGCACTTGAAATAAAATGATGAACAGATATTTCATCCAAATATGTGTTTGGACAGCCAATTATTTGGCCAAATATATTTGCTGACATCACCATTACAATTTCCAATACACCTTTTTATCTTCCCAATTACCTTTTTATCTCACATACATCACATCACAAAAAGTGCTACAGTAAAAATATTTCAAATAACTTACAATCCAAACACACTAAGTATGTCTTGTTTTCACTTTTAACACTAATCTTTCCCTTCTTAACAGTCCATTCTGCTAAAACATACAGATCATATTAAAAGTATGGTTGCATATGTATATATCCTTGAACTGGATTAGGGTCAGCTGAGGCAGGTGGCTTGGCAATATTGGACTTATTCAACCAATCTACAGTAGGTTCAAAGTGCCAATTTCTACACCTTCTGCAGAAGAAACATAAGGGATATAGTCTACCCTTTTGGACGTATGGACTCTACACTTAGTCAATCAAAATGTCTCTTCACTCTTTCAGACTACTTCAGAGCCTTGCGAGCTTGGTAAGGGTTGGTCACTTGCCTTTTTGTCTTTGCCTTTACATGATGTATGAGAAGATTACTTTACACTTTGGATGTACCTAAAGAAAAAATTTTGGTTATGAATTGATTTGCTGATGGGGGTGGCAAATGACGATTGATGGAGGTCAAGAAAATTTCTAAACTGGGTTCTGCTAAAATAGTAGTATTATAAAGTTCAAACTTCAAACAGAGTAATTTGTAAAGAAAGAACAATGATGGGTACAAAAATTAAAGAATTTAAATTTTTGACATTTAAGGAGGCGACAGTTTGAAAATCTATCGGTTCAACCACTGCGTTTCATTAAACAAAGCATACCCAAAGTCATACTATTACATTCACTAGGCAAAGCCAAGATATGCTACAAGAAATTATTCTTCCAACCGCTGCGTTTCATTCGAGGGATGCTGATATTGACACCGCCGGATGTGGTTTTATTTCTAGGATTAATTTAATACGATAAAAAAAAATACAAAATTGAATTTATCTTTATAAGCAAATATGAGTAATATTTCATCTCTTAAGAGTTAGTAATGAACTCGTTTGGAGTTGCGATAGTACTTTCACAATCGAACCTTTAGTAAAAGTACTTATTAAATAATAAGTCTATTTTTAAGCGTACTGTTCGGATATATAGTTCAATAAGTACTTATTGTATTGGATAGTGTGTGATTTAAAAATTTTTAAATGTATTTATCTCTTTATTTAGTTTATAATATAAGATTAAATAATTAAATTTAATATTTTATTTTTTTTAAATCACAAAAGCTACTCTAAAAAATTGCTTTTAACATAAAAAATTCTATTTCTAATTTTATGGGATAAAATTTATCAAAAGTTTTAAAAATATTTTTAACGTACTTTTTATCAAAAACACCGCAACCCCGAACAACAACGAAGCTAAAAGGGATACAGTTGTGATGGAACCGAAATGCTATTATCAGTATCATCAGGAATGGTGCTCTTTTTTGGAAAAGATGACTTTTTTTTTTCTAATCACACGTAGTCTACAGAAGGTAGATACATTAAAATCAATTATGACGCATCAAGCGGTCGAATTGGGTTATTCCTTTTCTAGCCGAATTGAATGGATTGGGCCGAAGAGCCAGCAGTCACATTTGAATGCGTCTATCATGAATTTGATACAACTGTAATATCACATGAAACCCTGTCATGATTATCACCCACAGTCTCACCTCTCACTGCTGTATTAGTTAGCATCATAAGCAATGAAGAGACGTTCTAATAAAGTTTCCTAATGGGTTAGAAATTCATCTCCAAAATCCAAATTCCACTGATACTCCTATGATGATCCTTAATTAATGGATTCTTTATATATATATATATATATAGAAAAGATCATTTTATTTAAATAAATCTGCCATTAATTTCAAATCTATTTGTATTAGTGTCACGTTTGTTTGATGTATTTTCTGTCATCATCGGTTCTTGAATATACAATTTGGAAAGACGCTGACATCTATCTTCTCAGACTACTGTGACTATACAAACCATACATGCTCCACTGTTGAGCTTCTAATAAATCAATTTTGCTTAATCAACAGCGGCTTGCTTTTATGTTAGCAATCCACCTAATTGCTAGCAAAAACGGTGGAAGAAACTACATAGCATAGAGTAGACTAGCATGCAAGTGTCTTCTAATCTTCTACTTAAGTATAATATTATTCCTAACAAATCCAAAAGTAGTTGTCCTTTCTAAGCTAATCGCGAGGAGGAAGAATAGTAGTATAAGATAACGCGGTGCTCGATTAATTTTTTGCAGCTATGGTGTTGACAAGTTAGAAAAAGAAGAAGAAGGGGAAAAAAAAAAACATTTTGGGGAGCAGTGAAAATATGATGATTGGCATCACCAATGGAAAAAAAAAAAAAAAAGAAAGGTCAAAAAGCAGAATGGTTAACTCCGTCAGCTTTGCTACCAAATGAAAAGTACCAATCAGCTTCTCTTCTTTTTGTAGTTTCACATTTGTCAATAAAATCACTTTCACTTTCACTTTCACCGTTTGGTTGCTTTCTTTGTCAAAAGTTTCAATTTTCAAACCAAGCAATAACCAAAACAATGCAAATAAAAGGGTCTTAAAAATCCCCCTTTTTCTTTTTTTGGGCTACAAAATTTTCTTCTTCTACGGAACAAAAGATGTGAAGCGTGTGGGATGCCTCCATCTTGGATTTTCTAGCAGATCACATAATGAGACCTTTTTTCCAAAAAGCTTTGCTTTGATAAAAGACAGAATACACACTAGAAAAAGTGCCAGGCAACAATTTGGGAAATATATCTTTGCAAGTGAGTTAGAGGGTACGTACTAAATCAGAATGAAGCGTAATTATTTTGAAAGTGAACTGAGACATGCATAATCTTCTTGTTTGTTTCTAATAAGCATAACCTTATTCCTTCCGCTAACGTAAAGCAATGGATAAAGAACAATATAATTACAGGGTCGGGTTCTTAATCCCTAAAACAGTGTTAGTATTATTATGATAGAGCAATAATAATAATATTGACTAGTAATAAACAATGCAGAGGCGGTCAATCCATGGGATGGGAGTATCAGTATCAGTTTTGTTTTTGTGGAGGTAAATTGCACACTTGTCTTTCGGATTTTTGTGTGTCCCCTTTGTGGCACTCAACATTATGCAAAAGAAATAATGTCTTGAGAAACTAATTAATGTCTATTTTATGAATGAGGAAAAAAAGAAGGCACAATGCCTTGGATACTAGTACTTGTCTAATTAGCTTTACAGGCATAAATAAAACAAATTTAAATGGCTCCATCCAAATTAATGAATCCAACACACTCAATAATAATGTTTTGAGCCCCATTTTCTTATTATTGCTTTGCCGGTTCTTTATTGTACACTAGAAGAATAAATGAAAGAAGGCCATCCTTCCCTCTACCCAATTATGCAGTGTTTTTTTTTTTTTTTTGTCCTTTTCAATAATAAATGAATTCAAGTGTGTTTGGATAGGAATTATCTGCTCAAAAATTATTACGTGAATCACTAAATGATCGATGTTTCATATTTATTCTTTTTTTTTGTCGGAGACGACAATTATTGTATAATCTAATTTATTCTACTTTAAGGGGGAGGGAGCGGACCTAAGGAGACCCAGAAATAATCCGAAAAGAACTAAATCACCACCGAATCAAATGGGTGCACAATACATTCGGCTGAATTTTTTGAAACAAACCACTTAAATGTAACATTTTGGTGCCACCAAGCTAGGTGGTGGCTACCAGCATGTTTCATATTTATTCACTCAAAGACATCACTCAATTTTAGATCAAAGTACAAAAAGTCAGAAGTACGTTTAAGCTGCAATATGAGGTCATGGCACAAACCTAAAGTACAATGTCGCCGTGCATGAGAAAATAATGTCCGACTTCCACCGTGAGAAGCCTCAACATTAAGGCAAGTTCTTTCTGCAGCCAAAGTTGCACCTTAGTCCTACACGTTTTTGATCTTTACTTTTCACATAATTATAGTAAAAAAGAAAAAAAAAATCTCAAAATTGCATTTACATGTTGCACTAACGCGTATGAGAAGAAAGTTTTGTGGTCCAAACTAAGGATGCATCACCTTTAATTACTAGCACTTCATATTTACGAGCGCATCAATTGAAAGAAAAAGAAATTTACATCAACCATCATTATCTTCTTTCCACCAAAAACACTATCGAGTTTGTCTGGACAGTGCTTTATTTGTCAAAATTTATTTGTCGATTGATATCATCAACATATTTTCTAATTATATTTTTATCTCATATATATAACGTTAAAATAATGCTATAATATTTTTTTTTTCAAAAAGTCATTTCATATAATCTAACTTTGCTTGTGAGATGTACGTGACTAAACCTGCATTTCTGTAAAGTCTCGAGGGAGGAAGACTTTGGTCTTATTTGGCAAGCAAGTTTTTGGTCAAGTTTATTTGCTACAAGTTTTTTAACAATTTTAACTATAATAACCTTAAAAAACTTTTTCAAGTTTTTAAACTATGCATTTCTTTTTTTTTTTCAGACTTTTGAATTATACATTGCAAAATATTAAAAAATTTATACACTACAAAAAATTTTTTATAACTTTTACAATAAATTACAGTTAAATTTTAAACAAATATCTAAAAAATTCAATTGACAAACAGGTCCTTTGTGTTGAAACAATTCTTGTCCATAATGGAAAATAATTCGCTTTGCTAGTAAAATTTTACTGCTCACATATCACCGTCATTTGATAAAAGTAGGAAATAGCCTGTATAGAGCAGAGGGCATGAAGGAAAATTGGACTGATGTATCATGTATGAACAATTGGCAACAATCCCATCAATGCATTCCTACCATCATTTAATGTTCTCCTTTTTTTTTTTTTTTTTATCAGCAATGATATATTTATATAACTTACTCTATCCTAATTTAGGAGCGAAACTGTGATAGGAGGCCAGTAGATATACAGACCTAACTAGATTAAGAGAATGCTATAATATAATTTTTAAATTTTTTTTACTGTAAGTGAGATTTGAACTCTCACTTACAGTTTAAGGAAGGACTTAAGTCCCTCTCTGGTGGTGGGATTGGCTCAGTGGTTATTTAATGCACTCTTATCTGGGTCCTCAAATACGACGCAAAAAGAGCTGGAATTACCAAGAAAGAAACTCAGAAGAATGACAGTCCAAAGACTACGCAGGAGCCTCCTCATTGGACCCTCCCTTTCTGCTTGTTTGATGCTTTCCATTGAAGACATCCCAAGAGTCAATACAGACTTTCCTCGCATGATTAAATCTGTTCTTTCCCTAACAAACTGCGAGGATGATATCATGGTGCATTAAGTACTTACGCTAGTCATGATTGTTGACTCTTCTTCTTCCTCATGTGACAAAAGATGTGAATTTGCAGCAGGCTCTCCTCCCAACAGAGACAGTCTTTTATCAAACACATGAATTATCGTGTGCTCCTAATCCAATTAGCTAGAATTAATGATCGTTTAACATTCAGTTCGATTATTCACGTTCCGAGTTTAAGTTCAAATGCACCTAGATGGGGTATGACTTGAAGGAAAAAAAGGAAGAAACTTCAAAATTTAAATCACAGGGAACAAGAATTGCTTGCTACATGCATGGTATGGAAAAGAGACAGAATCCAAATAAAGAGGAGGGAGGGATACAGGTCTTTATCATTTTGTTAAAGTGTAGTATTTTCCTTCTAATTTAAATCATTAAGCTATATGCTAAAGCAAAAGCAAATTTCTAGTAAAAAAATAGACGTACAATTGCAGGAATTCAGACCTAAGGACTGCAGCCTGCCCGCAGGCCTCTCGCCTCTGCACTGCAGCCACATATGGCTACTATTTAAGTCGTTGAGTCGCCCACACTGCCAACAAGAAGACAAAACTGAGCCCACTTATGACGTTTCCAATCTATAAAGAAAAGAAATGTGCTCATCCTTCTCTGCACCTTTACCAAATTCAACTCTAATCAAATAAAGAGAAATCCCATATCTCCAAACAAATTCCAATTCTTTACTCCACCTCCCCATCCCACTACTGTCTTCAAATCTCTTTTCCCGTATTCCCTCCTGCTTCTAATTCCATTCCTCCTCCACTATTTGAGCATCCATTTTTCTTGCTTTCTCATCTCACAAACTTCTCACTTTCTACTGCAGCTCATTCCCTTTAACATTTCTCCTCTTTCTCACGCACAAACGCCCTTTCAAATCACGCACGCTACACGCAATCGAGAAACAGGCTCCTATTGGGGGGGAGAGATATAAAATTTTTTCTGTTCTTTCAATTTCTTCATCAAAACAAAAGTGGCCCTCTTCCTCTGTCTCTGTCTAGAGATCATTTCAAACTGGGGTGCTGTCTATCCTTTTCTTCCTCCCTACACAGCCATGCCAATGGTGATACCGGAAAGCTCAGCAATTGGTGATACCGGTAGATATAGAAGATCAAGAAACCTTAACTTCAGCCAAAATCAACACCAACCCATCTCAGAAACAGATCCAATCCCTTCACTCGTCGACTCAAATCGCTCAAAATCAACCATTTCCTCTCTACTTTTTCCCACCAATGACCATCACACATCAGCCTCTCATAAAAAGAAGAACTTTTCATCAGCAACTTTCAGGGGATTGGGCTGTACTGCATCATCACAAGTCTCAGTTCCTGCTGTTATCAGAACATCAGCTGATTGGGACCCCAAGAAAGTCAAGAAGAAAAAGCAGAAGAGCAAGAAAAACAAGGACCACAGTTCTTCAGCAGCTGCAGCTGCAGCTGTCGTTTTGGGCGGAACAAATATTAATTCAACGACATCTTTGACTAATACTAACACCAGCAATAGTAATCATAATAATAATAATAATCACAACAACAATACCAATCCTTTATCATTATCATTATCTTCGAGTTGTGTGGCTGTACCTGATGTTTGGTGTGGTCCTGGAATGGGGTTAACCACTGATGCTGCTTCTGTGGATTGTGTTGTTTCAAGAAGGCCTGTCACTGGGAGAGGAAAAGTTGATGTTGAAAAGACGAGCCATAGGGAGGTAATCTTTGGCTTCTGTGGCAAATTGCCTTATTCTTTTTGTTTTCTTTCTGGAAAGAAATTGTATCCAAGATAGCACTTTTGTTTGCTTAGGAATTGGGCTTGTGCATTTTTTGTGTCCATTTGCTGCTTCGTTTGGTCTTGGTTTGTGATAATACGTGGTTCCCATGTTTTATTTGTACTTTGTTTATGTGCCTTGACATGTCTTTGTCAAGGATGATAGCTATACTCTGGGATTTGTTTAAGAAAAATTGAATCTTGGGAGGATTAGTTAATTAGTTTGAAGAGGCATTTTTTCCGGCCCTCCATTCGGGCTGAGTAATTGTTTCCACTGGTCTGTTTTTGGATGGCTAGGTTATTTTTCTTTCAATTTCTTATGTTGTAGGAGTCTGTAATTTTAGGCCATTTGAATTATTTCGGAAAGATAGCTTTTCATGTCGTGTGGTAATCACCTTACTATGTACTCTATTGCTTTTGCAATCTGCACCAACGAGTTAGTCAATGTTTAGTTTTGCATCTAGATTTTTAATTTATGGCTACTGCATTTTTCCACTTGATGGTCTTTCCCCTCATTGCAGTTGTCAAATATTCCTTACTCACTGTCAATCTTTGGATTCCTTTTTCGTGGCTTGTACCTTTGTTTCCTTCCTTCTTGTGGGACCTTACTGTTTTGAGTGGTTTGGAATTTGTAATGGACTTTCTTTTCTTTTGTATTCTTGAACTGACTCTGTTTTTTGCCAGCGTCCTTCATATTCTGTAAGGAGGATGGTGACCCCTGAGGAGATCCCTTTTCTTGATTCTGATGCTACATTTTCCATCCCACGCTCTCGGTTAGATGCATTTGGATCTAGGCGTCATCGCCATGCTCGGCATGGTTTCCCAGAAGGGCTTGCTGAGGTTTGTCTATGCTTTGTTTCATTGATTAGTCTTTTCTGTATTGAGAACAAAATCTGTTTTAATGCTTCCCTCAATATCTTGCACCATGACATTTCAACTCTGAAGCAAATCAAATTCCATTTGGATAGAGAGGCCATACTGACTGATCCTTGAGGTTGCATGCTTCTGCAGTCTTGATTAGCGTTCTTGTATATAATGCCTCTAGCGTTACCATCTATACTTGGCACATTGCTTGCCCATGAGGAATTTTTTCATTAGTGCGATAAAGCTATATACACTTTTACTACAGGACTTCTGATATGCAAGGTTGCAGAGGACAACCTTACTTTGGATTAGAGATTTAGAGCCACTGAGCATGTGAATGTCAAATGTCTCACTTCAGGCAAAGCTCTATGAGCCCAATACCGTTGTGGCATCATAGGCTAGGTTGTCTACCATGACTGCAGTTGCCAAATCCTCTGAGATGTGTAGTTTTGGCATTATTGCAATAATGCAGTCTTGCCACTTAAAATCAAGTCCAAGAGTTGAAAACTAGTGAATCCTAAGATGGAAAAAATGCTTCAATGTGTTTTTTCCTCAAAGCTTCTACTGCAAGCTATGTAGATAAAATGGCAAAAAGCTTTCTCGTTGCAATTAAATCATTATTTGAAGACAGTATATATTGAAGAATCCTAATCCACAAAAAGCACAAAATCATACCCAATTACTATATAATAGATGAATGGTTTCTGTACAACACTCAGGCTCCTTTCCTATTCTCTATGTAGATAGTGCAACTTGTTTTGTGATGTGTCACGTTAACTTGCACAAAAGAACCTATGGTCCAATTATCATTATTATTTTGCAATTATTCTCCCTACAATCCCTTATATTTTGTCTGTCGTTCCTTTTGACATTTGGAAACGTTAGAATTAGCAAAATTCATGTACAGTTTTTGGCATAACCAGTCCATACATGGAATTCAATAAAATTCTAGAATAATTTAAACCATGATATGTAGGATTGGTCCAAAATTGACTAGTTGAGAACCACAATTCAATCCAGGAGACTAGGAATCCTTTTGGTTACTTACCTTTATATGATCTAAAAGAGGTAAAATCTTGCCTACACCAAGGTTCATGATATGGCCCGCAACTCTTGTAAGCTGCCACACGATTAATTAGTCATGTGGGTCCCCTTGCTTAATTCTACGCTCCTTGTGAGATTCCAAAAAGAAAGGATGGTATTTGATACGTGGTAGGATTAATGTTGGATTTGATTCCATAAATATAGATGTCACAAGTTCTATGGGATGCTGTTTCTTGAAAAAGTCGTGTCCCTGTATGCAATAAATTCGAAGTTCTAAGTTTAACACGCAAATCATCAGCTAGTTTTATAGTCTCTGTTGAGTGTACGAGTAATAGCTGAAGTCTAAATGTCTAAATACAGATTGTGATGCTACAAAGTAATCTTCTGATGGGAGGAAGATCAGGAGGTGCAGATCGATTTAGGGATTGGAGACTTGATATTGATAGTATGTCGTACGAGGTGAGAGAGTTTATCATGAATATTGTGCTTGTTTTGATTGGTTTTGCATTCACTTTTATATAGCATCTGACACACATGCAATCTTGGCCCGGGATAAACAGGAATTGCTGGAACTTGGTGATAGAATTGGGTATGTAAGCACAGGATTGAGAGAAGATGATATAACTCATTGTCTGAGGAGAACGAGAAACCCTGTTACGGATAATTTGCGGTCCAGTTTGATCATAGAAGTGGAAAAGAAGTGCAGTGTCTGTCAGGTTTGTTTTGCAAAAATATTGGTTGCCGTAGTTCTTGATTTTGAGTTTCATCCATCGGCTGCATCTTTTTTATTTTCATAAATTTTGCTTCTGTGTTTCTTGTATAGGAGGAATATGATGCTGATGATGAGATGGGCAAGCTGAACTGCGGACATCAATTTCACATTCAATGCATAAAGAAGTGGCTTAGCCAAAAAAATGCCTGTCCTATTTGTAAGACTGAGGCTGTTTCCCGTGGTTAGATTAGATGAAGCTTGCAGACGGTTAATGTTTTCATTGTATAGAATTCATCATGTTGAAAATCAAAGTTATTCTTTGAGGTGGTATCTCAATTCAATATGCTCAGCAAATTGATGAGCTTTTTGTTTTCAGCAACCTCATCATCATGTAAGATTGTGGTTATGAAATTCTGAGAGCATGACTTGAGCTTTCAACAGTCTTGCATTACATATGTTATACATTTTCTTCCATATGCCTCCAAAACTGGGTGTTTTAGATGGACATACAGTGTCATTCTGTAGATTCAGTGAACCAAAACTTGGTGCTTTTTGGGTTCTTGAGAGCTTCGGGCTTGAAGTCCTTAATTGAAAGTGAATTAATGGACTCCGGAACAATTAGAATGCTGAAGATCGAGTGTGTGTTTGGTTATCATACTTTCCCCCAGAAACATTGCTATAACACAGCCAAAAAAGACTACTGCAAGTTGGAAGGAAAAGCAGTAGAATAGGTTGATGCACATAGACATCAGCAATTCTTCATTACAAGATATCAGTACATTTTCAGATTAATGTAATTGGCCAGTACTTTTTTACAGAATTTCTGGCGCAATTCTTCATTTGGCTACCCTCCTTATCAACAGAGACAGACATCATATGCACTTTGTGGTCTCCCGAAGATTTCAAGTCAGATCGTGATGCTGAAGAAATTCTACAATGCATGGGTAAACTTCTTTTGGTGCCTGCAGTTGGAATTTGCTCCAATAATGAATTGCATTGAGGAACCAAAAATCTGCAGACTGGAAGGTTACAGAATGGACATACCAAGCGACCGCCAACTAGATCATAGTGAGCATAGTGTGGACCTCTCGGCTCTCCAAGAACTTTGAATTTCACAAACCTTCCCGGAACTAGCTTTACAGTTTCTAGTCAACGTGAAAAGAGGTAGAGAGAACATAAAGAATAGGTTGATACAATCTTCTATAACATCTACAGATAAGTGCAGTGAGTTTCTACCATATACAGCTTCAGGAGGACATATGAGGTCTTGGTCTCCCGCAAGTGCCAAAATGGGAACCTTGCTCTTGTTCAGATGATGCTTGTAAATGAAAGTTTCGTTCCTATTACGTAGTCCACCCTCTTGGAATACTGTTCTTAATTGCACGAGAAGCTTAGCAGGTATAGTGCCTGCATATCATACAGCTTTAAAGCATATGATAGCACAATGATATTAAGAATAAGTGCAATAAAATAATAGCAGAAGAAATATTTGGTAGAAGGGCTGCACAGGATTTCAACTCCAAGGGGTTAAGTGCAGTGGTCTACAGTGTTGCAAACAAGTTGACTTAAAACTAGCTGTAGGTGTTAATTTTGCTTTGACAGGAAACGATTGGCATTTCAAACTAGTTCAGAAGCACTTGCAAAGGCACGAAGCCACTTCATTTCCTTAATGCTCAAGTTTGAAGGCTGCTCCTAAGTAGAGTGTTAGAGAAGAAATCATGCCAAGGTCAGCAAACTTTTCCAGCATTTAATCACCAAATAACGAGTTTGATTTCAATAAATTATCCCCTGAATAGTTGAGAGAGAAGAAAAATGCTCTCATACTTACAGAAATTGTTCAAGACAAGCTTCTCAAGCATCTCTGGTCGCATCATGTTTTGTGCAGAAACCTGTAGGTTTAACCAAGACAAAAAGTACGGAGGGCCTTAAGATGCAAGAGGAAAAGCAGCTGCCATGAATGCTCCTAATGGAACAACAGGGACACTCAAAGCTTGTGCAGGATCTACCTGTGAAAGAAGACCATCTTCTCGTAAGGTTTGATGAATGCACAAAGGAGCCACCCTTGAGAAATTTAGAAGTAGGAAGAAGCAGGATATGTTTCTTTTGACTTACTAGGGGCAACAGTAGTCTAAGTGATGATCTTGAAGTAGAGTAATCAAGAGATGATCCCAGCGTGACAATTGATGCCAACTCAGAGTGCCGTCCTTTGTAACCTTCAGGAGTGAATAAATATTGCTTATTTAACAACGTAATTTGATACAATACTAGCAGACTACAGAGGATATCTTTAGATCTATGAACCGGGTATGCAATGTCCACATTGAAAAGCCAAGAGATCAAAATTCTGGAAAATAAGTTCCACCAATAAATAAATGCTCAAATCAGACAAGGTGTGCATTATATGAAGGATGTTCAAAAGTATTGCGATGAGAACTGTCAGTGTCTATTATTGCCAGCTAAATGGCTCCGTGTATTCCTTTCTCTTGAGTCATCTCTTGACGTCAAATTAGGGCTTGAATATCGAACTTCAACCTCCTAAGATCAACCCGTCTGTTAGAAAAGTTAAAAAAGGATTCTTTCTTTCATGCTTTCCTTTCTTCTCTTTTTTGTAGTCAAGTGAGCAATTTCTACACATAAATAGATGGATGGATACAGAAAAGAGCTTCACTGGACCATTCGCGTTTAGGAGCTTCAACTCTCCCACTTTATGCCATCACATTTGAGTTTAACATATCACATCCATGACCTTTTGAATTAAGGTAAATTGAGGGGCCAAAATGTGCTAAATACTACCAAAGAATAACAATCATGATAGCACACAGGAGCAATTATATTCCGTTGAAGCTGAAAATCAGCAGAACAAAGTCCTCAAAAGTAAACTTAACAATTGCATCAATATCTCTTAACGGTATGGACAGGAAAAAGATTGAGGAAATAATCATAAAATCATACCATTCTGAGAAAGCATTGCATATAACAGGATGCCTCCCATGGAGTGGCCAATTGCAAGCAACCTATCATCCTTTGGTTTACATTGGGTCCTTACATACTCCATCTGTATTAATAGAAACTTTAACTTGAATTGACGCATACAATATTATCCAATATCAAGATTCTCTTGAATTTGCACATATAAAATATTTAAAATCAAGATAAGTACTAAATAGAAATATAACTTAAACAGAAGAAGAGAGTTTGTATGAGGTCTAAACTCATCAATAATGGGGAAATGTCACCTCACCGCAGCAGGCACATCCTCCTCCAGATAGTGATCAAAGTCCCAATTGTACTGAGAATGAGATCAAGCTGTTTCTGAAAGTCATCCATCAGCAAAGAAAACTGCTCCTGCAGACCAACTGATTTTTGACCACCTGCAAAGATGTTTCCAAGCTTTTGGCTCCAATTCCTTACTTGGTTTGCAGCAGAATCTTGTCTGGCTCGTGCTAAGGCTGATAGGTTGCCAAGTGCAATTGGTTTCAAACTACTGAGCATCTTTAATAAGTTTGATAATTTAGTAACTATATTCTGCGCTTCTATGTTTCATTCAAACACCTAAAGCACACAACCAGCTCACCTTCATTCAGCAAGTTAGAGAATCCTTCAGCTATATGCACAAAAGCATCCTTCAGTTTCTCCCTTAAGAGAAAATCATCAGATCTATTCACTGCTTCTGATTTCTGTACTTAAAGTGAACAAAATTTCTGGATTTTTCGGAAGCATGGGAATTAATATTTGCCAGTAATTCTTTGCGAAATGTTTATAACTTAAGCAACTTGGATAAAAAATTAGCTTGGAAAGTTAACCACATGATTTCTTTGGATGATTGATTCTTTGCGTAATGTTTATATTTGAAGCAACTTGATAAAAAGTAGCATTGAAGCGCAGGTATTAATTATGGATACCATCATTTTCACTCAAGCCTGCACCTCGGACTTCCAGAATCCAAGTATCAAATCCTTGAACGGACATGAAGCGTGCAAAAGAAGACTGCAATAAGGTTAGTTCATGCCCGAAGAATGTAAATACATGATGCCCAAAACAATACAATGACGTGCAATGACAAGGTCAGCTAGCAGTTAGCTTGGCAGTAAAAGGACAAAGCTCGGCAAAAGGCCAATCTACAAATACAGGATAATAGAGCGCTTCTTGTGGAGATGGCTAGCATGGCTGTTCTGATTTCTAGTGTATACTCTTATCCAATTCCAAGCGTTGACAAACCAATTTTCTGCCCTTGAAGTACTGGTAATTTTCACGAGCAACAAGAATGAAAGAACGGTAATGAGTCAGCTTTGATCTAGTAAACTGAAAAATGTTTGTTTTCCACAAACCCATCTATAATCACCAGGGGAAAAAAATGAACATAAATCCAAGTTATTCAATAGAATGGCCAAAAACTGGTACCAATTCAACTTTAAAGTTGATTTCTGAGGAATAGACGTCTACATACTCATGGAAATAAGTATCAGCAGTTTTGTAATATGGATTTTAAAAAAAAGGAGCAATCAAGGTGAAAATAGCCCAAAGAAGGCTAAAACAGAAAGAAAAAGCTAAAAAAAGGCCAAGAAAAAAATCAAGGAAACTCACCCCAGGAGCAAGATCATAGCCAATTGCATTTGTTCCCAATCCAGACAACAATAACAGGGGATGGTTCCTCTTAATCCCCTACCAAAGAAAAAGATAGCCAGCACAAAACTAAATTTCGTAAAAGTGCAGGAAGGCAAATAAGAAAACGGACGTTAATTTAAATGCATACCGCAGGGGAGGAGGGCCTGTAGCGCCATAGAGCGAGGCGCCAATGGGAGTCCGGCACCGGTACGTAGTGGAGCTCGTCAGCTGTACAAATGGAGGGCTTATCGGAAACCTTTCCGCCGGCGCCGGCAATGCTCCTAACAGCTCGCATGTTAAGTTTCGCCGCCGAATGCACGATGACAGGGGCATCAGGTCTGGGGCTACCGGCTGGGAAGTGGGTCGGCGACCGGACTTCCAATCGGAGAAAACCAACATGTTTCATGATTGGGTCTTTTCACAAGTTCTCTCAAATCTAAATGTGCATTGGTTCTTCATTAGTTAGTAGATATTTGTGGAGAAAATAGTCAAGTGTCTTTTTTTCCAAGGAAGAGGTACAGTTGCTTTGGGGACAGCCAACATTACTGCTTCTGGAGATATTACGTGCATGGTCGCAACATGGCCTACCATACCTTTAAATCGTTTTCTTCATACGTACAAATCATCGTCTAAAATTTGAAGTGGAATTAACTTCTTCTCTTTTTAGGTCAAAACAAAATTTATTTAACTTGCTCGTTGACACAAATGGATTTATTTTTTGAAGGTAGGAAGAAAAAGGAAAATAACACCTATATTTTGGTGAAGGGCTGACAGTTATTTCTCCATTTAATTTTAGCAGTTAAATTGAATTTAATAGAAGTAGAGATGTTAAACCTTCTTGTTTCTAATTTCTTAGAATGTGGCTTATCATGTATTCCTATCTATTAACCAACGGCCATCCAGGCTATTAGCCATCACTCAAGATTTAAAGTTTTGATAGGGTAGAAAGTCAAGGGTTGCCTCTTTGCCTCCTATTACTTGCCACTATATATGCACCATCGTCGTCTGTGCTTTCATCTGATTTAATGATCGTTCAGTTCTCGTTAGTTTCCAATGAGCTTAGTTGGATCGATACTTAATGTAACAATGTACATTACATTATTGTTTTTCTTCCTCTTCTAATATGAAAGAAATTAATAAGAACCGTCAGCATTAGAAAATCATGAATTAGGTTAATGATCCATAGTAATTGAAACAATTAATAAGTTCTTCGCTATGGCTGGAGACTGAAACAGACATCAGCAAGCAGTTTCAGTTTGTTGGTAGGAGGTGGAATAGGTGCAATCAAATGCACATTGGCAGGAAATATTTGAATGAAAGCAACTGCAGACAAACTGAGTAATGGCATGCATGTGAAACTCCAAATGCTTTCACGCACTTGCCTCTGCAAACGTTGTCATCGCAGTTGGGCAGTGGTAATATTTTGAAGCACTTCTTTGGTGTACTTGAACGCCTAATGAGTACAAAAACATAACACGCGCGGTTAAAGCTTTCTTAAATAGAGATTCAAGAAAAGAAAGGACCAAAACAGGCAAAGCAACTTTCGAAGTATTTTATTTCTTTATCTTTGGAAAAGTGTAGAAATAAAAGAAGGCCTTTAAGAAAATTGTCAAAAAAAAAAGAAGAAAAAAGAAAATCTGTGCTTGAATGTTTTAAACCAAACTTAGATAATTAATATACTAAGTTCTGGGTTAGTTTGGCAAGTTCTATAGCAATTGTGTCCTAGTACATTTGGTGGACGAAACTTGTTGAATAACTTCTTGGCATATGATCTCCTTTGTCGAAAAGCTCAAACACGTCCACCCACACTTCATTATGCACTCAATTTTCATACATTGCAACTAGTTTTTTCTCGTTAGTCCTCTAAATTCTCTTCTTTTGGTAGTGCTGTCAGTTTTGGGATCTAATCCAATGCACACAAATTAATTAGCCATGATTAAAAAGGTATTATGTTGTTAAAGCAATGATTAGATACAATGTAATAAAATAATCATGAAGTGAAAGCAAAATGTCAATCAGGACAAAACCAAGCATGATAAGAAACGAATCAGTTGAAATGATTAATAAATTCTTCCTGTATACGTATCTCTCATCGTGGTAAGAAAAAGAAAAGCATCAAGCAAGATCCACAATTTTGATAATGTGTCTAAATTGGTAGATTGAGCCCAGCAACAGCAAGAAGTCTCACCCAACGGGAATACTCAGCAACCATCTCAAGACTTAGAATTGCAGATCAGTCTTCGGGACAAGTCTTCTGACCTCCAGTGAGATACCTATCTGATTGGTTCAAGAATCCTTAATCACTTTAAATGGTCAAAAGAAATGGCAGTCTCTGAAGTTGACACACCTTGATTCTGTCAGAACTGTTGAACATTAAGTTTCACATCCTCCACAGATTCACCTTCATTTTGTTCACTTTGATGAACTGACAACAGAAAGAATGTATTGAGCAATTTCACTGGAGGCATTTGGCTTTGCAGCCTGGAGAGCCCTCTGAGACATCTCTACCATCAAGCTCTCATTGTCTGCATATATCGAAGTATGTACACTATTCAGTGGTATAGCACTGTTGGAGTAAGGAAATGGATCACTATGGAAGCAAAGATATTCAGTCCACAAAGGAATATTGCTACTGAACAAATATGCTAGGACTATACTAAGGGTTCTCTTTGGCAAGAACACAGCTGCATTTGTACGAATATATACAAAAATATACTGGAGCAGACACTAGATAAGATAACTACGTTCTGATTTTCTGATAGATTGCGCATACATGACCTTCAAAAGACAGAAGGATAAGCATAAATATGTCAGAGCCATCAAAACAACTGCATGAGTGAAATAACTCACATTTTTTCTTCTGAACTACTGTAGCAAGGATCTTACAGGGTGGTAAACTGATTATACCTAGAATTTCTTCAACGGCAGTTCTGAGGGTTGTTGAGTCAAGTTCATCTTCTGTTATAACTCTTGAACCAGCTAAATCAGCCATCAAAAATGCATTTTTAAGCTGATGCCCTTCATCAACGTTGGGTGATGGTATCTACAAAACTCAAAAGATGGTTAACAATCATGGTTGAACTCATCAATAGAGTTTGTATGGATAGTTGTTTTTCTAATTATCTAATAATGTAAATACCACAACTACAGCTTATAGATCAGCAATGAAATTCCCAAGAAATTCTTCTATTATGATTAGCAATGAAGGAGTATTTAGTTATCAATACAAATTGCAGAGCTTAACTTCTGCAGTCAGCGAAACCTATCAAAGACTTTGCAACGTTTTGCTAATCGTCATGAGCATGCAATAGTTGTCCTCGAATGGAAGGATAGTACTATCAGAAGAAATCATGTGTCTTCTCTAAGGTTATTCAAGAAGTAGGGGAATATCTTTGGGTCCAGAGGAGAGGGGTGTGTGAGGTGAAGGGAACCAAAGCTGCAACCTAGTGGCATCAAAATTCTCAGGGTTGGAAACCTGGCAACCAAGAAATCATAGCTTGGCACGATGAATCATTTAACTAAATCAACTAACCACATTTGATACATATCAGACAACTAAGAATTCTTTAATACCAGTATACAAGGTTTTCCGGTTGCCAAAATCTCAGAACAAGTCATTGCCCCAGCCCTTGATATGATTAGGTCTGCTGCAGCATATGCCAAATGCATAGAATGCAAGAACCTTCACAATACAAAAGCTAATCAGAATCCAAAAAAATAACGAGAAACAGAGAACATTGGCCCTAAAACGATGTAAGGACTAACCGTAATCCAAGCAAATGAGAATGAATAAGAAAACAAGAAAGCATTCGAGAGAGACAAAAACTCACGACTTCAGAATCAGTCTAGGATGGTTCTTGACAAGACTTTCCATTTCATCAAATGATTCCACCCCAGTTTGCCAAATGATGAATAAATCCTCACGCTGATTCAACATCTCAAAATAAGAATTCAACAATGCAATATTGATCGCACTGGCACCCAAAGATCCTCCAAGAACCAAAACTACCTTCCCTTGTCGCTTCCCTGTACCCTCAACTGCCTTAGGGAAAAAATGCTTTCTTGCATCAGCCTTCACCACATTCTTGCTCAAAGAAAACCTCACTGGATTCCCACAGACTATACACTTATTCCTTTGCCAAAAACAGTCCACACTAGAATTAAATGCTACAAAAACTTTCTCAGCAAATAAAGAAAGCACCCAATTTGCAATTCCAGGAACTGAATTTTGCTCTTGTATTACCAATTTTAAACCTTTCATTGCTGCAGCTAGGCAAATGGGGAAAGAAACATAGCCACCAGTGCCGATTACTATTTGTGGGCTGAACTCTTGAAGGGTTTGGAAGCTTTTGACGAGGGATTTTGTCAGAAGGAAAGGAAGGATGAAGATGTTGTGAACAGAGATTAAAGGGCGGGCTAAAGGGGCTGCCGGGATGGCGACAAATGGGTAGCCGGCGAAGGGGACGGCGGCGCTTTCCATCCCGGTCGGGGTGCCTATGAAGAGGATTTGGATGTCAGGGTTTTGGTTTTTAAGCTCATCTGCAATTGCCACAGCGGGGGATATGTGGCCTCCGGTCCCACCGGCGGCGAATGCAACTTTGAGAGTTTCTGAGGTGGCTGCCGCTGCTGAGGCATTGGTGGTTTTTGCACTAGGTTGATTGAGAGAAAGACAGCCGTTGGTCTTGAAATTCCTGCTTAAGAAGAAAAGGGAAAAACGGTTAGTTTACCTTGATTTGAAGCTTTTAAGCATCTGTTATGGTGAACTTGGCACTTTCAGAAAGACTAGAGCTTGCCTGGAACAGTGGAGCGTTGAGAGCTTAGGAGTGGAAAGAGAGTAGGAAATGGTTGCCATTTTACAGTGTGTGAAATTGAAGGTGAACTAGTGTGTGAAACATCTTTCGCTTTCAGTTTGCTGGGGTTGCTCTTGATACTTCCAAGGATTAAAATCCAGATGTTACTAGATTCCAATTTGTATCATCACGAGGACAGAACTCAAAAACTACAAAAGTCATGATGCTTTCTTAGGATTTTAGTCATGGATGGGTCCCCAAGTACAAGTTTAGATGTTGTTTATACTTTATACATCGTACCCCAACAAAAATAAAATAAAATGTTGTTCATACTTGACGAGCTTTCTTTGCATCACGTCCTCAATATTGGGAGTGTGGAAATTGGGACTGGAATAATCAGACAATAACATAACATATGTTGGTCGTACATGTGAAGTAAATGCTGTAAGAGGTTCTTTTGTTAATTGGTGCTACACGTCGTCTTTTTCATTCCTGTTGAGGAGGACTCTCTTCAAACACAGCCCAACTTAACACTAAAATACTACCAGTCTCATAAAACAACAATCAAGAACAAATGCAAAAATTAAAACTCAAACAATAAGCGCCAGATGTCCGAAGACGCAGAGCCAATCGTTAAATTAGAAAACTTGGAGTCTGATGCTAATTGAAACCAACAGCAAACAAAGAGTACAAATAAAAAGTAAAAAATATACCAGGCTAGTACCCATTATCTCACCATTAATTATTTTAGGGCAAATTATCCAATTGGCCCTTGAACTCTTTGCCTAGGTAAAAATAAGCCCCTCATCTATTTTTTGCTGACTTTAAACCCTCGAACTTGTAAAATTGGGTACCTGTGACCCTTTTAGCCAGTTTCTCCGGTTTTGCAACCGGGAGGCCAATTCACACGAATATCAGTGTGCTTCTTCAAAGGGCATTTTTGTCCGCATTTCCTAAGCAAAAAGGGAACAACCCCCTTCTTTCCTCCATTTCTGCAAAATCCCCCCAACTTCTTCAGCTTTCCTTGGAATGTCAGCAAAAGACTTTGACACCGCCATGGCTGCAGCACCGGTTGCATGTCAGGGTTGGTACCAACAATTCTACCATCCGGGGTTGCCTCGCCAAGATACGGGTCAATTTTGCTCAATTGCCTGACCCAACTCGGCTCTGCGAATAAATAAAATCATCACAGCCTCCTTTCATGGTAAATACAGGACAGCCATTTAGCATGATCCACAGCAGGAGGAGGTAGTAAGCGTTCAGCATGTAGGGGGTGTAAAGTGAAATTGTCAGAAACCTCAATGGAAGTACAAGAATTATTTCTGCAGTTTGCTAAATCAAAGGGCTGTTGGTTTGCTTGCGTTTGAAATCTTAGGCTTAAAACAGAGAGGGGGCAACCACCCTTTACAGAAATCCCACTCTCTCCCTGTTTGCCGCACTAGTGAAGAAGCATTTGAGAGCATTAACCCAGAAATTATTTTTTCAGGTTTAATTGTAAGATACACCCTCAACTTTCTTCAGGTTGCAAAGCGCCCCTTTCTTCAAGTTGACTTGATGGAAGCAAGGTCCTTGAGCTGCCGGAGGGTTCTCGATTTGCGAACCAAAAAGGCTCTGAAATGGGTTTGAATGATATGGGCGGCGATTGAGAAAGCTACGGCGAGGGTTTTGCAGAAATAGAGGGAAGAAGGAGGAGTTTCCTTTTTGTTTAGAAAATGCGGACAAAAATGCCCTTTAAAAAAGCACACCGGTATTCGTGTGAATTGGCCTTCCGGTTGCAAAACCGGAGAAACTGGCTAAAAGGGTCACAGGTACCCAATTTTACAAGTTCGAGGGTTTAAAGTCAGCAAAAAATAGATGAGGGGCTTATTTTTACCTAGGCAAAGAGTTCAAGGGCCAATTGGATAATTTGCCCATTATTTTATAATCCACCAACTGAACCATAAGGGCACAAATGATTATGAAGGACAAATACGTAATTAGACAATAATTTAGCAGCCACATTCACCACCACCCAACACATGAAAGACACAATCCTATTGCAACCACATCCAAAATGCCAAAACAGCCCACAACTCCCAATCCAAATTACCACATTGCCTGCAAAGAAACGGTCCAATCAGAGCCTGAATAAGTGGAGCACCTCAATCGAATCTTCGTTCGATCTATAATTGTGTGCTACTTATTTGTTGTGAGGTGTCGTCTGTAGCCAATTGAGTAGAAGTCTGTGATAACATTATTGCTGCAGCTGGGGAAATTGTTTGGTACCGGGGTAGTGTTGCAGTTGGATGCTGAGCATAGTATGCCTGATCATGTGTTGGGTGAGCATATTCATAGCCATAATTTGTAACAGAAGCAGAAACAGCTGGAATGGACTGTGATGGAGGAGGCATTTGAGAAAGGCTATAGTATTGTTGCTGAAACTGGTTGGCAGGAACTTGAACTAATGTTGGGGTTGCAGTACCAGCTGTTCTGTATAAATTGGCTGGCACTTCAGGCTTTGTTGTAACTGTTTTTGCAGGGTAAATTTGTGGAGCAATTTCCTTGTAAGCAGTGGAAAGAACATAGTTTGGAGTTGGCGTTGGTGGTCGGGCTGCGGCTACTGATGTTGCATCAACTATATTGGACTGCACTGCTAGGTTGTAAGGTTGGGTTTGAGTAACAGGCAGCAAGTACACTGGATACTGCTGATCAATTTGTTGATGAATTGCCTGTTGCGGTGGGGGTGCATAAACGGGATAGTAAGATGAGACTGGCACTTGACCCGTTGCAGCATGCTGGATATAATGTGCACTGGTTTGAATGAACTGTTGTTGGAGCTGGTTTTGCTGCGAGGGTGGCAGAACCATTGTCTCTTGAACTTGCTGCATTTGAAATAGAGGGCTTGGATCCGTAATATTACTCTGGTGATCAACCCCAGAAGAAGGAATTCTATTCTCTCTGGTTGCAGAGGAAGCAGGGTCCTGGTAAATTGTGTGTTTGGAAAGAGAGGCGGAAGATGCAATGCTTGAATCACTGGAAAATGAAATCGTTAATGTAAGTCAATGAAACGTCTCATGCTAGAAAGAGAAAATTATCCTGAAGTTCAACAGATTTTTCTTGTCAGATAGAATTAGGAACTCCAATCTCTGGTTCATTTCCAACAATACCTAAACCATTGTGAGAAAATAACCCTGTATATGTCACTTTGTTCCATCCATCAAATTTTGGGTCCTAATTCCTAAAAGGAATGGTCTCACCCTAATTTGAGGATTGTCTGTAGCACATGCTACATAACTACATTTCTACTTTTAACAAATCGAGACGCAAATGTGGCATAAGGAAGAAAATGGTAAAAGATCTGATAAATGTTGAGACTTTTTCTACAGCTGTTATATTTGAAAGTGATGGAGACGAGCTTGTGAGTCTGATTGAGCCGCCTCTATAATCCCTTTAGGCTATTTAGTCCCCTTTGAACTTGTTCAGCCGAAAAAAATAAGGTACTCAAGAAACAGAGAACATCATAGAGATTGTGTTACCTGGCTACAGAATCAGGTGAAGGCAAGTTGTAACCTACAGCATGTTTCGAATCTGGTGATGGCAAATTATAAGCATCTCCAAATTTTCTTGGTACAGACTGCAAAGGCAGAGGTGGTTTCCGGGGTCCACCAGGTGGTGCTCCAAGATCTGATTTCTCATCATCTGAGATAATGCGAGTCACATTCTCCCCTGTAACAGCTCCAGAGTGCACCCCAACCCCACCAACGATTATAGGAATAGGTGGTTGTGAAGTTCCCATATGAATGGATCGATCATCTTGCTTTTGTGCATTTGAAGCAACATTCATCTGAGAGAGCTGTTCATCCAATCCACCCAATCTTGCATTTGTCTCATCAATCCTAACCTTAATAGGAGGAAGATTCGACATGGATGGAGACGAAACACTAGACTCAAATGAAGAGGTTGTTTGCACCATAGGTGAATCAGAAAATGTTGATTGTACATCCTGAATGGCGTTATTAATCGCTTGCTTGTTGCCACCTGAAGTCAAATTTTGAGCCTCTATAACTGTACCAGAATCCACATTTACTCGAGGCTCATCAAGTTCCAGCAACTTATCAACAGCAGCTGAATCTGAAAGTCCTCTAGGAAGCAAACCAGCACCATTTAAAGCATCAACAAACCACGTTTCAGACTTTGCATCGTCAAGCAGGCATCCCATTGAAGCTGCAGTTTCAGGCTTGACAGCAAAGAGAAATAAGCGAAGGCGAGGAGGTTTCAAGGGTGAAGCTGAGTTTATTCTATCATACTCTTCTATCATGTTTTCCAGGTCCTCATCAGTAGTGATGGAGACAAGGGAGTCCAGGTCTTCATTGGGAAGCTGATACTTGAGAACGAATTGGCGGCCATTGAGGAGTGTCTGGGAGAGCCTCGAATGGAAGTCTGAGAGAGAGGCATGGCGGTCCACCACGACAATGCGTGTATCACCACCTACATAGCAGAGAGACTTGTCATGGGGACGAGGAATAATGTGACCTCCATAGCTGCACATCAGGCGCAACTTGGCACCCGGAACTGGTGGTAGAGGTTCATCCCATGTGTCTATATGTTGAGACCGTGGCGAAGAGTTCGTTGAATCAGGGTAGTTCTGGTGAATCTGGTGATTATTGGTGGTTGTAGCAGTTTGAATAGATGCAGGTATCATGGAAGGATGGGGTGGTGGATCCATCAGCCTGGTGTTGAAAGGATGGTGGCTTTTCACAAAAGAAAAAAGGGTTGTGACCTTTTAGATGGGGAACACTAGTGTAAAAGATGTACAAGGACCAGCTGAATCCTGAATGCTTGATTTTTACTGATGTCCTGTACTATTTTTACAACTCCTAAAAGTGCTTTTGGATTACTCAATGGATACAGCTTGCCTATCTGCACAATCCAAAGTAAATTTAAATTTACATCTAGTAGTTGCAAGTGAGGCTTAGCACTTAACGCAGCAAAAAAGTCCACACCATGTTTACATCTTAGCTTTTTTGCTTTGTTCGAGGGTTAGTTAAAAAGCACACAAAAATTTACTACTTACCAAACAACAGAAATGGCGAGCACGATAAAAGTGATTTCACCAAACTAATGAACAAAATGTACATGGTTCAGCTGATCTTAAGCTGACAAATTTGTGGGTTTTTTTTTTTTTTTGAGGGGGGGGGGGGGGGGGGGGGGGGAGGATGTTTGAGTTGCTATACAAAGGAAAGGGAATGTAATTGTCAACTACTGTTAATTTCTGCTGAATGTGGTGTGCCATTCTAAGTTCGGTTAAAAAAAAAAAAACCCATTGGATCCACATAAATCACATATTGATCAACTATGAAACTTGTGTAATTTTCTGCAGATTTTGAGTTGAAATTGGATGGATAATCAATGCATATGCCACTTTCTCACGAGCAGTGCAAGTAGCATAAAACGTATTTTGTGATCCTTTCTTTGAAGTTTAAAGTTCATTTTCTTTTTTACTCTCTCTGAAGTCTCAATAGTATATCCACACGAAACAAAAAACTTCATGTTAGGCAAAAGAAATATAGGATCCCACATTGATATAATACTTGTATGATCAACTTACAACTGTCAAGAAAGAATAGGCTAGAAAAACACGCTAGGAGAAAGGATCACGTGTGGTACAATAGAAAATATGATAAAAGAATGAATTGATGCAGATGAATGGTGACCTAAAAATATGGTAAATGCATGAATAATAGTGAGTAAAATGGCGGGCAATTAAAGCAATCCTCAAATCTATGAAATCTTCTGGCTTTGTGCTTCCTTAAGATTTGCGAACTTGTGATGGTTGAGTCGAGAGTGGATCCCAAGAGAGTTAACGATTTGTAGGGAAGACTGCACACAGTAGCCAGCCAGTGGGCAATGGAACCATCCCAATCTATTTGGTGAAACTCGAAATTTAATTGTTGAGGGCCAGTACTTTTAAGGATGTTATAGCCCATTCATTGCATTGGTAGTTAACACTTTCAAATCTCTCTGAGTTTGATCACACACACAAAAAAAAAAAAGTATACAATTGAGCCACTTTCTCAACAAAAGTCAATGTGTTTTGAATCCTGCTGCCGATGAAGCGAGAACTGTATTGATAAGCGATTAATAAGAATCTAAACTTCTTTTTTAACCAAAATAAATAAATAAATAAATAAATATATATATATATATATACACATATTTGCATGCACTTAGTAGGTTTCACCTCATGGTTGCATGTTTAATTCATTTGCAATAATAGTTGCGTAAACCACAAGCCATTGTATCCTGTAAGGGGCTATAATCATAGGTTCGGTGTCATTGTGTCAAGTGATTAATTATGGCTTAAACCAAACAATCGAGTAAAAACTCTGAAAATCATGCTAGTAGCTAGAGGACGTTAATTAGCTGTACATTGTTTACCCTTTTTGATCACCTTTTCTCCTATCACTAAATAGAATGAAGTGAATTATGGGATATATATCTTTTTGCTGTGAAATGGATAAAGCAAAATGTAGCAAGGATTATGAGATCAAAAAGTGAAAAAAAAAAAAAATTTGACCATACCAACCTTTGATATGCATAATTCCTGCAGATGTATCCTAATAGACACGTCAAGTAAGTTCTACCAAACACAATATGCTTAGCCATTCTAAAATGATCTTCTTCTTTATCTTCAGGACTGGATGCTGTCTTCAGATAGTATGGGTGCTAGGCTAGCAAACCTCCTCAAGTATTATATGGGCATAAAGAATAATGCCGTTCCAAAAATTTAAGATTAGGGGGCTTCCTATTATATAGCAGTACTAATTGGCATACAGCATCCAAGTATCACATGCACGTAAAACTCTCCCCCACTAGAAATAATCCTGGACACTCTCTGGAATGTGTTGGACGTCAGGATTTGGTTCCTTTCTTCTAGCCACAATCATAGGTGCATCAATAATTTATTTCCACTTACACTATTTTTCTAGGATGTGTTAATGATATATGCTAAAGTTACCTTAATTTTTTTTTCCCCAAAAGTCAGCACTTTAAGAAATTTTTAGGAAATTTACAAGATTTTCGAGCATCCTATTCAGGTTTTCTTCTTGTTGCCGATTTCAATGGATAACCAACTTTTAAACAATTATGCCATAAACCCTTTTGAGAATCTTATTCATCTATTCAGTTATCGAATTTCAGGTCATTGCATGTGTTCTTCATAGCCACATTCCGAGGAGTCCCCCCATGTTCGCGCGCTCTCTTGTAATCCCTGGATTAGTTTTCCGTAAAGTACGAATTCCCCCTTTCATTTTAGTAATGTCAGAAGCAGAAATGCTTAGCATTTATGATTTGATTGATGATTTACTGGATTTCTTTGAGGATATGAGAGGCTATTCCTCCTCGCATAAATTTATTTCAAGAATAAAATCGTCCATTCATCTGTCTCAGAAGTCATACGGGTCTAATTCTTCTTGAATTTGATGCTGTTTCAGCTCAGGTCATTTCTACCATATAGACATAATGTTGGTGATTACATATAGTTAACTAAATAGTACGTATCTTCTTGTTTTTGCTTGTTTACAAAATCAATTAAGCCTTGATTGTGAAAAACACTAGCATTGGTTCACAGTTCATTCTGGTTGAAAAAGGACATTAATACTGCAATAAGGATATTGTTACAGTTTAAGTGTATCTGCATAGTTATCCATGTATTGCAATAAACATTTGATGCTAAAACCTTCACAGAGTCCTTTCATTCCATTCACCCCTAGGAAAGACATGCGCTTTTGCATTATTGCATACAGTTCTTAGTTCTTAAGAAGTGTATTTTGGACTTTCCATCTCATGCTTCAAGTTTCCTGTTCAAGGCTGTTACGGAAATCAAAGTACCAGAACTTCCTCTTTGTAATTTAGTTGAGTTCTTGTCATGGTTGAATTAGCTTCCCTCTTACACGTCTAAGATGCTATTTGAATGCTTTATTCCTTGTTGTCAAGTTTTAGTGCTTACAATTCAATTCTGTTGATGCAGATTACTTGTAAAGATGCCAGGAATTCAATTTGGGGGGCACACTTTGAAATCCCATGGAACAAAGGTTGCAAGAGTCCACTTGCATGACTGGATAATTCTCCTGCTCTTGGTACTAATAGATGCTGGCTTAAATCTTATAGAACCATTTCATCGCTACGTGGGGCCTGAGATGATGACAGATCTGAAATACCCCTTGAAAATTCCAGACACTATACCATTTTGGGCAGTTCCAGTACGTAAGCCAATCCTACAAATCTTGCTTTGGCCTACGCAAAACTGCCTTTGGAATTTGTAGCTTTCTATGAAATATTATCGCCTGTCGTGTTCCTGATCATGCTATCTGTATAACAGATTTTTGCAATAATTGTCCCCTGCACAATATTTCTCATCTATTATCTCATCAGAAGGGATGTTTATGATTTGCATCATGCTACATTAGGTAATACTTACAGTTAACTGAAACTAAGATTTCATTATTCTTTGGTTTTTGCTCGTCTAAAGTAGTTCATTTTGTCATTGATGGGCAATCCTATTGCAGGCATTCTATTTTCGATACTCGTAACTGCAGTCATCACGGATTCCATCAAAGATGCCGTTGGTCGACCACGCCCTGACTTTTTCTGGAGGTGCTTCCCTGATGGAGTGCCGGTGCGTACTATACATTGCTCAAGCACAGGGCTTATGCTTATGCCAGTCTTTATGTATTACCTGCTAAATGGATTGTCTTGTTAATGTCTAGGTGTTTAAGAAGGGAATTGGGGATGTGCTGTGCTCAGGAGACCAAAGTATTATCAAAGAAGGATACAAAAGCTTTCCAAGTGGGCATACTTCATGTAAGTCAGAATACCTGTCAGTATCAGATGATTCTTCAGTCTGGATATCAAAAATCTGCCTTCAGTTAATCAATAATCAGCTGTGATTTCTCATACAAGCTTTCTTGCTTTTAATCTCTTTAACAGATAGCACATGCACTTTTCTTGTCACCAGTTCATGATACCATTTGAAGACAATAATATGTTTGGAAAATGTGTTTGTAATTGTAGTATTTTGGTATCGGTCACCCCCTTAAGTAAAAGGTCACATCTGACTAGAGCCTACAGACACAAAACGTAATTGTGCTCATGTTTCTTTCTTCCATCTAATTAACTTCTGATAATCTAATCGAAGTACCCTCCCTATGCAGGGTCCTTTGCAGGCCTTGGTTTCTTGTCATGGTACTTATGCGGGAAAATTAAGGCATTTGATCAGAGGGGGCATGTGGCAAAACTCTGCCTTGTCATTCTTCCTCTTCTTGTTGCTGCACTAATTGGTATTTCACGTGTGGATGACTATTGGCATCACTGGACGGATGTATTTGCTGGAGCTTTAATAGGTTTGTCAAACTAACTAAACGAAAGTTAAAAAGAGTTCTTCTTTGAGCTAGCACTGTAAAGATCTCTTAATGGTAACCTGTTGCAAAATGCAGGATCAGTAGTTTGCTCTTTGTGCTACCTGCAGTTCTTCCCCTTTCCGCATGGCATAAATGGTGAGTTTAAACAACTTGCCCGTGGCTCTGGGAAAGTTATTTTTCCAGAATACGAGCTGAATCCCTTCAGCTAATAAGTTAAGCATTTGGTCCCTGTTGATTGAAATGTTCAGCTTATCAGAAAAAACGAAGCATGTATTCGAAGTCATCCCCGGAGGCCTTGATCACATTAACTTTAAAAATCCATAATTCTGTTTTTCGAATGTCCATTTTGATCTTGAATAAAGATTGTATAGGAACTCTTCAGTAATTTGACTCTCTTACTCTTTCTGCAAAATGCAGGTGGGGCTACTCATACATTTCTTCGACTGCTGGAGGAAAATGGTTCAAAGAATTCAACAAACATAGAAATGGATCACATGCGAAACCACGTAACAGCAACTCCTGAATCCAGAAGCCAAGATTTAGATGCAATGGAAAATGGAAGGAGATATTGATTGCAAATTCTCAGATTCAGTACATATTATGTTAGACCTGGCTGCTACATAGGAATTATCAATATATAGCTTCTACAAATTCTTTGTTTGTACTTGTAAAATCTCAATCTGGTTATCAGAAGCGGTAAGAGAATCAAGTACAACCTACAGCCTCAAAGATCACACATAACCTTATCCCCCTTCGCCAATTATCCCACACTTTTGGGCTCTTTCTGTAGCTATGCAGATATTGCTTAAATTCAATTTTGATTTGACAGGAAACCTCAAGCTGCAAAATCCTGAATTATTACATTCTCCTTACTGTTCATTGGAGGCTGCAAAGTACCAAGTCGAGAAAGCTGATTACTCGCATAAGTTTGAGAAAAGGAGAACATAACCTGTTCAAAGCAGGTAACAAGAACACATCCAACTGTTAACATGCAATGTGCCAGAAAGGCTACTCATCCTACAGTTGAACATTAAATTACCTTGTTTGGATTGCCATTTTTCCTCAAAAATTTTTACGTTTTTCATGAACACATTTTTCAATTATTTTTTTATCTCACGTACAGCGAATCGCTGCAATATATCTTTCTACAAAGAACTCCAGAAAATAGTAATCCAAACGCCGGGCGATAGAAACATTTTCCCGTGTACACGCAAAATTTGCTGTCCTGGATTCACCTGGTCTCTTGTTGCCATGATCATTGCTTTCAAGACCGCCACATGTAAATTGTGCAGAGAATTCACAATTTGTCGGCTTTCCAGTTCTTGGAGCCCATCATCAAGGAGATCCAACCATTTGACTTGGGCTAAGAAATCTTGGGATGATTGTATTCCATGCGGCAAGTTGAGATAAGATGTGTCAGCCCAGTTACACTAATGCTACCAAATTCAGGCATGTTCGTTTGGTCCATAAAGTTGATGGGAATTAATGTTCTGGGCGTTGGTGGCTCTTGCCACTCCCGCAGGAATGAGGAATCAAAATTCCATTCCAATTTCCTTAATTTATCGTACGTTATTTTTAATAAAAACCGGTATTATGTGCAAAAATTAGTATAATTATGGGAGATAAAGATGGCACTCTCTTTTTCATCGATGGCATTTCTCTTCGCTTTTTTTTTTTTTAATTCGTATAAGATGATAAAAATATCGCCACTCTTTTTTTTTATTTTTATAATTATAACTTTATACACGCAAATGATTGTAAATTCAATGGAGAATAGGGATATTTATTCCCAATTCGAATGATCAAAAGGGTAAAAGAAGTACGATTAATAGTCCTTTATAAATTCGGAATCTTCTGCAATTCCATGGTTTAAGATTTTGCTAGGATTATGGTCTAGAATGAAAAGACCTGTAAGTATCATACTTGGCAAGATCGAGAGTATTTTATTATGATTCATCTATATATGTAAATCAGAATTGAAACTTCGAAGAGAAATTAACTTTCACGAAATATATATATATATACCTAATTAACAAGTCAAAGTATTGGTTGAAACAAATGAACAGAGTTAGAAAAATTTTCGACATTTGAGTTAGCAGGTAATACCTTTAATTTCTATCATTGGTTTTTTTTTTTTTTGGGGTAGATTAATTTCTGTTACTTTGCTAGCACATAGAATCAACCAAGAGCTTGATAAACGATGATGACACAAATCTTGAATCCATAATCTCCAACAACCTAATAAGCTACCTAAGGAATTTTGTTGAATGAGATTTTCATACAACAATATTAATCCTGGATAATAAATATAACTACAAACATGGCTTAGAATGAAAAGATCTATCTGTAAGTGCAAATGTAAACTTTGTCACAGTCAATCGTGCGCATTGCGTGCCACAGCAGAATTCACAACGCAATGTTACTTTAACAAAATATTTGAATCTTGGAGCAAACCTCTATGACCCCCAAAAAAAAAAAAAAAAAAAAAAAAAAAAAAAAAACTTTACAATACCACAGAAAATGAAGCGAGACTACGAGGGTAACATGTTTTTGTGCCCAGCAAAATCTTTTATTCCTGGCCTTGTGAAAATGGAAGGTAATAAAGAAGGGGCAATTTGCCAGGGACGAAAGAAATGGCAGAGCAAAAGTTGGCAGAGAATGACATACGAGGAGCTACGAGATTTGCTTCCAAAGCTCAAAGCCTGTTTCTTGAACTAGAGGGTCTTTCGGGAGACACTTGTTATATATGCTGCTTCTGAGACAAAGGTGAATGGAGTAGTGGACTGGTATGAGATCCTTGGTCGTCGGTGTGATTGACGAGACAATAAAGAAACAGTATGGGAAATTAGCTCTTGCTCTCCACCCTGATAAGAACAAGGCTGCTGGATTAAATTAGAAAAAAAAAAAAGCCGAAACATACAAAATTTAAGGACTGTTATGGCCAGTTTGGGAGTATAGGATAGAAAAGAAAAGATATGGAAATGCCTCTAATGCTTTGTAGAACGAAAATTGCACGTTCCAATGTGAATTGCACTAGCTAGAGTTTATCAATGAATAAAACATTTGATTTTACCTCACGACTTCCAATTGGTATATAGTTAATTTGTTAGTCAAAGTTTTTTGTGCAGTATAAAAAAAAAAAAAAGAAAAGAAAAACCAGTTTGGCATTTCTCTTCAATTTATTTTAATTCGTATAAAATGATATTTTTATCATTTTTGTTTCTATCCCCTCAATAGAATACGTGCCGTGGTTCCATAATCCTTTCCATATTCATAAGCCATCCGATTGCTTTCTCATAACATATAGTAGTAGTTCACTATGCAATTTTCATTTTGATAGGCATAAAAAAATTTGTGAGAGTTGTAAGGAGATATTATAGTATTTCGTTTATCGAAAATGAAAATTAATGCAATAAATTTGATAAACGAAGAGGAAGTTACATACGAGTGGGAACACTTTAATTTAGAAAAGAAAAAAGGGGAGCTATAAAGGGAGAGAAATGGAGGAAAAATCATGAGCAAGGTCATAGAAAAATAATTCAATGAAACACAATGGAAGTGCATTTTAGCTTAAATTTGGCTTTTAGAAGAAAATGACCTTCTAGCTTGAAATTAGTTTTTAGACTAGCAGGTTAGATGAATGACGCTTATATAAACTCTATTTAAAATTAAAATTCTTTTAGTGATAAAATGAACTCTAAGCTGATATAATTAATGCTATGAAAAAAGTATGGATTAACTTTTTATGCGCCGACAATGTAGTAATTTTATTACATTAGTAGCAATGGATATGTGCCACGTGTGTATGATTTTAATTTTAATTTAAATTCATATTAAGTAACATGATCTAAACTTTTTTAGTATATAAAAAAAAAAATCGTACGCTGAAAATGTATAAAAAAAACTTACTCAAAATCAAAAGTATTTTTACCTATAAATGTCCAATATAAGCTCTTGCAATTGGATTTAAACTCGGCCCATGTTGGTGAATTGTACGAGCTAAATGTCTAAACATGTCCTTTGGAATTGTTGTGGGGATAAAAGCCCAAGTTCTAGTTCTTTGGACTTTAGGATCCAAAAAGAAGATGGACATTGACAACAAGAGAAGCAAACTTGTTGCCCACCACGAGACGTTTATCTTTTATTAACGCATATGGCGTAAAATTTGTTGCGACAAGAAGGGGGGGAAAAATACATCCAACGGAAGAAAAAGAAAATGACGTCATGTTTTCTTTTTTTTCAATGATATCAAGATTAATTGTTTTCTAAAGAGCATGTAAACAATGCCTACAAAGCAAAAAAAAAAATTAAAAGAGAGAATTACATCCAACGGAATGAAAGAAATAACATCATGTTTTGCTTTTTTTTTTTTTATGATATCGTGATTAATAGTCTTCTAAAGAACATGTAAACAGTGGCTACAAAAAAATTTTCAATTCAAAGCACTTTCTTTATTCGTGCAATTTTGGTGTTATGCATGGAAATTAATGGAATCCAACATGTCAATATTTTAATCAAAATCATTTTTTTTATGCTCTGTCTTCAAAAACAATAATAATAAAAGTTTCAATTTGAGGGCAAGCAAAAAAGGTAGAGAGTCAAGAATGGTGTTTCTATCATGAAAGAAAAAACAAGAACATGATAATGAGTGATATCTAACACTTTGTCTGATATGTGTAGTTAGGAGAAGATTATTGATTAATCCACAACAACCCAATAGATTATTCTGCCATTAACGTCCTTTTAGATGTCGACAAGGCCTAATCCAGTTTTCAGACATCAATCCCAAAACATCCTGTTCAGCTTCGTCAATTTATACGGATGTTTGCTTGTCTGCAAAATTGGTTGGATGAATATAATATGCAATGGTGGCATGATGGTTTTATTATTTCTTTCAAATAATGACAATGCTGCTCTGATAACTTTTTTTTTTTTTTTGTCTACACAGAGGTTACTGGATCCATGAACTGGTTACCGTACGATCCAACTAATCCTCTGCGGGTCGGGAGAGACTGCCCAACATCACCGACCGTAGCACCCATGATTCGAACGTTTGCGGTGATACTCACCTAACTAGGCTACTATCAAAATAAATAGTGAATTACGTGCCAAGCATCTATCAAAATCGTTCAAACAACCCATAAGATCTGAGAGAATTTCAAATTCTTTATTAAATCCCTTAATGCAAAGGAAAATGTATTTATTGTGCTAAAAGCTGCTCCTATTTTACTTGGACTATCCACTGAGCATATAACTATTTCTGAACACAAATTAGAAGGACCGACAAAAAAAAAAGAGAGAGAGAGAGAGAGAGCAGATAAACAGTAAATTAGAAGAAAAATGCAACTAACACTCGGAAGTTGGCCCCATCTGCAGTATCAGAATGAGCAATTATAATAAGAAGATAAAGCTTTGACTTCAGTGCAGAGGTGGAGGGCCGAAGAACTAGCTGTCCAAAATATTTCAATCATGCAAGTCAGCTTTTCACATGGTTGATTAGGTTTAGTGACTAATTCAGTTCAGCATTTTCTGCGAAAGGTTTGAAATAGAAAAGAATAAATTAATTTTCTTTGAAGGCTATTTTAATTTATTTGTCTTCAAAAGCAGTTTAAAAAAAAAAAATTTTCTTTCATAAACTAATTTTTTTTTTCTTTGAAAGAGTCATCTGTCCACTCTTCATTGTTAATTATAAGGCCCGTCAATTTAATGCAATGAAAATTAATTATGTCAATTGGCGATATATGACTGATGTTATTAGTTATTTTACTCCTCTTCTAACAAATGAATGATGAACAGAACCCTGTTTTTCTTCCATTTTTGTTTTTTGAAGAAAAATTCGTTTTATTACTTTTCCTAGTTTCAGAAACAATCAGGTTGTACCTCTCTGGAATGTGAAAATCATGAAGATCATAAAAAAGAAAAAGGAAACCGAAGTTGCTTGAAATTTAATCAATCGTGCAAAACTCGTGGGAACCAATTGAAAAGCTATAATCAATTTTTAGCTACCAGAGACAAATACTTCCTGACGTATAACTTTTTTTCATTTTCCAAATCTACAAAGCATATTTTTCTCAATTTAAGTAACTAAATAATCATTTATCTAGGATTCTAAAATAAGAGAGCGATAGATGACTCATACCGAATTCCAAAGGAACTAAATGACTGATGAATATAGCGAATGAATCATAAAGTATAAGTAGCAACTTCTAAGGGAACTAATTAAATGGCCGAATTAGAAACTTTCACCCATTTTCATTGAATTAAAATATTTGTGTTGTGTATATTTAGCTTTTTAATATTTAGTCGAGATTATCTTAGTTATTCCTTGATGTTTAAACTGAAAATTGTACGTAAAGATGAATTTAATGGTCTACACTTTTGATTTTCATCTGCAACTTTATCTACTAAAGAACATAATTAAGCCATAATGTATCAATTTCCAAGCCGCTTAATTAATGTAGATATATAAATCTGGGACCTAAAAATACCACAATTATGAGAACCAATCCTAGTCAAGCTCAGACTGATACGTGTTACCGTTTGGATTGAAGTTTTTCTCAGAACAATTTTTTTTATAAAAATCACATTTCTTGAATCGCTATTGAACTTTTTACCTTACATACACGTTAAATCGCTATTATATATTTTTTTATATGAAAAAATTTCAAAAAATAAGTAATCCAGACAAATATAATATTATCAACAGGGCAACACGTTTTCCCATACTTTGACCAGGAGACACAAAGGAGAGCCAAGGTCACACGAGTCATGACCAATAATGTCTAAACACTTGACTTCAGTTAAACTAATAAATGCCTTCAAGGATGAACAGGAAAATCCTTTGATCTCTCTCATCAAGAAAATCAAACAAACTTGCATGACCATAGCTAAGTTAAGCTGCTTACAAATATAAACGTTTGACATCTCTGCAAAGGGTTTAAGGACCCACCTAGCTATGCAGATATTTCAATCAAGTCGACTTTTCACAATTCAATATAGGGCAAATTATTCAATTGGCCCTTGAACTTTTTGTCTAGATAAAAATAAACCCCTCATCTATTTTTTACTGACTTTAAGCCCTCGAATATGTAAAATTGGGAACCCGTGGCCCTTTTAGCCAGTTTCTCCGATTTTGTAACCGGAGGACCAATTCACACGAATACCAGCATGTTTCTTCAAAGGGCATTTTTATCCGCATGTTCTAAGCAAAATGGCACACATAGTCCACCTTTCTGATTTGATTTCCCTCACATCCCTTATTCTTCCCTGCGCAACCCCCATGCAATCCCATGGCCGCTTCTGTCGCCACCGTAGCAGCCACCGCCGCCGCAGCCTCCCAGAAGCTTTCTCCGCTTACAACCCCTCCTCATGACAAACCCTTCTGCTCTTTCTTCTCAAAAACCCTCCTAAAACCCTGCCACCACATCACCCACACTCGCAAAGTCCACTGGATCGGTGTCTCGGCCGCTTCCAAGAATCTTATCTCCGATGTCTTTGACGATTATGACGACAAATCCAGAGAGGAGTGCGGCATGGTGGGCATCTATGGCGACCCCGAAGCTTCTCGCCTGTGCTATTTAGCCCTCCACGCTCTCCAGCACTACGGCCAAGAAGGCGCCAACATCGTCTCCGTCCATGACAACGTATTCAAATAGATTACTCATCCGGAGCCTAAGTCTTGCATCTTTGAGCATATTTATTTTTCTTACCCAATTCAGTAGTTTTTGGGAAGTTTGTTTACGAATCTAGGCGGTCATTTGGGGAAATTTTAGCCACTATATTCCTCGTTGATTTCTAAGCCAGTGAAGGGAAGGAGGAGGAGTTGTGCCCTTTTTGCTTAGAATATGCGGACAAAAATGCCCTTTGAAGAAGCACACTGGCGTTCGTGTGAATTGATCCTCTGGTCGCAAAACTGGAGAAACTGGCTAAAAGGGTCATGGATTCCCAATTTTACAAGTTCGAAGGCTTAAAGTCAGCAAAAAATAGATGAGGGACTTATTTTTACCTAAAAAAAAGTTCAAGGGCCAATTGGATAATTTGCCCTTCAATATATGTTTGATTAATAAATTAGTTTCGTTTGGAGGCTATTTGAATTTCATATTTGAGTACAAATAAATGTTTTGTAGTTCAGAAAAAAACTTTCAATTCCAACTTGCGAGTCAAGAACTTGTGAGTCAAGAACTTGCGAGTCAAGAAAATGCTCTCAATTGAAATTAGTGTTGATAGGGAAAACGAATCCATATATTAAGGTTTGTTTGGATTGCTTCATATTTTCCCAATTTTATTTGCTTACATCATCTTTACAATTTTCAATACACTTTTTTATCTTCCCAATATCTTTTTATCTCACATACATCACATCACAAAAAGTACTACAGTAAAAATATCTCAAATAATCCTAAATAACTTACAATTATCTATTTTCTTTCAAAACAAAAGAATACCCTGTAATAGTTATCTTTTTTTTTTTTTTGTTTTAATAAGGTAAGAAAGAGTTTGATGGCCAGAAGACCACAATTTTCCCGTCATGGCTCCCTCCTGTGTATCTCAGTCGAGGAAGAAAACACTTGAGCACAATCCAAGCATAAACAAGAAATATCCTTCTTTCCTTTCGAGAATTATTAAATTTATGAGGATCTTCATTGTGATAATTTTCATCGCAGAACAGCTTCATCAAGTCACAGCAGGTATGAATTATCATCTCTACCCACCTTAGTCTATTCTGCTGCTAATTTTTTTTTTTTTCTGTTTCTTCCACGACCAAACTTATAAGTAAACTAGAATTTTTGCAAATTTTCCCATATAGTGATATAAATGGCTAGGATTAGAGGTGTCAAATAAAACCATTTAATTAATTTTACCCATACCCGTCCATTAATAACTGGATATGGGTACATTAAATTTTTATATATGAATATAAATGGGTTACCCAATTATACCCATTTATTAAATGGGTATAATTGGGTAACCCATCTAACCCATTTAACCCATTTAACTTACATTCCCAAACCTTCTGTAAGTTTGCAGCAAAGTAGAAGCAAGCAAATCAAGCCCAATAGCACAATGGCTAGCACAGATGCATTCTGTAACTTAACTTTCATGGGAAAAGAGGAGAAATCACACGAGTAGTCGTGCTCTTGACAATTTTTTCTTAAAGAGTTTCTTTTGACTTTATCATATTTACATTTTCAGTTTCTTGTATATCTTGTATAATCCAACCTACCTGTGAGCATAATGAGGGATGAGTTTTGAGTGTCATGGCGCAGGTTGATTTCTTTGAAAAGGCAAATGAGAGCTGATAAATTGATAATTAATCTTCAGGAACTCTGGAAGAAATATGAAGGCCTTGATTACTCATAGTACTGTTGAGTAATTTACATATATTGACTTCAGGTTGATATTTGTATGCTAAATGAAGTGGTCGCTAGTCTTCATAAGGATTTTTAACTATTTTTTATGTTAAGTATTTTTGTTTTATTTATTATATTTATTTGTTGGTTTTATCTTATCGCTTTATTTCCTTGTAATCTATTAATTTGATCATTTTTTAGCATCATCAATTTATGACAAATTTTAGCTTCCTTTCTTACCTTTTCAAATGAAATTTTAAATTTATAAACGAAAAAATACTAGGGGTTCAAAGTTTTGGATTAAATTTTTTTGTTAACTTTCATATTATTTAGTCCAAATTTTTAGATTCTCATTGTTCAATTATTAAATAATATGTAATTTTGCAACATGGCACGCGGAAGGAAAAAAAATTGATAATTAGACTTATTTGGCATAATAAGTAAATATTTAAAATTAATGATGGGTGTAAAATGGTATAAATTGATAATTTAGTTTACAAAATGAATTTATATGAGCTTGTAAAAAATTAGAATAAATGGGTTATAAATGGATAATTGGGTTACCCAACTCATTTTTTGACTTACCCATTTATACCCATCTAATTAAATGGATATAAATGGGTTGACTCACTTATACCCATTACCCATTTTACCCAACCCAAACCCACTCAAATCACCCATTTTGCCACCTCTAGCCTAGGATGAACAAACTTTACTCCATTTAAATCCTTTTCCCGTTTTCAGATAAAAAAATATATCAGGTAATAACTTTCTGGAAAAATGGAAATCATGAAGATCATTTACTTCTTGACGAGAAATAGTCATTCTGATTAGCATTAATATATTCCGAGACTGAGTATCAGAAAGCTGGAATAAAACTATTACTTCTTGTTTTGGTGTCATTCTTTCTTTCTTGGGTCAAGAAAACAAATTTCGGCCTTGAAATTGCAGGTTATGATCCAATTGTGGATAGAGTGTTGCCAAGCCCACCGCCTCCAGTTCACAACAAAATGCAGCATAATCTTCCCAACGCGGGGGAATCACCCTCCCCTTCACCGCCTTCCTAAAGATTACTCATATTTCTTTCTCTCATTCAATTGTTTCTAAGGTGATCGAAAGCGATCCTCTTATCTTATTTGAATGATAACAATCGCGTTGGCGGATCATTTTTATTGACCTGTTAAGCTTGAGAATAGCCCTTGAGGGGAAAATTCTGTGCTGCTACAGTTTATACAGACCCTTAGACTACTCAACTCTCTTTACTTCGTTTTACTTTTCTTCTTTTAAGTTTTTTTTTTTTTTAGGGACAAAATGCTTTTGCATGAAAAATGAATTTGTTGATTGTTCAATCCAAAAATTGAAAGTATAAACGAGTGACTCGCATGTTTTACTTACTCCAATTGTGTTTGAAAATTAAGAAGGGTTTAATAAGCTTCGTACCCCTTCTATTTTCAGCTATTTTCAACTAACACCTCAAGGTTATAAGAATTCTAAGTTAAATGGTGCCTTTAGGGTGTAAACTGTCTAGAATAAAAGTTCGGCGTGCAATATAGTAGATATTTATAACTTTACAGTGCAGAATTTTCAAAATAAAAGTTAAGGTACAAATTCAGAATCTGTGCAAAACATTAGGGATGCAAAATTGTATCATTCCAATTAGGAACAAAAGGATCTCAACAATTATCAACACGAGATATGGTACAATTTCATTCAATAAATTAATATAGGATTCAAATTCGGCAACTATTTTTTTTTCCCCATAGACAGAAATAAACACACACACCCAATTAGATTAGAACGCTCAGAAAGTCATCGTCAAATTGAATTAGAGACTAATTTAAGGGGGACCCACAAACTAACACCATCCAGTCAATTGATGACAGGAGATGCGGCTGAAGATTTTAAATCCAGGATGAAGAACCCACAATCGATGGATGTGGGACGGAGATTCAAATCCGACTAGATATTCATTTTTGCGATGTTCAACAAACTATAATGAAACCAATTGCTGGCTTGTGGGCGGCTACATCTACAATCCAATCATTCAATAGCACCTTCTAGTGTTTTTGTTTTTGTTTTTGTTTTTGTTTTTGTTCCTTTGTCTTTACCCTTCGGCAGGTTGATAGACAAAGCTTTCAATAATTCAATGCTGCTTCCTGAATCCGGATATATACATATATGTTCACAAATTTGACTTTGCAATTGACAAGACAGTGGACACTACCAGTTGCCGATAGAATCCAATTGCAGCCGCACATCGGCACATGAAGGTTTTGGAACGTGTATGAGCCATCAGCCATGTGAATGTTTTTGTTTTTTTTCAAAAAAAAAAAAAAAAACTCTCATCCTGGACTTTACCCTCCATGAACTTGTCACAAAGAATAAAAGCATCAAGCCCTTTTCTTTAGATGGACTTTACTTTAGATGAATTATTTTCTTATGTCTGCGGTCAGCCCTTGATATTTACAACCATGCATTATTAATTTTTCCACTTTTCAAGTGGGCTAACTCCGTTTTCAACATTTGGGCGATACACTACTAGTTCACAGCTGATCGATTAAAATTGACTAATCAGTGATGCAATAAAACTGCTTAAAAAGTAGATAAGGATGTAATTGCAAGCTCTCAGTTTTAGAAGAGAAGTAATGGTTGGATTAATCTTATATATATTGTCAGTGTATATATTATTACGCTTGTATGGATGATACAATGAACAAATTTGGGTTTTAAATTCAAATTTTACTCGTATAATATATCTAATGGTGATAATATATACACTGACAGCGTATATAAGATTTACTCTTCTATAATTTGTAGACAAAGTCCGAACGCTTATATTTCTCGATCGCAATTGAATTGAGATTCGTGAAGGGAAAAAACTTTGCACAGGCAATGAATGAAACATGACTTCAAGAGTAACTTGATTACGTCCTTTGAATGCTGAATGCTGAACAGCCTGAACTGAAAGTTACCTTTCGCGTGGACTTCCGTTGAATTTCTTCATTACTATTGGTCAACTTTCTTGAATGGCGTCCTTGACTGGTCCAAATTGAAAGGCAACGGGACTTTGAATTTTCGCAATGTATGCGCGCGCCCGCACAGATATTTGAAAGTCAGACATCTTTACTTTAAATTCTTTTCATCTTATTATCCAATCAAATCATTCTCTAATATTTTATTTCATATCCCTTGTTCAATGAAAAATGGTCAAATTCTATAGGATCAAACCTACGGGACTTAAAGAATGATATTTTTTTAAAAAAAGAGAGGACAAATGTTAAATTTAAATAAATGTAAAGAAGAAGAATTTAGATTCCAAATGAACAAATTCAAATTTGAAAAAAATCTCGAAAAGTGAGGGGGTAAAGATCTCTTGTTCTTATTACAAGATCATAATTGGACTCGTATATGTCTGTTAAAAAGAATAATCTTCTCTCTTGAGGATAATAAAAAGTGGAAAATGTTCAATTGGAACATGAAAAGATGACTAAATTGGTCCAAGTTACTTTACTCTTCGAGACGAAGTGTAAGAAGGGAGGGAATTCTCAAACGCAGAAAGGGATTCAATGAATTCGAAAGAATTGAACGAGAAGCGGTATGATGAGGCTATCAAAAATACAATCAGTTATCACAATCCATATATTAGGCTACCAAAAATGCAGTCAGTTATCATAAAATTTTAGGTACTATATTACCAAAAAAGGAAAAAGAAGACAACAACAGTAGTTAAGATTGTCTAGCCCTCGTAATTCTTTCCTTTTGTCAAAGCAGCATCCTATTTCTTCAACCCTTAAACTTCTGCACTTTTTGTGTGGATCCTAAATCCAACTTGGTGACAAGGATGAAACCTCTTCACCCCATAACTAGTACTAACAGACTAACAGTAGTATAACAATGCCATTGGTCATTTTATGGAGTAGTTTATATCACAAAGAGATACTATTATTCTTAAAATTGAAGAAAACGCAAATCATACAACGAAAGTGGTGAATTCTTGACAGAGAAGAGCTGGTTTTTATTCAAAAATTAGTCCAAGTAACTCAACATATTAAAATTAATTCTTACCAAAAGTTGGCATCTTCATTCTGAGCTGTAAATGCAGACTCCACAATGCAGAAACAAAGATTTTAGATTCTTGATGGCAAAGTGAAACTTGTCCTCTATTACATGGAGTATCAGAACAAGAAACGAAAGCTAGTGCCCGCTGCTTAAGTGCCCACCTATGATTCAACCCAGTACTAGTAGGTTGCGGCGTGGTTTTCACGCTAACAGTGGATCGCGTGAGCATCAGAATATCTAAGACCAGTCAAAATTATTGATCCTTGATGGGCATAGGTGCTTGAGAACAAATAAAGATTGGGAGAAAGTTCTTCTATCTTCCGTCCACTCTTCATATGGAGGAAGATGCAAGATACCCTCTATGTATGATGCGTGAAGGATCTGGAATGCGGACAACTTTTCTACCTTTTGGCCACTAATGCACCAGCTACGGACATTTTCACGGCTAATGCAAGATACCCTTTAATTTTGTTTTAGCTAAGATGATTATTATATACCTACACGTAAAAAAAAAAGATATATATATATATATATATATATATATATATATATATATATATATATGAAGAAAAGGGGCAGTTATCCCCAAAATCTTGGAATCTTACGTTGCACTTACAAATTTAGAATTTAATCTCGATTGGGAGAATATAAATGATGTTTATTCCCTTTCAAGTCGCTACTTTTGTTCATGTTTGACTTTGTCCACGAACGAGTCTTTGTTTTGTTGAAAAGGCAAGTGATTTGGTGGATGCTAATATGGGGATCGAGTAATTTATGCCATTGTTGGATGCGTATCTACTTTGATTTAGACGGATGAGAGTTGATCGTGAGACACAATTTTTGATTAGTGAGAATAAGATTTATTTATTTATTTTTTGCATGTTTTGTCTTAGTACATATATTTATTTTGTCACACAAATTGTAAGTTGTAACTAAAATGAGCAATTATAGAAGCGTCGGATCCACAATATTGTGAACTACACGAAAACCAATAGTATCAGCCATTAGATGAATAAAAAGCATTATATGTCATTTTTAGAAAGGAAAATTAAAAGCATATGTATAACCTACAACACCTCTGTATATTTTTTTTTTTCAGTAATGATAACATTTTAATAACCCAATCTACCTTATTCTATAAAGAGGGGGAGCCTAAAGAGACCGTGTAAGGAATTAGTAGGTATACAAGTCTAGCTAGATCAAAGGAGTGTTTCAGCACCTCCTTTGAGTTTTTTTCACTGCAAGTAAGATTCGAATCTTGACCTACAGTCCAATGAGGATTTCATGGCCATTGAACCAAAGTTCAGTGATTTTACGAGACTTCTATTTCGCTCCCTCTAGAATTCAAATTCAGCCTAACTTTCTGTTGGATGTTTGTGTACAGTTTCAAAATGTCTCTGGCTTTAAATGTTTCCGTCAACCTAAGGCCTGGTCTCCGTCAGTGGTTATGAACTTCTAATAAATAGATGTAAATCCCACAAAAAATTGTACTTAAGCATTATGATTAGCTGCAATTATTTCAAATGGGCACTGGTGATCAGATCTTGGCCACCAAACGTTGAGAATCGAATTATACATGTCCAGCCTCAAATGAATTGAGGTCCCATCTAAATGAGTAAGCATCAATGGATCAATATTCAATAGCAGTAGTGTGAGAGCGTGTTTAATTTGCAGTGCGCTCCATTTCCACTGCTCAAAATAGGGGAAACAAAAAAAGAACCGGGACACACAAATAAAGGGGGGTAAAGGCAACAAATTGTAGATGCTGCTCATGAAATGGTTACACAATGAAGTATGGCATTTCATATTTCCTTACACTAAAAGCCCCATAAAGGGCTAGGCAATTAGGCATGCAGTTGGGCCTACAGCCACAAAATTCTTTTTGTTTTTGCAGCCACAAAATTCTTGAGAGCAAATCTCCTCTCATCATCTGCCCCTGTGGGGGTTCTTTCCCACGTCGGTACTGGGGGGGGAGGTTTGGAAATGGGTAGATAAATCCCCTGGGCGCCTTCAAAAGTTGTCGGTTTTTGAAGGTTGCTCGGGGAACTAGGTTTATCTTGCCGTATTCTTGGGTTTTCCACAAGAAAATGTTAGAAAAAAACAATTCTGCTGGGGTGCTTTCCGGGGTTAGTGGGGGTTAGTTAACTCTTAGTAGCAGCTGCCCTGCTGGGCTTGCCCCTGTGGGGGGTTCTTTCCCACATCGGTACTGGGGGGGTTTGGGAATGGGTAGATAAGTCCCCTGGGCGCCTTCAAAAGTTGCCGGTTTTTGAAGGTTGCTCGGGGAACTAGGTTTATCTTGCCGTATTCTTGGGTTTTCCACAAGAAAATGTTAGAAAAAAACAATTCTGCTGGGGTGCTTTCCGGGGTTAGTGGGGGTTAGTTAACTCTTAGTAGCAGCTGCCCTGCTGGGCTTGCCCCTGTGGGGGGTTCTTTCCCACATCGGTACTGGGGGGGTTTGGGAATGGGTAGATAAGTCCCCTGGGCGCCTTCAAAAGTTGCCGGCTTTTGAAGGTTGCTCGGGAACCTAGGTTTATCTTGCCGTATTCTTGGGTTTTCCACAAGAAAATGTTAGAAAAAAAATCTCCTCTCATCATCATCTAATCTAATCGTCATAGAGCGACCTACTGTGTGGGACATGCACACAGCTCACACACTTAGTTGTAGCATTTCACATTTTCACTACTGCATAAATTAAAGGGCAAATTATCCTGTTAGCCCTTTAATTTTTAGTTTAGATAAATATAAGCTCTCAAACTATTTGTAATCAATTTTAAGCCTTTGAACTTGTAAAATTAGGAACCTATAACTCTTTTGACTAGTTTATCTGATTTTACAACTGGAAAGTCAAATCACACGACTTTGCAGTATCATCCCAGTACATTTACCTCTATTTGTAGCATCCTAGCAGAAACTCCACCTCTTTTTTCTCTATAAGCATCATTATTATAGCAACCAACCAACTCATCATAAGCACCCTTATAAGAAACTTATTCAACCATTTCTACCACCGTAGATGCTCCTCTGTTTCCCTTAATTTTGCTTTCAACTCAGTAGCTTTTGCTTCAGATCTTGATGTTGCAGTTTCAAATTCCTCTTTTTGCTTTTTTGTTGCATTGATCCTCCTTAGAAGGCCTCGTATCAACTCAATAGAACGCCGGCAGATCTCCTCATTAATCCAATCCCAATACCTCACAGCTACCAACTTCTTGTGAGCAAACGACATACCTTCTCCCTAGGTTTCTGTCAGTCCACGAAATAATCATCTTTGTAACTTTATTGCAAGGACAAATAGGAAGTGGAGGGCTGCGATATTTGCGCATTTTTGCTTGTTTCATGGCACAATTCTCTCCCTTCCCTTTGCAATTCGTCTGTTGAGATCTATTAGCGATTTGGGTTAGGAAAAGGGAAGAAGATGGAGTTGTTCACTTTTTGCATATTTCTATGCAGACAAAAAGACCCTTCTTTAAAGCATACTGCCATTCATGTGATTTGACTTTCCGGTTGCAAAACCGGATAAATTAGCCAAAAGGGCCATGGGTTTCCAATTTTACAAGTTCGAGGGTTAAAAGTTGACTATAAATAGTTAGAGGGTTTAATTTTACCTAAACTAAAAGTTCAAGGGTCAAAGGGATAATTTGTCCTAAACTGAAATGTAGGTGTCTATATGCAATTCTACATAAAGCAAATTAAAATATGCATCAATTTGTGTGCTTTGAGGGAGAAGAGAAAAGGGTTTCAACGGGTTTGGGTAATTCCACAACCACATTGCCAGCGTTACAGATTTTTGTAAACATAGCATCAAAGTCTCTTTTATCCTTGTCTAAGAAGAACAAAGGACAAAGCCCCACAATAAGTGAACGAGGCAGTGGGGTATTGACACGTTAAGCAGGATTATATCAAGCTGTTGGAAGAATACATCAAACATACCATTGAGTGTCTGTTTCCCTACGCATCACTGCTTTTAATAAGGAAAGCAGTTTGGTCTGGATAAGGCTTGTGTGTTGAGGGTTGATTTGGCCTCCATGCTTCTTGGCAACTGGGAACATTGCCAATTTACTCAAATGGCTACAAACCAAACCTCTTTTTCTCCATATCGCCATCTCTTTTCTATCACCACACCGGCAATAGAGCATGCACATCCAAACATCCAATGATTCTCTATGTTTGACGCCCACGAGTCTTCTGGCTCCTCTCCTATCAACTCACAATCATCCCCCATTACCCCCTCATGTACCAACAATAAATAGAAAATATACCAAAATCCGATCACTAATTCTCAGGATTAGATACAGGGGTTGCAGGACCACTGCAGTATAGGAGGGGGAAAAAAACAAGCAAACAAAAATATCTATCATTGCTGAATTACAAGAAATTTCGGCCCCGTACGGATTAGGGTGTAACAGTTGAAATGAAAAGCTGATTTTACGTTGCATCAGTTGGGCAACTAGGTCTGCCACCAAATGCGGCTTCCATCCCTTAGATGCATGCATTTGCTCACTCTTTAAATTTGACAAACATTTCAGTTCGCCATCATTTTAAGTCGGCATCTACATAAAAAAAAAAATAGTGGAGGTAAGGGGGAGTGCTGTTGGAAATACGCTATCCCCAATTATGTTCTTGAACATGGATTCGATTCTCGCCTCAAACTCCTTAACCAACACAAATCAGACATGAGGGTTTAGAAAAAAAAAAATTGCTTTTGAAGTTCTTAATTATAGAGCATATGCCCATCCTTGTACAAATTTGTGACGGGAACATCTATCTGCCTTGATGTTCGAATTTTGCTAAAAAAAAAAAAAGGGGGGGGGGTGAAGGAAAGGAGATAAAGTAGAATGATAAATATTACTTTACTGCGCCTCAAATAGAAAACATAAAAAAGAAAAAGAAAATGTGAAAAGCCTAGATCCAATCTTTCCACACTAACTTGCCCAATTAAACAACTAGATGGTAATGCCCTTTATCCTACATTTTTTTGGTAGAGTCCAAAGCTTCATCTTAATTACAAGGTAAAGGGAGACAAAAGGCATGGAATTCACATTCATATTTTGTACTATTTTTGTCCATGTTCATTCTCTATAAATTCCATTTTTGTTATTCCGTCAAGGTTTTTTTTTTTTTTTTTTGGCGAAAATCATCAAGAAATTTAAGTTGCTCTGTAGATGCAACAATAATAATTCACTTCTTCTACTCTCTTTATTATTTAAAATAACTTATCATTTATATATATATATATATATATATATATATATATATATATATATATATATATAATAAAGTCGTATTCTCATTCTTATCCCTTCATGTTTTCTCTTTCCTACGTGGCTTAACGAGACGTCAAGTAGTTTCCTACATGGCTTGCTTCTTTCTTCTTCTCTATAAAAGATGACTGGCATTGATATAATTAATAGAGGATAGTACCACAAAAGAGGAAGTCTAATTGCCCAATCCTTATCTTGTGCATTATCAGAAGGGAATCATCATAAACATTTGATATGCGCAGACGTACTTATTTATAATGAAATAGTTATACTATTATTATTTAGATCAGTATACTGATGATTAAGGTTTTTGTCATTGTGTGTAGTTGAGAGTAGCAGCATATAAATTTTTTTCATTGTGCAAATCGATCCTGCTTTTAGAATCATTCAAGGCATCAGTTCATAGATTATATACAAAGTAATATATATATTTCTGAGTTTTAGTAGGGCGTGGGCGGATCGACTCGGCAAAAAAGTTATGCTGCATAATCCCAGATTCCCAAGAAAAGATGATTGGTTCCTTCACTATCTTCTGATCTCTTTGTTCTGCAAGAATCACGGCATTGATCACCAGATAAGGAAATGTACAAGTTGCAGGAGGTTCATTTTTGTTTTTTAATCAGAAACAAAAGTAAACAGTGGGGAAATTAAAAAAAAAAAAACAAAGTAATGCACATGGGATTCAGTATCTGGGACTCGAGAGAATATCATTATTCATATCCATATAAAGCAAGATATGGCTTTCAAATTCCTTTTCACTGGAGATGGTAAGAGACAATGTATCATAATAGGCGTGGACCAATAGCTTTTGAAACCAAACTACCAAAGAAAGGAAATGGGGCTACCAGTACTCAATTATATTCTCTTCCAGTTGAAAGCTTTGTTCCTTTTGCATAACCAACCATGTATTTGCTTTTGCTTTTTGTTTTTGTGATTTATAATGACGTATTCGTTTTCATATAGGATATTCTCAAACACAACTGCGATCAATGTTTTTGGCTTTTCATGTAGAAAAATTTTGCGGCTAGCCAATCCAATAACTTTGAGAGCAATATTACAGAAGCAGACTAATCTTTTTAGATTTCCAGCACTATCAAATTCAAGATTGAAAAGGATGGCACCATAATCATGCCTCTTTATCACTATTCTATTCAGTTTTTATTTGGTTCTAGCCAAAAATCAATTCATGTAAACCTAAAAGCAATTATTGGTCAATTATTTATTTGCTCTACGAGGGTTCCATTTAATTTAACTTGACCAATTTTACTAAGTCATGACATATTCTCCATTGTATTTTGCTCATAACCATTTTGATCGTCTCAATGCATTGTTAGAAAGTAATTTGACCTATTTTGAAGCCCAAAAAGACTTAATTTTGCAGTTAGCTATTTCGACTTGAAGATATGCAAATAATTAATGACTATTATATATATAAAAGGTTTAACCAATAATCATTTGCAAAAAATGCGTTGATGATCGTATATGTTAAGGGTACGTAGGATTGTGATTGAGCAGACTAATAGAAAGATAGTTTTGTCTCACAGGGAGCTAAGTGATACAAAATAAAAAGATTAGGGGGTTAAAGTGATAATAATGGTATATATATCTCTTACGGGGATTAAGTGTAATGAGAACATGTCCGAATAGTCTTGATTGTATAAGGTTCTACTCGTCTTAAAAATCAAACCATGAAATCAGAATATATACTTTCATTTGTTTTATTAAAAAAATAGCTTCTGAAATTTCTTGATTTCAATTCGTTTACTGTAGTTTAAGGGCACATAAATTGATCTTCTTCAAGGATAGGACCTTCCTTCTAAAGGAAATCACAATAATCTATTTTCTTTCCTTAGTTTGACCCTTCAATTTTGAAGACACGATCCCTTTCACAGTATCCACAAGAATTTGAAAAATATGCCGACTGAAGGGAGTTCCTTTTGCTTCCATAATCGAAAGATATGTTTCCATAAATGATCATTGCAAACTTCGAGCAATTTTACTGTACTACTCCTCACAAAGTTGGACACGGACCCCATATGGTTTTAGGAGGCCCGGGGACCCACATGATATTCACTGCATCTTCCAAATATGAGTTTTTGTTTTTTAATATCAGAACATAGAGATATTTAATTTCTATTTCTAAAATATTATTTATACAATATTGTTTTAAACCTTGAAAGATATGCGTGAAGGCTCGATATACAAGAAAACTACACTGTATATGACAATACGCTAGCTGTACATACACGTAAACTGTTCATGTTTTCTTTGGTAAATACAAAAAAAAAAAAAGAAATACACTGTATTTTTATCCTTATACTATATAAAAATAAGTCGTGGTCAAAGTGAGGTTTGAATTTCAACCACATGGACAGGGGCATTTTAGAAATGTGAAATGTTGTGGAGTTTTTTTAAAACTTTTGGTCCAATCGAGAGCAGCATGTGTTTAGATATATTTACCGAAATGTCCTTATTTTTGATACCTTTAAAGTTTTGATTTATGAAGACATTTGAATATTTTTGAAAAATGAAATTATTTTGCAACCGTTTTTGCATCGAGTACAACTCATATAAACTTATGTGTTGGTGTAATTTCTGAAATAATGTTATAGACACATTTAATTGGAGTGTACCTTTTGTTGTGCAATTAACACATTGCTATAACTAGTCGTTGGAGGATATTTCTTTGTGAACCAACTTATGTCTGCTCTTGGACGATTTTCAATTGACATCTGTAGGGGTCTTTTAGGAATGGTAAAATTGTAAAAGTATTGATAAAAGAAAGTGTACAAGTGTGTGTTGCAATTAGAATATACTATTATTAATTTTGTCATATTTGATGATTATTTCTTTTCAGGATATACTATTATTTGTTCAATAAAAAAATCCTCTTTAACCACAGGCACCAAACGCCCGCGCGATGTGTGGGCACTCCCCCCTAGTACGACCATATACTGTACATACACGTAAACTGTTCATGTTTTCTTTGGTAAATAAAGCTTTAGTTTTTTTTTTTGGACCAACACGTCCCGTTGTTAACAGAAATATGATTTAATCCGTCATTTATAATTGTAAGGAGCATAATAACATTAGCATATGCCCAACTGAATGAGACGACAGCAATTTTACCCATTTTATTTATCGCATACAAAAACATACCAGAATCTCAATTTATATCCAGCCATATACATCTTAATTGAGTTAATAACGATATAACTTGGATAGTAGAGCTGCTAGACAGTTGTATAAAAAATGAACTCTTCGTCTATTCAAATGTATCCAATTTAAAAATCTATTATAAATCTCCAAAATGAAAACATAAATTTAAGCTCTTAGAAAATTAGAATAAGAACTACCAGCTTTGAGAAATTAAATTGATCTCTTCAAGAGAAAAAAAAAACTTAAAAAGAAAAAGAAAAATTGGATGTATGCATGTTATTCTGGTAGCATTGAACAACAGAATGTCAAAGTGGTATCAATAAGGAATTTTTTTACAGATGTATTCATGATGAAGGACAACATATTGACCAAAGCACAATAAAGGGGTGCTTTGGTGGTATACTATAGAAAAGAAGGTAAAAAATTGGTGCTAGTGAAAGAACAACAAATAGTTCTTTTCCTTAAGTTAAGAGCAGTGTTTTAAAAAGTGAAGGCATTGGACACGACATTCCATATCTGTCCAAACGGGGCAAAAGCCTTAGGGCGTGGAGCGTAAGTCCCATAAATTTTATTTATATTTTAAATATTTTAAAATATAAAAATCCAAAAATATTATATATATATATATATATATATATATATATATATATATATATATATATATATATATATATGCGTGCACGTGTGTATATAATATTAAAAATACCAAAAAAAGTATTAGATAAAATAAAGAAAAATTGTAACCTCATATCTTCATAAGAAAAGTAAAACTTGTTTGTGTGACTAAAATAAAACATGCTTATATGACTAATGCCGTGCCACGAGTAGAAATCCAACAAACTACTGTAAATTTCGATGATTAATTGCATAAAAGGTTTGATGTCATCCAGCAAACCAATGATCACAGTTGCAAAAACTCTTTTTCAGAGCACTAGTAAATAATATTTGTGAGTTTTAATTATATCAAAGTGGATGTCTTTCCCCTATTTCTTTGGAGTATCCTCAATGTGAGGCATAAAGTCTAAAGTTTCACCTGCTTTGCATCATTAAATTCTAAACTAACATTTGTGTTCGTCAACTTAAATTTGTAGGCCTGCATAAGAAAGGTTTTCAAAAGTTGCAAGTTCAGATTGAGGGTCTCAACTTCCTTAAACAAAGGACGAGAAAATCCAGGTTGGATGTTCTTCTGGAGTTTAAAAAAGGGAAAAAAGTGTTGGTGTTTTAAATGCATACATTTTTTTACACCTTGAAGAAAAAACTCGCCCGCCCTATGACACTAATGTCCCATTGGACCGCTTAGGATCAAAATACTAGTTAAGAATCACCAATCTCATCTAAAACGTACACAGAGGATGACTGAGAAATCATGTATTACTCTCTTCCTAAAATAAAAAATTATAATTTGATTATGACTCGTGTGATGGATTTCTGCACAACAACTTACTGTATACTTGGATATGGCATGAATTTCATGCTTTAACTAACACCAAATGTGAGTGACTACTCGCTGTGAATTCTAAAGACAAAGTCATGAAAGATTGCAAGAAATCCTACCGTCTAGTACGTATCAACTAAAGCTGCTGCAGGATTTGTGGATTTGGACAGCGGGCTATGCAATGTACTAATGAATTGTTCAACGCCCATATGAAGCTATATATTTCCTTGTGACTTCAAGGTTATTCAACTTCTGGATGATGAGAATCAGAAACTAGCCGCAACCACCCACAGAGATGGAGTGTAATTTACCACTTACATAGCGAGTGCTGAATAGTAAGTCTTCTTCGTTTTATTTGATGACAAGAAACATGTTGTCGATATTCAAAAGGGTTAACTCTGCATGTGTTTAGGTTCTAAAGTTAAAATATGATTGAAAAAAATATTTATGATCTAATAAATTTTTTTCCCAAATAATGATGTATACAAACAAACCCTATGAATAGGCCAATTCTTGGCGCGTGAAGACAAAAAAAAAAAAAAAAAAAAAATCATATACCGAGCATGGAACCTTTATGTAAAATTGGAATGCTGTTTTGTAAGGAGAACAGATCCTAATTAGTCTGGTGCAAATAACCTCCACATCAAAATTGGAAAGATTGGGCTGAAGATTATTTTTAAAAAAATTTAATCATTTATTGTAATATTTTTGTGACATGACGTATGTAAGACAAAATGATGATTCAAAATTATTTAGAGAATAATATAAAAAAAAATTCTTTTTTGGCTATAAACTTATATGACCAAAGGGAGCCATTAATTTGTATATATTGTTTTTTAATTTGGGATAAGAAGAGTACTATTGATCAGGTTGAAAAGGTAAAAGTCTGTTAGTTTGACAGATAATTCCTAGTTCGTACATTGTACAGTAAAAATATCATAATCAAAGAGCACAATCATCTGATGATGATTGGATGGTAACAATCTGTAATTTCTAATTCCAAAATAGTAAATTTGGATACGCAAAACATGCAAGGTGAATAAGAAAGAAAGGACTAAGAAGTATAATCTAGGGTTGTTAGAGTAAAAGAAGTTAACTGTGGGAAGTGTACTAATGTCCTTTCCTTCATTCCCCTCGTGAAAGAAAGAACGGTTACAAGAAGAAAGATAAGTAGTAGTACATATGAGACAGGCACTGTGGTACCCTTAATACCAGGGGTATTCTGCCCCTCCTTTTACTTTCTTTCCTATTTATAGAGGCGCAAAGAGGCCCCTGATATAGCCTGGCTAGGTCACTCCAAACCAAACAAACTCTTCCTTTCTCTTTCCCTTTCTTTCTCTCTCAATCTCTGTTCATCCGGCTCTTTCTCATTACTAGTCCTCCAGAAGAAACGGTACTGCTACTGCAACTACTTCCTTCCTTTCTTTTCCTACTGCAACTTCTGCTGTTGCTGCTGCTAGCAGCTGCAACTTTTTTTTTTTTTCCTGCTGTTGGTGCAAAGAGTTATTAAAGGAATTTAAAAAGGAAAATATATATATATATATATACATATTTATTTATAAGGATGGGAGAAGAAGGTAAAGGTGATTTTGTTGACAGAAGATAGAGAGCACAGATGATGAAATGCATGGAGTCTTGCTGCATCTCACTCCTTTGTGCTCTCTATGCTTCTGTCATCATTTTCAGCCGCTCACTCTCCCCATTTTTTTAGTTTTTTCCTCTACCGCTTTTCATCTCTCTATCCTTCTCAACTAGCTCTCTAGCTTCAGGTATGTATATCTAGTTAGTTAGCAGTAGGCTACTAGTAGACAATTATATTCTTGCCCAGATTTTTTAGTTGAATTTCCCCCCACTTGGTCGTAGACTTGAGAATTTCTATCTTTTCTTCATATACTTTACAATTTTGTGCTTTGCTTTCTTGTTTTTCCTTTTCGAGCTGGGATGAGGGATAAAAGGGATTCATTGATTGGATTATTGCATGCTACGGCAGTCTAATGTCACAGTTTGTGCCTCTGTGTTGTTATCTTATGCTGTTTTTGAGTCATGATATCTGAACAAGATCTGGAGGTAAATGAATCTGGGCTTTCTTGTATTCCCATCTCTTGGAAAGTGCTAGATCAATGGATACATTTCCTCTGCTGTGTTGTCATGATTTCATTGGGGAATTTGATTTTTCTTTTATCCCTTCCTTGGGGAACAAATGGACTTAATTTTATTTTAATGTTGACTTAGCAATTTCTGATTGGTTTCTCTATGGCTAATCAAGAAATCCCTTTAAAATCCTCGCTTAGTGTGGCTTTGCCTCTTTGCCAACACGTATTCTCATGCTTATTTGATTCATCTTTATGATTTTGCATTACTAGTTACCAAAATCATATGGGTTTGGAGAAATTTGACCGAGCTGGAGCGGTAACATGCCCGGAATATTTGTAATCAAGAAGCAGGTTATAATTTCTGATGAGCACATCTCTTGTGGCCATAGTTAATGTATTTCCTTTGTGAGTTGGTATTTTCTTCCCCCTCACTTCCTGACCGAGAGAGCAGCAAATTTTAACATAACGAAGTTCTTGATATGGGCTATCAACATATTCTATTTTCATCTTGATAATTTCTTCATTCACTCAAGACATATTCGTCCAAATTGGCTACCAATTACAGGAGCATTTTTTTTTTTGGCAAGGACAAGTAGAAACCAGCTGCGAATTCAACAGGCTGGAAGCTGGATATGGATAGGAAGAGAGTTTGTGTCCACTACTAAGGTCATTTCCATTTGAAGGAATTAATTTCTTGTTCATTATTTTTTCTGTATCTGAGGAGCTTTCTCTGCTGTTTTGGTTCAAACCCATTGATGACATGGTAGATATCTTAACTGAAGTGATTCTGACAAAAGTCAGTACCACTTGCCACATGTGGTCCGTAATATTGGAGGGCCAACTAGGAATATATTTTGAAATCACTCTCTATTTCTAAGAAAAGAAATGATAGCATAATTGGGGCCATGTTACTCTTAAAGCTTAATTGTTGCCAAATGGAAGGAAGACTATAATGTGCATACAATTCATCTTTAAAAATTACAAAAGAAATGTAATGCTTATATGAGTCAATGGGGCTGGAAAATTTAGGCAAGGATGTTTTATGGTAGTCATAGGTATCACGATCTTAGTTCCTTCTGAATCAGAAAATCAACTATGATTATCTATTTCATAACAATGAGAAAGTCCTTGAGCTTTAACTAGACTAGATATTGAAAAACCACTATCTATGGACTTATTCTTAGCTAGTATGATTCATTGGATTTGAGAGCTTAATGGTCGTTCAGATAACACATGTAAAGATAGATGTATTCACCTCATATTCAATTAGCATGTGATTTTAGCCAGCAAACCGGGGACTTAGTAATTAGTATGTATGAAAAGGCAACATCTTGTGATTCTGTCTTGAAGTTTGGCTTGTGATTTCAATGTTAAGCTAGTTAGAAATGTGATTTTATAGTGCAATAGTTTATGAAAATCTTCTCCGGGCTTGTAATTAAGAGCAGAATCAGAAAATCACAAAATAGGATATGTTAGCAATGTCAAATTCTCAATATCAAATATCTTTAACATATATAGGCGCATCCTTGGGCGGGGCTGTACTAGTCTTAGGGAATTAGTCTGGCCAAATAAAGTCTGGGACACCCCTAACCGAAAAAAAAAAAATATATATATATCTTTAAGATAGGCGAATCTGAGATGTTTTGTTGTTGTTAGCAATGAATACCAGAGATGTATGGTAACTATGATGTAAACATGAGAGGAATCATGAAGGGAACCTTTGTTGAAGAATGTTTACATGAGATACAGGGTGCATTATACAATTAAGTTCTTTGATATAGCAAAAATTATTTTCCTTCTTGAACTTAAATGTAATTACGTTCCTTGAAATCATCTAGATGTTATGAAGTCATTCTAGATAGGAACTAATGTGACTTAATTAAGTACTACTTTCTGTATATGATTGCAAATGAACTACTTACCTTTCTTTCCATTTTTAGGATTAGAACACAACAAAAGAGAAAAAAAAGGTTGATCCGGGATTTCAGATTAAAAACCTTCCAAAAAAAAAAAGAATCCCTTGTTTAGGAAGTGGACCTATGTGGAATATAATTCTGCACAATGTGTTTTTTTTTTTTTTTTAAAAAAAATTTCCTTCATAAAGTGCCCTAGATGTTCCTGCTTCATATATGGAAGTTAACTCTTTTTCCTTTTTTTTTTTTTCTTTTTTACGCTTTGTAAACAGCTCCTATATCAGGCATAGCTCCTAAAATCCAGTAAGCATTTTCTTTTTTTTTTTTTTTCCTTTTTTTGGTATAAAAGCTGTCAAAAAAGCATATTATGACATAGAGCCAATACTTATAAATCACATATTTCTTCTAAAAATCATCTTACAAAAATCACAAAAAATAATAATTGGATATACTTGAATGCTAGTAGCATCACTCAATTGATTCATTAATTCACACAACAACAAATACACTTTGATGAGAGAAGCTTCAGTGATGCCCTTAGCTGGACCAAGGATACGTGTTATCATCTGATGACAATAGAAGCTTTAAAGTAGGAGGCAAAGATTAGATGTGCATGTGATCAAGTGTAACTTGGCAATCACATAAAATTAATAAGCTTTTATTGTTAGGGCTCCATTGAATCATTTGATCTTGAAAGATATCTTGGAGTTCTATAGTGTATCCCTGTTGATTTTTCAGATTTGTTGTAGATTACAGATCTATTTATACTTGTTGCATGTTTAATTGTTCTTTGATATTAATATAGATTTATTGTAATGAAATTTTTTGTCGTTTATCAAAAAACCTTTTAGTATTTGTTATGCCTTCGTCTTTGATAATTCTATTTTTGAGATTGTTTACTAGCGTCTAGAGTATAAGATACTATTATCAACTCTTATGGTATAAGGAATTGCAATTCTCGTTTGGAACCTGAAAAAATGTATGTACAGACCTTGCTGGCTTGCTCTACATTTAAGCCATTATTCAGTTTGCGAGGAGAGGGTTGAGTTGGGTGATTTAGGGTGAGAAGGTGTGAGCGAAAGATCCCAAGTTTGATACCTCCTACTCATGTTTAAAGGAAAAAGATATTATTCATTTGAAAAGAAAGTGAATCAAATTAAGTTACGTGCCTAAATTACTATACTCTTTCTCTTGTCTGCCTTATATTTTTGCACGAAGCTTAATTAGGTCTCGTTCTCTAATATTGGTTATTGGTACGATGGCAGAGTTAGGACCCTTATTGAGAGGGTGAAATAATTTTAGGTTGAAGTGATTTGTAAGCTTTTGGTACAACTTAGTGTTTATTAAAAATTTAATTGGCATGAACCAATTTATTCAGTATTACAACAACAAAATTAAAAGGCATTGTCTATGTAGCTTATTATTTACTATGTGCAGGAGTTTTCTAGTCATCTAATGGTATAAAATCATAGTTAATATTACGAACAAAATTATAAGGTGCACATTCTAAAATAGATAGGATAGGCAGATAATCTTCACAATTAAAATATTAAATAAATATCAAATTTGCATGTAATTCAATTTGTATGGTTGGGCATATAAGTGAAGTTCAATTTTAAGTAAAAAATATTTATTAGAAAGGAACAAAAATATCATGGTATTTTATTTGAAGCTTTGATTTTAAGAATAACTAGAGCAACTATAGAAAATTTCAACACTTTTGAGGGGCAATTATAGGGCTAGATGGAATATTTTAAAAAAATCAAGAGGGGCAAAAGTGAAGCAACACTAAAAAGCTAAAATGTTTTATAGGCCATTTTATAATTTTCAAAAATTTGAGGGGGTGCAATTGCAACCTCTTAAGAGAGTGTAGCTCCGCCCCCGATTGGTACCCATCACAGTGGGACATTGCATTTCCAAGTTGTTTTGGTGGCTTTATCTTTAACTTAGGGATTGCTAGTACTTGCCTGAATTGGAACAAGGGTCTAGGGCCAATAGGGGGGGGGGGTGGATAAATTATAATCTCCAGGGCGAAAATAGAAATGGTAAAATGACTCAATGAAGCAGTAGTAGTAGTAGTAAAATTTAGAACTAGAATGATGCTTTCTCTTTCTGAGTTGAAATAGGCGGATTTTGCCCAGAAGGTAAAGATTCTGATCATTGGAGGAAGGTGGGGTCGATGCTTGCTAGATTTGGAAATGCTGGACCAGCCATGTGAGGCCTCGGTGGAAAGGGAGGATGTCATTTTGCTATTTGGATGAAACCATGAACCAGATTATTCGATACTCGTTCGAATTAAACTCACTGTAACGAGAGTTCGTTCGAACTTGGTTCGCTGATTAGTCAAGTCACACTCATTGTAATAAGAACTCGTTCGAACTTGATTCGCTGATTAGTCAAGTCAAATTTGAATAACGTTTTATATTCCTTAATATTCAAGTTCAATAAAATATTAGTTCAAACTTGATTTGACAAATAAACAATCTAAAATTTGAACAAAATTTCATTTGAGAAAAAAAAAAACAGACATTATTCATTCGAAAAGTCGAAAAGAAAGCAAATCAGAACAAGATACGTGCCGAAAGTACTGTACTCTGTCTCCCATCTACCTTACACATTTTTGCACTAAGCTTAATTTGGTCTCATTCTCTAATGGTAGTTATTAGGACTAATTAGTCACATTGGGACATTGCACTTCCAAGTCGTTTTGGTGACTTCATCTCTAATAACAAAGCGATTGCTAGTACTTGCATGAATTGGAACTAGGGTCTAGGGATAATGAGTGGGTGGATAACTTGCAGTATTCTCTAGGGTGGTGAAAATAGAAATGGTAAAATGACTCAAATGAAGTAGCAGAAGAAGTTGTAAAATTTAGAAAATAGAATGATGCTTTCTGAGTTGCAAGAGGGCGAATTTTGCCAAGAAGGTAAAGATTCTAATGATTGGAGGCAGGTGGGGTCAATGCTTGCTAGATTTGGAAATGGCGGAGACGGACCAGCAATGCGAGCCCTCTGGGAAACGACAGGTATCATCTTACTTACTAACACCTGCCTGACGCCTGTCAGGTAGTAAATGTCTTTCCACGTCTTCTTTTTCTTTTCCTTTTTTGTTTTGGATTTCCAATAGGGTTATTATCACTTTACCCCCTTAAACTATATCACAACTATCAGTTTACCCCATAACGTTATTTTTTAGTCACTTCACCCCCATAAGTAATTCAATTCAACATGTTAAGAAATTTCAGACAAAAATACCCTTTTATTCTATAGTATTACTACATTATTATTATTATTTTGTTCCTTTAAATTATAGTGATATAATCGATTTAATTCCTAGCTTTATTTTCTGGGAATTTTATTTCATCGTTAATCTAACTAGTATGGTAAAAAAATTTTAAATTTATTTACCCTTATATATATAATTAAAAATAAAAAATTAGAATGATTATTCTTCTTTTTTCACTTTAAGAGATCCAAAAATATAAAAATAAAAGAGTTTTCTCAAATTTCTTTTTCACACTTATTAATATTAGGAAAAGAAAAAGAGATAGGAAAAAATGAGACAAAAAATTAGATTTTGCAAAGAAAAAGATAAAAAAAAGTCTAATATTATCATATTAAATTAAGGTTGTTAGGATTAGGATTGAAATCTGATGGTAAACAGTAAAGTGAAATAATTTTAAAATAATAAAAGTATTTAATTCTTTCTTATTTGTATTTTCTAAAAAAAAAATTGAGCTCTCTCTATCTATCTCTCTTTCCCCCCTCCCCCTCCCCGTCCCTATCTTTCTATTTTTTTAATATTAATTTCCCAAAAAGAAATAAATTAATATTTTGACTTTTTTTTATACTAAAGAGGAGAAGAACCACCCTAAATTTTTTATTATTTTTATTATACAAAAATGAGGGTACTTTTTTCTAAAGTTTTTTAACTTGTTAAGTTGGTTTAATTGTTAGATAAAATGTCTAAAAAATAACTTTATGGGATAAATTGATAATGAGACTATAGTTTAGGGGGATAAAATGATAATAACTTTAAAGGCTAAACTTGTCTTTTTACTTTAATTAACAAACTCCGTTAAATTTGACCGTTAGTTTTAGAGATAAAGTAACTAAAAGATAACGTTAAAAGGGAAATTAATAATGGCACCGAATGTTAAGGGGATAAAGTGATAATAATGCTTTCCAATATGCCCTTTTTTTTCTACCTATCTTTTTATTTTTCTATTTTCATTCTTTCCCTATTTTTTAGATTAATCTTGACATTCAGATGCTTCCATTTTGTACCAACTCATCTAATTTTTTCTTAATCAAAGATTGAGGAGCTGAAGAAGACATTTTAGCTGTCATCTTCGTGCCTTACTAAAATTTGTTGGATGTTTTCTCATTCTTGAAGAATATTACATCACATTCCATAACATGTAAACTCGGAGCCAGTTACAATTGAAGCCTATAAGTGAGCAGAAGACTCCATCTTCTGTCTCAAAGTCAGAAATAAAAATGCAAAACAACAAAGTATATATCCTTAATCCCAAAAAGAAACCATCTAAAAAGAAACCCCAAAATAACTGATAAAAAAAAAAAAGAAAACAGAAACGTGATCATAAAATATAAAGATCAAAAGAAAATTTCCAGATGCCCAAATTGTGCATGCAAGATTAATCCTAAGATAAATACTCACTAGTTGGTTTTATTATTTTGAAAACAAAGTTCAACTTTAGCCATTTCAAGTATAACATGAGAATTACTATAAATACTCAGATAAGTCAATATCTGTTTGACAGAGATAGACTTAGCCATGTTACTTTAAGGGTTTTTTTTAACAGATGTTATGTGACACTCGTTAACATACCTACATTCTACCTAATTTATTGTGTACATACACACACACACTAATGATTATTACTTTCTCTTACATTTATACAATTTTCCTAATTAATTTCCTTATATTTATATATTTTTTCTAATTAATCTTATATTTTTAAAAATCTAACACCTGAAATACATGTTAACGAGTGCTTACAGGATATTCGTTAGACAGACCGATATTTTAAACATCCTTATTCGAATGATTTTCCTGCGGACTAAATCTAATCAGCAAGAATATTATCATACACATACAGACATTGGTTTTTGCAATTTTGGTCGCTCAGCACAATTTCTCTCTCTCTCTCTCTCTCTTCTAAATTAGAGCCCCTTTTTCAGTTGGTATTTTTTGGAAGGATATCTCGACCTCTATCTCTTTTCTTCTGTTCTCATTAGCCTTCTGAGAATGGACATTTGTTTAGGAATATCCATTATCAGAATTGAGTATAGACCATAAAATATTTCGTGAGAGCCAGGGAAAATGTTCCTTTCTAGCCAAATAAGTGTATAGCAATGCAGACCTTTAAGTTAAAGTTGTAGCAAGTAGCCACCAAAGCAGAATGTGCCTCAAGATTTTTCTCCTTGGATGCGGCCAAATTGGGGGACATGCTCGTGGAATTGGTATTCAACGTCGGACCCTACCACTTGGATCGGATGAGATGAGATGATCCTGATTCATTTTTATCATGATTGACCATCTAATTCCCTCTTGTCCTTGACAGGGGAGACTGGCTGAACAATTCCAATCTCCAGATGGAACTCGAATGTACCCCTTTCTTATCGTATACGACCAATTGACTACATATTATTAGACTAAGTTTTTTAAAAAAAAAAAAAAAAAATTTTCCGCATTTTTGTATGGTAGGAAATGATCTTCTACAAAAGTCTAGTTTAGATTTGAAACCGATTGATGGTTCTCGGAAAATTGCATAGTGGCTGTTATCTTTACAAGTAGGAAGGATTTTTAGAAGTCTAGAAGAGAAAAAGATATGCCAAATCTTCACTTTTCTGTAGAAACAGTGAAAGGAGAAAACAAACTAAATCCACTCTTATCTGTTTGTCATAACATATCACATCATAGCAACAAATCAATAAATAAACTAATCCTAAGAGAAACCTAATTCCGCACTTCTTTGTGACATTTTGATTTCTTCACTGATTGCACGAAAGGGGCAAGTCCTTCAACAATTTCTGTCAGCCCTTTACTTAAAACTAAATGCACAGGGCATACATACCTTAGGATGTTGAGATTTCAAGTTGTACATTAGTACATGAAATGCGAATCTAGAAAACCCCTAATTAAAAAAGAAAAAAAACCCGAGCGAAAAGAAAACTTTTTGTTAAAAATATCATACATGAATCAGATGAGATCTAACTATGTGGAGACTAAAGGAGGTGTTTGGTAAAAGAGTTTCAAAATAAGGAATATGTTTCTATTCCAAACGATTTAGTTCGTTACATTCGTGATCTCAAAAGACGTTGTATAATATTTATTGAAGAATTCTTAATACGATGGTTTCTTAATAAGGCGATAAATCATTCCACCTTCTCCTATAGTATATATGAAGTAAAACTTCAATCCCATACTAAAAATTTAAGGATTATTTCCACTTCGTACTCTTGGACTTGTACTTCTTTCTCATTTTGCATCCCCAGGCTTACAATTTTAAGGGTACTTTGCACTCTAACTTCTCATATTTGTCTCACTTAAATCCTATTGATCGACGTTAGTCATAGGAAACTAACAGAATAGAGGACTTGCACACGACACGAACCTAAACCACTTTACTGGATAGCAGTATAATATCATCATCTCACAATCCCTATTAGTCATGCAAAAAGGTGAATCATTTGTACAGCCCTTCGTTCCTTCGATGTTGCTAAAGTCATTATCAATTGGACTTAAAAAGATACAAATACGAGAGAGTTTAGAATGTAAAGTGACTAAAATTGAAATCTAAGGTGCAAAGTGAAAATAGAGCCTCAGTTTGGAGGCACAAATTGAAATTAGTCCAAGATATACCATGGGACAAGGGCTGATAAATCCCACCAATCTCACATTAGATGAGTTTTTTTTCACTTTTGTCCATTCTTAAAAAAAAATTCACACTTGAGAAACACAAACCAAAATGCTGTTTTACTTTTGGAAGCAACGTCTTGAGGAGGTAGTCGGTTTTGGTCCTTTTCTGCTTTAATTGGTTTCCTATGAAGCAAAACTAAAAGTGTAACGAGACACTATAGCTTTGTGGATAAGATAATAAATCATCTTATCTCCCCGTGCAAATTGACCACAGACTGTCGGTACCAATCATTAGCTGGTTAACCAAAGCAAGATCTTCCCATCAACTTTTTGAATTTCGTGAGCACAAGTTTGGATTTAATAACAGTTGTGAAAAATACTACTGTTAGATTTTACCCAAATGATCGTTCTTTCTTTCCCAAGAACATTTCTAAGCATAATTTCCACTATTTTCTTCAAAAAAGAATACAAAAAAAAAAAAAAAATTTTGTCTAGGTAAATACAAACTTTAGCAGTTGAAGATCACTGCTCAAAGAATAGTGGATAAGTAGACAACTCAATCATGGAGATGGAGGCTCTATATTACCCCAGAACTTTCAATACTAGGCCCACCGGGGACACCGCATTGTAAAATGAAATTGACAGATCAACTGACACTTCTAGGGTTCTCTTGCTTGTTCTTGTTCCATTGAGACCATATTTGATTTTAATTTAGTTAAGATAATAGGGTGTTTTCGGGGGCGAAGCTAGAGAAGAAATTCGGTGGGGGCAAAGTTAATATATGAAATTTTACTAATTATGATATGAAAAAATATGTTTAACTAAAAATCTACTAATTATAATATACGCCAATTTAGTAATAAAGCAAATATCAAATTTCTAGTAAAGAATTCTTCCACTTCTCCTCTCACAACCCTAATAAATTTAATCTAGATTTTTTTTTAAGATGAAATAAAAAATGAGCAATTGGCAGTTCTAATGTGTAGTGAAAAAGTTTTTTTTTTTTTTTTTAGAATAGATAAAGAAGAAGAATAAATGCAAATGGAATCTATTTCTTTGTTTAAACAAGGTGGTGGTATAATTTATTTTAAGTGTTGTCAGATTATTTGGACCCAAAGACATATAAACAAGGTGGGTATTACTACTTTAGCTTTTGTTAAAGAGTAGTGAGGGTGATTTCATTCAAGTATGGAGGCAAACCTATAATTTTATACGCATATATGCAGGTTTTGGTTGGGGTAATTCTTTAATGCTTAGGTTTTGTTGAATAGTAGTGGGTGCAAAACTACAATTTTATATGTAGATATGATGCAGATTTTGATGGGATCAATGGAGGCAAAGGGTAATTCTCTAGTACTTAAATTTTGTTTAGTGGTATAGTGGGGGCAACTTGATTGAAGTGTGAGGGGTAAAATCACAATTTTACAGGGAGATATGGAGATTTTGATCTCAATCTCTGAGTATTTTCCATTAGTTTTTGTCCTCTATGATATTTATGAAAAACCCTATTAGATTTTAGACCACCCTGCCAAGATTTCTAGGACAGGCAGGAGAGCAGGTTATACAGAATGATGCTAGTTCATCAATACATGTAGGGACTTTTCTTGCACCATACCTCTTAAAAAATGGGTTTAATCTGATTTCTCCAAAACTGTCTTACACGGTCGTTTAAAGGGTCCTCAAACCAAAATCAGTGGCGTTTTCCAGTTAAACACAAGCTAAAATACATGTCAAAAAAGTTATGCAGGATGCCTTGAAAACAATCGAAGACCGAACAGTAATTTTGCAAGAATCTGTTGCTTTTGTCTTGGGCAAATGAAACCAGGTCCCAGACATCCACTCAAGGTATGTATTTTATAAACACCCAGTGACTGGTGCTGGACTGGCTTTCTAGCTAGTCGGTAGAAGCCAAGAAAAACTATGGAGGAAGCTCAATATCAAACAAGGTCCTACCAATGTCAGGTGGTTCAATCACTAATCAACCAAAGTCAACCTGAAGGCAAGCATTTATAAACACACAGTGCCTTGTGGATGATCCTAGAAAGAAAACTCGTCCCAACCGTGCTAAGTTGTTGAAGAAGCTGCTAAATTTTGCACGGCAAACATTTTCCATATCCAGGTGAGGACATCCTATTTCTTCATGCCTTTCTATTCACAGGTGTGGGATTTTATTACTAAAATGGTAAGTTTTGGGGTTGCTAGGAGAAATCAGTGCATTGGCAGCGGTACCAACATTCTATATCTCAAGGACAAAAGGTGTAGGTAGGAGATAAGCACCAAAGGAAAGGATCATATTCTGACAAAGAGCAAGTAATAATTATGGGTGTTGACACTTTGACAGCTGATGCCATCAATGATCAACAAGGACATAAACAGGAGAAATGAGAAAACACAACATGTTCCAGTTCCACAATGGAGTTGGAAGACAGATCTGGTAGTTACTCTGGTAACGACAAATATAGAAAACAAGATCATCATCAAGACACAGTGTAAAGGTACAGTAACAGTTCTATCAACTTACTCAAAGATTGTAAGGGGGTTGGTTTGATGGATCAATGTAGTGCACTGCATGCATTATGGCACTGTCAGCTATCAACATCGGCAGCACCACCAGCATCAGTTTAGCAATTTGTTATCGACATTGGTGCATGGCACCATAAATGGTTTTCTGAATTTGCTTTAAAAAATCGAACCATGGTGTACTCTATTTTACCACAAAGATGGAATGCTAGACAGATCATCTGGTACGGCAAATGTAGGCCAAAGATGAATAGCAGCAACAAATGCAAAAGTGGTCCATTTCTTTTTGGTCTCTGCACATTTAGATGGGGCAGATCATTTGTCAAAATCATGTGGGGCATTAATTATTGGCTTCTCTTGCACCAAAATCCAAGAAATTTGTTGTTTCCATCGCTTTCACCAAAGAAACAAGACCCTCTGTAGGCCTCCACATATCCAACATGCCCATAAATACAAGGCAGAAACACAGTTGGTAAAGCATGGGATATTTCGGTATGCGTTCAAATGTTGTGACGTAACGCGACTAATTGTCTTTCTTCTGTTATCAAAGAACCACATCCTACTTGGCCTGAATTTGAGCTCAAAAAACACAGAAACAGCGACAAATAGCAAAAGACACAAACAAAAGCATACTGTACGGATGTCATTTCAGGGGCTCAAATGTCCTGTTCCAGTCAATTTGGCACACATGGTTAACCCCTGTAACATGGACAATCTGCAGACATGCTGTACCAGCAATTATGGTCAGAGTTTATTAATATTTAATCCCTATTTTCACCAAAAAAAAAAAGCAATTATGGTCAGAGAGGTTTCCAACCCCTTCTGTCCCGTTCAAGCCAAATACACACCCTCAAAAGATTATTGTACATTGAACAAGGGTTCAAAACCCAACATCCAACGCAGAAGACCTCTACATTTCATGCCACGCCCGCTTTCAACCAGGTAATACAAATTAAGTAACTGGAGTAACGTACAAACGAAAAATATGAAGCAAGTAATCGAGAAATTTGGGGCCAAAAGTTTACAAAGAGAAGAAAAAGGCATTATCAGTCCGTTTCAATATCAATATACACCTTAAGGTTGTCTTTACATCTGTAAACGTTCACAATACAACAGAAAGAATTAATTCCATGCGTCAGATCATAAGGATTTCATTACTCCCAGGGTGGGTTCAAGCCAGTCGATAAAATGTTCACCCTCATCTATGGTTCTATGCTGCTGTCAGTGAAGGAAAAACTATCGGTTGATATAGAGCTTCAAGCATCAGAAAGCAAGAAGCATGGTGTTTCTATTGTACTATAGCACCGGACAGAATAAATCACCCACAGTAAGTTAGGAAACTTTCCTTCTGGTTCTATAAGGAAATGAAACTCTCTCCAGTGAATACGGAACATGAATTAGCAAAGATACTACTAAACCTTCCTCCTGATACCATGTTTCATACATTGTTATCCAAAACCAATTTAATTTGTATCTCACTCTCAGTTCCTGGTAGAATGTCTAGTTTTCAGAGGATATGCTGCATTTTCAAGCACCTAAATATATTATAGGATGACAACCAAAGAAAACAGCAGGATCCTCCTCAGTTTTTGCGCGTCCTAGAGTTAATACCCAAGGAAAAAGGAAGAAAATCTCACAATATCAAAAGAAAAAAAATAATAATAACAGTCAGCACATCATCAATCAGAAGCATTGTCAACCAAGGAAAACAAGAATAAACCATCTTTTGGAGCCTAATTTTATGCATGATACTAACTGCAAATTATATGTGCATATGTCTATAATGCATGGTGAGTGAAAAATGAGTGTATTCCATGGAAGTCACCAAGCTCACTCTGAAAATACGTACCTGCTACTATACTCAAAGTCTCAAAAATAATTCTCCTCATGAGGATGATAACAATTTTATAAATAGCCAAAGTTCAATTGAAGCATATGAAAACCATGCAGAATTTGAATAGCATCTTGTTGACTAAGAGATCAGTTGATAAGAACTATTTACATAGCACCTTGGTCGTTCTCTGTGGAAAATATTACACTGAAACTAAAGGTTCTAGTACAGATAAAAGACATTTTTTGATTGGCTATGCTCCAAGAACCTCATGACCAACTAGGGGCTTTTTACTTCTCAACCACTACAATGAATGATGAATTGATTCCACATCATTGGCTATTGCTTCCTCTTTGATCGATTTACAGTGGAGATCTCTCGTAAAGCTTGTAGTTGTGTCCAAGAAGTAAAGAAGAAATATCATCATACAGCAACAGACAAACATGGGAATAGGCCCAAAAATCCAAAGGAAAAGAGGGAATGACATATAAAATGCTCTTAATCCAAGTGACCAGAAGAAGCTTCCTCTGTTCAAATTTCTTGCAACATACTCAATACAGTCGTTTCTGTCCTTGAAGGTAGGCACAGTAGCTAAGAAGCTAACATGTGCATAGTATCTAATAGACTGCACATTGCAAAGAAAAGCAACAAGAAAACAGAGCAAGATAGAAAAGAATTTGATAGAAGACAAAAATGAAGTCTTATTTCCATAAACTAACTTTGAAGACGAAGAATTTGAGGCATTGCTTACAAAGACACTTATCAGAGAGCTAAGAGTAATAGCTGTTGTTGCCAATAGAGTTGATGCCATTATGTTGTTGCGTAAAGTCTGGACTGCCAAAACACCATTCTTAAGTGGATCCTGCAAACAGTTTACATGAATCAATTCTGATAAATAATGCCAAACTAAAGACGACCTACTATTCTCATCACTTGTTATCCATTGACTAGCTGGGAAGCAGAATTAAAGATTAGAGACAATGAAGAGGGGAATGTGTCATAAATATGTGGAACACTATCTTTCAGTAATGGAATACCTAATATAAGGGTAAAAGCCATCCTTATAATGGACTTTTTCCTGGGTGGGTGGTGCACTTGCAAGAGCGGGATGTCCTGGGGGGAGGAAGGGTATGGAGAGGGATGGGAGAGTATATAAAAAAAAAAAGAAAAAAGAGTGGGCTGTGCATCTTATGTGAAGTTTCAACCAAACAAAAGGATTATATACCGCTTTAAGATTGAAACCTTAACATGAGATAAATTGCACAAGTACGCTCTCTGAAAACTACCTATTGAGAGTTTACTAAAGTTACTCGTACATGAATATTATGTCAAGCCTATAAATTGGGATCCAAAACAGTTGTAAACATGTTCCATAGGAGTTCAGCCTGCTGAGTTTTATGTAGGTTATGACTGCTTTTTGTTCACAATTTAGCAGCTATGTTGCATCATAATTTGACTTTGAACAACCCAATAAGTGTATGCAGAAACTCTAGCCCGTAATCAACCGCTTTGATGATAATCATCAATCTTTCTTGCGATTGATTTTTCAATAAGGTTAAGAAGACAGAATTTGGGTTAAAGATGTTAATGAATGAGGCATCGACCAATGTATAAATGAAAGATTTGAAACAAATGTTTTTCCTGCATAATATAAGATAAAATAGCTTAATCCAAGCTCATTTTATAGAAGCAAAGACTATTTTTTGAAAAAAAAGCAACAGGAGTAAATTTCTTTGTTCTGTTTTTCAACTCCATTAGGTACCAATTGGAGCATTTGCTTCTCCTGGCGGCCACCACCACTTTCAAATACTTGCTTTCATCACTCCCCTTACCTTCCCCATCACCTGCCCTTGATCTATATGCTGAAATCAATTATCCTCCATCCCATTTAACTCACTAAGAAAGGAAAAATCATGGGCAACATGATCAAAGTAAAGGTAGAACACTAACTAATGAGGACAATTCAGAAGAGGGGAAATCAAAGGAAATTAGAAACATAAGCTGACATCAATAATAGACGAAAGAGATCATACCTAAACGTGGAGGGCATCAGTGCAAATCTTGAAATAACAACCCATCGATGACAGGACCCATCAGTATAAGAATTTTTAGTACGAATTACAATCATCCAGCATAATTTCAAGCACACAAGCATGCGTGTAAAATAAGCATATGTGCCTATTTGCATAATTTCTACTAGAATAAAGCAGCCGAACCACTTTAATCCCTATCACCCCATTTACGATCATAAACAGCAGACAAGGGAAAAACACGCGAAAACTCCTAACTATCACCAAAAGATATATTACTACTTTTCCCTGATAATTGCTAATATAATTAACATCACATGCATATAACATGTCTGATGAAAGAAAAAGTGGGATAGAGGGTTGAGGAACTAACATTCATCATGGAGAAAACCCAATTTCGACGGCTTTCAGCATTGAGTCCCACAACAGTTTTCCTGGGATTGTATATAATGGTGTAAAGCAGCCAAACATGATAAACCAGGAATATGAACATCCCCAGAGGCACCAGAACATAATCCAGCTGCTTCTCCTCCATTTGAACAGGTACACCAGTCTATGTAATGATGAATATGATCCTTTTCTGCTTTTGGAGAATCCTCAAGAAATCTATCTACTCTCCTTTTTCTTATTTTTGGATGAAAAAATATAAAGATAGGTTATCCGATGGCCAAAGTGAGGCCACTTTACCATCTTATGACCGCCTGAGCACAGTCATAAATGCACTAGTCGACTCCTCAAAGTGGAAAAGCGGTTCCATCCCAGTTGTTAGAAGTTCGTTGTCCACTCCGAACTATGTGGAATTTTAGATTATGACACGACATAAATTATATTACATACTTACGTGGGAGTATACGAACTGTTTTGCCCTCAGTTTTTTCTTACCCCGTCAGGCCCTTAATAATTGATGATTGATGTTTCACGTTGTGAACTTTTTTAATTCAGGACAGGGAAAATCGTTCAAAACGTCCATCACATTTTACAAGATGATTTTTTTTCGTCCCTTATTTTTTAAAATATAATTTTACGTCCCTTACAAATTCAAATTGACCAAATTTGGTCTCTACCTAGGTTTCTGACTAGTTTTTTGCCGGAATCCACCATGTGATTTGCATGTGATTATTTTGTAAAGGCAAAATTATCATATCAATTTTTTACATAATCTGATTCATAATCTCTCATATTTCACAAAATGAATTTTTGGGTTCCTAACATTTTACAAAATGAATTGTTTCATTCCTCACATTTCAAAAAATGAATTTTTTCATCCCTTACATTTTTCAAAATGAATTTTTTCATCCCTCATTGATCATGTGTATGAATACCTTTTTTTTTATAAACCCACGTATATGTATATTTGATTTAATTTGAACACTACAAATAACATGTAATTTATCTCTATTGGATTTCATCTAAATATGCTAATTGTAGTTGTACACATACTATTCAATAGATATATATAGGAATTTAAAACTAATAATTTTGTTTGAAACCCATGTATATATTTATATGATTTCACCATTTGAACCTATTCAATATTTGTGACATTTCTATTTTGATAATAATTTATTTATTGAATTATCTAATAAGTTCATCTAATTAATGAGTTCTAACTCGAATTATATAATTGTACTAACAAATTTCAGTTTAAATACGAAATTTCTACTTGACATTTTTAATACCAACAGTTGAATTACTTGCCTTGTGATTGTTTCAAAATTTGAAAATGCCAATCACTAATTTCTTTTTGTCATACTTTTCTTTTGTTTATTTTTTTTGTTCAAATTTAATTCGATATAAACACTCGATAATATTTATGATTAAATGTTTTTTTTTATTTTCAAAATTTGAGTAAAAGAAAATTAAAATAAGTGAAAAACTAACAATTTTTTTAAACCTATGTATATATCTATTTGATTTCACTTGAGCAGTACAAATAGTATGTAATATATCTCTATTTGATTTCATATGCTATTCGTACTATTCAAGTGAAATCAAATAGATATATACATTGATTTAAAAAAATTATTCACACAAATGATCAATAAAAGATGAAAAAATTCATTTTAAAAAATGTGAAGGATGAAAAAAATTCATTTTGTGAAATGTAAGGGACGAAAAAATTTATTTTATGAAATGTGAGGGATTATGAATCGAATTATATAAAATTTGATTTGACAATTTTGCCCTTGAAAACTAATCGAATTATATAAAATCCGATAAAAAACTAATCGAAAACCTAGGTAGGGACCAAGTTTGGTCAATTTGAATTTGTAAGGAACGTAAAATTATACTTTTAAAAGTGAGGGACGAAAAAAGTCATCTTGTAAAATGTGAGAGACGTTTTGAATGATTTTCCCTTCAGGATAATCAGAGTTCACTGTTAAATATCGTATTGGAATATTTGATTTGGAAAGACAATAAGTTAATTAATGATTGAATTCATTATACCATTGATACAATTGATTAAGAAATGCAAAAAAAAAAAAAAAAAAGAAGCAAGAATAATTCACGAATATTAAGACAAATTTTTGAGTTAGGACAAAAGGTTTATAAGTAATGGAAGTGTTAAACATTTAGGTCCAGTTTGATAACCAAAAATTGAACATCTGAATTAATTACGTGACACTGAATTTCTAGACAAAACTTGCTCTCAAAATTAAGTGATAAGTTATTCACTTTTTACTGATCGTGTGACATGCACTCTAATGTATTAGATTTAATACTTAACAATTCAATAACTCAATGGATTCAAACTTCAGATTTCAAACTTAAGTTTCAGATTTCAATTTTATCAATGCACCCTTATTCTATCCAAACTTTTAACTGTGACTAACCTTTTAGAAATCTTTTTTTTTTTTCGCAAGCCAACTGTCATTTTATTGATGTGCAAATTCAGCTTTACAATGGAGAAGAGCTCCTACTACATCTGCTTTTAGACCGTGAAAATTCATTAAAAAGGGTAGGAAAAGGAAGACCAAAAATTATAGTAATAAACGTTCTTTATAAAGTTCAATATATTTTAATTGGGGGTTGTAAGTGCTAAAACTGAAATTTCCATTCCAGAGTTTATTTTACCGAAATTCTAGAAAAGACATAGAATTGCAAGAACCAAATGACATACACACCAAAAAAAAAAAAAAAAAAAAGTTTCTGTAGATCATAATGTCAACATAAAATTATGTCATTGAAAATTTATAATTGGCTCTACGATACTTTGGATAGAGATCATTGGAACTAAATAAACAATAGTGGTTAGTCCTAAAGATATTGGTTGAGATATATGATGGTGAAAGTCTTTGGGTTTGTTTGGATAGGGTATTATTTGAAATATTATTTGGAATAATTACTGTAGCACTTTTTGTGATGTGATGTATGTGAGATAACAAGGTGGTTGGGAATATAAAAAGGTGGGTTGGAAAATATATTTATGATGTAAGCGAAATATTATTTGGAATAAGTTTTGTATCCCAAATTATGGTGACATGTAATGTGAACTCCCAAATTTCTACAAAGAAAGTTTTCACAATTATTTAACAAACAATTGATATAAAAATATATAGGGAGCTAAATATATTCAAACTCAAGACATTTTTGTCCCATGTTAAAGAAGATTGTGTTCGCTCTAATTTGCATTTAAGATCAAATTTAGGATCGAGTATCATTACTCGTCCTAAAAATTGTAGTGGGTGTCCATGTGATTTTATTAAATATGATAGCAGGAGACATCCATATAAATGCAAAATGCACCCTCAAACTGTCAATATGTTCAGTTAGCAACTTGCCAACACTATCAATCGTAGTAATTTACTACTCCCCCTGTCCCACTTTGATAGTTTTGTTTCTTTTTTCTCACAGTTTATGAAAAAGTAGTTAACTTTATTGGAAAAGTAAATTTAGATTGCTATTTTTCTAAAATACTCTCACATTAAATATGGTACAACTTTATGGGAACTTGAATTGATGGTAAAAAAAGAATAAACTCTCATTAAATGAGATAGGTTTATAGTAACTACTACTTACATTGAATAAGGGTATTTTAGAAAAATTAAAATACAACTACATTCTTCAATTAGAAAGTGGACTACAATTTAGGACAGATGAAAAAGGAATACATGACCATCCAAGTGGGACGGAGGGAGTATCTTATACCTTATACCATGAATTGTTGGCACGTTACTCCAATTAAATTAATGTAACAAGTAACTTTTTATTGAAAGGACAACAATAACCCCAGAAATAATAATGGGTTACCTAGACTAGAGTGCCCATTTCTTTAAGTAATTTTATCTCTCTCTCTCTCTCTTGTACATCTCTGGCCATTATCACTACTACACCAAAATACCTACCCTTGAACCACCAGAATAGAATAGAAGAAGAAAACGTCAAAGACAAGATTATATAAAAACAAGAGCAAAATCAAAGCTTTGTATCAAGGCCAAAAACCCATCAGTCATCCATGCAAAAAATTGAAGATACATCTCACAAATCCACACCAATTAATCTTCAAATAGCAAAACTGATAACACAGTCTTATCATATGTAGATAAAATCACACACACACACTGAGTCAAAACTTCAATATGTAGCAAACAGAAAGAAAAACACTCAATAACATAGACAACTATCGATCGAAATTAGAAGGATGGTAAATGACGAGATTTGGGCCTCTTGAATCAAGAAGTGCTAGGAGATTGGTTAGTAGCAATGGAGGTTGACAAATTTGAACTGGGCTGTCTGTGATTTTGGAATTTGAGAAATGATGGAAATTCAAAGAGACGGTGCTCTAAAGAAGGGGTGATGATAGGCTTGCGAGGTTAGGGACTCGAGAGATTGATTTGAGTGGGAAAGGTGAAAAGCGATCCATGTCAGGGAGTTTGATACGGAAGATGAAATCTTACATATATAAAGCGTGAATCGCTTATGAACAGTGCGCAATGGACCGGTTATACCGTGATTGTTGTGACTTTGAGGGCTGTTTTGGTCTTTTGGCAATGGATGGCACTGGTTTTGAACAGTATCAAGGCATTTATGAACCATATCAAGGCATGCACTTCCCACGCCCAATGCATGTGGTCTTTCTCCACGCGTCCCAGTATTCCACACCACGACTCGCCTTTTTGCACCTCCGACGCTGCTTAGTCTGCTGCTACTCGGTCCGATTCTCTCTTCAATCTTCAAATTGAGTTAATACTGCGGTTGAAAATTTTGGTTACTCTTTTAAGTCCGATTCCATGTGGTTATGATAATATCATTATTGTACTTTCATCTTTGTAGGCCAAAAATCTTACCTTCGTACGCAAGGTAATCTCCATGTAAAAAATATTTCCTGCACAGAAAAAAAATTATATATATAAGGATCTCTATGTAAACATTTTTTTTGGCAAAAGGATAAACTTTCTTCATAAAAAAAATGCAATTTAAGAAATGGATTATAGTTTTAAACTTTTACAGTAGGCCCAACTTTTTTCTTTTGAGCATGAAAAAATGATTCAATAAATACATATTTTCTAACCTTAAACACAAGTTTATTATCCCATTTGTAGAATAGTTTCACCAGTTATTTCTTAGCATTTTATTCTACCCAATCCTTAAACATAAGTTGATTTGGAATTCACCATTTAAAGTTTCTAACTATCTCTTGATTTTGAATACCACTTTTATTAAAAAAGAAAAAGTAAAAGAGAAACTCACCTATTTTAGCACATGATTTAAGAACACAAATAACCTATAAATTTGCAGCTTATGATACAGATTACCAAAAAAAAAAAAAAAAAAAATCAACAACCAAGTAAGAGAAAGAATCATCAAATAAGTAAGAATTATAAATCCAACGAACCTAGAAAGTAGAAAAGAAAAATTTTAAGCTCGTTAAATTATTAGATATTGTATATATCTAAGCCATTATCTTAGTGAAAATTCAAAGAGCTTCTACCATGCTCCTCGTACTCACCACATAAAGTGTTGCCTCCTATACAAATTATCAAAGCCAGAATCATCAAAATCTCCGAAAAAAAAAAAACAAAGAGATAGCCAGCCTAAAAAATGGAAGAAAGAAATAAAAATAAGAAAATATGTATATTCACCCTTGCAAGTTAAAGTTGTTCAATATTGAGAGTCTGAGGCTTATTTTCAACAGATGATGTCCTATCCAAAGAAAGTATCGTTACTCCCTCCATTCTTGAACACTTTTAATCTATCAATTAAACAATCATCTGAATTGCAACAAAAAGAACAGGATCCAATATGAAATCCTAATTAGGAGAAATGGTAGTATATATAAACCAAGGTCATGGTGGGCTAGAGTTGAATAAAAATTATGTGTCATGAATATAGACCTATTAATGTAAACAAAAAAGCCACTGAATATACAAAAAAGATTAATTCAATTTTACATTGGTTGGAAAATATTTTTAAATATGTTTGAATGCTCATTCAAGTCTAGCAAACAAAAGAAAATAACAAACCCGTTTTATAATTGTCTTTCTTTATTTCTTTCTTCTAAAAGATTGTTAAATGTGAATTACTAGCAAACAGAAATTGTCAAAAAAATGGAAATTGTCAATTGCTTGTCTTAGAGAAGTAACGTGGCTAATAAGCAAGGCTACACATTACATATATAGCTATATATGCCTTTTAGTTCTACCTAATTTTAGGTATTACTTATTAATTCATGCTACATTAAGAATGTTAAATAATCATGCCTAATTTTAGGCATTACTTACTGACTAATGCTATATTAAGAATGTAAGATAACCTGATTTCAAAGTCATGTTTATTTGTACAATTAAGAAAAAACACACACTCGCACACATGGCTGTATATCTAACAAAGAAAAAAAAACACACAAACATAGCAGCAACATAATGAGTCTCAGCTACCTGACGTATGACGTCAGGGCTAAAAAACTAGTAGATAATAACTTGGTGGTGTGGTTTGGACTTTGGAGGAGGAGAAAGGAGGAGATATGTGAAAAATTGGAGGAGAGGCGCGGAAAATTTAGGTGGTCGTCATTTAATTAGGACAAATTTATCACATCACCTTATTTCAAACAATCTGCAATGAAATCGATAGTTTAGAAGGCAAGTCACTAACCAAGCTGGCTTAGTTCAGGCGGCGCACACTTTGCATTTACCAACTCCTATGGTAATCATCAGCTATGAATTGTGTTATTTTCCTTAGCTTGTGTGGCTTCTATGAAATGCAAGCTACGACGAGATTAGACTAAAACTAGTAAAAAGACAAGCATGAGAAATACTACGAGTAGTAGTATCTGTTAATCTGATTCCATCTTTGATGAGTGGTTAAAAGGGGTAAAAAATTCCAGAAGGTGATAGACTTGAATCTTTCATTATCATCAATCCAAAAAGGGGTAAAAGTAATTATTATTATTACAAAAGGAGAAAAAGATTTGCTGAAATCCAACATCATTTTTACAACATACGAACAACTCCTCAAGGACCTTCTCTTCCGGAGATGGACATCTTTAGGTCTTAGTGCTTTCGCCAGTAGCCTTAGCCAAGGAGGTGAAGTTAAACCTGCAAACAACATTAACAATTGGCAGGGAGAGACGCAAGGGATAGGATCAACGGTGTAAGAGACATAAAAACTTACAGAAATCCATCCAATGGAGCAAGAATTCATCAACAGAAGTATGAAACTGAAATTTAGCCAAGACTTGAGGACCAATATAATGGCAACATAAAATGAAATTCCAGTAAAAGAAAATATGTGTTGATATCTGTCATACACTTTCCGGATACATTTTTTGTTGCTCTAAAAAAAAAAAAAAAAAAAAAAAAAACTCAAACAGCTAACCTTGCAAACTTTTCAAATGCTTCTCATAGTCACATTCCTGTACGGGTAGCAGCATCTAAAACTACGGCTCTCAAGAATCATAAGAAACACTACCTAAGATGCCCAATTTTCAACTTCCCCCATGAAGACACTCAAAAACTGTTTTTGCTTATAACACAAGTGCAATACATGTTTCTTATACATGAAATTAGTGCATCGCAGCAAAAATGTCCAATTAATCAAATTTAAAGAACTGATTAAACTCGTGTCACCTGAGAACAGGCTTTGGTGCTGAAGTAGCTGAATTCAGACGGGATGCTGGAGGCAGAAGTTCAGGTGGCTTCATAGTAACAGCAAAATTGAACCCAGAAAGAAAAGAGGAAACTAAATAATGTCAGAGGCACTCCAAGTAAACAAATCTTTCAACTCACGCCTCAATTTATCCATGGAAAGTAGATGAGAACACCAAATGCATAACAGCTGATGTATGGAAAGACACAGCCATGCATAGAGATGCCATACAAGTCCAATGGAAGGTCAGAGAGGCCTTTTATCATTCTGAGAATGAGGAAAGAATAGGGGAGAAAAAAAAAGGAATGCCGCACATTACAAGGCCAAATTTCTGGTTAAAAAGATCAATAGTATGTCAAATAGCAGATTAAAAAACAAAAGAAAGGTATATAAGAAACTCAAACACAAGAAAGAGAGAGACGCTTTCAGGTTTGGAGTCTCTCCAATAGCAATACAGTATGAACAACAAAAGGAAGTTCATAAAAACAGTATAGAACAAGATGCAACATTATGCTCTTAAATCAGAACAAGGAACAAAGTCCAATATTATTTCCTGCCTCTTGTAGCATGTAAGTTGGACCGTCCTTTCCAGTCACATGTTCAGTTTAATGTGTCTGACATTTGATAACTCCCCTAGCATCTTCTGCTCAAGGTTTTCTTGCAATTAAACACAACAGCTGTGTAGAATCCACAATTACTACAACCTAAATCTATGGATGATCTTTTGGCTATTACAGCAAATCATTAAATAAAAAAGTCCATTCGATTGCATACAAGTGACAAGTAAATAATTACTTCTAAGCATAAACAGTAATAAGCCCGTTTGCAAGTATTGATACCAGTGATGGTATGTCGACATTCAGAATATCAAAATGAATAAAAACCAACCAAGCAAAAAAAGAATCTCAATATCTACAAGACAGTACGTTCATAGGCAATACCTCAAGTTCTTCTAATTTCCCACTCGATTGCAAGCTGGAGCAAGAACCAGCAGCTGTGCTAGTGGTAAGAGAAACTATAAGTGACCCTTTTGTAGCTGAGGACTCCATGGAGCTCCCTTTCACGCTCCCACCAGTAATTTTCCCCTGATTTTTGTACTCAGGATCATCTTCAAGCTCATCAAGTTCTTGAGGGAATGTTTGGTGTGCAACATATGGACCAGTCATCATCTTTTCAATTGCAAGTTTTTCAGCTTCTTTGGAGCTTAATGAAATGGAATCAGCAGGTGTAGATGGATCAAGCCTTAAAGATGCATCTAATTCTCCACCATTTTGAGAAGAGGCCTGAGGCAGACAAATGGGATTTTCTAATCCATTACCCATATTATCTTCAACCTTCTCGTTAAAAATTTTTCCTGGCATTTCTAAACTAGCATTGCCCAAGTACGAAGTACCAATGCAACCAGATGGTCTACCCTCATGCACTAGCTCACCTGATTCCCCCACACCAGCTATACGTTTTGCATTTAAACTGGTCGCTGTATCAGTATCATCCCTTTTCCTTTTACTCCCACCATTCAATGCCTTCGGAAAAGAACTATCTTCAGTATGACTGGATACTTTGGTTTGTGAAGGACGCCTACCTTCTCCAGCTACTTTGGTGGGACGAGGCCGAACCCCACCGGGAAACACAAATGCAGGTATGCTCCTACGTTTGACATGGCATACATGGATCTCCATTCCAGGCTTCCACGTGTTATACATGCCAACAGCATGCTTGAATTCCTCAACAGTCAACCTAATATCAAACTGCTCCCCCTCATTGGCAGCCACTCCTTGTTTCCGTTGGAGACCCATAAAGTAACAACAATAAAATGGTCTTGATTTGTCTGAGAAGTCCCCTGGGTGTGGATGGCACTGAAGCATGTTCAGAGTATGCCTCTCAATCTAGTTGTTAGAATGACCCACGTGTCAGGGACAAGTAATAAATCTGTATATGTGCATATAAAGTAAGACATATAAGCAGTAAGACTAATAGAAATGACCTTTAATGTAAGTTGCCGCAAGCGGGATTCAACCCAGCCCTTCCAATTCATCAAGTCAGCAGCATTTGCGGCAGTAACATCTATCTGCAGATAATTCTTATATGCCTCAAAGAAAGGATAAAGTTCAAAAAGTTTATCCCAGTTGCATTTGTTTGCATCCATGGCCTGAAGGAAAGAGCAAATTACATAGAGCAGAAGGGCAGCACGAGTGAGTAACAAATATATAGCCACAGGAGTTTTAGAATAATTTTCAGTTCTTCTAGATGGTCCCTCTCACAAAATTGACTGAATTCATAACCAAAACCAAGAAAAACATGCAAACAGAACTGGATCAAGGCTTCAATAGCTGCCAAAGCTCACCACAGAAATATATGTCTATAAATCAAATAGCATACATAATAATTACATTATGCAGGACAGAGTAACAGATGCAATGAGACTTAGATCCAAGAATGCTGTACTAAGAGAGACAGGAAATATGAAAAATATGAAGAAGCAGTCATCACCTCAAAAGTCTCAAAAGCAATAAAGTTTATTATTTTATCAAAGTATCCAATGGACTAAAAGAGATCTTATGAATTGGCAATGAGCCCTAATGAAAACGCCTAAACACAACCGAAATTCACAAATATCCAAATCCCGGAAACACCACCCCCCCCCCCCCCGGGGCGAAAACAAAAAAAAAACAAACAAAAACCCAAAAAGAAAAAAAAGAAAAAGGAGGAGCGAAAGAGGGAAATAAGGACTTGAGTACAATTTGAAAGTAGGACCATTGCCCGACACCACAAGATAACAAACATGTCAAATTGAGTCTGCCACAGGAATGCAGATATTGAGGGGGAGGGGCTAGGGGGGCTGAGAAATAAAAAACATAAAGACAAGACAAACTAGAACATCCACAAGAAGAACTGTACCTCACATATTTCATTTCCCCTTTGAAACTCGTTTGTCATAATCCGCAGAGTGCTTGACGATACATTATAGCTAGAGTTCATGCAGGGATAAGCAGGAGTTATTATGGGCATCAAGTGGAACCTGTCCTTTGGATTTCTTCTAGGATCCCAAACTGGTAGTCCAAGTGATCCATCTTCAATTTCGCAGAGCATAACTGGATTAGGCCAGCGCCACTGTGTGTAGACCCTGAAGAACCGTGAGACTAACATGTTTGGCAATGCATTAGGATAAAGCTGGCATATGCGAGCAACAAGCAAGGCCCAATTTATACCACCTAAGAAACCTGCAACCTGACCATAAGAAAAGTTTAATGCTCTACATAAAAATATGTAATAAGAAGCATGTGAATACTGCAAACTTGGCATCTCTAGAACACTAGCCCATACATTTGAATAAACACCGCGACGCTTGGCCCAATACCTCATGCATCTCAATGTTGTGCGGAAGTTCTGCATCAGCACAAAATTATTTGATTAGAACTATACTTAAACATGAAGATTCTGATATAAACAATAATGCATTACAAATGGTTAAGACCTGAATATTTGGCACTAATCGTAAAATCTGATCAGTAACTCTACAACCGTTCAGACTGCGTACAGTCTGCTCATCAGCATTCTGCAGTATTGACTCTTGTGAGATATCAAGATCCTGTAGCAGAAGAGTTATGAAAAAAAGGAAAACATCAGACTGCTTATTGAGTACTTGACAGTGTAAAAATATATAACTGAATTAAAAAAAATACTTATTAACATCAAGGAAAATTTTCTAGGCACCATGAAGATAATCAAACCACCAGCTTGGAAATGAAAATCTAATCTTTATCTCTTCAACATATTAGCTCAAAGAAAATGAAGACGCACTATCCGCGATAGGCAGCAGACTACAAAAGGTAGACAAATAACATGCACTGAGACGCCTATTATATGACCACGAAAATTGAACCAAAGAAACCTAATACACCAATATTAGCCATTCTACTTGGTGAAGAACTTTAATTTAATAATTACCGAGAATATACCCCAATAAATCTCCAATTAGAAGTTTGAAGAGCTCAACAGTTATTTAGTATTGACTGCTTATTGTGAATTCATGAAGTTAGAAAGGTCTAAGGCACTAACTTCTGGAATAACCCATAGAGACAATTTTGCATAAAGGAGGTCTATTGAAATTCCACTAAATTTGAATTTCAACACAGGGACATGAGCGTCAGGTACAGGATGCAGCTCTGAAACTTCAGGCATTTCTGACAGCATTCTTTGTAGCTCACCAAAAAAATCGTCCTACATTTGTAACAAAAGTTTTATAACAATCCAATAAAACAAGTTTGAACCAAAAAAGATATCTGCACCACAATAGGGTAGAATTGATCCTACATCTCTTGTTGCGTGTCTGGGTCCCACGCAGAGTGTATCTATATCCGCCCCAGGACCATGTACCTAATACAAATAAGCAGCATTCAGAAAAAGCAGAAGGGAAAAATGTACGTATATTACAGATAGACAACAGTGCAAATGATCCTCAACATTACAAACACTGTCAAACAGCAAACACAAAAAGCCTATATAACTCCCAACAGTTGTTAAACCGAAACCAGATAAAATATAGAAGGTTAATTCTTCATCTAGAGTATGCTATGAATTTGAAGGGTCATATGCACTATAAAGGGAGATTGTCAAATCAAATTATAGTGGAATATGTTAACTTTAATTAATCCAGACAAAGCACCTTGCAAATAAACCAGCAAAAGTCATTGATATTAACAATAAAATCTCATAGAAAATTAAAAAAAGGGCCATGCTTCTTTATGAGTGATGGTACAAGTACATCTCCATTAAGGAAGATCTTAGCGCATGAAGCAGCTAGCCTCCAATTCTATCCCTAGGTAAAAGAATTTGACATGAGACCATCAAGTAGATTGTCCCAGTACCAAGTATCAAAAGTACGTTGAGCTTATTAGTCATTTCATCAATATTTAGTAAGGCACTATCATGAGGATCTGCGAACCATCTACAAACAATTGCAGCTAAACCCTAAATAAAAGCTCCAAATGATACTGCACTGGAACCCATAGCATGACACAACCACCCTTTTAAGGTTAGAACTTTCAGTGTATTATTAAGTTTTTGTCAACCATTAAGCATAAAACCCCCAAAAATGATATAATTTTCTTCTTTTATTTTTGTTTTTCATTCTTGTGTGTGTTTGCACAGCGGCGGATTTCAGGAAGCGGGAAAGAAGTTAGGAAAAAAAAAAGCTGCATACCCCAAGCCGATATGAGCCAAAGGTAAATATCTTTGCATTTGCTTCTTGCACCAACTGCTCATTTAAACCCTTGGCACGGCTTACATTTTTCACCCATGTCTTTACAATCTGCTCAAATACCCAACAACCACAGCAGCAGTATACATCATAATCCACAAACTTGTCAAAACTACAAAAATTGACGTTGATTAAACCAGCGAACCTGGTCAAGTCTACCAAGCACTTCCTCCCTACTGATGGCTTCCTCCTGGCTCTCGTACAATCCAACATCTGCTAAAAACTGCAAACGCATACATGCATTACCTATTTTGAATAATCCTCAACAAAACAATTACTCCTACTAGCAACATGCATGTTTGTGTGTCTATAAATAGAAATTCATCTATAACCTTTTCAAGCTCACGGGTTTTGATCATATCATATTCTGTTGGTCCACTCCATGAAATTGGCTCGGTAATGCCAAGTCGTTGCCCGCTACTCTGGTTGCCAAACCCAGGGCCAGCCATTGCTTTGCTTTACACTTTCCAATTTTCAGCGGATTCGTTGAAATAACATCTTTTCCCTTCTCTCTCTCTCTCTCTCTCTCTCTCTCTCTCTCTCTCTCACTTAGTTTTTGTTTTTTGGGGCTTATAGAGTGGTTCACAATGAATTACAATTCTACCACTCTTTACACAAATTTTTGCTTTTCCTTTCTATTTTTTTTTTGGGGAAAAATTTCTCCCTAGCCTTCTAGCACAAAACCAATAACATCCAAACTGGAAAGTTGAAATTCAGAAAATCAAAATGTTTTCACCATTACTGTTTCTACAGCGTATATAATCTCAAATATTGTTCAGGAAACTCAAAAGAAAAAAATCCCTCTAATTCATTAATGAATATATTAACAGGGCAAAGAACAGTACAAGAATCACTCAAGTGAACAACCCTTTCCAACCCAGATAATTTCTACAATTCAAATCCCTAAAATTTATAATTTGCACCAAAAAGTAAAGCAAGATGAAGTAGAAATACTTTAGAAACCCCAATTCAGAGATCGACCCAGCATCTGAATCAGCCAAAATTCACCTCCAGTTCAATTGCTTATATGAAAAAGCCCTTTCTTTATTGGAACCCTGCAATAATTATCATGAACAAAAAAGCCCAGAGAGCCATTAATTGGTTTTATGATGCAAAAATTAAATATTTCCTAAAGAGAAAACTGAAAAAGAGCTAAAGTTGGTGCTTACGGAGCAAGGAGATAGATAGAGACGGATGATTTTTGCTTCCAATTTATGGAGTCACAATAAATCTTGGGGTGAATAGAGACAAAATTGGATTAATCTTGCATTTAACGGATTCTGTTGTGGGGAGTTCTACTTCTCTACAGGCCGTGGCAAGGGCAGGGGCCAGGACTGGGGCCAAGGGCACGGGAAGAAGATATTGGCCAGTTGTCCCAGTTTGGCTAACAAACCCCTTTTTTGTTAGTATTATCTAGGCGGACCCTTACCACTTTGCGTCCCTATAGTTTTCAGGGATTTCCACTTCTACCCCAAAAAATTTTATCCATGCTAAAAGGTGAGTTTATTGTTTTCTTCTTTTTTTTTTTGGTTAATAGTCGAGTTAAATATTTGAATTATCAAACTTACAAATTATTGGAGCACTTGAACTTGACCTTAACATCACTTTGTACAAAAGAAACTGAATATATATACTTTATTTTGTATATAGCTTAATAATAATACATTATAAAATTTTAAAAAATATACAAGTCAAGTACTCATGTAATTTTAATTGAACTTATATTTGATTGGATTTATACAAGTCGAACTTACAAATTATTCGAGTATTTATGTGGCTCCATTTGGACTTATATTTGATTGAGGTTGAGTCCATTGAAATTTTTTGACCCTTTTAAACTCAAGATGGTAAGCAACTATAGCTTGAGTTGATATGCTAAAATTACTATCATGTCCCAAAACAATATTTTGTTTTTCATGTACTTGACCGAAGTGGATTAAAAATAAGTGTATTCACACAATGCACAAAATGTACTTGCACATTATGGGTACAAATAAAAATTAACATACATGTTTTAGTTGTAAATCAGATTAGGCCATTTGACAAAGATTAAAAAATGGAAAATTATAGGGGGAAGAAGAGAGATAGGTTTTGACAGATAGATTTGAAATTAAGGGTTGAGGAAAAGATACATGAGGGCTGAGGGCATTTCAAGTGAAATAGGAGGGTTTACATTTCAATTTCATATAATTCTATAGTTCACTTCTCATCTAAATTGTTACATTATCCTTCTATAAATGTAAAAGAAAATTATTGATTTTCAACTCAATGCTGATTTTGATCAATAAGAAATTTTATAATGTCGATTGACTTAATGACCATCTTTTTTAAATCTAAATTATCACAAAAATTCCAAAAATAAGATGATTTATTTAGCCTTAGCTGTTAATCATTGGCTAAATATTATAAAAGATCTGATGAAAACATGAACAATATGGCAAACTGAGTGTGTTAATGAGTTTTCAAACAAATTGAGGAATCAAAAAGTTATTACTTCCTTTTCTGTGACCTTTATTGTGGAGAAAAGGGAATTCGGGGGGAGTGTAGTATAAAAACTAAAAAGTTAGTTGACCTGTCCCGCGAAGTTGATCCATTGTGGTACTTCTTCTCAAATCTCACTTCTCTGTCACTTCCGAGTCCTGACGTCATTATCTCCTTCTTCTACCACAAAAGTTAGGGTTTATACTTTCTTCAAAGCTGTCCCCGCTCTTTGCTCGTATACAATCAGAAATGGTGGACGATTCAAAAACGACAACCAGCCCTGATGTGAATAGCAAACGTGAAGCCGAGTTACCCGAGTTAGTCTCAGCCTCGAAAAAGCCCAGAACTTTAGCAGAAGAGAAACAAACTTCGGAGGCCAATAATAATAGTAACAATGTTAGTAGTAACGAAAACGCTGATTCATCACAGGAGAATGAACATAAAGACAAGAATGTTGAAGAAAGGAGGTTGTCTTTTGCTGTAGAAGCTGATGCAGCTGAAGATAAAGGTTCGAGGCATACTATGGAAGATGCTTGGGTTGTTCTTCAAGATGCCAGCTTGGATTTTCCTGGGAAACTAAGGTTTTTATTCTTGTTCTTGGGTCTTTTTTGATAATGCGTAAGTGTTGTTTCTTCCCTGTTTTTAAAGATTGAATCTTTCTTCTTCTTTCTGTGAAATCTAAAAAATTTGTAGGTGTGCCCATTTTGCGATATATGATGGACATGGAGGTCGACTAGCGGCGGAATATGCGAAGAAGAATTTACATAGAAATGTTCTTTCAGCTGGCTTACCACGTGAGTTGGTCTGTTTTGCTTTGGTCTTGTATATGTTCACCTTACTTAGTCCTTCCTTTAATTTTTGGTTTTCTTTGTTTGATAATGTGCTGTCTTGGTTGATAATTGGTTTTTTTGTTTGTTCCTTTTTGGTTGAACGTTACAGTTGGATGTTAAAGCTGCGAAGAAAGCAATACTTGAAGGTGGGCTTTTCTTTCTTTTCCTGTTTCAGGACCTTTGTTGAATGTCCAAGTTAAAATTTTGCCAGTTCTTTAGACTACATTGCACTTATTAAATTATTGCTTTCTGGCTTTTTGCTTTTCTGGGAGACAGGGTTTCGAAAAACTGACGAGTCTCTTCTTCAAGAAAGCACTGCAGGTAATCCTGTTAATTATCTTCTCACCTACGGACTCTGTGATCTCTGTAGACTAAGCATTTTATGAATTGAGGAGAAGAGGGTACTGCTGCAACTATGATTACCAACTTGTACTTGGATACAGCAACCCAGTAACATTATTTCAGGATTGAGGATTACTAAGGGCTTAATTGATTTGGTGTGACATTTGATGCATTGTTGATGTTCACTTTCCACTTGGACTTATAATGCATTTATGGAAAATTCTTTGTAATTCGCATGGTCACAGTTTCCAGTTTCTTGGTTGGGATAGCCTTGGTGCTACATGCATTTGGGATGTTGAATCATCTTTTGATTCATTATCTCATTTTTCTTGTGCTTTGTTATGGATTATTACATTTACATTTTGCATCCTTGAAATATGAGATTGAGATCATGTGGTGCCAACATTTTTACATCCTATGTGTGCTTTTAGTTACTAAATTATGTTCCTTTTTTGAATCCTTTTATATGCCTTGCATAGTTTTCATGCCATTGCAAATTCACTAGATGAACTGCTACCAGTGATTAAGCTGCATTTGATGTGGTATTATACACGCTTGACAGGAGGATGGCAAGATGGTGCTACAGCCGTATGCGTTTGGGTCTTAGGCCAAACAGTATGTCTTTATCGTCTCTGTTAACTGTGTCAAATCAAGTCAGTAGTTGGGGGATGTACCCCATCAAGAGCTTTTACCTAGATGTGACTTTGGAAATTGGAAACTCTTTGATTCTATGTGAATGTTCTTAGACTTATTCTCTGCCCTTTTCCATCCTGTTTGTGTATGCAGTGATCCATGGTACTTTCCATATACAATAGACCAGAGATCTTCTAGGCTTGTAAACTTTCTTTAAAGTACTTTATTACTTTGATTTTCTTTAACTTCTTTAAGAACTTTTGCATTTTCTTTTTGTTTGAAGATTTACCTGGCAGGAAGAGGAAATATAAGGGACAGTTTCATATGAGAAAAAAGAAACTAAGATGGCAGATTAATGCTTAAAAAGTAATTTGTAAATTAGCACATGGAAAGATTTATGAAGCCGGAGATAAAAAAAAAAAAAGAAATTTGTTTCCCCTTCTCCAGTTTTAATCTCCCCCCACCCCTGGATTAAAAGATGTTGATCCTTTTGCCCCCCTATCAGTTGCAATTCTATAACGGCACAAAATATTTGCAGGTGTTTGTTGCTAATGTTGGCGATGCAAAGGCAGTGATAGCCCGATCAACTGTTGTGGATGGATCGCAACACAACTCTACAACTACAGACTCATTAAAGGCCATTGTGTTGACCAGGGAACATAAAGCCATATACCCACAAGAACGAGCACGCATCCAAAAGGTATATTTGTTAAATCCCCCCCCCCCCCCAAAAAAAAAAAATGATATGGTGAGTTGTTGGGTAGTTGTAGTTTTTGGAACTTTCTTAGAACTTCAGTTCAACAGGGTATTGCGGTTTTATCTTTTTGGTTAATTTGCTAAAATAAAATTAGTAAAACTGAATGCATGTGTTGGCAAATTCCATAATTTGAATGAGCTTTGCCAAAATAGTTAATGTTGATGCTAGGAGAAACTGACGGTTTTAGATGGCTTCAAGTCATCAAAAGCTGCATTTGCTGGGTCAAGTAGATGGTCTCCTAGAAGAGTTGGATCACCTATGCTTGAGTTTTTTTTAAAAATTTTTTAAAATTATTTTGCCCTCTTGGATTAACCCAGATCATATCAACATTGTGAATATCGAAAGTTTCTCCTCATGAATATCCATGCTCTTTAGGCTGGCGGTACTGTAAGTTCAAATGGGCGTCTACAAGGGCGACTTGAAGTTTCTAGAGCTTTTGGAGATCGGCAATTCAAGAAGGTTTTTACTGCTACTGCTTGCCTCCTGGACAACTTTCTTTTGCACCTACATTTGATCTGTTCTGTTTCTTGCCTTCAAAAGTGCATTCATATTAAGGAAGTTGATATTATAGTTTCTATATGCAAGCCTTCTTTTTGTCCATATGTTCTGCATGTTTGAACTCATCAAAACTTGATATTTTTAGATTCTGTTGTTCCAAAGATTGAAGCGTTTCTCTGGGGCTATTAACTTTTGTTGTGCTGGTAATTTGATTGCCAGGAAGTAGTGGAAAGGTTGGCAAACATAAGCATGCTTTCAAGTAAGTTATTAATGGGGGATTTCTTGATGAATGAGGGAGTCTTCCTGTTTTTGTTTTATCACTTCTCTTTGCCATGGGACGTGCAATTTTGAGTCCTCTGTGTGTGTGTGTGTGCGTCTTTTCTTCTTTACTCTTTTTTTTTTTCTTTTAAATTCCTGTTAAATGGTGGTTAAATCCAGGTGGAGTTTCTGTGATTAGGTGATTTTTGTTTTGGATAACTGTGATGTTGAAGGATTACAAGGTGTATCTTTTTTTTGTTTTATGTAGGTTGTTGGCACTTATGATATTTAGTTGCCTTACCATGCAGGTTGGTGTGGTTGCAACCCCTGATATTCATTCATTTGACCTTACAGAGAGAGACCACTTCATCATTCTTGGATGTGATGGCTTGTGGGGAGTATGTGCATTAGAAACTTTCCTTTATCAGTTCCTTGAGGTTCCTGGTTCAAAATAATGGCATACATTATTGATACTATTTGCTATCATTAGGTATTTGGACCTAGTGATGCTGTTGAATTTGTCCACAAGTTGTTACAGGTTTGAAACTTGTACATATTGGTTTTATTTGTTCTGCCTTGAACTTGTATCATTGCTGCTTACCTGTGTTATCAATATAATGTACTACTGATGAGCTTTTGGCTAATGAGCATTTCATTACGATTAAATGCCCAATTAGTGGTGCGCTTAGAGTTGTATCTATCTGTGACAAGGATGTGAGCTGTTATAAAAGTTGCCATCTGGCAGTAGTTAATTCTTCAGTTGCTCTTTCCCTGTTTCCCAACGTTGTATCCCTGCTCATGTGAATAGTCTAGACTCTTTCCTGCTCAATGCACATAAACTATGAAGATAGTTCATAAGGTGTTAAGAGTTGTGTGTTTGGAAAAAATTTTTGGTTGCGTGACAACTGTGTTTTTCGGTCACCTCTTTATCTTCCCAACCACCTTTTTATCTTACGTATATCACATCACAAAAAGTATTACACTACCTATTCTAAAAACATCCCAAATAATCTCCTATCTGAACACACATTTTGATTTCTGAATTATTGTAAAATATGTAGTGTGGAATATATTTCTTTAAAAGTTTATACATGCGAAAGAATTTGAAGGCTTTAGGATTGCAGCGTGTTCAACCTTTGTGCTCTTCTGGCAGGATGGTTTACCTGTTGCAGTGGTGAGCCGCCACCTAGTTCGTGAAGCAGTCCGTGAGCGCCGGTGCAAAGACAATTGCACTGCAATTGTTATCGTTTTTAGGAAAAAATAGCTTGCTATAACTGTTAGAAATGTGCAACTGAGGTGCTACTTGTAGAGGAGTAGTTCTGTCCTCTTTGCTCCGCGCAGTTTGACAACATAGCTTTTTTCTGTTTTTTTCCTTGATCTTGTACTGTAAGCATGGTTGTACGATATCTTTCTGTTTAATGTGCCATTCCATTGAGAAGGGGAAAACTTTGCCTGTGAGAAAGAGTTTTGTACTACAATTTCAAGTTTACTGTTACGTTTTTTTCACTCGTATTCTGCTTGCATTTAGTTTCCTTTGGATGCAAGATGTGCAAAAGAGTAGCAAAACAAGGACCTCCACGGTGATGAGCATGGGAATAATGAGGTAAAATAATGCAAAAATACTAAGATATACAGGCAAGAATACAAAAGAAAAAGAAGCAGATGGGTTGTCACTTGTCGGTGATGCTAAATGGCCGTGCATGTTAGTTCTGATTTGAAGCAGAGCCGAGGCAATTGTATTGCTGTACTGAATCCACCAAAACCAAACTTTTCCATCAAGTTGTTCGCTTCACATCAAGATGACAAGGGGAGATCCCAATCGAGCGCAGAAAGAGATTTTTTTAACCTTATTCATGAATCCTCTTTCAAAGGCTTCCTTCCAAGGTAAAACAAAAGCAGAAAAGCAATCCTCGTTAAATTCGGGGCATTAGAAGGTTTTGGCAAGACTGCAATGTGGAAACAAGAAGAATATTCTCCCTTGGGCACAGTCCCACCATATGAACTTTTGTCTGGTTCATGATGATCCACAAAACAACTGAATAAACATCGAACCTGATTGGAAAATTCAATGATTTGCATAACATGGGTTGTCACTCTAGTCGTGGCTTTGGGGGAGCCACCCCCTGCAGAAGCAGCAGAACACATATTTTATGTACAGAGGTTCTAACGTTTTAAAGATACGATGTATTTGTTCCCAAGCAGAATATATCTTACGTTAAAAAGCGTAGCCTTAAAATTGGACGTCTAAATGCAGTTACATGCATTAATTCTTGTTCTCTTATGGGGTCTTTGCCAACTGATCCGAGTATCTATCCACCGTTTTACAAAGTTGCAGTTGCCAAAGTGAAAAAGGAAGGATTCTTTCATCTTGATTTTTCCGGTCATCAACCAATTAACAAGCACTAACTACTAATACCGTAAAATAGACAAATTGACATCAATTAAGTTCTCATCCTCAGATTTAATCATTTGCAGCTAAATTCAGTGAAATAAAATTATATGTGCTTAATCATGTATGACTGATTCTATAAAATCAACTCATTTATGCGGTACAAAGTATACTATTTTGCATTTTTACTTACTAAGCTCGAAGACCTAAACTGTTTCAGTTTCGATTAACTTTGTCAAGCTCACAGTACATGAAAGAAAATAAAAATGGAGTTATGGTCAATGTTTTAAAAGGTCAGGCTCCCCATTCAAGTCTTCAGCTAACTTGCCAACACGTTCCACCTCTTCATTGTCTCCTTAACAAAGTTCAGTTTTCAGTCAATAATCCAATGAGATTTAGATAAAGCAAAATCTCCATAATCAAAAGATTATGTGCAAGCCATAATAGAAACATACATTTTAATATGTATCCCCGCAATCAATGCACATTGTGCATTATTTGGATGCCATTTACATCTTATAATAACTCTAAATGATTAATCAGCATATGATAGTGAGGCTGTACGTTTAGCCTCCATCATGCATAAAATAAGTACACATTTTCCTTAATGCTGTCCCTCCATGCATGTATATATCTAGCACTAGTCCGTTTGTCCTCGCAGTACTTTATGATCTAACACCCTCTACAGAAACAAAAGAGAAAAGAAGATATGGGACAAGGAAGCCCTTCATCTGAGAAAATGAAGCTGCTTATTGCACTGCTCATTTTGCAGCTGTGCTTTGCAGGATTTCACATTGTCTCAAGAGTTGCACTTAATATTGGTGTCAGCAAAATTGTATACCCAGTTTATAGGAATATCATTGCATTGCTTCTACTAGGACCCTTTGCTTATTTTATGGAAAAGTGAGACTTCAAGTGTCCTAACACAGTTTGTCATTTGATATCTCTTTTTGAAAAGAGAGTTCAATTGATAGTTCGATTTTTCTTGTTCCAGGTTGCTCATAACTGTTCTTTCTGTCTCCCTTTCACAGGAAAGATAGACCACCTCTTACTTTCTCCTTGCTGGTTGAGTTTTTCCTCCTAGCATTAGTGGGGTAAGTGTTACACTAATGTGAAGCATCAAGCAAAGTGCAACTAAAGTCGATTTGTGGTTTTCTCGAGTCTTTGATCATTTGACGTTTCTCCTTCAGGATCACAGCAAACCAAGGATTTTATATCCTAGGTTTGTACTATGCATCTCCAACCTTTGCATCCGCTATGCAAAATTCAGTTCCAGCGATTACATTTGTCGTGGCATCTGCTCTGGGGTAAGCAAGATTACTTTTCATGTTTTCTGAGTGCACAGAGTTTCAAAATACAAATTCTAACAAATTGGATCTCCATTCAGACTCGAGCAAGTTAATGTTACGAGGAGGGATGGTTTAGCTAAGATTCTGGGGACCATAGCAAGTGTAAGTGGTGCTACAATCATAACCCTTTACAAAGGTCCTCCCCTTCTCCACCACAGCCCGGAAAGCAAATCGTTAGAAGAGGACATGCTTTTCTCTTCAATGAAAAAGCAGAATTGGACATGGGGCTGTGTCTGCCTTCTCGGACACTGCTTATCTTGGGCTGGCTGGATGGTGGTTCAGGTGTGCCTAAAACTCAATAAATTGCTTCATTCTGCAGTTCATACTAATGTTACACTTACAATCATGTGCTTGCTGTTGATACACTTGAACACTATGTCACATAAATCGACGTATTGAGAGAATTCAAACGCGGATGAATTTGAATCACGGGAAAGTCTTTTATCTAATCATGGGAATACCTTACTAGAATGCTACTGATTGTTGAAGAGGCATTAGATATTCAGATTTCACAGTCAAATGATCATTACTAGTCATTTTGTCAGCTTAAGATAAATCAGTGAACAATAGGGTTGCTCAATCCTGAATTGGAGGAACATCCTTAGTTCAGTTTGTAAGAACGGGCCACTTATTCACTTATTCATAAAAAGGTCATGTGTTTGAATCTTGTTATCAATATGAGAATTATGTTGGTGGGCTATTTATAAAAATTTCTATAAGCGACTTATAGGCATGCATTGACCCATGGTAGTGACCGAAGTCAAACCCACCCAAACTTTTTCATAAAAAAAAGAAAAGAAAAAAGTCTGACATTCTATGTCATCAGCATCTAGCCTTATTAATTGCTACTTGAACTGTTTTTCAGGCTCCAATTGTTAAGAAGTATCCAGCAAAGTTGTCACTGACCTCATTTACATGCTTCTTCGGATTGATCCAATTTCTGATCATAGCAGCTTTTGCAGAAAGGGATCCCAATCACTGGCAAATCCAGTCAGGGGAGGAGATTTTCACTATCCTTTATGCTGTAATGTTTCAAATCAAATGACTTAAGTACTGTTTCATACTCACTGTTCTCCATCCTAGGAGCTTGATGTAAAACCTTCATCAATCATACAACCTAATTAACCTCCTATACTTGTTACTTTAGGGAATTGTGTCTTCGGGGATCGTGATCTCTCTTCAAACTTGGTGTATTCAAAAAGGAGGTCCAGTCTTCGTAGCCATCTTCCAACCAGTTCAAACGGTATTAGTAGCTCTTATGGCATATGTGATTCTTGGGGATCAGTTTTACACCGGAGGGTACGTCAAAGACTTTGCGAAAAGGAAAACAAAATGCAACTTCTGCATTCCAATATGTATCTCCAGATTCTACAAACTCCTTCTGTATCTCCAAATTCTTTAGTTTTTTCGACTTCTCTGCAGGATTGTTGGAGCAGCTCTTATTGTCGTTGGACTGTACTTAGTATTGTGGGGGAAAACTGAAGAGAAGAAACAAGAAAACAAAGATGCTAACGAGACATTGACAAAACATCTTCTTGATGACAGCAATAAATCCAAAAATCCCGTTGCTCAATCTGACATTCCATAGGATATCGACTGCATAGAGGTTTACAATAACCAAAGGATGTTGCTGGACATGAATATTATTGATCATGATATTGGAAGGAAATATCCATATGGTCAGTGAAAAAGTAGCAGCATCTCAACATGTAACTCTCAGTGGATTCTTTGCCCTACCGAATTAGTAATAATAATTTTCAAAATGATCAACCTGGCTTGGTTAAGCGAGCAAGTGCAATGAACAGAGCTTAAGGCGATCATTGTGTTCTCGTATCCCCCTTTGTCTTCGAAAATTGAGAGATATCCCATTGACTGAAGACTGCAATTAAATTGTCTGATTTAGCTGGTTTGCCCTGTATATATCAAGCTACTGAAGTAAAATTCGTTCTCGAAATATACACTAGCAAAATTCACTTATTCCTTGATGTCTTGCAGAAGACATCTGTACTTGTACCTTCTTGAATTAAAGAAATTTCAATTATTTTAAAGTTGAATGTGATTGGATTGGATTTGTACATAGTTTACTATTTGTCTGAAGGTTGATCGTTCTCGTTTCCATGGTTTTTTTTTTTTTTTTTTTTTTTTTTTGTCTATTGTCACCGTCTACAATTACTCCTACTCCTAGTCATACTTTAACGTATACTAGAGGAGTGACCCAACAGAACCGCGAAAAATCGACTGAAACTAAACCACTATCGAACCATACGGGTGCGTTAAACACCCATATGAATTTTAGAGAAATCACATTAAGTGGCAACTTTTTGATAGGAAATAAGCTTTAAACCCTTAACCTCCCACTCCATAAGACCCTTATCCTCCCACTCCATAAGACGTGATGGCCAACTCCTCAACAACTCCTCAAGAGGAGGTTACTCCAGCCATTAATCTCGTTCTTCCTCTCAATGACCAACAATCAAATCCTTAAACTATCCGGCAACACTAAACACCAGGAACTAACATGATGACAGAGAACAGGGTTTGTTCAAGTGATTATTTTCTTATGATGAATAGAATGGCAGTTTCATTGCGAAACCTTACAAGAACTAAATTCATGCATGGATCATTAATTTTAATAATCAAACTAGCTTCATATTTGGCTTCGTTTCAGTTATCGAGTGTGAGGTCTACAGCTCCAATATAAGTCCAATAATTATAACAATAAATCAAAAGGGAGACGTTTAAAAATGTGGAAAATATGAAAGAAAAATCTGACGAATTCTTCAAAAAGGATGTCTAACAGTTTAGTATATGCTAGCTTAACCCGAAATAATTGAAATGGTTGATTGTCCTCTGTTCGATGCATGAACATACAAGCACAAATATCTTTGTATGATAATTAATGAAATAATATATCAGTCAACAGTCCCTAAACCAAATCTCCAAACACTTGTTCCATCAATAGCATGCGCTAGCCGCTAAGTCGCCAACAGACCGTATCAGACCTCAGAATCCAATTTCGAGTCCAAGTGGGCTTCTTTTAATTTCCATTTTTCTTTGGACGACGGATAGCAACAATCACATAACGCCCATTACCACCGGTCGAATAGCCGAAGCCATGTTAGTCTCATCACTTGATCATAGTTCAGAATTCTTATTCAGATAGGTCAAGAGAATCCACCGACTTACAGATGGTAAGGTGCTTCTAAGCTTTATGCAAACACATTCAAGGAAGGGGAGAAAAAGGATCTTGGTCAAACTTTTTACTGGTACAGATGATAACAGATATCCAAGTCCCAGTAGCATTAATACATTTCAGATCCGTCAAGGAATACGTATGCCATATATTGAGGTATATAAAAGGGTGGCAAAAATTTTGAAAGAAAAGGCTATGTCAACCATTAAGCTGTAGGTCTAGCCCCAGACCATCAATATCACCAAAATTTTGCAGTAATCTAGCAACTACAGTTGGGAAACCGCCGCAAAAACTAGACACAACTCTTGCTCTGGGTCACATACAAACTATCTAGAGTGCTCCCAATCATCGATCCTAGACAGTAGACAAGTACAACACTATAACTTTAAAATACCATCTCGACACTTATTTCAATATTGATGCCAGCTGAAGAAAACAAAATATCTTTGAAAGAAATCATGTGAACAATTTCGTCAGACCAACTCCTGAAACAAATTATAATAACTTTTGCTTCTAAACACGTCAATCAGATAAAAAGGCTAATAAAGTTGTACCCTTAGATGTGAACATCCTGCAGAAGTGAAATTACACCCCTGATTACAGAGATTGCCCTCATACATACATAGAAACACATACAATACACTAACCTAACAAAGTCTCATTTCCAGGCAATGACACCATGAAAATAAACCATGATGATCGAAATCCAAATTTGGTCAAAAGTGTATATGTTCATTCATATACACAGATTACAAGATGATATGCTATACCAAGTAGTCTTCAGATAATTTAACTAACTTCTGCCTCTACAATGTTAATTAAAATATATTTCAAGAACAGATCTCAAGCACCCTCCTGCCTCCATGTAACATATGCTTACAAGTAGAAGTTTCAAAGATCTTAATCGTTTCACCTAGAAACAAAATTTTGAAAAATTGTACCTACTTTCACTGACTAATCTGAAAGCCATAGCATCTGACAATCTGGAGAAACATTCCAAATGACTGGGCTAGAAGATCCTATTCCCAACTCCACCTATCTAAGAAGAAACTAACAAAATATTTCAGCTCTTACTCTATGTCATTTGCGTAAACAACAATAACATACAAGTAGCATTTGCAGAACATAGCCTAGTTCTTGTAACACATACCTTACTTGTATACAAATACATTACAACATACAAATTTTGTGTATCCATGTAAAAGTTGAAAAACAACCATGTCATATCATTAATCATGTCGAAGAAAGTAAAATTAACAAGAGAATGAAATCTGAAATGATTCCACCAAGCTTGTATTTGAGCAATTCATCCAGCCAATGAAAGAAAAACATACATCCTAAGCATACAATAATAAACAGTAACCATGAGGATCATTAAAGCAACAAAGAGGTCAGATTCAACAATAGCTGACAAAAATAACCCCAAAATCCCTTTTTAGACATAAAATAAAAAAAGTAATGAAACCACTAGTACTATCAGCTGAAGTAACCAAAACACAGACAGCTTTCTCATGGACCACATTCACTGTCTGTTCAGCTCTACCTTACGGTAACAATGTCATCAATCTTCAAAATCATCCGCACACACTCTGTCGCCAAGGCAATTGCACTAGTGCTCACCAACAGTGGCTGTACCACATTCTCCTCCAAGATGTTAGTTATCTGACCTTTCCTCACATTGATACCAGCATTAATTTCACCCTGTGCATGCCTATTCCTCAGTTCAGTAACAATAGCAATCGGATTCAACCCAGCATTTTCAGCCAATGTATAAGGAATCACCTCAAGAGCCTCAGCAAATGATCTCACACAGTAACCCTCCATTCCCTGCAATACCTTTGCCCAAGCACCCAACTGTCTTGATAGTTCAATCTCAGGTGCCCCGCCACCAGCAATCAAAAACTTCTTGTTCACCAAGCACCTAACCACACACAGGGCATCATGCAAGCTCCTCTCAGCCTCATCAATGACCAACTGATTTGATCCACGAACTAGCACACTGGTAGTTCTTCCCATATCCTTAATCCCCGTAATTTTAACAAGCTTCCCACCATCTCCAAGCGAGACCTCCTCCACCAATTCTGCAAAGCCCAACTTCTCTGCCTTGAAATGCTCAATATTAGCAATTGGCAGACAATTCAACGTCTTGGTGATAAACTCAATCTCATCCCTCTCCACATCCTTGATCACCAAAATCTTTGCCTTAGCCAAATAATGCAATGACAAGTCTGTCACTGCATCCCTCAAAATACTCTTCTGAATCAACAAGACATTACATCCAGTTGCCTTAATCTTCTTAATCATCCCCAGAATATAATTCCTCTCTTCCTTCAAAATCCTATCCATCTGGGTATAATCTGAGACCACAATACTTTGCTCAATATCAGTTTTGGGAGGCGAAATCTGAAACTGTATTACAGCAATCTTAGCATTTTCAACTCTAGTCGGCCCGCCAGCAGCATGACTAACCTTCTTATCAAAAACTAGGCCTTTCACCAATTCAGTATCATCAACCGTACCCCCTAGTTTCTTGACAATTTTGATATCCCTCAAATCAACTAAATCAGGTTTAGCAGGGTCCACAACAGAAAGCACAGCATCAACAGCTAAAGGAGCTAAGAGGGTGGAATATTGCGAAACTACCTTCGAATTCAATGCCGTGCTCGCTGACTTCACGAGCGATTCGCGGTCCGAGAGCTCAACTGGAACAGCCATCGCTGTGAGGACCTCAACAGCTTTCACTGAAGCTTTATGTAGGGCATCGGAGATGATCGTTGGGTGAATGCCGGATGTGAGGAGGGAGAGACAGGATTTTAACAGTGCTCCTGCAATAACGACAACGGTAGTAGTACCATCACCGGCCACGACATCTTGAGATTTGGAAAGCTCGACGAGGAACTTAGCGGCGGGTTGAAGGACTTCCATTTTGTTAAGAATGGTGGCGCCATCATTGGTAATAATTACTTCGCCGTTGGCTGTGGAGATCATTTTATCCATGCCCTTGGGGCCTAAGCTTGTGCGAACAGCATCAGCCACAGATTGGGCGGCGGAGATGTTAGCCATTCGGATGTCGTCTTTTCGCTTGTTGTCGACGAAAGTATCGGTCTTTGATGAGGATGCGCGTGGGGCGGAGGCGACTGCTGCCGGAGCGGCCATTGTTGAGTCTGAAAATCGAAGAGTGGAGAAAAACCCTAGACTTCAGCGAGGGAGAGGGGAGAGTGTGCAGAGTGGAAAAGAAGCGGAGGGTTCTGGAAATTGAAAATTTCGTTTTGGGGGTTTGGGGGGCAATTTGGGTACTCCAAGAAATTTCCGAACTGAGGCCTGAGGGCTTGCAATGATGCAGTCTAGGCGGGTTGGGCTAAGGTGTGTCCTGACTCCTAACCTAATCAAGCTTATTTCTTGACAAAAAAAATTTGGATAATTCAATTTGAGCTGGGTTGGTGTATATAAGACTATTTCTACAATTAAATTTTGTTAGTGTATATATTGTTATTATATATAAAATTAATTTTTTAATTTTATATATCAATCAAGTTTAAGTTTTGACAATATATATAAGATTAATCTAGAATTAAATTTGAATTATTATTATTATTCTATGATATAAAAAAGAAAAAAATTCTTATAATACTATAAAAAAAAGTTCAATAAAACTTTACGTATTCGTTGATTTTTTTTTTTCGGGTCTGAAGGATATCTCGAAATCATTCAAACTAATTATCTCAGGTTAGGCAGAGCTCGCTTCAAAAATGAGCAGTAATGGTAGCACGTGGGGATCAAACCTGAGATCGTACTGTAACTACAGACTACCAGTCTCAACCGAACTACCCACGGGAGCTTGCGTATTCGTTGATTGAGTCTCAAGATATTTGATTGACTTGTATAATTCTGAGTCTTTGAATTGTTCAAAAATCGAGTACAATTAAGTTATTCCAAGACGTTTTCATTGCAACACTTTGTTGTAACTTTCCATGTACCAATTTAGAACCAAAACGATGGCTGAAGCCTAGAGCTGGCAATGGCAAGCAGGTTAGGTATAACAAAGAGGAGCATTTAGGAAATTCATAGGGAAAATGTTAGTATGATGTAACCTAAATAAATGTTACTTAGGATTTTACCCAAATGATCATCCATCCCACCAGAAGGAAAATAATCTAAAAATCATCAACCAAATGTAAAAGGAGTAATAGTGATGGGTAAGAACTGCAAGTGATCCTGCAAATTACACATCAGTTTAAATTTTGGTGTTTTCATCTGCCCAATCCTAAGGCCCAAAGAATAATAGCAGCAGCACTCACAAGCCACAACACCAGAGCCAGCCAACAACTGCCTGTAACCACCTGCTTCCCTCCTCAATCCTCAAATCCCCCCCTCTCCCACTCCCTTAAACCCTAAGGGGCCTAAAACCCCCAACAGTGATATTAATCAGCTCAAATTCTCAATGGAAACTACTCTGAAGAATATCAGCCCTTAAAAATTAAAACTTTGTAGAGTGTTTAGTCACTTTACCATGCCTAGTTATTCTCCATTTTTAGTTCGTGGTCTAAGACTCAAGGCCATCCCACTTCTGACCAAACCCATGTCTTCTTTCCACTTAATCAATCGTGGGTGCCATTTTTATTCTCAAAATCCTATTCTGTTGCGCCGTCGTCTCGTGCCTCAAAACCACAGCTTCAGGGCTGGCTTGGTCTTAACTAGTTGCACTTGCTCCGCCTCCCGCTCTTCTTCTTCCGGCTCTGTTGTGGTGAAGCGGATTAGGAAAGATGGTTATTCTTCTTCTTTTTCAATTCCCCCACCTTATTTTTATCAGCAGAGTGCGGGGTACGGGAGGTTTGCTTATGATGAGTATGCTTCAGAGGAGGATGATTACGAGTCTGATCGCGGAAATGGGTCTAGAGAAATGGTGAGTTCTAGATTTTCATAAGCTGTGCTGAATTGGGTTTATCGAAATTTAGTTATACCGTGCATTTTTTGTACATTTACTTCCTTTTAATTTTGTTTATGCCAATATGACTCGAAGGGCTCATCTGTACTTTTTCATTTAGTCCGCAAACTCGAGCTTCTTTCCTCATGTGATGATTTGGCTTGTGTTAGTTACTGATATGTAGTTATATTTGGTCTAGGTATGTTTGGTTGCTATAGGAATGAGCTATAATATTTATGGGAATTGACATGCTATTTTGGATGTTGTTCTTCTTTTCTTTTTGGGCCATTGGAAGTTTTTGAAACAGTAAAATGATGAACTTGATGATATGAGATGATAAAAGTTATAGCTTTTGATGAGTAATTATCTGGAATTGGCGCAGATATTCTAAAATGTTTTTGACGGATGTGTCTCAAGTGTTGCACCCTCCTCCTATGTCGTCTTTAAACTCACACACAAAAAAAGCTCTTCAAATAGAGGTATAACAGTCGCCATACAAGTTATTCATGAATGATAAAATTGGAAAACGAAAGGTAATTGCTAAAGCATTGGACATCTAACATTGGAATTTGTATGTTCATGGAAAAGAGACAGTTTGAGAAAATTGAAGTTGAAAAGTTTCCTCAGCGTCCCATTTATTTTACATTTAATGTTAATGCAAATTTTTTTTTTTTTTTTGAGTTTAAGAGTATGGTAGCTTATTTGAAGCTATAAACTCCTACATTTTTAGTTGCTTGATTTGGTTTTCTTTCTGTATGCTCCATATTTTCTGACGAGAACAACTCATTTTCTCTGCAATGCATTTGCTATTTCTGCTCAATAACTGGAGAGATTAATTTGTGTTTCAGTTGAATGTCTGCTTCTTTTAGGCAGGAAAACTGCAATTTGAACTGGTATAATGGTAGTCATTTGGTGTGCTTACTTGTAATAGACTATTATGATTATATGATTTAGTATGACATATGACAAAATGTTTTCATCTTATTCACTATGGCTTCACCATGAACTTAAAAGAAAAAGGAAAAAAAAAAGAGAAAAAAAAAAAACATGTTCCTAGAAGCAAAGTACTTGTCATATGGATTGTCAGCACATTTTCCTCCAATGCTTCGTATTTCATCACCAGTGTCCTTCAACCCTTGACAATATTGAAGAATGGAGGAGGAAGCTTACCAGGCTTATGCACAATGAAGATCAACAAGAACTGGTATCAAGGGAGAGGAAAGATCGACGAGATTTTGAGCACCTCTCAGTCCTGGCAACAAGAATGGGCTTATATAGGCATGTTAATATTCTCCTACAAATAAATTTGTCTTTTTTCTTTTTCTGCTTTGTGTTTTCAATGTAATTTGGCTATCTTATTGCAGTCGTCAATACTCCAAAGTAATTGCCTTCAGCAAAGTCCCATTGCCTAATTACAGATCAGACCTTGATGACAAGCGACCACAGAGGGAGGTATGTCGTGGTGCAATACTCTTCCATTTCTTAGATTGCTTCCTGTTGCAAGGTCAGAGACAGAAGTAGGTTTAGATTCTGTTGACCCCATTCCTTAAATCTCTTGTACTTAATGTGCACATTTTTAAAACTTGTAGGTGGTATTGCCATCTGGGTTGGTAGGTCGAGTTGACACTTATTTAAAAGCATACCTTTCTAGAAAGGCCAAGAATAAGGAAACCTTTGGACACAGTTCCCTTCCAAGGAGCAGTGACAAGCTTTCAGCTAATGATGATCTTTCAGAGTGTCAGGAGTCCCCTACACGAAGTGTTGTTGCTGAGAGAATTCTCCAGCGACGTAGCTTGGACATGCGTAATAGACAACAGGATTGGCAGGTTTTCATTATCCTTAGAATTTGGAGGAATAATATCTTCTAGAATTTATGTACTGTAATAAAATTGAGTTTTACTTCGTACTTCTTGTCTCTAAATTTTCAACTTTTCATCCTTCTTTAAGCAAATCAGTTGATTTGTTGAATAAGCTTTTTGCTCAATTAAGCCCATTACTAATAGTTTTGTGCCATTGAACTTGATTTCGGTCCAAGTTTTTTTTTAGTTCTCACAAACATGATGGTACTCCTTGTCATTCAATTATGGCTGAAGAGATTCAGACGTCATGCATTTTCCTGTTCCTACCAAAATATTGCTCAAAGTATTGTAACTAATTAAAAAATTAGTCAATGAAATTGTAGGATCTTACTTCTTTTTTTTTTTTTTTTCTTAATGTCAATTTGCCTTGCGTATCTGCTTCCTGCAAGCATGATTAATTCATTACTTTTCTGTACTTTTCTGTCTTAATGACAGGAATCTTCTGAAGGCCAAAAGATGCAAGAGTTTCGAAGGAGTCTGCCTGCTTATAAAGAAAAAGAGGCACTGCTACATGCCATTTCCAGAAATCAGGTTATTGCTTTTTGCTCGCTCGATATGCTGCATGTTGCTTTTCGAATAAGTACAACAACACAGAATTCTTATTCAGTATTTTAATTTCTCATGGCTACTAATTGGGTCATCATGGAAGTTTGGCATCTGTTAGTCTTCATTTCCCTGCATTGTGTGGGTATTATGTTGCTCGATAACTAAAGAGAAGGATTATGGTCAATGTCGAGGCATGTCGATGACTACTCATAAGTATAGTGTCATGTTTCATGATGCTTTTTTTCGTCCCACTTTCTTTTTGATAACATATTTGCTACTTAAATTTGGGAATTTCTGTTTGTAGGATGATATTTTCTCTGTCAATGAAGATCTTCATTCTCATTGTTCCCTTCCCCGCGTTAACGTTATTCATATTTTTAGTAGAGTACAGGATTTCTTAGGTGATATGGTTGTGTTTGAATCTATTTTGCAGGTGGTAGTTGTGTCTGGTGAAACTGGTTGTGGTAAAACCACACAATTGCCTCAGTACATTTTAGAATCTGAGACTGAAGCAAGTTGTGGGGCTTTTTGCAGTATTATTTGTACCCAGCCTAGACGAATCTCTGCAATGGCTGTTGCTGAAAGAGTTGCTGCAGAAAGAGGGGAGAATTTAGGAGACTCTGTGAGCGCTTTGGACATTCTGGTGTTTAATTTAAGTAGTTTATCCTGGGACTTCATTGGTAACTCTCTTCTATTTGCTGGTTCATCATTTTTAAGGTTGGTTATAAAGTTAGGCTTGAGGGAATGAAAGGAAGAGATACTCGCCTTCTGTTTTGCACTACTGGCATTCTTTTGAGGAGACTACTTGTTGACAGAAATCTGCAAGGTGTTACTCATGTTATTGTGGATGAGATTCATGAACGTGGAATGAATGAAGGTAATATCATAATTAATGCCCTCTTTGCTCTGTATTTTTGTGGTCTTTCTGTAGTCATTAGAAAAGAGAGTGTTTCTTACCATGTCTTCACCTGCTGCAGATTTTCTTTTAATTGTCCTGAAGGATCTTCTTCCTCGTCGACCAGAACTGCGATTGGTATTGATGAGTGCAACTCTTAATGCGGAGCTCTTTTCCTCCTACTTTGGTGGTGCTCCAATGATCCATATTCCAGTGAGTATGATGCTTAAACTGTTGCATCTATCAACTGCGACATTTTCTTTTCCTCCAGGCTGATTTCTTGAATTTACCTGCGAATGTGATGCAGAAATGTCAATTTATTTATCCTATGAAAAATCCATTATTGACTTTTTGCCCTGTGCTAATATCTTGATTTTTTTTGTGCTTATATCCTTCAGAGTTTGAACTTGTCTGTTGGTATAGTGAGTTGAAGCCCCTTTAGCTATGCCCTATATATAAGAGGATAAGAAATATTGTGGTGAAGATAATGTAAACTAAGAAAAATGGAGAGAAAAAATACTTTTCTTCTATTTCACTTTGGACTACACAATATACAAATATATATATACACAAGTGGATACTATAATCATATGATACTATAATCATACTATTACCTAATTAATATATGATACCTAATTAATATATGATACTATAATCAAATCTTTCCTAATATTTATATTATCAAATCTTTCCATAATATCAGATCACATATCTTCAACACTCCCCCTCAAGCTGGTGAATATAGATCTTCCATTCCCAGCTTGACAACACTTTCATGAAACATGTTGCTACACAGTCCCTTTGTCATCACATCTGCAAGTTGAAGTCCTGTCGGAACATATGGAGTACAAATCAGTCCACTTTCTAGCTTCTCTTTAATAAAGTGCCTGTCTATCTCTATGTGCTTCATCCGATCATGTTGCACTGGGTTGTGAGCTATACTTATAGCAGATTTGTTATCACAATATAGCTTCATCGGTTTGCTCCATTGAATCCTCAAGTCTTCTAGGATAATTTTAACCCACAATAATTCACATACCCCTGCTGCCATAGCCCTGAACTCTGCTTCAGCACTTGACCTTGCTACCACACTTTGTTTCTTGCTTCTCCAGGATATTAAGTTTCCTCCAAGAAATGTACAATATCCTGAAGTTGATCGCCTGTCAACTGGAGACCCTGCAAAGTCTGCATCTGTGTAAACTGCCAGATCAATTTCAGGACCCTTTTTTAATAAAATTCCCTTCCCTGGATGTGCCTTTAAGTAATGAAGCACTCGATAAACTGCTTGTAGATGAACTGCTCTAGGATCATGCATAAACTGACTAATAACACTGACTGAGTAAGCTATATCTGGCCTAGTATGTGCGAGATAAATGAGTTTCCCAACAAGTCTTTGGTACATCTCTCTGTCCACAGCTGTATCTCCATGAGCCTCACTTAATTTGTGATTCTGCTCAATGGGAGTTCCAACTGGTTTGCTTGCTGTCATGCCTGTTTCCTTGAGCAGGTCCATAACATACTTCTGTTGAGAAATAAAAATTCCCTGCCTTGATCGAGCCACTTCAATTCCCAGAAAATACTTCAATTTTCCTAAATCCTTTATTTCAAATTCCTTGGCTAGGCACCACTTCAAAGTTTTCTTCTCTACTTCATCGTTTCCTGTCACTATGATGTCATCTACGTATACAATCAAAACAGTAACTCCCCCCAAGGCTGAATGCTTGATGAACAGGGTATGATCTCCTTGATTTTGCTTGTAACCATTAGCTATTATTACCTTGGCAAATCGTCCAAACCAAGCACGTGGGGATTGTTTCAGCCCATATAATGCCTTTTTTAACCGACAAACCTTGTTCTTGTCAACCCCACTGAATCCCGGTGGAATGCTCATATAAATCTCCTCTTCTAACTCTCCATGAAGAAAAGCATTCTTCACATCGTATTGCTGTAATTCCCAATCAAAATTAACAGCCAAGGATAGCAGAATTCTCACTGTATTCATCTTTGCTACTGGAGTAAATGTTTCCCGATAATCTACTCCATATGTCTGTGTGTATCCTTTCGTGACTAACCTTGCCTTGTAGCGTTCTAGGAACCCATCTGCTTTAAACTTTACTGCATACACCCATTTACAGCCCACTACTTTCTTGTTCTTTGGTAAATCAACTAATTCCCAGGTCCCATTCTTCTCTAATGCATCCATTTCTACTTCCATAGCAAGTCTCCATTCTTTCTTTGATAATGCTTCAGACAATGAGCTAGGAATAGAGACTGTATTTAAGGTGGAAAGGAAGCTTTGATGGCTCGGGGAAAACTTCTCAAAAGACACAAAGTGAGACAATGGATATAGGGGTCTTTTGGTGCATTCTCGGGGTTTTTTCCTTACAGCAATAGGTAGATGTAGGTCCTGGTCAAGGCTAAGAGGCTCAGGACAAGGTGATTTAGAGCTGGAAGAATGGTCGGTCGGTGGTGTAGAATTCAGATTTGATTCACTCATTGTTACCTCATTCTTGGAGCTTGGTTTAGAGGATTGTTCTTGCCTTGTAACCACGATGGGATCTCCTTTCCTTGTATACACTTGGTCAAACTGGAACCAGTCATAGATTTTACGGTCTTCCTTTTTTTCTTCTACCACATCAGATTGAAGAATTGACTCTTGGAATTCAGATTTGGATGACTCAGATGTGGTCAACTCTAAGGAGGGAAATTTTAACTCCTTATCTTCAAGTGTATCTAACTCCCCCTGAAGATAAGGAGTGATAAAATAGGGCTTATTTTCAACAAATGTAACATCTGCCGAGACATAGAGTTTTCTAGTAGGTGGATGATAACATTTGTAACCCTTTTGAGTAGATGAGTACCCCACGAAGACACACTTAAGAGCACGAGGATCTAACTTCCCACGGTTATGACTATGGACATGAACAAAGGAAGTACATCCAAAAACTCGAGGAGTGAGATTAAAGGAAGATCGAATATTGGGGTAAAATTTGGATAGGTTCTCTAGTGGACTTTGAAACCCCAAGACCTTGGAAGGAATTCTATTTATGACATAAGCTGATGTGAGTACAGCTTCTCCCCAATATGCTTTTGGCATACTTTGTTCAAACAGTAAGGCTCTAGTGCACTCAAGAAGATGTCGGTTTTTCCGTTCTGCCACTCCATTTTGTTGTGGAGTGGCAATACAGGATGATTCATGTATGATTCCTTCTTTTTGGAAAAACTAACTCAAGGTTTGATTGAAATAATCACGAGCATTATCTGAACGAATGTGTTTTATCTTGGTGCCAAATTGATTTTGAATCATTGCATGAAAAACAGGGAAAATATAACTCAAATCAGACTTATTTTTGAGTAAATAGATCCAAGAGACTCTTGTGCAGTCATCGATAAATGTGGCAAACCACTTAGACCCTGAGATGTTTGGAATAGTTGATGGCCCCCAAATATCACTATGGATTAAAAAGAAAGGAGAAGACGATCGTTTATTACTGATAGGAAATGGTACACGAGTGTGTTTAGCATACTCGCAAATATCACAATGAAAAGACTGAACATCAAATCCCTTGAACAAGGAAGGAAACATTATTTTTAATGCAGAAAAAGACACATGACCTAGACGTCTATGATGTAACCAGATGACATCTTTATTGGAGGGTGAAGACAATGTGGACAGGGCAGATTTACTAAATTCTGGTTGACTTGATGTATCCAAGTAATAGAGTCCATCTTGCTTCTTAGCTAGTCCAATCCTCTTCCCCGAGCCCCGGTCCTGAAAGTCACAACAGGATTCATCAAATATAACAGAGCCAGCTAGATCCTTGGCAAGTTTTTTTACAGAAACCAAATTTGTAGATAATCGAGGAACATGAAGAACATTTTTAAGAATCAAATTTGGAGTAACTTGGACATCTCCGATACCTGCCACAGTGGTTGTAGTACCATCTGCAACAACAATCTTTCTATTGCTAGGACAGGGATTATAGGTTTTGAATTTATTTGAAATATGAGTCATATGGTCCGTAGCACCAGAGTCAAGAATCCAGACATTCCTAAGCTCATTGCCTAAAACACTAAATGCAAAAGAGACTAGAGCCTTACCTGAAAGTGTCAATGAACACATACCCGGATTCCTTGATTGAGAATTGTTAGTTGCTGGTTTGTCAATTGTCTCTAACATACTTTTAAGCTTCTCAATTTCCTCCATACTAAACCCTCCAATCACTTGAGTTGGATCTTGAACCGACATATGAGCCTGCCTTTGCTGGCCACCTTTTTGTCCCCATTCACGAGTGGGTGGTTTCCCATGTAGTTTCCAGCATTGATCTATGGTGTGTTGTGGTTTCTTGTAGTATGTGCACCACAACTCCTCGCGATTCTTTTGCCCACTTGTTTGATTGGTCTTGTCCGCAGCAACCTTGTTCAGTACCAACCGCTGAGATTTGGAACTTAAAAGGGCTGAATTTTCTATTGAAGGTAGCTCTAACATAATACCCCTGTGACTTTCTTCTCCACGTACTTGGGATATTGCTTCTGTTAAAGAAGGAAACTCTGGCCTGCCCAGAATTTGAATTCGTACAAGATCGAATTCAGAGTTTAGGCCAGCCAAAAAATCATAAACTCGATCCCTTTCTATGAACTTCTTGATAAACACTGCACATTTGCTACAGTTCAAATCAAGTGCCCTGTAATAATCCAGTTCCTGCCACTGGTTTTGCAGAAAATTGGCATACTCCGTCACTGTTTTTGTCCCTTGTTTTGCTCCAGTTGTCTTTGTCTTGATGTCATAGATAAGAGCTGCATCATTAACCTTGGAATATGTCTGATGAAGGGCATTCCAAATTGCCTTTGCTGTAGGAAGAAACATACATGTATCGCTGATTTTAGGAATCATGGAATTCCATAACCAAGACATGATCATTGAATCCTCTTGTTCCCATGCTTCAAACCCCGCCGTTTCACTATCCGGTACTATTTCCAATAGATGACTCAACTTTCCTTTTCCTTTCAGGAATGTTCGAACCAATTGAGACCACTTCAAATAATTTTTTCCATTTAGTCTATATGCTGCCTGGATGTTTTGAAGCTCTGTTGTGTTCCGTGTACTTTGTTCTTCTTCCATAGTTGAAGACAATTGCCGCGTTGAGGATGTAGCATCCGCCATGATTGAATAGGAGGGGGAAAAAAATGTATAGTAACAGGAACAGCAATGAAGGCTGGAGAGAATAAGAAAGGAACCAGCAATTAAGGCTGGAATTGACAAGAAGCAAAGGTGGTATTTTTCCCAGAACCCTAGACGGGCTCTGATACCATGTAAACTAAGAAAAATGGAGAGAAAAAATACTTTTCTTCTATTTCACTTTGGACTACACAATATACAAATATATATATACACAAGTGGATACTATAATCATATGATACTATAATCATACTATTACCTAATTAATATATGATACTATAATCATATGATACCTAATTAATATATGATACTATAATCAAATCTTTCCTAATATTTATATTATCAAATCTTTCCATAATATCAGATCACATATCTTCAACAGATAAAACAATATTTGTGGTGAGAAAAAACAATATTGGGTATTTTTTCCTTTTGTACTTTGACTGTCTGTAAGATAACGAATTGACAATTCTGTGTGCAGTGGCCAATGGTTTTTATTTCTTGATCTGATCTTTGTGCATGGTTCTGCTTTTCTTTCCACAGGGACTCTGTACTCCTACATTATTTCTGTGTGGAACCAATCTAACATTTTGTGGTCTTTTTGATATTTTAATTGCTTCTGAAGTGTGTGCGCGCCTTTCAGTAGGCTAAGTTTGACACCACTTTTGGATTCTCAGGGTTTTACCTACCCAGTTCGCAGTCATTTTCTGGAAAACATATTGGAAACAATTGGGTATAGATTAACTCCTTATAATCAAATTGATAATTATGGCCAAGACAAGATGTGGAAAATGCAGAAGCAGGCTCTTAGGAAAAGAAAAACGCAAATTGCTTCTGCTGTGGAGGTATCTTTCTGAGGTTATTGTCTGCTTGTCATGTTGTTTGTTTTGGATTGTCACTTCTTGAATGTTAAACTTGCAACAGGATGCTCTTGACGCTGCAGACTTTAAGAAATATAGTCCTCGGACTCGGGAGTCACTATCTTGTTGGAATCCTGATTCTATTGGATTCAATCTTATTGAGCATGTACTTTGCCACATATGTCAAAGAGAAAGGCCTGGTGCCATTTTGGTTTTTATGACTGGTTGGGATGATATTAATGCTCTAAAGGATCAACTTGAAGCACATCCCCTTTTGGGTGATCCAAGCAGAGTTTTGCTACTTGCTTGCCATGGTTCCATGGCCAGTTCTGAACAGGTAGTTTTTCACTTCATATTTTCTCATTTTAAAGCTCCTTTTTCCCTTTATTTGCCTCTGCGGTGGTTGGGGAAGCTCATTAATTGATTCAAGGAGTAAAATCATGATCTGCCACATTCTTATATCTTTCACAGTATTGCTAAAGCTGAGACGTGTTGTGATTGCTCACTGTTTAGTGTAATTAAGACTTTCTCTAAGATTATTGACTTTGAGAGTAGACATAAGATCACTCTTTGGCTTTATTTGTTGTTTTGAATTTTGATGTAAAATGTAAGCCTCTTGGCTTTCTTAGAGAAGCACCATTTTGCTGAAGTCTATGGATCATAAACCTATTTGATAGCAGAATTTCATCTTTTCTTTTGTTTGATTTTATAAGCACTGTGTCTAGTTTCCAAATCTGACTTTTGACTGGTTTGCAATATCAGAAATTGATTTTCAATAAACCTGAAGGTGCAGTGAGGAAGATAGTGCTGGCTACCAACATGGCAGAAACAAGTATTACCATTAATGATGTTGTTTTTGTTGTGGACTGTGGTAAAGCAAAGGAGACATCTTATGATGCGCTGAACAACACTCCATGTTTGCTTCCAACTTGGATTTCACAGGCTGCTGCTCGGCAAGTAAGTTTCTTTTTCATTTGCATTTGCTGTAGTACGTAGCTTTACTTTGGTTTCTGGTGTGTGCCATGGAAATTATTTTAGTTGGTTACATTTGGAATTTCTTATGTTTTATTTCATATTAAATTGTTTACCTATTTCGCAGAGGAGAGGAAGAGCTGGGCGTGTTCAACCTGGCGAGTGTTACCATCTGTATCCTAGATGTGTACATGATGCCTTTTCAGATTATCAATTGCCAGAACTTCTTAGAACTCCGTTGCAGTCATTGTGCTTACAAATTAAAAGTTTAAAACTTGGGAGCATATCAGAGTTCCTGTCTAAAGCTCTACAGCCACCAGAGCTACTTTCTGTAAGTGTTTACCGAGATCCGTTAGTAGTAGCCTCTTTTTTGTAGGGGCACATGCATGTTCAGTTTGTAAATATTTTTCCTACACTTGTTTGGTTGTGTTGTGAAGTGAAGCTTATTTTTCTTGGACAGTATCATTCTATTATTTCTCTGTTTCCACCAATTCTAATATTTTCATTTCAGGTTCAAAATGCTATCGAATATCTTAAGATTATTGGAGCTTTAGATGAGGATGAGAATCTTACTATGCTAGGTAAAATATAAGTTATAAATATTTTCGTGTCCTATTTCTTTGTATTGCTCTTTCTTCTTCTTCTTCTTCTTCCCCCTATTGAACTCCTTTTTGGAGTCACTATAGAAAAATAAACGTACTAAGATATACTTTTTCTGCAGGGAAAAACTTGTCAATGCTTCCAGTGGAGCCGAAGTTAGGGAAAATGCTCATCTTAGGGTCTATTTTCAACTGTCTAGGTCCAATATTGACAGTTGTTGCTGGTCTGAGCGTTAGAGATCCATTTTTGATGCCATTTGACAAGAAGGATGTAAGTAGAAGATTTGTTAGATGCTTTATCTTTGTCTTGTGTTGGCGCTCATGTAACATGAGATTTCCATTTCACAAGGATGCTATTTGTCTTTTTCGGCTTGAATGCTTTTTTCTTCCTCTTGGGGGGTAGAAATTCCATTGTTATATTGCTCTAAATGTCTACTTAAGCTGTCCGAATTGAAACTTTGGCATCATCGTTTGTGCTTAGCTTGGTTGCTGGTTAAGTAGACAAATCTAGATTGCAGAATGACTCTCTTGGTATGCCTCATGTAAGAATTGGTGGTTACTGTTGATCATCTCTGTTGTTATTCGTAGAAATTGAAAATGGAAGACTCAATACTAGATGTTATTAAATCTATATCCACTTATTAAATCTATATCCACTAATTGCTTAAAGGTGTAAAACTAAGCTCTTGCTTTTGACTCTCGTCACTGTACCCCCCTTTTTTTTCCCAGAAACTACTATTCTTTCAGTTGCCAAGTCTTAACACTGTCTATTTTGGCTCCCCGTTGCCATTGCAACACACACTTTGAAAATGGAGGAAACTGGTTCTGAGCATATGTTCTTCTATATGCACTTTTATGATGTCTTCTTGGTCTAATATGTCTAACATTGATTGAAGTTCAGTTAACATTCTGTGGCCCTTTATAGATTGGCTGGTCTTTTCTTTGTCATTGTTCCTGAGTCAAGAATAAAGTTCATCAACTTTTCAGTCGTAAGATACTTTTGCCTTTCTAGAAATCGATTTGCCAGCTATTAGCCATCTTCCTTAGAGCTATGCAAATGGAGAAAGATGAGCTTTGCACAAGCTTTATCTCTTGGTGAAGTTGTTTGGAAATCTGTAGTTTGCTTATATTACCTTTGTAGCTAATATGATCAGCAAATAGTCTAGTTTCTTAGTGCAGGATATTTTGACAAACAATTTGCTTTTTTCTGACCTCTGAATTTTATCTGAATGAGTAAGCAAGGGTTTCAGAATTTGGAAGGTTGAACAGTTGGAATGTGTGAGATAAGTTGTTGCTACATGTTCGATTTTGAATTTCTATTTGCGTTGCTTTCCCAATGAGTGATAATCCAAAGATAGTCCAAAAATGTTGTTTTAGCATGTGCTCATTCTCATCAAGTTGTCTTGCATCTCAATGAAGAGGGTTCCTTAGCATGGAGGTCTGTGTTCAGCTTTTGAATCATCTTCTCATTTCCTTTTGAACTTTGCCAACAACTCCAAGAAAAAGAACTTCAAATAACAAGGATAATTAAAGGAAATATCAAATTAGAAGTTGGCATATCTGGTTTTCATCATACCCATTTCATCTGTCATTTAATTTTTTCTGTGAATTTTAAAATATAGATTAAATGAATTTCCTTAATGTTCTTCTGTTCACTGCTTGCAGCTTGCTGAGTCTGCTAAAGCCCAGTTTTCTGCCCGTGAATTCAGTGATCATCTTGCCCTTGTTCGGGCTTTTGAAGGTTGGAAAGAAGCTGAAAAAGAACAATCTGGATATGAGTACTGCTGGAGAAATTTTCTCTCTGCACAGACCTTGAAAGCAATTGATTCCCTTCGGAAGCAGTTCTTTCATCTCCTCAAGGATATTGGTCTTGTTGATGACATTGAAAGTTGCAACCAGTGGAGCCATGATCAGCATCTCATTCGAGCAGTTATCTGTGCCGGTCTCTTCCCTGGAATTTGCTCTATTGTGGTAAGTTGTTCCTTCCCTCCCCTCCTGTCACTGAGTGTTTTCACATTGATCTTTTGTTGGTACCACTTACCCAACAGCCTTTGTCGAATGTTAAAGTAATCTTTTCCCTTCTTGGAAATAAAGTCCCCTTAATGACTGATTGGCACATATTTACAAATCATTGACTGGGAAGCTGCATGATTGCAGAACAAGGAGAAGTCAGTTTCTCTCAAAACAATGGAGGATGGTCTAGTGCTTTTGCACTCTGTAAGTTTCATTCAACTTAATTTCTTACAATTCGTTATTATATTATGCCCATTAGAACAGGCATGCCATCGGTTTATCAGAGTCATAATTATTTTTTTGAATGCTGGCTCTTGTCTCTTTCCTCTCTGCTGGTGCTTTTTCTGCTCAGAATTCCGTGAACTCCCAGGAACCCAAGATCCCATATCCATGGTTAGTTTTCAATGAAAAAGTGAAGGTGAATGCAGTATTTTTGCGAGATTCAACTGGTGTGTCTGATTCTGCGGTTATCTTATTTGGAGGGAATGTCTCTCAAGGGGGGCTAGTAAGTTTCATGCCTACTGTAAAAAATCATTATAGTCAGGCAATTGATGTTGACGAGTGTCCTTGCCATATAAATTTTCCCACTGCTTAATGACCATCTTCCTTTATTCATAGGATGGACACTTGAAAATGTTGGGAGGGTACTTGGAGTTCTTCATGAAACCTACTTTAGCAAGTATATATGTAAGCCTAAAGAAAGAGCTTGATGAACTCATTCAGAAAAAGGTGTGTAGGACGCTATAAAGTAGCTCTGTGCTGGTGCTCTTCCAGTGTCACCATTTATTTAATATCCTTGTTTTATTCATATTCGTTGTCTTTTAACTTGCGTGCCTCTGATCGTATGCTTGGTCTTCATTTGGCAGCTTCTAGATCCTAAGCTTGATATAAGCAGTCATGATGATCTCTTATCAGTAGTGAGATTCCTCGTCTCACAGGACCAATGTGAAGGTAGATTTGTCTTTGGCCGCCAGATGCCAACATCCTTGCAAAAGGCCAAAATTGGAGAACAAACTGGCACGCTAAGTGTGGGTGGTGGACATAATTCAAAATCTCAGCTTCAGACATTGCTTGCCAGGGCAGGACACCAGCCACCGATGTACAAAACAAAGCAACTGAAGAATAACAAGTTCCGATCCAGTGTCACGTTCAGTGGACTGGACTTTGTTGGTCAGCCTCGTGGTAGCAAAAAAGACGCAGAAAAAGATGCTGCTGCTGAGGCTCTGCAGTGGTTGACTGGTGAATCCCAATCAACCGGGGATACAATTGATAATATGTCTGCCATTCTAAAGAAAAGCAAGAAGAAACAGCATCTTGATGTTGCAAGGTGGAGGTAATCAATCCGAAGACTTGAAAGGATGTTACCTATCTTTGTTTCCACCAAGAGGTGCTCTTGCTTCGAGTGTCGTTGGTTTCTGGTGAACTGCAAGTTGGAAAATCTTCAAGGAGAAGATTTTTAGTTTGCAGAGGATAAATGCTGATCTCAAGATTGTACAAAGTCCTTGTAGAGGAAAGAGTTACCAGTTGGTGCTGGAATTGGCCATTCCACCACAGCCAATTGATTGACGGAGGTAGCTACACAAACCAATGAATACGAGAAGTTGGCAAATTGCTGGCGTTGACTGCTCAAGGCCTATTAATCTGAAACTACTCTGGCATCAGCAACAGGTGGTGCCCGCTGTACCTGTCCAATACGTATATACTTGGTCTCAAAAGGGAAGCCCTGATTAGTGTAGCGACCTCTTATGGATACTACTACTTTTGATTCCTTGGAGAGGTAAAACAGTGTATATCCCGCCTAAAAAGGAAGATTTGGAGGGACGGGGATATATTGGGATGCGGAAGGCGGGGATTCGTCCCGGAAAACTGAGAGTTTTGTCTTCTTGTCCATGTATTGCTTAAACTCCAGTTCTGCGGGACTATACAATTATAACAAGTAATTTGCATGTTATTATTTGAAAACTCTTGCTGACTAAAGTTGAAACACAACTTTGCAAGATAAGCAGCATAAGATCAAGGGTAAATTACTTATAAATTTCAGTGATTTTACATAATGCCAAATGACTTTCGTAAGATTTCAAAATAGGCGCATAATTCTTCTATAATTTTATGTAAAGTGAAAAATGGATAGAATATATAATTAGTTATATTGTTTATACAAAACGTGCTTTAAAAGTGTGTGATAAAATTTTAATTTTTATTTAACTGAGTGATTTTTGTATATATCCACATAAACTCCCTATATTTTTATACAAGATAGATAAGCCATCGATTGATTTAACAGTTAAGTAAGAATATTATTAGTATTTCAATTGATGATGTCATATAGGTTATATTTCATTGAGTTTTCACTTTACATAAAATTATAGGGGGTGAAATGGATGTCTTGAAATGTTATGAAGGTTATGTGACAATAAACAAAAAAATTATAGGGGTTATATGTAATTTACCCTAAGATTAATGAGGTCAATGATGTACAGATTGTGGGAATCAAAGTCCTTCCACATCAGCCACCAGAATACTAGTACTAAATAACGGGCATTACATCAACTAGCATGATACTCATTCCCAAACGTATTCAATGGAGACAAAAGGAGGAGGGAAATGCCAATGTTTTAAAAGGCGAAAACGTTAGACGGGACATTTAGTATCCGTCCCAACGGGCCGAAAGTCTCGAGGCATTAGGCGTAAGCCTTGTTGATTTTTATTTTTTGAATATATATAAATATGATATATATTATGAAAAAGTCATTTGGAGATATAAATAATATAATAAAAATTAGATAAAATTAAGAAAATTTATACAGATAAAGAATTATCATTGTATAATTCTAATTAATAATTTAAGAAACATACATATTAATATTAGCTGCACAAAAAAAAAAACAGAACATTTAACATTACAAAATGTTCAATTTTAGAAAGAAACTAGTCACAACTCTGAAGTCACCACATTATCAAGCACTGAAATTACAAAAACATAAATTCAAGTGGACACAAATTTCAAGGGTTAATTGTTTCAATCAACACACTTAACTAGTATCAAAAACACAATACCAAATTAGCAACCATATTGCTTATAATACATAACAAGGAATAGCATCAATAATTAGAAACAAACTGACAAATAACATGATACCATTCGTCAAAGTCAATATCATCCATGTCATCATCTTCATCTAGTATATATACACTAGGTAATTTTCTTCCAACAGTTGATGATGGTTCCGAAATTTTCATCACATCACAAGATCCAATTTATAGGTAACAATATCTTTTTCTTTATTTTTCTTGTCTAACCATATATTATATTTCAAATAAATTCATATCAAATTCACTCAATGTCTCAATATAATAGATAGTAAATTAGTAATACAGTTGCATATTAAAAAATTTAAATTTAATTATTTAGCACTCACTAAAAGTGAATTTAAGTATATAATTATTTTTAAATGAATATAAATAGATGAGTTAAGTCAACTCACTGCCCGCTAATTAAATGAGTTTTATTGGGTACTCATCTAGACCCATTGAAAATTAATCGACGGGTTTGGAAGCGACTTCAAAGGGCGCTTCCTTAACCTGCCTTTTCTTTTTATTAGTTGTATAAATGCTACTGGTTGGCCATTGTTAGCTAATTTCTAAGCAAATCAACAGAGAGAGTGTTCATGTAAATTGTAGCCCCTGTCTGTGCTCAAACCAGAAACGGAAAGTTGTTTATATTCACATCCAACGTTCCCAATGGAGATTGTGCTTAAGGACTTTGTTTCCGCTGGTAAATTAACTTCCTAAATCTGGAGAAAAAATTGGAAAAAAGAATCAGACAACAAACGCTAACTATGCTGATATTTCAGGAAAAGTGTGAGGATATGCAATCAACAAGAGACCAGGACCAAGACCAAGTTAAAGTAACCTCATTAATGGTATAATAAATTTTCATTATAATAATGTTCATAATGTAAAAAGCAAAAAAAAAAAAAAAAAAAAAAAAATCTAGTATCAACTTAGCAGCCATAAATCTATCTTTATACAGTCAAGTAATTTAACCATGCAAAAACTCAAGGGCTCTTAGCAAAACTTCCTTAAACCTGTTTAAATCAAGATCTACATCTTGTTTATCTAGAAAAACTGATCTGAAAGAACGCCATCCTATCTTAGAAATTGCACCTGGATCCTTAAAAATCTGATGGTCGTGAGGATACTGTTGTATTAATGAGCTTTCATTTGGACTGATCTTGTACTCCAAATACCACAGGTTCATGTCTCTCTCAGGCTCTTGGTAGAATGTCCTAGCTATCCATTCCATATCTCCCAGCGGTATAATTTGGATGACCACTGCTTTTTCTGGGAGGAAAACCATGTTGGTGAGTCCAGCCCCATGTACTCCCACCATAACATCAACGGAGTTGACCATCTCCGAAACTAATGATACATTCGAACCTGTTTCCTTAATGACAACATTAAAGCCTATTGTTCGAGCCATTTTTGCAATTTGTCTCGTGTTGATCAGCCGCCTTGTTTGGCTTCTTGAAATTAGAAGAAGTCGTGGTCTTTTGCCCAGTTTCTTGTCATTTCTAAACTTTTCCACTCTTTCCCTCTTCAAAGAATAAGCACTTCTTAAGATTTGCCTGAAGCCCATCATCGAATATGAAGACTCCGAAGAATCGATCCCAAGTTCTTTGTTGGTGGCTTTTAGACCAACAATGACTCTTGGGAAGCAGAGCACTCGACTCTCTTGATCAATATCAATGAAATCGTACTTGGATAACTTTTGTAGCAGGGGTTGGTACTTGTCAGTCCACCAGGAGTGATGATCGGTTATAAGAAATTGTACTTCACCATTGAATTCCATAGATGTCAAATATAGTGGAATCAACACATCAGAGAAGTCATGGAATGCGTTTCCCGCATATCCTCCCACGGAGAAAACAACCGCGGGAATGTTGTAGTTTCTACTGCAATCAGGAAGGCCCTCTAAAACCTGTGCTGGTTGAATTGTTATTCTCCTGACTCGTCCCATTGCAGTGCCATCTTCTTTTCTGGCATAAGGCTTTATGTTCCAAATCTCTTTGCCAACTGGCATTTGAGTCGGTGTTGAAGCAATGAAAATTTTTGATGAGTTACCATGAATTCGTATGTCCCCATTCATCTCACAAAAATCTGATCTTGGTCGTGTAAGGTTGCACATTGGCTTCACTTCCTTTGTGTCAAAATCTGAAATTACCAAGAAAAGAAACAACCGACTTTTAATTGATTATTGTGCTTCAGAGTTTATATAAACTTTACAACAAAAATTTTAACTCAGCCAACAAAATAAGCTCACGAAAAATTTGCTGCTTCGGAATAGCATAAGATTGTTTAGTTAGCAGAGCATTTGGAGGCTTAACATTAGCTCTAATCAGTTTGGCAAATCAACAAATCATAATACCGCAAAATGTTCAGAATCTGCATCCATTTAGAAATGCTCAAACATGATAATTTTTATACGAGAGATTCTTATATCCTTACATGATTGCCGTGGTTCAACTGCTGCTTCCTTGCTTCTCATCAGCATGTTGAGGCTAGCTCCTGTTGACAACTGCAAATGCAAATTCACTGCAAAATGCATGCATTATGCATACCCAAGTTAACAAAGAAATTAAAGCTGGATAATCAGAATTGTGCTACTACTTAGCACCTAGTTAACAGGTGTGGTGTATATTGCGTTAAAGGATTGACAAATTGAAGACCAAGGATGTCTAGATGTACAAATAAGCTATACTCCGAAAGTATAAACATATCGCTATCTAGCATAAATCTTTTGTACGTGTAGAAGCTTACAGACGGGGGGATTGCTGGACATGTAAGGTTTGAAAACAGTGAAAATTGTCGCAGCAATGACCAAGGAACCAACAAAAGCCCAAGATCCTAATTTTCTCTGCTCATGCCAACTGAAACTTCTCGCAAGCATAGTATTATATGCCATCTTATTTTCTTCCCTAGCTATAACGAATGATCGCCAATAAGAACAAGAACAGGAATGCTGTTCCACAAATGGAGATTTCCCTTTTCTCAAACTTTCAGAGCCCATGGAAAGGAAACCGAATGCCGGATTATAAAGCTGTCATGGGATTAGCAAGTCGCCTTGCATTTCAGAGGACGGTAGAGTGAGGTTTTCAAGAGATTTCAATGACAAATGGAGAAGGGAAGTTGAAATGCCTTTTTTTTTTTTTTTGGGAGTGTTTGCTCCCCACGATTTCCATAGTTCTGCATTGATTTTGCAAAAAATAATTCATTTTTTGGGAGCAAATGTAAATTATTTTCTTGAAAACGACTTCTGGGTTGACTGGTGAGACAACAAAAACGTTCCTTGGATTTTTTTTTTTTCTTTTCAGGTAATGCTCCTTGAGAGATGATATATCAATGTGCAATTTTGAATTGCAAGAATAGTGTCCATTTGCCAAATCATGACAAATCCAGTCAAAGAAGTTAGCAGATTGAATATAAGGCCTTGTTTGGATTGCTGTTTTCCGTCAAAAAATTGCATCGTTTTTGTGATCACATTTTCCTATTATCTTTTTTCCTCACATACATCAAATTGCTACAGTAATGAAAAATCATAGAAAATGCAATCGAAACACAACCTAAATACATGAAACTCCTACCAACTTTGTCTTATTATAAAACAATAAATTGTTTTTGTTTTGCATCATAAAGATTTATTTTGCGTGGATTTAAATTTACTTTGCAAGTCATTCTTTCGTTATCCTGCTAACTAATCAGCAAATGATTAATCTAACAGAGCAAAATCAGTACACTTCATGATCTTGGCCAATTACAATTTACCCCCTGTAGTTTAGCGTTTTATTACATAATCCCCTATGATCTCAAAAACTATACATAACCCCTTTATTGTTTGAATTAAAGTGTCAAAATAACAGAATTTACAATCCATAATAAAGTCAACTAAATTATCAAAAATACCCCTATGTAAAGTTAAAAATTATTTATTAACCACAAGGGAACTATGTATGTCTATTGAAAATCATAAGGGGGTTATATGGTAAAACACTAAAGTATAAAGGGATTATATGGTAAAATGTAAAACTATACAGGATTAAAGTGTCATGCATATTATGTTTATATATTTTGGTCACTTAAACCATTTTAGTTTTTAAATAAGGGTAATTTCGATATTTTTATAGATTTTGTTACGAATGATCATTTGTGTCACTTTGACACTTTAATTTAAATTATGAGGAGGTTATATATAGTTTTTAAAACTAGAGAGGGGTTATGTGAAAATTAACTATACCACAGGAGAGTAAAGTGTAATTTGCCCCCCCCCCCCCCCCTTTTTTTAAACAAGAGTGCCTTAAAAGAAAAAGGATTCTCCAAAAAGTTCAATCTAAATAACAGCAGTATGGAGTATTTCAGTAATTAATCAGTACTCCCACTCGAATTTCGAGGGTTTTGGAAGCCGTGGAACGGGGATTCTTTCAACCAACTAAGGTTTGGCATAGTTTTCTGCTTAAACCATGATCCTTTCAAAATTAGGTGTAGTTTTTTAGGAAAAAAAAATTTAAATGTACCCTATTAATATGTAAATGTGCCCCACTGACTCAATAGGTGCTTGAATTTAGGAAAAAATTTTGTTTTATTAATTAAACAAGCAAATAGATATAATTTTTCATTCTTAATGATCATTATAAGTCTAATGCTCTAAAGAATTCAGTCGGCGAATGTGTGTTTTCTACGAGTGTACTTTAAAGAAATGTGGCACATTAATTAGTAGGTGTAGGTTCCTCACATCCCCTTATGTTATTTACTAAATACATGTATAGTTACTCCTTAATCCTTGTTATGTGAATATCATTAGGTGCTCTTTTTTTTCTTTTTTCTTTTTTTTTTTGTATCCTTCACTGTTAAAACTTTCGTGAAGTGTTGTATGTGAGATGAAAATATTAGTAAAATGTGATTGAAAGTATAGTCAGAGAACAACATAAAATAAATTAGCCAATAGCTGGTCACAAAAATAAAAAGTCCACTTTTATTATTCACATAATTGAAAGAATTTATTTCAAACTGTGCTGCTACTGATTTACTTCCTTTTTTCTGGCTCTGCCACTGATTTTCGGGGGGCAGAAATAGTCCACCAAGCGAGTAAGCTGGACAACAGGATGTGGGTACAGTCGGTAGAGAAATAAAAAGAATTTATTTGCAAAAGCATAAATTGTCTTTTCAACTATGCAAAGAACATGAATTGAATTTAAGGGTCGAAAAGCTACTAACTTTGCCGTAGTTCCACGTCGTTTTTTTGGGATTGGGAGTTGGATAGTTAAATCCTCAAGATTGCCTCAAGAGTTGCCGGCCCTTGGGATTAACTTTGGGATTAGATTTAATTAACTAACTTCAAAAGTCTGAAAAAAAAAATTTAAGGGTCCAAAAAGTTGTTTTTTGGTGGTCATAAGACTTGGACATGTTAACAAATACGAATAATTCGTCTAATCAAGTATCGAAAGGATGATATGATAAAATAATTGAACCGCTAGGATCGCCGATTACTCTATTATTAAGGCATAAACTTAAACGATTATCATCGATATATGATATCCCTTTGGTGACCTCTAGAGGCCGAACCAAAACGTGTGTGCCTCGAAAATGGTAGTATTCAATTGTAGATGCTGCACGTACATACGTGATTCCACACATTTACCAACTTCCGACCATAAATCGGTAGTTCATGATTTTGTTGTGTTGACAGTTGTCTTCTTTTTTTTTTTTTGTTTATTTTTTAATATAGAATAGCTATTTTATCCTTTGTTTAAAATTATATAAAATATAAATTTACATTTCTTAAATTGGATTAGGTTCAATTAAATTCAAAATCCGGCCGGCAATCTGTATCTAGGAAAAAAAATGTTCATTTGAATTCGATTGAGTTCGAACTAATGTAGATTGGACTCGATATGCACGAGCTCGAACACGAACTTGTACAAGGCAAAATGAACTCCATCGACTTTTAAGAGCTCAACGAATTCGAGTTTGAGTTTAAACTCTGTACTGCTTGAAATCGATTAAACTCGATATGCATCCTTAGTCTTCTCTCATATCATTACTCATTAGTATGGCATGTACTTCTTGCAAGAAAACTAGAATCCCAGCATAAAAAGAGTTCTGCTAATGGTTTTGGGAGGCGGGTCCATTGATGATTATCCTAGGGCTCCTTCTTTATGCATTTTCAAATCTTGAGCAATATCAACTCAATCAAGAAAATCATGACGATTTTCAAGCACCCCAGATGAGATAGAAATAATTAAATTCCAATTTCTGAAGTAACTTATTCAAGTATTTTTGTTGGATGCATAGCCTACATCCATTTAACCAATACAATTGGACATGTTTGCAACCAGAACAATAATGTCCCATCTAAGTGAATTGTCTGATGGAATCTTTCAAACACAGAATTTAATCAACTTAAAATCCTTTCCAAAAAATTCTACAAAAAAAAAAATTCCTATTTTTGCCCTTTTTTTAACCAACCTTTTCATGGATCGCTCTGACACCTTCTTTTGCTTGATAAGATAAAGAAAAAAGTGGCAATTGGATAAAAAGAAAAATTTATTCCAATTTGTCGCTCAAAAAATATAGTAGTAATAAATATTGATAAAAACAAGGAGTATAAAGAAAAAAAAAAAAAGAAAAGAAAGAGGACTAATACTTTCTTGATTACACATCTAGCTCTAATTAACTAGTGACGGCGTAGAAGCTTGAGGGCTTTAACCAAAGTTGATTTAAACCTATGCAAATCAATCTTCACATTCTGTTTATCCAAGTACACCGATCTAATTGCACCCCATCCCTGTTTATGAAACGAAGATGGGTCTCTAAAAACTGCATGATCAAGAGGGTACTGCTCAATTAAAGAGCTCTCTGTCGCCTCAATTTTGTATTCCAAGTATCTTATGTGCATATCCTTTGAGGGGATTCCAAAGTCTACTCTGGCAAGCCCGTCAATGCCTCCCAAGGGAATTATTTGAACCAAAATTGCCTTATCTGGGAGAAAAACCATGTTGGTTAGTCCAGCTCCATGAACTCCCATCAAGACATCACAAGAATTGACTAACTGAGCAAAACTTGTCAAGTTTGTTGAAAGGCCTGCCTCTGCTACTATAACTTCATAGCCTAATTTTCGTGCCATTCGAGTGATTTCACCTTCGTTTGTCAATTTTCTTGTTCTACCTCGCGAAATTAGCATTAATCGTGGTTTTTGGCCGCCCCCTTTCCTCAGTTTGATCGCTCTAGTTCTCTCCAGGGAATATGTGCTCCTCAGGAACTGCCTGAAATGGTTCATGGACAAACCATGTGGAAACTTTGATGAATCGATGATAAACTCTTTATACGATTTAAGCCCTGCAACCATTCTTGAGTAGCAATGGATTTCCTTTTCTTTATCGATGGCGATTATTTCGTGTCTGGAGAGCCTAGAGAAAAGCATTTGATACTTTGATATCCACCAATGTTGATGATCAGTTGCAAGAAATTGTACCTCACCTCCAAATTCTTGTGAAGTTGAATAAATTGGAACCAATAAATCTGAAAAATCGTGGAATGGATTTCCTGAAAACCCTCCTGTAGAGAACAAGATTGATGGAATGCTGTGATTTATGCTGCACCTGGGGATATTGTCCTCATTATGTGACACTAATTTTATGGTCCATTTCTTGACACTGATCATTGCTCCTCCATTGCCTTTTCTGGCATAAGGCCGTGTGCTCCAAGACTTATTTTTGGCTGCAATGGTCGTTTGAGGCGAAACAATGAAGACGGTGCTAGAATTTGCTTCAATTCTTATATCTCCTTTGATCTCGCAATAATCTGAGAGGGGTCCCAAGAAATTGCATGCTGGTTCTCCTAGTTCCTCTGATGGAGTTTCCACCTTCTTTGCTTGAGTTGCTACAAAATTTAATTGAATTTAGATTCAAACTATTCGAAACTGAACATTAATTTTGTTAAAATGCTTGCTTTTGCGGAAGAAATTTTTTGCTCTTTGACAAGGGAACAAAAATAGCCATTTTCAATTTTAACGTTTTTGGAGAAATTAGTCGTTGGTAGCAAGTTTAGAAAATAAACAAGGAACCAAAAAAGGAACCATAATGCTCGTTGCATTTTCTTCATTTACAATACAGAACAACCTTACCGTGTAATGCAATTTGCATACCTAATGGAGGGTTGGTGTCGATATCCTTGACTATCGAGGTGTTAGTTGGATCCGACTCCACTGCTTCAGTTGCTGCATAATTATAGTGAAATTCGATTAGGAATATAAGATACCAGAATAGTCATTGATCAACTCATTCTTTTACGGAAGAGATGAGTGTAATCAAGAGATCCCGACTTTGAATCCTCCCACTGACACTAAAAAAACGACTCGTTAGTTCGAAATTGGTATATCATAAGCATATCGCTAGCATTTTGATCATATACAACCTGATTTTATGATAGTCTTCAAATATCCTTAAGGACTCTCAGAAATAGATATGTGTCATTCGACTAAGCACTCTCCCACATCCCTACTTTTGATTTCTGGCTGGTCTCTTGCTAGCAGTCTTATGATATAACTTTCCATGATCAAAAGTTATGCATTCCACTAAGTTGAAATCTTAAATAAGGAAAGCATTGTCATGCATACCTGATGGAGAAGAGGTGCCCATGTCATTGACTCTCAACATATCAGTTTGCTCCCCCTCTTTTGCTTGTTCAACTGCTGCAGATCAGTAAAGTAAAATTCAGTTTAAAGTATAAGTGACGAAAAGCTCCATTTGGATTAGCTGTTTGTGGAGAGTGTTTTTGAAATATTTTACTGTAGCAGTATCTATAAAAAAAAAAAAACTTTTACTATAGATGTTTTTGAAATATTTGATATATTATATAAATGTGATGTTTTTTGAGTTATTTTTATTTATATATTACTGTAGCATCGTATTTGAAAAATTGTTTTTGAAAAATAGACATATCCAAACGTACTATTATTGAACTTTATCATAACAAATGTTAGCCGTTATATTAGCCCTGTACATCTATAAGATTTATATTCCACTTAGCCAAGATCTAGTTACTATGGAAGATTACCATGTATACCAAATGGTAGGGAGATGTCCTCGTCCTTCATTGCTAACTTGTCTTGGGCAGCATCGATGGATAATTGCAAATTCATTGCATTGCCAACTGAAGCAAAGATTGAAGCAAGAAAGTGATCATTAATTACCCTTAAAGGATTAATTTTTCCTACACTGTCAGTGTATACACTGACTGACGAGATTGGATGAACGCCGCATCATTTGAATTTGAATTTAAACATCAAATTTTGTATATGTGGCATGCATTTAGACTCGCTAGTATATACACTGTCAGTATATAAAAGATTTATCCTTAATTAAATTCTTTCGTATATAGAAATTCTTGCAATCAAAAACAAAATTCCCATGTGCCTTTGTGTGAATTGTGAGAATATGAGACTCCTAGCATGACTGTAAGAGCAACACTTTGGAGCAGAGAACCAACTTTCACACTACAATAACTTGAGAAGATTATTTAACAGCTCAAAAAAAGAAAATGAAGAAGAAGAAGATTTAACGACTTGAAGTTACTTTGTTAAATTATAGAACCATGCATTAATATAGTAGCAAACAAAGAGGACTTACGGATTGCTAGAGGATGGAAACCAGGCTTCAGTTCCAAGAAAATGCTCACTGCCATAATCGTACATACGAGAATTGCCCAGAATCCAAATCGTTTCTGCTCATACTTGCTAAAGCTTTTAGCAAATATGGGATCATACATCCTGAGATGACAAGCAAAACCCACTCACTAGTCACTAGAACTGAGACACTAATGAAATATAAAGCATGCTAGCTACTTCTTTGTTTAAAAAGTTGATAAATTTGGCATTGGGGTCAAGATTAGGAGGACCATGAAGAAATGATATAACCATTCGCAATTTCCACGTCCTAATGGCCTTGTTTCTTCTTCTTTATGTATAAAGGGACATTTCCTTACCTAGAGTGAGACAATCATCATATACATACACTCGTTTTTCTATTGTTTAGGTAACGTTTTTAATTAGTTAACTCACTGAATAAAACGTAGGTCATTGTATTCATCCTTGAAAGTAACATATCAACCAGAGTTGTTATAGAATCATTGGAAAGATACAGTTGAATTTGTTGTTAATCATCATATTAGATTTTATTAGGAAAGAGTGAACTGAAAGCCACAAATGCATGCAACTACAAGACTAATAATAATCTCGAGTATCTAAGTTGACTGTTGACATAAGCCATTGCGAAATAAAACAGATTAAAAGGTTTAACTACAAAAACAGAACAAGTACTTGTCACTACTTGGAAGGACAAATAAAATTAAGGGAAATTAAACATAAATGTCTTTCCACTTAATTTAATAACATAAATACCTTAACACTTAATTTATTTATGAAAATTCAGTTTAAAAAAAACTTTCACTTAATTTTGTACACAGAAAAAATGAAATCAATAAATTAAATTAAGGGAAAGGACATCAAGGGGATTAATGATCTCTGTCAGGTGCTAGTCTTGCTTTTTGGTGCTAATCTTCCTTGCTGGTGCTTAATTTTTCTGCTTTGGAAGATTTTCTAAACTGCTGTCTAATATTAAACACGATAGTTTGCCTTCACAAATATCTTTTACGTAATATGTAGCCAAAACAAAACCAGAAAACTTAGGCTTTGTTAATTTGATGACCTTTTTTTTTTTTCTTTTCTTTTTCTTGGCTCAATATCTGGATGAAATGTACCTAAATTTTCTGTTGCGTCTTGGAAATGGCCCCTCATCATCGCTTGCTAGAATAACATGACATTAACCAATAATAGTTTTTTCTTCAAAATGCTGTTATGGATGCAAAAGGGCTAATACAAAAACCGACTTGCTAAATCTGACATTACCAACTCTGCTGAATTCTCACTAAACTGAGAGTTAGGTGGTTATGTCTAAGCTGCTCAATCATTTCCAGGTTTGATTTCCATGAATCAAAACCACTCCACAAGAAAATAAACATATATATGCACACATGATTTCGTTTGTTACCTGCTCTGCATTCTTTACGCGAGAATGGGCAAAGATTGGGTAGCACCAGAAGGGGACGTCTAAGCCCATTCTCTGTCTTGCAGTTTGCAAGAGGTTGCTTTGTTAGTAAATTGCTGTCAAATTACGTAAAATGGATGTATTAGATTCTTCCTTCTGATATGCGGTACTTATGTTACAATTTGGCCTATTTTCTTTGAAGCATCATGTATAGCCTTTCTCCTTACGGAGCCTAGGGGCAAACACTCCAAGATTTCGAACAAATTTCTCGATTATATTACAAGAAGAACAAGATATTAACATCATTATATAATTTTGTAGGGTTAATAACTAAACTACTACGGGCCTGTTTGACAAACGAACTTCTTTTCAAGTTTTGTTCTATGAATTTTTTAACAATTTTATCGACAGTAACCTCAAAAAGCTCTTTAAAATTACTAAACTACGGGCCTGTGATCTGCTGCACTTGGTGATTAGGAAAAGGACGACAGATGTCAAGTCTTTCTTGCGAAGAATGCTTGTCGGTCGCAAATTAGAGCAGGGTTGGATTAATGTAGCGTGCCCGACTTGTTTACCCCATTTTCCTGTTTGCCTTTTGTTGTGGTTTCATTAATTAACTTAGGCCAAGGTTGAAGATTGATTTGGGACCATATATAATGTCAGAAATTCCAGATCATGTCACCAAGTCTCAAGAGTTGGACGTGTCATTTGGGTTTTGCGGTCTATCAAGTTTTACACGAAACTTTGGATTTTGATTTAGTTTTTTGTCACAAAAAGTTTCCACCACTCATTGATTTAAATCCCTCAATTATTATGTGGTGTTAAAGTTAAAAAAAGTAAGTAACAAGCTTCTCCCAACAAGTCCTCTTTGGCACCTTCAAAACTAAGTGCTGAGAAAAAAAAAAAGCATAGGTATGAAAAATTCAATCTTAGTTATATGGAGTAACCCGAATTGACAGTCTTTAACATTTTAAACTTGTTCACTTGAGTAACAAGTGAAACCCTTTTTTTCTTTTTCTTTTTTTTTTTTTTTTTTTTTGTTGCTTCAAATTTGAGTTTTGGGCCTAATTCAAAACAAAGCTTCTTCTATGATATTTCTTAGCCGACCCTTGAGCACTAACTTGGTCCAATTGGAAAAACTCAGATAGTCAGATAGTCCATCAAAAAATATATCAGTTCTCCATAATTTGCATATTGATTGGCTAGGAATATCAGTTCCCCAGGCCTGGTTCTCCCAGGGAGTTGTACCAAAACCTCTTTGAAACCAGTTTCGTTATTTGGTTCTCGCAAGAGCTTGCTGCAAAATGGCCCAATTAGTTTCTACCCAATAACAATAAAAGAAATGACTATTGGGCACCACCATGTTTTAAGGTTTGGTGGGGGGGTGAGAACTCAAGAGTTGAAATCTTATCATTATACATGGCTTATCACTTTAAATGACTTAAATCCATACAGGTATGTAGTGTACTCATTTGATCCGATGGTGATTCAGTCTCTCATCGATTTGTCAATAGGTCTAGTTGGACCCTTTCTTTTAGAATAGGTTAGAGTAGGATAAGAAATAAGTATAAAGTAAACAAGTGACGATTGATTTAAAAAAAAAAAAGATAGCAATAAAAAATGTTGGTCTAATCATGATCCCCAAACCATAAAAGCATCAGATACAGCAGACGTGACGACCCTTTTTCGATTTCATTGTCCATGCACTTGGGACCATGATTCGACTAAATCCCAGATCCTACAATTATTGGTATCAATTATACTTTACAGTGTAAACACTATCACAGGTGACGTTGATGATCGCTGAACCTATAAAATCACACACACAATTATGTCTTCGAACCAAATCTCTCCATCCAAATTTAGGGAAAAAAAAAAATAGACAAATCTATCCATTAATTGGCTACTATTGATCTCTGGGAGACCTAAGTCTACTGTGAGGTTACCGTTTCTACTACACAAGGACATACCAATGCACTATTTGGCTTTCTAATAAGCATCTTGACTGCCTATTCGAATATTTGTAATTTTGTATGTACATGGACTCGGTTCACCAATATTATTGGCCTTAAAACCGCGTGTGTTTTTCTCGTTGGCGTTTACCTTAAAGTAAACTTTAGGCGCTTGCTGCCCAAGGAAAGCATGCTTCCATTTTTCGCCGTCTTGTTTTAGATTCAGACATGTGATTCATTGCCAAACCCACAAACGTTCGGGCTAATTTCTTAGATTATATGTAAAAAAATAAACAATCCGTCAAATGCACGTCTGACATTGGTGTTGTCTTGTTCTATAGCGGCCGTGCTGGCTGAATCAGCACGGCCGCAAAATAAAAAATTCAGTTGCGCATTGTCAGCCGTCTGCAAAGTTCAACAAATTCAGTGCGCATCTGTCAGGTGCGGACGTGCTGACTGGGCACGTCCGCACCTGAGCAAACAGACCGTTGGTCTGCGCAAATGTCAGGCGCGGACGTGCTGACTGGGCACGTCCGCGCCAGAGAAACAGACTGTCTCCATTTCTGCGTTCATAAAGCGAAACTGTACCACAAAGGAGGAAACTTCACGACCATATTTAATAATTATTTCTTCCTTCTGCAATCTGGACAAGGATCACAGGGGCAGCTATAGACTCCATAGTTGACTTGGCGGAGCATTGGAAGAACATCATTATTCACATCCAAAATTTGACTAAACTCTAACAGATGTCATTCCGGAATCCTTGAATGCTTGTGAAATAAAGAAATTGGCATCCACTGGGAACAGTGGTAGGGTCCTGGCGTGAGCCCATGAACAAAATTTAAATGGTATTCTAACTCTATTTTATTCATTTATGTATAATCTCCGCCAAAATAGTCGCTTATATAGTTTTTATAATAATTTTAGTAAACTAGAATTTCACAGTCATCCTAAATAAATTTCATTAATTTAATTTTCAAAATAACCTGATTAAACTAAATTTTAACCATAATCCTAAATATACTTCAATTTATTAATTTTTAAAATAAATACATTCACCTAACCTCATTATTCATGTCCCTAGATGCCTTTGTATTGTAAATAGAACATGATTTTTTACTTAAATTTTGTATTATTATTAAATCATTATCAAATGCATAATAGTTGTTAATTAAAGAAAGATTCATGTATTCTAATAAGCAGGAATTAATATAATGAAATATATTTATAAGTTATAAATTATATAAATATTTATATAATGAAATATACAATAAATATTATTAATTGAAATATTATAAAAACACCATATTTATAATATTAGAATATTTATAATTAATATTAATGTATATTGTATATATTATATATTTATAATATTATATATTTATAATTATTATTAATGTATATTATGTATATTAAATATTTATATATTATATATTTATATATTTATTTATACATATTATAAATATTTTATTTTATTTACAAAATACTTTTATATATTTGTAATATATTTATATAAATATTATATACTATATAAATTATATAAATTATATTATTATATATTATATATTCTACATTTATACAAAAAATATATATTAATGTATATTTATAATATACATTTATATTATGTATTATATCTAATATAATTATTTATACCTATTATAAAAATTTTTTTTATACATTTATAATATATTTATATAAATATTATATACTATATAAATTATATATAATATAATATAAATTATATATACGCCAAAAAGATGTCAGGCGTCAGGTGCCTGACGCTTTCTTTTTTTCAAAAACTGTCAGCAGCCGTGCTGACTGGGCACGGCTGCTGACAGCTTATTGAAAAAAAAAAAACGTCAGGCGCCTGACAGTCAAAAGGAGTCAGGTGCCTGACATTTGACTGTCAGGCGCCTGACCAAAGTCTTTTTGACCCACTGATTGCTTTTTTTTAAAAAAAAAAAACCATGCGGCCGTGCTGAGTCAGTACGGCCGCTTTAGTTTCAGAAAACGAACCTGTCAGATGTACATTTGGCGGATTGTTTTTTTTTTTCCCTATAATCTAAGAAATTAGCCCAAACGTTCGTGACGGATAGTCAACGTCAATCAATGACAGGATTTAATATTGCTGTGGTCAGAGGTGTCGACAGATAGTCCAAAATTCTGGTCTTCTTGCCATCCTGTAAGTGCAATCAATCTGTGAACGCCGCCATCCCCCTCCACGCAGTATCCCAGAATAGTAGTACTGTACCATATCGCTTGAGTTTCCTCTATTACCATTATACCCCTTTGCGGGTCCGTGTCCTTGTCCTCTAAAACACAACCAGACTCTACATATTATCGACTTTCAGCGCATCTAGACTTAGCCTTGCGTTCTTCCATCAAGCAGATATGAGGATATGCAGACATGTTAGAAACTTTTTCTAGACTAGGGGCATATCTTGTAACAAGAAGCTGTGCCCTGTGGGTAGAATAGGCATCCAGGAATTTATCTCTCTCTCTTTTTTTCCTTTTTCTTTTTTTTTTTGTGGGTCCAAGAAGAAGGAAAAATATTCACCGCTACAAATTTCAAACTAGCAAAGGCAAATCCATTTTTGTCTCTCTGCCTCAGAGTCCCGAGGGTGACTCAGTTTTGTTCTCTGTGTGTGTTCTGTGTGAGCCTTTTAGTTTTACAAGGCATTCAAAGAAAGGAAGAAAAATGCAGAGAGAACATGAAGAACAAGCAATCCTGAGTGCACCATTGGTCAACACCTCTGAAAAAGTGGGGTGGAAGGGAGGATTGGGTGATCAAGAAAATAGTTTTAACAAGAAAGAAATTGTCGAAGAAGTTAAGAAACAGATATGGCTAGCAGGGCCTCTCATCTGTGTCAGCCTTTTACAATTCAGTTTACAGATTATTTCTGTGATGTTTGTGGGACATCTTGGAGAATTAGCTCTATCTGCTGCTTCGATGGCCACATCTTTTGCATCCGTCACCGGTTTCAGCTTACTGGTCAGTTGGCAATTCACTCATGATCGTCATTACTTAATTCACTGATGAATGTTAAGACTGTTTGTAGTTTTCATCGTTGAAGATGCACATGCTTTCGAGAGCAGGATGTTAAATATAGTTCTTTAAGATTGTGTAGAGCAAACTTGAGAATTTCATTAATGTCTAACTTGATTTTGACCGACTTGTCTTGCTACATTTAATCTTTTGCTCGTTCGCTGCGAGTTAAGACTGGATTTTCGATGCTTAAAATGATTTTCGAGAATCTATACGTTGTGCTATTGGCTTCTTATATAATTGCAACCATGCTGTAAAACCTTTGCGTAGTTAATCTGATGTGTTCTTGGTAATCTGGCCCTGTGGTTTAACTTTGATGATTTTCCATCTAAGGGGATGGTGCAATGCTTCAGTGCTTTCTTGAAGTTGGATATGAACTTCTAAGTATAGATTTCTTCTGAAGTAATTTTGCTTCTCTGACTGCTCCCCTTTTGAACAGATGGGAATGTCAAGTGCATTGGATACATTTTGTGGTCAATCATATGGGGCAAAGCAACACCATATGCTGGGTATCCATATGCAGAGAGCTATGATAGTTGTGTTACTCGTAAGCATACCTCTTGCAGTGGTCTGGGGAAACACTGGTCACATATTAAAGTTTTTAGGCCAGGATCCTCAAATATCAGACCAAGCTGGGGTATTTGCCAAGTTCATAATCCCAAGCCTTTTTGGGTATGGCCTTCTTCAGTGTCATGTGAGATTTTTACAAAGCCAGAACATTGTCTTCCCAATGATGTTAACTTCTGGAATCACAACATTATTGCACGTCCTTGTCTGTTGGCTTCTGGTTTTTAAGTCTGACCTTGGCTTCAAAGGAGCTGCTTTGGCGAATGGCATCTCTTATTGGATCAACCTTCTTCTGCTTGCATTTTATGTCAAATTCTCTACTTCGTGTAAGAAAACGTGGACTGGATTTTCGAAGGAAGCCCTGCATAATATTCCCAATTTCCTTAAACTTGGAATCCCTTCAACTATCATGATCTGGTAAACTTTTTTACACTTTCAAGTTTCACAGTCGCATCTCATGAGAATCAGCAAATCCTATTCCATTTGTACGTCCACTAGTATCTTCATTATATAAGTTAATATTGACACAGTTCACGTCTTTAATTTTCAACAGTTTGGAGAACTGGTCATTTGAGATGACAGTTCTGCTTTCTGGCCTTCTTCCTAATCCACAGTTGGAAACCTCAGTGCTCTCCGTCTGGTAAGAAATACTCATGCCCACCCCCATACCCCGTTATATAAAATCTCTCGTCTCTCATTGACAGGAAATCGAATCAATTTCCTGATAATATGCATGCGAATTGTGACCACTTACTGATTGAACTTTTGATTTTCAGCCTTAATACAGCTGCAACTGTTTGGATGATTCCTTTTGGACTTAGTTGTGCTGTGAGGTCAGTTAAAGACACGACTAAAACATATAATTTTTGTTCATACGGGTAAAATCATCCTCACATGTTTATTGTGCTGTTCCATCAGGGTTCACTTGTTCATAAGTTGAGGATCCCTTTCCAACATGACCAAGTTATCGTACCTCCTTAGTAGTCCATTTTTAACCTGGTGAGTTTTTTATGCAGTACACGGGTGTCAAATGAACTGGGGGCTGGTCATCCAAGAACTGCACGTTTGGCAGTCTGTGTCGTCTTTTTCATGGCCTTAACAGTGGGCATTCTGGTTGGATTAGTCCTCATCTTGATACGTAACGGTTTGGGATATGCTTTTAGCAATGAGAAAGAAGTGGTAAACTATGTAGCAAGGATGGTGCCATTACTTGCAACATCAAATTTATTAGATGGGCTCCAGTGTGTTCTCTCTGGTAAACTACTGATACTTCACTCCTTATCATTACCACAAACTATCCATGGAAGATAATGCACTGTGTAGCCAGTAAAAATTATAGTACAGTAACCCATGCACAACCCCTTCTATAGTGCACTTCCATGCAAAAATTAAAAATACAAGCTGTTCAACCACAAAATGTGTGTCTGTTGAATTTTTGGGGTCATCAAATTTACGAAGGGACTTTTTATACATCATAAACTCAGCAGAAAGGAGCTTAGAATTTAGAAAGAGAACATTAACTAGCTAATTGTGCTTAGAAATATAAGTTTACGTGGTTACTGTTCAGGTACTGTTAGAGGATGCGGCTGGCAAAAGATTGGTGCATTCATTAATCTTGGATCATATTACCTCGTGGGCATTCCTGCTGCTGTCTTAATAGCATTTGTTCTCCACATCGGAGGACAGGTAAATGCTTGCAAAATTTCCCTTTCAAGTTCCAATTTATCTCCAATTCTGCATCCTTGCTCACTACCCTTGTGTAAATTGATGTCGTAGGGCCTCTGGTCGGGGATAATATGTGCACTGATTGTACAAGTACTGTGTCTTTTCATCATTACCTGGCGCACTAACTGGGAAAAAGAAGTAAGCATTCTATCCTTTTATTCGAATTCCTCTAAGCTCTTAAATTCTGAGAAGAAATTGGAATTCTTCTGCATGTTCTTTATCTGCTTATGCGGTTGTTTGATTTATAAACTTGCTTTATGCCTAGGCAAAGAAGGCCTTGGAAAGAGTTCACGATTCTATAATCCCTGTAGAGACTGTCTCATGAGGCTTCAGGCTTTATTCTGTTATAGCAGCCGGACCACTTCTTGAGCAATATTGGTTAATGCAAAGGTGAAGATTTTGGAAGCATGCATCCTAGAAACAATGACAAACCAAAATGCAAGCTCACAAGGCCCTCAACTGAAACTCTCAGGTTTCTAGTTCAGCTCTGCACCACAGGCTTGCAGAGGCAGAACTAAATGGTCTCGTAGTTTATTGATCATGGTTGAAAATCCTCCTTCCTTCAAGAAAGAATTACAAAATAACAGAAAGTTGTGCTCCGCCATATTATGCCACCATCGGTGGTGGTATCTTTAGCAGAGAATTTCTGAAGCATTCTTCAGTGGAGTGCTGGTAGTATAAAGTAATCCGATAAAAAGGGATCCTATTCTCCATATACAGCCTCTGTTTTTTATATTCTGCATTTCCAATCTCTTTTAAAAACTGTTGATATGTTTGATTAGTTTCATTGCATTGCAAGCAAATCTCTTGGCATACCTGCATAATGGATTATGGGCATAATTTAAAGAGACTTTATTTTTTTTCGGCATCAATTTACTCCATTTGCAAGGTAGTTCGGATTCATATCCATCAGCATTCTATAAAAATTTGCAACAAAGAGATAGCAATTATCTTGCACAAACTCAAAGGCAACGTGAAAGGCCATGATCCATATCAGGTTGCTTGTGCGCTTAATAGGTTCTTTCAGCTTTTGAAGATAACCAATTATTAATGGATAGGAAGGAAAATTCCTCCAGCAGACACAAGTTTTAATATGTAAAGAACTTGCTTGAAGTTAAGTCGAGGGAACAACACCATGAACGGAGTCAATGTTATATATTTAAAACAAAAAATTTGAGGATATACTGGAAACTCTTGTTAGTTTGATTATCAGACTGGAAGGTGCATGCAGCTTTTATTGTGCATATATCAGTCATTCTTGCTTGATGAATGGTAAACCATCCAAGTCTCAAATATATTGGTTGGGTTCTAGAAGATCAAAGTAAACAGTTTGCCCGTCTCATTCACAAAACCATCATCTCCATTCACATCGAACAAACCTGTTGCAGTAATTAAATTAACGAAATCACGTTTTGCCATGGATATCTTCCTGTTTCACATGGACTACATAAACTCATTCCATCAGCAAAAAACTTTTCTCGTTACATGTGTCAGAAACATTTTTTTTTCTTTTTTTTTCTTTGTTGGGGGGGGGGGGGTTTGGTTTTCCAAAAATGAGCTGTTCAAACACACTCTGTATCATGCAGTCATCGATATCACTATAATAACCAGCTAGTCAAAAAAATCTTTTTTTTTCCCCTTATGGTGGATAAGTATCCAAGTTCATCAATGAATCAGTCGATCAATCTTCTTCTTCTGGCTGGAACTCAAGATCTAGTTTCCTCTTCAAGTGTGTTCTGTCGGCACTGCAGAAGAAGAGAAAAATATTAGGTGCATCTTTGCCTGATGATCTTATGAATAAGAAATTAAATTATACTTGGAACGAACACTTTCTATAGCAAAATTGCAACTGAAAATTTCCAGCATCTCAACCACAGAAATACAACTTTGTTCAATCCAATTAACTGAATCTTATAGATCTATTTTGGTAACTAATACTACCATGAAATGATTGGACACCAAACAGCGTTTGACAAGAAAGTCATGGAAGTCTAAGAACTAATACACAGCAAGGAAACATCTAATTTGCAAAATACTCGAAGGTTTATCTAAGTGTAATAGTTTTTCCCCCCATTGAAATATTTGCTGTCTAAGCAGAAATACCCTGCACAATTACTTGTTCAAAAGAAATTGCAGCATGTTACCACCATTTTGAACAGGCAGCAAAAATGAACAAAACCTGCATAAAATGACATAGAAAATTCCTTGCAGGGCATTATTACCTGTTAATTGTTGGTCTACTAGGAGGTCTCGTCCCAAGTATGGAGAAATCTAATGACATTGCTACATGCTCATTCCTTTCATCAGCTGATTGTCTAGCTTCATATTCGTGGTCATCCATCCTGTCAGCTAAATGGGTGTTCCCTTCAAATCCTTCACGATTTGGCATAACCCTCCTTGACTTTCTTGGAGGGGACAAGACTGTCGGACCTTCAAGTGGATTGAAGTCTGAACCCTTAGAAGTGACGGATTCCTTTTTTGGGGGAGGTCTTGGCAGCAAAGCTGGTTCTGTAGGAGGGATCCCAGATGAGAAGTACCTAGAAGTAGAAAATGTCAATACTGTAATCATGAACTATAATATATATCTATCATAATGAAAGTACCTATGCTCTAATGCCTGTTGTGCTGAAATTCTGGCTTTTGGGTCATAATTGAACATCTTTGATAAAAGGTCCAAAGCATCATCACCGGCCATTGGAAAAAGTGTACGAAGAGGCTGTCCTGGAACATATTGGTATTCCACATAATCAGGCAAATAAATCATATCTGGCCACTGTGAGGGCTTTGGAGTACCAAAAGCCGCGAAGATCTTTCCCAGTTGATCAATATCGCTGTTCCCCTATACAAATTCATATGTAACCACAAGGTAAGAAAGTCCAAGTACCAACACATCACTGTAACCACAAGGCAAGAAGATATTTCTCATAGATCTATATCACTGTTCCCCTAAACAAACTGAGATGTAACAACAAGGTAAGAAAGTTTAAGTACCAAGATAAAGGCCAATCAGTAGAAGAGAAATAATTACAAGAAGCATGGAAATTCCACTTTACACGTTTATCTTCTTCTTAATCATAGATTTATACCATTCCATAGAGCGCCTCTGGGACTTTCATTTTGACTCTTAAACAAATGGGATCAAACTAATCCAGACTTCTAGAGATTGAAGAAAGGAAAATTACTTCTCTCCAAATAAAGGTTTTAATTTCATTGGATGCACCCTTTTTCCTAAAAGGAGGTTTAAGACAAGCGGTAAGACTTAGTTCTTTTGATTTAGGAATATATAATTACTAAATTCCCTAGAACTCAAAAGAAATGAAAGCTACAAATCAATTAGTAAATATATAGAACCATGGCTGCAATCAGTTAACAGGAATATAGCAAGGTAGTGTGCAATGTGTCAAAACTGCTCATTTCCTTCTTTCAGTAGACACTGAAGCCATAGTATTCTTTTGGTTAGTTCTGCTATGCAATTAACTTATACTTTTAGAGGGCCTTTCTTTAAGTTATCTTGTTTCACACTGCATCTATACACTAATTAATATTTGCTTACTTTCTTCAGGACCAAAAAAGCAATAAACAAGTTTTAAAATTGATCAGGAGAAGGTATTTTTAAAGAGAGAAGAGCAACTACATTCACATCTTAGAAGGACCAAAAACAACCACTTCACCGCCCCAATCTTCGTAACAAAAAGACCCAATTACCTGCAGAAATGGTCGACGTAGTAGGAGCTCAGCAAATATACAAGCAGCAGCCCAGATATCAACACTGGGACCATATTGCTTTGCACCAAACAAAAGCTCTGGTGCTCTGTACCAACGGGCAAATACCTACTTGCACATATACAAGGTCGCCAAAAATTTAGCATCTCTTTAAGTCATACAAAAGGACAAACCAAAAATCAACTAACAAATCATGTCATAGGGACTTATTTACACCATCCAAAATTACTGTGCAGGTTAAAAGTTAGCCATCTAGCTCTCCCTTAAACATAATTTACTAGAAAAGAAAGCATTACATTCACGTCTAGGAAACAGAAACAAATTGATTGTCTAAGAGTACATAACTAAGAGCAGGATCAAGCACTAACTCAAGACTCAGCATTCAGTATCAATGTCTAGAAGTTTAAGGTGCTCAACTTACTCATATGTACGCTCAAAGTAACGAATAAAAACATACCTGGTGAGTGAATCTCCTGTCTGGACTGCCAAAGATCCGTGCCAATCCAAAGTCCGCAAGTTTAAGCTGCCCACGCGGTCCAATCAGCAAATTGTTCGGTTTCATATCCCTGCAGCAAACAGATAAAACTTTTATTATAATCTGTCTTAAGCCCCAGTAATTTATTCCTATACATCACTAGTAACTTCAAAATGTAAAATGTACCTATGTAATACCCATTTTTTATGGCAAAACGCAAGCCCTTTCAGTGTCATCTGAAGATATGACTTGATATCAGCTGGTGAAAGCACTATATTTCTATCTCGAATAACCGCCTCAAGATCAGTCTCCATAAACTCAAACACAAGATGTAAATTCCCCTTATGGGGAAAAGCATCAATCAACTCAATAATATTCGGGTCCTTGAGCTCTTTCAACAACTTAATTTCTCTCAACGCTGTAAAATTTACTCCTTCTTTCTGCTTCCCTATCCGGATTTTCTTAATTGCCACTGTCTGCCCTGTCTGCACCATCACCACCAAAGATTCAAACTTCAATTCTACGGAAAATCAAGAAAATCCAAAACCTCAAACCATTTTCAAAAATCGAAAACCCATCAAAATTTTCAACTTTTTATTATCATTACCAAATCTCACCAACTGGGTCCATAGAAGACATAGCTAAACAAAACCCAGTTCAAGACTCGAGAATAACATGTTGAAGAAATGAAAAAAACAAAAACAAACCCTAAAAATTTTTCAAACAGAAATGTAAGTAGGCACCTACCTTAGTGTCGATGGCTTTGTAAACGACACCGTATGTACCTTCTCCGAGGACTTCCCGTTTGAGGTAACGATCGGCTACTTTTTTAGTATCAACTTCAGACATTTTTAATCAAATTTCTCAGGAGGATGTGCTTGGAAGTCTGTCTTCAATGGAGAGTAGTTTATGAAGTATTAACGTTCATTTTTTGGAACCCAGAAAATTTTTTTAAAAAATTAATGAAATAAAGATGCCTAGATTATTGGATTAAATTCATTAAAGTTAGAGTTGAGGTGAATATATGATAGAGAGTAAAAGAGTCTATAGACTATTGAGTAAGGAGAGAGAGAGAGAGAGAGGGTGACAGGCGGGCAAGGCAGTGTTTGGTTGGGTTTTTTCTGTTTACAATTTTAATTTCTCTTTTTAGGGATTTTGCATTTAAGCCTAGTTATTTGTTCCAAACTTGTATATACCTCCCTCTCTAATTTGGGTGCTTTTTGATAGGATTTTTTCATGTTTCCGTGGATGATTATTGATATTAGTCCAACAAGGGATGAAAAGGATTTTCTTGTAAGATAAGGTGGGAGATTTGCACTTGACTGCATTAATATTCATTGATAATATTCATATTGATGTTCTTGTCAACTCAATTAATTGAACTTAAAAATTAATGAAAAAAAAAACTCGGCTTAAATGCCTAACAAAATAAATTACATATCTTTGTACAATTCAATCACTATTATGAGATCGAAGAAACATAAAAATTTTTCAAAAAAGTAAAAGTCTAATGTTGGTTTTTTTTCCTCTCTAATTTCAATCCAAGTGCTGCAAATAGGCTCCACCTTCAGTTTATATAAATAGCACCACAGAAATTGAAAGTAACATAAAGAACTTAAAAAATGTAGACTGCCATTCTTTCTAGTTGTCCATTTAAATCCAAGCGCTATAACAGATTCTTCCTTCATAGATAGCAACAAAGAAACCAAGAAATACGGCATTTGTTTGATCATATTCCAACTTACCGATTTCCTGTACTATCTTATGAGGAATCGAAGACAATCCCCACCCTACATTGATATTGAGCATTCTTTATCACCCATTCAAGCATTGCTAAACAGTATAAACTCCAAGAGTCTCTTTGTTTCATCTCATCATTAGCAAACATATTACAGTCAAATAGTAATTAGAACATAACATAGTTGCCTGCAATACACTTCTAATGTTTCAGCATTATTAATATAACAAATGTTTTTGGTTCCCAAGTTTGTGACTGAAAAGGTCCCCCATGATTCAGCAAACCACCAGCTCAACTGCTGGAGGTAAAGTTTTTCGAAACCTTGCAACAAACTTCCTGGACGAGCAATCTTCCTTTTGTTTTTCAGAATGAAACTGTAAAACCATTCTCTTGAGGTTCACAGCAATCTGAAGCAAGCGGGTGGCAAGGTTAAGTTCGTTTGCACGGCCATGAAATCCAATCAACTCCACCACTTCAAGGTGTTGATGAGCATATCTATTAGCTTCAGACCTTCTCGTAGGATATGGATGTAGCCCAATGAGTGACTGCCAACATTAAGAAATATGATTTTAACTATGTACTTGTAACTGCAAGCTCCAGGAAGTTCACAATAGTAAATCTTTCCCTACCTGATGCAGAGTGAAAGGCCACTGCAGGAAGTACTGCAGAAGGAAAAGAATAGTCATATTATGCTACTTAAGTGGATAATAAATTGTAAAGGGTTAAGCAGGAAATGTGTAATTACCACAAAGCAAACCAACAGCTCAAATAAGTGGAAAAGCAAAAAGAATAGCTGAAAAGGAGCATATTTTACAACCATACTGTGAAATAGACCTGTCAGCTTTAACCCACCATTAACCCTAGAAGCATCATAATAACATGACCTGAACATTCATGTACACTCATTAACTAACAACCATATTTGAAGAGAGAGAGAAGTAAAAATGCAAAAAAAAAAAAAAAAAAAAAGGATAAACATTCGAACATGCCTGTAAAGAAAGAAAACAACCAAGCAGAAAACCTTCAAGACAATGTTGTATAGCCAAAAGTATGATATTGAGAGGGAAAATCCTTGAATAGCTACGAAATAGTGCTCGATCACACCTTAGTAGGCTTAGAAATTAATAACCAGTCAAAGAACTGATGAATTATCTTATATGTCTTAGCCAGCCAAAGTTGGGGTAGAAGAAAATGGGAAATAATGGCACTAATACAAAATCCAGGGATAATCATACGGCTAGAATTCATAGCTCTCCTGATAGTAAAGCCACGAAATGCATGCATTAAAGATGTTATATTTTGGGAACATATATTCACTGGCGAAAGCACATGAGGTATTACTAATTAATAATAAATCCAGGGATAATCCTATTGCTAGAATTCATAGCTTTACTAATAGCAAAGCCACGAAATGCATGCATTATGTCATTCCAACTTAAATGAAGCAATATATCACTTATTAACCAGAATTTGAAATGTTAAAATCCCATACAAAATTGGTCTTGTTATTGTCCATTCCCAGCACTATGAAGATCAGATATGACAAATGTTAATTGGTCTTGTTATTGTACAGTCCTTTTGTCCATCCAACATAGATATGACAACAGTTTGTGGAATAACAAATGTTAAATTCGGACCTCTAATTGCTTTCAGTTTCTATGGATAACAGGGGAGAATTTCCAGATTACTGGTTTATTTCACCAAGTAAATTGAGTTGACACTAAAATGAAGTTCTGCCATTTGGAAGAAGGAAATGTGAGATGATTAGCAAGGTAATACAGAAAATTATTTCAAATAGAATCCAAGGTAAACTGTCTGATCGCTGTAACTTCGAAAAGATCAAAATATGCTTGGTATTAATAAATGCCCAATTTTTTTTTATAATATCTTCTAGCATTTACAAAGACCACGATTATCATGAAAAATTAAAGTCCTTAAACAAATCAACCATTTGAATCAAATTCATACAGGCATTTATATTAGGTAAATGTTAAAGAAGTATAGTTGGAAACAAATGGCAAAACCATGACATGATAAACACGTATTAGACTATTAGTAGTGAGATCTATCACGGAAATCTGATAACATGATATCACAACAAGAATACATAAGACAGTATATGAGGAGAACCCAACATAACAACAGAATGAAGTACAATGATGCCCAATAGACTTGAAATACAACAGTGATATGTGATTCCTAGGTTTATCAGGGTTTGTACTTGGTGCTATCCACCTTTGCAAAATGCATGACCAATATGATGAAGAATATGATTATACAGGGAAAAGTCCTAAATCAAAGCATGAATTTTTCAGAGCCAAACCTACATGTTTTATAAGCAGCAAAGGAGACCCACTAACCTTTATCCTGAATGTAGACAAGAAAGGACAGGCCTTTATATAAGTTGTATAAGGCAGAAGGCTTTGTGAACCAGAAAGCCTCACTTTCAGTTCCAAATGCTTGAGATTAATCATTTCTCAGAAAACGTTTGGACAGCTGGAAATTCTCAAATTAACCTGCCCAGATTAGGGACAGCAAAGAGAAATGATCAAACACATGAACAAGCAATGGAATGGAAAAAACCATAAGAAATTAAACAAAGACAAGTACATGTTCGTCATTAACTTACCTCAAAAGAGACATCGAAGGTAAGAGTTTCCAGTTGAGAAAGATAAACCAAATGCTTTGCAGATCCAAAAACAAATGATTCACCAAATGATCCTCCGATTGTTGCTTCCAAAAGGCAATGAGGACCACTTCCGAAAGGAACATCTATTTTGGGTCCTAAATAAGTAAACAACTCAAGATTCGCTGCAGATATCTCCAGAGATTTCAGGTTAAACCAGTTTATCATCTCAAAATACCTCAAATGAAGGACTCTGCGAGAAAGGATACTAGTTGCTGCCGCTTCTTCAACTGTCAAAAGTGATAAGATGGTAATGAGGATATCATCCGGCAACCGGTCAATGTTGGAATGGACTCTGTTCAGCACAGAATTCTCCTGCACAACAGGGGTTGAAGTGTTCCCAGCTTCCATTTCGTTCTTGATGGAACACTATCTCTTTTTCGAGTGCCAGTGTGGTTAATACCCTTCCCTCTCTTCCAAACCCTAAGGTCCTCTGCATGAAACTGATGAAATGTTGTTGGTTTAGGATGATAGTAAATCCTAAGCAGAAAACATAGTTTACTAAATTACTATTATCCCTTGAAATATCCTGTACATTTGATAATATATGGAGTTGGACATTAACAAACAAACAACCATAAAATATGAAAAGGAAAAGAGATGTGGAGATTGAGGAGCAACTGGACAAAAAAGAAAATAGTTTCAAACTTGCACTTTTCCTAAGTGCCTATCATCAAATAACCTTCTTGCAATAGGTATCATTGGCTAACAAAAGCAGGTATGCTGTTTTCCATGAGTGAGACCATGGAGCGTCAGGAACTGAAGATCATTGCAAATATTCAATTGCACATGGAGCTTATATGTAATAAAGATCCATAATCAGAATGCTCGGGAAGCTAATGTGGTAAGGGTTCTCCTCAACATCAGCACAGTAGAAATAAGATTAGCTAAATTTCCATTCCAATATATTCCAACAAGAAATATATGATATAGTGGCATGCACAATGGTCTTCAAAGGAAGCAAGGAAATACCATAAATTTCCTCACTAATTCCATAGCTTAATTTGCTGTATGTCAAGAACACATTCAATATGAGAGTACAAAACAAAAATAATGTAGCACCTATGGAAATTTACAAATAAATTTTCTTATAAAAAAAAGAAAGGACTACAAATCTAAACAGAAAAAGATAAGGCACAATAACAGTTCAATTATCCCATAAACAACTCCACAGGAATTACTACGCCAATACTGTTTCAACCAGCCTATTAAAGCAAGCAAAAGTTCAAGAAAAGGAAAAAGAGAAAGGACAGCATTGGGTGTACAAGTAAATGGAGAGAGTGTGAAGTGAAGAGGGATGCAGAGGCAGACTGGGTGGTGGTCAAGAAAAGGAAAAAAAGAAAGGACAGCATCGGATGTACAGGTAAATGGAAAGAGTGTGAAGTGAAGAAGGATGCTGAGGCAGACTGGGTGGTGGCCGCGAGGGACTAAGGATAGTGCCAAATCTAGATGACAACAAGGAGGAAATAGAGATGAGAATAAATCTAAAAGGAATAGTTAATAGTTTAAAGTTGAAATAGGAACTTTGGTGTGTTTTGTTCAAAGATGCAGGCATTAATTTAGTTCATCCAATTTTCCCTAGTTTGACCAACTAACTGCAGTAATTAATGGCAATTACTTGGACGGGACAGCCAATGGGTTCCTGGCTAAATTGGCACAAGGCAACAAGCAGGTTGGATCATTAGGAGTTCTGAACAATTTCAAGAGCATTACATAGGTCTGGATTGAAAATGAAAATCGACAGGGCTGAAATGTGAAAACCATGCCCAGATCATATATTGCCCACACCATGCAAGAAAATTGATATCACGGCATATATTCGCTCACATTTAACCCAATGCGGTAGCAAATGCCCAAACATACTCATGTATAAACTAGATAAATATGTTAAACTTATGCTTACATATCACGAGATGCGCCAATTTGCAACATTTAACTCCATTACAAGACAACTGGAAGGGGGATTGAACTGAAGATCGACAGGACAGAAATGTGAAAACCATGCCCAGATCATATATTGCCCACACCATGCAAGAAAATTGATATCATGGCTTATATTTGCTCACATTTAACCCAATGCGGTAGCAAATGCCCAAACATACTCCTTTATAAACTACATAAATATGTTAAACATATGCTTACATATCACGAGATGCACCAATTTGCAACATTTAACTCCATTAAAAGACAACTGGAAGGGGGCTAAAACTTTCCAGTCAACTGAAGTCTTTGATGGCATTCTGTCGATAACTTTCAAGTTCCTCTATTTTGCATCAGCAAATTTGATGGTACTCAGTCATGTATCTTCATTGTACCAGACATGACCAGAAAATTGACAAAATTTAGTGGTCTCATGGAAAAGAAATTCTAGAAAAATTTCAGATCAATTCTATATCCAAAGCTAATCTCAAAGGAAGGCAAGAATAACATGAAATGGAAAGAAGAAGGAGCCTAGCCTTTTCAAGGATGAACTGATTTAGACTACATAGGCTGTAGGCTTTTCTTTATCTGATTTTAATTAACTAGTTTAAATCACAAAAAACATTAGGAGATGCCGTAACATGATAATCAGCACTCTCTCAAACAATATTGAAGAACTTGGTAGTCTCTTCAATTATTGCGTTAGATAAATTAAATGCTAGTTGACAGTTTCTTACGTTTCCTCAGGCTACAACATTTGCACAACTACTTTAATTCACTGCTGTATGTGATGCATAATATGTGCCATATGAACATGCCTTTCAGAGTTTAAGGGACAGAAAAATGTTGGCCAAAGATACGCTAATAATCAAAATTTGTGTGCTTATGTTTTGGAGAAATTCCTATTGCCACCCAGGTTTTATCAGCGATAAGTTGACGACAGATAAGACATGAATGACAAACCAGACCTGTGAACTTCCATCCTTGCTTAAGAGCAACAGTTATAGTTATTAATGGCCAAAGACAAACCAGGATCTGAAGTTTGATAGGAAATCTGATTGGCATTAAATATTAACAGCAACCCTTAAATCTGTTAAAGGACTTGAATGGAAGATAGACACAGCACACATGCCAAAATTGACTTTTTCTTTCTTTCCTTTCACAGCCTCCACAAAAATTTCATCTAAGCCTAAAATGTGGATGCTCCATGGATCAATTCTACTTATTTTAGCGTGTAACCACCACAGGTTGATGCTACTACCACCAGTTGACAGGGAAATAACTACAATTCCAAGGTCATTGCCTCTGCACAAACCGCTTGCAGCCATCCTCCAGTGTAAGGGGACTTGGATTAGTGTTGCAAACATTCATTTCAAGAACAGTTCAACCTACTGCATAGATAACCCAAAAAAAGAAAAAAAAATATATGTATGAAAATAACCCAAATGGGCATGATGATCTCTTCCTTCACATGTAAAGGTCTACTGCAATTTTGTGAAAACAAAACCAAAAGCTAAAACAGCTTAACAGCTTCAGCTTTTTCTTATTCACGAAATATTTCTATGGTCCATTAGCTTAACAAACACTAAGAACTCTTTCTAGGCTCTGGGAAGCATAATTTGTGTTTTAAACTCAAATTTGGCTAAAAATTCAATCTTTTTTGATAACTTCTTTGATTGCAACAGGCCAACGTAAACATGACAATCCAAAGCAGACTAAGGAGAATAATCATCGAACCGTAACTAAAAAGGAAACAAAATCTTGCTCTAGGGTTTATAAACATTCCCAGAAGAATGCAACTTTAATCTCAACTAAAACAATTAAGAGTCTATCTTTTCTACTGCAGGAACAACTCACACACAATATTACACACCGGAAGCATGCTTAACCGTCGAAATGAACAACATGGGAACATAACTAGTACAATGTTACCTTAATCTGCAGAGGAATTCCACACCTTATAAAACGATAGAGCCACTGTTCCACTACCCCATGATACAAATCACGCTTTTCATCAAAAGGGAAATTTGGGGATTGAGGAGAATGCACTTCCATGGACTTTGGAATTATGGGAAAGGAGACAGAACGGCCTCAAAACGGCGGCGTTTAGTCATACTCAAACATTAAGATAATGGACTGCAAACGCCCAAGTCTAACTCGGCCCAATTTGATCAATGTTGAACTTACCTTGACAATCTTAATGATCCCAAGGCTTTCGTTTTCCTCCTTTTTTTTTAATATTTTTTCAGGTGCAGCTTCATATATTTGTAATGCCCCTTGTATCATAAAAAAAAAAATAATAATTTCAAAATTTTAAACATGTCCTCTATTATATTGTAGTCAATGTTGGATGTAAAGTTGAACTTTTAACAATCATATATGATTCTTGTAACGTTAAAAATGATGTAACGTGTTATTATACTTGCTAGATTAGGAAAAAATTTTATTGAAAGACGACAATCAATTGTCTTTTCTTTGAGAAAAAAAATCATTGATCCGAAAGTGTGTTTGATCAAATTAAAATCTAAAAATTAAAATTTGAATTCATTAAATTATTGGCCGCGCGCGAAAGGTAATTGGCGTTGACTCGCTTGGGCACCCCATGGACATGATGAATTTAAACCAAATGTACTTAGACAGAAGTGCAACTACGTCGTTTGACCAGCAGCAGCCGCCAGTGCCGCGGTGGTAAAACTCACAAGGCGTCAGTACAACTGCAAACACAACGTACAACTCTCTTACTTTTCTAATCCACTTTCAATTGGTGCTTCCATTTTTTTCTGTTGCAGCAAATCAATTAAAGAAAATAAACCATTATTTCATTTGATTTTCTTCTCCTAATATCGTTGTAAGAATTATCTGGGTTTTTTTTTTGGGTTTCATTTACAAGATGTATTCGTCGCCATATGTATATTTGATTTCGTTTTCGGAATGATTGGTTGATTTAATTAATTTCTGTACTATGAATATGTTTGTTGTAAATTGAGTAAACTGAATATATATATATTGATAAGCGTAGAAGTGGAATTTCTTGTTTAAACGACTAAATTATTCCGATGAACGGAGTATTGATTTTCAACATAAGCTGAATGAATCCCGTGTTTGAAAGAACTTCATGGATAAGCAGCTGGTAATAATTGAGATGATTATGGAGTAATAATACATATCAGGCAAGTAGGAAACAGAACAAAAGGCAAGCACTTTTTGAGTAAGAGTAAAACTGCAGATGTTTCACGACTTGTTGAATTTGATAGTAACATATATGAATAGTCCGTTGCCCTCAGCTGGGTTGCGTAGGCGAAGGGTTGGAATTTCCTTCTCATATCGATCGAATGCTTGTTCAGCTACCTCAGTACCGAAGTGCTTCGTCAACAATCCACCGTAGGCTCCTCTTAGTACTTCAGTGGGAAAAACTGGGAAAGAACTTCTGGTAAAAGTGCTCAGTTCTACAATTTCAAACCCTTCAGCCTTTTGTATAATATTCTTCAGCTCTTCCGGCGAGGGAAAATACATTGGCACGTTGAACAAATCCACCTTGTTTTTGCTCACCATTCCCTGCAAAGATAAAGATTAACATGCTGTTGTGTTTTGACAGGGATTTTGATCAATAGCCGCTAAATGACAGGCATTTTGATTGATTGTGTTTTGAAAGGTTACCTCCTTTGCCAGGTCCAAAAGAATAGTTTCTAGTGGCATGAAAACTTGACTGAATGATGGGTACTGTGTTCCATTGGCTCTGCCTGGGATCACAAGCACCATCAACCCTCCATGAACCAGCTCTTGTGCTCGAACACTGAGGAGAGATTCCATTTCTTTAGTAAATTGGCCTAAATACGCATCACAAACTGCTGCTGGTGCATTAATGTAAGATATCCTGTCTGGATTGTAAGCGGGAGAATTCGGATCTGTTAACTCCTCCTCGGGAGCTTTAGAGAGCCAATGCACTGCCTTTGAACAGTATACAAAATCCAGAGAAGCTTTTGGGAACAATCTGCCGTGAAAAGAGCCGGGAACCCCGGCTGCAAAATATTGTCTGTCTTCTGGGAATTTAGCAAAAAGAGCATTAAAATCATTGGTCACACGATCATTGAAGTACACAAAGAATTCTGGGGTGCCAGAGCTCTGTCCTCCTCCAGCTTTGTATTTGTCTTTTACAGCTTCGGTTATGGTCCTCATTGCATCCAAAGTATGAGGACCAACAAAGCAGCCTAAATCAGCAATCCGATATGCTGCCGAAGAAGTGCAATGGTGTTTTAGGTCCAAGTGCTGAGAGATTGTTGCAACGAGCGAGTCTTTGTATTCTCCAAATTGCATAGCGCTCTGGGTAGAAAATTAATAAATGTCCAGAAGCGAAACGAATGTGTAAAGCGAATTTAATCAGTCTATTCAGAGAAATATTATCATTGGTACTATTAGTACACATACCTGGCTAGAAGGATCCTCGGAGACGCTGCTGTGTTCCCCAGCCATAGCATCTGATTCTGGTTCAACCCGCATTTTCTTTTCTTTTTTCTTCTTTTTTTGTCACTTGGTTTTGATTAGGTGAATGGAATGGATGGTCAATTTATATATCGCTCCCTGGTACAATACAAGACGGTCTCAAGTTGCTCACTAGTTTACAAGTGCAACAGAGATGGATGGTGTCATTGTGTGCCCATCCATAGATTTTTACAAATCACTTTCCGGGAAGCTTGGCCGACAAAATTGAACTGGCGGCTATCAAACTTCTGAAAATTATTATTACGCTTATATTCTGAATATTAGTTAATACTTTATAGTCCTATCCATGGTTCGAAGACTCGGCCGAGTCATCTCCTTTGAGACCGTGATGAAACGTTTCCGAGATACGTGGCAGGCCGAAACGTCACCATGAAGGGTTGAAATGGCTGAATCATACCGAATCATCCCGAGTTAACTTGAATTTTTATTATTTTTACTAATTTTTTAATTATTTTTATTTATCATATTTTTTACAATTTTTAGAATATTAAATATTTCACAAATTTGCGTCTCGCCGAGATCGCGACCGATATGCCGAAACCGATGTAGAACGATCCAAGCCGCGACCGCGACTTTGAACCATGGTCCTATCAGCAGATCTTCCATCTGAGACCAATAAATGTTAATAGTTTTAATTCATGTTAAGATAGAAGACTGCCACAAATGTTCAACTGCGCAATGTCAACAACTCTCTGTTTCATCCAGGTGACTCCATTCCGCCGAGAGTTTCAACTGGAAAGTTCCATGAAAACTATTTGTCTTTACAGTTTGGATAGGACCCGCAAACTTTCAAGACTTCTACATTTGGAGACCATCACCACAGAAAAGATCAGGAAAGTACATTTTGTCGTGTTAGGGAAAAGTCAAAAAATCAGATCTTTCCAGGAAAGCTTTAATGAAATTTCAAATGCCAAGCAGAGCTTCGAGGAAATGGCCTTTGTTTGTTGATTTAATACTCTGCTATTCGGCAAGTCGTCCACTCCACTGCATGCGATTGAACAAAAAGAAAAGAGTTGTATTGGCAAGTCCACGAGTCAAACTAGTCACAAATACATTTCTTCTATCCACTTCAACTTTTTCAATACACCATTTGCTTGAGGAAGTAAAATGTCTGAGTTAATATCAAATCATCATCACTCGTCAATCTGCCATTAAGATTTTACATCTCATTAACATGAAAAGAATGAGCAAACCTACGACAAGTTACAGCTGCATCAAGCAGTAACTGGGAAATATTTACCGCGCGCGCTCCAACTTTTTCTGCAAAATCGCATGCCTAATTAGTTTTAAGACACTTGAGAGTTATATGAAAACTACTAATAAAACTGAAGGAGTAGAGGCAGAAACAGAATTACATCCTCTGCAGTAAAGATAAGTATCCATGTTCATCCAGGTGATTCCATTCCGCCGAGAGTTTCAGAAAACTCGGACAAAAAAGAATTCCCAACTCCAAAAACTGAAGAGGGTAGGAAGAACTGAGTTACTTAAGCAAATTAGGAGGCAGGAATCTCGGAAAGCTTAACGTATACATGTTGAAGGAACCGAACTACAAATATACCTAGTTGGGCTGTCCCTCTTCCTTTTCATTTGAATCAAGAGCAACAGGGCTAGTTGTGGTCTGGTCCTTCTCATCAACGGTAGCTCTGGTTCTTGCATTGGAGAATTTGAGTGTAGTGTTGGCTGAGATTCTGGAAAGTGGGGTTTCTATAAATTTCACAAGATTTGGAATTTGGACGGGGCAGTTGGAGAATCTGAAAAAGGCATGAGATGTGGCGGGAACCCCCAGTTCAAGGGGGGTGAGGACAAGGGCATTAGGATTGTGGTTGACCCAAAGGCCCTCATGCATGTCATAGGAACCAAGATGGACTTTGTTGATGACAAACCGAGATCTGATTTTGGACTCGTAGCGAAGTTTTGTAATGATAATATAATTAGTTGTGACAAGTCGTGCTAAAAAGGAATAATTTTTTATTTAGGGTTTATAGATTTTTGTTTCATGTGATTTGTCGTTAGTTGTTCAGTAATCTCCGAGATAAGAGACAAGTAGTGCTTTAGACTTTGGGTAATTTAACTGAAATCGTAAATTGTGACACATCAAAATTTTAGGGTGAGATTTGGGAAGGGGACTAGGGAGCTGACTATTGAAAGAGACATCGCGCTTCCTTTAATAAATGTGAAAAAAAAGGTTATTCTTTTGTTTAATTTATGACATTGTACTCTTGGATACCTTTTGCATTGTCAGATTGAAGCAAGCAAGGTGCAAACGAGTCGAATTTAATTGACTAACTCACGAGCTTGCTCGGCCAAAACTCGAACTCGAACTTGCATTGATTGAGTTCGAGCAGTTCAAACTGCTTAACGAGTTGAACTCGAGATTAATATATGAAGTTCGAAGGTTCGTTGAGCTTAATCGGACTTCACATATATATATATATATATATATATATATATATATATATATATTTTTAATTTTTTTTATTAATATGAAAATCTATTTTGTCCCTTGTTTAAAATTATATAAAATATAAACTTATATTTCTTAAGATCAACTAGGCTCAATTAGACTCGATTGGGCTCAATAAGCATGAGATCGAGTTCGAGCTCGAGTAATGCAATATAAAATCGAACTCAAGCTCGAGTTTAACTTTTAAGAGTTCGACAAGTTCAAAATCAAGTTTGAATCTAAGTTTTTTAACTCGAATTGAACTCGAGTAAGTTCGAATAGTGCACTAGTCGAGTTCAGTTCAATTCGATTACACCTCTAGAAGCAAGTATTCAACACTAGCATAGCTAGACGGGTAAAGTAGGCATATCGAGTCTAACGTAATGGCAACCAAACTTCTGAAAGAATCAATTATTTTTTAAGATTCTCGGTATAATTTGAGTAAGTTCAATAGTGCACTAGTCGAGTTCAGTTCAATTCGATTACACCTCTAGAAGCAAGTATTCAACACTAGCATAGCTAGACAGGTAAAGTAGGCATATCGAGTCCAACGTAGTGGCAACCAAACTTCTGAAAGAATCAATTATTTTTTAAGATTCTCGGTATAGTTTATACATGGAAATAAATTCCCTTCCCTCCTTCCCCCATTTTGTCTTTCCCCACACCCCACCAAGTGACCAGAGTTATGTTTCTAAACTTTCTATCATTAATTGCCAGGGTGATACGGCTTTGACCTTTTCTTTTTCTTTTTAAAGAAAAAAACAATTGACGTTGAACTTAGGGGTGGGCAAAATTATTCACAAATTCAAAAATCCGGCATATCTGATCTGATCCAATTCAAAAATTAGGATAGCCGATCTGTATTATTTGATCGGATCAAAAGAGGATCCGATACCTGCTAAAATACAAGATGGGTTAGGGTCACACAATAAAAAACCCCCGAATACTATAAAATAAAATTTTTAGAACTAAATAAGCAATTCCATTGAACAAATTGCATTACAAATATGAGAAACTATAATTTATTTACAAGATTCATTTATAGAGGTCATGATCTTATGTTTTATATAAAGGAGTTTAATTAATGTGGAACATATATTTAAAAAAATGTGCTACTTATTTCAAACTTTTATTGATTTTGAATTCTTTTAATCTTTTTTCTTTTTTCTTGTATTTTCTTCGCATGTTTATTTCTTAGTGGAAGACTTTTTTTGATAAAATATCTTTATTAGATTTTAAATGAATGTGTAAAATATAAAATTAAATTAGTATAAAGGATTTTTTAAAAAAATTAAATGATAAATAGGGTAGGGCCTATACTCGTTGACCTGATCCTATCTCAGCGGGTATTTGATTATGTTTTTCTATTGTTCTTTATAAGATACCCGCTGATATGCGGGGTAGGTAAGGATTAAAAAATAACAAACCCGCAAAATGCCAATCGGATCAGTCAAATAGTAGACGGTGCAGGTACCCAACCCATGTCTACCCCTAGGTAGGAGCATGGGTTTTGCTAGAGCACTGCATATGAGAACTCCATAGCTTTCAGGGGCGTTCTGATTGCAAGGGCAAACGGTTGGAATGCTCTTTTCGCACCGACCAAAGATATTTTCAATTATCTCAATCCCAAAACCAAAATGATTTTGTCAATAATACTACCAAAAAATGCTCTTAATTCTTGTTAAAAAATTGGCTTAATTTCTTTTAGGTAATTTTTTTTTATTTTATGTAAAAGTAATTAGTTTTCATATTATTTTAGTTACTTGAAATAGTAACTAGGAAATTTCCTATTTATAAGAGTTTAGAAATTAGGAGTTATTTCCTATTTTATACAAAAAAAACAAATTAGCAGTTATTTCCTGTTATTATTGGGGTATTGGTCAAGCAATTACAAGACTAATACCCATAAGTCATCAAGTACATACAATTGAACAAAAAGAAAAGAATATTGCTAAATCTATGAGTCAAACTAGCCACAAATACATTTCCTCTATCCATTTTTTTCTTTAACTTTTTCAACACAACATTTGATGTATGCTAGGTAAAAATGTGATTAGGAAATATGTTCGCAAAAAATGTGCAAATTTTTCCTCGGAAAACCATAACCCAAACAAGGCATAAAAAATCTGAGCTTTTCAACATTAAAAAAAAAAAAGGAAAACAAAAGTTTTAAAATTTTCACATATCATGGTTCCAGGAAATCACCTTTGCTTTGATGTGAAAGCTATTTATTATTTCACCCACTCCATGAGCGCAAAGAATCTAACATTTGATCTCCAACTCGGTTGAACAGACGAAAGAATATTCTCACGGTTTCAATAGATCTTTGAAGATGGCCATTGCTGAAGTTAAGCTTATTGGAACTCCAGGGAGCCTTTTCTGCTCAAGAGGCTCTGGCTCTCAAGGGTGTCAAGTATGGATGCATAGAAGAAAATTTGTTAAACAAGAGTTTTCTGCTTCTCCAATCCAACCCCATTTACAAGAAGGTTCCTGTACTACTGCACGATGGCAGGCCTAGTGTCGAATCACTTGTCATCCTTGAATAAATTGATGAGACATGGAAAAACTACCCTTTATTGCCTGAAGATCCGCATGAATGTGCCATGGCTTGGTTCTGGGCTAAAATTGTTAATGAAAAGGTAATCAACTTCGACTCTCTTTTCATATGATTAGATCAAGCATGCTCGCGAAATAATGAAATTTACGATTAGATCAAGCAAGCTTATGAGGTGTTTATTTCATGGAATTTCTTGTGACTCCAGTGTATATTTGGTGTGTGGGGAGCTTATCGTGCCGAAGAAGAAGAAAAGGAGAGGACTATAGAGGATGCACATGGATTACTAGCAATAGTCGAGACACAGATTCATGGTAAACCATCTTTCAATGGACAGCATATAGGCTATCTAGATCTAGTTGTAGGATGGATGACTCATTGGCTCAGCTTTATGGAAGAAATTGGATGCATGAAGCTACTTGACCAAGACAGGCATCCGGCACTCAAAAAGTGGACTGAAGACTTCATTCAGGTTCCGGCCATCCGTGAAAGTACTACATGAAGAGAGATTGTGTTCAACTATTTCCAAGCTACCATAGACTACATGCGCTCTTTAGCTGCCACCAAAGCTTGATTTACTAGGTGTTGTAGACAGTATAGCAACAATATCCTGCTTCAGTTTATGCAGTAGGGTTTTCAATGTTGTATGTCTGTATGCTCAATTACGTCAGATTGAAATCTCACTTTTGCATTTTGACATTCTTGTTAGTAAGCATGATTAATATGCATTTTTACAACACCTGTGAGTTTAAGCACTTTGAGATGCATAAAACATAATATGAACACAGTTTTTTTCTTCAGATCTTTGAGGATAATTGCATTATTGTATCAAATACTTAGAAAGCAGTCGAGCACAGTTGCTGAATTATTGTCAAGACAACAAATATCAACTTTCATGAAGGAGTCTGGTCACTGTTTCTATATCCCAGGCCAGTCTCCAGTTTGCATCTGGTTTCAGTACCATAAAGCTGAAGAAAAAGTTGCAATGTTTCAATTCATTGCAAAAATTAACTCAATTAAGTAATATATAAAAAAGACTCGTGTACCTTAGCTGGAGAATATACATGTAAATATTACGTACATAATTTTTAGGAATCAGTAGCTGCTGATGCGCCGGCAACGAACCCAGAAAGCTGTTCCTCCACCTCTACCTCGAGCAACAGCTATTTCCTCATCAATGTAAAACCAGATGAAAAATGGATCCTTGTTGCTTGGTTCTCTTTCATCTTTTCCTTTGAGGTTGATTTCGAATGGGTTAAAAGGTCCAACTTTTATCCGTAGTCGTTCGAATATGAAAGCAAGTATTCTGTTCTTCCAAGAAAATCTTCCTTCAAATGTCAAGTATCCAAGAGGTCCCAGGAACACTCCATTCTCAATCCTCCTCCCCTAGTAATTCAGGTCAAGGCAATTTACTCTCTCAGGTTCAATGGGACCAAATCAATTGTTCCTTCTACACTCAATATCATTCAACAAATCATCTAGATTCTTTCAAAACAATATTGAAAGTTGAAACGCAAAGCACACGAAAGCTAATCATCCCCTAATCAAGCAGGAGATAAATGAACATGACACAGCAATATTAAACAACAATACTTGTGCTAATATACATAGACTTTACTGTTTGATTATCAGAAGACTTAATGATAGAATTGAATAAAAGGTTATAATAGGCGAACAGTGTATAATCTGAACCAAATGTCTCAATTAGTGGATTGCCTCGCAACTTCGCAAGGTACAGGATGAGTTTCTCAAGAGACGTGCCATTCAGTTCCATAATGGAACAGTAAATCGCATCTGGTTAAGAAGAATCACATATTTATGGACAACCCTTGGTAGGATGCAATTGACAATCCTAGAAGAACCATTTTTTACATCATATTTTCATCATAATTGTTACTTTGAGGTTCATTTTCTTCCTAAAGATTCTATAGGGTAAATTGCAATGAGCCAGTAACCAAAACTATTCCACATAATCTTTACTGAGTTAATATCAAATCATCACTCGTCAATCTGTCATTAAGATTTTACATCTCATTAACAAGAAAAGAATGAGCAAAACTATGAGAACTTACAGCTGCATCAAACCTCTGAACAGCAGTAACTGGGAAATATTTACCGCGTTCCAGCTGTTTCTGCAAAATCACATGCCTAATTAGCTTTAGGACACCAAAAGTTACATGTAAACTACTAACAAAAACAAAAGATAAAGAAGTAGAGACAGAAACAGATCACAACCTCTGCAGTAAATATAAGCATCCATGTTCTCCCAGGTGATTCTGTTCCACCAAGAGTTTCAAGAAACCCCGACGGATCAAGCTTTGCCTTCTCAATCACAGAGAAAGCTGACAATATATCCTCAGCTGGAACTTTTCTTGTCTTGGATGCATTTTTCAGCACTCTCACACTCTCTTCAACTTCCTAAAAAACGAATTTGTATGACAATTACTTTACCTAAACTAGCCAACCCGCGAGAGAAAAAAGCTTGCCAATGCAGCACTATTTGAACTGATTTATCAAATCAATTGATACTATAAGTACTGACAGGACACAAAAGAATCCCCATGTCCAAAAACTGAAGAAGGTAGGAAGAATTGAGTTACTTAAGCAAATTAGAAGGCAGAAATCTTGGAAACCTTAACGTATACATGTTTAAGGAACAGAACTATATATATACCTTGGTGGGCTGTCCCTCTTCTTTTTCATTTGAATCAAGAACAACAGGTCTAGTTGTGGTCTGGTCCTTCTCATCAACGGTAGCTCTGGTTCTTACAATGGGGAATTTGAGTGTAGTGTTGGCTGAGATTCGGGAAAGTGGGGTTTCTATAAATTTGACATGATTTGGAGTTTGGAGGGGGCAATTGGAGGATTTGAGGAAAGCGTGAGCTGGGGCGGGAACCACCCAGTTCAAGGGGGACGATGACCAGGAGAACATGTTGAAGAGTGGATCAAATTCTGTTGCCCGCTGACTGTTGGGACTTCCAAGATTTTTTTTGGATAAAAAGCTAAATCTTAAAGAAAAGAAAACCAAAAAAAAAAGGGATAAAATAACTTTTTTCGTCCCTTACTTTTAAAGATGTAATTTTACGTCTCTCATAAATTCACATTAATCAAATTTGGTTTCTATCTAGTTTTTCGACTAATTTTTGACCGAAATCCACTCCTTGCACATGATCATTATTTAGAGTAAAATTGTCAAACACATTTCATATTCTCTATGTGGTTTTTCGACTAATTTTTGACCGAAATCAACCACTTACACATGATCATTATTTAGAGTAAAATTGTCAAACACATTTCATATAATCTGATCCATAGTCCCTCATATTTACAAAATGATTTTTTTTGTCCCTTAATTTTCCCAAAATAATTTTTTTTTGTTTTTCACATTTTGCAAAATGAAAATTTTGATCTCTCATTGATCATATGTATGAATAGTCTTTTCTTATTTTTGAAAACTCACGTACATGTCTATTTGATTTCATCTGAACAGTACGAATAGCATGTAATATATTTCTATTTAATTTCACTTGAATAAGTTAATTGTAGTTATTTCAAATAGAGATATATTACATAATATTCGTACTGTTCAGGTGAAATCAAATAGACATATACATGACTTTAAAAAAATTATCCATATACATGATTAATGAGGGGATGAAAAAATTCATTTGTAAAATGTGAGGGATGAAAAAATTCATTTTTTGAAATGTAAAGGATGAAAAAATTAATTTTGTAAAATGTAAGGGACCAAAAAATCGAATTATATGAAATTTGATTTGATAATTTTGCTTTTGAAAAATGATCGCGTGCAAGGCACATTGTGGATTTCGGCCAAAAAACTAGCCGAAAACCTAGATAGAAACCAAATTTGACTAATGTGAATTTGTAAGAGAAGTAAAATTACACTTTTAAAAATAAAGGACGAAAGAAGTTATTTTACAAATGTGAGGTACGTTTAAAACTATTTTTCCAAAAAAAAAAAAAAGGCATTGTAATTACTGATTATCATTAGGATTCATTTAACCATTTTATCCTTTACTTTCCCGCCAAAACGTCCAGAGAACTCATACGGAGAAAGGCTTGTTATTTTCTCTGTCATTCTTAGATCAATACGGGCAAAACTTGAAATTAGAAAATTAACTCAATTGTCATTAGTAGATCAATACCGATTCCGAGAGCTATGATAGACTGGTCATCAATTCCTACAAACTTTTACCATTATTATTAATTATCCAATTTCGCAAGTAAGAAACGGAAAATATGGGGAAATGGGTTACATTTTCTCCAAAGATTGCTTTTTTTTTTTTTTATGTTTCAAAAAAAAAAACAAACGACTGGTGGCTTTTTGTGATAAAGGCTTATTTCAAAACCAAAAAATTGCATTTTAAAAGCAAATTGTACACTCGCCCAGATTAGTTGTCCCCAACTGCCCCTGGTCAAGCTTATCAAATTTAATTACGATCTTCGAAATCTTCTTCAAATTAACACTACTATTGAGAGCTTGCGCCCGAGAATCGACATCTGATGGTATCCCCACCAATTTGATCCACTGCACATCCAAACAAGGCATTCCTCTTAACTAGGATAGCAGGGGGCCTGGCCCGTGATGAGTGCTAGTTTACGCCCATTTAATTTCTGCAGCTTAAATTTTGGAAAATTACGTCAAAATAAGCAAAAAGAGAAAAGACACCAGGAGGAAGGAAGGAAATACATATAACTCTGACTGTGTTAAATATAAACTTTAATCTCGTGAACAGAAAAATATTTGGTCCAAAAACTGACCATGATATAAAAGCATGCTCTACTCGGTATAACCTACCATCAAAACCAATCGTTATGAGTAAATGCAGAGGTTTACTTCGAATACAGATACAAAACTCTCTATTATGTTTCACATAAATACCCCAATGACAGCTGAATGCAATGACAACCAACCATTGTAGACGGGAGCATCCACAAGAGTCGAAAATCTATTCAGATTCCAGACTAAAATAACAAGTCTCACGATTCACGAGCCATCGAATGAACCTTCTTCCACATCTGCAACCGAGATACCATAATAGGTAAAAACCTCATTCTGCTGCCGCACTAGTATGTTCAAATTTTACACTCGAAGCCAAGCCTGCATGACCAACGCTAAATTGTCTCAGTATTGGCTCACAAAAAGCTATACAATCAAGTTAGCTAATGACCCTAGTCCATAGACATCATATTTTAAATTAAACAACATCCATCCATCTACCCTTGGATCGTATGCCAGATATCACGCCAGTTGTTGAAGCCGCTGTTATCCTCCAGGCAGTAACAAAATGAATAATAAACTAAATTATCAATCCCATAGGTAACAAAGGAACAAGCAGGCAAGCATATGCATTTATTATTCAAGTGTAGCAGCAGAAGAAAGCAGATTAAATACAGTAGATAGTTCAGAAATGTGTACGTCTCACTGCATTACCCATACCCTGACTATAACAATAAACAGGTTGGAAATAACCATCCGCTGGATATTTGAGGCAAAACTGAGGTCTCTCAGAAAGGTTCATTACAAAAGGATGATGTCTGTGCAAGAGCCTAGTGTCTAAGTTGCAAAGGACAGCCTGAGAACATCTATCACATACAAAAAGTTGAGAAGTGAATAGCCCAAGCAGACTAAACCAAAGAATAGATAGCTTCTATGATTTTAGTGACTGTCTGTCTAAATGTAAGCTTTGGGGCATGTTCCTGATTCATAATGAGAGAACATGGCATGCAGGTCTTTACACAAGATTGTCTTCAAAGCATAAAAGAATTGGTCTTTCAACCATTCAAACTGATAACTACATCATGATTAACAACATTTATTCCTTCGGACCATTCCAAGTGGTCAGCAAATTTGGATATTGAACTCATTATACCCAATATGCACTTCAAAAATACATTGCACTGTCCAAAAAAAAAAATACCAATTTATGCAATCAATCTTCTCCGTCCCTCAAACCTCTACTGACCAACAAAATGAAATTCTCTATTTGCTCTCAACAATTACAGGTTGTTTTTCTCTAGTTCCCCTTACTCTTTCCACATATTTCTAACTTCTCCAAGGTCATCATTTTAACCAGCAACCAGCATTCTCATTTCTCAACTCTCAGTTCAGCCTAATTCCTTGCATTCTTTAGGTCACCAAAGACCAAGAGAACTTTTTAAACCTTGATGCTTATAGACATTTCCTATTTCCCGGAGTCTTCTGGCCAGAACTTTTGCAACAGAACTAATTTGTGTTCATTCCATTGGCCGAAAATTAGCAGTTTTCTCTTGATAAGTGTTTTCATCCTTCATTTCTTTTTTCAACTTCACATGGCAAAAATAAGCAAAACTTCCTACCTCATGTCAAAATTGTTTTAAGCACGATCGCCTATGGATGGAAGGCTAGTAACTTTTCCCACAGCAACAGTTTTCCCTGCAGACATTTCAAATTAATGTCAAGAGTACAGGCAACAGAGAATAAGATATATGTGAAAACCACCAAGAAAAGGAAAGACTTTGTCACCTTCAGTTCGAAGAGTGAAGCGTCCAAGCTGTGGAAAATCAGAGAATTTCTCAACACACATCAAATTATTCACCTGAGAAGCACATTTTAACACAAACTTCAATTTAAACATTACAATTACAAGCATAAAACTGAGAGGATATGCAATTAAAAAAGCAATTTCACATATGAACATAGAAACACCATTTAATGCATAATTACTTTAATCCCACCCCTTCTCTTCCTCTCTACCACTCTCCCCCCAAGCAATGATTCTCTCACATTTTGTCCAAACCTGAATTGACAAGTGGAAAAGTCTGAACCCCTGTGCTAGCTTGGATATTTGGTTTAATCGTATCAACTAAAAAAGATGCTTAATTCTCCTTAACCTCCTTTTCACTAATCAAAGTTGACTTCCTTCCCAAACTTGATATCCTCATGCTCAAAGTTAACGGAACAGCATTACACCTCATGTGACGTGATTGTGAATGATCTAAAAGACATGCTCAAGTCACTTACTAACACGGATTGAAGGTAAGCGATAAAGATGTAAAACATTCAAAGAATACAGAAATACTCATCAGAAGTAAACTTAATCATTTTAATAAAACCTGGATACGACAAACGACAACAGCACCATTCTTTACAAAAAGAGGTTTCTTCTTCATTGGCTTTTTTGTCTTCGGGTCAATCTGCTGCATTAGTTCAACAATTTCACATTCCTCAACAATAGCATGAATATGCAATACAGCCTTGTAACCAGCAGTAAAAATAGCCTGAAAAAAAATGTGAATCACGTTCAATATAGTTACATGCAAAACATGTGAATGAATGAAAAAACTACGGAAGATAAAAGGAGTAAAACAATAAATTCGAGTTTACTTCATACATTATCCAGCAATTCCAAAATCTGTAGCTGCGCGACAAACTCAGATACAGCAGGTATTGGCTTGGCTGCAGATGTAGAAACAGGGTTAAAACCAAGTTTGCTGCCTAACAAAAATCAATGCTACAAGAAAAAAAAATTGCTGAATGTGGTAAAACAGCAGTGACATTGACATTTTTCTCAAGCCCTTTCTGGCATAAGAACATTGATAGCTAGACCAATGCCAAATTTGATTTGGAGAGAGGAAAGACTTTTCTGGATTAGAACTCATTTAGCATGACTGCATCCATTTGGATCACTGAGCAAATGAACTAGTAGATAGATATGGTAGAAATTCCAAATAAGTCTAGTCTCAGCCAAAAGAAGATAAGCAAATATGAATGAATGTCCCTGAAATGCAAATAAGCAAATCCACTTCCTATGCAAATCAAACTCCTAACAACAAAAACCAATATAATGCAAAGGAGTTGCCTTTTTCCTTCAAAAAGTTCTTAACACATATCACATGAAGCTTTAGAACAAGTTTGTAGCTCTCCACACAATCATACTACTAAAGTAGAATTTGATTCGCTGTGTCACTGAAGAAGACTACATTTTCAAAATCCAAGATGATTTTCTCTGAATATGAGAGATAATGTACGAGGAACTTACCAACGCTGCTCAAAACAAACCCTGCTGACACTTCCTCTTCCTCAACCCCTGATATCCTCACCCGCAAATTTTCACCAGGTCCAGCACGCCTAGCTTTATCTTCATCACAGAAGATGGCAACAACTTTCACCTGAGCCTGCAGTTTTAGACAAATGTTACATAATAAATTTTCCTTGATTTTCAAACTGTTTCCACCCAATAAACACCACAGAAATCAATACGAGAGATCATTTAAGTGCTAGAAACAGCACCTTGTTTGGCATGACCAACAAATTATCCCCTTCACGGATGCTACCAGATTCAACTTTGCCCATTACCACCGTTCCCATGTCTTTGAATTTGTCAATAATAGGCATTCTATTTAGACAAACATTAGAAGTTTGAAAAAAATGTTACTAGTGATGTAAGAGAATAAGAAACAGAAATTGCTTTCAAAAAGAAAACACACTCAAGAAATTTAAACAACAAACAGCAGTCCTAACCAGACCTAATTACTGAAGCAAAATCACCTTAATACTTCTGTAAGACAAGGGAAGGAAAATCAATGGCTTATTTTGTGCACAAGCACATAAATGCAACAGGTGCAAAAAATTTGAGATAAAATACCCTAGATGAGACTCCGTTGAAAAAGGACCTGATTTTGTAGACCCTTGGTCTTTTCAAGAAACTGACAGGAGAATATCATCCAATGGCGCAGTAAGACGAGCATTTTAAGTGAAAGATGCAACACAGGAAAAATACGGCAACACAGAAAAATAGACAAGACGATACTAATTTTAGGCATTGAACAAAAGCATCAAAAAGTGATTCTAATCACAGATAAACTCCTGTTTTCTACCTAAATCTAAGTTTAAAGTACTAAAACTGAGACAAGAAACAAAGTGACTGGCCAAGACAGGAAAAGTTGGGAGCACATCTAACCCCTCAAGAAGAGGAAGAAGATTAGACAAGTTTAAAAAATTTAGGTCATATGCTGTACCTAAATGGACCTTTGGGATCGCGTGCAGGAACTTCAACAGCATCAAGAGCTTCAAAAAGGCAAGGGCCATTCCACCAAGGGCATATACTTTTGTCTATTCTTGTCTTCATATTTGAACCCACAAGCCCGGAAATCGGGAGAAACTGTACATCTACATCTCAAACACAATAAAAAATTAAATAACCAAAAAATAAACATAAACAATAAAGAAATGCCCATAACATTAACATATGGAGAAGAAGGTTATATGACCAACTTTATAGACGTATCTCTCACAATAATTGACAAGAAATACAAAGTAGTGAGCAGACAGATCCGTTGAAAACAAGAAATACAGTAAAGCAATATATTAAACAACCCAAAAAAATGTGTCATTACCTTTCTTGACATTATAACCTGAAGATCTCAGGAAAGGAAGCATTTTTGTCTCAATCTCATCATATCTGAAAAAGGGGAAGAGGGAGTAATATTAGAAACTATTCTATACAGTATCACGTATCATCTGTACCCTAAAGGCAGAATCTGAGAAAACACCTTTCTTTTGACCAGTTAACGGTAGGCTCATCCATTTTATTTACAACAACAAGTAGCTTAGAGACTCCAAGAGTCTTTGCAAGCTGGACATGTTCGCGCGTCTGTCCACCTTTCTCATATCCAGTTTCAAATTCACCCTTTCGAGCAGATATTACCTGAATGGAACAAAAGTTCAACACAGGGATAGATCAATAAACACAAATGGAAAATCTGTCAAAGCTCAATAAGGAACTACAGACATATCAAAAAAAATACTTACCAGCACTCCTATATCAGCTTGAGATGCTCCACTAATCATGTTGGGGACATAACTTTTATGACCCTAAAAATTAGACAGAGAAGCTTTTATTAGCCTTGCTTGTGAATGATAGATTGAAAGGATCTCAAAGCAGGTATCAAGGCAAATAGAATATTCACAATCAACAAACCAAATCTCAAATTCTGGCACTATAAGCCTTTCTTTAATCAGTTCATCTTCTTTCATGCCTTCTTTTGAATATAATACTAGCTATAAAATTGCTCTTCAAAGAAATTGCAGAAATATCTTCCCCAGAATTACAGGTTTTAAGAAAGAGGTCCAACAGTTTTTCATCCCCTGCTTGAATAACTACCTCTAATCAGATAGTCAGTTGAAACCCTTAAAGGACAGCATACTTCCAGATTTTGCCAACGATTATTGTGAGAGATAAATGCAATGCAACATTGCACAAAATGCTTAAAGGTCCAAATCTAATTGAAAACTTCAATTTTGTCAAAGTACACTAAATGCCTGGAAACAGAAACTATAAATTTTGAGTTTGTAGTAAAATCTCAATTGGAATGTTCTGACGAGCATTCACACATATAGACAAGAAACAAATCTGTAAAAATATGTGACAGGGACTTTTAACCATTGTCTATGCATATATAATTAGATTAAGTAGGTCACAAGTTTCTTTTTCCAATAAGATGGCAGATGCTCTAATTTACCAAAACCGCCTTCCTACTTCCTGATTTTCGTGAGATGGGTCAATATTCAGAATCAGAATGCAGGACTTCTCACATTGATTGAGAAATAAATACTACATCGATACACTATCAAACAAAAAGGTATGAACAGAAAGTACTCGATATATTGCAACCAAACAGGACAAAATGAGGTAGTAATTAAAAAACAGTGGATATGCACATTGGAATGGCTCATAGCTTGTTACTATGCTCTGCACTTCATGCAATTCTGATATTGTTGATTTGAGGTGCTTAATATTTGCATACACGCTTCAGAATTTGTGCATCAAGCTTCAAAGGAGAACAGATAAGAAGCTCAAAAGCAAAGAAAAGCAGTATACCGGAGCATCCAGAATCGTAAATCTAGTTGTCGCTGTTTCAAAATGTGCACGTCCAACCTCAACTGTTTTTCCCTATAACGAGAAATAAATAAGGATAAAACAACAACCTCCAAAGAAAACAAATCAAGAATCTGCTAAAACCAGCAATAATAAATTCAACAGTAAGAGAAACAAACTCAGAGTATGCAAAAAAAGAATAAATGAACTAATTACTTAAAACAGCAAACCCTGCAACAAAAGTTTGAATAACAGAAATTCTCCCAGCAAAACAAAACGCAATGGAGACAAAATTTTGTACCTTGACCCTCTCTTCTTCATTTGTATCCATAATATAAGCCATATACCTGGTTAAAGGAAACGACTGTCAGAAAGACTATTTAAGCAAGCTTGTATTAGATCAACAGTGACAAAGAAACTAAAACAAAAACAAGTCAGCAATTAACAAACAGGCAAAACAATGATTTTTACACATTATCTTGACATTCGTACTGCATCTCAAATAAGGCAAAACAATGATTTTTACACATTAACTTGACATTCATACAGCATCTCAAATAAGAAAGCCACAAAGAAACCAGAACTACCCATTTCAATTAGATAATTAATATATTGAATTCTAATAATATGAAAGTGAAAGTTACTCGCCACAAAAGATTAATCTCTCTATTCCTTGCATACCATCAATTCAGGTAAAGTTATCTATCACAACTATTCCGACATGCATAGTAAGCATTAAGCCCTGAAACAGCAAGTACTATCAAAGACATGACAAACAAATAAGATGTCTAACATAACCATAGCTTATAGGCATGCACAACAACCATAGCATATATGGCAAATGTGCACACTGTTGCAGCAAAGAAAATTATCAAAAGAGGTTGGAGGTAAAAGGCTAATAACACAAGAAACAAAGTTCAAAGGCACTGAGAGACTATTGGCAAAGTGAAATGCAGTTGAAACATGTGAAGGAAAAATAATGAATAAAAATTTATAGTGGCTAGGTTTGGATTGGAAGTTTTTTAAAAGCAAGTTTTTTTCCAACAAAATCCAGTAACCTCCCAAAAAACACCTAGACAACACACCAATCACCTAAAAACATCCCATAAAACACACAACCACCCTAACAGAATACCACCCCTTCTCCTTTCAAGACCATCCCCAACCACCATCTCACTCACCCCACTTCCACCAATACTGCCGCCACCTCCCTCCCCCCCCCCCCCCAAAAAACAAACCTCACTCACCCCCCACCAACACTACCCACCCCTTCCTCCCCCTCTTTCCTTCCATCCCCACCTTCACCCTCCACTTCCTTCCCCGCCACCCTCCCCTCCATTCCACCACCTCTTCTCCCTTCCTCCTTCCCCATCCCGCCAACATCCACAACCCCTCCCCTCCCTTCTCCTCTTCCCCGAACCCCACCCCCTCCCCGTCCCCGTCCCCTTACAGATCTTCCCCCAGACCAAATCTGGTTGCAGGACCAGATTTGCGAGATGGAGGGCATTGCGGAGTGGAAAGATGGGGGAGGAGGACAGAGAAGAGATGGAGGGGAGAAGGAAGCAGCACTGAGGGGCTAGGGATGCTGCTGGGGCAGAGGAGGGTCACAAGAAATTGTGGGGGTGGAGGAGGATTGGGATGGGAGAGAGGGAGGATTGTGGTAGGGAAGGTGGTTGAGAGGGAGATTCGTGATAGGGATGGTGGTTCGCCACAATAATGCCAGAGAGTGAACGTGGGATTTTAATTTTGAGGCACAATAATGCCTCAAAATACACCCCTAAAACATCCATCCTTTTTTTTAAATCAACAAAATGTACAGTAAAATTTCTAGAAACACCCAATCCAAAAGGACTCTTAGAACATTGTTCCAGAGTTTCCCTCTCCTCCATCAGAAATAGCAGTTGCACAAAACATCCATTTGACATTTTTCACAATCAGGATTGAGAAGCACAACTAAGAAACAAATGAGCCTTACCAACTCTCTCTGCTTTTGTCCTTTGCCTCTTTTTCATATTTCTGAATAGTTCGATCATCAACTTGACCGCTTAAAAACAATATCTGTCCCCCTGTAGTTGACTTGCCAGCATCTGCAATTCAAATCCAATCAAAGGTAACTCCCTGATATATTACAAATGTTCAAATCTTAACCAAACTTTCTATTTTGAAGCCCAAATAACTACTTGGAAATGGCATGCACAATCCAAAGTAATTCAAAGTCATTAGACAACTAAAACAACTGACTGTTTAGTTAAATAAAGAACCAATGAAAAACAGAGTCATTGTTACTTCACATCAAACCACAACTAATGGCACTAACAAGCATACAGTTTGCAGATTACAAAAAACTCATAGCATAACAAGAGAGGAGTATCTACGAAACTGACTGAAACTGACTTTAGATAAAAGGCATCAGAGAAAGATAAATATTCTACTAAGCGTTGAAAAATGTACAGTAGCATCAACTCAGGAAAGGTCTACCTAAAAACTTTAAAATGTCCTGACTAGTTTATTAATAAAAAGTTTGCATTAATCCCTGTGGCAGCATTTCTTTATTTTCAGGTAGTTTTCGTGCATTGGAGAGCGTTGGCAGTCAGTGAATGGCTTTCCCCTTCAAAATAATAGGAAAAAACCAGCCTAATTGAGCATAATAAGGAAAAGAAAGAGAAAAACAATTTAGTAAATTACAACTACACTACCAAGATAGTACAAATGACGAAGTCGAGCACCTACACAAAATCAACATCCTTAGTAACAAGCAATAGGGTTCCTTATGGTCAAAAAAAGAATTAGAGCCTTCAATAACTATATAATTAGAATTGAGGAAGAAAACTTTATCTTACCAACATGACCAATAAACACAACATTCAAATGTCGCTTTTGGCTCTCTTCCACCTCATCTTCAACAACTTCAGGTGCAGGCGTTTCTTTTTCTTTCACTGAATAAACAAGAAAATGTACCAAAAGTATTAGAAAAGCTTATTGAATTGAAAGAACAAGTATAAACTATACAACGACCTCCACAGAGTTTCTTCAATATAACGGTACACAATCCACATTCAGCGAGTGGTAGAACAGGCAAGAAAAGAACCAACAAAAAAAAAACACACACACACACACACAGAGAGACCTGCTGAGGTGCCTTTCAGCTCAACACCAGCTGGGGGGGGAGCATTTGCATTTGCCACATCTTTCGAACCTACAACAACATCAGAAGAATTCGTAACCACAAAGACACGACAATTTCACAATTCTTCTATGTCTAAGCATATTAAAAAGCCATCATATGCCAAGAGCGAAAACAAGTCTAATCAGTCAAAGTGATTCATCAATTAATTTTATCCACCTTCATCTTTTTCATCAGGTTTAACAACATCGTTTGGCTTAGCATCTTCTTCGCCATTAGCATTACCAGTAACAATATCTTCTGCTAGCAACAACGAACCAAAAAATGATTTAAAAATGGGAAAAGAAATTCAAAATAAAAAGTAAGTATTAACTGTACTAAAAATTGAAGTACTTATACCAGAGGAGTCAAGTTGGAGAGCCTTAATCTCCTCTTCAATATCTACGCATATACACCATTCAAAGTTCAAGTTTACTTCCAAATCCAAGGGAAAAAAAAAACTGATCAGAATAATTAAAACGCAAAGATTTACCGGAAATGAATCTTACCCATGATACAGGAAAGTAATAGCTTCGAAGAAAGGGGATTCGATGAAGATTCGGATTGGCTGGTTTCGATACGGGGATGGATTCGAGAGAGAAGGAGCAGGGGTTCAGGTGTCCTGTGCAGGAAATGGAGAAGAAGATAGCCTAGAAATGGGGGATATTAAACCCTAGCGAAATTCTCTTCCAAAATTGCTAAGGAGTAGTTTGTTATTTACGAGGGTTTGGGAATCATACACAGTTTGTGCATTTTTGTCATTGTCAATTTTCATTCCCATAGCATTTCTGATTTTAATATTTGAATGAATAGGTTTTTTTTTTTAAAGGAAAATTGGAATAGGTTTAAAATTGCTTAAAAGGTTACCCAATTTCAAACCCAAGTCAAAAATCATAAGAACTTTAAGCCCTTTTTCCTAATCTTTTTTTTTTTATATATACACTCATTCCTAAATGACTCCAATATGGTAATTGCAAAAAAAAAATCCCTTAATTACAATAATTAAATACTTTATAGATTATCAAAATCTAAATTTTACTAAATTAACTCGCACTATCAACTACATAATCGTTTATAAACACGCACGCATTTATATATATATATATATATATATATGAAACTACTAATAAGTGTTTTTTCAACTAAAAAGTTTACAGTAGAGTTTCAATAGAAATTACAAAAAATGAGGTAAGAAGCTCCAACTATTTTCATGTGGTAAATCTCCAACAATTTAAAGAACCAAAAAGTGAGGTAAATTACTGCCAAAATATTTTTTTCTTAGAAAACAAACAATTTTTTTTTTTCCATCTAAACATAAAAAGTAAAAGAATCCAACATATCGGTCGAGCAGATGAATTAGGATACACCATGGATTATAGAAGCCAAGTCCAATAAATTTGGGCACACATATTGTATCCCGGGCCGGTCTCTGACGCTGAACGATGTACTGCTAGACGGGAGGGATTAGGAACGTGGAGGTGTTGCCGGCATCCATTCTGACTGGATATCCAGTGAAAAGCCCAAGCCCATCTTACCTCGACAGCTGGAAAGTCCAGAAGAATTATGGCGTGGGCCAACTTTCCTCTTTATTTGGAAATCTCGCAGTCCTTGTCTAAAATTGACACGTGTCAGGATAGACCAGGAGAGTAAAGAAGAAATGTGGGTGAGGTTATTTCCGTGGTTAGGTATAGTCACCAGCGCCAGTCGCCAGTACCTGTGCAGATCTAAGACTAGATTTTGTCGGTTTTGTTTGCCTGCGACCAATCTTACGTTAGTACCATGACTTCACCCAATGGAAGCCAAGATTTCCTTTATTTGTTTCCGTCTCTCAAGGCTTAACCCTGAGATTTAGTAAAGTTCGCCTTTATTTACCCCCTTCCTTTGAGGTAATCGTCATCATTGGTTTTCCAAAAATCTAAAAAGAACGCCATAGCTTATAGTATATCACTACTATTATGGGGATTTTATGACTAGTTATCCTTGATTAATTACTCTTTTTTATTATTTATTTCGTTCGGGCGTACAGACGTACTTTTTTTTTCCCCTTCAAATCACTAGTAAAATAACAGACTTCATAATATGTAATAATAATACTAATAAAAAAGGCAAAAAGAATGTATAAAAGTAAATTGTATAAAAATTATTTACGACTAGAAAATTCACTTATAAAACAACAATATAACTAGAGTAGAGACGGAGTAAATTTACGTGCAAAATAGCATAACTCTAATCTTAACTAATATTTAATTCACGAATCAATACTGCCTGTAATTCATATACAATTATATTTATGCAAATGAGACTTGAAATTTACCATTACTCTAGTGCGGCATGAATCAATTCCACCTAGACAAATCCGGCCGAAACTTGTCTTCCACTAAGGTTCAGAATCCCCATTAGTGCATTGATCCAAAAAAAAAAAAAAAAAAAAAAGAATCCCCATTAGTGCAACTCCAAAATTTATCCATCGACAAGCTGGAGCGAGGAACACAGCATCTCTCAAAGACCATCCCACACGAAGCGAATCCCCGTCTTCAAATCCCTTTAAATGCTTAGGACAAGGCAACACAGTTGGAAAAGCTTCGCACCAAATGCACTTTCCTCATTCCATAATGTAGGACACAGGTTTTTTAATGTTAAAAAGGTACTCTCGTAGACCAGTATTTTTCTATTTTCCTACACGAGAAAATACCTTTTATTCACAGGTAATAGACACAGTAGAGTGTGCAACGTTAAAAATGGGAGCGTTTGTGACTCGAGGGCTGAGGTTGAGTGTGTATACATGCATTTGTGGTTGGTAGTATAGCATAGGCTGTGACAAAGCATGTGATTTTCAAAGGCTCCAGAGGGAATCTAATCAATTACCAAGCCCAAAAAGAAGTTTCCCGAGACTTTTCAGTGATAACTGATAATGGATGCAAGATAACAGCCTTTGCCGACCCCCCCCCCCCGCCTAGTCCCCTACCCACCACTTCTCATCTTCCAAAGTCTCTATATATTGTCCCCTTGTCATTCTGATTTTCTCAGACTTGTGGTTCCATTAAAAGCAAGCTGTTAGGTGATAGCATCCAGCTAATCTTCTTGTTCAGGAGCCTCTTCCTCGATTAAGATTTGCTTGTTAAGAACTGGTTTGATCTTGGAGATTGAGCTCAATAACCATGGCTTCAACTTCTCCTAGATTCATGCTCATAGATCTTTTAGATTCATTTTTTTTCCTCTCTAAACTCAACCAGTAGATCCATACGAGTAAAGGGTTTGGAGGATGTAAAGCTTTTTGCTTTCTCGTCCGTTACTTTTGGCTTCTTTTTAAAGAATATAGACGAGATGGTAGATCGATCCAGCTTGTGGTTACGAGGGTTTTTGAGCTGATGAAGATTTTTTAGGCTGATTCGGGTTATGGGGTAGTGAGCTTTGTGCGGTGTCTTTTCGTTGCTTTTGGGGGAGGGGTTGACTTTTTTTGTCGGAGGTGGGATTAGGGTTTTGGAGTGGAGCTCCTTGAAGTCCAATAGAGGATCTTAGCGGGGGAAGATGGAGCTGCTGACCTATGGATCCCTCAGCCCTATCCCATCTTTGGAGTTTTGCGTGGATAGGATTGTGGCTTGCATATGTCAGGAGCTGCATTACCTCATGTTAGATCCTTCTTTGGATTGAAGGGAGCTCTACACTTTTGACTTGATAATCATTTCATCATTCTTCTGCTGTATCACTTGTTTGTTTCTTGTCTTATTAAATTTTGTTGTTTTGTTTCAGTTTATGAGTAAGATCTCAGTACCCCTTTTCGGTTTTACATGATTGTACCTGATTTTGAACACTTTTAACTTCTTTTGCGGTTTGGTATTTGATTGAGAGTCCATTTCATGGTGTTCTAATTTGCCTTTGCTATTTCTGGTCTCATAGAGGGTCAAGTGTTTCTGTCACTGAATTTAACTTTTGCTGTTTTTCTTGCTGTTTCTTAACTTGTGGCTTTCCCCAGGGATCCAGCGAATCTATTGCCCTCTGTCTCTGTAGATGGATCAGAGGCTTTTCCCCGAGAAAGGAACGTTGTAGGATATGGCAACTGTTATTGTAGCTACAATTGGTTTTTGTAGCACTTCTTTTTTTTTTCCCCCCTTTTTCCTGAAACATTAATGCTGCTGCATTTCTAATCAGGCTCAATGGTCGGAAATTAGAGTAAGATTAACTGAATAATAATGAATACTTTGTACGATTTTAATTTTCTTTACGGGTGCATTTATAATCTTCACCATTATCCTGGTTGAAGTGGGATTTACACGGCAAACAACTTGTGTGAGAGTCTCTATACTCTTGCTACCGAATTTCTGCGTGGTTTCTTCAAGATTCGACTGTCTTATCTTGCCTAAAAGCATTTATGCTTGCTAGTTCTTAAAAGTGTTCTCGAGAGAGAAACCTTTACACCTTCTCAAGCATAGCATATATATTTTGGCTAGTTCTGCGTGCCACTTGTCGGTTAAAGAAATGAAAAAGAAGAGCAGAAACCAGGAAATGCTAAAAGCTTTTTTGCTTTCGATCTTCAAATTGTGAGGGCAAGGAGAAAACCCTACTTTTTACATGGAAAATGCCGGAAAAAGCGAATCCTCGAAGCGCTGATAATTTGTCTGAAAACCCTAATGGCGTTGCGTTAGAGTGTGTGTGTTCAGTCCGGAGGAGGAGAGGGTTGCGTCGTGCTTGAAGCCCACTTTGTTGTATACTCTGCATGCGAAGGTCGTAACTCGTGGCTGCAAATCTTCTCCTTTTCCTTCTTTTCCGGTCTATTTGCTGCTATGGTTTCTATAAAAGAAAGGATAAAGATGGTAGTTTATTTCTCATTCATAATAGCCACAAATGACACACACACTGTTTCCTGATTTTAATCTTCATGAACACAAAACCTAATTGCCTGTTTAAGAGTTTATCAAAATCAACGGAGTCTTTATGGACGGAAGCTGTCAGATCCGGTGTGGGACTTGGGATTAGTAGTATATGACAGGCTATATTTTCTAAATTTCCATGAAATGAAAACCCTGCCCAATGGAAAAACACGCTTAGTACCTATCAATACTGGAAGATTTCTTCAACATCTTCGATTTGTATCACCTATCTGTACGCTGGAGGAACGAGGGGGTTCCGTTGGTAATCCATTCAATTTAGTTTGAGGCTTGTCAACTTTTGCCAGGTGGTATATTTCCAAAAGTTGTACAGCACATTTCTGAGAAGTTTATCGCGTTTATAGAATTATGACCCAAAAAAAAAATTTAACTCTAATTACATTTTTACCACATAATTGTTGTCACAAGTAGGTCCAAATCGTTAACCAAATGTTTTGTTGAATTTAGATTTTACCTCAGCAATACTATTGTCATCTCTCTAAATGCAATTTGGAACTATTTGTAACTTCGCTAGTAGGACATTTTTGTGGTTCGTTGGGATGTTAAAATAGCTGCTACTAAACAAAAATGGATTTGCCAAAGAGGGCTCGCGACAAATGAGGGATCCAGCTAATGGTTGAAATTTTTAATGAAAAGGACATTGGGGAGCTAAACTCTACTTTTAATGATTCGTTGTGCAAGTGTTCGGAGTAAATGAAAGCCGTGCGGCTTCACTTGATTTTCAACTCATACCACAAAAAGAACAATTTACTGTTTGAATACAACAATTTGTTTGTTTGGACAGAGTATTATCTGAAATGATAGTTGTAGCACTTTTTATGATATAATGTATATGAGATTCGTTGAAAATATATAAAAAAAGGATTGACTGAAAAATATATTTATGATACAAACGAATTATTATTTAAAATAACGAGATATCCAAACACTTTCAAATTTATTACGACTTCTTTGCCCTCTCTCCTTTTGAAGGGAAAGGTTTCTTTTCTTCTTACCTGCTGCTAAGGAAGGAAAATTAATAAGAAACAAAAATAAAATGTGATGTTGACTGTGGAGTATATAAACTAGTAAAACATATTCATCTGGCACTGCCCTGCTTCGAATTTATGACATTCTGATAATATCTACATTCCATTGTAGTTTACCGAGTTCAAGAAAATCACTTTTCAGGATCTAATTTAATTTTCTTTCATTTGAAAAAGTATGTTGAACAAGGCTTTGTAAATAAAACTGAAGATCACCACAGGCTCGCAATGGTTGGCGACAAATCTGAAAGTTCTCAAGGAAGATTTATATTGCTTCTAAAGTTCGATTGTGTCGTTGCTAAGTAAGCTTAGCATTTTAATTATGGACTTCAGGAACAAGTTCCTGAAAACGTAAAATTTGCCCCTTGAGGAAAACTGAGAACAGATAACCCTTTTTTATTATTATTATTATTTATTATTAATAAGATAGAACAGATCGCATTCACTCCTCTGAGTCTCTCACCAGACCAGCTTCCCACAGACCTCACTCGTAGTATGTCTAATAGGGGCATACGAATGTCGGCTACCATAAGGAGAGGTCGGGGGGCGAAAAAATTAGGAAAATCAGTCAATTGTACTAGAAACAAGTTGCTAAGGATACAATTAACTCAATTAAATTCATGGCGCAGCATGAAGAGCCTTCGCACATATGTGCTAGACTAGATGGCTTGCAGCTCCTAGTGCTATATGTAAGAACAGCAATGACATCCAGCACTGCCCTGGACATCAAAACCTTCCCTGCCCCTTTGAATAACAATCATCCCAAAACCTGAAAGAAGGCAAAAACCAAGATAGATCTTCATGAGTACCTCACCTTTCTCGTTTACATACAATAGCTCTATCAATCACTGAATACGCATCAAAAAGTTTCCTTCCAGTCTTACACACTCTTTGTTTTTCCTCCTCTGGTTCAACTACATTTATCTGAATGATTTATACCTCCTATCAAATTTTCCAGATATTTTGTTTGGTCTATTCTTTTATTTCACCTTAGTGCAAGACTACGGGTCATACCTTATTCTGCATGTGTAATAAAGCCATTCTCCATGCTAGCATCCAAATTCAAGCCCCTGAATGGAAAAAAAAAAAAACTACATCAACTAAGAAACTGGGAAAAAAATTCATAGAAGAATGCAAATCAGAAGTAGCATTATCAGATATCACCTCTCCCCAGCTTCCTTCTTCATCAGTTCAAGTTGATTTTCAATTTCAGCACGTGCAGCTTGAATTTCTATATTTTTAATGCAAAGCTCCCTCCATTGTGAAGATAAAGCGTTGAGTTCATAAGCTGTGTTTTGCTGATAAATGACAGAAGGAACATAACTACCTAGTGATCATTAAGTCTGCCAACTTGGGAATATAAATCGACAATAAGGTACGTTCTCTGACCTGATGATATTTTCTTTCACGGTTTACAGTTTCAATTTTTTCATTCAGTTCCACAGCTTGTAATTGAGCCCTGAAAAAATAATTCAAGTACTTAGAGCCTATTGCTCCTTCTACTAAAAACATTAAAAGAATGAAACAAATAGAACTTAAACTGAAGATGGGAGTAACTGAAGACTGAAATGAGGAGACTTATAACTGTCCATAGAATACTAGGAACTGTCTCATTGATTACGAATATTTCTATAAAATGCAAACTGTAACTGATTATTTTTATAAGTGTAGGAACACCGGTGCCAACGAAACTTGATTTACAGGTGACCAGAACTTTTTGGCCTTCTAAGATGATGCAATTATGGAGAGGAGCCTCAAAAGCTAGATGTTGAAGTGGGAGAGCCCAAAGCAATATCAACTTACATCAGAATCCCATACTTCCCATGTTCCCATACCTTGCTATTTGGCCACAACACAACCTCACCAAGTAGATGCAGTTTACACATCATTGAACACGTTTAGATTTGTTACTTCTGTCTTTTGTATTACAAAGATGATTAAGGATATAAACCATATAACAAAGACTGAATTACCAAAAAGTCATACATTCAAGAACTCTTTGAACCTACCCTTAGAAATATCTAATTAATTATTTTCTATAACCAGCTTATGGATTCATATGCAATCAACAGTTATGGGGGCATGTGGAGGAGTTAAGATAAATAATTTAGCATTAGTCTTACATGCACTTTGTCATCTATGTCAGCAATAACATGATAAGAGGCATGAACATTTAGATAACATCCTATAATATGGAGAAGGATTTTTGTCAAACTCAGTTAGATTTCGTTCTTTTACTTGAATACTACTACGCATTTCCATAAATATAAGGCACTGCAAACTATCCGAAAAAGTAAATATTCTACGTAAAGCTTTAGACAATGTTATAGCACTGGAAAAAATACAAATTTATAAATGAATACAAATATCTGTCTCTCTCTCTGAGCAAGGACAATTAGGTAGAACTATGTTGAAATTTAAAGAAGAAAATGCAGTTGTTAGAACTAAACCTGGATACCAATGCCTCCAATTTTTTATTGTATATCTTCCACACCTCTGGACCGTGCTTCGACATTTGTTCTAAATTTTCTAGCCTACAACAGTAAACATTGATAAGCACATCAACGCAAGATTTTGCAGGAAGAAAATAAACTTTAAGATGTGGTAGTAAAGGAAAAAAGAAATGAGAGGTATGACTATATAGCTGTACTTCTATTTATTATGATAATCTAATGAAAAAGCAAACCATTCCACCCAGTAACTACAATTAAATGTTGGATGTTAAACAACTAAAAGGAGAAACAAGTTAGTTACCAACCAAAGCCACAGAAGGAAAATGTTCAATAAAGACAAGGTGATACAGAATAAGTGATGCATCAAGGGCACTACTATTTGCCTTTTTTTTTTTCTTTTATCATTTTGTATTGGGGTTACTAATGTTGCAACCTTGGTAGTCTACCAATTTCAAATTCCCAACAAAAAGAGATTTGCAAAGTTGTTCCTTAAATAGTTTAGTATGTTATTTACTTCGTACAAAAAATGGAAAGAGAATATCTTCAAAGCTCATTGAGATCACTGCCAACTTAAGCATAAAAGTTGGGCTTTTGAATGTTTGCCTGCTAATAGTTGCCACAACATAAATCGAAGCCAAATCCACCCTGTCTCAGTTGAAACGCACAGATCTTCTTAGTTTAGGGATTCCCCCTTCTGCCCATTTTTTCTTTATTCCTGATGAAGCTCGAACTTTTGTCCAATAAAAGAAAAGCAATATCATTTTGCAAGTCTGAGTATAAAGAACATACCTAATAACTTGATGCTGCAGTAAGCGTTGAGCTTTTTGAAGTGCTTGCTTCCATGCAGTTTCATCATTCCGTTTGTTCGCTAGCGGAATTTCAAGTCCATATCTTGACGTGTCCATTTGGACTGGAGGCTTCCCTGCTCTAACCCTTTCGTATTCCCTTGCAAGCATTGGATGATCCTGAAAAATAGAGCCCAACATGGACAAAATTGAATACTTACACAAGGTACTTAAACCAATAACAGACGCTAAAGAATGCACAGTTTTCAATGGAGAGCAAGATAAATTGTATTTTTTTCCCTCATTTGCCCCTTGTGGTAAGGGGCAAGAAATGCTAACTCGGATAATTCAAGCTTAATCTCAAGCAATATTTCCTCATCTTTCGTAACAAGTCAATTTCTTATTCATTTGCCTTCAAAACCAAACAAAACAACAATATTTACAAATCCAGCTCCAAACAAACCCTAAACTTTCTTTCCATCTTTACCATTTGTCAATGCATTTTCTTTCTGACACCCATTTACAAATCTAAAAAAGCAAAAAAAAAAATCCAAATTTAGCTAATACATAAACCCTCTTATTAAACCCTAGCAAGTTCCACTAAAGGTATCCAAAAACACCAATTATATTCAGAAAAAAGGAATTAAGCGATAATACATCACGTGGAGAAGGAGACTAAATCGGTGTAAAGTTCGGACCTCGAAATTTAATTTGGGAAGGGGAGGGAGGTCTTTGAGGAAATCGGAGGGTTTTTTGGAGCTGCGACGCATTTCTTCTTCCACTAAACGGTCCACCTCCGCTTTTACCCTGGGGTTGCCGTAGTCGTCGTCGATGTAGGGAAGAGCATCGATGACTTCGGCACCGGTAGACCAAGCCGGGCGCTGCGAAGGTGGCGCCTCCAGCATTAAAATGTCGCCGTTTGCTGCGTTCGCCATCGGTGTCGCCATTGCTTCTCTAAAACCCCAACCTTCTCAGTGTCTAAAGATATGCTGCCGTTTGGATGCGGGGCGGCAAAGTATATTAACTTAAAATTATATTTACCTCCCTATTTGTTTGGATATATTATTAATTGAGCCCCCATTAGTTTTTTCAATAAGCCATCTAATGGTCTAATATTGCAAGTATATTTTTTGATCTAATATTGCAAGTATAGCCTTCTAATATTTATCTTTAAGCAATATTTTCTTAATTAAATAATGTATCTTTTACTTATTATTATATATACACATTTTAACATCCTACAAATAGTTGTGTGAGTTTTGTATGTGTTGAGTTTGGCTAACAAATAGATTTTCTCGTTTTATTGGATTTGGACTCATCGAAACCCGAATAATAAAGCCCAAATTAAATATTGAGCGATGGGATATAGGTCAGGCAAACCGAATTAGATGATAGCAGTCGGTTAGGATGAAGTGAAATAATGTGGGATAATAAATAATAGTTGAGTAAAGATGAAATCAATAATTGACAATCTTGATTTCTCACTAAATAGTTAAAAACAACAATTTGGTGTCTTAAATGTAAACCTCATGTTCATAAATGTTTTTCTTTATCGAAAAACACGAACAATTTTAATAATGACCAAATTCCACAAACAATGATTTGATTTTTTGTTTTTGTTTGTCAAATTCCACAAACAAAACAGCAAGACACGAAACATAAGCCTTACCAATGATTTTGTTTGAGAATAATAATGACCAAGATATAATAAATCAACTTTCTTGGATCTTGGCTTTTATCAAATGGATAGCAACACCTTATATGAGCTAATGTTCTTGTAGTTGGTCTAGCCTTTCCTAGTATAGCATGTATTGGTGAAAAGAAGGATAAGGGAAAGAGGTATAATATAAGTTGTAGGATTTTAAACAATCTCTTCATGTACGTTGTTTTGCATGAACCTGGAGTAATATGTGGTCAAAATCATCCCAAATCATCAACCAAAGACAAGGAAGGAAGAAAGAATTGTAACAGCAATAAGTTAGTTTCCTGTTAATCTTCTAGATTCAGGATTTGGGTAGAAGAATTTCCCTAGACAGCCAGATAGCTCATTAAAATTGCTGGAAAGATGCCAGCTAGGCTCGACACTTTTTATCTTTTTGGCCTTTTGAGATAGAATATATGGTTACGAGGCAGGTTCAAGGTATCAATGTCTTGCATTTTTCCCTCATCCATCAGTGGTTTTTCCTGCAGAACTGAACCTTGTCTTCCCATTTGGTCAATTACCACCATATCACATGACTTTGTCATCTTAAAGATCGGACCAGGAATCTGCAGATGCTGTTGTTTAAAGATCAAAGGCATATATACTTGTAAATCAGCTTTTGAAACATACTCTGAATATACATTTTTTTTAAGTAGAGAGCAGGCATTCGACCATTACGCAACCAGCTCAAAAGCAAATTTTAGGTTTGCATCAGTAAAATATAGGCATGTTGGTTGTGGCAATTTGTTGGCCCTTCACTCATGAGTCAAATCCTGCAATAGTTTAAGGTTTTAGGATATAAAGCAAATCAAAACGTCAACTAGAAGATGGCCCCCAGAAGCCAACCAGCTTTGAATGTTTTGGATAAAACACGTAGTGATCATGACAACAAGAGCAGCAATTCTGTGATGGATCCGTGGTGATCAACACCTAAAACCGGACCAACCACGAGAAAAAGCGCGAGAAAAGCAAAAATAAACAAGAAAAGGAATATGTAGTTTATATGACCTGTTAGCTAGGAAAGCCATGATGAGACGCCACAGCAAATGTTGAAATGTAAAGGAAAAGGCACAGAAGTTTTTCCTTGAAATCATGCGAGAAACAAGGGGCGCTTATTGACTTTTACATGTTTATAAGCGAATCCCGTGTGCCTCAAACTTCCGCATTCATTGTACAATCCTTTGCAGTTAGTACAGCTCAATCTCATCCATTAGCTTCCTAACCTTAATGTTTCGTTGAGGATAGAGAGGACTAAACACTAGTAGTGTGGGTGGAGGAAACTCCATCTGTCCAACCAAGATGGTTGGGGTGGGAGATCGATCTCTGCTGCTGACTCGTTGGCTCATGAGCACATCGATTGAGTGATTAACGTTGGAGGCATTGAAGCATGCAAGATTTTGATGGATGTGTTTCTGATCCAATGATGCAGGAGCCGGGTTCGATTCTTGCTGTCTTGTCTTGGACTGAAGGGTTTCCTTCACCCATTCTGATCCGTAGAGGATCCAGAATAATAAAACATGTAAAAGCTTGTTTTCTCGTAAGTTACGTTATATGCATATGCTTGTTGGTCAACTGATGCATGCTGATTTATCGGGATAATCAGCAATATCTCTTGTCGTTCGACACGGCTATCTTGTTCAACACAGACTGTCATTGGAATCATTTGCTTATATGCCCATTTTCTCTCTTGGTAGAATTTAGAACTAGTAATCTGCTTGAGAAAACAGTGGTCTTTTTTTTTTAACGGAACAGAATCGTGTTCTTCAGCTAGAATTCAGCTGATACAACAATGGACTGTAAATTACGTTTCCAGGCTCACATAATAATAGTTCTTTCGCTTTTTTAGGTTCCTTGCATTTTCAAGAATTTAAGCTACATTCATTTGCATGACTTCATGATATGATAGTATCAGGAAACGAAAGCGTTTCTTTGCAGGAAACTATGATTATCTATCTCTAATCATTTCCACAGTGATTTGAAAACTTCCCATAAAATTTTGAAATATAAACAGGGCAAGTATTTTACATATTGCCAAAAGAGTAAAAATTTTTCAGGTACTGATTGATGAATGAGGTAACTTCTCGTTAACCTGTCAGTAATTGCACAAGTTTACACCAAATTCACCTATAGATTGAATTACCCAGCACGAAGTGAAATTCGACAATTTCTTCGTTAGTAATGAAAAAAAAAACAAATGATTTACCAAGCCCTTCTTTTTTTTCCTGACACAACAACCATCAATACCCCACAATACTCGGGCAGCTACTATAACAATGACAAAATACAACTGGAGCAAAATCTAACAAATGCCCATTATCTCCACCTCTCTTGTTATTTTGTTCAGAAGTTCTCGACTCTAGAGAACCATGCACCTCTCTAACATACAATTACACTATTGCTCTGTTTTGAAGCAGAAAAAGTTCAAGAATTGCATCAATCAGCTACAGTACTATCAAGACGGCATGCTTGAGTATAGGACTGTGAAAAATAGCTCAACTTCTGGTGTGTTTCGGATGATCTGGATATACCTTTGCCTATTTGGTTCCTCCAGCAGAATCTGGCCCATCTGAGCTATTCGAGGCAGAAGTTTCGCTAGAGGGATTGCTGACTGCATATCTATTTCCTCAGCGATTGCATCCACCGCAACTTTCAATGAGATGTCAAGAATATTCCCAAATTCAGCACTAAGAACAAGAACACCACAAAATGAATGAGGAATTGCACAATCCAAGTTAGAAGGCAAAGTTTATTCACACTAACAGACTTCATCAAATTTGACAAACAATACAAGACATGGAGTTATTTAGTAACGCTCATAATGGGGTGGCCATAGCTTTGAGGAACAAACTCATGGCCATGCAAATGGTAAATTCAGTTGGATTGACAGATATTTATCAACTGCAAAATGCCTTGATTGAATTTTCAGTAACCAGAGATGAGATGATGTCCTTTCTTACTTCTATTAGTAGTTAATAAATTGTTATATAATGAAGAGAATGATCAACCTTGATAACACTGCACGTGTCTCCTCTGTAAGTTGTTCGAACTTGCTAGCATGCGAATGAACTTCATTCCCACTTCCAGAGGGTTCAACCAATTTGTATATCCTATTGTCCTCCGGAATCAAGTAGCCTAACCACTGACGAGGATTTCCCTTGCTCATGAATGTGTCCAATATCCGCACAATAGTTTCACGAAGTACAGAACTGTTGAAGTAATCCTTCAACTGTTTTCTGCAAGTAATAAGCCAATTAGTCAATCAAAGATGCCTGTAACTTCAGAGAAAATAACACTTAGTATATAAAAATCCTAAAATCTTATAGCAAAGCTGCAAAAATGGTTATCTTATGCGTAAGAGTTACCAGGAGAAAACTTGACCGTGACAGATCTTTTTTGTTACTCAAAGGTCCTACATTTATGGCATGTTAGAGGCCATTGTGGTAATCAAGAACTTTAACCAGGGTCACCAGAAGCTCTATAGGAAACTCAGCATGCAAAACCATATTTCACGTTTTTATTCTGGTTTATTATGGTGAGCGATACATTGTTTTTCATGTCTACGGGATCAAAGGTAAACTATTAAAGGATGAATACATGAAGAAGGTAAAGGATGCAACATAGAATATTAAACACAAACAAGTCAGATAAACTGGTTAAAGTACTTTTCTCCTTTACCACAGTATAGCACAAAATACCAGTCTATTCATTAATTGCATTTGGGCAATGTGACCTCAAGTAGCCCACTTAGTCGAAATGGAAATCTAGTAGCATCAAACACTCCTCTCTCTGATTTTTGCACTTGCACAAGTGACAGACAACAGTAGTAAGCAGAATCTGGTTGACTGGCATCAGCATTGGTTTTCTTAATCTAATCCTAGAAGCAGTACTGCAGTCATGGTCAAAACACGTGTTAGACAACAAATAGTAGGATATGTCTTACCCCTTAAGCACTTCAGAAGTGGCTGCCTCGATGCTAGCAATCAATGTTGGTATTTCATAATTGGAAAGGAAATCTGCAATGGCTAGAAACTGTTGCTCATCGTCTCTATCTATGAGATCAGCTTCGTCCTGGAAAAAGAAAAAGAAGCTCCAATGAGCATGTAGCCCATGCCATGAAGAAAATTGAACAACCGCAATTTGGTTAAAACAGTTTTGGTCATCACAAACAAGTCCCTAGATGCTTGAGACCATAAAAGGAACTCATTTGACCCGGATGCTCTTTAATTACATCAATGCCGTTTAAGTTTCAGGACATACAGCAATCTTACTCATAGTAATAGCACGCAAGAGACCCCAAAGAGTGGCAATCCCACCATTTTCCAGTTACATAGCTGCAGTTAACTCTAGAAAATATGAAAGTACTACTTATACTCTCTTTACTAATACAATTGGTTGTTATGGGCATCTGATGACTTTCAGATTCTAACATTCTTCACATGTCCTAGATTTGACAATTTTGTAATATTTTTTGACAAATTCATATGGTCGTTTAGTATGGGCTTCAATTTTGTATGTTTTCATGAAAGAATGGACTAATTACAGTGTTCTGTGATAATTTCCACAAAAAGCAAAATTTGTGGGCCAGGATTGCTGGTCCTTGATGACCTGCAGAGTCCAATTCCTCTCCAATTTATTCGATTTTGCATTCTTCACTTCAGGAAACATATAAAACAAATCCATGATAGAAGGAGATGCTATGGTATCGGAGTCATGTAAAAGACTGTTAAATTTCAGGACCCTAACACATGGTGATTCTTCCACTATATGAGGGGGAACAAAGTATTGAAGCTTTGAAGCTGCTAAGTCAACTTGGTTGGACGGTTCCACATGACATAACAGAAGGTGAGTACCTAGTCAAGCCATCTAAATGCTTTCATTTTCATTGAATGGTTTATACGTATGGGCATTCTTAATTTTTTTTTATATCCATTTGTACCCATGTACAAAAAAAAATGAACATTTAATTTACAAGTTAGGGTGTGGTGTCACTATCCTATGTTGAATGTAAATTTGATAATGGTGGAAGAGATTTAAATAATTTTATGATGAGCAGGCAGGGATCTACATGTAGGTTGCATGATAAGGCAGAAGGCATGGCAGAAAGGAGGTAGGTTGGTTTGGGCTAGAGAATCAGACGGGAGGAGTTTTTGAGTGAATTATGATGGACCCATCAGCCACTCGCTGTGGTTGTTCTCCTTATGGTCAAAGGGGAGGTTTTGATTGATTACACTACATTACATGACTTCAAAAAATGAAATGATACACCATTTCTGTATACCGTGCCTTTCAAAAAGATCACTACCTGTTATCGGTAAACTGCACATTTCTAAAGTTCAGCCAAATTTTTGGTCAAATTTGGCCAAGTATGTAGTAATTAGTAAAGAGAGTATAAGTAGTACTTTCATATTTTCTATCTTCTTTGAGAACATGTCAACGCTACTCTGATTTACACTTAAGAATTGCAAGTCTGGAACAAAGAGATTCATTAACGAGAAAAAGAAAAGTACATAGATGAACTGGTAATTAATGACCTTCAACTATTGAGTGTAACAAGATCTTTTATAAACAAGCACAAAAAGATATGTTGTTAATGGAGTAAAGGAAACCATTGGAAAGGAATGGATCACCACAAAGTTTTGAAACACGAGTCTTCATGAGACACAAAAGGATCAACACAGAGCACAAGTCTGAACCCCTCCTCCACAGTTAGCAATCAATGGCATAACTGATCCAGTTTATTAGAATATCAACAACTATCTTTTTACATAGTATTTAATACTCCTATTATTCTAAAATCGCATTCATCTATTGGCTAGATTTTTTCAGATTTGAGAACCGAAACTCAAAAAATTTTACAAAGTGAATCAACATTTTCTACATACAAATTTTCTTACACTGGAAAATAAGTACTTACAAGTAGATGAGAATTCCCAAGTCCACGGGCAGTGTTAATATAGAGATGCCTCCCTAGTATATTGACTTGAACTCTAATAAATAAGTTTAGAGTTGTCATTGCCCAAACAGACAAGACCATTCTCGTAAAACCTGGAAAATGACAGAAACTCAAATTTCAGCCAAGTACAATGCTTTACCGTTCCATGGCAAAACAAAATGCAAGCTGCATCTCAACAGGAGAGAAAAAGACGCTGCAACTCTTACTTAGTATTTTGAGTCTATCCCACAGCTCAAGTTTCTCTGCAGCTGTTAGTGTGTTTGGCTGACCTTTCCCTCGCATTAACCTCTCAGTCAAGGGAGCAAGGTCTAACTCTTCAGCTACCCGAGTACTTAAGTATTGCATCACATGCGGCAATGTTGTCGAATCAGCAATCCTTTGTACATTCTCGAAGTGTTCTTGCATTCTGTCCATCAAATAAAATTCCCATAAAAAAAACATTTCGTTAAACTTGTTTTTTCTTTTTTGAGCAAGATTTTGTCAAACTTATTCTTTGCAACATTGCAATACAACAATAAAACAGGACATGCAATATTTTGTGTTATTTGATGCTTAACTGGGCCTTAACAAGTTCATCGTTTTCCCTTTCAGTAGCGAGTTCTCTCTCCAGATCAGAGATCCTTCTGCTATGAGCATCATAAAGCTTGTATAAGAAATATCCACTTCCTAAAACTCCAAGTGTAATATAGACCTTCCTCTTGTGCCTTCTCCAAAAATCCCTGCACAAATCAAGAAAATTACCAAGCATACGTGAAATTACAAACCAAAATTTAGCTGCTTTGAAACCCCAACATCAATAAAAACCAACAAACGAAACCCACATGGAGAAGGAAAACATTTTAAAATTCAACGAGCAAAAATACAACGAATTTTCCAAAATAAAAAAACTACAAATATAATTGAAAACATGAAAAACCCAGAATTCAGAACGGTGAATTGATGCAGAGAAACCAAGTTTGACCCCATAAAAATGCAATCTTTATTATCATTTAGCTTGCTATCCAAAAAAAAAATTCAAACCCAATACAATATGATTCAGATAGATTTCTATACACTAGAAATTAACAGGAATAACGGGCCCAACCACATTCAATCTCTTTGCTTTTATAGCTAGCTTTGCCGCTTTGTTTGGGTTTTCAGCATTAATCGGCCTGGACAAAGGCCAGACCTTTTTCTTCCTCCGTGCTCTGTCTCCCACAAACAAGTCACAGTTGAGGAGGGTTTTGGGAAAGAAAGGGTAAGAAAGGTGAAGGGATGTTGCAAAACTTCGAAAAGCTCAAAGCAGAATAAGCTAAAACGAGAAAATTGCCAAATTGGTCCCCTATTGGTTTGTTGCAGGGCTAAAGGAAAGCCTATATATATCTTTTTCTTTTTTTCTTAATTATTTTTTGTTGTCCATTTTATATCTTTTCTAGCAGCCAAAAAAAAAAATACTCAGAATTTATATTTGTTGTCCACTTGTAAATGTTCAACAAACTCAAAATTAGACTGTATTTGGTTCTCTATCGAAATTGAATTTGGATTGGAATCGAAATCATATTTATTTCAACTGAGCTGAATAGAAAGATATCATTCTAATAAAAATCAAATTCTGATTTGGTTAAAGAACATAATACAGCCTTTAAATTTTGTTTGTTTTCTTAACGAAAAAAAAAATGGTTTCCGGTTTCAAGAATTTAGATTTTATTAGCCTGAAGATCTAGAAAAGAAATTAATGCAATTCATGCAAAAAAAAAAGGGAAAAAAAAACAACCCACAAGCATAACGTATTGAGAACCTGAAACACTTGTTACTTCAAGATTATTGATTACACTGGTAGTTCGTTCCTGCATTTTTTTTAACTTAGCTCAGACTTCCATTCACACTCTCGAGCTAGAGTGGATTTGCGATATTAATTGTAATATTGCTACGTTATTCTACCAATATTTGCATCTCCAGTCTTTATTTTACTGGTGAATTTTGCTGATTTAAACGGCATGGCTTACAAGACAAAGTTAGGTGCATGTCAAATGGATAAGATGTTGTGTAAGCTGGAGTTTGTTCATAAGTAGGGACTTGGGATCAGGTACCTTTATAGTTGTTTGGATTGGATTTTCTCGGATTTTTTTAGAAAAATTAGTGCAGCGATTTGATGTATATGAGGAAAAAAAATTAATAGAAATATGTGATTACGGAAAATGATGCAATTTTTCGGCGAAAAATGCGCAACGAATCTTTGTCTCACACCCTGTGCCACTCTCTGTCCCACTTTTTATTATATTACTATTTCTCCTTTACAAATATCATGTTTTAATTTCTTTTTATTTCCTTATGATCCAATAACTATTAATTGAGTAATACACAAAATTTAAGAAACTCAAAAAATCAAAATGCATAAAAAATGAGATTTTTTATGAATTTTTCGCTGTATTTTTTAATTTTCTATTACATATTAGTTTTTTGAAACTGTTGTATTTATTTTTTACTCAATTAATAGTTATTAGATCATAAGGAAATAAAAAGAAATTAAAATATGATATTTGTGAAGGAGAAATAGCAATATAATAAAAAATAGGACAGAAAGTGGCACAGGATGTGGGACAGAAGATCCGTTGCGCGAAAAATGGCTGTCCAAACACCCCCATACCACTAGTAATTTCTCTTTATTTATTTCCTTCTTTCCTTTTTCAATAGTTTTCTAATGGTATTGTCTTTTGAAGGAGGGAAGGCATTTTGCTAATATTTTTCATGCTCTATAGCTTTTCAAGTGGATCATGGATGTAGGCTGAAATGACATCACAGCATTGTAAGGGATCTGATCACTTGAATGACTTCCAATGTGTAGACTCCTCAATTGTGCAGACTGGTCTGCTTCCCCAAGAGAACATTGATGCTCTGTGCAAGCAGCAAGATCATGCGATGATGCAGAAGATGCAAGAAATGGATACCAGGATTTGGGAACTGCACAAACAAGACCGGATACGCAAGTTTCTGAAACTGGCACCGCCATCCTTTGATGGGACTTCGGAACAGCTAGCGGCCTATGACTGGTTATCTGAGATGGACATTTCCGGATGCAGTGACGAGGAAAAGGTGGCTTTTGCCACTTTCCTGCTAAAGGGGAGTGCACGCAATTGGTGGCAAATGGTGAATGCAGGACTTCAGCGCAATGATAAACCACATAGTTCGAATATGTTCAAAGAAGAACCAACGGCCCTTGGACCACAAGGGCACTTAAGCTCTTTGTGGGATGCTTGAATCTTTCCGTCTAGAACAGGATACTGCCGTCTGTCGCACTCTATGACGCAAGGGAAAGGCCTGAGGCCAGATTTGCTCCACCGCAGTGGGCTCATGACGAACCTCGCTGAGCAATTTTCGGACAGATATCCAACAGGTCTTCATGTTATACAACAATTTTGAACCGTGCAACAGCGATTGAGCATTGCAATGAGCTCGAGAGAGCACAAAACCAACCGTCGCCAAAAGATCTTCAGGCCTAATTTTTGAAGAATGTCCTGTTAAATCTATACCCCAAGGCCTTCTTGAGTAGCATCTAGGTGTTGCTCATCTCTTTCGTACCCTGTTTACTTGACTGCGCTTCTAGTTTTGCTTTAGTTTAGGGTAGTGCTTCTTTTGCACATCGACACCTTTTTCCACTTTGTGACTTTAAACTGTGTATAAAAGCCGAGATATTCACATCATTTACTTGGCAGCACAATACCGTTATAAATTTCACTGTTAATTAGACAAGTGCATATCTGTTACATTCACATGACAGCGTGTATGCAAACCTGTCAAAGCCATTTTCTTTTAGAATGATGTGAATCAAACCAAGGAAAACTGTTTACCCTTCTTACAGCAGTAGAGCTAAAAAGTTTAAGAACCCAACGCTCTATCATTTCTAACCTTGAATCCGGAAATACCGCCGCTCCCAAAGCAGTAAAGAGAAAAGAAGGAACCGCATGCGAAATACACGAGTCCAAAAAGCAGGCCATTTCATCAAGGGTTGCATTTTCTCAAACACTAGGCACGACAACTTGTTTAAGCTTGGATTGAAGCTGAAGCATGAGGTGCCAAGAAATGAACAACCCAGTGTTCACAGCTGCGGAAAATCACATAGTAACTGGAAGAAACATGCAAACTTTTTCCCAAGTAAATTGGTATTTCAAGGATGAGATCTATCGGATTGTGGAGGGGGATTGAAAAGTAACTGACATGGTTTTGAGTAAAAGAACTTGATTTATAGGAGTCTAGGAAACTCAGGGTAACGACTACAGTAATATCCAAAATTGAAACAAGGTAGATCCCAAAATCATCAAAACAAAAATATAGAATCCAAATATCCTTCCAGCATTTCAACTTAAATCTAAACAACTAAATTTCACTATGACACGCATGTGTTGAATGCACCACCACACCACATATGCTTTCTAGTAACGCATGATACCCCAAACTCTGATGACACCATCTGTGTAACCACTGAAGAGTGTGCTTCCATCAGCACTCCAGTTAAGACTGGTGCAGTAGATGACCTGCAAGCCACAGTGCAGAAAATAAAAATTTAAATAGACCAGTAAACTTATAGGGTCAAAACCAGGATAAAACATGGACAGCTTTTACTAGCTATGTTGGCAACTGTATAATTGCAGCAAAAGCCTGGTGAGGACAACTGAGCATGACAAGCATAATATTAGGCAGCCAACATGCAAATAAATCCTATAAAGCAAATACAAACCAAACTCTCACAGGTTTTTACCCAAGATAAACTCTAAGCCATGGTGCTACGCATTCCACAATGAACTTACACAGAAAGGAACACTCCACTTAATCAGAATAATAGCAATGTAACAGCATTGAGACTCAGAAAGTTTCAACATGGCATGGGAGAGAACCAAAAAGAGTAGGGCATTCAAGTATAGTTCAAGCTAAAATTTGATCAAATGAATCCCATAGGAAACTAACATGGAAGCATCAATATTTCCAACCTAACAACTGGAAAATCTTCAGAATACAGTTCAATATTTTCATCCAAATGCACACCACGTTTACCATCAAAAAACAATTTTACTGACACAAAAGGTACACAAAAATGCACTAAGATTAGGTATGCTGATCACAACATAAAAATTCACTGTAAGATCAAATTGACATTGAATTCTTCTGTAGGATCTTGACTGTGTAAGAAAGCATGTACAGCTCATGAAAACAAAAAAAACACAATCAAAGTTCCATTGCAAGCAATGGGAAACTATAAACCATACCAAGCTCCTTAATTCAACTTAGTACACATACAATATATTTCACACAAACCATTACCACAAGTTCTTTACATAGCTGCATAAGCTCGGAGCAAACTAATTCAAACAACTTAAACCCACAACACAGCATCTAAGAGTATTACCCAAATGCACATGATCTCAAAACACAAACACAGTTTCATGATCACACAACAAAATACTGGATTGTCCACCATTCTAAACGAACAGATAAAGTAATAAACAAATTCGCTACATCATCCTGACTACTAAAATCAACAAAATTTAAGAAAACAGGAGGCAAAAATTGGACCTTGTTTTTAGCACCAGTTGTCTGAACAGTGGTGCCTTCAGCAGCCATTTCGCTCTCTTGCTTCAAATCAACCCTCAAATCCACCACAATACTCTTACTCTCCAAATCCCAAATCTTAATGCTCGCCTCAGTTGCAGCACAAAGCCAGTACCTGTTAGGACTAAAACACAAAGCATGGATAATGGAACCAGCATCCAACGAATAGAGCTTCTTTCCCTCAGCCAAATCCCACAACAAAATCACTCCATCCTTCCCTCCACTAGCACACAACGATCCATCAGGAGAAACCGCCGCAGTATTCACATACCCAGTATGCCCAGCCAAAGTTGCCCTCATCTTACAGTTACTCAAATTCCAAATCTTCACAGTTCGATCCCAAGACCCAGAAACAATTGTCGGCTGCAGATTATTCGGGCTAAACCGAACGCAAGAAACCCAATCGGTATGCCCATCAGCATCCTGGATAGTGTATTTGCATTCCCCGAGAGTGTTCCACAGCTTGATGGTTTTGTCGCGAGAAGCAGAGACAATTTGGCGGTTGTCGATGGAGAAGGCTACCGAGAGAACATCTTTAGTGTGGCCGACGAAGCGGCGAGCGGTGGTGCCAGATTGAAGGTCCCAAAGGCGGAGCTCGCCGTCCCAGGAGCCCGAGAGAGCGAACTGGCCATCAGAGGAGAGAACGACGTCTTGGACGAAGTGAGAGTGGCCGGTGAGGCGGCGGCGAGGGACGCCGTAGGTTTTGTCTTCTTTGGTCAAGGACCAGAGGATGATGGATTTGTCCCGGGAAGAAGTGACGATCATGTCTGTGTTGTCGATTGGAGTGGCGATGGCCGTGACCCAGTCGGTGTGGGCCCTCATTGTGCCGCGGAGGATCAGCTGATCTTGAGACATTTTCAGGGAGGAGGAGCGGCTGTGGGGTGCAGGGTTTTTGGGAGGAGAGAGGCGGAAAATGGAAAATATATAGTGAAATGATAGATAAAAGAAACCCTAGAGGCAGTGAAGCGTGAATATGTATATATAGGTCGGAGGATTTTAGGGTTTTGCGAAGGGAATTGGGTTCTAATAGGTAAGACATGGGTGGGTATGGCTTATGTGGGTGGGCAGGCGGGCGGGCTTTGGATGGGTTGTTTGAATATTGGAACGAAACTTTTTTTTTTTTTTTTTTGAGTTATCTTTTCTTTTGAGAAAATTTCTCGTGTGAGTCTATTTTCTGGCATATAATACAATAATACTAGTCCATTTAATTTTTTTTTTGGCAAGGATACTGTCGCATATTTGGGAGCGGAAATCAGAAGTAAATGGTCAATTTTCACTCTATTATTAAGATTCACTTTAAAATTTAAGATTTAAGCATGCTGTAAATTTTTTTTTATAAAAAAAAAAACTGCATTGTCATTTATGCCTTTTGCCATTGTTATCTTTCTCAAATTTTTTCTGTGAAGAAAAAATCATTTTATTAAGATTTATTGAATTGTTGACATTGTTTCCTTAAGTGATATGACGTATATGAGATAAAAAGGTGGGTTGGAAATTGTATTTGTGATACAAATAAATAAATTTAAACCAAATAATGACTATCCAAACACACTCATTAGTACTTGAAAATTAGTTGTATACATGATATATATATATTTATAGAGTCAGTCTATAATCGAAAAACATTGTATACTCTATAATCGAAAAACATTATACTTGTCAAAATTAAGAACAAAAAATTAGACACTAAACTTGTCAAAACGAATTAGATTGAATACCAATATTTGCTGTTCACAGCTAATTCTTATGCTGTGAAGATGTGATAAATTCAGATGGCAAATTAAGAAACTGGAAATAGTAAACTTTCATCTTCCGCATAGCACGTAAAGGTTTTCCACTGAATACTCTGTAATCGGTCACCAAAATTTTCAGGAGGAGAAGAAACTTTGCCTCATTCCTGGCCAAGGCATCGCATTTCCAGTTTATATTGGTAGAGGCTATTATGCTGTTATGGAAAATCAGAGCCTATACATTATTTCAACTGAATAGCGCAGCCCAAACGGTGACAGGTAGACAGACATTGGTGTGCAACTATAGCATCGTTAATGCGGCTTTTAGCTTCGGATGATAAATGACAATCTCGGCTTTTAGCCTGCAGTCACCAGCACCAGGAAAACTCCGCAAGCCTTAACCCTGCGTGAGGCAGCTAATTTGGGACTTTTATGAGTTACATTTGTCGTCGTCCAAAAAAGGCAAACAAAAACCAAAGAAGGTGCAATTTCTGCCTTTCATTTGCGATCGAATAGTTTCATTCATGAATTGCTTCGGAATTAAGACGACCACCACTGAAAATACAGGAGTTACTCGAAACTTTTTACTTTCAAGAAAAATCAAGACAGTGATGCAACTCATGCAACATAGGCACGCAAATATAGTCAAACCCTATACTCAAATAACAAAATTTTTTTACTCGCTGCTGTACAAGCAAAACTCGGGAAATCCTCATTCGGTGGGTGCAAACGGAAAAAATCACCCATTGTATCATGGCACGCACTCTTACTCCTTGTTATGCTATGTTCACTTGCCTGCATCTAAACTTTGTGTTCACAGGACATAATTCCATATCTCCAATGCAGTTCTGTATTCTCTAAGGTTCTCATCTCCCCCGGGATGGCCCCTTCCTGCCGGACTATTATTCCTAGTTATGTTATCTCAACCTGCCATAATACAAAATTTTGTATAGGCAAGATACACTTCCCATGCAGTTCCCGTATTCTCAAAGTTCTCATCTCCCATGGAATGGCCTTTTCCTGCAAGAATGCACTTACTGGCTAATTTAACCTCTTCTCCTTTTCTTAATCTTGTTGCAAAACATAGCAAGCGTCATGTCATCATCCCCTGTATTTTCTGCTGCTAATCTTTTATTGCAAAATTCAGCAAGGGTCATGTCATCATTTTCTGTTTCTTCTACTACTGAAGTCTCATCTCTATTTCTTGATCTTTTGCCTCTCTTGCTACCAATGACGCCAGATGTACCCAAGTCCTTCTTCACTGTTGAATTCAGCAGCGAGGATGAGTGATGGTCTACAGCATTAGTACTTTCACTCTTCTCTGGAGTTGACTTGGTCTCACTTCTCTGCTTATTAACAACAGTATCATGTACAACATCAAATTCAGCAGTATTGGGAAAGGATATTCCAGGAATTCCATCCGGTGATTCATTGTGTCCAGACCGTCTTGGATGTAATTTAGAAGCCTTTCGACCCAAGGTAGCTACTCCATCGCTTCTATTAACTTCAACTGCCTCTTCTCCATTCTCTATCAACAACAAATTTGGATTATCGAATGATAATTGATGACCTTCTGTGTCATTACAACCTCCATTTTCTTCTCGCAACTCATTCCGGCTGCTGTGGCTTGGATGTTGGACAAAATATTGTTTACACCGGCTAGCAGATTCATCGTCTCTCTTTTGACCCAAGGTAGCAGCTCGTTCGCTTCTATCAACTTCAACCACCTCTTCTCCTTTCGCTATCAACAACAAATTTGGATTATCAAATAATAATTGATGACCTTCTGTGTCATTACAACCTCCATTTTCTTCTAGTGACTTGTTGCATCTGCTGTAGCTTGGATGTTGGTCAAAATCTTGTTTACACTGAGTACCAGATCCATCATCTCTAACCAGTTCCCTTGTCTCCTCTCCACCAGTCATAATCAACGAATTCACGTTATTAGAAGATGATATCCGATCTACACTATCAGAACATCCATCCCTCTTGGGATGTGTTCTCCTAGCCCTCTTTTTGGAAGTACACTTGTACCCAGAAGCCATGCCCTTGGACTTCTGTGAGCTTCTATAAACAGACAAAAGAAAGCCAACCATCAAATAAATGAAAAAACACAAATGCAATCACAGAGGAGACTCTTATTACCACATTCAGATTGAGATCGTACCTATTTTGGCAATGATTAAATCCACCCAATGTCTCCAGATCGTTACTGTGCATTGTTTCTGAAGAATGCATTGTATCTGGACAATAGGACAAATGTTCTTCCGATGAAGCAATAGAATTGGTCCTCCTTGACTTCCTCCTTTGTCTCTTCCTTCTTGAGATTGAATCACTAGTGAATCTCTCCACCTCAGTGCCACTGGCCAAAACTTCCTCGGAGCCTAGATTGCTGTAATGTCACATGAAATTATTAGACACAAGCCAAGTTACGTGTTACATAAATTGGCATTTCATCATTGAACACTATAAAATATGAACATTGAAACATCATACCTCAACCCCCAGTTCTGATGTCCAGAGAGATTGATACGCTCAGATTCAGATGTACATGTTATTTCTGGCAATGGGACAAAATCACTAGGCAGTAGGCCAGGCCGTTCTGATTCCCGATCGACAAAGTTTGAAATCAGAGCGGCCCTTTGCATCTTTTTGGCAGCTTGAAGCCAAGGCACTTCATGTGGAAGAAGCACCTTCCATCTCCTGATTAGAATCAAAATAAAAGCAAGAAGAATCAAGACTCGTGAGAAAATAATAGGTAAACAGCAACAGTGATCTCATGCAAACTATCTGACTGGAATATTACCTTCGGCACTGACTATCAGTACGAGGCGGAACACACGCTGCAACCTTAGACCAACAATAGCCATGCTCTTCAATGGCTGCCTTTAATTTTGAATCCTCTTCTTGTGTCCAGTCATTCCGATTTAGAGAGGGATCTACGCAGTTCACCCATCTGGTTCCAAAAACAAGGCCATGTTATTAGCAAATCAAACAATAGCAGTACCTTACTGAAAGAGAAGTATAGCTACCTTTCTCTACACTGAACTTGTGTCCTTCCAGGGACAAATCGGGCTATTTTTTTCCAAGTTTTCGGCCCAAAGAGCATCACAGCAACTTTTAAGCGCTTGTCTTCCTCTGGAGTCCACTTACCAACCCTTTGCCTGGCTGGGTGAAGTGATTTCATCCATCTGCATCAGTTTAAAAGACATGGTCAGGGTTCAAAAACCTAGTTGACATAAGCATGAAAAGAATCGCATATTTCAATGTCACACCATACCCCAATGTTTTCAATTTACTTCCTTTCAATTTCAACAAACAAACATTTAACATTGCTTAAGAAAAGACTTAAAACCAACACACAGGTTAAGAAGCAAACTGACCTATTAGAGCATTGGGTACCTATCCGTCCTTCCATAGCCGAAGCAACGACCTGCCAGTTGCTTTCTCCAAAAGCCTCTACGGCTGCTCGAAGTTGATTATCCTCCTCCTCAGTCCACTCCCTTTTGATTATGGAAGCATTAAGGCTTCTTTGATAACGAGCCAAGCACTGAAACGGGGTCCTATTTGTCCCCATTGATACAGCAATATCTATCCAGTTACTAAGGCCCTTCTGTTGAACAACATGCAGCAGATTCTTGTCCTCCGTTGAAGTCCAAGAATTTTGGTTAATTAAGGGGTCCTCACAGTTCAACCACCTGCAAAATTTTTAAACGGATCAGCCAACAAGTCCAAAACAGAATTAGAAGATGATTTTCATGCAAGCTCTTTTTCAACATTTTTCTTTTTCTATTGGAGGTTGGGTCCTAAGGGGAAAAAACCACCTCATTAGGGTAGCTCAGATACGAGAATAGACTCTCATGCAACACATTTCAAGCAATCAAGCTCAACAAGACAAGTTCAAAGCCATATCCATAAACTATACTATATCAATCAAAAAGTAACTTTGGACTGAAAGAATAAACAAATGTTACATACATCAAGAGTAATTGATATGCTACAGGCTCACAAAACAAATGATAAGCTCTTGAAAAATATAGAACGTGCCAGTCTGCATAAAAAATGGATAAATCTCTAAGAAGAAATGCCTGAAAACTACTTTATTAAAATTTGCCTATCACAGCACATTGCTACCATTTCAATTGTTTGTGCTCTTGGAAAATCACCATCCCATATGACTCCTATTACTACTACTTCAACTACTACCAGGATGAAGAAGTACTCAAAATGCATAAACATTATATGCAACAAAACATTTTTTGCATTCACCTTGCTTGACATTCGGCACCGGATCTACCAGGAAGATACATGGAGGCTAACTCATCCCAGTTGACCTTTGGCAGAAATTGTCTCATCTTGTCAGGGGTAATATCGAGATCCCTGATTGATGCAACAATGCTGTCCAAATTATCAGAATCATCAAAAGATCCATCTCCATCACTGTGAGCAGAGCATCAAAAGAAGTGACAATCATAAGCCATGATATTCTTAGACAAAAAAGAAATCTAGTCATAAAAACTTATTTTTCGACCAATTAAATTAATATAAAGTTAAATGATTATAAAGGTAAGCTCTCTCATTTATCAATTTATTATTGGCATTAATAATTCTCAAAACTATTTGAGTGGAACATTAGTTGAATAGGGAGGACTTCAAGTTGTAACACTTGTTTTTGGACGTCAAATTAAAAGTCAAAGCAATCCAAATGATATTGCCTTTTGATTTTCAAGTTGAAATTCTATGAATCACGTTGGATCTCATATACCTCACAATGACTTTTTATTCTTTTTGAAAACGCATTACTTAGTTACTTGCCAGTTGATAGACCTAAATATTCTTTTTGCTCAAGTAGCATATTGCCGTAATCCAAAAAAATCTTTGTTCTTATCCTTGTCTATATGTAGAAAACAAGACTTTACATGCAAAAACCTTAACTAAAGGTTAAACATAGGATGATAGGTAAATGTAAAAAATTCAAATAAATGTACTGATGTGAATTTGCATCCTGCACATAGTAGAATAAATACCTTAGTAAATCAACTGATCTTTGAAGCAACACCTTTTGAAATTGCTGTTTCACACCATTCGAGAGCTTCTCTCTCTCTTCCTTTGACCACTTATTTCGAATCACAGATACAGGAAACTTTTCTAAAGCCTCTCTATAATTAGCAACTTGAGAATTCTCAGCAGGCCCATATTGCATAGGAGATGACTTCTTCTGACTAAGCTGCAAAAGCAACAGAAAAATGTATTTCAAAATTCAGACTCCAGACAAATATCACAAAACTTCAACTTAACATATGCTCTTAAAATATTTGTGCAAATGGCAACATTGATTTAAGAACTTGAAATACCAACAGTGTCCCTATAAAGAAGAAATTTTCGTGTTGGCTTAATAAAAAATGAATACCTGAGAGTCTAAGTGAAATAGTCTTTAGTGCACTAACCTGCACATTAGCACTTAGCTTTGGCACAGATATTAGCTGGACGCGGGCATCCTTCTTCTGTGATAAGGCTTGGCCAACTCTCTTTCTACAAGTAGCCTGAAAATCTTTCAGGATCTTCACCCTTTCCTTCAATTTTTTTAGCTCTTCAATCCTGGTTTCAATGTGCAACAATTTGCTCCTAATTAGTTTCTGACAAGACCTATTCTTCTTGATTGCATCCACAAAGGCTTCAGCTGCTTTTGGGAAAGAGGAACCTTTAACAGGCAATATAGCTGCATTAACAGAATCAGAATCGTGCCACTCACTGAAATCAGAAGGCTGGGTTCCAGCATTAACCTTACTACAAGCGTCAATATCCTTGGTGGCATTGTTGATCTTGTCCAGATAACTGGGAGACTCTTCTTGCAAATTAGAATTCTCAGGTTTGTGAGATACAACTTCCGTGCTTTCTCCCAGCCCACCTGAATTAAAACAACAGTAACGTTAAATGCTTCCTTATGTTGAAGCCCTTACTAAAGAACATGTCATCACGAAAAAATCTGTAAACACGGTAAACCATGTATAGGATTCAATCAAAAACTTCATAAGCATCATGCTTGACCTGCAAATCTGAAAGAAAACAACAACAAATAGAATCTCAATGAAGTTTTAATCACAGTGACTAGTATAAATGTATGTCTATAGCACTGGCTATTTAACTTAGCCCTTTCCAGCCTCAATGATATGCCGATAAAACATCAAAAGTTGACTGTTATAGATGGAGCAACACCTTCACCTCATTGTATTTTCTATTTCTTACACCTCAACTTTTTCTTCTATACATAATCTTCCCAAAGAAGTAAAACTCACCATTTGCTAAAAAGTGACAGCTTTCAAACTTAAAACCCGGATTATATTAGGAGTTATGCAAACTCGAGCGTTCTTTCTGTGCTGCTCAAATTCCTGTCTAAAAAAGGATATTTAAATCTAATTATGCTTTCTAGTTTGTGGTTCTGTCTCTGCGACTCACCCAGTACAGACGATAAAGCATGACTTTTACATAGAGACAACGAATTTCAGATTGTACCACATTTAAGTTAGTTCACTAAACAATACAGAAAAAATTCCCAAAATTACCAACTTTCAGGTATTAATCAATTAATTTCAAGCAATTAAATATGTTGATATATTCAAACCTCAAACCAAATCCCCCAAATGCAACATTTTAAACTAAACCTGATAGATATACTCAATATACCTTCACTATAAGCAAAAAACCGCCGCTGTATAGCGCGGAGAGTTTCAAAATCATCATCTTCGTTCGCAGAGGGCTGTATCGAGTATAAAGGCTCGAGTGTCAATGGCTCCAATGCACTATCAGTCACAATCGCGAACCTTTTCTGTATATTACGGACCAATTCAAGGTCATCTTCGGCGTCATCAGCATCCGAATCGGAACCAGTAGTGGCGGCGGCTCCGCTAGTAGTGGCGGTGACCGCTGGGGAGGGAGAGCAGGGGTTTTCGAGGTCATCTACGTTTGTTCCAGTGAGAAGACAGGCTCTTCTTAAAGCTTCCATGTCTTCGTCAAATCCATCGTCGGCGTCGCTTCCGGATGATTCTTCTTCTTCGTCATCGTTTAAGGACATTGAAAAAAAAAATAGGGTTTTGGACAAAAGAATTTGAGAGGAAATGAATGGGAAAGTTGAAGAACGAATTGGCGGCAAGGGGCAGGAGTCTGCAGGCTGGCGAGAGTCATCTTATATACATAGGGCACTGGCAAGTTCTTTCAATTCCCATTGGGTCTTTTAATGCGGAAAGGAAAATATAAGGGGTTCTGTGCATTTTTTCCATTTTTTAATTATATTAAACAGTTTAGATTAATTCTAGTTTGCGCCCCTAAAGTATGACAAATTGCGAATTTTCTCATTTAACTTTTGATTTAAACGCTTTACTACTATATTTAGCACACTATGTTGCAATATCTCGAACACTTTACTATTATTTTATTATCGATCAAAATACATACTAAGATATGCTCTCGGTGGAGGTGTAATTTTTCAAATCGAACTTGAAACAACTAGGTTGAAGGTTAAATTCAATCCACTTGAACTACTATTCATAGAGTTGAGTATCAAAAAGTCAAAGTACTTGTTGAACCTTATGAATGACACATTTATATTATTATTTTATAACCATTTATTGCAAAATTTCTTTTTATCAAAGAGTCAAAGTACTAAGATATGCTCTCGGTGGAGTTGTTTGTCACCAAACATGATGCACAGGGATGATATAAACTTGCTTATTAGCATATGTCACATTTAATTTGTTTCGCTTGATGTCAACTCATCTCTTCTGAATATGTCATTTCAGGTGTAAAGTTCGAAGATTTTTGGTCGGTAGGATGAATCAAGGATGCGCTACACAACTTAGGGATTTAGTCTATCTGCAGGTTTGCAAAAGTCAGGAGTACTTAGCTTGTAGATATGTGGCAATTACTTTTGGCTTATCACTAACAGTTAGCTGGTGGAACTTGAGGAATATCTGCATGACCATCTAAATTCTCATTTCAGAATATTAGATCTGTGAATTCCTTTGCGTTCTAGTATTATACAAGTACAATGGCAAGTTGACTCAGATGGAAAACCCAATTGTTAGTTCACAGTTACACATTTATTTTTCAATTTCTTCTCACTTTCTTGGACCTTTCAACTGTTAGTATTGACGTGTCTCAATATTTCTTGCCTCATGCGACAAAATTTATCTTCTGATTTCCGTTTCCAGATCATCAGAATGGTGGGCAGCAGGCATCTCATAGATTAATTCAATAGTTGCAAATTCTCAACCCCAAAAAAAAAAAAAAAAAAAAAAAAAAAAAAAAATCATTGCCTTGTAGAAATCTACCCTCCATTGAGATTTGGGAGTTGAAGAACCGTTGGGCAACTTGCCGAAATTCATACAGCCACACGGCCTATATAACACACTTTTAAGCATCATGCCTGATGTATCTAGTTACTGCGCTTTTGCTTAGTAATTAAAATAACGGTATTGGAAAACCTGCATTGTGCACAATATGCCTTTGTTTGCTTTGAATGTATGACATTGGATGGTCACTGTCCAAACAAACCGTTTGATTGTTGCAGGTTCTTAGCTTTTGTAGGCAAACACTTGGATAGACCTGGTCTTGTAGACCTAGTGGCTCAAATTTTGCGACGTCTTCAATACTTGAATTGGTGAGGAGCAAATTTTGAGCCACTAGGTTCACATTGGATTGGGTCTACCCAAGTGTTTGCCTAATTTGTATACTACTGTGCATGTTTTCAATTACACCGACTGGAATCTGAAGGATTGTTAGCTAACTGCACATGTTGCACTCCATTTAGATAGACTCGTGTGATATTAAACCTTTTCATTGTTCTGTATTGCATTGTTACGAGTTGGCTGAATAGTTTTTTGATTGTGATCTTTTGATATTATCAGCTTTGCATCTTTTATTCTTTACTCTAGTCTTAATGTACATGTAAAGAAAGCACTTTTCCTTTTGGAAATCCAGTTTGCCACAGCTTGGCCAAGTTTGTGGCGAAACTAGTTAGAATATGTAGAGTGAGTTGTGGTCTTCCCCCTGTAGCTCAAGGAAACTGCACAGGTAGATATATGAGGGCAATTGCCACTACTTTGATGCTTTTGTTGAAAAAAGCTACAAAAAAGTGTGTTTACAAGTCCAATTTGATCAGGAAACACAAAATGGCAAATGTATTTGGAAATAAATGGTTCCAAATTGACTTCCCGTACCTTTGCCAAGATGAATTCACTCTCTGAACAAGATAGGTGCTCTTTATGCAACCGCCAAGGCACAGCCACACTGCAAAACGGACACTTCAAAGAGTGAGCAAATGCCTGACGTTCTAGTTTGACGAGTCAAAATTTCTACCTGATTGAAGATGCGGAAGGCAAAAACAAGAAGAAAATCTGAATTCAAGGACATGATCTGCTACATAAAGACGCAAAGCAGCCGATAAGAACAGTAAAATTTGTGCAAAAATAAAAAAACTAAAGTAGAAATGATACGGGTGATTTTCAGTAAATAGAAACTCATGATTTTACAGCTTTTCTGTTCTTGTTAGCTGAAGGAATAGAGAAGCACAAGTATGCTACTAAGCCAAACATGTAGTCAGAAGCACGCTCGTAAATTATAGGACAAAAAGCCATGATTCCCTGAATAAGCCGATAAATGAAACCAAGACGGGCGACTTCTTACTGACACTGAAACTTGGTACCTGCAGTTCCCTCTTTTGGCTTGCTTTCATTGATTCAGCAGCCATTGATTGATATGCCGTACATGCCGGATGTATGAAAAGCTCGCGCAGCAGGGGAGAAGCCTTGTCTTCCATGGAGTAAAACCAGTCGCGTGTCCATTGACATTGTCCAACACCCTGACTATGGGCTGATCAGCGCCCACAGGTGGGAAAAAGACGATGTTGACAAGAATCAATCAATTCAGTTTCAAGGATTAAAGAAAGATAATCAAGTTAGACACAGCCATGGCAATTTGCTTCACAAAATTGTTAAAGCATTGTTGTCCATCTTGTACTTTTTACTTGCATGTGGTAGCAAATTTGGATCTGCTTGTGGAGAACTTATCCTGGTTCTTTTTACACATGTTCTCTTTCTTCTTTTCTGAGTTCCTGTCATCAAATGAAGTCATTATATTAAATTCTGTCGCAGACGGGGCCTGGAAAGGCAATAGTGAGGATGTTGGACAACGAAGGAAGATCAGGTTTTGCACGAGCTCTCAATGGAAAGCAAGGCTTCTCCTCCTCTACAGTTAAATCAGAGCGATTGAAGTCTAGATTTGCATTCATGCTCAGCACTTCCTCTGGTCCTCCAGTAGTCATACCATGCAACAAGAGGGAGTTGCATGTACCTGGTATCAGTTTCAATAGGAAATGGCCCGCAGTTTTTTCATTTCTCAAGACCAGAATAAAATATGTTTAATCCATGAAATTGTGTTTGGTATGCTCGAACTTCGAAGGTTTTGCCTGTTTGCTGGAGAATCCACCAAACAAGAATGGAGAAGTGTTTCTAAAGGTTTTTGCCTGTGTTTGATGAATTCACTTACGAAAAGCAACTAATCACAGCATTTCTATTGACAGATATAAACATGGGACTTTCTAAAATAAAAAAGGTAGGTCATTTTTTAATTTGTTCCTGTCAGCGACATTTCTATGTGATAGGTATAAATATGAAAATTTCTAAAATTAAAAAAGCGAGTCATTCTTTAATTTGTTTCGATGTGGCTCGCATGTCACTTAGTATAGAATTTTTCATGTTTGATGGGATTTTTGTAATTGACCGTGATAATTATCGAGTTTAATGTATGCCCAACGCAACGCAGTGAGTGCATGCAATAGCACAACAAATCTACATGCATCAAAGTATGGAATAAAACGTTTTTCCCCTTTTTGTATATATAATTTTAGAGCATGTGTTAATGAAATATATCTCAAAATTATTTTTTTGGGACACTCGGTAATAGTCTAATCTACATCTAGATTACTTCTATTCTAACCTATTCTAGAAGGAATCCAACTGGATCTATGGGAGGGGCCGACGAGAACTGAACCACCATCAGATCAGACGGATACACTACACATCGATCTGAATTTGGGAAATCACGTCTGTGGCAATTGGTGAGAGTTGCCTCCCACCCCACCAAACCTTAAAAGGTTTAATGGTAGCCACCAGTCGCTCCCAAAATTATTTGATCTTCTTGATGGAACAGTGATGAAACCCAATACATTGAATACATGTTGCTTTCCAAGTCATGATTCAGATTGTTATTGTGTTGAAGCAATTCTAACCATAATTTCTGGAAAAAAGAGTAGGACCAGTACGTGTACGAGATGGTCATGGACCACAATCCGGGAAGGACGCCTGTACCAAAGTCAATGACAAATTTACTTGCATTCTAATCCAAATTTTCAGTTGCATAATTAGTTATGGCTATCCAATTTACAGCAATCCATTTTCAATCTCTCGACCGAAGTAATCTCATTTAACTCAGAAATTTGGTGTTTGAATAGTAGTTTTCTATCAAAAAAATTTCACGTCTTTTGTAAGTATATTTTTTAATTATTTTTTTATGTCACATGTATTAAATTGTTATAGCATATTTTTTTATAAAAATTTCAGAAAATAGTAATCCAAACGGGACTGCATCCAGTTTAATGTGCCAAATCAGGATTTGACGCTGGACAGAAATGTTATGTTGGAAGGTGACTGTTTTCCGAAAGTTGTTTCTTAATAGGGAAAATGGTCAATTTTGTCGCTAAATATTTTTTTCCGTTGATTTAGTCCTTATATATTATTTATAGTCAATCTAATTTCTAAACTTATATTTCGATTCCAATCAAGGAACTTAGCGGCTGCGCCACTGCATAATTTCCATCAAGCTCCTAATCGAGCAACCCAAAAGGAGTATTTTGGGGATTTTGATGATGGGACTCTAACAAAAATTAACCTGCAGATAAAATCACATCACACGTATGGGAAAAGTTTCTCTTTTCCCCCCTCAAAATCTTCTTTGTAAACCCAAGTTTCCTGTTTATTTAACCAAAACGGGTCAAAACTATTGTTGGTTTTAGAAAAAGGGTCATAAAAAATGTTCATCCGATTTGCTCAGTAAATTCCATTCCAATACTAACCGTGGAAAGCATAAAGAAAAGGAAATCATAAAGAATCTCAAGAGGGAGCTGCAACTTGCAGGTGAAGCAGCTACCAAGCAAAAGTTGAAAACCAACCAAACCCAGGATAGAAATTCAATGACGCCCAATTCAATTGAAAAAACCCATAATTCCCAATGAACCCACCTCAGTTCTTCATCTTCCTAGCTCAAGTTCACGTGCAAACAAAGAATTGGAGAACAGGAAAGTCATATTTGACACAGTCCAAAACCATAAAAATACCTGACAGAGAAAGAAACTTATCAGAGGAAACAAATATTTCCATGAAAAACAAGCCATCGAAGTCTCTAATATACCCTTTGTAAAACCAAGACCAATCTGCAATTGATGCCACGACCAATCTGTCCAGTCCAGACTTCACGCACCCGAGTAAATAATCTTTGAAAACTGGATGGATTAGCTCACCTGTCTTCTAATGATCAGAGGATCAACTAAGTGGTCAAATTCTCTAGTACATTCTGTACAAATTAAAAAAAAAATTAATCTATTAGAAGGGCAAATGCAAACCAAAAAAAAGGGAAAGATTAATTTTTGTTAAAGCCCCGTCATCGAAATCCCTAAAATATCCCTTTTGGGTTGCTCGATTAGGAGGTTGATGGAAATTATGCGGTAGCACCGCCGCTGAGTTCCTTGAGTGGAATCGAAATATAAGTTTAGGGATCAGATTAGCTATAAATAATATATAGGGACTAAATCGACGGGAAAAAAAGCTTAGAGATTAAATTGGCCGTTTTTCCTTCTTAATATTCTAACTAAGATCCTCCGCTTCTTTTTTATTATTATTATTATAAATTTCACATACATATTTACTGAAAAGTGCTGCATCTAAATACGCTCAAACAACCATAAAACCGATTGCTTCTAAGCTCCTTTTTAAAGTTCAATGTGATATTATCAAACAATTAAAAGTCTTGTAATAGGTCATCAAATGGGAAGCAAAAAGGACAATAAATGGTCGACCGTCCTCAACTCCCAACTATATACTCCTAGCTGTCAAAAAGTTAAATCATATAAACTACTTTTATCCCCAAAAAAAAAAAAAAAGCTTAGCCCACTCTTGAACATCCATTTTGTAAATGGAACACCTGGCCGTTGAAGATTGAGTTGTTGAACATTTGTGAGCCAGAGTACGAAAATCTGTGTCCTGTGGATGATTAAATAAATGATGCATTCTTAAAAAAAAGAATTTTTCTAACACAGTGCCTAATCGCACACACACTCTCTCTCTCTCTCTCTCTCTCTCTCGTTATCATTATCTAAATAGCGTACTAACGTATCCGCTGCATTTAGACATTTTTTCGAATTAAAACTTGAACCCTTGTACTAATTGGACACTCGTTAACCAAATTGTTCTTGAAAACAAGCCAAGGATGCTAATCAAGAAGACTTGTCAAGAAAATTCATGCCATTGTTGCCTTGCACTTGCTTATAATTAAATGCTTCTTCAACTTCCAACGGCTACACTCCTCAGAGTTTCCCGCAGGCAAAATTTGTTCGATCATAGTGTATATTTGGTTAACGTAAGCTTTTGCGTGCATGTTTATCATCATGCCATTACGCATGTTTTCTTTGCGAGGAAAATAAATAATTTCCGTCTCAAATTTAAAGAATCTCAACTCAATTGCCCCTCTTAAAGAATAAAAACCCGTATTAAGATCAAATTATCGATTCTTTAATTATAGCGTGTTTCATTCTTTAATTTTGGAGCTGGGAAAAGAGATAAATGAGACCGAATCTAGACATTCCCTAAGATGAATATTTGAAGAATTTGTCTATTTGGTACTCTAAGGACACATTATAAGAAAGAATTAAGTCCGGCATTAATTTTTCATTGAAGGGTAGATTTGTTTTTTCGGTGAAAATATTGCAATTTTTAATTTTTCATTGAAGGATTGACTTTTTTTTTTTTTTTTTCTTTCGTGAAACTATTGCAATTTACAGGGGCGAATACTGAATAATAATTTTAAAAGCATTAATGGTGAATCCCTTTTGATTAGTATGCATTTTGGGGGGAAAAAAATCTAGAGAGTGCAGTAAAAATCTTACCATATCTTGACAGTAGCCGAAGAAAGTCAAGAGACAGCTTATAATTGTCCAGTAAGATTTTTACCCGAGTTTTCCGTCATGATGCTGGCAAAATGATTGACGAGGATGGAATTGCCATAGCCAGAAAAGGTAAAGAGGATAGAGACAACACGTTATCAATTATTTAGGTTGGTGGCGACCACTAAACCTTTAAGGTTTTAGTAGGGTGGAAGGCAAGGTCCATTAAATTATAATATTACGTGATTTTTAAAGAAAATTCAGAAGGATGTACAGTGTATTTGTCTGATTTGATGGTAATTTTGTTTTCATTGATCTTTTCGTAGATTCAATTGAACCTCTCTCCGTAGTTAGATTAGGATAAAATTCAATTCAACCTCTCTGTAGTTAGATTAGGATAAAATAGAAGTAGGATAACGATTGAACAAAAAAAAGAAATATGGGCTCATGAGACACTGCGACTTTAGAACTTTAGCTTTTCCATTTTGCCATGTTATGATATCGCAACTAGTGCGTATTATCAGCTACTCAATTTCTGTGATGGCCCTCAAGCACAGAGTGATTGTGTGTGAAGCGTAGAGGATCAAACCCAAACGTTTATTCAAGTACTTTCCCAAGCTTAACTTCATCTCACCCCACTTTGAGCACCAGCTTCCAAGATTTGTTGCTATGGCTTCGTCGCAATTTTTCTCATCCTTCATTCATCCTCAACTAAGGCAAATTATGGATAAAATGTGTCTGTTTGACAAAATCTTGTTCTGCGTAAGTTCCTTTTCTTTTCTTGTTGCATTTAATTTTTCTTTCCGAGCATAATTTTGTAGTTATTTATGTTTATGTACTGGTGATGATTCTTGTCCCGTTTTTTCAGATAATACATTTCTTGGACAAGTATCTTCCATGGTATAGGTTGCCAGTGTTAATTGGGTTGGCTTATTTGGGAATAAGAAGGCACTTGCACCAGAGGTACAATCTCCTGCGTGTTGGAAGTAGTAATGGCGGCAAATATGATACTGGAAAGTTTGCGTATCGGACTGCCGATGGAACATGTAATCATCCTACAGATGATAAGGTTGGAAGTCAGGGAACATTTTTTGGTCGAAACATGCCTCCATCAAGTTCAGATTATGCTGTAAGTTTAGCATCTTTACTTGACCATTACTCCTGCTTATACTATATGTGTTGGCTGCACAATAGATTGCAGTTTGAACTCAGTCCTGACGAAATTTGAAGGAAATAAGTGCTGCTAGATTTGTATTACTTGACTTTGCCTGGAGTCAGCCTAGGTTTGTCTGTTATAAGCCCCAGTACTGCAGCAAATTTAACAGGAGGTTTATGTTTTTTTTTTTTTCTTTTTTCTTCTGGGGTGGGGGTTGGGGGGTGGACGTGGTCAGTTATGATTGTTGCGAAGCATTTAAGATAGCTGTCTTAGACTTCAATACCGAGATTCCTTTCTTCACGGACATTTGGTTTATTGCCTGTTAAGTCTTACTATGTTTAACTTTGTCCCTGAAAGCAACCCTCTGTCAAGTTCGTAGCACTGCGCTTTTTATTTCTCTGACTTTGCCTGCTGTAGCCTTTTGATTCTGCTAAAGGTAACAGAGAAATTTACTACTATAATTTGTTCATACTTCTGTTGGAATAGATGGGAACTTTGTCATCAACAACTGTCTCAATCATTGAATTGAGACTTGGTATGCATGGACCTCCAACAGATGATTTTAGTGTCAGAACTTATCACTGATAATCTTGTTGGTTAATTTATTTCCTGGGAGGATTCATGCTTCGATCCTTCTTGGCTTCTTGGTTCCTTTTGTAAAGCATGGTGTACAATTTTCAGCTTGTTATGCTAAATATGAGATGCAAGTTGGTTTGGCATCTACTGAAGAATTCTTCTGTTAAAGCAAAGGAAGCTTGATGTCAATACCCTTTAAGACTTGCCCTCTAAGGGGCCTAGACGTTTCTCTCTAGGCGTACCTCAAATATATGACTCCTGGATATCATGCATATGCTTCAGTTGTTACAGACATTATTATACTTTTTTTTTAATCTCTAGTTGCACTTGTTTTTCACTTACTCAGAAGCACTATTAAATCATCGCAGTTGATGGATCCTCACCCTACAATAGTAGCCACAAAGCTCTTTGAGAGAAGAGAGTACATAGAGTGTGGGAAGCAATTTAACATGATAGCATGCTCATGGATACAATTTATGATTCACGATTGGATTGACCACATGGAGGACACTAAACAGGTATAAAATACTGCAAGTGTTTGGTGGACTACAACATAATATTTCCACAATGTTTCCTAGGATCATATTTGACTCTGTTTAGCAATTCTTACTCTCCAATATTTCTCGTACCTCCAATAGCACTAAAGCAGTATCGCTTAGGTGCACGGAAAAGGGACATGGTCCAAAAAGCTTTGACTTGTGTTCTTCATTAAATGAACTTCTGAAATATATGGTGTGGTACTGATAGAGATGATGATGAAGATGCATGCATGCGTGCTTTGTAATGTCATGATAGCGAAGCTGATGGTAACTAAAATTATTGATAGATGGAACTTAGGGCCCCTGATGAAGTTGCAGAAAGGTGTCCACTGAAGTCGTTTAGATTCTTGAAGAGCAAAAGATTTCCAACAGGTTCACCTGATCCCAAATTTGGATTTCTAAATATGAGGACTCCATGGTGGTAAGCAAAACCATTTTGGCTAATTACATGATACGTTATATCAAATCTAATGCTACTTAAAATCTTTGCAAATGGGTAACTAAAAGAATGAAATATTGTACTTGTATTAGAATTTAGAGGAATGATAGATGTAATGGATCATGTTTATTTATGCTATATTATAATCTAGTTTGTAACTAAACAAGCATAGGTAGTTTCTTTTTTTTTTTCCAGTATCTTGTTCCCATACAAATGCCTTCTGACTTTTTCCTCTGACTCAATCAGGGATGGAAGTGTGATTTATGGGAACAATACAGAAGGCATGGTTAGGGTGAGAACATTCAGAGATGGAAAATTAAAGAACTCCAGTAATGGACTCCTTGAACATGATGCTAAGGATATCCCCATATCTGGAGACGTCCGAAATGGATGGGCAGGCTTCTCACTCTTGCAGGCCTTGTTTGTCAAAGAGCATAATGCTGTTTGTGATATGCTCAAAGTAAGTTCAACTTTTTCCTATGCCTCCATCAGTGCATGACACACATATAGTGAGAGAAACTGGTCTCTCCTTCTTAACTAGTTCGTATTGACACTTTACATATCATAATCGGGTTTGCCAATCAATAATATCACATTATGCACCTAGGCCTTTCTGTTGTGACAGGATAAATTGAATGCTTACTGCTTTTCACTGTCTGCTTTTTACTTTTTTCTTAGAGTGAGATAGGACATCGTATAATACTTCACATTTAGCAGCAAAAGCTAGAGTCTCTTCACATTTCTGTAAGATCAATGTCATGTTTCCTTATATAGTAATCTTCCTGGAGTTTTTTACTTCTCCCAGAAACATTACTCTGACTTGGATGATGAGAAGCTCTACCAACACGCAAGATTGGTTACTTCAGCAGTTATTGCAAAAATTCACACTATTGATTGGACAGTTGAACTTCTAAAGACTGACACATTGTTAGCAGGAATGAGGATTAACTGGTAAGACAAGGTTTGATATGGAGGCAATGGGAATCATCAAAATTGTCACTTCACCTTCGCAAAAGGAGATAAAAGAAAGAGTTGGATGTATGAAGAAATAAAACCTGCAATGCAGAATGTTAAAGTTTTGGACCTGCCATTGAAAAACAGCAGTTAAATTGTGATTATTTTCCTAGAATGGTTTTGATAGGTCAAACTATGAGGTTTGACTGCATCCAGAGCAAGAACTTAGTGAGTCATGGTTGGTGCAGGTATGGATTTCTGGGAAAGAAAGTCAAGGATCTATTTGGACCCAAGTTTGGACCAGTACTTAGTGGATTGGTGGGCCTCAGACAACCAAGGGATCATGGAACTCCCTACTCCTTGACTGAAGAGTTTGTTAGTGTCTACAGAATACATTCTCTTTTACCAGATAAAATTCTTCTCAGGGATGTCAAATCAGCAACCTCAGAAGACAAATGCCCGCCAATTCAAGAAGAGTATGTCTTTCTCTTGATGAATGCTGTCATGTACACATTACTGCAGATGGAAGTGATCTTCATTTAAGCTTTAATTCAATTATTTTTAGCATTAATCATTGAATTATTGAGAGGCAACGCGTAATGGTCAAATTGGTGGTTGCACTACAGCAATAGTGAGTAAGTTATAAGACGCTCCATGTTTGAAACAAACAGAAATAGCATGCATTTGGAGGTGTACACGATTAATTTGCATCTTTAGACTAAATAACTCATTTCCATGTATGCGACTTTAATCAGGGTGCCTATGAGGGAATTGATAGGGAAAGAAGGGGAAGGAAGGCTGTCAAAGATTGGTATGGAGCAGATGATATTGTCATTGGGTCATCAGGCCTCAGGAGCTCTCACATTGTGGAATTTTCCATCATGGATGAGGAACCTCATTGCTCATGACATCAATGGAGAAGAGAGGCTAGATCCAGTAGACATGGCTGCATTGGAGAGTATGCATCTATTAGTTAATTTCTAGCTTCTTTTTCCCCTTGTTACATTACATGCGGAACATATTTCTTATATATCTAAGGTCAAACTAACTTCTGACACATTGTTTATTCAGTTTACAGAGATAGAGAGAGGGGAGTTGCGCGATACAACGAATTCAGGAGGAACTTGCTTATGATACCAATAAGCAAATGGGAAGATTTAACCGATGATGAAAAAGTAATCGAAGCACTCAGGGAAGTCTACGGACATGATGTAGAGAAGCTAGATCTCCAAGTTGGTTTACATGCAGAGCGGAAAATCAAAGGCTTTGCCATCAGTGAAACTGCTTTTTTCATATTTCTCCTCATTGCATCAAGGTATATCTCAATTCCTTGAAATACACCAGCCATATTCTATTCAAAGTCAGCAGGTTTTCTGCCTCATTGATACATACTCTGAATATTTTCAGGAGGCTGGAAGTTGATAGGTTCTTTACGACTAATTTTAACAAAGAAGCCTATACAGAGAAGGGCCTGGAATGGGTTAACAGCACAGAGACATTGAAAGATGTTATCGACAGACACTTTCCTGAAATGACAAAGAAATGGATGACTAGTTCAAGTGCATTCTCAGTGTGGCACTCAGAGCCAAATCCCAAGAACTATTTACCTCTCTATCTTAGACCTGCAACCTGATTTAGTTTGTGCCTGTAATCATTGTACTTATGTAAGTAAAACAGAAACTAAATGTTGTATAATGTGCTTAAATCTATGCAATAACTGTCCTGTTTCCTTTGTGTGTCTGATTCCTGCAATCTTTTTAGTCAACTTGAGAAAGTTTAAGGTCAAGTGAGGTATATATGAAGGCGTGACTTCTGTAGAAATACTACTACGTTCGGAATTGGTGTTGTGGTATTCTTGCAGCTCAGCATTTCACGCATTAGTGTTAAAAAGACAAAGGCGTGATCTTTGGCTATTTATATTCACTCCTAAATCTACACGCCTTCACATTTCATCATCCCAGCGGATGATACTCGCGGGAGTTTTCCCACGTGACTCGAAATTTAAATCCCGCGGTAAAAGTACAGTTTGCTCCTATAGTGAAGAGGTGAGCTATGAAAAACAACAACGTATTGGCAAATGCCACGTGACCACAGATTTAGAGTCTTACCTTTCTATCTATCGGACTTTTACGAGAATTCCGTCACAGCGCTGTTACGGATATGTTAAGCTTCGGCTGTAATTTTAGTTACGGTAAGCATAAACTCGGGACCTCGTCAAAGCTCTTTCTTTTCTTCCCGCCATTTTCTCCCAGCTGCTGCTTCAATCTCCATTTTTTGCTTATCAAGAAACCAAATCAAAATCCTTCTTTTCAACCAAAAGAGGGGAAAAAAATAAATAAAACCCAGAAAAGTTCGCAAGAAAAATAGGAAATGGGTATCAAAGATCTTCTAAAATTCTTGAAACCCCACACTGAATCCATTCACATCAAAAAATATGCCGGCAAGCGTGTAAAGATCATTTCTTTCATCTAACCCAAGTAAATTTTTTTTTCTCATTTATGAAACTCTTCCTTATGAAATTTTAAAATGTTTTTTTTTTTTTTTTTCACTTTGTCACAGGTGGGCATTGATGCTTATTCATGGCTTCACAAAGGAGGTATCTCTGAGCTTGTAAACATAATCACATTTTCAGTGATTTCATTTTAATTTTTCCCCTAAAAATAGAGATTTTGAGTGGGATAACGAAATGCTGGGACTTTTTCTGGGTTTTTTCAGCTTATTCTTGTAGTATGGAGCTAAGCCTTAATATGGAGGGTGACAAGAAATTGCAGTATTTGAAATATTTCATGCATCGAATAAATCTACTTCGGCACCATAAAATCACCCCTATTGTTGTTTTTGATGGAGGAAACATCCCATGTAAGGCGGTGACACAGGATGAGAGGGAAAGGTAGCATTTTGCAACTTCTATTACACCATTTGCAATCTTTTTTTTTTTCTTGAGTAAAAGTTTTGATTTTGGTGTAATCACTGGTTCTTCAGGAAGAGAAAAGCAAATCGTGAATTAGCAATGGAGAAATTGAAAGAAGGTGATGTTTCAGCTGCCTCTGAGCTCTTTCAGGTACTATCGTACAACCAGTCTACTCGAACTTTGAGTTTGTCAGTTGCTGTTTCTTCAACTTACAGCATTTAGTACTTAGTTCTTACTTGGATGAACAGTACTCTTTGATTCTTTAAGTTTGCCAAATATGTAAAATCACGCAAATGCACGAGCATTTAAAAAGATGACACTTATTTGTGAAAATTCTAATTTGCATATGATGGGCTTTTATTGTTAGCTGAAGCGTTTTAAAAGATTTTCACTGTGCTACAGTCATCTTCAGGCGTATATAGTCGAGTACTATTAGTAGTTGATCCCTGTCATGAGTACTAAAAATTTAGTCTTTTTTGCTGTTTCTAGTGAATTCTGTTGTCTGAAATTTCTTCTCTAATCAGCCTTTACATTTGGTAATAGAATTAGTTCAGAACATGTAGGCATGTAGCTCAATTAGAGCGCTTCCAATTGTTACAAACTCTTTTTAATGATCAAAGCACTCTTCTCCTTCTTGTGTTTTGTTAATTTTTCACACTATAGATGGCCTTCCTCAATGATTGAGTTTGTAGAGTTGGAGTGGTTACTATTCAAGAATTGGTCATTGAATCAAACATTATGAGCCACCATCATCAGATTTGGAAATTTGATGCAAAAGATGGGAATTTCGTTATCTAGTATTATAGCTAAGCAGGCTGTGAGATATGCTCTAATGCAACAAGTCATTGAGTAAATATGTTGTCCTTAACTAGGTCATTTATTGCCGTCTGAATATTATCATGGATCATGCACTAGTCATCACCATTCAGTATTGCAATCATTTAGTGCCATCACAATAACATGGATTGTGCATGAGTCATCATTCAGTATCTCAACTTTGATTGCTACATTTGTTTGAAATCCAAAATTGAGGGAGTCGATACCAATTGATATTGTGATTTTGCTCCTTCACATGTAGAGGGCAGTTACTATCTCCCCTTCTATGGCGCACCAACTGATTCAGGTATTGACAAAATTCTCTCATCTATATAGTTTTGAATTGTATATTTCTCTGCAACTTCAGGTAGTGGGAATAATAAGGATTTTTCAAAAATCTAAAACGTGGTCTTATTGCTACAATCACACACAGTTCTTACATACCCCGGACTTCTGTGATTGCATCCTGCTTCTGTATGTGAAATCTAAAACCTTCACATAATTTCTTTGCCCATATGGATGATGCAATTTCTAATGCCATTACTAAATTTATCTTGTCATGCCATGCCAAAAATATAATAAAATTCCTTGTGGTCTAGTACTTGATCACTGATTTTTGTATTATTTGATGCACCAACTGTCTAAATGTGTTGAAGTTTATCATTGAGATTATGAACAAAGGCAGTCTTTGTTTAGGTTTTGAGATCAGAAGACATTGAGTTTGTTGTGGCTCCATACGAGGCTGATGCACAATTGGCATATTTGTCAAGCCTTGAAGCAGAAAAAGGTGGAATTGTGGCTGTTGTTTCAGAGGATAGTGACTTACTGGCTTACGGATGCCCTGCTGTAAGAAATTATACAAACGGTCATATAGAATATTAAATCATGCTTCTACTCAATTAATTTTCGGAATCTAGAGTTGTCTTGTTTTGATATGCACCTGTTTCTTGTAGGTTGTCTTTAAGATGGACCGGTATGGGAATGGTCAAGAGATAATTCTAGACAAGGTTTTAGGTTCCTCTGATCGTGTACCTTCCTTCAGGAATTTTGACAAAAACCTGTTCACAGGTGGCTTATTTAAACAAGCTTTTCTCATTATTTTTTTTAGAAGTTACCGAGTGTAAAAGCAAAAGCTCCTAAAACTTGAGGCCAAAAGCCAAAGGTAGTAACTAAAACAATGAACTTCAGCATAATGGCAATAACAGAACCTAGTTGTATATGTGATCCTCCATATCATTGGACTGTGGGAACGTGTGCTTGAGCAATTTATGTGCTATATTTTAGAAACTTGAAAGAAGACATCTTTCAGGTAGGATCTTGCTGTTATTTCACCTAAAAGTCACTGGATTTGGTTCTTTGCAGGTATGTGTGTTTTAGCTGGCTGCGATTTCCTTCCATCTATCCCTGGAATTGGCATTGTTAAGGCTCATAGTTTGGTTTCCAAGTATCGTAACTTAGATCGTGTAAGATAATCATCCTCATCATTCATCAACACCCCACCCCACTCACCCTTCTCACCCCTCCCTTAACTTGGTTGAATAAAGGAAAAGAAAGAAAACTACTTGCTTGGCATTTTTAGTAACGGATTAATTTCTTCATGCTTACTTAGCTGTAAATCCAATGAAAATATTTCAGTGGGAGATAGTTAACATTCTTCAGAGCATCATTTTGTGGGAGTAGAGTACATAATTCCTAAATATTGATTCAACAATTAACTTCTGCATTTTGACTGTCACCCTTAACTTTTTCTGAGAGTTGTTACTAGAGGGAGAAATCTGAATACTGGTACATTAAAGCAGAAAATTGGGGACATGGATCAAGTTTGCTAATAGATACCATCTTGTGATCGCAGCTTTGTTTATTTGTGTTCTTAAGGATAAACTTTACCACTATAACCATCAGTCATAAAAACTGAAGAGTGCTTGTATTCTGATTAAGTTTGAAATGTACTTAGAAACTGATATCGAGATCGCTTGCATATTTCCAGAACGATAAGATCAATCCAATTGGACTATTCTGAAATCAGCCAATGTTTCCTGTCCTTGAGGAGAAAACAATGTCATGAAACTCTTTTCAAATATAAATAGAAAAGAAGAAAGAGCAGTTGTGGCCTTGCAAGGCTGCTTTATAGGTCATTAAATGAAGCAACCTTGAATTTTTATTCACATTCACTCTTCATTTATAGGTTCTTTCTGTTTTAAAGTTTGAGAAAGGAAGTCAAGTGCCTGAACAATACTCAAAATCCTTTAGAGAAGCAGTTGCAGTTTTCCATCATGCCCATATGTATGTGAAATGTAATATCGATTTTATTTGTTCTGTCATCTGTTTCTTTCTTGCTTCCAGACTGCACTTTACTGTTCTTCATCCGCTTTTACCTCTGCAGATATGATGCTGCCTTGAAGCAACTTAAACACATGAAACCCATACCAGAAGATCTTTTAAAGAGTTTTGATGAAGAACTTGACTTCTTAGGGCCGTATCCTTAATCTGACTTATTTATTCTGACTGACATCAACCTGATTGTTATGTGTCCTTGTTCTGTTTATGATGAAAATCAGCTGTTCACTACTGCTATCAAAGACGTAGGTTGGTCCAGGTTATGTGCCTGTTAGTAGCTTAACCCGCAGACTCTGTTGTGATGGAGTTGGAATATATTTACATTGTCTCTAGGTTCTTCCTCATTCTGTTACCCATTTCTTTGTGCTGAAAGAAATGCACAGACATGCTATAGTCAAAAACTTCCCTTCTTACCCCTTCACGTCAGCATGATTTGTCTGAGTAGATGTAGCTTTGTTTCAAGAAAATTAGCTTTTCATCATAAACTTCCCTTCATACCCCTTCACTTCAGCATGATTTGTCTGAGTTGATGTAGCTTTGTTTCAAGACAATTAGCTTTTCATCAGTGTGGAATCCTGTGCTTATTTGAAGATAGCATATTGTTTTCAAAAGCAGTTGGGCAACACTGGCCAACACAAGTCATGATTCTTGACCCAAAAGTGTGTTTGCATTTTCTCCTTGAATGACACCAGAGAAATGCCTCAGTCAATAGCAACCGCTATTGCTGAAGGTAACCTGAATCCCTGTACAATGGAGGCATTCAGTTACTTTCCAAGCTCAAGTCAAGCGAATTCCACCAACTTGGTCAGATGTGATCGATTGAAGAAGCAAGAGAAACGATCTCTATCTTCAGAAGATGGTTGCTTTGCCGCAGTTACCTCATGTAAATCCAGAAAAGATGAAAAAAGAGGCAAGTTTTCAGCTTCACACGTCCAGTTAAAACCCCATTGATACATAAATCCTCCATGCAAAAAATTCCCTTTTAAGACTACCCAGAAACACTTTTAGACTTGGCTTCTGGTTGATAGGATGCTATGTTAATGATTTTCAACAAGGACAGACAACAGAGTTAATACTTTTATTGTGTCTCTAATGCTATAATCTTTCTGTTTTCAGTATCTGAGCATAAGCAGGCGCCTTTTGTTGTTGGAAGGAAGCACATAGATGGAGCTGTAGAGCTTGAAAAGCTGAAACTCCCTTTGATGAATGATTGCGAGGAAGAAAGCATAATTATTATCCAGAAAGAAGTTCCCAAGCTTCCAGAGAACAATCCATTCAAGAAAAGAAATATGGAAGATATTCTGCTAAAGCATACAGAAAGTACAATTAAACAAGTGTCAGTGCTTACTGAGACTGAAAGTTCAGAAATGTTGTACCCAACTCCGGATTCACAGCAAAGTGTGGATTCTAAGCCTGTCAAGACTACTGAAGAGGACACAAGTGTTCATAGAGAGAAGAAAATGAAGAGAAGTAGTAATTGCCAGAGTTCTGTTCAAAAGAGCAGTATTTTGAACTTCTTTTCCCGAGTTTAATTCTCACTTTCGTTGTTGAATATATTAATTGATTTTAGTTCTAGTAGACTGACGCCCGTAGTCAAGATGCAACACTCGCAACTCAATTGATGACAACTAACAAGAACTATTCTTACTGGTGCTTTCTGGATATCATCGGTTAATGAACTTGTGTAAAAGTGTTAACCGAACTAAAAGTTTCACAAACCATAGAGTATCATTTCAAAACCGATAACAATTGTGTGTCAGCAAATAAGCCTGATCTTCCGACTCTACTGAGCGCCTGGAGCAGGAAGTACATAGCTGAAGAATAATTGCTTCTGTTCTGTTTCATTTTCAGGGGTCAAAATAGTTAAAGAGTTGCTAATATAAATTATCCTTGGGACAGGTAATTGAGTCCCGTATGTCAGCAGGCATTCATGATGAATGTCAGACCACTTCATACCCGAATGATAGATTATTGTGGTGTGTGGTCCTTTTGTCTTCTTTTTGACTTGTATACAGTAATTCTTGTCATTAAATTTTGCTTGGGTTAAAAATAAAAAAGCTGCCTGCGTTATATTTAATATACAGAAAAACTCTCCGTAGTTTCAATACATACAAAACGATACTTTATATTTTAAATTAAATTGTAAACTAATAGAATTAGGTAAATTTAACGAAAATGATGATCTCGGCTATTAAACTTACTGGATTACGTAAGTTTACTATTAAGTATATCGGACTCCGTTAAATTTTTCGTTAAATTTATCAGATTTCGTTAAGTTTATCGGATTCCGTTAGTTTACAATTTAGTTCAAAATATGAGGTGCCGTTTTGTATGTTTTTAAACCACGAGAAGTTTTTCTGTACATTAGATATACTACAGGGGACTTTTTTTTGTTTTTAACCCATTTTGCTTCCAAAATACTTACTAGCGAGCAAATGGCTCAGTTTCCTCAGTTATCACCATTGTTTTTCTGTCACTAAAATTAGCATCAATTTCTTGAGTGCTTAAAGATTGAAGTCATATGCTCAATTTTTTTTTTTTTTTTTTGTCCATATGAAGGAAGAAAGCTAAACTGAGTCGTACTTAGTGAAGAAAATCCTTACCAGATGGGATATTTTTTTTTTTTAAAAAAAGCAGTGACTTTATTAGGTTTCTTAATTATAAATATCAATTGCTTAATTATTATTATTATAATAGCTGTCAAACTTGGCAAGATAGTAACAATGCAGAAGAAAATCCTCGTGATTATTACTGCTAAAAGGATAACGGCTGGTGAAGAGGCATAGTCACGAGTTGGTAATCAACAAAGCCCCCTCGGATACCAACCAAAGTTTATTCTATGACAAGGCAATTTCTAACCAACCAAAACAAAGAAGAACAGTAAAACTATTCAGGGCTGTCGGTGAAGTAATTTCTGGAACCAACGAGCCGACATCTTTGGATACCTCTTGAGGGTTTTGAAGTCGACGTATACTATGCCAAAACGGGAAGTGTAACCCAATCTCCATTCAAAGTTGTCGAGCAATGACCAGGCAAAATAACCTATCACATTGGCTCCATCGTCCATTGTCTTCCTGAGTTGAGCTAAATAGGCTTTGTAATAGCTGATTCTTGCTGTATCCTTCAAGCCTGCAGGGAGGGTCAGGTTCCCTGGATCATCCATTCCTGCACACCAAGTAATGGTACATTCAGCCATTGCTGACACAAACTTCGTGAACTAGTAATAGGCTGTAAAAGAATTCTCAGAAGTCCTACTCGTACCGTTTTCTGCTAGTATAATGGTTGGATTTTGATACTTCTCCTTCACATACATAACAGCTTTGTAGAGTCCCCAAGGTACCTTATAAAGCCAGTCAGAATGAGCCTATAGGTGTTAAAAAAAAAACACTGATTAATTCTTTCGTCATTCAAGAGAATACCGCAAAACCATTTACCATGTTGCAGAAACTTACCCTTGGACCAATCGGCACCCCATTACGATCATCTATGTAGTTCAATGGGGAAGACAGTTTATAGTTAGAGACAATAAAGCAGAAGTTTATTAAAAGGAAAAATCTTAAACGTGGACCAGAAAGCGTGAAAAGATGGGCATCTTACAAGCAAATCCGCAATTCCAATCCTGTTGATAGCCAAGATCTTTTTGCTGTCCTCGATGCGGGTCGTACATGTAGTAGGCGGTATACTGGTTTACCCCCACATAATCAAATGAGCCTTTAACGATCTTCACCTCTTCTTTAGTGAACTTGGGTAGCCGATCTGCTACTATGTTTTGCAAATTTTTTGGGTATTCACCATATACAAGTGGGTGCATAAACCTGTATGGATGATAAAAGGCCATGATCTTCTATGTCTCAAATCTCAACAGAAGCCTTTTGCAATCAGCTAGGCTTACTGTGGTTTATGCATATGAGAAATCCAAATGACTTGTTTTTCTTGTCTACACAATACACAGATTTTTTTTAGAAGAAGAAATTCTTACCATCCAATATGAAAATCTCTTGCCCTTTGAGCTGCATCCCTGTCTTCTTTTGAGTTGGTATGAGGTTCATACCAGACAAAATCAAGGAGAATGCCAATCTTTCCCTTCTGCTGCACCTGTAATTGCACAAGATTTTCAGTAAATACCTGCTCATCTAATTCCAAAACATCAATTCCAAATCACAGGAAATAACATGGATTTAACCTGACACTTCTCGCGATATCTCTGAACTGCTGATGCATGGCACAAGATGAGATTATGGGCGGCAATATAAGGCTCAGTTGCAGAGTTTCCAGCTGTGCAATTTCCAAATGCTTTGGAGCACCTTCCTGGTGCAAAGTATCCATTATCATATCCTAGAGCAGCTATGACTCGAGGCTCATTAAATGTAAACCAATTCTTCACTCTGTCTCCAAATGTCTTGAAACAGAACTCCGCATAGTCAGCAAAATCTTTCCTGCAACATGCACATCAGATCTGATTTAGAATGTGCCAGAAAAGGCAACATATTCAAGTGCCAAGGCCATTTATCCTTGTATGCTATTGGGAGACAGATGAAATGGCCAATCAATTTCGAACTTACGCCACTTCGCGGCCCAACCACCCATTGTATCTGTCCTGAAGTGCTTGGGGGAGATCATAGTGATTAAGATTGGCATAAGGTGTAATACCTACAAATTTGTGAATTCCACATATCAAATGCTATACAATCTTTATTTCCTCGTCTATGTAATAAGCCAGTCACAACATTTACCTTGTTTAATCATATAGTCTATCAGCCTATTGTAGTAAGCAACTCCCTTCCAATTTACTTTCCCAGTTCCATCTACATTGGATAAACATGTGTAAGAAATATCATACCAAATGCAAACAAATCCCTCAAATTGCAGAATTATAAGAAGTAAAAGTTACTTGGAAAAATCCTTGACCAGGAAATTGAGAATCGGTAAGCATCAAAATTCAGCCTCTTCATGAGATCAACATCTTTCTGTTCACAAGGAAGACACTTTAAGCTCCAGAATATATACTAGATTCCAGGAAATAGAAGCACAAGAATCAGAAGTAAATTCACATTTAGTTTTCCTTCCTCAGTCATTTGTCGGTATTAATTCGCCTGTATGCAGTCAAACAATTTGGAAAATAGAAATGCCAATTCTGCATTGTTTTTGGTTTATTCACGCAGAAAAGAATACCAGATGAACATGAACATATGAAACCTCATATTAATTTGTCTGCTAGGTGTGACAAGTGACATACCAACCTCCTCCCATTTAATGAAAAAATCTTCCAGAATCCACTCCCACAATTATTTCCAAGAGTATCTTTACCAAACACATTTTTTGTTGTTTTCAGAATAGCAAAATCTACCATCATGTTTCGCTGGCATTCACATTCTAATTGTCTACTTTATTCGTATATTTGTGAAAGCAATGTTATCTCCAACTGCATTAAAGGTAATTAAATTTATCTACTTCTTTAGACTAATGGATAACTGCAAACAGTCCTAGTAGTAACCAAGAAAATCAAGGGGATGTCCTTTACTGATTCCTTCACGCCTTGTAACCAAGAAAATCAAGGGGATATCTTTTACTTTTTTGGTATGCCAAAAAACTCAAAAGAAGAAAGAATGAAATTGTTAACCCACCTTGTATCTGTGGTACTCGTCGACTGTCACTTCCCCAGTAGCGTTGTTGGGTTCACGTCCTGTTTATCAAGTTAAAACATCATATATATATATATCAAGAGTTCAACCAAGAGAAGAAAGAAAGAATTTGGCAAGAAAGG